>NC_134830.1:104975305-106454128 GCF_004210375.1 Tachypleus tridentatus
GTTTTTAAAATAAGCTCATAGGTGTTATAGCCCTCGAGTAGCTTTGTGTGAAATTAAAAAAAACAAACAAAACAAACTTATTTCTAATTGCTACTTAAGCTCAGATCATAAGACACATAGTTCGTTAAATAATTTCAGTATCGCAAAACAATAAATTAGTTTACTTCATTTTATAGATAATACAGGGCCTGGCATGGCCAGATGGTTAGGGTTCTCGACTTCTACTCTGAGGGTCGCAGGTTCTATTTCCTGTCACATCAAACATGATCACCCTTTCAGCTGAGGAGGCGTTATAACGTGACGGTCCATCCCACTTTTTGTTGGTAAAAGAGTAGTCCAAGAATTAGAGGTGGGTCGTAATGACTAGCTGCTTTCTCTCCAGTCTGACACTGCTCAATTAGAAACGTCTAGCTCAGATAGTCCTCATGTAGCTTTGTGCGAAATTCAAAGCCATTAATAACAGCTTTCAAGTAAAACTTCACAGTGCGTTACGCTTTCCATAACTTTACTAATAAAACGGTTTTATTATTTTAATATTATATGTTTATTTATTTTATAGCAAAAGCATCAGTGGGATATCAGTTGAATTTACTATAGGATTCCAATGCCCAGGTGTTAAAGTTGCAAGACCATAGATTTGCCTCCTTCCCACCAGGGAACTTTAGATTATAATACAACTTATAAGTTACGTTAATACTAGATATTTTCTCTTATTCCAATAAGTTATGTATAATATTAGTTGCTTACATTATTCTCTCCAAATTGCTAACGTGTTTAATTTTCTCACATATAATCTGGTTATTACTTCAATACACATGTCCTAATGTCAGTTACTTTAAATATTTATCCAAACAACATATTTTCATCTCACTTCAAGATGACGTTTCCACTCTATATTTTTAAAACACTGGTAGCAACAGACTAGCCTTAGATTAAGTACTTTATTCCCTCCTATTAAGTATTTCTTCTTCCACAACTGTTTTTAATTTTCACATGCTATATAACATAAATGATAAAGTCCTCTAAGAAAATCATGTAGTTGTCTTTTTACTTATGTACTCAGAGTTCCTTCACATTCTTGTTAATTTTTCGAAAATTCAGTTATCTATACAATATACATAATACCTTTTTTTGACACAACCACACAAGTGCTGAGAATTAATATTTTTTCTATCTTGGTTTTCCCAACTTAGTCTAGTATAATAAAATTCCGAATATTTGCTAAGCCAATGAAAGCTTGTCTTATCCTTGCGTACCCAATATGAACTTGTATTTTTTAAGATGATAAAATGTAATATGTGTCACAGAATTTCATGAGAACGCCTTATTATACAAAGTATTGTTTTGCACTACTTGCGTATTAGGAAGGCTTTAATATACCTAAGTTAAGAGTTCAAAGCTCGTGGGCGTATTTTTTATTGAGAAAATACATTTATTAATTTTTCTCTAGGAATAAACATTCATCCGAATCTGTAATCAAAATCCTGATAAAATGCCACTTACTAGTCTGGCTTACCTTATTCTCCCCAAAGGTTGTGAATATCATGAAATCTGCGACATACTATGTTAAAATTGAAACAAGAAAGTCAATAACTTCATGTGGCGCTAGAAAGAAGTGTAAAAGATGTTGAGTAATACAGTTTTTCATTTTATATTAAATTATATCTGTTGAATAAAGAGTTTATTGAAGTATATTCCAATGTTATTAAATGTTAAAAAAACGTGTCCAATAAACATACTGATGTAAATTCATAACGTGACAAACAACATTTCCAAGCAGTTTCCTTATAACAGGTAATCGAAGCGTTCATGAAAAGTATTGGGTGCAATTATTAATGATATTCATATGCGTTGCATTAAAGTAAATAAATTTGGATCGTTAATTACTTTACGATTTTTTTTCCAGTTATGACTCACATTAGAAAATAATCACACCGGAGTGTATTGTAATTATTTATTTCACAAATTTAGAAACCCTCTTTAAAAGACAAAAACAATGAAACAATAGTACTTTCGACAAAATGGACCTATTTTCACTGACACTTTATATTCCTACTTTTAAGGTGTCACAGCTCTCTATAGTTCAGTATTTAAATATTAATCCTTCCCATCAAACAGGAAACAAATTTTAAGGTGTACAATGATATATGCTGCTACTTTTAATATTTAGTTAAAACATTTTCACAGACTTGCAAAATCATATTCGACAATAGTAAATTTTTATTAAATTAATTTTGCTGCACATAATACAATACAGGAAAATGTTATATGTTCAAACAACACATTTGGTTTTAAGGTACTTGAAAGATATATTTCGTTCAGCTATGAGATTACCTACCGGAACAACGAACTTTTAGTTTATTTATTAACTGTAAGGTTAAAAATGCACTACCTGTACTTTGTCTATAGCAGGGTTGGGCAACCTATTTTTCATAGTGGCCACAACTGTGTCTAATGAAAAGAACGTTGGCCACACTATTAAAAAAACTGAAAGATGTTAATTTAATCAAGATAACTGTACTTGAACTAACCTTCAATGTGAAAATTGATGAGGGTTTTCATCAACAGGTTTCGTGAAATTTGGCTTAATATCTACGGTCAATGAGCATCTTAGCTTTGCCTCTACATTTATGTCAGTAAGCCGAGACCTGTATCTTGAATTGAGAAAATCTAGCGAAACAAATGTTGACTCACACACACCCATGTGGATCCAAACATGGAAAATAATTTTGAAATTACTCTCTTTAAATTTGGAAGACTCTTATTTACCAAAATAGTGAGCCACATCTCTCTGATATAACATTTTTTTTTACCTTTTATGTGTTCTACACTCTGCAGAGAAAGCGTTTCGTCTTCAAATCCATACTTATCCAAAGATAAATATGTAATATCCTTGAATAGATCGTGTAAAAATTCAAATATCAATTTGAAATTTTTAAATTCGTAGAAACATGATTCAAATTTTTGAGACAGATTTTTGATCAGTTTACATTGATATTGGCCCGGCATGTCGAGATGGGTTAAGGCGTGCGACTCGTAATCGGAGGGTCGGGGGTTCGCATCCCCGTCGCACCAAACATGCTCGACCTTTCAGCCGTAGGGTCATTATAATGTGACGATCAATCCCACTATTCGTTGGTAAACGAGTAGCCCAGAGTTGGCGGTTGGTGGTGACGACAAGCTGCCTTCCATCTAGTCTTACACTGCTAAATTAGGGACGGCTGGCGCAGATAGCCCTCGAGTAGCTTTGCGCGAAATTCAAAACAAACAAACAAATATACATTGATATCATCTCTAGTATCAGAGAAATCACAGTCCTTATTATTTTCTAGAAAACTATTCAATTTTGGAATATGTGTGAAATCGTTATTTTGTAATTATTCCACAAGGAGGTTTAGCTTTAACTGAAATTCATGAACAAACTGTGAATGCTCGATTATTATTTTTTACCTCTTCCCTGAAGCTGCGTATTCAAATTATTCAAGTGAGCCATCATGTCGCACAGAAAGTGCAAATGACACTGCCATTACAAAGTTTCAATTTCAGGGCAATTTTCAATCTTACCTTGTTCAACAAGGTACTTTTTTTATTTGAGGAAATAAGGAAGTAAATCTTTCCAAGACTTTTACTCAACTTAACCATCTTACATTTGCAAAATCAGTAAGATCATCAAAAGTACAGTCACTGCTTTTCTTCAACAAATTGTCGGTGAATGAGAGAGCTTCTACTTCTAATATAATTTACAATTTTTACAACAATGTTTATCAAGTATTTTAATTCATCACTTTTAGACATCTGAGAAAAAATGTTCCTGATGCAAAATGCAGTGGAAAAGATGGCAGCGTGGATTTCACATTATTTCAAATTAAATGCTACTTCAAAACAGAAACAAGTATACACTTATCTGTAAGCCAAAGTAAAGATTACATTTTATTAATTTTGTGTTGAAATTTTAATTCTTGTAAAAGTTATAGCTATCAACGAAGTGGCTATACTGAAAATTTATAGACGTACGCCTTCCATGGAAATAAAACAAATAAATAGGAAAAAATGTTAATGGAATGTCGGAATCGTTGGTTATTTGTTGATTTGCTACAAGACGTATCCAAACTAAAATAAATGTATCTTGCTTCTCTTCTATATTTTACGTAGCATTTCAAAATCTAAAACACGGCTTTGTCAAACTTAACTTTATAGAAAAATTTGCTCTCAGTGGCTTAAGAGTTTCGTTCAGATATTAAAACTCGGTATTTTTTATTGGTAGATCTTCTTAGAAGCAAGATCATTTCCAGAGTTTTAATTGGTTAGTGAGATTCATTGCTAGGTACATCTCCATACTAATAAAAGAGCACATGGTATGAAAACTTTGAAACATATGGCACGTTGTGAATAACGTAGCCACAATTTCTGATATTAAAATATGGATTTCAAGTAATTTCAAGACTGTGAGTAGAGTTCAAAACGAACAACAATTAAGGAAAATGAAAGTCTTTTAGCAAATAACCAAAATTCAAACATGAAAATATAAGGACTGCTGATATTTTTAACGAATAAATGATGTTGTTGTTTTGAATTAAGCACAAAGCTACACAATGAACTATCTGTGCTCTGCCCACCACGGGTATCGAAACCCGCTTTTTAGCGTTGTAAGTCTGCAGACATACCGCTAACGAATAAATCTCAACCAATAAATATGTTAGGTGTTAACGAGTGAAGAATAGAAAATGACATTCATAAACGTAATGTTTTATTATACAAACTTTCCTAGTGTACTTACACTAGAAAATATTTTCATAAAGTATAAAAATTATTTAAACATCAACAGCACATAATCTTAATTGACTCGAATTTGCTTAACCTTCTGCAATGAATAACATCTTTCTTTTCTTTGTGAAATATTTGTACATTTCAGTAACGTAAATACAAAACAAATATGTTACTAATTAATATGTTACTAGTTATCTTATATCGATCAAATTTTATATAGATCACATATTCAAGTCTCTAATAAATATACATCTTTTTAAAAGAAGTGACATGATTTGGATATAATGAAGTTCTTCGAACTTTCTCTTACAGAAAGGTCAAATTAATTGTATCAAAAGTAAATAGCTTGTTAAAACCTCGAATCTATGTTAATAATTCGACTTATTCTTTTATTAGTCGTTTGTATACACATATTCAATCAGTTGTGTGTATTATCTTAATTATGATCATCGTCCAATTGTTAAAATGCTTTAAAAATATACAAGTAATAATAATTAAGGGAGTTAAAATATAAAAATATACGTTTGATATAACATGCACTTATAATTCTAAAATGAATGAAATTTTAAAATTACCTATTACTACAGTACTTTAAAAATATAATAACAATAAGACGTATGGAATATTTGTAGTCAACCATAGAAATTTCTGTGGTTGTCTCTTAAGAATAAACGAGTGGGACTGCACCTGGTAAACTTAATCCATAGGGAGAAATTTTGTTTTGGCTAACATTGAAAGATAAAGATTTAGATTTTTTTGCCCTATGTTCACACAATAATAATAATAATATCATTATTTATATTTATACCTGTATAACCAATTAGATAAATGATATTTTGTACTTATTTATCTGTATGTCATAGAAACTACTACATCTCTTTAGTCCATTGTCGTGAAAGTTTTTAACTGTCATTGTCATTGAAGAAAATATAAGGTCTGGATAGGGATATGCTCTAGGAATAAGGTACAAAGCTGGTGTTAGCGGTAGGCTGAACTGTTATTATTGTAGTGCTAAGCGTATAAGAAATAAAAAGAATGACCGCAGAGCACTCTTCGGAACCCATAAGGCTAATATAAAAGGAATAACAGAAACCTGCCTAAATGTAGACACTTACGACGAAATGAATTTCTTTACAATTCGAAGTTATAGGTTCTTTAATGCAGATACAGTACTAAAAACGAGAAAGAAAGAGTTATTTATATAAATGTAAATTTCAGCAGGTTCAAGTTGAGGACATCAAAGCTAACAGCAATAAGGTTGAGTCTGTTTGGGTTTTTGTAGTGGAGAAGGCTTTTAACTGGAATTTATCACACACCACAATATGGAACCAACGAAATTAATGAGAAGTTTATAGTGAGATAAAGAATTCAATTGTTAATGTGTTATAATTATGGAATATTTTAATTTCAGGCAAATACACTCGGGGCAGCTTTTAGAAAGTGTTCAAATGGTTTTAAAAAAAATAGTTGGAAACCTGCCAGAAGAATTTTATTTTGGATTTAGAAATAATTTTTAATAGAGAAATGTTGGTAGGGTGAAGGTTGGCTTAGTGCAAGTAATCATTACTCAATTAGATTTAATGTTTTGCTTCATATGAAGATAAGGAATAATGATATTTAGATTTCACGTTACAAAACAAATTTTGAAGATATGAGACGAGAATTATTTGCTGTGTTTTATTTGTTTGATTTAAATTTTGCGCAAAGCTACACGACGGCTATCTGCGCTAGTCGTCCCTAATTTAGCAAGAAGGCAACTAGAGAGAAGGCGGCTAGTTATCACCACCCACCGCCAACTTTTGTGCTACTCTTTTAACAACGAATATTGGCTAGACCGTCACGTTATAGCTCCTCCACGACTGAAAGGGTGAGCATGTTTGGTGTGGTGGGGGATTCGAACCCACAACCCTCAGCTTACGAGCCGATCACTCTACCATCTGGCCATGCTGAGCCTATTTGCTAGGAACTGGACAACTGAATTAGTTGAAGGTACTGATCAAATCTGGCAACATTTTGAAACTAATTTCTTAAATATTAAAGATAGGCATGTTCCTGGTATATAAAAAGAGGCTGCAAATAAACAACCAGGTTGACTTACAAAAGATATGAAGGATAAAATATAATATAAATATAAACATTAAACTTAAAATATGAACAAAAAGGCTTGTTAAAAAGCTGTCTCTGTAGGTATGTTGGATAGGTTGGCTTATTGAATAGAAAACTGAAAAGAAAGAAAAGTCATAAATAAGTAAATAAAGTTCAGTCAAACTGGATTAATCTTACAAGTGGCGTACCTCAGGATTCAGCATTAGTAATTTTGCTGTAGTTGATTTACACCGATGACATAATTAGGAAATAATCTATGGATTATTAAAATTTACTAAAAATTAACGTTTTGGGTATTGCTGGCTTATAGATTTGTATTATTTGACAAGTTTTGCGAATAAATAGCACATGGATTTGAATCACAATAAATGCGTTCATCATAATTTGCATTATAACTATAATTTTGATGAGAATAACTTTAACAATGTTAGGGAAGAATAAATAGTGTTCTGGTTGATCAGTCTTTTAAGCTATCGATGCAATGTATTTTTACTAGCTGCAGGGCAGATAGAATTTTAAGTATTGAATACAAGCCTAAAGAGATTGTAATGTTACTGTATAGGCCTTTAATTAGACCACGTATGAATTATTGTTCTCTTTACCTCAGAAAGGGTTTTGGCTTGATAGTAAAGGTTCAGAGGAGGGCTACTACAGTGTTACTTGGGATAAAAATTTTATCACACAAAAATAGGCTAGGATCTCTAAACTTATTTTTTCTTGAAAAAAAAATTGTTTGATTTTGATTTCTGCGCGAAGCTAAGGACTATCTGCGCTATCCGTCTCTAATTTAGCAGCGTAAGACTAGAGGGAAGGCAGCTAGTCATCACCACCCACTACCAACTCTTGGGCTACTCTTTTACCAAGGAATAGTGGGATTGATCGTCGCATTATAACGCCCCCATGGATGAAATAGCAAGTTTGTTTGGTGTAATGGGCGTTCGAACCCGCGACCTCCAGATTACGAGTCGAACGCCAAATAAGAGTTAGAGAAGGTCTGATTGAGATGTTTAAGAATGTTGAAGATACTGATAGTATTCAACATCATATTTCTTCGTATTTAATGGTGAAAATGGTAAAACTGGAGGACAAAAATATACATTTTAGTATTGTAAGATCAACTTCGGCGAAGACAGATTTATATTTTTATAGCCTTTAAAATGAGTTGCTTTCAGGTGTAGTTAATTTTAGAGTGTTTATGAAAAGCTTTATAAACATTTGAATGAATAGCGCTGGTTTTGAGTGCTTTTTCTTTTTATAAGATTTAGTCTATTTTAGCAGATAGGATAGCCTAGGTGGACTAAAAGGTCTCATTATGTTATTCTGAATGACAACTTATGCGACACATAGACTAAACAATCGGGTTAGAGGTCTCAAAAATCTGTACTTAAGACGGCTGGTATGGGTATTAAAACATCAGTTAAAATAAAGTACAGAACAAACATTCCACCTTCTTAGGTCATCTCCAGGCTAAGAAAGATGTCTCAAAATTTCGGAAATTAACATATTTAATTTAGAACAGGTGACCAAAAGAAAAGCAGTCAAACAAAAAAAAACTGCCACCTACGAGGTCAGTTTTAATGTAAGAGAGACATTTACTGTTACAGTTATAATTCACCGATAGCGTAACGTATATAGTATGTTCAGCATCATTCCACGATTCTAACCTTGTGATTCTCAGTCAAGCACATTAACCGATAAACCTTACCAAGTACCAAGTTTTTAATAAAACATATATGAATTAATGTTATATGTTTTTGGTTTTATGTATGTAGCTTTAATTTATTTATTTTGTTGGGTAGAAAAAAATGTATTTTCTCTTGATACAACTAAAACAGTGACTCGTCTGCTTTATCTGTTTTCTGCAAACATGCTTCTAATATAACTTTGAAACACTTCGTTAAGTAACAATACTTTTTCAAGAATAAATCAAATGTGTGCTCTCCAATAATTTACTTGTGTTCATTAAACTAACTGGGTTCGTAAGATAATTGAAGAATTTCAAAAATTTAGTGGATTAATGTGAATTTTTACAGATGGAAATATTCTCCATGCAAATTTACTAGTTTTGCATAAAAGGGATTCAATAGTGACAATGGTATTATTTTCATAACCATGCGCGAAATTACTCACAAGCAGATTCTATCATTCATAATTTGGGCCGGTCGTTGTTGAGTGGTTAGCATCTTGCCAGGCAACGAATTCAATGGTCCGTGGTTCATGCCCAATTGTAGCTAAACGCGGCCTCCGCATTTAGTAGTTGTGGCTGCGTTATAAGATTGATGATCAAATCTTACTATTCGATTAGAGTAGTCCAAACGTTGGTTGTAATTGCTATTGACTAGTGTAGCTTTGCGCGAAATTCTAAACAAACCTAACCCAAAACACGACACTTCATATTAGATGGCTATTCACAAAGTTATTTATTTACAATTATGTAATGTTGCTTGCTGGGTATTTCTGGCCAGTGAGAGGGAAAATTTCTTTGGATCAATAAAGAACCTGCAAGATACACCTTATTGCATAAATGTACGTGAAGAAATAGAATTAATATAAATTTCAGCCTAGGTGAGGGAAATGGTGGTAATCTCATTTTTTGTCTTGTATCATTAAAGGTAACTTCGTATCTTATTTTTGTAAGATTTTTTTTTCATTATAAGTCAGCTCACTATTTTATTTACAGATTTTGGAGCATGTTAGCGGAGGCAGCGATCTTGCCCTATCCATTTAAAACACCAGAGGTCCGTAATAAGACAATTCTGTGGCTTGAAAAGTTCTATCATTGTTACGAAAGGGTTTTTTGAGTTTAATAGTAACACATCCTCGACTTCTCTATTTTGATATAAATAAAAACAATAATAATAAAGTAACTAGCATGTATTGCCAGAAGTGTGCTTCACAAACCTGTTCTTCGATCGATGAATAAAGAAACCTCTGCTGTGATACACACTACTAAGTCTTACACACTGGTTGCGAGAAAGGCTACCCGTACCACCTTCTGGATCCGCTCCCATGGGAGAAGCAGAGACTGCACTATCAATTGTTCATAGTGAACATTACTAGCCCAACCAAGTTTCGAAGAACATTAGTATTTACCTTACATTACGTTAGTTTGACGGTAATATTTCTCTTTTATTGTTAAAACACGTTCTCAGACCATCTGAACACTATAAAATGTCTCTTTGAGAGTTTTTTAGAAAAGTAAAAAAAGGTGTTTACGTATTTAAAATACTTTTCCTTAGGTTACGTTAGCCAGTTTATATGATTTTTTAAGGAAATGAAAATTACAACCAGATGACACAAGCACTTTACTGTTTCCTGCGACATTTATGTATACCAAGTTGCTTAAGTTACAACCTAAAGACATCTAATTTAATTCATAAAACACAAATTTTCTTTCAGTTACAAATTAGTGCTCAGCTTCAAAGATTATTCTGTACAAAAGAACCCAGTAAATGGTCTACAAGTGGATAGGAAAATAATTTCTATAGTCACCTAGAATTCAATAAAAACATAAAAGTTATTATTGAAGGGTTTTAACACGTAGATCGTAACTTTCTTTTTTAGAAATTTGTCTACATTATATTATGACATAGAACTAAAAGTTCCCCTTTTTCTACTGAGAAATATCAAGAGACAGTGGAGGCGAGTATAATAAAATACAAATAACAAATAAAAAAAGAAAAACCGAGAATATAGAAAATTGAAAATGTTTCGGTGATTGAGCAAATGCGTTTCATAAGTTTGAATACTTACCGCTGACTCAATGTCAATGAATAACAATAATTCATCTACTGCAGTCATATCTTCTTTTTTCTCCAGTTTGGGATTTTTTTTTTTTACAAAGAATTAAATATGTATTTCTATGACTTACTAATTATAATAATAGTGCAAGATAATAGTTTGTTTATAAATGTCTTAGGCTAATGAGATATTGTACTTTTTTCCTTGACAAACGACGACCCTAAATTAGGTCGGCTTTATTATAATTTGTGTTTGTGTTTTATAGCAAAGACACATCAAGCTATCTGGTGTGTCTACCGAGGGGAATCAACTCTCTGATTTTAGTGTTGTAAATACGTAGACTTACCGCTGTCTCAGACGGAGACACTTCGTTATAGAAAAATAACTGTTTTAAAGTTTAGCACAAAAGCTACACAATACGTTACTAGAGTATCGAAACCCAGTTTCTGACGTTGTAAGTCTGCAGACATATCGCCGTGTCACTGAGCGGCAGAAAAACAATCGTATGTGAATAATAAACAAAATACTCTCCTGATACAGGGTATATAAAAGAGTTTATATTAGTTTTTCATTTTAAAACACAGTGTCTTGCAAATATATGCTAATTTCCCCTTCGTTAGTGCATTAGTACTACATTTAAAAAGATACTGGGTATGGAAATGTATTTTAAAAAACATGTGATCACAGTTTACACTGAGAAATAAAGATGATACTTTTTATTTCACTTATTTAGAATATTAATCATTTATTTATACAGTATGTTATCAACTGATATAGATGTGCTACTTAAGCCTTATAAATTTGGAATTAACTAGCAACGATTTTATTAAATATTTATATAGAAATAAGAGCACAATTATTACCTCATCGAAATTTCTTTCAACAGAGGCTTAATTTTATTACTCTGATACAATCATTATAACATAAATATATTTATCATGGTTTTCGTATAAATAGTTTAAACGTTTAGTTTACTCACATATGTATATTATAAGCTAAACTCTCAGCTCGTACAATACTATCTTTATCGTTTATTATCTTGTTATCCGAGATAAACATGATGTGCCAGTTTATACCTTAGTATTTTAAAACACAGAAACTTTAAGTTCACTTCATAAGTTTGATTAAATATAAATGGATATCTAACAATGAATACCAGTTTTTATTAAATTACTGAGAGGCTGCAATAGATTATATTCATAATCCAATCCTTCTTATATATATATTTAATATAACTGATAGAGAGCCAAAAGTGAGACAAACAAATATTTTGACTTAACTCAAAGCTCTGTTGTGTGTCTTTTCCTATAGCAAAGCCACATTGGGCTATCTGCTGAGCCCACCGAGAGGAATGGAACTTTTGATTTTAGCGTTGTAAAACTTTATTGAAAAAATATTTTTCTAGTATTTTTTGCCTTTTTTTTTACAAAACTAAAACAAAACGGAGTGCTAAGTGCTCAGTTTTATACGCTTTTCTTTACAACATTTAAAGCTTTAAATGTTGAAATTCCATATAGTTATTTTGAATAAGACATCGGCAATTATTAAATTCAGTCATAAGTAAAGTAAAACATCACAAAAGATTTGAGTCAGTCTACGTTTTAAGTAGAATGTGGTAAAAATATCGGATAAGAAAATCGATAAAGTATTTTGATCTTGCAGGCTGTGTTCCTTTGTAAAAAATATCAAAAGAATCATATAAGCTCTGTTACTTATGGCTCGTCCAAGAATTAGTGGATTTGGTAGGATGGTAGATTTATTATTCAAAACAATGTAAGATGTTAAAGATGTGTTTCATAAATAATAGTCACCGGCAGTAACATCGAAGAAAGTGTATGTACTTAAGTACTGATCAAATTTTGTTTTTCAGGTATAAGGTCTGCATATCCTGATTAAACATCATCAAAAATGTTTTGAAACGAACACGTGACATCAATGTGAAAATTCCCATCAGGAATTCTTAGAGTTAATTCTAGGTACGGTTACTATAGTAACCGTTCTTTAAACTCATACAACATATTCTAGAATGGTGTAAGCAGTCAATGAAAACACAATTCTTAAGGATCAACGGGAGCGCTAGGGACGAATGGAGTATATATATATTTTGATAAAGTGTAGTAAAGACATTGCTGATGTAGCGCTATAGTAACTAGTACATATAGTAAAGACATTGCTGATGTAGCGCTATAGTAACTAGTACATATGGTAAAGACATTGCTGACGTAGCGCTATAGTAACTAGTACATATAGTAAAGACATTGCTGATGTAGCGTTATAGTAACTAGTACATATGGTAAAGACATTGCTGATGTAGCGCTATAGTAACTAGTACATATGGTAAAGACATTGCTGATGTAGCGCAATAGTAACTAGTACATATAGTAAAGACATTGCTGATGTAGCGCTATAGTAACTAGTACATATAGTAAAGACATTGCTGATGTAGCGCTATAGTAACTAGTATATGTAGTAAAGACATTGCTGATGTAGCACTACAGTAACTTGTTCTCTCTGACTGCCTTTCTTTTGCTATTAAGAAACGTTAGTAAAATCAAAAAAATCACTTCGATAATTTTTCTTAAATATTTCTATTATTGTTTTTGTTTGTTTGTTTGTTTGTTTTGAATTTCGCACAAAGCTACTCGAGGTAGTTCTGAGATTCCTGCTCTTTTTAAATTATTCGTTTTCACCCCTTACTACACATTATTTGTTTCTTGAATTTCGATAAGCGAGGGCTATCTGCACTAGCTGTTCCTAATTTAGCAGTGTGAGACTAGAGGGAAGGCAGCTAGTCATCACCACCCACAGCCAACTTTTGGGCTACTCTTTTACCAACGAATAGTGGGATTGATCGTCACATTATAACGCTACCATAGCTGAAAGGACGAGTATTTTTGGTGCGACTGAAATTCGAATCCGTGACTCTCGGATTACGAGTTGAACGCCTTTACCCACCTGGCCATGCCGAGCCTCAACACAGAGTACTTTACCTTTCCAAACTGGAAAGATCAATCAGTCTGTCCAATAATAAACAAAAGTCTTCAAAATTTGGCAACAGTTCAAGATCTAATCTGAAATAATGCACCAAGATATATTATAAAAAAACGATATACTAACATTTAACGTGGAATGCTTCGTGTGTTTCTTTATTACAAATTATCTTAGAGCAACCATCTACAACTCGAAATTGCGAGTAAAAATTAGAGAAAAAAGCAAAGAAAAAATACTTAAAAGTAAAATAAGAAAAGTTGACGTTTCTATAAGTTAATCCTTTAAAAAAACAAGTTGTCTTGAACCGGTGACTAATGTAACACTAAGAATGTTGTTAACAAGATTACGTGTATAATAAAATAAAAGATATGCAAACAATAAAAGTAGAAAACAATTACTTAACCGTAATTTCAACACATTTCTTACTTGTATTGAAACACTTTTAATAAATCAGTACATAATGAAAACTACTGTTATTACGAACAAATAACAAATCATATAATCTTCACTAGAAAAAATATATTCGTGACCAGAACTTTCGGGAAATGGTTGGTTTTTTTTTGGAATTTCGCACACAGCTACGCTAGGGCTATCTGCACTAGCCGTCCCTGATTTAGCAGTGTAAGAGTAGTGGGAAGGCAGCTAGTCATCACCACCCACAGCCAACTCTTGGGCTACTCTTTTACCAACGAATAGTGGGATTGACCGTCACATTATAACGCTCCCACGGATGAAAGGGCGAGCACTTTTGGTGCGGAAGGGTATCAAACACGCAACCCTAAGATTGTGAGTCGAGTGCCTTATCCACCTGATTATGCCTTGCCGGGATTATACAGTAATTATCGAGGATATATATAACGTTATGCAATTAGAATTATAGTTATTCGTCGGTGTAATTTACTTAGATTGAGTATATGAGAAAGTTTTCGTGCATACGCAATGTTTAGAATCAATGTTGTTATGATAGTGCAAAGTTATGTAATTGACGAGAACATTTAACTAAAGTAATTATATATTTGGAGACAGTTTTAAATTATTTCTGCCATTCCATAGATAATATTACTATAAATGTTTTTGTGCAAAGAGTGTCACAAGTTCAAAAGTGAATCTTCGGAGATTTTTGTTCTCAAAGTAATCGTACCAGAAAATATAAAGTAATGACAATAAATATTGTCATTTTTTATTTTGGTTTCGATTTTCTTTCAAATTTTTAAGAATTAGACTAAATAGGAAAATTTAAAACTGAGAATAGCAAAATTATATTTATTGCCCATGAACGTTTTTGCACATAGATTTCATGATTTGGGGGATTTAGTAAGTGGTACATCTCTAGTCAGTTTTCATTGTAACAAAAACTACTGAACGAACAGATATTTACTAATACTGAAGTTCCATGTGAATTATATTGCATGCTTAAAACACCCAAAAAAGCCTAAAACAGATACATAGTTGAAAAGGTTTATTGTTCTAGATGTCTAAATTAGGTAGACCAAGTGATGGTAAGTTTTAAAAATAAACCAGTTTGATTAGACACAAGTTGAATAACAAAAAAAACTGGAAACTTTGACATCACACTTAATCATAACCACTTTCATCTGAAGTTGAAATTAGAGTAAAGTTGTTTGTACTTTGCAATCTTATGATGCAGCTATAAACTGGCTAGTGGCTTTGTTTTTATTGCTCCTTTTCCGAACTTATAGACAGATTGTTTGTTTGGATCGTTCTATTATATTTTTTTCCAAATATACGAAAGGTAATTAATAATGCCCCAGATCTATATGTGCATAAAAATGTAGAATTTATGTGAGCACATGTTTTACAAACAATGTATGATCTATTCTGAAAAAGATAGCTTAGGCATCAAATTTAATTTTGGAAAACAATGTTTCATTAAATGTGTATTTCGAATATAAATGTTTTTTATATTGATTTTTGAAAATTATATCAACAGAGAAAATAAATACAGTATAAGTGAATTCAGTTAACCCTTACACAACAGCTTCACCCACTGTTTTGTTAACATTTAGAAGATACTGAAGCTTTTGTTACTAACAGGAGATTACACATGCCGTTCACAGCAATGTCCTAATGTTGTTTTCGAACAAGTAAAACCATCCAGAAACTTAGCGTCTTAAATAACATTCTTGTCCTTTTTTGCTTTTACAGATAATACTAAATGGAAAGATGGGGAGCAGCTACAATTCAGTAAGTAAATTTATTCGATGTTTACAAAATGCTTTAAAAACATCAAATAATAACTCTCATTTTTCAAGAAAGTTCTGAATTAATAATTATATCTGTAAGCGCTGTTTATTAAGAATGTACTGCCTAAATAAGCATTCATAAATTATCTGTTAACAAAGTCAAGGGATATTCTGTTTATTATGAAAAATTAATACTTACAGAGCAGTATTAAAGAGCCTTTTGTGTTCACGCTTTTATATAATTGAACGAAATGTAATTACGTGATGCTTCCAAACGTCTCTATAGTGTTTAGACGAACTAGGCTCGCGAAGCAAATTTTACAGCTGATTTGGAGTTTAAAGCAAAAAAAAATAAATTAATTAAACCTTATCCAAATTTCATTTGTATAATTACGGTATTTATAAACGCAAAATCAATAAAGTTATTATGTGCAAACAAATACTATTGCTGGCATAAATTGGTTTTAAATATTAATTTGAAACGTTCATGCTATTTTAATTTCTTTTAAAAAGATACAACGTTTGTTATTAGAGGCAACACTTCAAGTGTTATATATCACTGAAGACAAGTATTTTTGATTGCCCGTTGTTTTAGGTTACTATAAATTTTTCTAACTATTAAAGACTTTAAAATTGCCTTAATCTTATTCTAAAAATGTTTGTCTTAAAAAAAAAAAGAAAATGTGTGAGGTATCAATGTGAATTTAGATATATCATGTGCAATGGCAAAGAAGAATAGATTCGAAAAGAAAAACGTTTTCCAGCATGTTTAAATATTCTGATAAAAGAACCTACTCTTGTTATAATACCCTGTACTAAATAAATACTACAGTTTAAACAATATAAGAATCATGAAGAATAGAGTACTTCCAAATCCACAGTCATTTTCTTAAGGTGAGGATTGTGAACGATTTTTGATCGACAGTTAGTATACAAATATTTGGAAAGAGAACGTATTCAAAATAGTTTTTTTGTGTGTTAAATGATATGAATAAATATTTTTATCTTTCACTCCTTTAGTGATATATTTTTTTCAAAATAATTTACAGCTAAACAGAAAATGTATAGTAAATATACATAATTGTATGTATCTCAGAATTACTTTTGTATTTTAACACATTGGCAGCCGATAAATACTGGAATAGGGTTGAGTTGAGAATTAACTGACAATCTCAGGAGTTGTACTGACAGGATCTGAAAACAGCTGGTTAACGAAAGGCAGAACAGAGCTCTTTTGTTTTCCAGTAAAATTCTGCCTGTGTATGTACTGTCCTAGTGATTTCCCTTTTTTCGCTTTTCCTAACTACAACCTACGATACTTTGTTTACCGGAATAGAGATGTTGTTTTAGTGGTGTATTTCTTTAATTATTTGGTTTTCTTTACAAGTGCTTTTTGTTTTTGTTTTAAAAATTAAAATTATATTACTATTGAAGAAGTGTGAGAAATTATCAGTACATGTTCAATGTACGTATTCTTTTACAGAACTGTTTAGGAAAAATGAATCCCGATTGTTTTTAATTCAGTCGATCAGAAAAAAAATAGAGTCGCATTATGAAATAATTTAATAAATAAAACGAAAAAAACAATAACTTTACTTAATTTGCACAATAAAAATAATCTTATTTGAGACAGATACATAGTCGCAAGTACATTATAAATGTTTCAACTCTTCAACACGTCACTATCAGAAATGTAACTCACAAAAACATGATATTAATTATATTTTATGTTCAATTACATCTTAATTTATATATTTTTATAGAATATGACGTCATCTACTTTAGTAGTTTATTATTTTTCTTAAATTTATCTCCCATAGTTCACGAATACTTCTGCTACCATTGCTCATAGGTTGAGCTAATAACAGTTTGTTCTCATTGGGTCATGTATAATACTGACATGTTCATTTAACTGTGAAATATATATTCTTTTATTTTGAGCCTTTTTATGGTAATTCATTTAATATTTTTAGATCCCATTTAATCTGTTGTATGTATGTGCTTCAACATTCACAAATTAGTTTGTAAATACCAGTAATTAAATTTTTAATTTTTAAATTTAATATATATATGTATTGCATCAAACAAGGATGAGGGATTAGTGTGACAGAAAGTAAGTAGATGGCACGGTAATTTGCTAAACAGAAACTTAATTTTTGATATTAATGAGCAGAAGATAAAAATAGTATAGTGTTCTTATGACTTATACTCCAGAGGATGACGTATTAAAGTGTGTTGGCATAGAGAGTGTATAGAGGACTGCAGATTAGTTTCAAACCAAATATTTTTACTGTGTAGCTTAAAAACGGTTAATGTTTTCAAATTCTATTTATGATATTGTGTTTGTTTTCTTATAACAAAGCCACATCGGACTATCTGAGGTATCTATGAGGAGAATCAAACCTCTGATTCTAACACTGTAAATACGAAGACTTATCGCTGTCCCACAATGAACCTATAAAGGTATACACATCACAAAGAAAAAAATATTATGAAATAATTTTACTGATATTTATTATAAGTAAGTTTAGAGAGCACACTGCGTGTAACGTAATAAAATGTAGTGTTTCATATACCATCAATACCCAAATCAAGTGACAGATTTAAGTTTCTACTTCAGTTCTGATAATATAGCATGTAATAGTAAATATACTAGATTCTATTACCGAATGATTTAGCTTTTTAATATTTTACATGTTCAAAATATTATTTTTTTATAGTAATTGCATCCAAGTAATAGATTATTAAGTATTATTCTGGAGAACTTAATAGTTCAAATTACACAAAATATTATTTAAATAACGGTGCATAAAGAGCACCGGAAAACGTTACAAAAATATTGAAATAGATTATGCAAGAGACAAAATAAATAAAAATTTTGATCAAATATTTTAAAGGATGGTTATTATTCTGCAATCAAAGTACGTGACAGACATATAAACTGTATTATCTCACATATTTCACATCTAAAATGTATTGATCTTTGATTAATTGTACTTTTCTGTTGTAGTTCATTTACTTTCGTTAGTATCAGGTGTTCCAAGGGTGATTGAATAAGATTTTTCTTACGTTTCAGAGAAGGCGTAAAATTATTATTTTACTACATTAGACTTAAACTGTATCATATTTTCATTAAACTGCTAACGAAACATTTTAGAGAGCGAATGCTTAACACACATTCAGTTGATTGCACATAATCGTTTTTTAGACAAATGTAGCGTTATTTCAGCTCATTCTATGTATGATTCAAACAATTAGAAGTGTCAAATTTATATATGAGAATAAAAAAAGATCAAAGTGATATGCCTATTAATGAGCAAGCGTCCATTACTTGTAAGCTCATAATATTTGTTTTTTTTTTATCGTAATGGCTGTAAAGAGATGTGTTTATGCATCACGTAATAATGAATAAAATAAATTTTGCTGCACACAATAATTTCAGTAGTGACGTTGTTTGCTACCTTTGTAATTTATTATGTAAGTAGTATATTTTACATACGTTTTATAACCTCCATTTATTTAATTTAATTATTTTTTTCTTACTGGTCATTAGCATCTTGTGGAGGTATATTTCGCGAAAAGCATATTATAGTACGTTAGGTCAACAATAAAAAGTGAGAAATTTTCGCGTACACCTAATCCTTGTGGTGTCTCACTTCCATAAGTTTCTATAAAATGTGTTTAAATACTATTATACTAAAACAATCTGAGTGAGCAAATAAACGTTATTGTAACTTGTGCACAATTAATAGACTGTAAACGTTATTTATTACATCATAATGAAACCATTAATGAGAATGTTTACTCAACTGCTCTTAAATGATACTTACTTATCATTAACTGCGCGTGTGTTTTCTTATAGAAAAGCCACATTGGGTTATCTGCGCAGTCCACCGCCGGGAAACGAACCCCTTATTTTAAGGATATAAATCCGTAGACTTACCGCTGTACCATCGGAGGACTGTTATTAACTGACGCCATATTTCAATTTGCGATTTACTTCACTTAGTTTAGTGTTACATTATTTATACTTTTAGAAATAGATTTTGTTTGTTTTTGAAATTCGTACAAAACTACACGAGGGCTATCTGCGCTAGCCTTCCCTAATTTAGCAGTGTAAGATTATAGGAAAGGCAGCTAGTCACTACCACCCCCCGTCAACTCTTGGGCTACTCTTTAACCAACGAATAGTGGGATTGACTGTCACATTATAACGCCCCCACGACTGAAAGAGCGAGCATGTTTGAATGACGGGGATTCGAACCCACGACCCTTGCATTATGAGTTGAGCCCCCTAACCACCTGGCCATGCTTGGCCATATGAGTTTTTAGCTCAATCTGTGTAACTTGTAACAAAAAAACATCCAAATGCGTGATATTTATATTAAAAAATATACTGTAATATATTAATTAGGCCTCATACAAAACATTTATTAAAATTTTGTTTATGGCCCAGCGTGTTAAGGCGTACAACTCGTAATCTGAGGGTCGCGGGTTCGCATCTCCGTCGCGCCAAACATGCTCAATCCTACTATTCGTAAAAGAGTAGCCCAAGAGTTGGCTGTGGGTGGTGATGACTAGCTCCCTTCTCTCTAGTCTTACACTGCTAAATTAGGGACGACTAGCACAGATAGCCCTCGAGTAGCTTTGTGCGTAATTCAAAAAACAAACAAACAAATTTTGTTTAGGTGCTATCAATGTAATTACGATCATAAAATAAAACTACTTGTTAATACTATAATAAATTAGGTAAGAAGATAATTCACCAAAATATTATAATGAAAAGAATATATACAAATTATTGCAAGGAAATAATAACTGGAAATGACCAAATCTGTATTAAACTTATCAATATATTAATTCATTCTCTTAAATTCAGCTTACAATAGCTTCATGTCACGAAAGTACATTTTGCGAACAGAATAGAACGAGTAAATTGACAATATTGGCAGAGAAAATATAATTCCTATAAGATTTTGGTGAACGTAATGAATTTTTAGTCATATAGTATATTGTAAAATACTGGTGTATCTGTAGGTAATTATATTTTAAGTACCAAATCTAAGTATAATAGTTGTAAGTCCATACTCCCACTCTTGGCTTACTGTGCACTTCAAAAGGCTTGAAGTTGTTGTATAATGCATTTCTAATAATACTTAATAATATGTGTAACTTTATATCATTCAAGCATATTAAATATCATACGCCTTCCTTCAGACAGAAAGTGTGCGTATCTATCTGTGAAAGGGCATACGCATTTCTTTCGAAATACAAATTACTGTTCTGTATACATAAAGCAATATCTAAAGCGTTTTAGCGAGGCAATTGTGACTCTTTCAAGATCATTTTATATGTCGTTTACCAATCGTTCAACTTAAAAAAAAACTTAAAATCGAAGTAATTACGAAGTGTCCATTCTCACTTATAGTATATCTTGATACACTGAATGAAGTTAAGATCCACAAAAACAACAATTTCATAAAAATACATTTCTAATTTTTTATTAGCAAGCGAAAAATTATTTGCATATAAGAATCAGACCAAAATTCTTTTTTCTTTTAAACCTCTTTTAGAAATCATTTTAATATCCAATAAAAATTCAAATGTTTGAAACTTAAAAGAAAATATTGGTGCGCTTAGTATATGCACTACGATGTATGTCAGTATTTTCGATTTTGTGCATATATATATATGTATAAAACAATTTAAAATACCTTAGTTTCAGTATAAACCGTACAGGTTTTCCTGTAACGGGAAGTAGATTTTTTAGGATATTCTTTCTCAAGTTGTTGAAACATTCATTTGACCATCTTATTAGGTACGTTGAATAAAAACGTGCGTTAAACATATTTCAACCTGTAAAATTTAATACAGAAACCCTGTGATAACAATGAGCACTTTCTATTGCTTTTCCTTTTCAGCAGTCGATCTAATATATTTATTGAGTCATTAAGTGCGGAGGCGAACAATTAACAGAGAGATAATAGAGTGATATCTCAAAAGGCATCGGCACCTATACAGCCCGTAACTCGATACCTTTTCCAACGAAACAAAACAAGTGATCTTACCAATGCACGTACACTAATCTCTATCTATGTCTACTGAATGTTAACATATATATATATATTTGAAATCAACCCATATTTGTTAGTGTCTTTACATTAGTGTAACTATAATGGTTTATTATTTAACATGTATTTCTAGGTTTTGGTCAAATCTGAGTCACACCCTAGAACTTCTAAAAGTTTTATGATGATCAGAGCTAGAAAAGTATGGACAGTAATTTTCGTGATTTTCGAATGATAAATGTTCTCTTTCTTAAAGTCCGGTTTATAAAAGAGATTACACATTTTCCTTTAATATGATGGTTAAAGAAACAAATTATAAGTTAGTTTTGTGTAAAACATGGCATAAGAATATAATATAGCATAAAATGCTCTTTTATTACCTTTCTTCAAATGTCTTTGATATTTCTTTTTTACGTTGTCCATATTAGTTTAATTTTAATACATGAAGTAGAATTTTAGTTGCGGTTTTATTTTCATGGGTCTATTTAATGCACGCAATAGCATCTTAGACAGAGTGAAAATAACGGTGTTGCATAACAAAGGTCCAAAAGCTGTTTTATGTATACTTACATGAGAAAGTAAGCTAAGTATGATGTTTATTTCATTTCTCTTTGGACAACGTTTGAAGTTAAAGATTTGTAAAGACACTAACATGTTGGTAGTGTGTACAACAATTAACAAAACATGTATGCGATTCTAATATTGTATTAAATGAACCCATCATGTTATATTGTATTAAATGAACCCATCATGTTCTTGATTCTGTATTATGACACTTTCTTTTAATCATGAACAATTTTTTTACCAAAATACTGATATTTTGTTATTATGTTTTGTGATAATCTATTATTGTACTTTTTTCTTTGTTTTATTCCCATCAAATATTTTCTTACTTTTCTTGTATTACGGTTTTATCGCATAGTTGAAAATACCTCTCATGGTTATTGTAGTGTAACAGCTTGTAATGTTAAAAAGTGAAATTTGCTTTCAAAATGTCTCTCTCTCTCTTTCCATGTGTTTTTAACGTTTTAGACTCTTATTCTTGGGATTATTTTCATATTTTGTTTAAGGAATCAACACTTTACTGGCGAGAATTAGTCAATTTTTAAGAGATTTTAGTGTAATATTTTGTAGAAAAAACAATCAGACATAGATCCTATCTTATCTTGATAAAAATACTGCTTGGGAACCATAAAAAAGAGACTTATAAACCAATTTCATATTGATTAAAATTTAAACTTTTTTTTAATCGTTTATGTTTTAATTATTTCCAAAGAGGGCTAAGCTAAAATAAAAGAAACATATCGAAATATCTTTTGAATAACATATTCCTTGTGGTTTGTTATATCGTTACTCACAGTTAACTTTTTCTACTCAATCTGGATTACTTATGAACTTCAAAATACATTGATTTACAATTATATAAAGAATTTCAGATCTACTCCTAATTTCTAAAGATATTTCTTTTAATTCATTCTTTCAAATTACCCGTTCTTAAAATAAGGAACAATGTTGCTTTCATTGTATTTATTTCTCTTCATAATTTTTCCTAAAAAGAAACAACTTAGAAACTCTTGATGACGAGAAACCCACTTAAAATAAAAATGTTTTTGTTTACCTGAAGATTACCTAGGAAGGTTGAAACGTTGTTTTTTGATTATAAATAAAAGTGTTAATACCCATACTAGCCGTTCTAAAATACAACTTAGAAACTCGACTGGAGAACAGCAACAAAACAAGAGTCCAAGATCTATAGCTGTCGAAATGCGAGCTGCTCAGCAGCAAAAAATGAAATGACAACGGATTAAAATAATGTTCTTCACGGATAATGTTTTTTCTATGACCTTTCAGTGGATAAAATACGATATTTGAAATCAAGACATTGACGCTGACATTGAGGACGTAAATAGGATGTAAACTGAAAGTAGTTTCATATAGTCTTAGCCGAATCTGTCTTTGAACTATGCAGTCATACCATATCGATTTTTGTTACAACTATGCTTGCACAGGCACTTCACTGCTGCATTTTCAAGAAACAATGAAATTGTCTCTTACTAATCATAATGACCCAAAAAGTTAACTAGGAAAAAAAATACTTGTAGCTTTATGGATATTGAGCGAAAAACAGCAACAAAAAATAATGTTTAAACTATTTAAATCAGTTTTGTTTGATATATCATAAAAATAATCTTGCTTAACATTTTACGACTTCATTAAAATACAAATGTGCGGAATTCCAAAGTATAATCAGCAGCTACTTTATTTTCTTTACTGCCCAAGAGAAAATTGTCTATACATAGTCGTTAAGTAATAGTTGAAAAGAAAATGCCAGTTATAGACAAGCAATTCTGCTATTTCGTTTTCTGTGGCTGAACTTCCAAAAAATAACTTATTTCAATGTAAACGGATTTTGTCTTTTTTTATATTTAGTCCCCCTATTGCTGACACAGTGGTAAGTCAACGGATTTACCTCGTAAAAATCAGCCGTTCGTTTACCCTAAGTAGATAAACTTGTGGATGCACAGAATATCAACGAATGTGTCATTTTTTCATGGGTATTACTTTATGAAACTTTACTGTATTAATGGCAATACTTAAACTTATTCTCTTAAATCAGTAATATTTGCTACCTCTTCGAACCTTTGTTGTCTTAATTTCAAGAGCATTACTAGCATATTTTGACATGGGTCACTCCTATTATGAATACGTTCTTGAAGGGGCAACTCGTTTCTCGTAAAACTAATATCAAGATTTATAAAAAAATATATTGAAACTAAAAACAATAAAATCATTCCTTCTTTACTTTGAAGACAAACTGAAACAACCTGAGCGTCTATTATTAATTCATCGGAGATAGAATTTATAAAGAATGAGAGACTTAAAAAATCATACGCCAACAAAATTTAAACAAATGTGAAACTGCATGTGAGTTTTATTGATTAAAAAATGTGTAAAGATATAGAGGTATACGTTTCAAACACTATACATGAAGAAAGTGAAAAAAACTAAAATATAATAGAAGTAAAAAGTTTAGGATTAAAGTATCTTCTTAGATATTCTTTGAAGAGACCAGCATTATCGTGACTTGTTAAAAGGTTTGCAGTTTACCTATTGATTTTACTACACCGAATTCTGTGCCCTGCTAACTCACACTAAACTCTGTTGCTTTTAAACGTACATATACATACGAATGCATTCTAAAGAGACTCTTGCGTCAATAAATTTTTCTTATATATATGCATGTATTAGTACACTGCTAATGCTGACTTTTGGTCATTATAAAGATTATATTCGCTGCTGGGATATGAGAACGAATATTAAAGGAAGGTTTCGTGGTTTAAGCAACTCTGGAAGTTAGCTTTTTAAATACACTATTTCTTAAGAACTAATTATCTTAAGTGCTTACAAAATGTGTATTTTATATTATTCTTAATTATTTCTTGCTTCTTCATTATATCAAATACTGATAGAAAATTATGGATAGTACTTACATTTATTAATTCTATAGCTTCGTATTGAGGCTGTTGTTGCAGCTAAGCTTTATACTTCAGGATAATGTGCAGAGCTCAGTCTGATTCACTAATATGTAATTTCTAAAGGAGTTAGTTAATTGATTTGTTCATGGAAACATACATATGCTATGGGGAAATGAATTTATATATATATATATATATATATAAAATATTCTCTTATATTAAAATTATAAGATGCTTTTTCTAAATTTTAGTGCAAAAATGACATATTATTTTGAAACTCATAAAAGGTTTTTCACATTCTAATATACATCAATTTAGAAACAAAATACTGTTTTCAAGTTAGGCACAAAGATAAACATTAGGCTATCTGTGCTCTGCCTACACATGTACCAAAACCCTGTTTGGGGTAATTTGAATACTGTTACAATTGCACGTAGTGCTAAAAAGATTTACAAATGTACACGTTGTGACATAATGTTAAATATGTAAGCTGTAGGTCTATGCGATATGTTTAGCATCTATACATTTAGTTTACAAATGTTTCTCAAATATCTTACAATGTAGCCTCTACGAGTAGAGTATATAAATTTCAAAACTATCTGCAACAAAGTAAGTAGGATCGGTAAAAAGACTGGTTAACACACTTACTCGTGTATACAACTTTTGTAAAAAGCATCTCACTTTATTCTGGAATGTCACTAAAATTGGCAAAATTCATAGATTGGAGGTCCATATTTCCTACCCCATCCCATTAAGAAACTGATAACCAACAAGTTGCATATATTCCAATAAATTATCACAAAATGATTTACAGATATCTAGATCTCATAAGGTGATATAAAACATGAAAGTATAAACTGGTGAGAGAAAAACACATAGTGCAGAAAACTGTACGACAAATTACCTCTTACCTAAGTTATGGCAGTTTTCTGAACGACTACTATATGACAAGAAATACTTGTTTTGGTACCGATCAAGTGTTAGAAAATGTTCAACGTGGCATATTGAACATTACGAAGTTTATCGTCAGGTTTTATCGCTACTGAAGTTTTCTTATATGATGTTCAGTGAAACGAAAATGAACTCTACTTACTGTGAGAATAACTTTTTATACCAATTACACAAGATGAAATTCATGAAAAGGAAACACGGTGAGCGTTAAAGCTAAACCCACAGCAACGTTGAAACGATCGCTGAATGGTGAAACAGGCATTCGTGCTCTTCTCTTCTTCGACACACCTATTCATCCATTCACTTCTTCGCATTTAGTTTGCTCCAACGTGTCGTAGAAAACCGACATCTACGCAACGCAGAGTTCGTGAAAAGTTTGTCCAAATGCTTGGTCTAAGGTTGACTTCATATAAAGCTGCCAGAATGGAAACTGCGGTGTAATCACGGATCTCGGAATGAACTCGGTCGATGAAGAAAGAAGTAGTTGTGACGGCAGCAAACGGTTTCGAGCGTTTTTATAATAAAGTGTGATTATTAATTTACTTTAATTCAAAAAGAGTAATTATGTAGCCTTCTTAACAGTATAGAAGCATTTAGTAATACTGTAATTGAGCTTTATTTAACATGAATAGCCCATTGTGTTGCTTTCTGTTTAATATCAAAAACAAATAATTGAATCTTATTTTAAAATATGATGGCTATAACATATCTTTCATATTAATACAAGTGCGCAATGATAGATGTTACAGATTACAAGAGATATTTATAATTATTTTGTTGTTTTCATGAAATGGCAAAACTGCGTAAATGTTTACCATTCATCTTGTACCTCTACTAAGTGCTGGTATATATATAAATATATATATTTTAGAAATAACCCATACTAGCTAGCATTTTTATATTAGCCTTTCTTTGTAGTTTAGGCACAAAGCTCTGCCCCCCACGCGTATCAAAAGTCGGTTTAAACTTTGTCAGCCCGCAGACGTACTGCTTGGCCAGTGGGATGATTTTTTTAGTGTAACTTATGTAGAATATTATTTAATATATATTTTTTAGGTTTTGGTGAGATCTAAGCCACAACCTAAAACCCCTGAAAGTTTTCTGGCGATCCGAGTTAGGGAAGTATATACTAAGGCAGTATATACTTCCCTTACAAGACCTGCAAAATTGTGAAAATTATAAACTTGTTGGAGAACTCTTTTAAAGTTTCATGGTGATCAGAGGCTATGAAGTTGGAACATTTTCGGAAAGATATAGAGATAAAAACAGCTTTATAATGCAGATTACATTTTCCAGAACAAAACGGAGAACCTATATATGATATATATATATATATATATTGTGCGGATTTTTTTCATTGTTCATATTCTTATATATTCTTATAAAATCAACCTTTTGATGACTTTTGATTAGAATTACATGCTTATATCGGTATAGTAGTGCCCCCTAGTGGCTTAGCGGTAAGTCAAAAGGTTTACACCAATTAAAATCGGGTTTTGATATTTGTGGTAAGTACTATACAGATAGTCTGCTCTGTAGCTTTGTGCTTAACGACAAACGGTCATAAAGCTAGTAGTTGATGATGCCTACAGTCAATAATAGTTCATATATTAAACCAAGAGTATTGTTATTTGTAGGAAGTTTCCAAATTGTTTTGCTCACATTTAACAGCATAAAAATGCCTGATTTTTAAATGATAAATGTTCTCTTTCTAAAAGTCCGGTTTATAAAAGAGATTATACATTTTCCTATAATATGATGGTTAAAGAAACAAATTATAAGTTAGTTTTGTGTAAAACATGACATAAGAATAGAATGTAGCGTAAAAAAACTTTTTATTACCTTTCTGTAAAAATTATAACAGGCACTTTCCACACCAGCTACACAACAAATAATCTGAAGTATTATTTTGACCTCAGTTAAGTCAGTTTTTGATCTTTAAGTATTTAAAATGTAAAAACTTTAGTCGGAAAACCTTATTGTTAATATAACTTCCAAACTGACTCATATCAAAAACGTGCAGTCACAATATTATCATTTAAAGGTGACTCTTAAAAAGCATTTTTAAATAAAACTATAAATTTATAAAGTCATCAATTAAACATTACAAAATTATTTTTATTATTATTTTATACTTAGGTTTCATCTGCTGAGCTAACTATAGCAAGCATCGTGTTTGTTTTCGTTTGTCAATGTAGATTTTACATAGTATGGACTTTAGTTTTGTACCTGGTTTTTGAATAAATTTGTTGTTTACTGGAATGTTGTGTTTTGTTATAAGTTTTTTTTTTCTAAATGTTGGTTAATTTGTCGCTGATATCTGGAACATATGGTATGCAGCAGTATAAGGTTTTGTAGTTTGTTGTATCTTGGGATTTACTGTTGTTTGTTTGTTGTTGGTTTAGGTGTGTGTGTATAATTTTTCCACGTTTTTTTAGGAAATTTGTTGAAGTTGGTGAAGTGTTGTTTTATTTTGTTGATTTCATTGTTAATTTTATCGGATGAGCATAGTTTTGTGGCTGTGTTTATTTGGTTTCTTGTTATGTTAAGTTTTTGTTTTGTTTCATGTGCTGAGTCCTTTGGACTTTTAATAATTCTTCAGCTACTATAAAACTAATTATTTTGAAATATTTTTTTGCAAATAGTATTTTACGTGAAATGTACAGTACTGTATAAAAGTGTTAGAACAAGTCAAAAATTATATTTCAGGCTAATTTCAAAGAACAATGGAAGGTAGATAGAAAGTTAATCTTCATATTTAGTACGAGAGAAATTCAGTAGAAGTGCACCAGTTCAACAAACAGTTAATATTTTATTAGTTTCCTTTTTGCTTTACTAACTGCAGACAGTTTTTCAGACATTTTTGCAATATATTTAATCAAACGGTCCTTTCATTGGAAGTAACTTTTGATTTGTCAAGTTTTTGGTCTATCAAATTCCAGATCTAATCAATTTGGTTGAGATTGGAGCTCTGTGGGTGCCATTGAATAATTTAAATTACTTCGGCAGCTTCTTTGTTAGCTGTTTAATTTCTGCATAGATTAGATGAGTGTTTGAGACTGTTATCTTCTTGGTAATAAAATCCTTTACGAATAATACACAAACAAGTGGGTATAGCATGACGGATATCTGATGGTACTTGCGCTGGTCCAGCTATTTTGCAAATATCTCCTGTTGTCTAATCAAACAAACACCCTAAGACCATCACACAGACTCACCTGTGCTTCATGGTAAGTGCTATGCATTGAAGTAAATATCTTTCACCTTTCTTCCACTTGATGTGTAACATACGCTCTAGACAAAATACTTCAAACTTGATTCATCCGTCCATAAAACCCTTGCTCAATCATCAACAGTCCAGTTTTGTTGTTTTTTAGCAAATTTCAGTCTGTTGATAATATTTGAAGATCAAAGTAAAGGTTTTTAACTGCTACACGACTAACTATTCCATTCCCCTTGAGTGTTCTTAATGCTATAGATCTGGACATTTTCTGTTATATGGTACATCGTCGTTTAGCTCATGCTTGAGATCAGTGGCAGTCTTTCTTCTTTTCCAAAAACTACATAAACAAAGATATTTAACATCAGTATCATTGAGTTTAGGTGTTCTGCCTCTTCCTTTTCTATTTGAAAATTTACTATTTCGGTTTCGCGATCTAGTGTGTACTTTATAATGTTTGAGAGCATTTTAAGTCTAAAGCAATTTTTCAGAGTCTCACCGGCTTCACGTGAAGTTTTATGCAAACTCTATTCTACAAAAAAAATATCTTCACTTTTTGGGTGAAGCATGACAAGAAAACTTAATATATAGTGTCTGACATTGTTTCTCTCAAGGTTTATTTTGTAAAGTGTTCTTAAATTGCATACATAGGTACCGTATTCTAGTTCCTTGCTAGCTTCCATCTATATAGTTAAAACACTGCACAGGGTACCGTGGCAGCTATATCAGATCCTAAATTTGATCAGTATGTTCATTCAAGTAGAACACTTATGACATGACCTTGGTAAGCACATGGGAATTCTAAAAACATGATAAGTGTTCTCACCCTGCCTCATTCATTTGTCAACAGAGAACAGTGAAGCATTACCATAGTGTTGGAATTTACATTTTGTAATGGAATGCAACAATTGCCCATAAAATGGAAAGAATGAGAAAAGTATTCTCTTGTCCTAACACTTTTGCACAGTACTGTATATCTCACAAGCAAAAAATATTTTATTAATTTTGTTCTAAAAAGAAAATAAATGACAAAATAACTTTAAAATGCACAGTAAAGCTACTTTTAGTCGAAGAGATATAAAAATAGACTACTTTTGAATGTGATAAAAGAAGAATTAACATCAGGGTATTTTTTTATGTATTGAGATTAATTTTGTATGTTTATAGAACAAGATGTTAGAATTTTTATCAAATTAAACAATCAGTATTAATGTTGGTCCTTTGTGAAATTAAAAAAAGACATGTTTTCTAAGTGTTAAATTGCTAGGGATTTCTACGATATTAACCTAAATTTGTTATTGATTATAACAGTTAAATGTTTTTACTTCAACGAATAAATATTTGTAGCAACAGTGTTTATTCAGTGTATAGAAAACTACGTGAATTACTTTTCTACCTACCGATCCTTTTCAGTACAACAAAAATGAATATTTGACATTTCAGCATGTACATCGACAATAATTTATTTTCATAGCTTTATTTCCTTATTTTTTTGCCAATTATGTGTACCAAAGATATTGATACTTCATCTCTTAAGAGTTCTTTCGGAGATAAATGAGATTATTTAGATTTGGAAAAATAAACTTCAGATTTATATTATCTTTTAAGGGGCAATTCAACAAGTCTTTCAATAGGTCAGTGGTAGTTTACGGACTTATAAACTTAAAACGTTAAAATCCAGGGTTCACCGCGCTAATAACCTGTAGCTTAGTTTTGGACGAAAACAACCAAACGAACACTTCACGATAAAATATTAGGTTCTTCTTAGAGTGATTAAAATATATTCTAATAATCTCTACATAATTCAGAATTTACAACAGCAAGAAAAGCTGAGTTGAGACACGCATAATGGAGAACATAATTTAAGCCTAAAATTTGAAACTACTAAAAATAGTAAACCTTTTTCCAATGGCATTTGATAGAACATTAAGTTTAATTTCAGAAACTTTATTCATTTCTCATTTCTTCATATGTATCCATGGGTATTACTTATACCGTAAAAGATTGTAAATGGTGAACCGACAATACAATACTTCCAAGAGGCACAGCTATATAACTGCAGACATACAACGCTAGAAACCGGGTCTCGATACCTGTAGTGAGTAGATAACTGATAGCCCTTAGTGTAGCTTTGCGCTTAACTACAAACAAAACAGTTCAGATAATTAATGTATGCTAATTCAAAATGAAATTTGGGACATATTAATGATTCACTTTTGTATTATTTACCAAATAAACTTTTTCTAAGCCCATAAAATGTATTGAATAAGTTTACAGTATCTTAACTTCATGAATTATTCACTGTGATCAGAGACGAATATATTATTAGCCTTCTGTGTAAGCTGAAAAGGTAGTTGTTTCGATAGAAGTCTGCAAATCTGTACCCTAAGTATAATTCTTCTATTTTTCTATCAATTGCAATAATTTGATTAGTTACTATAACAAATATTTCTCAGTGAGGTTAGCTTTCAAATCATGGACCTCAGGTAAATTACTTTTATACCTAACGATCCTTTTTAGCACAATCCAAATCTCTGTCTCCACCTTAGGACTAATTTTACAGAAACACAATAGCACAATGTAAAAACAAGATTATACACGTGGAACAGAATAAATAGAAACATTTTAGTGATTTCACAGAAGCAGGCGAATCAGAAATAATTGAAAGTGTTTGTAACTTTTCATAATATAGAACTTCAAAATGATCTCATGCTTCAGTAGAAGATGAGTAGTACATTAGTACATTAAATAATCGTTTCAATACAGTAAACTGTAAAAACGCTCTCCCCATAATTACTACAACATGTTAAAGTGCATTCGTATTTCATCATACTTCTCAACTCAGAATAATAACTTCTTAGATTTTTTTTACTTTATAAATTTCTTTTGTTTCTAGAAAAGTATCACAGTTTTATGTTATATTTTGAATCATTAGACAATTATGTCGTTGTGATATTCTGAGTAAATGATATGGAGTTATGAAAATAAGTGTTCAAGGGTCAAAGATAATTCGATTTATTAATATTACAATGGAGATGATATACACGTTTTTGCAGTGTCAATATCTATATCAAAAATACTGATGTTTCCTGATGCAATTATCAGCACTTGGGAATACCGGGTGATAATGACATTCTTTAATAAACAACCCAGGTTAAGGCGCTTGACTCATAATCCGAAGGTCACGTGTTTGAATCCCCGTCGCACCAAATATACTCGCCCTTTCACCCGTGGGGGCGTTATAAATTACGGTCAATCCCACTATTCGTAAAAGAGTAGCCCAAGAGCTGGAAGTGGGTGATGATGACTAGCTGTCATCCCTCTAGTCTTACACTGCTAAATTAGAGACGGCTAACGCGGATAGCCCTCGAGTAGCTTTGCGCGAAACTCAAAACAAACCAAACCAATTAAATTACAACAATAAAATAGTTAAATCCATTACTACAGAGCTTTATAAGTTTTAACGAAAAATACAAAATTAATCCATGAATTATATTTATTATAATAAGATATCTCTTATTAAAGTTTTACTCAGCTCCAATGCCAAGAACATATTTTCTAGATCCTAGTGAGAAAACAAATACTTTAATAAAACCTTTACGGTCAAGTATGCTCTTCCGATAAAAACTACTGTTATAAAAATCATTAAAAATGGTGCAATATGACACATAAAAACGATTTTAGATGATACGTTGCAAAATACAGCTTAAGGCACAGGCAAGGATTGCACATGGTTTAATCTTATTATCGGATTACTGGTGGAAATCTACAGCGATACAATTGTACTGTGATAGTAGTTTGCTGGTAAAAAAACGATACTTCAAGAAACTTTATATTCTTCATTAGATTGACGACAGTGGGATTACGCATGGAAGCAAGATGGTTAATAAGCATATGTTGTAATGAATAAAGTCCAGTTCTCTAATATATTTGGTAATTTCCAAGCAACAGAGTCTTGAATGTTTTCTAGCAACTAAGTTTACCATGAATTTAAACATCTTAACTTAGTTCTGTTGCTCATTACCAATTTTGTTTTCTGTTGTCGTTCGAAGAGAAAGTTTTGTCTTTGTTTGTTTTTGAATTTCGTGAAAAGCTATACGAAAGCTATCTGCGTTACCCGTCCCTAATTTAGCAGTGTTAAGACTAAGGTAAGGCAGCTAGTCATCACCATCCACCGCCAACTGTTAGATTACTCTTTTACCAACGAATAGTGGGATTGACTGTAATTTTATAACGCCGTCACGGCTGAAAGGATGAGCATGTTCGGTATGACAGGGATTCGAAGCCGCGACCTTGGCCACTCCGGGCCAAGAACAGAAAGTAGAAATCGAGTATTTGCGTTTTATCATCCCATTTGATTTTCCACCATTTGGTTTTGGCAGACTCCATTATATTAGTATTAAAATATTTCTGTTATTTTTTCTTAGGTTAACAAGTTACATTAGAAAGTAATATGTTATGTTTCGAAATATTAATATTTCACTCATGCACTAACAAATGCAATAATATTTTGGCAAATCAATACATTAGAATATAAATTATAATAGTAAAAGCGAAAACAACTAAAATAGCATATGGTGGATAAAAACACAATATATGATGTTTCGATAGCGAACACGCCCACACAGTCATGAAGAATACATGAACATGCATAATGGTATAAATAAAAGAAAAAGTCACGTTGCTTTCGAGTGACGTAAGATACTGCGTAACTATGCATGTTTTCTATTAATAGGAAGCTTCAACAGCGAAATCGAAAATATTCCATTACTTACCTCCAGCTTTCTTTTCCTTCACTGCACGTAGTTTTAGAGTATGAAAAATTTTGACCGCTTTTATGAAGTTTTGTTGTTAGTCTATTTCTACTTTTGATGATAAAAAGGGCCCTTGTCCACGTTTCACAGGTGTTCCAACAACGAGTTTAATCACGTATTATATGTTTTTTACAACATTAAAATCTTAGGAAGAAAATGAAGAAAGTTCACATAAAGGTAAAATACATTTTATTTCTTTAACATTTAAGAGTCATATTAATCGACACGTTGGTGCCATACTATTTTTATGTCACTCTAGAATCACGTTTATATATCGTCATAGATTATTCTTGGTGTTGCTGACCTTAACGTCACAGAAGTGTTTAAAACAGTCTTAAAATGACCTATTATATTACAAACTACATGTTTTATATTAAAGAAGAATATCATTGGTGAAATTATTGCACCAAAGATAGAAACGTCATACCTGTTTCTTTCAAAAATATTTCTTTCTGCTGTAAAAAACACAACACTCATAATCAAACAGTAATCTCAAAAAAAAACTATTAAGGTTCTATTTTGCTGCGCTTCATCTTACTTTTGATTTATTCTGGGTATCGAACTTTGTCTACTCGAAAAAATAATGAAATGGATATTTATCGAACTATGGAAAAAACCAAAAAAAACTTTACTTTTGTAAACTTCGATCATATACGTAAGCTCTAGGTAGCTCAGCAGTAATTTTAAGAATACTAAAAATCAGATTTAGATACTGATAGTGAGCAGAGCACAGATAGTTCTGTATGTAGTTTTGTGCTTCAACAACTTAAAAATAAACACGTACACAATTTTCTTGTATGATGTCGAAGAAAACTGCTCATTTTTTAACAAAGAAAGAAGTTTAACAAGCATTAACTAAGTAATATATGTAACCAAATATAACATTTGAGACAATTTCTGGACGTATAGTGCGAAATAATAGTATTTTTATTTTCAACATTATCACAGTGTTCGAAGAGAACCCATTCAATTTCAATTTACTGCGTTTAACTTGGGTTTGGTAAAGTTACATCATACATTATCGTGTTAACTAATTTTGGGAGGGAGGTTGTGTTTTTGTTTTGACACCTTTCTTACAATACGCAGTTGCATAGTAGGAAAGTAATATAACTTACATGCATGATTTTAGACCAATGAATAAATTCTTATACACCAACCTGTTGTAAAACTACCTAGTAAGACATCACACCATCATTGATTCTTACTTAGGTTTGTTTGAATAAGATTATAGTTGTGTACTTTAATAACACTACATCACATCTGTGTGAATATGAATATAATAAACATAACATTTGATATTAATTTGTTATAGCTTCCATGCGTTATTCACTCACTCTTAAACAATAAATAAACATCAAAGTATCCTTAATTACAAGATAAATATTTTTATTTTTCTACTGCCACTTTATGAATAACTCTCACAGTGCCAGATTTAACGTTAACTACAGAATAAAAGACACACGTTGTAATATCCAATTAGTTTTCTAATTTAGCAGTGTAAGACTAGAGGGAAGACAGCTAGTCATCACCACCCACCCCCAAGTGTTGGGCTACTCTTTTACGAAGAGTGGGATTGACCGTCACGTTATACCACACTCTTTTCCTACAATATAGTTTTTAAAACATATTTTCCTATATGAATAATATTGGTATCTATATAACCAGTGACTATTCTTAACTTACAATATCGTGCCCACTATTTCATTTATAACTGGGAGTTTTCTATCATTTCAATTATCTTTCCTTTCTCAATCCCCGTCACATCAAACATGCTCGCCCTTTCACCCGTGGGGGCGTTATAAATGACGGTCAATCCCACTATTCGTAAAAGAGTAGCTCAAGAGCTGGGGGTGGGTGATGATGACTAGCTGTCATCCCTCTAGTCTTACACTGCTAAATTAGGGACGGCTAACGCAGATAGCTCTTGAGTAGCTTTGCGTGAAATTCAAAACAAAACAAACAAACAAATATTTTGCTCACAAACTATCATTGTCTTCCAGAATATAACAGTATAAAGTGTTGTACTGAACAAAAAATAGCCATAAAGAGACGGTTCTAGCCCTAGTGTTATTCATTTTAGAAGTGTTTTCAGTTATTTGCTGCAATCTTTAACTGGAATAATTTTGCGGTATATACCAGTCCACATAGAGATAGAGTAAGTAACGTGAAAGAATCCTATGCTAGCGTTAATGTTGGTGAAAACATTTAATGAGCATCTGTCACTTTTATAGCTCCTGATGGAACAGTATGACGACAAATAAACACACAAAAATGAATAATAACCTTGAACTAAATACTTTTAATGACGTATTTGAGAAACCAAATTGACAAATGATAAGGATCTTGATTAAGTAGCAGATATATACTCTGAAAATATTCTTCCATTATTGCACTACTGTTAGAGACTTGTTTAAAATACCAAGGAAATGTTTATTGGTTATAAAGTAGGATTCGAACTAAAAAGATTATCTAGCATTCCAAAGAAAGTGTAGTCTTCATTTATTGTTTTGGATACCTTGTATAATGCTCAAGATGCAAGTTCATTCAACTTAAAATCCGACTACTGGTAAGTAGAACTTGTTGAAGATTATATTATTTTAAAAGCATTACATTTGAAATGTGCAACAAAATGTTTTTGAAAGGCTCTTAGTTGTCTCACTGGGGGGGGGCAGGTTTGGCTTAATACATAGTTTATATATACACTAATAACAATGAAATAGAACTTACGTTAAAAGAGTTTTGACCTATTAAAATTAGCTCAAAAGTAATATAATTAATAACATTTCTTGAGTTGTGTGAACTTCATTTAACTTCAGTTGCAGAGAAAATAATTCAGTAGACTACCATTTACATCTAAGTATCAATAGAGAAGTGGACAATACAGAAATTGTTTGAACTAATGAAAATCAATGAATTGTATAGAAGATCAAGAATGTAATTTTGCTTATGTTATTTAATATTTATGTACCACGAAAATTTTGATTTTAACACTGTTCAAATTTAAAACACTTTTTGCCTGTCTATAACGAAACCTCAAATTCTTTCACGATATGTTTTTGTGAATTAAAACTCCAGGAACTTAGAAGACGAAATAATACAGTGACAATTAAAATAATTATTTTCTCCAGAATGGGATTAAAATTGTCTAATATGCTTAGTTATTCAAAAAAACATTTGTACAAACTGTGTCTACTGACATTGTAGAAAATCATGAATTCACAATATCTGTCAATTGTGGGCACATTAATTTGAAATTGGTAAATTAAAATCTAACATCACTGGCGTAGCCAGGTTTTCACTAGGGGGATAGAAACTTTTAAGCTGAAATTGAGCTACGTTCTTCCTAAACTGATCATTAAAACAAATCAACTGAATTGTAATAGTGGTCATAGAAGTTTATTTATTGATAAAAGGATACAAAAGAAGATTATCATATCTATAAAAGCTGAAAAATAATAAATTGTCAACATGCATAGATTTTACAGGGTGTCGGGCCTCCTTTGGCTATTCCTTGGTTACGCCTCTATCTAACAGGCATAAATGAGCGTGTTTGTCAGTGCGGATTGTTATTCACATTGTTACTTTTAATAGTAATACTTTACCTTTCATTTACAAGACTCACTATTTTCGACTTCAGTAAATTTATCTTATTTATAATCTATTTACATGTGAGTACGTTGTTGCTCTGATATAGTAAGATTATACTAACGTTTTTTCTCTTCTCATATATTGAGTTTAATAATAACTCACAAACTCTGTATGGAAAAAGATGATGCATCAGTGCTATCGATTCATTTTACAATCTTAAAAACTTCGATCACATCCCCTCTTGCTCTTCACTTTTTAAGAGAAAACAAGTTTAAGGGTATTAATCTTTCCTCATATGACAACCTCTTCATCCTAGGTTCCATTGTGGTAGACTTCCTCTGAACCCTTTCCAACAATTCAGTGCCTTGACTAAGGAAAGGAACCGAAGATTGAACACAATATTCCAAGTGTGGATAAACAGTGACCTATACAATGGAATTATATCCTCTTTAGACTTGTATTCAATATTTCTGTAGATGTAGTCTAATATTCTATTTGCCCTACTTCTAGCAGCAGCACACTGCTTAGAAGACTTAAGAGAATGATCAACCTCCACATCCAGATCCTTTTCTTTTATGACACTGCTGAGGTTATTTTCATCCAAATTGTACTTATAGTTCAAATTACAATAACACACATGCATTATCATGAATTTATTATCATTAAAGGCAGCAGCATCTTCTTCACAGCTAACAACATACAAAACCTTAATATCTGCAAATTTAAGTAAAACTGAGTTCTGAGGTACCCCGATTACGACATTTACTCTGTTTGACTGAATTCCATTTGTAAAAACCCTCTCCTGACTTCTATCAAGCCACTATTCTATCTATTTAGTTAACTTATCTCCCACACCTACACAGATAAGTTTCTTCACACGAATCTACGAAAAGTCAGATACACCAAATCTACACCCTTACCCTTATCTACGTATGCAGTAACATTTTAAAAGCATGTTAAAAGATTTATAAGGCAAGATTTTCACTTGATGACACCGTGTTGACTATGCGCTAAAAGTTTAAACTTTGTTAAATGACTCTGCAAAGTTGCTTTTATCAGAATTTTCAAAACCTTTTCTACAACGTTATATAAAGCTAATGGACCTGTAATTAATGGAACAGCTTCTGTTATCTCCCTTGAAGATAGGAATGACATCAGCTAATTTACAGTCTGTTGGTACTTGTAACCTACAAAAATTGTGGTACGTGATTTACATATCTAATTCTTGACCTCCTTAAAAAAAAAAAACGGGAAAATATTATGCGGCCCAAGAGCTTTATCATTCTATAAACTTCCCAGTTTTATTTTCAGAAGCTCAGAATTTATGTAATTGTCTTCTTCAACTTTATTTTCATATAAGGAATGCTGCTTCAATATTCATTAGTATAAGCTCAATAAACAGAACATTTAGTAACCTAGCTATTTCATAATCATCAGATGCAAAACTTTATTTGTCATTTTTTCGAGGTTCTTCTCCCCATCTTAATATTTTGTTTACCCTTAATGTGTTTCCAAAATCCTTACTATTAATATTTGTTTACAGCCAACTGTTTTTCGTACATTTGGATGTTCTAATTTTCTGTTTGACCAATTTTGTTAATTGTTTAAATCTCCTATAACATCATTCAAGTTACGTCTTGAATTTGTGATTTTTTCTGTAATTGTATCTCTTATACCCTCTGTGAGCTAACCTGATTTTTTTCTTGTAGTTACCTTTTTCTTTTTGTAAGAAATATATTTGTTTTCAATGTTGAAAACCTTTTCTTTAAAATTTTTCCACATTTGTTCAATGTTTCCAAATATTTCAGATGCCCAGTTTACAACAGGTAATTCTCGTTGCACCACTTCCAATTTTTTTATAGAAGTCTGAAATAATAATGTCATAATTCTCAATGTTGATATGCAACAGAACATCAAACCTAATACAATAATGATCACTCCCACCTTGTTGTTCCCCAGTTTCCACCCTCTAAACCATTTCTATATTACAATAAAACTAAAATAGCATTATTTTTAGTAAGTTCTTTTACCAATTAGTGAAAATATCCGTTTTCAACACTATCGATAAACCTTTCTACCTCCTGGTTTGACTCTAGAATTTCCAAATCAATACGTCTTAAATCAATATCACCCATAATTATGATTTCATTAAAAGATGACATTTTAATCACATCACAAAATTTTTGACTAATTTCGCCAGTTTCATCTTGTGGTCTGTAACAAATTTCTATAAAGAGATTTTTCTCTTGGTATCCACTAAGATTTTCTTAAAATTTTTAAAATCCTCAGTTTTTGTCCTTAATATTCTCAACTTCAACAGAATGTAATATTTTACACATAGAGCCAATGATTTCCTTTCTTTATTACTGTGTTTCTATTAAATAACCTATAACCATGTATTTCTGTCATCTATATTTAACCATGTTTCAGTTATTCCCATTATCTCAAAATCTTCTGTTTCTAGCAGTGCCCTAAAGTAATCTATTTTATTTCATATACTTTTTGAATAACAATAGTATTAACAAAACCAGTCTTTATAACTACTTCTATATTGATTGGCTATGCTACACTTTCCTCTATATCTCATTTTTTCATTTAATCTATCTTTTTCTTCACCACTATTTAGTTCTAGTTTAAACATACCTTACGGCTGAGTTAACAGCCAAGCAAACGTGTGCCAAACACCTTCCTACTTAAGTGTAAACCATCCATCCCAAAACGTTCCCTTCTCCAATTGAACTGATCCCGCAAGTCCAACAAGCTAACCTGTTTGTTCTTACATATCAATTTTAGGATAGCATTTAGCCCTACTAAACTACTCAAAATTTCATCTCCACAGTTAATTTGACATTTTTCTTCTTTATCAGTCCCTTGTACCTATTAATTAGCTCTTGTGACTTGCTCTTCTATATAAAATTAACCCCTACAGAACAAAGAGAACATTCTTGTTACTTCCCTTTAACATATTTTTTGCCCTGTCAGTTTTGTCTTCCACCTGTGCTCCAGGGTAGAATAATCTAACTCGTTTTCTCCTTGTTTACCTCACAGACAATTCTTTCCACACGCTGTGTAACTATAACTTCTTTAAACTCATAATCCATATCCTTCTTTATTCCTTTTGCTTTATTTCCCTCTAATATTTCCTTGTCTACATAAGACAAGGGCTGAAATTTGTTACTCAATAGAATAGGGTATTTACAATTAAGTTCACTATTTTTAATCCAAATACTACCCGTTGTAACTTTCTGAATTTCATTGCTAAACGCAGCTGATGCCTCCCTTGCATGTAAAAGCTTAAGCTCCTCTTGAAGTCCTGCTGACATTTCCCACAGTTTATACTTCTCTTTATCTATTTCCTCAACTTTAATTAGAATAGCCTCCAACTTTCCCTCTAACCTGCAAACTCTACATATACATATTGAGCATCCTCACCATTAGCTTCCTTAGTAGTGCATATTAGTCCAGAGTTCCAAAATAAAACCCATTTTCCGCACCTATCGCACGTAACAAATTCTGAACGCTTAACCACAGGTATTACTGGTAAAATTAAATTAAACACTCGATACTATGATTAAATACTAGTAACCTGTCGTTAACACTGGTAAGCCTAAGTTTGACATTTACGTAGTGTTTAGAGTATAATTATTAAATAAAACAATGTATTTAATTTGTCTTACAGTCTCACTCCACCTTGAATTATAACTAAGCCCAAAGAGACCTTATGCATACTGGGTCTAATTTAACGTTATATTACACGTCTACACTACTACAATCTAAATTAAAAGCTTATACGTACTATTTTAGCCCCAAACCTTATTAAACCTAGTTATTTTTTTATTCAAATATCAATTTCTAAAAATAGAAATAATAAAATCAAATAACATTCATGCAGTAATATGTATACTCTAACACAGAACAACACTGTACGTGTTTTTATTACAGAAAAAAACTACTACAATCATCGTCATCATAATCTGAATTAGTTGTGTTTTACCACATAGAAATGTATACTTATCAACCAGTTTTATGACGTTCTTGTCATATCACATTCCATGTACTTCAATTTAAACCTTATATCTCGTTTATGGTTTTTAACAAATGCGTATCACAAAATATTAAGCTTTGTAAAAAAGTACTTTTACTTACCTCTCAAAGGTAACATGATATGTGGAAAATAAGCATGTTTGCTCAGTAGTGACTCACTCGTGTTTCATTCTCATGTTATAAAGAGTAGCACGAACTGTAACAGAAGATTAAGTTTCCAAGTGAAAACTAATCGTGTGACATCTCAAACTTTTGACTAGCTAGTATTTTTGTAAACTGATACTCTAAGGCTTTTAATTACTCGTAATATGGATGTAATAATATCATGGACTCTAGTGTGTTTCTTATTTTGAAACAAAATCTTAATATAAACCGTGTGTTTGTACATCATCAAAGCACACTTTCAAAATGAATAAGATTATAGCTGTGTACTTTAATAACACTACATCACATCTGTGTGAATATGAATATAATAAACATAACATTTGATATTAATTTGTTATAGCTTCCATGCGTTATTCACTCACTCTTAAAGAATAAATAAACATCAAAGTATCCTTAATTACAAGCTAAATATTTTTATTTTTTTACTGCCACTTTATGAATAACTCTCACAGTGTCAGATTTAACGTTAACTACAGAATAAAAGACACACGTTGTAATATCCAATTAGTTTTCTAATTTAGCAGTGTAAGACTAGAGGGAAGACAGCTAGTCATGACCACCCACCCCCAAGTGTTGGGCTACTCTTTTACGAAGAGTGGGATTGACCGTCACGTTATAACACACTCTTTTCCTACAATATAGTTTTTGAAACATATTTTCCTATATGAATAATATTGGTATCTATATAACCAGTGACTATTCTTAACTTACAATATCGTGCCCACTAGTTCATTTATAACTGGGAGTTTTCTATCATTTCAATTGGGCCTGGCATGGCCTTGCGCGTAAGGCGTGCGACTCGTAATCCGAGAGTCGCGGGTTCGCGCCCGCATCGCGCCAAACATCCTCGCCCTCCCAGCCGAGGGGGCGTTATAATGTATCGGTCAATCCCCCTATTCGTTGGTAAAAGAGTAGCCCAAGAGTTGGCGGTGGGTGGTGATGACTAGCTGCCTTCCCTCTAGTCTTACACTGCTTAATTAGGGACGGCTCGCACAGATAGCCCTCGATTTATTTTTAATCTAATAATATGAATAAGTAGATAATTCGAAAACGAAAGAGTCCAGATGATGGAGAACACTCAGAAAATAAAGACAATTTAATTGATTCTGGGATTACTGCCGAAAAGAGAATGGCGCGTGAATGGCAAAATGTGAAACGAGAATTTAATGAAAGTTGGGAGTTGAAATTTGAAGTGATTGAAGTAAATAATAAGTCAGTGTGCCTTTTTGTAGTAAACGTTTTTGGAATAATAAAGTATACAACCTAAAGCAACACTTTAACAATTTTCACAAGGAATTTGATGTAAAATTTCTAGTTGATAGCAAAAATCGTAGGAATAAAATTAGTCTTTTAAAAGCACAACTTCATGAAACAAAAGGGAGGCCTATAACAATTTTTATCATCGATTGACCTAGTTACGTTAGCTACTTATAAAGTAACTTGAATTCTAGCTCAAAAAAAAGAAATCATTTTCTGATGCTGAACTACTAAAAGAAATATTGGTTGTGGTCATTGAAACTCTGTTGGAGAATTACGATTCAAAAATAAAAGAAGATATTCTTCAAAAGTTAAATAATTTGCAATTAAGTCGAAGAACAACTGTCCGAAAAATGTTAGAGTTAGCAAAAGACATAGAAAATCAGTTGCTTGAACAGCTTAAAAGACTGTTTGTATTTTTCTTCAACACTGTATGAGTCAACAGATGTTAGTGACACTGAACAGTTGACATGAAATTTCAGATCTTTAAGTGAGGGAAGAAATGCTTGGCCTTTGTGGATCACGAGATCAAACATGTGGATAAAAAACTTATTTGAAAAATGTCTTGAAATGTCAAAACAATTCAATCTAGATTTAAAAAAAAACTGGTTTTTGTCACATCAGACGATGCTTCCGCCATGACTGGGACGAAATAAGATTTATTTCTTTTTTGAAGCAGCATTTAATTGAAAATAATGTGAAGTCCACGTTACCATCATTCCATTGCATTTTGCATCAGGAAAAATTATGTGCTCAGATGTCTAAAAGTGATTAATTGAAAAATTTGACCGATATTGTTGTAAAAATTATGAATTATTTTAGAAGTGGAAGCTTTCTCATCCATCGACAGTTTGTTGTGTCTTTGAAGAGAAGCAGTGACTGTACTTTTGATGATCTTACTGATTTTGCAAATGTAAGATGATTAAGTAGAGGAAAAGTCTTGGAACGATTTACTTCCTTATTTCCTCAAATATAAGAGTATTTTGTTGAAAAAGGCAAGATTGAAAATTACCCTGAAATTGAAGCTTTGTCATGGCAGTGTGATTTGCAGTTTTTGTGCGACATGATGGCTCACTTGAATAATTTGAATACGAAGCTTCAGGGAAGAGGTAAAATAATAAGCAAACAATCACAATCTATTCATGAATTTCAATTAAAGCTAAATCTCCCTGTGGAACAATTAAAAATAATGATTTGGCGTATTTTGCAAAACTGAATAGTTTTCTAGAAAATAATAAGGACTGTGATTTCTTTGATCCTAAAGATGATCTCTATGTAAACTGGATCAAAACTCTGTCTCAAAAAATTGAATCTCGTTCTCCGAATTAAAAATTTGAAATTTATATTTGAATTTTTACATGATCCATTCAATTTGACTATGGAAATTTCAGCAAGGATATTACATCTTTTATGTCTTTGGATAACTGTGGAGTTGATGACGAGATGCTTACCCTGCAAAGTATAGAATACATAAAAGGTAAAAAAAATGTTCTATCAGAGAGATGTGACTCACTATTCTGATAAATGAGTCTTCCAAATTTAAAGAGAGCAATTTCAAAATTATTTTCCATGTTTGGATCTACATGGGTGTGTGTGAGTCAACATTTGTTTCGCTAGATTTTCTCAATTCTAGATACAGATCTCGGCTTACTCACATAAATGTAGAGCCAAAGCTAAGATACTCAATGAGCATAGATATTAAGCCAAATTTCACGAAACCTGTTGATGAAAATTCTCATCTATTTTCACATTGAAGATTAGTTAAAATGCGGTTATTTTGATTAAACTAACAACTTTCAGTTTTTGTAATAGTGTGGCCAACGTTGTTTTCGTTAGCCACAATTGTGGCCACTGTGAAAAAGAAGTTGCCCACCCCTGCATTAGATAAACTGTATTACCTCCCATGGCAGAGTCGTATGTCTGTGGAGTTCTTATGCTAGAAACCGCATAGGTGGCAGAGGAAAGATAGTACTTTGTGTAGGTTTGTTTTAAATAATAACTACATCACAGAAAATAAAAATGTTGTAATCGATATCACAGTAATCTGTTCCAGTTGCGTTATACCACGTAGAAATGTATATTTAACCACGGAGCTGTTCTAGTGACCCTTACACATTTTTGGGCTATGATGTATCTGTATTATGATGACAACCAATTATGTTCTTATTTGCAATAATCGTTGAAAGAAACAAACAAAACATACATACACAAGAGCAAATTTAAAATATACGTGTAGAAAAAATAAATTAAATTTGTACCCAACTTTTATTTTCTTAACGCCAGGCTTTAAATTCATTGTACAAGGGGCGGTGCACCAGAAACATTCTTCGCACTTTGAAGCTGTAAACGCGCTTAGAAAATTGCGATCCAATTTCTTTATTCAATACACAAAAATTAATTTCTGTCTATTCTTCTGGTTAAAAATTAGCTCAATAGATAGCCTCTGTATACTCTTGAAACAAATGTTAAATTTAACCGAATTTCTTAAGGTGCGTTAATTAAGCATTGATAAAATCACTTGTCTTCTCGATTATCTAGTGACATTAAACATTATGTCGAATGACTTTATACATGAACTTTATTTACTTATCAAGAAAGAAAATAAATGCATATCACTGGAGAAGCTCAGTCAAAAATATTAATATTATAAGTTGTGTACCTTGATCATTTGTTATGGTAGCTCTTAGATACACTTTCGAGCTATAATGTAATTGCATATGAGCTTTTATGAAACACATCAGTAAATAAGATCAGTAGGAGCAGCAGGAAATTACTGGTTTGTTTTTTAATCAAATGAAGGTCAGTTAATTTAGAGTATTTAACTGAAGTATATCCTTCCTTCTGAACAGAACAATATACAACCACTTATACACTAGAACATTATGGAGTTTATGATGTTTTTTTGTTTCGAACTTTCAGCTAATGTTCCTAATTTAGCACTGAAAGACTAGAAAGAAGGCAGCAAGTCAACTATTAAGCTACTCTTTTACCAAGAAATAATGGAATTCTCCGATACATTATAACGTACATACGGCTGAAAGGGTGAGCATCTTTGGTAAAAGGGGAATTCGAATCTGTGATTCTAAGACTGCGAGTCAAACGACCTGATCAACTAAAAACGTCTATTAATCGCTCTTATGTTTAATTTTTAAGACGTGTCACAATATTTAATAGATAACATTTAAAAATATTGTGAATTTCTAATACACTTTATTTAAATTATGAAAGAGGCTTCTCCCGAGTGATTGATAAAGGTGTCATATAATTTTTTTTGCCTTGTTACTATATTACTAAAAGGTTGTGATTGATTTCTTTCGAAATGAAATGACTTTCGAAAGTTAATTTTACATTTTCTAGTGTCTACTAGAAAACTGCTTGAAGCTAGTAAGGCATAAATGACACTAAAATGACTCTACTATGTACTTGAATTTATGATCGATATCAGCAATATCATTACTATTAAAAATGAAATAGTTAATATACACTGATACTTGAACACACTTGATAAAACAAGTTATTTTAATATTAAATAATGTTGAATATAAAACAAAGGTTTTAATCTGTGTTGTTTTTTTAAATATCAACCTGTAGCAGGCCAATTGTTTGAAAGTACAGGGTGTTCGGAAAGTCACTGTGCAGTTTTGTAATCATATTTTATTATATTTCAGATTTTGATCCCAATATGGTTTTAACAACTGAAAAAAGTGTATGGCTCGTCGAACACGTATTCCGAGAAGGTGGTAAATACACAGATGTGGTGCGACAACGATTTGCTGAAAAATTCCCAGATACACCTGTTCCACATCACAATACAGCTCGTAATCTTGTTCAGAAGTTTCGGGAAACAGGATCAGTGGATGATGCTAAACGCTGTGAAAGGCCAGCCAAGCTATCGGAGAAGAAACTGTTGGATATTTCTTACAGTGTCCATCAAAATCATTACAAAAGTTAGCGCAGCAGCATGATATTGGTCTTGGATCTTCTCATAAGGCCATCAGAAAGAAAGTTAAGCTCTTCCCATACAAAATAATGACAGTACAAAAACTTAACGCAACTGATAATGAAAAACGAATACGCTATTGCAGATGGTTTAACCCACTTGTCGAAGAGAATACAGCTAATGTGTTGAATGTGACCTTTTTCACCGACAAAGCATGGTGTCATCTTACGGGTTACGTTAATTCACAAAATCCAAGATTGTGGTCATCCAATAATCCTCACAGTTTGCACGAAACACCCCTATATGATTTCAAGGTTGGTGTGTGGGTTGCGATTTCCAGACGACAAATTGTTGGCTCTATTTTCTTTATGAACACAATAAACAGTGAGCGATATTGTTCAGAGATTCTTCACACCTTCATCGGTCAGATGAAAAGTGATGAAATCAATTACTCATGGCTTCAACAGGATGTTGCTACTGCCCACACATCTCACAGATCTATGCGGTTATTAAAGGAATGTTTTTGAGACCGCATTATTTCTAAAGACGTGTGGTCCCCACGCTCACCAGATCTTAATCCACCAGACGTTTATCTATGGGGAGCAGCAAAATCTGCAGTGTATCGAGATCGTCCGCGCACGCTGGATGACTTGAAAGCAGCAATGACAGCATTCATTCAGTCTATTTTAAGCCAGCAACTGATAGCAGTGTTTAGAAACAAAATAAGAAGGATCCAAGCCTGGGTCACTTTCAACATTGTTTATAATTGTCATTCATATTTACCTCCTGTATTATATATTGAAACATGTCTGTTAATAAATATATAAGTGCACAGTGACTTTCCGAACACCCTGTACAACAACAACACAACTCGAGCTTAGCTCACAGTAACACAAGAGTGGTATCAGTGGTGTAACTACACAAAATGGGCCTCCCTCTAAAAGGAAGTAATTGGGTTCCCACATTTATTCCTCTCGTTGGCAATTATTACGCAGGGCAGACAGGGGCAATGGAGCATAATTACGTCAATGTATGGTATTTCAATTGCCACAACATACATTTACGTTTAGATCAATAAAATCATACAAGGCTAACAAAATAAATGTGTTGGCTGATACACAATATTTTCATTGAATTTTATGCCGTTTAAGTACATGTAAGTAGTAATGCCAATAGTCCTGTAACCCAAAGAAAACCGCCTCGCGCTGATTGGTGCTTTAGGAAGAAGGATAGATACATCCATCAAGGGATACTACAGACAATAACGTCATAGTTTCACAAAGTGGAATCAGAGGGCGCGTTGCTAGAAGACATTGTCGTTCAACATCAGTCGGGTGTTGATAGAGACGCGTTGCTACAAGAAATACTTCTACAAAGTGGCATCAAAAGATGATTGCTAGAGTAAGAATAAGGTTATGAGGACATCAGTGCAGATAGTTCGCGAGAGAACTGCCAAAGAGTCGTGTAGTTCAATGTGACGCAACATGTCATCACCTTTATAGCACTAAAGTTTTAAAATTAATATTTTATCTAATTTGTATAACTTTCTTTTTACAATTATCAGAACTATGAGGTTTTTATTCTCTTTCATAAATATAGCTTCAATTTATAAGTTTTGTTTTGTTTTGTTTTTTAATTTCGCACAAAGCTACTCGAGGGCTGTCTGTGCTAGCCGTCCCTAATTTAGCAGTGTGAGACTAGAGGGAAGACAGCTAGTCATCACCACCCACCGCCATCTCTTGAGCGACTCTTTTACCAACGAATAGTGGGATTGACCGTCATTTATAACGCCCCCACGGCTGAAAGGGCGAGCATGTTTGGTGCGATCTGGATTCGAACCCGCGATCCTCAGATTACGAGTGGAGAGTCTGAACCCACCAGGCCATGCAGGGCCCAATTTATAAGTAAAACTTACATTAAATATACTATCTCAAACTCTACTTCTTATCATTGTCCTCATCTTCACAGCTTTCACTTATATATTTAACTTAATATGTTCACAAAGGTGGATGGCGTTTCTATAGATGGATAGTGTTACTATATTTCCATAAGACTAAATACAGATTTCAACTTCACTCAGCATATGTCTATAGTTTTCATTTATATATTTAACTGTATTACATTTATTTTACAAACGTGAATTGTGTTTTAACTGTGATCTATTAATGGTAAATTCAGTGCTGGTGTTCATATATTGTTATGCACTCTACTAGTACAGCGGCAAGTATACGGATTTACAACGTTTAAATCATAGATTCGATTCCCCTCAGTGGGCTCAGCAGATAGTCCGATGTGGCTTTGCTATAAGAAAGTACACAAATATACACACACTGTTTCACAACGAAAAATATAGCCTTTAAATAAAATAGTAATATGAGCTTAATGTAGAAGCGTTTATGCAAAGCATATTTTGAAGTTTTGTTAATAAATGTTTCATTATGTATTATGATTGCCAAGTCTATGTTTTTCCATTGTTATTGTAAAGCATGTTCTGTAAAGGTGAATTGTAAATATGTTTGTATTTACAAAATATGAACGAATAATCATTTGATTTGTAAGTAAAGGTATTTTTAAAATTAAGACTTTCTGTCAACTCTTATTTTTTCGGTTATAGACTACATTCATTTGTGAAGAATGTTTTTCATGTTTTGATGAACTAATGATTTAAAATGTTATATTACACAGAAACTGAAATAGATATTCCGGTCTGCCAGCTTTATAGGAACGAATAAATTACTTGTTTTATTTTTAGGTGAATACGTCACTTGGTTTTAATTGAGGGTAATCTTTGTTAACTTGCCAAAAGCTGTGATGCATTAAACTAATTAAGCTAAAAGGTTGAAAGAGTTTACACTGACCTATCTATATTAAACGTTCGTTTTGCAAAGTGAAAAGATCTGCAGAAAAATGGTACTTATCGATTTTTTAGCCTTCATGCATAACTATCCAACCAACAAAAAAGAAGTTATAAATAAGGATTTGTAAAAATATCTACAAAAAGTTAAGATTCTAACTTTTTATAATAGTAATGGTTAAGTGTAGTTATTTATGTAGATCCTATAAAAATTATGAAACATAAGCTAAATTTAAAATTATTTATATTATTTAGAGATTTAAATAAACATCCCCTTTAGGGTGAATAGATATTATTTAATATATTAATTATAAAAATGAATTAACAATAAGTTATTCATATATAAAATGTAAGGATTTTTCAGAAAGTATGTCATGTAAATTAAATACAGAAGAAAAACCATAATCATTTCTATTAATTTGTATTAAATAATTAGGTAAATAATAAAGACATAACTGGTTATACTAACTTCTCATTCGATATTTATGAAAACGATACATTATATGTGACAAAAACTTTCCAGGGTTAATTTAAATGTAGTAGTAATACTATCTGTCTATAGAAACACAAGTGATAAAATTAAATACATAAATGAAAACTATAAACATAGTATGCAATCTGTAAAAAACTGTGTGCAATCCTAAGGAATATAACTTTGTAAAACGTTTATAATTAAATAAGTAGGCAAAAGCTATAAAATTGATTATAATGATAAGAATTAGTGATTAAAATATTGGATTTGACGTAGGAAAACTGTAGTCGTGATAGAGATTAAAAACATTGCAATACTGATGATTGTAGAAACAATATCATGCAAATTTGATAAAATATTAATTTTAAGACTTTGGTTGTTAGAACAAACTTGATTACACATTCAGACACATTCATTTACATCATTCTCTGATAGTTTGCTCACCAACTATCTGCACTTCATCATTCTACTTTATACTCTAGTAACATGTCCTCTGGTGCTTATTCGTGAAATAAGCAGTACGTACATTTCATTTGAACCTTAACATCGCCCTAATAGCGATCCTTCCTTTGCCACTTTATGTAACTATCATATCTTCTTCTGTGATGTCGCTTTGTGAATGTCTCTACGCCTTCCTTCCTTTTAAGACAAGCTAATCAGCGTTAAGTTTCATTCTTTTGGCACAGAAATTGTAGGATAAATACTCACGTAATAAAAATGTGTGTAATTAATTGTAATTTTGAGTGGAAAACCACATGTCATTCCTGATTTTTAAAATTACACACATTTTTTTCTATTTGTATCATTAGAATTTATGTTGGTTTAATTTTGAAACATAATTTATGTTTTTGTAAGAAAATAGAGAGGAATTTTTGTCACATTAGCTTGAAGATTAAGCAAACCTTCCTTAACAAACATGTTGTTTCCGCTTAGCTTCGACACGGAACTGATTTAATATGTCGCATAGTGTTTCTTTATTCCATACCTTTTCATTGCGCATCATGTTGACCCCTTTGGTGAAAACTAATAATTTCTTATCTTTTAACACAATTAACTAACAAGGCAATGGTAAGATAGTATTACCTGAAATCATGGCTTGAAACATCATACGTAGTTTACATTTATTCTGATCAAGAAACAAATCTTTTCAGTTTGATATACTAAATTCTCAAGACATCATTTACTATCACCATCTGTGTTACAAAGTCACTTTCAAGCACCATTATAAATATTCTCATTTAAATTAGCAAAATATGTTGTACTATCTATTTTTAATTTATAAGAAACACTGATTTTTTCCTTAATCACATACGATATATATTATTAGGTTTTCTCATGTGATATAAAAAGAAATAGTACCTCTACGCATGAAACATAAATTAAAGTACATGAAACACATAGCGAAGTTTGACAATAAAAACATTTTAAAAATGTACAGATTATTGTTTTATTTACTAAAAAATAGCAATATTCCAAAAAGTGAAGAACAAGGAACGTTATAGCGTTTCGCTGTAGCTACGGGTTTCAAGTTAAATGAGATGAGAAAATCCTGCACAAAACATTATCCAGTTCTTGTAGTAGCTCAGATGAAACTGCAATGGTGAAATGTTGGTTCAAATTTTCTTTTATTATTATCTGAAGAGTAAACATCCATTTTAACTTTGTTTTCGAAATATAAAAAAACACCCAGGCAGGAATATAGTGTTACAGAAAGTATTTCAGTAAAATATTGATTCAAAACAATTTCAAAAATAATTGTAGGAATAGAAGGTATGCATGATGCTAAAACTAGCAACAAAATTCTTAAGACTACATACAAAAAGTTGCGGCTTAAAACATGAAAACGTGAAAACATGATCAGATGTTAAACATTTAGGAGGGTCGTGAAAATTAAAGGAAAAAATTGAAGAAAAAGGCAAAGAATTAGTTTTTTTGAAATCCGAGGAGTGTTTCTTAGGGAAGACGTGATAATAAGAAATTTAATAAAGAACGTGTAAGCAAGGCTGTGAAACAAGGTGTTAGGTTTACAAAGATGTTGGAATATATAACTGCTACAAAGATACTGGAGGTAACTATGCTCAATCAATATCTTATAACTACTAGTCGTTCAAATTGTGAAGTTCCAAAATAAGCAGAACCACCTTATATAATGAGTACAAATATAAATCTGGAATACGGGTCAATATTTTAACTTGCAATTTGTTATATCTTTAAAGCAGACTTTTATCAGATACTCTTGTATCATTATAACTTGATTTATTTTTACATTTTTTACTCATTGCTTGGTGCAAATAGACTTGTTACTTTGCACCAATAAGCGCCAAACAACCAACCTTAACCAATACTGTATGTATCGGCACTCTTGTGTAATCTCATTGTTATTTTAATAGAAAAATGTTTCATTAACAGAGTATCAAGATCGAATTTATATCACATTAAAAATCTTTACAACTGTTCTTATATCAATATAGCACACAACGTTTGCTTTCACTAAGGTCAAATCACTAAATATATCATTCCTCTAATGCAGGGTAAATTCAAAAGTTTACTTTTGTCATAACTTGATAAACAGAAATGTAGCAAGACTTTTTCAAAGTTAATGGGTGTACATTTTATTGTATAGTATTATTTTCAATTATGCTATGTTGTGTTTCATTTGAATTGCAATAATGAAATTTAAATTGTTAAAAATTATCAAAAAATTTAGGTTTTGACTCATTATGGAAACTTTTCAAATCTTCATTTGTACTCTACTGATAAGGTATATTCTATAATACATGGAAAAATTAAAAGTGCTATTTTCTAGTACAGGACCCCACAGCCTTTCAATTTCTGTTTATTTTATTTCACGTCTATTTCTTCCTTTCAGGATATAAGCACAATATTGAATTGAAAATGGTAATTTAAATTTTTACCATTGGCGTTTCACAACTTTCATAATCACCTCAAGGAAAAGATTTTACGTAATATTTAAGTACCAGAGATTCACTAAAGAACGTACCTGTAAAAATTAATGGTGAATCAATTAAACTTTCACTTATTTATATGTCATACCTATGCACTGGTGAAAGATGTTGTAATGAAGGTCATCTTTAATTCTCATTTTTGCAGTAATAAAAATAAAATGCCTAGTTTGGTACCTGATAGAGAAACTAAGTTTTTTCTGTAATGTCCAGGATACTGTTTTAAGATAGCATTTCTACTACAAATCAAGTGACCAAAAGCAGGTTACAAATTTTCAATACTCGTGTACCATGTGAACAGTGTAACAATGTGTTGATGTTAACTTGCACATTTTCCTCTGTTCAGTACTATAGACAGGTTTATTTTTTGCCAAAACATATTAAATTTTCATAAAGAGTATTAATAAATTTCACTCAAAGTAAGAAATTATTAATTAAAAATAGACATTGTTTTCAATATATATCATTCGATAATTACCTATATTACTATTATGTTTTTGTTTTTCTGAATGAAGGAGAGAATGTTTTTAATTTATTTTATTTGATATATCTATCCTGATCATGAAACATGTTCTGTTATTAACCTAAAATAAGGTGGATCGCATATCATATTTCAGTAATGAATCAAATATGTTACGGTACAGCTGTTATTCATAGTTTAAAAACTTATAAAAAAAAAACTATTCCGAAACATCTGTATACTGTTTACTGCGAACAGTATATCTCGAATACTTCAGAAATAGTAAATAAATACACAAACACAAAAAACATGTATATAGCAAAACACTGGAAATATTTAACTACTTTATTTTTCCTCTGCTTCATTAATTTCTACAACCGGTTCTTAACTTCAGAGGTGACTCTCTTCGGGATATCATTTAACAGAGAAAAAGAGAAAAGAACAGATATTTTTCTAAAGTAGAAATATGTATTACACTACGTATATAATTTAAGTAACTTAAAAATGCTCAAGAATAAATAAATTAAATTAATTAAAGTTTATTTTATGTTTAGATTAAAATCTTTTTCTAATTATACTTTTTCTTGTTATTAAAGAAATGCAATTTATTTATCCAGTAAGAGGTATGAAATATTGAAATAAAGAAATTCTATTTCTTTATATATATATATATATATATGTGTATCTGTGAACAGTAGGTTTTAATTCTCAGTAGTTGAACTGTACACGAGAATATGTTGCAAGAAAGATATATGCATTTTCGTTAAAATTGAGTATAATGTACTTAGTAGAAATGACTAATGTAAAACTGAACTTTGTAAATATATAATGAAGGATGAAAATCTGAGCAAAACAGTAACATCATTTCCTCACATTTCCTCCGCATTTAAGATATTAGTCTTACTTTAATATATCTTTTTTATTATAAATATTAAAAACACGGTAATGTAGAAAACATGTGTAATAAGTTTAGCTTTTGCGTCAACATTTAGAATGGAAAATAGTTTAAAACCAAATACACTCCATCCACTCCTATGTGCTCTCGAGTCGTATATAAATACACTCATAGTAGATGTAAATGTAAAACCTACATGTCACTTACAAATACGTGCACGAGAACACATTTTATGGTATATTTTACTATATTGTTACCATTTGCATCTGTTCTTTCTGAACTTCCGATTGAATACAAAAACTTGCTCAGTGCTGGATATTAACGCTGAAAATACAATATAAAGAAATTCCAAAACGTTCGTATTAAATATTTTTTGTATTACCGTGTTTTTCATGTTTAATATAAAACTTTGTTCTTAAACCTATGAATTAGTTACGAGTACTTATTACTTTATAATGCGTAGTGAGTCGCCTAATAACTTTACCTGCCTTTGGATTATATAGACTTTACTTGTTGTATATAAATGTTTAGATATTTCATTTTGTTAGAGGATTTTTTGTACAAACACAAACTTTTTATGATAGATCTTAATCTAACCATTTCATTAGTGGTTAATTAAATAAGCACTGCACTTGCATGTTATCCCATTTTATAAAGCGTTCTAAAGCTTAGTTTTATTTCTATACAATAATAATTACGACGACCTTCAGGCCAAATACGTGTAAAAAATCTTGCAGAATCAATTCAAAGTTGCATACATAATGAGATAATTTTCTGAGTTCCCATACACGAACTGATTGAATCTTTCATGCTCTACAGTTTCGTCAACAAAAACTCAATTACTTTAAATTCACGTATTTTCGGTTTTGTTGGGGTTTTTTTTTCCATAAGGCGGTAAGGATGCATCATGTCAATGCAAATACAGCTACAGCTAATATTTGTGAATTCACATAAATATTTCTTTTGAATAATATTACTCGTACGAAGTTTATCTGTGATATTATCACGTTTTCCCGTTGTTTTTTAACACTGCTTTTACCTAATTTAGTAGCTGTTTTAATTTTAATGTTCAAATAAAACTTTAATTTTCAAAAAAGTTTACATAAAACATCTACACGTTTTAGGCAGTATTCTTTAAAGCCCTTTGTAACACAATCATAATATATTTTTGAATTAACAATTTTAACGAAACACCAGGAGACATCATCATTTATTTTTATAACAGAATACCCATATATTTTTGAATTAATAAAAGTAATGCAACTCCAGAAGACATTATTATTTATTTTTCAATTGAATTTTAAAATATTCAGATAGCATATCACTTTGAGATAATTTCAAATTTCATTTATGCGTGTGTTTGTGTGATAGAAGTTATAAAGCGAAAACGTCTATTATATATTCACTCCACCTTTAAATAAAACGAGATATTATTTGATGCTCAATAAATTGCTTGTTTTCCTTTTTTGATATTAAAATCTACAATGACAGTAAATTTTATCATGTAAAAATATACATGTAACTGATTGATAATTCTTTATTAGAAAATCTAATGCTAATAATGCTGAAATTTCTGCTAAAATATGAGATCCTTAAACGTCCGACGTTTCGCTTTCCTTCTGTCAGTCATTAGTTTTTATTCGTTGACAATCAGTGTAACTTTAATACCTTATATAAATGAAGCGTTACAGCGAACTATACGAAGTATTTAAGAAGAAAAATTTTAAATTGAATATTTTTCTGTAAATAAATTATCGTAAAATTGTTTCATTGACACCGTAAAAACAACAGCTAAAATATTTTATAATTACCTTAGTTAAATGTAAAAGTATAGTGTGAGTGTGTTATATTAAAACGATTTTAATATGCAAATCAGTAAGCATCGTGAAATGCACAGCCTATATAAAATCGCAATGGAGTAAGTCGAATAAAAAGTACATTTTGACATTATTTGATATTTCGCAAGTAGTGTGATACCACCGAAAATCATTTGTTTGTGGGAGAATATGTAACAGCCATTTTCTAATTAACATATTCATACGCTCTTATCATAAAAAATGTGTTCTTACTGAGGATTTAAAATTTTCAAGACAAGGATATTATACTTACTTAATGACACTGAAAAACAAAATAATATGGGGTAACTTCGAGCAACAGCACCATCCAGAAAGAGTCCTACAAGTACTCATACCAAAGCTATGGTTAGAAAAGTGTGATGTCTTGTATTGTAACGGATTTACTATTATACATTTATTTTAGTACAGATGTTTGTTTTAGTTAGATATATATTTTGTAATGCATGTAACTTGTATCAGTAAATGTGTAATGCGAAATTCCTACCTATTCCCTAGCTTTGTAGAAATGTATCGAGTGTAAAAATCAACAATATAATGTTTTACGTAAGCACTAGCGTATCGTAAAATATTATTGGACCAACTGAAATTTCTAGAACCTCGCTTAAAGTTTGTAAATCAATTCGCCAAGAGACAGTATATGTTGGTAATTTCTACAGTTCGTATATCGTAAACCTCAGAAAATATAACTCTTTAACCTTTATTAATCGGGAAACTACAGATACTTGACCAGGAACGTTTATAGAATTCGAATATTAAAAATCGTTTAACTTCTGCGGATTACTCAGACGTTAATATTTCTATGAAGACATTTTGTAACGTCGGCTGTGAAAAATTAACATGTGATCAGCAAAGGAAGGCCATTCAGCAGTTAAATGAACTATACGAATATAAACTCAAAATTTATTCGCTCATCGTAAGCCTTTGGTAAAATATTTAGTTCCAGATCAGATAGAAGGCTCAATATTGTTTATAAGTTCCTAAAGCTTTTGTATATAAATCATTATTTGTGATAATCTTTACTCTAAATTATATTGTTGTTTGTATATTAAAATAGTTTGGGTTAAGAAAAACTTGCTTATCAATCTTATTGGCAAATATCATAATTTTCATTTGTATTGACATTTATTTAATCTTTAAGTTTTATTTACAATTTACTTCGATTTCAAGCTATTTGAAATCGTAACATGTATAATAAGTCGGAGGCATGTTCGAGATAAATTAGCCGTCCCAAATTTAGCAGGGTAAGACTAGAGGAAGGCAGCTAGTCATCACCACCCACCGCCTACTCTTGGGCTACTCTTTTACCAACGAATAGTAGGATTGACCGTCACATTATAATTCCTATACGGCTGAAAGGGCGAGCATGTTTGGTGTTACAGGAATTCGAACCCGTGACCACGAGATTACGTGTGTGTGTGTGTGTGTGTGTGTTTTCGTATAGCAAAGCCACAAAGGGCTATCTGCTCAGCCCACCGAGGGGAATCGAACCCCTGATTTTAGCGTTGTAAATCCGGAGACATACCGCTGTACTAGCGGGGGGCACGAGATTACGAGTCGAACGCCTTAACCCACCTGGCCATAGCAGGCCAAACTTTTTTTGTTAAAGAAAAGTTAGTCGTGTGAATATTTATGTATATGTATTTGTGTGTGTATTATAAAATATAACAGCAGTATTAAAAACACCAGTAGTCTAAATACTTACCTATATAAAAACATTTTGAGCATCAAATCAATTTTAATTTTCAGTTCGTTTGATAACGAAAACACAGTAAAGTTATTAAGCAGCAACATAAATGTGAAGTTAAAGAAAATAACCCGGAATTTTAATTTTACTAAGGATTTATAAAACTTTAGATATAAAATATAATGGCTTTGAAATTGTTAGAAATATTGGTCTTTATTGCACAATACTGAAATGAAATGATAGAAAATGTCGGTACTGTGACATTCGTAAATTCCAAAAATGTTAAGAAAAGGGTTATTTCTCCTTTGATCGAAATTCATTCATATATCATGAAATTTCATTTATCTGTTAAAATTTTTGGCAAACTAAACAATGTAAATAAGAGTGAATCTATGTAAATTAAAGGCCTGTGTTAATTTAAATGTAATTCATATGCGTATTTAAAAACACTTATGAAACAACATAAAACCAAACTTATACAAAGGAAATCTTATTTTCCGTCGCACTAAGATGACACAGACGAATAAAGCTATTTCATGAAGTAGTTTACTCATAAACGCTTTACTATTTTGTGGTTTAAAACCATATATTTTCTGGGTGTATTTTGTGAAACGTGATTTTTTGTATTTGACTGGATTGTTTCACCTGTCAGTTTATAAAAAAATATTTTTTCGTTTATTTCTTCACTTCAACGTGCGAATTATGTTATGGCTAAAAAGCAGAATTAAAGCCCCAAAACACCTATTATCTTTGTAGTAAAATCATTAAAACTAGTCTTAACTGATTCTCGATTTTTATTTGTTTACTCAAAACAGAGCACATCACACACCGGCCAGGTGATTAAAGCATAAAGCACTCGATTCGCAATATCTGAGGATCAGAGATTCGAATTTCCATTCCATAAAAATGCTCGCTTTTTCAGCACCTCGCTGGTACAACGGTAAGTCTACATATTTACAACGCTAAAATCAAGGTTCGATTCCCCTCGATAGACTCAGCAGATATCGCGATGTGGCTTTGCGCTTTTTCAGCCGTAGAGGCGTTATAAGGTGACGATCAATCCTGCTATTCTTTAATGAAAGTATTATCTACTTTTACTGATAAATTGAGGATTATTTTCAGATAATGTTTGTACTGCCATCCTACAAGCTCAAAAATACTTATACTACTGATATTATTCCATAGTGTAATTCAAATTTTCAAAATGAGGCATTAAGACATTGGTCTTCATCTCAAACAATATAGCTTGCGTATTTAATCACGTAAAAATTTACTTTTCAATAACATTTAATGCACTAATTAGGCTTAACTATAAACAACTATTATTTGCTTTAAACTACAACATTTAATGTCAAATGACTTACGATGTTTTTGTGACTACATTGATTATTTATCCTATATTCATTACGTTTGCGAATTTGTCTATCCGTGAATTTCTCCTTTAGTTTTGGAGCCATTAGACACCAACTTAGCAGACAGATTCGGAATACCAAGAGGGACTGAAATGCGCCCATAGATAATTCAGACGTAAGGGAAGGAATCCATTTGAAAAGTTGGTGTTCCTTGTTCCCTTGACATCCAGAGAGTTGTGTTTGTAATTGTGTTCACAATCAGTGTAGATTTATTTGCAAGACAGGTACGTGTGAACTTGAAAATGATGTAGTATCGACATAGTGTTGGAATTGCACTTTTCATCTTGAACAAGGTTTTACGCATATATAGGATTTAAATGTCATCTTCAGTCATACTTGTTGATATGGTGTTTTTAAAAAGTTTGAAACATTTTTCTTTATCCTTAAATTTATAGGATTCATATAAATTAACACACTATTCAAAGGATATTTTGGTACATCGTATTTGCAGCATATTTGAGAAGATAAGACTCTTTTTTTCATTCTCTTTCAGATGATCAATAGGACATTACACTAAAAATCTGCAATTTATTACAACATCCAGAAAAACGACAGAAATCTTATATAGAATTTTTAAATATGAGTATGTCAGCATAAAGAAATGGGTGTCTGTGTGAGATCCTGAAACCAATAACCAATATTTTATCCACAAGCACAAGCTTTTGCTGACCCACTAGTATTTTTATTGGCTTAAGTGTAATGCTTACAAAATTATACCATCAACATTTGCATGGTGTATCACTCCGAGATCTTCCAGTGGCTGACCAGATAAAATTTGCATACGTTTAAGAAATAGGACTTAGCGGGATTTTTGTGAAACTCCAGAGCTGGTTTTAAAACTTTCAGATCTCCATTTTCCAAATTTTACTTTAGAGTGTGTGGTGCCCAGCATAATGAAAATCCATTGTATGACTGTTTTTGATTATTCTAAGGTTATTAAAGGCATTTCCAAAATGGCAATAGCTACTCAAATGTTAGCATCTTCAAGGTTAAACAGCTCAACGGTGCAGTGCTGTTAGTCTATATTGTAAACGATTTGATATTGTGTATTTATTTTATTATCTATGTTAGTTTCAGTTTGATATATATATGTAGAAATGTAGGTAACATATATTTTTAATGTGTATTGGTAAAGTCCCGAATGTTCTCTCAATTTGTGAAATATTCCCGAATGTAAAGACGAACAACGTACGATGTGTGTACGTATTGTTGTCTTAAAATTTCTTGAAAATCTCCTCTCAAGCTTACAAAAGATAACCAAGGCAGCACGCAGAAAGACAGTATAATATTGGTATGCTACAGTCAGCATATTATGAATCTTTGAAGCTATACTTATGATATACACTTATTAATCGGAAAAACTACAGAAATTTGAACAGGAACGTTTATAGATTTTGGACATTATAAACCATTCAACTTCATAGAGCTAACTTTGAACGTTATTATTTTTACGAGGATATAAGATATATTTCTCGGTGACAGTGAACTAATAAAACGCGTGAGGCCATCCAAGAATAGAGCTAGCTATCTTTCGAGTCAAGTGAAGTGTTCCTGTGTGTCAACATAGAATTAATTCGTTAACCGTCGATAAATGTTTCAGTTCTAGACCAGATAGAAGACTCGGTATCGTTTTAAAACTTATAAAACTATTGTACATAAACTATTATTTGAAATAACTATTTGTAATAATCGTTATTATACATTGTATTATCTGTGTATTAAAATATGTTTCTGTTAAGAAAGAAAATTGTGTCGATCAATCATGTTGGCAAATATCATAAATTTGGTACATATCGACATTATTTAACTTCTAAATTAAAAATAAAATTTTCGGCTATTTGTAATCGTAATACTAAACGTATACAACGTAATAAATTAGAGACTTGTCCAAAATAAAATATATTACGTAACAATATTACAAAACGTTCTCCTTTCAGTGGAGAACGTTTTATGAATAATTTGGACAATATTGCTATTGAGCAATTTTTGAAGTTCTTTTTTTATTTCCACCATCGACAAATTGAATATTTCAATTATTTATGCTTTCTTTTTTAACATACAAACAGTTTTTGATATTGGATTTTCTCAAACCTTCAGGCCTTTGTGAAGATTCCTACCTTGTTACTCGAAGAATTCTCTCAAGTTCATCCAGTGTCCCTGGTATTCCCTACCATACCCATTGAATTTTAACATCCAATTACTGCTATTTGCATCTAATAAAGGCCTGTTTGTTTATATGTAAATTGCTACTAGGTTTCTAAGAGAATTTGGTATATCTTTCTTTAACTGTTCTGAGAAACTTTTCATTCATCCTTTAGATGTCACATAGCACTACCATACATTCACTTTATATTTTGTTTATAATTGTTGCCAGTTTCAATAACTGGTTTAGTATACTGGTTGAGGTCTACTGGGTCACAATGTTGACAGAAATTGTCCCACATTTCTTTCCTACTATTCTCTGCTTTTCGTTGGAATTCTGAGGTACTTTTGTTTAATTTTGGTCTCTTCTTCTTCATTTCAGTTTCTTCTTTTTTCCTTCAGTATGTGCTATACTGGCATCTTTCTTCTCTTGCCATGCTTGTTCCACTTCTGCTATTTTCTTTTTGGCTTCTATATCTCTCTTCCCATTTATTCATTCTTTACTCATTTTAACTTTGCATTTACTCACGGCAGTTTTGGATCTTCTTCTGTATTGGAAACCTTTAGTTGAATTTTGAGATGACTCTTTCTTGGCCTTACACATGAGTATGAACTTGTGCTCTTTGTCCATTAGAGGAAATAACTTCCATTAAAAATCTAAGGGTACACTAAATGTATCAAGATTTAAACCTGTGACTGAGTCAGTCTCTCTCTTTCTCTCTACTATTCTTGTACCATTATTGGTTGTAATACAGCTGGCGATTTGCAGTATCTCGCCTAACGATATTTATTCAAGATGAAACACTAAGCATCAAATTGTATGTAATGATAATTATATCTTCATAATTATGAGATAATTCAGCAACATAGTTCATTTTTTCTTTTCCTCTGTCATAATGACACTAGAGATATGCAAGTTGATCAGATACTTCTTACCAGCAATTTCCAGACTAACTACCAGAGTCCTCACTCACACGATGTTTTTGGGAACAGTTCATAAAACACTTTGATGTCACTGCTATACATAGCTTTGGTTCTTGTAGTATTATGATATTGTTATCATCCAATTGTTTATGATTAGTTCTATTCTCATTCTGTGGCTGCAAACATTCCACATTGATATCTGAACACATTTCCTATTCTGAATCATCTCTTTACACATATTTTGGTCATTCTTTCTTCTCTCTCATGCCCTTCTTAAAAGTGTCTTGAGGCATGTTTGTCATTTCCCAGTTCAGTTGTGTAACTTGTTACATATTATAATTTATCACAAACAATGTTTCCAATTTATTACACACGTTACGATTTCAAATAGCCGGAAACCGAGTTAAATAATGATTTACATACAAAAAATTACAATCTTATAAAAATAATGAGTCTCGTATCTGGCCTGGAACTGAATATTTTATCGACGATTCACTGTGAGCGAATGATTTCGAGTTCTCATCCAAAGAGCTCACTTAACGGCTAGCTAGCATCATGAACACACGTAAGTTTTTCACTGACGAAGATATCTAATATCCTTGTAGAAATACTAACATCCGAACTTAATTCTTTGTACTTAAATGGTTTATAATATTAAAATCTATAAACTTCCCTGTACTTTCCCGATTGATAAGTGCTTATCATAGTTATAGCTTCCGAAAATTTTACTATACTAATGGTAGCAAACCAACAATATTAATCTATCTCTCCGCGTTGCATCGGCTATATTTTATTAGCTTGAGAAGATATTTTCTAGAACAACAATACTGGTACTTTACATGCATACCCCGTACAATGTTGATTCTCGCATTCGAGAATCTTCTTCAAATTTAGAAAACAGGCCGGAATTTCGCTGTACACATTTATCAATTACATGCATTTATAAATATAAATTTAACTTACACGAACGTCGATATTAAAATAAATATGTAATAATTAATATATTACAAAGTTCAAAGAGTAGTGCCCATATTGCTCTGATAATAGCCGTGACAGGCAACAAAGAAACCTTATTGCTCCTAGGACTGTCAGGATTGGAGAACGCAATAAAATGCCTCTCACATTAATTCCTAGCCTCTAAAGTGATGGCCACAAAAATGGATCTATACCTGGATCGCAAGCAGTGGTTGTTTCTCTTTGATTAAGCTTGGTGAATAGCTCTTGCCTGTTAGATTTATGTATACTTATATATGTGTTATTTATCTACTTTATTGATTTATTATTTACAACACTTCTTCTCATTACTCTATTTTTAATTGCTCCGTTTCTCTTTTTTTTCTTCTTCCACATTCAATACAAACGAACAAACGCTTAAAAACATCAAGAATAAAATCAGAACAAATAAACGTGATTTTATTTTAGTTTTTTGAAATCTAGTACACAGTTACACAAATATGGCCCGGCATGGCCAGGTGGGTTAAGGAGTTCGACTCGTAATCGGAGGGTAGCGGGTTCGAATCCCGGTCGTACCAAAACATGTTCGCCCTTTCAGCCGTGGAGGCGTTATAATGTGACGGTCAATCCCACTATTTGTTGGTAAAGAGTAGCCCAAGAGTTGACGGTGGGTGGTGATGACTAGCTGCCTTACCTCTAGTCTTAGACTGCTAAATTGGGGACGGCTAGCGCAGATAGCCCTCGTGTAGCTTTGTGCAAAATTATAAAAACAACTGAAAACGTTGCACAAATTAATTAGGCAATTAATATGATATAACTTTTGTTAGTATATTTTTACATTAAAGATACGTATTTGCTTCACTATAATAGGCCCTAACAGTACCATACCATTGATTGGCAGTGGCTGTATTTTTTCTCTTGCTGTCTTTCGATTCGTAGTTTAATTTCTTGACAATTACAAATAGTCCTACAAGTTTACTGTCTAACATATCAACTCAACACTATAGCAATGGAACAAAATAAACGTAAACATAATTTAAAGTTAATAGTTCTTCAATATAAGATTACACTGCCTAAATAAATTCTAGTCTCAAAATAACCCGAAGTTAACTAAAATATTGGGTCATAACTAATAAACAATTTCCAAGAAGTGGACCTTCCTTCTTCTTCTCCTCACTACTATCCTTTCTTTAATATCTGTGTATTAAAATCAGGATTCTATCCGTTTTAATCTTTAATCCGTAAATAATTTACACCATTTGCACGTTTTATTATTTTTGGCCTTCGTTTTCTTCATGATGCCCTTTAAACGGTTCTTATGTTATAAAGCCATAAATAAAAAGAGCTAAAGCAAATTTTATGTTCAGAGCGATATTAAATAGATGACATAAATCGATAATTCGTTCTTTCAAGCATGATTAACAACACTGTTTATTGCATCGATAGTAAATATTTGTATTAAAATAAAAACACACACTATATATGTGTGACATGCTTGAATGTTTGGTTTTTTTCTTTAAGAGTTGAGTTTCTGTGTTTTGCTTAATAAGCAAAAAATATTTATTCAAAACTTGTTTTTATCTTTACAACGTTCTCAAAGAATCTAAATATTTAAACATCTATTTCAAGGGACTGAAATGCTTGTTTTATTATTCGAGAGGCAGACTTTCGTATTAAGACAAGAAAACAGCTCCTGTTGAAGCAGTCATAAAACTCGCAACTAGAACACAGTAAGTATTTCGTGTGGTGAAATACAATATTTATGTAGTATATATTTTAATGGTTTTACAATAAAATTTTTAATAATTATAACCACTGATGGATATCACTTAGACCGTAAAGACTGTAAATGGTGAATCGACAACAGAAATAATTCTTGGTAAAACACAACCATATAAAATAAAAGTTTTATGAAGTGACTATTAGAAAGAATGAGTGTCTTTATTATTGGAAAAAGTGCAAGGAAAATAAAGAATTGAATATGATTTGAATAAATAAAAATGTATATGATTGGGTTCAAAGCCTATTATGTAATAAAGTATTTTAATATGCTTCCACTGCTGTGCGAACTACTTATATTCTTCGGTTACTATATTTGTTTAACATTTATTTTTCTTCTGTTGGAACCAAGGTGTAATATTTTCCTGCAATGTGTATTTGTAATTTTAATTATATTGCTGTAAAGTTCTGGAGAAAACTAGACAGAAAGGAATGGGAAGTACTAAATATAATTAATAGTTCATTCTATACTTGCAAAATATTTTCGTTTAAGTTACTATCTTTATCGGAACAGTATTTCTTTAAATACAGGATCTCTGGAACAATACTAAGAACTGTAGTCGCAGACATGGAAATCTACAAGCTCAATTGTCTTAGGCCTTACACGAGCTAAGCATTTATTAAGTACGGCTTATATTCGACGAATACATTAATTAGCACTGTAACTTGTGTACATTTCTTTCTTTAGTTTATTTAGAGATAAACTTACCGTATATAATACATTAAATAAATAAATTTTAATATTATTGTGCAGGCTTGATCGTTTTAAAAACGTTGATAAACTTTTGATATATTTGCGGTACAAAATATGTACTAAAATATATTTACATCTGCCTTTTCTTTTTACAATGTTAGAAATTAAGTGCACATGCATTTTCAGGAGAAACAAAATTACGTGTCGCTTTAAATAGATGACATAATGTTTTGGGACAACAATGGATCTATTGGTCCATCTCGACTGTCTCATTCTCTAAACTAAAGTTATTTAATGAATATGTTTGATTTCGTATTCTGTGTTTCATTGTCCTACTCTTCTTTATACATATTTGTTCTTATGTTATATTCAGTAAAAGTGCAAAAAACTTCTTTACTTCCATAAGTTTGCAACAGATTAGTTGACTTAGTTTATTATAACACATATCTGTATGCTTGATAGCTACAGTGGTTTTAGTAGGTAGAGCATGTTAATCTTGCAAACAGATTATTAAAGTATAAATACTGTAGTAAGCTGGAAAAAGATAAATAACAAACTAATTTATAGCCAGATTTTCATGAGTTTGTTGTTCAATGCATTAAATTGTTTTTCGTTCACTAACATTTTCCTCATAAACATTTAAAAATCAGGGAGAAATGCAATGTTAAACGTTTCAGAACGCAGATGAAATAACTACGAGGGCTGTTCAAAATATACGCGGACTGACGTCATAAAACAAAATGTACTTTATTTAGAAGTTACAGGTCTGGGACCCCTTCAAAGTACTCTCCTCCCCAACGCACACACTTATCCCAACGGTGTTTCCACTTGTTGAAACAGTCCTGGTACGCTTCTTTTGTAATGTCCTCCAGTTCCTTCGTCGCATTTACCTTAATCTCGGGAATCGTCTCAAATCTTCTTCCTTTCAAGGGTCTTTTGAGTTTGGGGAACAAGAAAAAATCGTAAGGAGCAAGGTCAGGTGAGTAGGGGGGTGGGGAAGAACAGTGGTTGAGTGTTTGGCCAAAAACTCACGAGTTCTGAGGCACAAATTTCGCAGCAACGCGGTGCATCTTCAATTTTTCGGTCAAAATCTCGTAACAAGATTCAACTGATATACCACACTCTTCAGCAAGCTCACTGACAATCAGACGTCGATTTGTCTACACCAGGGTGTTGATTTTGTCGACATGTGAGTCTTCAGTTGACGTGGAAGGACGTCCAGAACGCTCATCATCTTCAATGGACTGTCAACCATCCTTAAAACGTTCATGCCACTTTAAACATGCCGTACGCTTCATAGCAACATCATTGTAAGCCGTGTTAAGCATAGCAAAAGTTTCAGTCGCAGATTTTCCAAGTTTAACACAAAATTTCACAGCAAATCGTTGCTCCTTCAGGTCATTCATTCTGAAATCCGCCAAACGAAAAAATCGCACTTCACTTAAAACCGCGTAGCTAATACACAAATGAAGATATCTGCAATCGGAAAATGGTGTCGTAATCAGCTGATTTGTGCAAACCTAGCGACACCAAACGGATTCCCCTGGAACCAACTTTAGCCGCGCAATTCAAACAGTCCGCGTATTTTTTGAACAGACCTCGTATGTTTTAGTCTTTGTTCATTTATTTTCATAATTATGTGATATTTTATGTGCTAATTAGATTAATGAAAATATAAATGATAAATTAGTTTATTTTTTTGCTCTTAATACTATGATATTTAAATGGCGTCACATGTACTTTGTGCTTCACAGAAAATACTAAATTACAATATTCACGATATGGAATACAAACAAAAGACAACATGTTTTAACGTAGTAACCATTTATAAAGTATTAATGCTCTCAATAGATATTATTTGTGAAAACATGATTTAGTTATGATTCTGACTTCGTGATGTTGAGTTTTAAGCTCTATCACAAATATAATAAAGTTAATAGAAACGGGGTTTCGTTACCCGTAGTGGGCAGAGCACAGATAATTCATTGTGTAGTTTTGTGCTTAATCCTAAACAAATTTAAAACTTATTCTTTGATGCAACCCTTTCCCTCTTTCCATGATGTTAAATTCTTATTTATCTGTAAAAACAGTTAAAAACTGATATTAAGGATACCTCTGTCGACTTATACGTTACGCCATTATCTTTTGAAATCACTTTGTGATATTTTGCTTGACAGAATTTAAACTCGATACAAAGCGGGCAAAATATTTAAGTTCAGTGGTTCATAAATCGTCTGCATGCAAATAATAGCATTCTAAATATTTAAAAAAATGCTCTTTGTAAATTATTTAACAATTGTTAAAAATACTTTTTTAACCCTTGTGAAAGTTATTAATATTAATTAAACATATAGACTATGTTAATTTACAACACAGCTCTTTTTAATTGAAATTCAGATACGTTTCTTAATTAATTGGCCTGGCATGGGCAGGTGGTTAGGGCACTTTACTACCAATCTGTCCCGCCAAACATACTTCGCCTTTTAACCGTGAGTTCGTTATAATGTTACAATCGATCCCACTCTTTGTTTGTAAAAGAGTGGCTCAAGAGTTGGTAGTGGGTAATGATAACCAACTACCTTCCATCTAGTCTTTCAATGCTAAATTAAGGACGGTTAGCGTAGTTAACTCCAGTGTTTCTTTGCGCGAACTTCAAAACAAACAAACTTGATAAAATAAATGCAGCATTGTAACATTATATATGAGATTTTTCAGAAAGAATAACGATTTTCTTTCCCAAACATTGAATATAATATTTTGAGGCCAACGAATAATCATGTCATGTCAACAGACCAATATCTGATGGTTGTTGAAAAAAAACCCTAAGTAAACTCAGTGATGTCGAGAAAACCCACTTGTAGAGAAATATATATGCAAAAACGGCTCGTTTGGGTTGAGAAAATATTTTACATAGAAGAGCGAACAACGCTTTTAAAGGTTCTTATAGCATGTAAGGATTGAAACAAATATTTAAAGAGCTTGATGAAATCGTGAGGTTTACATAAAAAACTCGATAAAATGGATGATGAATTTAAGCATGATTAACAACACTGTTTATTACGTAGGCAGATGATGATTTTTTTTAAATAATCTTAAAAAAACGTATTGGTGTAAACTATATAGTAGAAGTAACTACAAGATGGCAACTGCAATTGACACTGATTGTGAACAGCACGTTGTTGACACGTTATTAAGGTATACACTTCTGACCAATCACTCTGTGCCGTTCACTTTCCTGGATCGCATTTGCAGCCAATTGGTATTCTTAAAACAGCTGTACACAATTTTTTAACGCTGGACGTGGGTTTTACTAAACAGATGCATTGGAGCTCACAGAACAATGAACAAAAAGTGTTGTATAAATGAGGACTATTTAGAGAAATGAAGTTTCGTTGCCATTTTCAATATCTTTAATGTACGCTTGTTGATTGCAATCTGACATAGCTCTGTGCGCAATTATTAAAGTGAAAAAGAGAAAATAGTTATTGCTGAATAAAAATATATGGTGATTTTTATTGGTACTTTGTTGCATAAAAATGGATTACACTATCTTCAATGGAAAAAATTACTACTATAATGACTAAAAACTTTGCAGCTGTTGTGCAATGTCAATGAATCTTTAATTTTCAAAGTGTTAAATTTCTTTTAACTTAAGGCAGTACCGCCAGTCATGTGTATACGGTGGACTCAGCAGATAGCCTGATGCGGCTTTGCTATAAAAACACATACACGCACACGGAACGAAACGAATTGTATAAAACTATTAAGTAGTTATTATGCAGGAATATAAATTTTTTCTGTCTTACTTTGTCAAGTCCATTTATTTTGCAACAGGTTGGACATACAGTAAACAAAGGCATAAAACCAAGAACAAAAATCATATCTTTTTAAAAAAGAAGCAATTAAAAACTGAGTAACTTTCTCTTCTCACTATTGAATTTTGTTAAAAGAATCTGTAATTGTGGTTGTACGTACTCTTTTAATTTTTCCATTGGAACTCTCATTTTCCATCACGTTTAGTAATGATTCTATTTATATACATAAAACAGATACCGACTTAATCTAAAGTTCAACGTATAAATATGAGATCGAGTTTCCTATACACTTCTACAGTACATTAATCCCAAGGGTATAGTATATCTTGTGCAATGGGAACTGTTGAAAATGGTACATTTTTTGATGTTGTGATGGTGACTCTTTGTTGTTGTTTTATTGAAGATGCTATTATTGAAAGGTATATCTTCGTTTATTTTGTTTTATATTCCATAAATATTTATAAATTATCTCTTAATTAGTAACGGGTAAACAACTGCTACATACTTATACCAAAAATAAACATAAACATGATAGCAGCTTTAGGAGAATTACACGTTATCATCAATTAAATACATGTATGAGTCTTTTATAATAAATTACTGACGATCAGTGAATATATATATATTCAGTGAATATGTATATATATATATATATATACGTCCTTAAATATTAAGTTAATTTATTAATCTCTCAGACATTATCTTTCTTCACTCTGGATATGTACATTTTATCACAATTCAGCAAATAATAATTACTGTCAGACATCGACAGAGGTATCATGTCTGAATCAAAATTAAATGAGATTTAAAAACAAATTTCTATTGCTCATAACACCTTATATACATGCATTATAATAAAATACAACATCTTAATTTACATAAGCCACAATATATTGATCAAGATCCTCCATTATCCTCAGCTACTTCTATGGCTCCCTCAGGGAGAAATGGGTCTGTAGCCGATAAATAAAAACAACAGTGAACCAAATTTTCTCCAGCAGGCTTGCAAGCGCGAGTTTTAAAACTTACACCTCCGTGATTTCACGAGAACCAAGAACACAGAATCCATTTCCAGACCCTACTTTAACGACCCTGTAACCTACTTTTATGCTATCAGTATGAATGAGTGACTTTGTGGACAAGTTTCTCACATACACACCTCCAAATCACATACTACTGTTTGATTTTGTTAATCCCAAACTTAGCCCGGCACAGTCAAGTGGTTAGGGAACTGGACTCCTAACTTTAAAGTTGCGGGTTAAAATCCCTGTCACACCGAACACGTTCGTCCTTTGAACCATGGGGATGTGACAGTAATCCTACTATTAGTTAATAAAAGAGTAGCCAAGAGGTTGGCGGTGGGTAATGATCACTAGCTGTCTTTGCTCTAGTCTTACACTGCTAAATTACGGATACCTAAAGCAAATAGCCTCGTGTATCTTTGCACAAATTTTAAAACAAACAAACTATAATAAACTACGGTTTAGCTAGCTCCAAATTAAAAAAAAAAAACAACAAGCAAATAAACACCAAATCTTGAAGGAGCTCACGTACAAACCAATTCGCAAAAATATATTGTGGATTAATACCGTGTAACAATTAATGTAGTCACAAAAAATCATCATGAGTCATCTACGATCACAGATTACTGTTCAATCAAATAATGTGGGTTTATAATTAAGACTAATTAATACATCGAATGATTTTACAAAGTTAAATGACACTGAAATACCAGTTTATACTAGGGTTGATTGTATTGCATTTTCTTATACATGATTTTTCACTCAAGTTAAATTATTTAAAATTCCGAACAGTGTCTAAATGTTTAGTTTTGAAAACTTGAATTACACGTCCCAATAATATAAGGAACATATTGTTTTAAACTCTACATAATTACTGTTGCCCTATAATTTGTAAGATGACAAAATAAATATTATACTGGATAAAAAGCATATATTAATCTTAGAAAAGATATATGATATACTGTATCTATTGTGTCCATTTATTTTTTGTTCTTTTCACAATACTACAGCGCCGTTGTATTTTATATACAAACATAAAATCGAGGATGAATTATAAAGCTCCTTTTTCTTTGTCAGAGATATAGTTGGCTTTTCCGTGGCTTAAGTTTGTTTGTTTTGAATTTTCGCACAAAGCTACTCGAGGGCTATCTGTGCTAGCCGTCCCTAATTTAGCAGTGTAAGGCAGCTAGCCATCACCACCCACCGCCAACTCTTGGGCTACTCTTTTACCAACGAAAAGTGGGATTGACCGTCACATTATAACGCCCCCACGGCTGGGAGGACGAGCATGTTTGGCGCGACGGGGATGCGAACCCGCGATCCTCAGATTACGAGTCGCACGCCTTAACACGTTTGGCCATGCCGGGGCCCGTGGCTTATAGTCTGCGTTTTAGTCAGAACATACTTCACAGGTTGAAGCAAATAAATGCGGGAAAACATTTTGTTTTTCTAAACTTACAGGTCTAATAATCCTCGTCACACCAAACATGTTCGCCCTTTCAGCCGTGGGGGCGTTATAAAGTCACGGTCAATCCCACTACTCGTTGGTAAAAAAGTAGCACAAGAGTAGGCGTGAGTTGTGATGGTTAGTTGCCTTTCTTCTAGTCTTACATTGCTAAAGTAGGAACGTTTAGCCCAGATAGCCATCCTGTAGCTTTGCGCGAAATTCAAAACAAATAAACCAAACTAATAATGCAGTCAAATCCAAAAAGCGCCATCTATATGATACGCTCAGTAAACAAGCTTAGTCTAATAATACAAAAAAATTAAAAGTTTACAGGATCTCTTCATGAAAAGGTTTTATTCATCAAAATGAGCTAAGTACTATGTCAAAAAGTAAAAAATGAAATATCCCATACACAAATTTCTTTTGATCTTGTGTCGTTTTTTAAAAACACATTATTTCATATTAACAAACATTAAATTTGTGAGGACTCACTCTCATGTTTGGTCTGCTAGACATCTTGGCAGATAAGTGAAATTTAATAATCTCTAAATAAATTTCAGATCAAAACCTAAAAATATTTTCTTTCTTAATATTCATAGAATTTACGAAGTTCTCAAAATACTGTTCTGACATGTCATACCGACACTAGTATTCTAATAATCTAAAAATCATTAAGTATAATATCTAAGGTGTTAACTGCCCTTATTATTTTTGGGTACTTCTTTGTTTGTTTGTTTTTGAATTTTGCGCAAAGCTACACGAGGACTATCTGCGCTAGCCGTCCCTAATTTTGCAGGGTAATACTAAAGGGAAGGCAGCTTGTCATCCCCACCCACCGCCAACTCTTGGGCTACTCTTTTACCAACGAATAGTGGGATTGACCATCCTATTATGATGCCCACACGGCTGAAAGACAAGCATGTTTGAAGCGACGGGAATTCGAACCTGCGGCCCTCAGATTGCGAGTCGAGCGCCTTAACCACCTGGCCATGCCGGGCGCGGTACTTTCTTTAACTTACTAATTGTGCAAAGCGTACCAACAGTATTAGAATATCTTTATTACAAATTTCAGATTTTGCAGTAATTGCAGTGAGGAACAATATTATTGAAGAAGTACGACGTTTCAATCACTGGTGCGATAATTTTTAGAAACGCGCATGTTTGAAAAAATTGCTTTCCTTGAAAGCTGTGACTTGCAATAAAAAATTTCTTACAATCAGTATATAAACTAAAGCCGAAACTATTAATATTATAAAATACTGTTGTTATATATTTATAATATATAATTAATTCATGTTATATATACACATTTACAACGAACTTTTAGCACAAGAAAAGTCGAAAAACAATTGAATTACGCAGGCTGTGTATGTTATGTCAAACTATTTTAGATTGTCACTACGGCGTTAAGGTCTATGTCACGATATCTGATTATGTCATGTTCTATCTGATAATCGTACATAATCCTTCGCCGTTGTTTCGATTTCAAAAGGCTTCTCCATTAGTTAATGTCTAAATCATACAAGTTCCCCTTATTTGCTTTCTATAATCCATCTAGTGTGTGATGATGATGGTGTTCCAGCGCACATTTCAAAATTCCGATAGCACAGAAGTTTGTAGGCGTCGCATCTGATGACTCGAACAGTATGTCTTCGTATAGAGTACTACGAATACTCGTTTCACCCTCCATGTACTTAAAGTATGCAACGGCTGAAATGTTATGTCGATGCTGAGGTAGGACTTATTGCAGATCTATTTCTGAAAATTCCTCGTACCCCAATGTAATCTACATTATTTTATTTACCAATGACATTAACTACAATGAATATTGTCGTGTTAGAAAATCTAATACTCGATAACAACACGTTTTTATGGTTTGAGTGTACAAATGCTCATGCTTGTACAAATACAAATACAAGTACAAATGCTTGAAAAGAAGCATTAGATATTTTTCCTGAAATCGAGTTTGGTGACATCATTCTACCTGTAAAAGGATAAATATTAGGTTGAGGAATAATTCGTGAGCGTTTTTAAATAATTTCATTCAAGCATTACATGCAAGACTATACAATACTTCAATGCATGAACACATTACACCCAAAACATTTATTATGATACTTTATTTCATGTAATACCTATGTATATAGTATGCATTGTTTTAAACGAAATTGCAAGAAATTAAATGCGAAAAGCAGATGGTGTCGAAAATGCTCGATTTTGTCCACTTGACATTCCATTTAATGAGCTGAAAATGAAAGCAAAAATTAAAGACATATAAAAATCAAACACACCATCTATTAGAGCAAAAAATTATCTACCAAATGATATGAAATATTTTGCGAAAGCGTTTCATTTATGGATGTATTTGTTTAACTTGAAAAAACGCTCACGAATTATTCCTCAACCCAATAGTTTCAAAATACTGTTTGGTACGTGTTATTTCACCTTGAATTTATATTGGCTGTGGCTATCACGCGACTTGCAGATTTTAATGTTTGTGTTTTGTTTGTTTTTGGAATTTCGCACAAAGCTACTCGAGAGCTATCTGTGCTAGCCGTCCCTAATTTAGCAGTGTAAGACTAGAGGGAAGGCAGCTAGTCATCACCACCCACCGCCAACTCTTGGGCTACTCTTTTACCAACGAATAGTGGGATTGACCGTCACATTATACACCCCCACGGCTGGGAGGGCGAGCATGTTTAGCGCGACGCGGGCGCGAACCCGCGACCCTCGGATTACGAGTCGCACGCCTTACGCGCTTGGCCATGCCAGGCCCAGATTTTAATAAAACGTACTTATTCATCTGTATATCTGAGTTTTGTATTATAAGGAGTTAAAATTGTATCTTTTTTCACACAGGGATTTTCATTTTATTTCGCGTATTTGACGTATTTATTGTTATTTTACATAGAGATCAATTATAAAGATATTTATACCAGAAAATAAATTATTCTCTTTAAATAAGTACATTTGCTGTTTGAATTTCGCAAAGGGACACCAGAGCTATCTGCACTAGTCGTTCCTAATTTAGCAGTTTAAGGCTAGCGGGAAGGCAACTAGTCATCGCCACCCACCGTCAATTCTTGAGCTACTTTTCAACAAGAAAGAGTGGGGTTGGCTGTCATATAGTGACGCTCCCACGGCTGAAAGGGCAAGCATGTTTGGTGGAACGACGATTTTAGCTCGTGATCCTCAGATTACTAGTCGATCGCCCTAACCACCTGGCTATGCCGGAATAAATAAGTACATTAAAGACAGATCACATTTTGTATTTGGAAAATGTAAAGTCTTTGCTACATTAATCAGAGCGAGGATTGAGTTTTGAGCGCGGGAGTCTGTAAGTCGAATTCGAATCCACAGGATTCCACAAGATCTTCCTCGCACAGATAGACAGTAAATCCTTTAACGCGAATGGTTTATAGTAAGTAGTCCGGGGGGGATAACGAAAATAGGAAAGCCAGCAGGCAACTTAATTATCTCTGCAATAAATACAAACACACTAATTAACTCTATACAAACGCTAACAGTTTTGTTAGAACATATATTAACGTTATTATAAAAATGTGTTATAAGTTTTCACTTCCCAAGTATTTATTTACTTCATTAGAAATAAATGATTGGTTGTTGCTTTCATGTAATCCAAATTTGTTTTTTGTTTATTAATTTTATAAGAGCTAACCTCACTTGAGAAATATATTCATAATTCTACTATTAAGCAACAGAACAAATAAAAAATGTATAAGAAGAAATAAAATACGTTCAGGTAATATGGTAACTGTGTACTTACGCTATCAGCAACTATAAAAAAAAGAGCATAGCAAGTACTAGAAAATTTCTTATAAATTTCCAATTGAGGGTGAATTTATTTTTGATAATATAAAAGTTCAATGCAATTTATAGTACATAAAAACCATTTATAAATTAGAAAGGAGTAGCGTACAGGTATAATATGCAATCTGTAATACTCTTTACAAAGGGGTGACTGTATGTAGTTTTAAGTACAAAAGTAGAAGACCATAAACCTACTCCGTTGCAGATACTCAACATAGCAATGATAATGGAATTGTAATAATTACTTGCCGTGACCTTAATTAATCTTAACACATCTCAAATAAAAAGAGCAATTAAGATAAAAGAAAATAGACCTACAATAAATAAAATGTAGGTAATAGAGTTATATTTATATCACAAGATTTTGAACATAACAACACACATGGGTGTAAATAAATGATTATTTCTGGTGTGTAATATTCTTCATCATCCAACCTTAACAGAAGAGAGATATGGTTGCACTGTATTTTTCTGCCCAACTTTAGTTATTTATAATTTTAAATTATCATTCGATTCACTGCTTGTCACTGAGTTTTAGCGATTTCGAAAAATTTCTTTCTCATCAGTAACTTAAATGAGAGGAATAACACAAATGTTAAATTTATCATGGTAGTCGTTTTGGTTTTAAAAACATTCGTGGGAAAACCCAAAAGGCAAACCAGAAGCGCTCAGAAACTGTTGTTTCTCTTCAGCCCCACACGTGTTCATTTAGACATGACTTTAGAGGAGATACTTTATAAGAAAATTGGTATTGTTGAACAAATACAATAATGGTAATTACCTTGATTGTCATTTAGTGGTCACCTTAATGGCGGTCGAACATAACTGCGAAGACTAGTCTGGCTAGACGATGTTAAGAAGATCGAGCTTTGCTTGTGGTTAATGACATGACGTCACGAACAAGGGGATACAGAAAGAGCACGGAGGAATATTACACACACACACAATTATGGCAGGTGTTTAGGTATAAGATTAATAATTATTGCGAAACATTAATCCCCTGGGGTGCTAGAAGACTAAGCAGTCCTACTTCAACCCCGCACTTGGTGGGAATTGAGAAAAGAACTAAGTGAATAGATAATAGGGATAAACTGATTGATAGATGTAATTTTATTTGTATATATGCTAGTCTGGTAGGCGTGGCAGACAGCAAAGTGAACCCCAACCGAAAAGAAGACGAGGAGATACGACGAGAAGCAGGCCGGATAGAACATGAACAATACACAAACGGGCCAATTCAGGGGCGGGCATGGATCGATGGATCAAAGTGCCCAAGCGGGAATCTATAGATCCAATGCCTAAGAATTAGGTGTGGGGGGAAACGGGAGTACCCCGAGAAAACCCACTTTCACGACCTGGGCGCCGAATAATCTACCCAGATCGTGCCCGAGAATGATCGTGCTGTGAGGAAAGAAAGTCTGGGTTAATAATCATGAAAAAAAAAACAAAAAACGATGAGAAGCAAAGCTTGGTTTAAGGTGGCACTGTCGGATTAGCTAGTTCTCTGTGAAACATGCGCCTCACTGATGTTCGAAACATTTTTATATGTTGAGATGTAGATAAAATTTCAGGTGATGCTCCTTGGCTTGACTGTTCTACAGTGGTCTGGATGGACTTATGTTCTCCCTTAATCTGAGTTTGTGACGACTTGGCGTTTGTAGACTTGGATTCTGTTTGAACAGAAGCGTCTTTAGTTGCAGGTCGTGTGGTTTGTATCTGGATAGAGGTAGTGGAACTTGGAATGAGAGGTGTGGTCTGGCAAGATTTGTTGTTTGTCTTCTCAGGCTCGGTACGGATTAATTGAGAACGGTCGACAGGCGTATTAGTTGATGCCATGAGTTGCGAAACGTACTCTGGTTGTTTGGGTGTTCTCGGATTAGTTGGGCGACGTTGGGGGCGTTCAGCACTAAAATGAAAAATATGGTAATAACAACCATTATGTAGAATGGCATCGGCAACATGTTTGGTCTGTATAACGAGAACGTCATGCTGGCAAAGCAAAGGGAGAGAAAACCCACGTCTTACCTACTCGCCGTCAAGGGCAAAACGTTGCGAGATATTACAACACGCACACACAAACAAATACGGCAGGTGTTCAGGTATAAGATTAATATTTCGTAAGAAATATTAATCCCCTGGGGTGCTCGAAGACTAAACAGTCCTCCTGTAACCCCGCACCTGGTAGAAATTAGAAAAATATTAACATGAGTGGATAACACAGGTAGACAGATTAATTAATGTGATTTTACTCATGTAAATGCTTGTCTGGTAGGCGTGGCAGGCAGGCAGCAAAGCGAAGGCAAGACGAACCCCAACCGAAAAGGAGATGAGAAGGGACGACGAGAAGCAAGCCGGATACAACACGAACAACACCCAAACGGGCCATTTCAGGGCCGGGCATGGATCGATCGATCAAAGTGCCCTGGCAGGGACCTATAGATCCAATGCCTAAGATTTAGGTGTGGGGGAAACGGGAGTACCCCGAGAAAACCCACTTTCACTAGACGGGGCCGAATGAAACCCGCCTAGTGCCCTTGAGATGTGCTGGTCTTGGACTTGGAAGGTGGATTGGACCTGAAACGAGACTGAAAACAACAGGGTACGTTAGTAAAAAAGAGAAACAAGAGTTACGTTGTGTTAGACTGATTGAGGATAAAGTTATATGGAGATAAATATTTACACCAGGATTTGGGAGTAGCTGCTATGTTTTTGAAGTCAAAAGTGAGTGCGTTACGATAAGTGGATTTTTTATAGTATTTGGTAGCTAGTTTAATAAATCGTTCGGAAATTGGCAAGATTTTAGTGTGTTTCTGAACATATTCAGCTGGTGTGTAGAGCGGCAGGCGGTATGCGAGTCGTATAACTCGATTTTGGAGTCTCTGTAATAGTAGTAAATAGTTCTTGTTAATGTTGCATGTTACCATGGCTCCATATTCTATTAGATGTCTAATGAATGTTTTGTAAATATATAAAATAGTTTAAGATCTGCAACCATGGGTGTAATGATTAATTTTGTATAGGTACGAGATTCTGGTTAAGACTTCCTTCCTAATGTTTTTGAAATGGGAATTCCAACTAAGTCTTGTGTTGATTGTAATACCAAGGAATTTAGCGGTGTTAGAGAAAGAGATAGGGGTGTTATAAAGATAAAGTTTTGCAAGCTTAACTCATTTTAATCTCTTGTTAAGCCTACGGTGAAGGATTATAGCCTAAGTTTTAGAGGGATTGAGTGTGACTTTCCATTTATTGCACCAGTGAATGATTTTATCTAAAGCTTCTTGTGCTTTTTTAGCTGCTAGTGGGGTCTCATAAGTGGACCATAAGGCAATGTCGTCAGCATATTGTGATGCATAAGTAGATGACGTGGTTGGCTGCAGTAGGTCGTTAAGTGAATATAGTAGGGGGCTAAGAACCGATCCCTGTGGGACACCTGCGTTAAAGGTGAATGACTGAAAAATATTTAAGTTTATTCTGACTTCAGCTGTTCGGTTTTCTAAAAAAAATTGAAATCCATCTAAGCAAAGTGGGGGGTATTTTGAACTTTAAGAGTTTGGCGAGATATTATAACCACAAGGTTTGTGTTCTTATTGTAATTGAGTGTTATTATACGTATGGTGTCTTTAACTACGTTTTACTTATCACGGTGAAACTATATCGGTATAGCATTAAGGAATATGTAGCAATGATGCATGCAATTTATTCTTCAAAATTATTTAGTCAAAATGGCTTTGTACAGTGTTATTGATAAAGAATGGAATTCTACGAATCCGATGAGGAATAAAATTATAGATTCAGTCTCATAATTATTAGTGTTTTAAACAGCTTGTTTTCTAAATAACTTACAATGTTTATTTAATAACATCAATGATGAAGGTTATTCAAGACTTATACAAATATAGGTACACTAAAATACAATTAAAAGCACAACACAAAATTTAAAAGATTTGTATAAAACTAAGATAGGTACACACTGTTGAACTGACAAAATAATGAGTCTATTGTTATCTTTGTTTTCTTCGTTAGCTTAAATAAACAGACGAAAAATATATATTTTCCGTTGTTTTGTTATATGCTAAGTTAATTATTTGTCCATGTACGAGCTCGAATAACTTTTTTAACTCTACGAGCCGACGTATCCGACCTTTATTCGGGTTATGAACATAAAAAAAAAATCTGTAGTTGACGGTATAAAAATAACACAAATCCTAACTTTCACGCTTGTAATACATATACTTTATTGCAATATTCATTGTAACTTCATCCAAAGCTTTGTATAAGTTTCAAGAATTTAATATTTATATACTTAAAATATGGTATAAACTACACAAAGTTGTTGTTGTTTCAAATTAAGCATAAAGCTGCACATTGGGGTATCTGTGATCCTAAAACACACTCTTTGTTTTAGCCAATCATCACATAAAGTTTGGTTGAGATTGGCCCAGCGACGTTTGAGTAGTTAGTTAACAAACAAACAAACAGAAGAGACACAGATTTTTTGTGCTTTATATATGCAAACGATTTTTGTAAATAACTAAATCCTATAAATTCACGTTCCATGTTTGTGAATTTGTTGTCTGCTTTCATACTTATTTCAAAGTTTTTAAGTTAGGGGTCAAATTTTGCAAATGGACGAGGATGTAATGATCTATATGGCATAGCCCCTTCCTCTATAAAACGATGCTAAATCGCACACCAAAAGTCACCCAGACATGAGTTTGCTGTAGTCTTATAAGACTAAAAGAGAACAATTCGATCATTATGGATTTTCTTTGCATATTTTTTTCTCAGCTTATACCAAAAGAAATTTCAAAAATGGATGAAGAGCAGCCATATGTCATTTTACGACTCATTAGTTTGACCTTGGTTGAATACAAGACTCTCTTCTTCAGTAAGAAACAATTTTTAAATCTTGATGACGAGAAACCCACTTGAAATAAAAATGTATCAGAACGGCTGATATGTTTAACTGAAGATGACCAAGGAAGGTCGAAACGTTGTTCTCTCCTTATCAATAAAAGTGTTAATACCCATACCAGTCGTTCTGAGATACATTTAAATTTTTAAATCTTTTTATTTCCAGCACTTCTCTAGCTTTTGACACTTAAGCAGTAAATATCACTTTTTGGTTTTACAACAAGAAATATATCTACACTACGACGAGTGTGCAGTGAAACAAAGACTGACTTTGAGAAGTAGGACAAAGACAGAACCTAGCTTGTATTTAAAAGAAGTGGACATACTAATACATAGATAGAAGAATTAGAGGGTATCCATTTAGAAACATTGCTCAGAGATTTTGACGTACAAATTTCTGCTTTGTAGTTTAATAATTAATGTTAAAGTATAATTCGAAATATATAGTGAAAGTTACTTCAAGAGAACATTCAAAAAAATTACAGAAAATAAGTTTAGAAGTTAAATTATTCTCTTACTATGCTTGTAGCAGCTTGAGAGCATTTTAAATTAAAACAAATGACCTGAAACCTTTAAAATTAAACATAGTATTCAATGAATAACTTTGGGCATGGTAAGGAAAAAATTGTTGCAAAAATTTGAATCAGTTAACTATTCCCAATTATGAATTAACAGTTACAGGAAAATGTTTTAGGTAAAGGAATGAAATTTACTTTTTAACAAAGTCATACCCAGTAATGAATTAAAACGTGAAATAGAGAATTTTGCTAAAAGAGCTATTATTAATGGTATTAAAGAAGAGGGTAGTAAAATGGAAAGGTGATACATGTGGATCGTTTTTTTTTCATCAATAAACAGAAAGTTTAGTTTCCGCACTTTCTGAAAACAAGTGTTTCAGCTGAATTACTTGAATTTCTTTCCTCAGTTTTTATTTATTCGTTGATTAATATTTTTATAGGCTTTTTTTTCACTTACAGAATAAATACCAATAAAAAATTAAACATACAAAATAAAGATGATCTCGCGAAGTTTAATCAGGTTATTTGTAGTATAATTCCTTTATGACCGTGATTTAAATGTCTCTCTATATATGTATTTATGTATATAAATACAAAACACGAAAAAGTAGAATTAATAGTATCGTATATCATTGCTTCCCAAACTTTTCATGTCATAAGATCCACAGCCAGTGTAGCTATGGATACTGAGTACCTCATTTACATTGCATATTTTGGGAACCACTGCCTCAGGTAAGAAAATAAGAGTTAAAACTAATATTAGAGATTTCAAGAAAATGCTCTTAAAATATTGAGAAGTAATGAAGATATCATTATACTTAACATATAAAGAAATCGGTCTGAAATTTGTTGATAAAAAAGCATTAAGTTTACTTAATGATTCTAAGTGTTACTTAATGGTGCAGAGTAATCCAATGAAATCTGTAAAGAAACTTTTGGGTAACATGCTAACAAAAACTTAAATGTTTATTACTTTTTGAAAATTAATGGTTAAAAAAACACATAAATTATATTACCAATGTCCTATTACGTCAAGTTCCATGTTTTATAATTATAATTTAGTTAGCTTTCTAGGTTGGATTCTTTCTCCTTACATTTCAATAATTTTCCTTCTTAAGAAAACTGCTGCGGAATTTTTAATGAAACTTGTGCTTTTCATTCCTAATGCTTACATAATTAGTTTTGATAATCGTTAATTACTTACAGAGATTTGTGTTCCAGAGTCGAATGACATTATTTTAGATTATATAGTAATGACAACACATGTAGATGTGTAAATTTCAAGTATTCACATACTCTTGAATTTTGGTACAATGACCTCTAGTTTTCAGTTTAAAATTGTAAAGTTTGATCAAAAGGATGTAATTAATACATGTAACACACTGGCACTTGCCTTAGCTAACCTTTATTTATGATTAAGATCGAAACGATTTTCGATGTTTTTATTACTACAACATGATGAATTGTTTTATGAACATCTTAATAAATTACACAATTATATTGCCTTTACTAAATGTTGTGAAAAACTATTTATTAACATTTCTAAAGATTTTCATCATTAAATGAGAAAAGGTTTCGAACAGTTGATTTATCATTCCCCAAGTGATCAACCATGGAGACTAACTGTTATAAACTCTTTTTTTTTTAATAAAGTAATGCTAATGGAATTCTTATAAACCAAGAAAACTGAAAAATGAGAGAGTTATAAAATTGTGCTCTCTAGTGGTACAACGGTATGTCTGCGGACTTACAACGCTCGAAGCCGAGTTTCGATACCCGTGTTGGGCAGAGCACAGATAATCCGTTATGTACCCTTTTGCATCACTATAAACAAACTATAGACTTTTTTTAAAAATTGATACCCACTAGAAAATGTGGGCAACAAATTTTTATATTCTAATAACCTTTTACTAGCTCTAATGAAAACCTGATATTCAGCTGTTTAAAGTCGCTCTTAAAAACATAGTGCGAAATACGAAAAAATTTTGACTTCAATACAGAGATTCAATTCGTTTTCAAAATAATGTTTCTAAAAATACTTTAAGCCTGTAAATCCCTGTTATGTTAATAAAATATAAAATTACAAACAATGATTTTGAGAATTTTACATAAGAGAAACGATAAGAGATTGGAATATTTAAATGTACCTAAGCGAATATACTCTAGTGATTTGCACCCAAAGCTAAACATGTCATGGATTCTGCGATAAAGATGCAATTGTTCTTAATAGAGCGCTAGATATCAATAACATTAAAATAACTATTTTCAGTTTGTGTCACTGCAGTGTTTTTTGTTTCACGCTGCTTTCTATCCACTCCTCTTTAAAACCATTCAAGCTTTTAAATCTTGAGTATTGCCAGTTTGAAGGCAACCCAGATAGTAAAACAATGTCCACATGTAATAACAACATTTTGTAAATGTAAAATGATGCAGTGATGACAGTGCTAAAAAAGAACGCAAACAATAATATGGGGACGATACAGTTATATCAATATTATCCCGGCATGACTTTCAATATTAAAATTTAAATTTACACTGTCAAATGCACAAGTATAAACTCGTAGCGAAAATCTGTAATAGTCTTTAATTAATACATGTTTTTACTTTACTTGTTTTCCGTGTAGATCCTACGTTTTTAATTATACTACGTTAATTGCTACCCTAATGTAACAATGCTATTGGGATAAACAAACTGTATAAAAACAGAGACAAGAATACATTTTATAGTTTAACATAACATTTTAATGTTGAAAATCCTGTACAGATGACATATGTATAAGCTTATCATCTCTATATTTTTATTTGCATTATTTTTGCTACAACATTTTAATTTAACAAGATGTTTTATATTAAATGTTTTGTGGTGGGTTTTTTACTTGAAAGAAAGTTGATGTATTTTATGAAAGTGTTTAATAACATTTAATACTATATTTAGTAATTCTTTTAATTCCTTCATTTCATCGCAATATTGGCGTTGTCTCTCTAGATACACTGATTGCAAAGTGTACAAAGCATTGAGTATTTCTACAAGTTGCAATCCATTTAGTACTGGCTGGTATTTCCTGTTTCACCTTGTACATAAACATTTTAAAGGAACACCAAATGTCTATAGATAAGCTAACTCCAAAGGTAATTCTAACATCGTTTACAGAAGAATTATGATTTATTTTAGTTATTACGAATAATAAATGACATGTGGTGTTGTCCAGAAATACATATAGCGGATTTAGTTATGTTAGTGATGAAGTCGTTGTATATTTGTCTCGACTGAAACAACAAGAAGAAAGATGAACGATTTGGTGAGTTGATGAAACAAAAGTGAGTAGCAATAAATGTTTAAAGTAAAACTCTCTGTGCGTCACCAACTCTTGGGCTACTTTTTTATTAGGTGGTTAGGTCGCTTGACTCGTCATCTGAGGGTTGCGGGTTTCATCCCTGCTACACTAAACGTGCTCTTCCTTTCAGCTGTGGTGGTGTATTAATGTGAAAGTCAATCCCCCTATTCGTTGGTAAAAGATTAGCCCAAGAGTTGCCGGTGGGTGATGATGACTAGCTGTCTTCCCTCTAGTCTTAGACTGCTAAATTAGGGACGGCTAGCGCAAATAGTCCTCAAGTAGCTTTGCGCGAAATTGAAAAAGCAAAAACAATTGTTCTTGCTTGTGAATACTGCTGTCCTCTTTGGGAAGTAACATACATTGAACTAGTGCTTCCACAATTAAAAACAACTTATATTTTTAACACTAATTATATTCAGGGTATATTAATAACAGTAAAACATGGTGTAAATATCGTTTTGCCATCAGAACAACTATTCTTCTGTAGTACTTCGTTTAATGCATTGTCATATTTCATGAATAAAAGAATATTATGAAACACGCCTATGTTTTAGGAACAAAATTCTGTATATTTTTATGATTTCTTTTTATTTAATAATTCACTCATTCAAGTGCTATAGACTCATGAAAATTATAAAACTTTAAACAAAAGATATTAAATTATAGACATTTTTCATTATCGAAAGTAACGGTAATTATTCATTTACTGAAATATTTCATAGGCATCTGAAATGCAGAGCTGTCTTTTATGCTCAATTCAAACATAATTAATATGCATAACTCAATTATTACTATCATTAATATGCCTTAAATTACAGCGTAATGAAAATATAATTTGTAATTATAAAACGCTACATTAATCTACATTTCTCCTTCTAGGTGGCAGCACTATTCAAAGATAAGAACGTTTTTATTGAAGGAAAGATCACGTTAACAGATGTTACAATGTGTTTATGAAATATACCATTCCACTGCGACTTTATATCGACTGCATTTTTCATGTTACTTCCTGATGTGTATGTTCAAATTAGTTTTAATACAACATAGTCAACTTTTTATATGTGTGTAATTAGATTTAATTTTGTAGAAGCGGAGAAAAAAAGAAGTAAATAAAATAAATAAATGAAAAATATACTTGAAAAATAAAACCTCAGCCACAAAACGAATATCCACGCCAAGGCATGAATCATATGGTGGGTCATTACATAATTGGCCGGCATGGTCAGATGGTTACGGGACTCGACTCGTAATCCGAGAGTTGCGGTTTCGAATCCCTGTCACACCGAACACGCTCACCCTTTCAGTCGTGGGAGCATTATAATGTGCCGGTCAATCCCATTATTCGTTGGTAAAAGAGTAATCCAAGAGTTGGCGGTTAGTGGTGAAGACTAGCTGCCTTCCCACTAAATTAGGGACGGCTATATCCCTTCAAGAACTACTCGAAGCAATAAAAAACACAAAAAAAGCACCAGTTGATGATGAGATACAAGCTATCCTTCTAAAAAAGGGCACTCCGAAATTGTTTGACCACCTAAATTCACTTTTTAACCTATCTCTATCCTCAGGATACATCCCAGTTTCTTGGAAGCTTGCAAATATATTAATGTTCCATAAGGATGGAAAGCCAGCAAATAAACCTAATAGCTACAGACCAATCAGCCTGACCAGTTGTGTAGGCAAACTTCTTGAAAGAATAATCAGTAATAGACTCTCCACATTCTTGGAAATAACATCAAAATTACCAAAAGAACAAAATGGATTCAGAAAATTTAGACAAACGACAGACCACCTAATCATATTAACCAAAACCATAATAAATAGCTTCAATAAAAAAGAATGTACTGTCGCTTGCTTCTTTGATATCGAGAAAGCATTAGACACTGTATGGTACGATGGTCTAAGGTTCCGAATGAATGAAATAGAACTACCACGAGGAATTATTCGCTGGTTATCTAACGTTTTGGAAAATAGAAAATGTAGAGTAAATGCTGAAGGAACATTTTCTGAATACTTTACTCCACAAGCTGGTGTCCCTCAGGGAGGGGTGGTTAGCCCTATACTCTTCATCATGTACGTAAACAATATGCCACTGAAGTATCCGAATCATGGATTCTCTTCACAGTTCGCAATGATGTGGCAGTCTGGAAAAGTGCTGCAACACCCACGATAGCAGCCACTAACATACAACCGCAACTAAATAGAATAAGTGAATACTGTCAAAAATATAGAATAAAAATAAACACAGCAAAAACACAACTCGTAGTCTTTACGAAATTGACAAAACACAAAAAACAACAGCCAAAATTATATATGAATGGCACACTACTCCAGATTGCCCCATCGGCAAAATTTTTAGGTCTGACCTATGATTCAAAACTAACTTGGATCAATCATGTGAACGAAATTAAAATAAAGTCTGGCGAAGAACTGTGCTAGAAGTCTAACTAGTAAAAACAGTGGAGCATCTACAGATAACATACTAAAAATCTATAAAACATATATTAGACCTGTACTAGATTATGCAGCTCCAGCATGAATAACTGTAAGCAATAAGATAATTAAAACCAAACTACAAACAATCCAAAAACACACTCCTCACAACTGCATATAGAGTTCCAAAAACTGTATCATCTCAGTTAATTCACTAATACTCGAACATACCAACCACACCAGATAGACTCCTACATAGTACAATAATGTACTTTAATAAGAATTGGATGAAAAACGAATTACTATGCGAACTAGACAGGTACCTCATACATGATGAAGCTAGTCCTAAATATCTCTCCCCAGTTAACTTATATTTTAAATATAAAAATAAATAAAATATATATATATATTAAATAATAAAAATAAATAAAAATATATATATTAAATAATAAAAAAAAATAATAATAATAATAATAATAAATAATAAAAATATAAATACATATATAGATATGTATTAAACAATAAAAAAATGCCACCAACAAACTTGACATTCTGCTGATAGAATAAAATAATCACTATATATGAGTCACAATACATGGACATTGGCCTGAAAAGGATCAAAATAATATTCAGTTCTACAATTACAAATATCAATCCGTCAAGAACTTAAGTACGAGGAGGAGGAAGAGGTCACAGAGAACCTGACCCTCCAGGGTATGAACTTTTCTTATCCAAACACCGACAGAGATTCGATTTTCGAACAATGACATATTTTTGTAAAAACTTACTTGTTATTCATTCCAGGTGTATCTATTTTTCGCACGGGTGGTCAATATAACGGTTTTGTGATGTTCCATATAAAAGACATTACGTTTTCATTAGATTAAATTGAGAGAAAGAAATGTGTTTGAGAAGGTTGGTTTAGTTTGAGTTGCCATTTCAGAGAGAGATTTTTTTGTATTGAACTCGAAAGAGGTTTGAATTTAGATGTTAATCGTAGTTTTTTATGATAAGCATTCATCATTTTTTTAGTTACGATTCTAAATACTTAGTAAGTTCAAGGTTAAACATTAGTCTTAACTTTTGTGAATTTGCAAGCCTCGTGTTTTTGAAAACGGTTAAAAATTATTTTGAAAATATTAAACAGTTTTAGTGCAGTGGACACTGCAACAACGAACTTTTTTAACTACGCATGGAGCGTGAATTTCAGCTTTGAATTTACAACCCAAAGCCGAATTTCAGCATACTATGACTAAAGCTATTATGCTGAATTGCAGACACAGTTCCTACTTGGACCTTCCTAAAAAGTGATTTTTGTTTTGTATTGTACACTTGTTTAAATTATTGTGTATAAGTTAATTATAATATATGATATATATGATATATATTATGTATAAAACTGCAGAGTTGTTATTGTTGTTTTTTACATGTTGTACAGTAAGGTAATACGGTTTGTTTTGTTTCGAATTTCGCACAAAGCTACATAAGGGCTACCTGCACTAACCGTCCCTAATTTAGCAGTGTAAGACTAGAGGGAAGGCATCACCACCCATCGCCATGTTTTCGGCTACTCTATTACCAACGAATAATGCGATTGACCGTCCCGTTATGACGCCCCTACTGCTGAAAGGACGAGCGTGTTTGGAGTTACGGAGATTCGAATCTGCAACCCTCGGATTAAAAGTCGATTGCTTTAGCCACCTGGCCATGCTAGGCCATATAATACGGATTGATAACAATAGGCATTATTTTAGCTTATCATGGTGAATGTTATATTCAAGTATTATAGTCACGATTATTGCTGAAGAAAATACGAAGCAATTTTGAACCAAGAGATTCTGAGGTTGATTTTGTGCTACAGGTTCATTTGATTATAGTTATAATTTCAATCACGGGGCAACCTACGAACACGAGAGCCATTGCAGAACAAGCAATGCTCTGGCTGATTATGATTTATTTACGTGCATCTAATTTCACCATTTATATATAAAAAGTGTTAATTAAAAAAAATTAAATAAATTGTTCAAATGACTTATGTTCTGAAACTCTGCTGTGAGGTGGAGGTGACGGAATATCCCCTCTTGACCCAACCTGCGGTTTTTTTTATTTCGGGCAAAGCTATTCAAGGGCTATCTGTGCTAGCCGTTCCTAATTTAGTAGCGTAAGACTAGAGAGAAAGCAACTAGTCATCACCATCTACCGCCAACGAATAGTAGGATTGACCGTTACATTATAATGCCCCAACGGGTGAAGGGACGAGCACTTTGGTGTGATGGGGATTCAAACCCGCGACCCTCGGATTGAGAGTCGAGTGAACCTTAACCACCTGGCCGTGCTGGGCCTCCCAACTTGCGGACGCTCCCGATTTCAATACGGCTAAGTCTTCTGCACTGTGATTTAATTGGTGAAGTTAAAGTTCCAGTATTTATTTTCGTATTATAAGCACCTTCACAGAGAGAGAGAAAGTAAAAATTAAACTTATCGAGATGAAAAAACATTATTATTTTAATTTATCGAGACATGTATTCAACTTCCGATGATATATCTGAGAATTTATACCGCTAGAAACCGGGTTTCAATACCTGGGGTGAGCAGAACATAGATAGTCTTTTGTGTAGCTTTGTGCTTATTAACAAGCAACAGCACACTTTATTCTCAGATACGATCTTAGAAAGTATTTAATTTTACTATTACAAATGTGATTCACCAGATTTATTCAACATGGCATATAAAATCAGTCATACTAAAGTATATTCTTTGATAGATTGTATAGGCAGAGTATTCATGATGAAACTTTGTAGAATGGACGGCAACTGCCTGTTGTGGAGACACAAGTGTAGAGGATTACGTTTCGAAAGTCTCCCGCCTTTCGTCTTTTGAAACGTCGTCTTCTACACTTGTGTCTCCACAACAGACAGTTGCCGTCCGTTCTGCAAAGTTTCATCCAAGTATACTTATTTTCAAATATTTATTACTGTGCCATTCATCCTAAAACATCTTGACTAAAATAAAAAAATGGCTTGTTCTAACAAACTGGTATACTCTAGCGAAATGAAATGCCTATGTAAAAGTATTAAAAAAGTTCGTACCAATGTCAAGAGATGGCACTAATAGAATGTTTATTGTTCGAACTCAGAATCTGGAAGACCAACAGATATCACTGATTTTAATACACTAAAGTCATATAATCATAAAAATCGTTTATAATCGTATAAATGCTTTTTTATCGAGAAATTGTTGAACCGAGATTGAGGTTTTGAAGATTTCAAATGAATTTAACTATCATTCTTATCCTTTATCTTAACTTTTATATGTTCCTAATACTTACACAATACTCCCTGTTCCGAACTGTGTTTGTTATTAACTTCATATTATACGCAATCACAGTTATATAACACTGAATAATATAATATTTTGACTGTTTTAATAAACTCAGAAAGGTCTAAGTAGATAGTTAAACGGTTTTATACCTAAATTATATTAATTTCCCTTAAAATTGCTGGGTACCTTTTTTTCTTTTTTACAACAGTGTAATTTTTTTCCTTTGTTAATGTACAAGTATTATAACTAAGATATGTACACATATATGTAATCTTAAAAGTTTCCCCAGGTGGTACAGCAATAAGCTTTAGAGTTAGAATGCTAACAATACAATAGGCTACATATATTGAAGGTATTTATGAGTAGATCTACATTAATCATAGACTTACAACGCTAAAATCCAGTTATCGATTTCACGCAGTGAAAAGAATGCAGATAGCCAGTTTTGCAACTTTATGCATGCAGCAGACTAAAGTAATCAGTATTTTTTTCCCCAAAAAAATAAAACCAAGAACAAACAAACAAACATTTAATGACCACCATTAATTTCAATAGAAAAAATAAAAATTATTAGTAGATACATTCGGAAGGATCTGGCTTGTAATTAAGATGTAAATACAACATAAAGCTTCTGTAAGACAATAATGTAATATATTTTTCTCGAAATAAATACTGGTTTCTAAATCATTTTATGGGGTAACATTTCTAAAAGGTTTTACTAGATGACGCTAGGGTTGCTCTAGTCGAATTTGGTTTGATCCATAATATGTCGTTTTCTGTTGATTGTAAATATATAAGCATATATTATAAATATCCACAGTAAGCAAAGAATTATTATCAAAGAGCAAACCATATGCATACCTCATGAAACTGCATAATTATGTAATATAATATAGTGATGTTTTCATATACCCTTAATTTTTTCAAACATAAGTTTCAGACATTTCAGTAATAAAACACTGAAAAAAGGTAGCTTTATCTTTTTGATGTTCGAATTTATAAAGATTTTAAACCAGAAAAAAGCAAGTAATTAAGCTACTGGACACTTTTTGGGCAATCATTGACAAATTATTTTTGGTACTGGTAATGGTTCTAAACTTTTTCTAAATAATACTTAAAGAACTCAGTAGAAACAGTATGAACGGTTACATTAAAGATTACTTGTGAAGTTCTAAAAATCCATATTCGCAATAAATAAATATTTTAAAAAAATAATGCTATTTTTACTGGAAGTTCTCAAACCTCTTTCCATATCTTAAAAAATAAAATAAAAATAGGAGTGAAAATTGAGAGCCGTGAATGATTGCCAGAATAATAGAACATTAGAAAAGAAAAAACTACACAAAGATATGAAAATGCATTTTTGTTTTCTTTGAAAAGTTAAAAATCAGAAGTTTTATTACTTATGTACTTTGGTGTACGCTTTCACGAGAATAATAAACGATGTTTATGTTATTCTAAAAATGATTCGATAAATTTTCGTGATAATTTATTAGAAAAACTACTTGTGGGTAACTTAGTTTTCAGGTACTTAACCGATGAATTATCATTAATTATTTTGCTTATGCTATGGAATCACTGAGATACGAATAACAGAAATTAGCAACTAGTGACACTGGAAAATAATCATTAATTTGTGCTTTACATATTTTTTAAAGTAATACTACATAAAGGGTTAGTTGCGTATAGCCGCCCCCAATTTCGAATTGCGAGACAAAGGAGAAGGCATGTAGTTAATATCGCCCCCTGCTAGCTCTATTTTTCTGAATAAAATGTGTGATTTTATCGTCAATCTTTAGCTCTTCTATGAATTGTAGAACATAACTTTGCAGAAATGGTTTGCGAAACGTAAATCCTTGGATTAAAATACCAAGAACTATAATCACTAGACAACTTTGGCCTTAACAGTTAACATATTGCATTACTAATGAAATATAAATATAACTAGGCGATTATCTTTGGTGTCAATTTAGGCTATAAACATTTTTCAAATAAAAAAAAATTGGCATTGATTTATGTTTTTAATATGTCTCGTTCTGAACTCTTGTCCAATATTAAATGTGTGTTTAAACACTTTGCCACTTTACTCGCTACATGAAACTGTCACATATTTATAATTAAGGACAATAAATTATCACGACGTGCGATAAGGGAAAATGTTGTTTGTTGAAGTAATTAGATATATTACATTAGTTATTTGTTACATTAATTAAATATATTATACCTTGCATAAAACAAGGAGATGGTTTATAAATTTGTGACCAAAAAGGTAAACGTGTAACAGGGAAGAAATGGCTTTTTGGTTTACTAAGGAGATTTTAAGTTTATGAAATAGTCTGTGTGTGGTGTTCAGTAAATTTTGTCATTTTGATTTTGTAACCTGAAAAATACAGTATGAATTTAATTGTGAATGCAAATGTTTGGTTGTGTTTCCTATAATTAATTATCTTATACCATACTTGTCTTTTTTAAAATAAGTCTTTGTGCTTACATTTGAACTTAGTTATGTTTGTAACAGAAATAAAGTTTTCATTATGATTAAGGTAGCTTGGTTCGGTATTTTTGTCTTAAGTTACTTGGTTAACAAGAACCGTTAGGAAGCCTGACCATCTACTTAGTAGGGGCATTTAATCATCTATCTGGACAATCTGACAATAGAACAATAATTCATAAAACAAATACTCACTTCTTAGCCCTACTTTATCTTACAATATTTCTCAAACACAAGTTTCTGAAAGAAAAGCATCCAACTCCAAATCGATGACAACATGGTCATCACTATATGTGTATTTTTTTAAAACTGAGCTGACGAAGTGTTGTATTAGATCGAGTGTAAATATTTGTTTGTTTATTACCGTTATGAAAGTAAATTGTATTAAACGTTCTTAAATTTATGTAGAGTGAGATGAAGCAAACATTAAGATATAGAGAAAATGGAGTAAAATGTTAAGTTCCTAAGTGCAGCAATACAATATTTGCCACGCATTAATGATGTATAATAACCTGAAGTGTAGAGCTAAATTTTATAATGCCGAAGTTTTGTAAAAGTTTGTTAGACGTGCAACACCACCTTTAGACTAAAGATCTCATATTTAAACTCCACTTTTCGTTATTATGAGTTCATCTTGAATAATTAAAATATACGAATCATTAATTATTTAAACTACTCTTATTAGTAATAAATTGAATACACATATATTGCCAAGAGAAAACATGCAACTTTACGTCCTTTAGGTCAATCAACAAGAAACACTAATAATCATATAAAAATACTAACATTGAAGTAAGTTTCTAGAACGCATATCTTATTAATTAAGTTACTATATTTCAAGACGCACTACAGTATTAACAAATTTGGCACATATAATGTTCTGCACACTTCCTATTCTGCCAACATGAACAACAAAGAAAAAGTGACGTTCGTTGTATGTTTTGACAATGTAGACTTTAAAGGCGCAAGATAATTATAAAATATTTTTATCAAGTGCTTTGATACCATATCCATTTGTTGTAATGACAACATGGTGTATAACAAAACATATTTCATCCTTTTAATACACTGACACCTGCTTTTAAGCCATAACGTTTGGTTAGGAAATGCATTTAATTTCAGGTTTAATTCTTTGTCTTTGAATTTCGCGCAAAGTTACTCGCGAGCCGTCCCTAATTTAGCAGTGTAAGACTAGAGGGAAGGCAGCTAGTCATCACCACCCAACGGCAACTCTTGTGCTACTCTTTTTCCAAAGAATAATGGGATTGACCGTCATATTATAACGGCTCCATGGCTGAAAGGGCGAGCGTGTTTGGTATGAGGGGGATTCCAAGGCGCTTCCTTTCAGATTACGCGTCGAACGCCTTAACCCACCTCGCTATGCCTGGCGTTTCATGTCTAAACTTAATAACTTATTTTTATATAAATATGTTTTGTTTTTCAAGAGTATGGACTCAGTTCCAATTTAAGCTGCCAAAATGACACTTTTAGTTTCAGATTCTTCTGTTTTTTCAAGTACCATAGAAATTAAAAAATAATAATTTATAACTGATTTGTTTTGTATTTTTATAATCGAAACAGTAACATATTGGTAAAATTAAAGAAAATAGCAAACTTCTTTTCTTAAGCAATGATACTGAATTAGTTTTCAAAAGAAATTATTATTTTATTAATTAAGTTAGATTGGAAAGCTCTGAAGATTAATAATTTGGTTTACCTTAGCTCTAAAAATTCTTGTTTTCTTTAGAATGTTTTTAGCGCAAGGCAGTACAGTGGTTACCTATGTTACGATTACAGGTAGGGTCAATTTATTAATTTTAGCGTTACAAATAAGTGTAGCAATACAGTAAACAATTTAATGTACTAGTAAAATAGTATAAGAGTGATCTAAAAAATTGTACAAAGAGAACAGTATATGTCTCTATACCCTCGGATTACGAAATAATAAAGTGAATACTTCAATTCTCCGTCACACCAAATATGCTCGCCCTTTCAGCCGTGGAGGCGTTATAATGATGCAGTCAATCTCACTATTTGTTGGTAAAAAAGTAGCCCAAGAGTTGGCGGTAGGTGATTGTAACTACCTGCCTTCCCTCTAATGTAACACTGCTAAATTAGGGACGGGTAACGCAGATAGCCCTTGTATAGCTTGTGCAAATATTAAGCAGAATATTATCCACCTCGAGTGTATGATTATTACTAATAGTATTTTAAGATTTTGAAAATGTTAACGAAGGAAGACCAGTCGCGTATTCACATATGAAATATTAAAGCCTGCATAACTGTAGAGAATAATACTCGCATATATATAAAATAATTTTTCCAATTCAATAAACATTAAATAGCATTATATAGAGGAAATCAAACATATTTTTATCACATGTTATTTGGAATACTTCCAGAAATATGTTTTCTGTGTTATTTGATTGATCAAATAATTTATTAATACAGCTAATTCGTATAAGCTCTCTTTCATTCAAGTTCCACATTTTAATTGGTAGATTCAGTGAACATTTAAAGAATAATACTTTAAACTTTGTTCTGTTTTATCTGTTTCCGCAGTGATATAATTCTTTCTAAGTCACTCTTTTTTTCTTCTCTTATTTTGTAGTAAGAATCCACCATTAATGTTTTTGGGGGCATCTGGCATAGTTATGTGTATATATACATGTTTCTTGTTTATACGATTTTTTTTTAAATGCATGCTGTCTAGATATACCAACGTGATACGAATATGTGGGCCTGTATCACATACACATAACAGATTAAAGGTGCATTGCGCTTCGAAAGCCTCAATTCCTCATCCTGAGAGACCTAATCCTTCGAAGAAGCTTTATAGTGTCTGCCAGTTGAGCACAAAATAGATGGCTCTTCTACGAGAAGTGAAAGAATTATTCCGCACGACTTCAAAGAAGTGGGTATATCCCAGAGGTAATACACGCAGAGCAGAAATCTATATTTATTTCATATTGTATATACTTCTGGATTGTTATGAAACAACCCTAAGCTTTTTGAAAGACGGCTTTACAACTGTAAAATTGACTTTTTGCTTGAAGTGTAATAAGGATGGCATTATACGATTGGTTGAATTCTAAATATATATGTATATTTGAATTTAATATAATATAACTTTGCTAGAAGTACAAAAGATATAAACGAGCATACAGAATTCTAAATACCTGTAATACGATTTCCAATAAGGATGACAAAGTATAATATAATAAGGAAATATAAACATAGATTAAGTTACGAATAACGACAGCTAAAGGCAAAAATGTCGCATTCTGAGTGCAACTGTTGATAGTTTGAATGAATTATCTTACTGCTGACTAGTTCAAGAACCATAAAAGATACCAGTTAAATTATAAAGTTTACGAATGTACCCCTGTCTGTGTAAGGAATTACAGTTTTATATCACTTACGTTTTCTGCTGTTTTATTTTACAAACCAAGCACACTTACGTTACAAATCAACTCGAATAAATTTTCGAAACGATATTAATGGGAGGGAATAATACAAATATACAAATAAGAGAAAATACCGAGACTTATTTCGTTTTTCATTTTGGTTCGAAGTAACAAACAAAGTTTAGCTTAAGAACACCAAAGACAGTTGTATGAGTAATTTTAACGTATTTGTTTGTTTTGAATTTTCGCACAAACCTACACGAGGGCTATCAGCGTTAGCCGTCCATAATTTAGCAGTATTAGACTAGAGGGAAGACAGCAAGTCATCACCACCCACCGCCAATTCTTGGACTACTTTTTTACCAAAGAAAAGTTGGATTGACCATGATATTATAATGCTCCCACGGCTGAAAGGGCGAGCAAGTTTGGTGAGATGGGAAGTCGAGCCCACGATACTTAGATTACGAGTCAAGCACCCTAACTACCTTGTCATGCCTGATAGCTGGCATAGTTGAAAGAGGAGAAAATTTAATCCTGAATTAAATGAAATGAAGAACAGCTAAAACAGTATTCACCAGAAGGTATATTATATTGTTGCTTTCTTCAGAAAGTGTGAGAATTAACTTGAGACGTAAATTGTTGTGCTCAGTTGCATGAAGATGAACACATTAAGAATGTCCCATAACAAGTGCTGTGTAGGAATGTAACGTACTTTAGCTAGTTTTAAAGTCCTTAATAGAGTAGGATTCTACAAGTGGCACGAAATATATCCTATCTGCTCTAGTAAAAGGAAGCGCTAACTAAACTAGTGCAAACCAAAAAAAAACAGATTTCCGTCTTCCAATTATATTGGTGGATCATTGTTTCCTTGTATTCAGAGCTACTAGTATCTGTTATTACTGATGTTATAAGATTCATAATGCTAGAGAGTTAGCTTTAGAGACTGATCTTCTTGTGTGGTGTAAATATTGATAAGTATTAAAATGAGCATGAATTTGTACGAAACCCAGTCAGGGAGATTTAATTATACAGTAAATAATACTATAACTAAACTTCTGCGTAAATAACTAACAAAGTCTCTCTAAGAATAAGAACGAATTCTAATAACAGGAACGAGTAGAGCTTGGCTCTGTTTGAGAACATTATAAGTAAAGAGTGTTGTTTCAGAAGCGATGTCACAATTAGTGTACACGGAATATTATCACTGACTATAAAAGATTGGTTCTCTTAAATACATGATGTAGTTATGGTTTGGAGTAAACTCCTTCTTTGTGATTAAATGGTTTGAAAACACGTTTTAAGTTCAGCATTTGCTCAGTGATAATTCTCCTGAACAGCTTGAGAAAATATTATGTCAACATCCTAATAGAAGAAACCGCCGTTTACAAATAAACAATGCATAACTAGATAAAGAAAATAAGAATAGAACATCAAGAAATAAAAGCTGGTGACTAATTTATAAAAATAGGTTGAAGGAGTGGTATAACGGTAAAGTAAGAAACACAAAATACATTAGATCTAAGGACTTTAAGAATGAGGAAAGAAAATATTGAAAAGTAAAAATATATTCCAAGTAGTTCGTCAGTTTAACTACAACTATCTCCCAATTAATATGGTAAGTTTACGAACTGTCAACACTAAATTCAATGGTTCATTTCTCCGCGGCGACCACAATAAAATGTCCATTGTGGCTTTACTCTACAACAAGCAAACAAACGATCAGTAGATAAGGTGGTATTTCATTCACAATTCTGAATATTCAAGCCTAGGGGGAAAAGTTGAACGATTAGTTAGTGTTATATTTATAACGTTAATTATGGTAGCTGTTTAAAACCGTGTGGCTTAGCATTGTTTTAGAGACATTGCGATGGGATGAGGCTCATAAAGTAACATACTTGATGTTTTTCGCTCGATTGTTAAAGACCTAACTTCCATTCGTGTTGGGTGGAACCATGACATTTATTACAAATGTAACCTAGAAACATATCGACATTCAAAACGAATTTCGTAAAAGATATTTTTTGATTAACTAATCAAAATAATAGTGTAAACTTAATATTCATAAGAAATCTAAACAATTACTGATATAGTACTTGTGGTGAGAAGAAAAATAATTCAGTGTATTAGGCTTAGAAAGTTCAATTAATCGAATTTGTCTCAGAAAGCTCTATACTAATACAGATATTTTCAGATTATAATATAGCTCTTATAGCTTTAGACCAATTTTTTTAGAAAATTCTTATAACTATTAGTTTCTCCAGTGTATGAAATAAATATAATGGTATAATGAAACTGAAAACATTGAAAACAAGAGTATATTTAACACGCATTAAAATCATATTATTTGTGACTATTTAGATCGCATGAACGTTCCTAAAAAGCCAGACTGGAATAAAGCTTAGCAAAAAAATTTCTTTAGGATTATTCGATACTAGTAGTTTTAACCAGAAATTTACTACGCAAGTTAAATCATCGTTTTACTTACCCGTTGAGTCGAGGGGGATATTTTTAGCCTAAATGAGGATTATAACAGTTTTGCATGTTTAAGAACCGAATGGCTATATTTAAAACCTCAAACCACGTTAAAAATAAATTACGTTATTGTTTTTTGTATTAGATTGGATCCACCATTATATTGTATACAAGAACAAAGTTGAACTTTACACCATTTGTTAGCATAAACAAGTATGCGTTCAGTGGAATAAATGAACCTTAAAGTGAATGATAATTAAATTCCTCCTAAAGGAGAATAATGAACAGGGATTCTGCATAAAAATTATTGACAAATAAACGTCAACCAAAATTGAAAGGAAAAATATTACAAAAAAAACTAGATGTACAACCCACTTATGATGTAGAAACGTAATAACGTATATATAAATATACACACTAAATGGCCAAAAATATGTGGACACCCCTTCCACTTAGTGGGTTCAGCTATTTCAACCACACCTATTGCTAACAGTTGCATTAACTCAAGCATACAGCCATGCAACCTTCGTGGGTCGTACTGAAGAGCTCAGTGACTTTCAACGTGGCACTGTCATAGGATTCTACCTTTCCAACAAGTCAGTTTGTCAAATTTCTGCTCTGCCAGAGCTGCCTCGGTCAACTGTAAGTGTTGTTATTGTGAGGTGAAAACGTTTAGGAGCAACAACAGCTCAGCCACGAAACGGTAGGCCACACAAGCTCACAGAACGAGATTATCAAACGATGAACCGCGTAGCGCGTAAAAATCGTCTGTCCACAGTTGCAACACTTACTACCGAGTTCCAAACTGCTTCTGGAAGCAACACCAACACAAGAACTGTTCGTCAGGAGCTTCATAAAATGTGTTTCCATGGCCGAGTAGACGCACACAGCCTAAGATCACCATATGCAATGCCAAGCGTCAGCTGGAATGGTGCAAAGCACAATGCCGTTGGACTTTGGAGAAGTGAAAACGCGTTCTCTGGAGTGATGAATCACGCTTCATTAACTAACGTCTGAAGGACGAATCTGGGTTTGGTGTATGCCAAAAAAACGCTACCTGCCTAAATGTATTGTGCTAACTATAAAGTTTTCTGAAGAAGGAATAATGGTCTGGGCCTGTTTTTCATAGTTTGGACTAGGCTCTTTAGTTCCAGTGAAGCGACATTTTAATGTTACAACATACACTGATATTCTAGAACCGTGGGGACATTATAATGTGACGGTCAATCCCATTATTCATTGGTAAAAGAGGAATGCACGAGTTGGCGGTGCGTGATGATAACTAGCTGCATTCCCTCTAGTCTTACACTGCTAAATTAGGAACGGTTAGCCCAGATAACCATCGTGTAGCTTTTCACAAAATTCAAAAACAAACAAACGATTATTTCATAAACGTTAATCAACTGAAGTATCTTCAAGACAAGAGATTAAAAATGATCTCAGAAGAAATGCCAAAAGATCCAGCAAATATCTGCAAGAAAAGGGTGATCCTGTATAAGTCAAGCAAATCTTGAAAGGCATCAGTGACTTCTTTAAACAATACGAAGATTTTCGAAAATCCTACAATGCTAAATCTTTTTAGCGTAGTAACCACACATGCCCTTCGGATACATTATGTCTGCCCATACTAATCCTCTTCACTTTAGAAGTAACTCTCAGGCAGCTTTACCGACTTAATGCTACACGTCTGAAGAACTCCAGCAATATTATTTTTTCTAAGCTTTATGCTAAGCCTTCAATATAATACTGTAAATCTTTTTTTCTTCTTGCTCTAGTTGTAAGGTATTGCATGATAGAAATACATTTTGGTTTTCATCTTGTTTCTAAGTTTATATACATATGTAGGAATTTTTACTAATAATACTTTTTGCTCACGTTATCGCAGAAAAGTTGACGACTCACAGTTTGTCTTCATGTTTTTATTCCTTTTTTACTTACCATGCTTCGTTCCATATATAGTATGTATTATGCATACACATTAGCGTTATAGCTTAGAAATGTTTAACGCTTTATAATAATAACATACATTACATCTTTGAACGTATTCAAACTCGCAAACTCCAATGGATAAATTAGAACATATTGCTTTCTGCTCTTTGAAACAATGCTTGGGGCTTTAAATTCCTATTGGAGTTAATATGATATAGATTAGATGTAAACAATCACCTGACTGTGTTTGGGAGCAGCAGACCAAGAATTATTTTCATATTACTTAGATATTGTTTACATCAATACTCAGTTTTGATTCCTATTTGAAAATATTATTGTCATTTTTACCTTTCTATCAGAAGTACATAATTTTGATTTTATGACCAGAAAGACACAACAGATTTTTATCTGTGGTTTACCACCGTAAACATCAGATTTGTACCATCAAACGTTCGCCATTCCAAATGTTAGAGTTACTAATGTTACCCTCTCATGCGTTCACCATTTTATTAAATTAGAAGAAATAATTAAAATGACTTTATAAAGGCAATAATAAATAAGTTACAGAATGAAGTTTAATTGAGATTAAGAGGTCAATTGAAGTAACTCGTTACCATTACACAATTACTAAGTAATGAGTTTAAGTTAATAGTAGCAGTGTTATCACAACACTTATAAGTTCCCCAGCTGTTGTGGATAAACTGTATATTGAATGTAAATCACATAAATTTAGAATTTGTTTAAAAAATTAAAATATCGAAACTATCTTCAGATGTTAATTTTCCGAGAAACTTTTTTCGAAATGTTATCTTCAAACACAAAAACAAAAAACTTTGCTGATGGTAACCTAGAAAAAAGAAGTTTAATATTGGTTAGAATTTGAGAAATGATGATAAATATTTAGAAATATAACATTTTTAGTGAAACACAACAAAACAAGCAAAAACAGATGATGAAACAGATAACTACGTTAAATTCAAATGCCTTCCCAGAACAAGCAATGATATATGATTATCTGGATTTGCTATAAAACAAAAAAATCTACAAGCAAAAGAAAATTTTGACAGTATATCCTTAATGGATTTATCAATCCATTACTGAAAAGTAAATAGTAAGAATTAAGTTACAGCAATGTAAACTACTAATTTTGCATTCACAGAAACCACGCCCACACACATACGCACACATATATACACATATATATATTGCAGCTCTTTTTATCCCGGCTAATAAAGCTGTAAGCAGTTCGATAACTGGGAATATTTTGTCTATACCTAAAAGATAAACTTTTTCTCTTTTGTCTTCTTTCTAATAAAGCCTTTCTGGTACATTTTGTGAAAATTAAAATAAAATTGTACATAAGTAAGCGTCACTAGTTTTAAGTCTGAAACACCATGTTGTTCAGAGGAAAACGGTTTATTACAATATCATTTCTCACAGAGTCGAATATGTTTTGATGATTTACGAGTTGTCTCAAATATTTTAGCAGTTCCGCTGATGTACAGTTTATTACATGTAGTTCAAGAAATAAAGTAAATAAAACAAACAAACCACATTTATAGAGAAAAAAAGAGTGAAAATTTTTATGATGCTTCTGGTACAACAGTATTTTTTCAAAATTTGTTCCCTTACACCAATAAGCACAAAAGACAAACGATGAGCGTGTCTGTAAGATTTATTACCTCTGCATTGCTTTTGGGTATCTTGATTTTAAAGCTAGCCAAGGTTTTGTACTATACTTTTTCCTTTGAAAAATGTTAAATTTGTGTTTCGTCTGAATTTATTTAGATGGAACGAATCTTGTTTTATGTGTGTATGACGTTAAGGTGAAATAAAGTCATACTCTCTGATCCTTGACAAAGATCTGTCAAGAATGATACAGACAAGAGTTTATATAATTTGTAATTCCAGTACTAAATTGAATCTCAGTTTCAAATATATATTCTACAAAGCAACTGTTAAAATTAAATGAGTGATATAGGTAGCTGTTAAACGAAAGAGCTTCTAAAACCTCCAGGTCAATCATAATGGTAAAGTTTCCTCACTCTAAGTATTCCCAAATATCAAACAGAGATTAATTTGATAGTAATTAAGTACAAAGCTACACATTGGAATAATTGTTCTCTGTGTACCAAGGGTTTCAAATCTGGTTTCTAGCGTTTTGAGTTCACAGACATACCGCCGAGCCTCGGGAATGGGCAGGGAATTAATATTGCGATGTGAATGGTATCAGTTATTATATAAGTACACATCCATATAACGTATAAATACCGTAAAATCAACTTTGTGCGAATTATAGTCGTTCTTATCGTTCAGATAAAGATGAGTCATTTTATAAGCTGTGAGTGTTACTATTTGATAGCTTTTGCTGTTGTAGCAATTCAAATTATGATTAGCTATATGCAAATATGGAGCGTTTGACCTGGTCGCTTATTTCACGTGTCGAATAAGATGAAATTCATGATAAAAATACAAAATACTGATATTTGAAATTGTATTCAATTAAATATACGCAAGTCTTCAGTTGTTTCGCACTCTATTTATTTGAACTGAGATAAAACACTAAAATAACTTAAATTATACTGAACAATTGCTTTAGAAAATCATGGCTAAAATAATAAGGTAATTTTCTGAAAAGGTTAAAGCCTCCAAAAGAGTGGATATAAGATGAAACTGATAAAGTGAAGCTGAAAGTAAAATACAATTCGAGAAGAATTTCTTACCCTTAGTATAAAAATGAAGTTAAAGCGATAAGATTTTGGGCTCATAATATTTTAGGAAAAGAAATGTCTCAGAGCGAAATGGTTCAAAGTGTATAATTCAGATGATATACTTAGATAAGAGTCCGATGAAAACTTTGTTAGTACATTACAAAAAATGGCCGAAATATATTTGAATAACATTATACTGCTTGAAACAATTACTGTCATGATTGTTTGTGTAGTAAAATTTTCGCCTAGAATGACATGAAATCATATTCATTGTTGCATATGTTTAAGTCAGTAAGAGCCAAGCAAGAAACTTTGAAGCGATCGACTTGGCTACAGCTAATGTATGTCACTTACACAAATGAAACAAGAACGTATTAGGGTAAAGGTTTGAAACAAGAATTAGCGAAATTTTGAGTGTACAAAAATACCAATATATTTGTATTTATAATACGGCGGGTATGAGTATTAAAACTTTAATTAAAATAAAGTACAGTACGACGTATTCTGTATTTATTTTGATTAAAGTTTAATACCCATACCAGCTGTCTTATAAATACAGTTTTACTTCAAGTGGGTTTCTCGTCATCATGTCATTATAATTCACAAAATTAATAAACTAATTCTCTTAACAATAAATGTATGTGGCCTGGTGGTTAGTGGATTGAAAATTCGAAACTTCTTGGTTCGTAATCTGTTGACGCAAAAAATCATTCCGTGATTTCGGTCTGTAGATGAAACACGAGAATAACGGCCAAATAACATTTTACGATTAGATAAAAATTGCCTATGATGTGGCGGTGGGCGTTGTTGACTATTATCTCTAGTTTACCAGTTTAAAATTTTTTGTGTAAATAACCTTTATGTAGATTTGCTCGAAATAAAAGTTTGCTATAGGTTTATGAGTAAAAAACTCTCGCTAGATCTCTAACAGGCGACTTTCGGTTGCAAAAGCATTTGTAAGATATTTTTGAAAATAATATTAAATGAATAATACTATTCTGGTAAATTTTATTGACAATTTGTGTAGTTTTGTGTTTAACAACCGACAAAGAAAGAAAATAAAACTTTATTGGTATTTAAAGCGATAATAAATTCCTATTTTCACTAACATTTGTCGTGTATTTAATTAATAATGTTTATTTGATATTATCGGATATTATTCAAGAATTTGGTATTTTCTTATTTAAATTTAAATTTATGGTTTACAAATATTATTTAGTGATACATGTACTGGTATTGCCTGACACATTAAAATGCATGATAATAAGCTTTTGCGTTGATTTTGGGTAGTAGTAGTTTGTTGTAATTTTGCAGTGTAAGAGTACTCTCGGACTACCCTTTTACCAACAAATAGGGGAATTGACCGTAACATTATAACGCCCCCACAGATGAAAGAGCGCTCATGTTTGGTGTGACGGGGATTAGAACCTGCGACCCTCAGAGTAGGAGTTGAGAGCTCTAACCACCTGGCTATGCTTGTTTAAAGTGTCCTTAGCATTATCTATGGTAACTATCTCTGTCTAATCATTAGTAACTTACAGTTATTATTTTTTTATGTATTACATATGTAGGTGCAAAGCACGTTTCCTGTAACAACTCACATATGTGGCTAATTTGCTTCTACATTAAATGAATTCACAAGAGATGGCGCCACGCGTGCAGACTCAGTACGGTGTTTGATTTAAGTTCAAGTCTCTTCCGCTGACGGTGGGCCAGGGAGGGACAGACGTCTTGATACACGAAATGGCAAAACAAATGCCTGTTATAAGTGTACGCAATTAGGTCATTTCTGGCATAGGTGTCCTTTCCCTATAGTTGCATAGAAAACCGAACACCCTGAAAATAAGAAGAAATCGAAAAACAGTCACATGGGTGAAGAGAGCCAGTAAATGCTGTCAGATCCGATAGGTTAAATTGCTGAGTCTTGAATTATGTCTAGCCACTGATCTCGAACTAAACAATATTTACTTTGTCTAGTATAATTTGTTACGTGCTTTTGAAAGTATGAATTCAACAGGGTATAGCTTTAGTTGATACAGAAGATGCTAAAACTTTATTCGACTTCATAGTTTATCAGTCACTTTCACGTGAATTACTTCTTTGGACTGTAACTACAGACTTGCAGTGGCTGGGAAAGCTCAACTCTGTAACACTATTAGTACCGTTACTCTAGGTGCGAGAGTTTTAATAGTAAAACGTGGTTCAGGTATCTGCTAACATAGCCTCTGAGTCAGGCGAACTATTTAGAATAACCACGAAATGCCAACCTAAACAAGCATAAGAATAATGGACTGAACAAATATATGTAGATTATGTTGATACGTAATCTGAGGGTCTCGGGCTCGAATCCCCGTCGCACTAAACATGCTCGCTCTTTCAGTCGTGGAGGCGTTATAATGTGACGGTTAATCCCATTATTCGTTGACAAAAGAGTAGCCCAAGAGTTGGCGGTGGATGGTGATGACTAGTTGCCTTCCCTCTTGTTCTACACTCCTAAATAAGGGATGGATAGCGCAAATAGCCCTCGTGTAATTTTGCACGAAAGTGGTATTAAATTATGGCTATGACCACACTAGCGTTTGATGCAGTAGTTGAAGTAATACCCGAAAAAGATGTTTTATTACTCAAACAGTCAAATCTGTAATGTGGTAACTTGCAGTTACAAGAGATAAAAAGTAGAGATATTGACTGGAACAAAAGAAGGTAGAGTTTGTGAAGGAAAAATAACTGAAACTAGTAGATCGATTTGCATTGCTACGGTCTCATTGCATTGACAAACAGTACACGGTTATCAATACAACTGAAACTTCAGATCAAAGATTGTACATATATTGTAAATTTATATTAGTAAAAAAACTTAGGAAGTTGCCGACGTATTTATGAAACACATGACTAGCTGAGAAGAATAAACATTGCACCATAAAGCAGGATTCTCTGCTGTACTATGGGTTTACAGAGTAATCAGATAAATCAGTTGCTAAGAGACCGGCTCATTTGACATTCAGAGAGTGTTTTGTCATGACCAGTAGTTGTATATGAAAGAAAAGAGATACAGGTTCTGTAATGATAGTAGGTGGGCGAACATATTAGGGTAATCAAAATACTTTCATTGTCATGCACATATGGTTGTCATGATGCACTGGAAAATTTCCATTGACTTAGTTCAATGGACTCAATATTACCATTGGTCACTCGCAAGTTAATAATAAAGTTGGAAGTCAAGATAAAACTGATTTCAGCGCTTTAAAATATTCTTAATATTTGTATAAATTTTAATTTATACCACTCAATTTAAGTAAAGCTCTCTCTATTTCAAATGACTGACGGAATTACATTAAGTGGCTTGCAATAGGAGCGATGTCAAATTTACAAACGTAATATTTCGGGTTTTAGTCACCTGTTTCAGGCTTTGAACAAAATTCAAGAACAAACGAACATATTTCACTGAACGGACTGAAACATACTTGCTTTTCGATATGTTGGCACAGTCAGACATGTTGACCTGAATAATGAATAATTATTTGAGAGCATCAAAGAAATTCATTCTGATCATGGAACAAATTTTAACTGTTAACGATTAATAAAATTTTGGAACTTAGTGGCGAAAAGTGAAGACTTGTACCTCGTTTTAACATCCTTAATCTAATAGTTGATCTGAGTGTCACATCGAAACTGTTAAGCATGTACATTGTAAGCTTGAAATATTTTATAAAAGTGACTGAATGATCATCTTCCATATTGAATATATGTGTACACTAGCTCATGGGTAGAGATGAAGTGCCATTTGATTCTTCTAAGATTTTAGCAACGATAGATTAGTCTATACCTACGAATAAAAATACGTTCAAAGATTTCTTGGCTTTATATCATATTGTAAACATTTTATGACCAATATTTCAACTCTGTAAACATTAGGTGGGCGAACATATTAAAGTCTTCAAATTACTTCCATTGCAATACACGAATGATTTCCATGATGTATTGAAAAGTTTTCACTGATTAAATTCATTCATTAATAAAGCAAAAATGAAAATAAAAATGTTTTCAATGCTTGAAAAATTATATAATTTTGAATTATACCATTCAATAAATATAAAAATCTAGCTACTTTCAAATGGCTAGTGAAACTGACGTTATATGGTTTGCAATAATAAAATAGCTAGAATTCCAGAAACCACTGGCCAAATTCATAATTATCATCCTATAGTTGTTTGATTCGAATACAGTAATACACTAATGTCAACACTGCCATTAGGTGAAGAAATAAGTAATCACCTGGAGATTCAACATTCGGGTGAAGAATTGACAACGGCAAAGAAATAAAGCAGTAGAAAACTTTTGCTGGGACAAAGCCACATTAGCCGAAACAGAATGGAAATTAGATAAGGCTACAAAGATGGTACAGCCAATGACAAAAAGAAAAATGTCTTCATCAGCTCAGAAATATCCTCTCACCAGTAAATTCACTGAATCGCCTTTGTATAGGTATGCATATATTTTATATTTATTTAATTTTATTGTTTTGATATTTTATTGTTGTTCCAGACTCCATGTATTCTGAGTGCTTATACCTAATTTCTTTTCCTTTTTTGTATATAAAAATGTTGTGTATATAAATTATGATTAATTCAGCGTTAACGTATTTAAAAGGAATGGACTTAATGTTTTAAACCAATGATTTCTATTGAAAAATGTATTTTAAATGGCTTTAGTTCATACTTTATTCAAAATGTTTTACTTCAATTTATTTTAAGAATTTTCTATGTGTATTTTAAAGGGTCTCTCATTTTGAATACTGCTGTTTTCATTAAAGGATTTCATTTCATCAAACATTTTAAAGTCCTTTCTTTTGTATTATGACGATGCTATATACACGTAAAATGGATACTATTTCATTTCTGTAATTGTATAATGCAACTGTTTTTTTATGAATACAATGTGTTATTTGTAAAAGTTTCATTTTGTACTAATTTATTTTGGTTTTATATGTATATGTATCGCTAAGGTTGTATATATATAAAAGAAAGACAGAAACTGCATTTGTAATTACAACATGCTGTGTTATTGTTTTGATTTAAGAGGTATTTTAATAGTATAATTTAATTTTCTTATTGAAACCTGATATGTTTCTTTCATACAGTGAATTAATTTTAAGCTTATTTATTTCTTTGTTTGAAGTTAAGCTGCACAATAAAATATCTGTGCTCTGTCCTCCACGTGCATCGAAACACGGTTTACTGCAAACATGCATCTGTGCCACTGGGTGCTTTTAGTGTTACGTTTTGTAGTGTTTCTTGCTTTTTCTACAACCAATTCCACTTCATACCAGGATAAACTAAATGCAAAACAAATGAGTATAGACCTATTTATAAAGATAGGCATAATTGTCACCATTGTAATGCTAGAAGTATAAGAAATAAAATATATAACTTTATAATTTTGTATGAATTGAGGGTTCTGATGTAATGACGATAACTAACACATGGTTAAACATAGATTATTTTGGTGACAGGAGTTTTTGTGTTTTGAAATACAGGGTTACAAGCTATTTAATAGGAATAAAGTGTTAAAGAGGCTGCAAGGAGTGGCTTTATGTACAAAATCCTGTTGAAGTTGAGGATACTAAAGATAATAGCAAGTAAAACGAATCCATTTTGCTTTCCATTAGTGGACATAAAAGGAAAATACTTTTAGTGGGAATGTGTTACAAACCGTCAAATGATACTGATGAAATTAGTGATAAACTTTACAATGAGATTAAGATTTCAGCCATTAATGAAGTCATTATCATGTGTTTTCAATTTCAGACATATTGATTAGGAAATGCTAAAAAAATAGTTCAGAATAGCTTTCTTCATCAATTAGTCAAGAAACCTACTAGAAACAATGCTACTTTTAACGCCTCCTGCTAGTACAGCGTTAAACCTACGGATTTACAACGCTAAAATCAGGGGCTTGATTACCCTTGGTGGGCTCAGCAGAAAGCCCGATGTGGGTTTGCAATAAGAAAACACACACACACACACACACACTATTTTGGATTTATTGTTAATTTAAAATATAAAAATGATAGAGGAAATCAAAATTTGGTAACATCTGGGTGCAAATGATCCATTAGGTTTGATGTTTTGCAGCATATGTAGTTAAAGAATAACAATATTGTGATTACAAATTTAATAAAAAACACATCTTGAAAGAGTGAGACAATAATTGTCTGTTGTGAATTGAGCAGCTGAGTTATTTGGAGACACTTATCAGAAATGGAAAATTTTTAAATAATCTAAATTTTCATATAAAATATATTCCTTATAGAAATAAAAGGGCAGATACAAGTAAAAACCAGGTTGCCTCACAAAAAGCTTAAGGGATGAAATTAAGGGAAAACGTCATAAATTTAAGTTATTTAAGTTGACTGGTATGATAGGAGACATTGAATATTATATAATAACAAAAAAGATGGTGAAATAGAAAATTAGGTCATCACAAAAGATGTATAAGAAAATGTTGGCTGAAAATTTAAAATTATCGGTAATGACACAATGATAATCAAAATGATAGATGATGAATCTGATGATTATAAGATGGTTTGATTATTTGCTCTTTCTTTGGGTTTTACTAACAAAGATTTAAGCAATATTTCACATCTTGAACAGTTGATAACTGGAAACGAGATCAAACAAAGTGACTGCATTAATTCTTAGGGGACTAAGAAAATCTGAAAAGTTTAAAAATATGCAAGACTTCTAGGCAGAATAATATTCCCCCAAGGAATACTACTACTTTTCCAGTTCTTGAATAGTAAGTAGGTACCAGAGGATTGAAAGTTAGCTAATGTAAGTCCTCTTCTCAAGTGAGGAAAGTCTGATAAAAGATAATTTGTAAAGTCATTTAATAAAGTTTAGTATTTTATTGAATAATCTGCATGGTTTCAGTAACAGAAAATCTTCTCAAATATTCTGGCATTCTTTGAAAATGTTACTGTTACTGTTAATGTGAGTAAGGATGTAAATTTTAGGTATCTGGATTTTTAGAAAGAATTTGACAAGGTACCACATAAAAGACTTGTAAAAATGTATCTATAGATATGGTGAATAAGTTAGCAGATTAAACAGGAGATTGGCTGAGTGGAAGAAAGTAGAGGGTTGTTACAAATGGATTTCAGTCAAACTTGATTAATGTCGTAACTGGAGTGCCTCACAGCATAGTTTTAGTTAAATTTGCAGATATTAAGGTTTAGGGTGTTTGCTAGGTGTGAAGAAGATGCTGCTGCTGAAGAAGGATTTAGATCATTTATTGAGCATGGCTAATAAATGGTAGATAAATCTTAATTATAATAAATGCAACATAACGCATGTGTATTATCATAATTTGAATTATAAGCATAATTTCGATGGAAATAACCTCAACATTGTCATAAAAGAAAAGAGTCTTGGTGTAATGATTGATGAGTCTCTTAAGCTATCTTCTTGGTGTAATGATTGATGAGTCTCTTAAGCTATCTAAGCAGCGTGCTAGTGGTAGGACAATTAGGATTTTATGTTATATCTACAGAAATATTGAACACAAGACAAAAGAAGTTATTATAATATTATATATCATTGACTAAGCCACATTTGGAGTGCTGTGTTCAGTCTTGGGTTCATTACCTTAATGAAGACATTGAATTGTTGGAAAGGGTTCAGAGGAAGGTTACCAAAATGTTACCTAGGATGGAGAGGTTGACATATTGAGGAAAGAATAAGATCCTTAAAATTACTATCTTTTAAAAGAGAAGTAGTTAAAGGTGATCTGATTGAAGTTTAAAAGGAATCGATAGTTAATGCATCATCTTTTTTCACATATAACACTGAGAATAGTAGAAAGAGGACACAGGTGTAACTTTTTGGCAGAATAGGAGCTATTTTCAGCTAAGACAGTTTTATTTTTCTAAGAGAGTGGTTGGCCTTTGGAATGGACTGCCTTCAGATGTTGTAGAGGCAGTACATTTAAATAAGTTTAAGAAAAAGGAAAAACTTGAGAAAAATGTATATTATAAGGAACGGTTTCAAGTTTTTTGTGTTTTTTAAGTTAAGCTAGTTTAGATGAAGAACAGCCACGACGTAAAAATTGGCACTATGTTGTTCAAAACGTTATGTTATACTTATTTTATATTAGTTTTGGTTACTTTTTGCTGTTTATGTGTTATGTTTGTTTAACTTTGCACTTTTTGAAATGTTATGTATATGGTTTACAATATCTTAATTGTTTTACTTTGTAAATAAGGTGTTAATTTTCTATTAAACTTATCAAATTATTTTCAATTTAAAAATGTATTTCAATTTTGATCTGAAAGGGGTATCGTGTTTATTTGTTTTGAATTTCGCGCAAAGTAACCGTTCTTAATTTAGGAGTGTTAGAGTAGATAGAAGGCAGCCAGTCAAACCCAGTCACAGATAACTCTTAAGCTGCTCTTTTAACAACGAATAGTGAGAGTGACCGTCATTTTGTTAGTCCCGTCACTGAAAGAGTGAGCATGACGAAGATTTAAATCTTCGAGCACCCTAACCACCATGTCATGCTAAGCCTTTTGCGTTGTTTTCTTGAACAATATTTGGTAATTGAGGACGTTTATTACAATTCGATTTTGAATGATTTTTCATTTTAGTTTTATTACATCTTGTTTTAGTTAGCATTATCGTTTTAGTTCAATGTACATGCCATGCACATGAGTGGTCTTGTCTGGGGATAGTTTGTTTAGTAGATTATGTTTTTGTGACTTATTTTGTTTTTTTCATTTTACTTATACCAAGTCATTAAACCTGAAGTTCTGCATATTAGGCTCATACATATGTTGTGATTACGAAACTAGAGTAACTGTGAGCTAGGTTAACCTTGAATTATAGTAACAGTTAGAATAAAGGATCCCTTTAATAAATTACACTTCTTCCTGATATTATGTGGGTATAATATAAGTGTAATTTATATATATATATAACATATCTAATTCTTAAAATTTTCCTGAATATTCCATTTCTAATATCAGTTTTCTATTACACGCAGCTACTCTCAATACCATTATCATTTTATAAAACTCATGAAGATTAAAGTACATTTAACTGAAATTGATTTGAAGCAGAATTTACTTAAATGTTGCAAGTTTGTCTCACGTCTGTAAAATAATCCTGGAAAGTTCTATTAAAGAATTATTGAGTCGAATATCGCACAAAGTACTTTTTATACAACGTGGACCTGTTTATTCTGAAAATGCGGAATAAAACGAATATCTTTTCGTTTTTGATCCCAAAATTAGCAAACAGTAAGATGACAACCTAATGTTACACAAGTCATTATATTTTCTGAGCTACTCAAGATAGAGAGCTTATCTAAGATCTTCTTTGATATTTTAGAAATCCAGAAATTCAATGGAAACAAAATGAAAATTTTAGGATAAAAAATTGAGAGTCGTATGTAAAAGATCAATCTCATTTAGAGCAACTAACTCAAACTTATGCTTGGCATACACTGTTTTCAGAATCAGCGGAAATTGTATAAAACACTCTCTTTTGTATTCTACTCACATATCTTTTCATAAGCATGATTTCCGGAAATTGGACTGTTAGTTCTTGTTGAACATTGTAGAAATATACTGGAGTATTGTAGATATATCTGCAGTAGCAATAGCATTTACACATAAGTTGTGTTGGATAAGTCTTTAAACTAATTCTGACATTAAAAAATATAATAATCTGACATTACTACAATCTTGTCAAAATTTCAGTTGCTCAGTTTTATTATATATGCATTTTTAATGATAAAGATGCAATGCACAGAAGTTTTCATTACACTGTAATGTTTTTGTTGTATTTATACTTCATCAGTCACTTGTTTGATTTCCGCTCTATTTATCATGACATACAATTAATGAAGTTTTTATATTGAACTGATTAGTTTTTACTATACCATTCTATTTTCGTAATTGCGAGTAACAAACTGTTAAATAAGCCTCTTTTTATGTATTTGTTGATTATTACAAAATACACAAAGTAATACCAAAAAGTCATCTAGAATTATTTTCCAGTTATCATAGGTATCATAGTTTTCCAGTTATTCCATAGTAAGTCGAACTAATATTAGCTACAAAAGCAAGTATACAGTACATACATTCAAACTTTATTTAAAGAAAAAAAAAACGTTTAGTGAAGCTTTAGTTAACAATTTATTTAAAATACACTGTCTCCCTTCTCTGATTTTAATTTGATGCATTGTTTGTCACGATAGGTGGGCGTTGTAGGAAGTGCAACGGTGATAGATAATTTAAAATATGAGAAAGTTTTCGTTTATGTCTTCAAAATTTAAGGAGAAACACGAAAATAATAAATAATTACTAGAATACGAAGTTGTTAAGAACTGGAGTTGAAACATACGGAGAGGTAATATTTCCTTTATGGTTGAGTAATCTTCAACAATTTACTTCGATTACTGTCTCGTAATTTTGACAATCAAATTTACTCGTATCCATCCAAGGAGTTTCTGTATTATATAGTAAATGTATCTTGAGTATCAAGGTGAATCAATGGTTAATAGTGCATTGTGATTAATAGAGCGTCGTTTCCGAAAGAAGACAAAACCAAGAGATTTTCATGTTTTTGAAAGAGATAGTTTTTAGCAAATTTGGGAAATGGGTAAAAAATAAATGAATTATGATGAATAATCCAAGTTTTTGTTATCTCATAAACAGCTAGAAAAGACTTTGATGATCAAGAGACAACTTAACATAAGAAAAGATCAAGGGATGTCTGTATTTTTACATATATCCTCTTTTTCCACAAACCATGCTGGTTATAGCAAGTGTAGTAAATTTATAAGCATTTACTTAAATACTATGCCCTCTCGAATGTATTCAAATTTGCAATTAATTATTAATATGTCGTTTACTTTGTTTGTTCTTTTTAATTAACCATAGTATTTCTTTCTATGTAATTACCTCCTCAGTGACATAGTCATAGGATTTAAAACACTAGAAACTGAATTGCGATACCCGTGGCGGGCAGAGCATAGATACCCCATTGATACAAATGATAATAAACAGCATCCAAGGTTTAAAACGGCTTAAAGTCAAAGATGACACTGTATTGATGCTTTATAGAGTTTATAGTGAAGTTCGTTACAATACTTCCGGGCCCGGCATGGCCAGGTGAGTTAAGACGTGCGACTCGTAATCTGAGGGTCGCGCGTTCGCATCCCCGTCGCATCAAACATACTCACCTTTTTAGCCGTGGGGGCGTTATAATATATGGTCAATCCCACTATTCGTTGGTAAAAGAGTAGCCCAAGAGTTGGCGGTGGGTGGTGATGACTACCTGCCTTCCCTCCAGTCTTACACTGCTAAATTAGGGACGGCTAGCACAGATAGCCCTCAAGTAGCTTTGTGCGAAATTTAAAAAAACAAATAAACAAGCTTCCGATACTGTGTAACACTTCACACATAATGGTTGTCGTTATGAATAAACTGATGAAGTTTCCATAGGTTTAAAGGTCACACTATGTTTACCTAATTATTTTTAAATTATCACAAGAAATTGTGGTTAGAAAATTATTCTGAACAGTTTAAATCTTTATATTACAAAATATATACAGATGTCACGTTAATTGTTTATGAAATATGTTGATTTTAAAAGTACTTAGATAGTCTTGTTTGTTTGTTTTGGAATTTCACACAAAGCTACTCGAGGACTATCTGTGCTAGCCGTCCCTAATTTAGCAGTGTAAGATTAGAGGAAAGGCAGCTGGTCATCTCTACCCACCGCCAACTCTTGGGCTACTCTTTTACCAATGAATAGTGGGATTGACCGTCAAATTATAACGCTCCCACGGCTGGGAGGGCGAGAATGTTTTGTGGCGCGACTCGGGCGCGAACCCGCGACTCTCAGATTACGAAGTGCACGCCTTAACGCGCTGGGCCATGCCCCACGTAGATAGTCAACATGGTAATATTAAATCTACGGTTTAAGAACAAAGTGCGTCCACCTTAATACTTTTAGACACTAAAATAGTTACTTTGGGAAAACTTTTTGAAAGTAAATGCTACCATAAGCTAACTTTTACTGGGTTATAATATTATTTTGGGCTCAAAAACAAATTTCACCTATATTTTAGTATATTTGGCTAATACAACTTTTGTTTTTTATTCTAGTTTTGTCTATACGGTATAGCGTTCTTACATAAAAAGGGTGTAAAACGCGCCCTGAAGGTCATCCAGGCATGATGAGGGTCCTTGAATAGGTTTTTCACTGTCGTCGAGCACGAATGTGGTATTTTATATTGTGTTCCTTTCCCCTCCCCCGCTCTCAGTATTCTAAGTGTGCTAAGTTTGAAACTTTGTTCATACCCCCCCATTTACAAGTACAAGGACCAAGTGTAGCACACGTGTTCAAGTATCACGATAGGGTGTCAAAATAGGACTTTGTTTTCAAGTACGGACTTCCTTGAGGTAAATATGGAAACAATTAGGAATAATGGAGAAGTTTTATTCATACAGTGGAATGCGGGTATCTTACACTGGTCTTATAGCTTCTAGGAAAATCCCAGAATACTTTAATTTTTTTCGTTTTTGTGTATTGTCGCTTGGATTGGATTTTTAAAGAAACATTAACGCGTGTGAATTTTCTTGAACTGCTGCAAATAACGCTATATGCAAAGATTACAAACATTGAGAGCTCTATGGATAAGAATATACGTTATTGCATGAACTTAGTTATCATCATAGATTACATAAGTTATTCAATAAATGTTACATACGTGCAACGCATATTTTAACTAGTTGGTTGAATTAAATATGTTTAATGAGTCAAAAATCGCTAATGTTGTTCACCCTTTATTGACCAAGTTGTTTCTTTCATACTATATTTATTAAATACAAATTGGTCTTTGCCTGCAGACATTAGTTATCTGTAATCACTCAGTAGACCAGTATTTTGTACAGTACTTTATTTACAAAAGGTGAATTTGTTTTCTTTGTGATATTATAGTTAATTTTCTCGACTTAAGGTGTGAATTTGTTTTCTTTGTAATATTATAGTTAATTTTCTCGACTTGAGGTGTGAATTTGTTTTCTTTGTAATATTATAGTTAATTTTATCGACTTAAGATGAACATTAAATACGAAACAGTGGGCGTTAAACCTGAAACTGACATATAAGGACACTAGTTATATACAGGGTGTTCGGAAAGTCACTGTGCACTTATATATTTATTAACAGACATGTTTCAATATATAATACAAGAGGTAAATATGAATGACAATTATAAACAATGTTGAAAGTGACCCCCGGCTTGGATCCTTCTTATTTTGTTTCTAAACACTGCTATCAGTTGGTGGCTTGAAATAGACTGAATAAATGCTGTTATTGCTGCTTTGAAAACTGCACAGCGACTTTCAAAACACCCTGTACAAGTAACATACAACATCAAACAGTCATTAATTAAAGTGTTATTAATAGCTCGAAGCATAAAGTTCTTATTAATATAAATAAATAAATGGGTCATCATGCTCAAAAAGACCCCAAATCTTTGTAAGCATGTTTATAATCTTAACGTGGAGTCTCTGGCGATTGACACCAAGAGAGAATGAATACATTGCATTTTTAATAAATACGAATAGCATGAGGATTGACTACCGAAAACCCCAAATATACCTATCTACTATAATAATCAAAATATAACTAAAAATTTCTCAAAATATTTATTTATTTTCATAAATATCTTATTTCTTTTTAACCACAAAGCAGCGACATGTACTAGCCGTGTTGAACCTTTCACAGATATCAATCAACGAATTTTATTATTTTAAGACACCAAACTTAACACTGACCCACCGGATCTGCTTTACGTCTCTTAGGTGTTGACTTCAAAGGAAATATTACGAATTTATAAGCTTTGTGAGCGCAGCCTACCTTTTATTTTAAAAAGTGTTAATGTCAGTAACAAACATGTATATAGACAACAAAAATTACATTTCCTCTAATCTCTCATCTTGCTTATGTTTTTGTACCAAGATAAAGTTTCATAATTTTAAACATAGAAAATACATGATTTCTATTTGGTTACTTTAAAGGTGATGTTTGTTTGTTTATTATTAAGCAAGAAGTTACATAATGAGCTATGTGAGCTTTAAAGTTGTAAACACTCAAACTTTCGCTGAGCCATCGGTGAGTTTAAAGGTAACGAAACTAATGTTTATGTCAACATCATAGCTAATAAACAGCCCAAATGATTTGTATGAAAAGAAAAGAAACTTCTTAACTGTATTAAGTGATTAAAACAAGTGAAAACTAACTTGGCTTACTTGTAAACTTCTATAAATTAAAAACACACACAAAAAACAAGTAATAATAACAGTTGGAAAATAATATATGGATATAATAAAAAAGACGAAATTTATATGAACAGTCCAAAGAAAAATTAAGACCGACATTTGTCAAGAGAACTAGTTACTTTCTCACTTGTCTTTAAATAAGTTACGTTACAAATACTTACTATACTTTACTTACTATCTTGTAGAACGTGATGACAAGTAATATTGTTCATACATAGTTGTTTAAACTTTTCACACATAAATAAATTCGTCTGTATTTGTTTGTTTGTTTTTTTAATCTTGCGCAAAGCTACATGAGAACTATCTGCGCTAGCCATCCTTAACTTAGCAGTGTAAGACTAGAATGAAGGCAGCTAGTCATCACGACCAACCGCCAACTCTTGAGCTACTCTTTTACGAACGAATAGCAGGATTGACTGTAATATTATTGCACCCACGGCAGTTTGTTGGGAAGGGGATTCGAAGACGCAAGCTGTATATTGCAGTTCAAGAACCCTAACCACCTGGACATGCCGTGCCCGTTTTAATGTAACGTACTATCATCTGTATATATATAATATAGCCAGTAATCCAAAGAATTCTTAAGATCTTTTTTAGCTGAATGTTAAAACCTGTAAAACAAACGTACCTGAAATCTACAAACAACTTTATTATATAAGGGTAGAGTAAGACAACCATCTTAACTTCGAATACAATTGCACCAATTAAAAGGAATATCATGAAAAAGCAAAGGATCATTACTAATATCAATCTTTGTTAAAGCTATAACTCAATAGATAGGGTGTGGGCGTTTTATCCACAAGGTTGGGTAAAACGAACCCCCAGATGAGATTTAATGGATTAATTTAAATTAATACTATATTTCATTTAACAGCTGTATTTATATCCTTTAAAACGTCATATATCTGTGATAATGACACTAAAAACGTTGATGCTATAGTAGGATAATAACACATATTTCTACGTGGCCGCAACGTACATCATTAGCATGGGTCGTCTAATCCTACCTACTATTTGTAAAGCAATTGCAAATGAGCTTAAATTGTTTTATTTGTTAATAATTTTGTTAATTTGTTAATCATTTTCAATTGTTTATGATTATAAAGTAGATATTTGAGGAATTTCTCTTTGTTGATTTTAAATAATGAGGGATTATGGACAACAGAATATGCCCTAAAAGGAACTTGAATTGTGTTTCTTTTACGGCATTTTCTATTTTTCCTCAAATATCTACTTTGTCATAGTAATAGTAGTACATAATTCACCCTAGATGGCAGCACGTCATTACTCATGAAATAAAACTGTAGCCTTTAATTTCCAAGAGAGATAACCTTACTACTCTTTTACATAAATGTCTATCAGATTATATTGCGTAGCAGTAAGATGACGCAAATCAAATTTTCAACATATTTAATTTTATATTGTATGCTGCATGTAATAACCGAGAAAGCAGTTACCTGAAACAGAAACAGCTAAACAATGAAGAATTAAAGAAACATGTATAGCGAATTACATGTTTGCGAATAATAAATATTCACTTACAGCTCGTATCTTAAAAAAATATTAATTTGTATATTCCAAATAAATTACAAAAAATATATGAAAAAGAATTAATTTCTTGCTTTGAGACACTGATTTGTCGTTCACACACGAAAAAAAAAATCCAAGTAGGTGACTAAAACTTGCGCGTATAATAATAATAACATACTTTTTAAAACCATCAAATAATTCATTTACACATAAAAGAATACGTAAAACCTTACAAAGAAATAATGTGTTGTTTCGCTTTAAAGACTGTATTTATATTAAAAAAATTAGTTACTCATAAGAATGTACAATTAACTTTTATAAATAAAATTTTATAAATATTCCATTTTATGAAATATTATTGAAATTAATACTTAACTCTTCACAATGAAGAGGAAAACACAACTAGCGATCTTTGATCATACCGATAATATTAATTATATGATTTAATTTATTCTTCTGTAGACCAGACTTATTTTGCGGTGCAACAGAAATTCTTGTCCAGTTCATTAGTACTTTTCCGAAGATGTATGATTTGTAACAAACAAACAAAGCCAATCGTGAAATTACCTAAAGATCCTTAGGGGTAACCTTTGCTCAGACATTTCTTCATTAAACAATACAGAACAACTTTTAGGTCCCACAACATACGTCAAAACTGTTCATCTTTTACTCGAGATGAACTAGAATGCACATACGTATCTGAGACGAAAGCTTAGATGGGATTCATACGAGTAGAAAGTTTGGTTCATTTCCTCAAAATAAATGACAAAAACATACGAACAATAGATTTATTAAGTTAAGAACTTAGAAAAACAGAAACAGCTAGACTTGTGTTGAGTGTTCGGTAGATCTAACAGAAAACTAGTGGGAGGAAAGGAATTTTACCCCCTTCTGCTATTAAGTACATCCGCTTGTCTAGTTTATTGTATGCCCCGAGCTAGTGACCCAAACAGTATTCACAGTTCTCATCCGGCCTGGCTTGTCAGTTAGAGTCGAGCTTCATCAACGAAATTGAACTCCTTCATTGTGTTGTTATTGAGTACGGCGAATTACCTGATATATCCACGCTTCAATTTCATCTGATCTATTCCATCAAGCTACATGTAGACGGAGCTAGCTCGTTTCGTTGTCATGATAGGAAGTCGTGTTGAATCACTGTTTCAAACCCCCTGCGGTTATTTTCTATTGCTTCTGCTTTACAGATTCGATAGCATATCAGAATTTTCTGAAAAAGTAGCAGTAGCCTTTGTATACATTTTATGTGAAATTTTAAGTAAAACAAGAAAATATGCAAAGAATAAGCACTAAATTGTTGTGATTTTCTGTTTTTTTTAACTTAACAATAAAATCAAAAAACGTATTAATAAGTTTAAATAAAAGAAAGAAAAATGTATTGATATAATACATTATCAAAAACTAAAACTGACAACTCCTAATGTGTAATTATTTCACATTTTGCACAGTACCTGCAAAAGTAATGTGAGATTTCGCCATATTTTGTCCATGAGTTTGTAAACATTTAAAAATACATTTTTTTTTTGCAGAAAACTATGCTTTCAGATGAAATTAACTGATTAATTTAATGCTACATAACAGCCGTATATTCTCTTACTGATTTCCTTAGATAGTTATGCCACCAACCGTAATAAGACTGAAATCTAAAGACCTTCTTCATATTATAATAGTTATCTTTTTTGAATCATGCAATCATGCATTTTTGTATCTGAAACAGGTATTCATTCTTATTTTGAGGACAGATGATATCTATAGAATATATGTTCGTTATTTTCTAACACAAATTCTGACGTTTCTACGACGTAAAACCTGTCAGAATCAAGATATGTTGGTTCTTAAAAGAGTAAAATATCTTTTTGAAAGAAGAATAGATATAATACGCAAAAAATCAACTACCTTTTTGTAAACTCTTTTTTTTTTGGAAGCGATTTAAAGTTTTAATAAAAGAAAAATATAATAAATGACACATAACAAGTTGAAATGTTATAATCTAACTAACGTAAAATCAGGTTCACATAACCTGGTAAATGTTAAAAATAATTCTGGTATGCCGAACTCTTTCGTTAAATAGCTTCTTTCACACAATTGCATTTTTTTTCAAAATGTTAGGTTTCTTAACTAAATTAGATTTATAATATGTAAGTTACATAGATTTCTTCCTTTTATAATAAGCTGTGGTTTCAGAATTATATATCATATATATATATACACACACACACGTATATATGTTTATTCGTCTGTTCTGTAGTGAAATATTACCTAATTGGTTATCTGCGCCCTATCCACCGTGGGGAATCGAACTCCGATTTCTAGAATTCTAAGTACTCAAACTTTCTGTTGACCAGCTGAAGAGCATATATACATGTCTAGTCATTAAGAACTGGATTAGGATTTTTGTTTAATTTTAATTTCATTATACAATACATTTTCTTTCTAAGAAATATACACCCCCACCAAGTGACACAGCTGTTAGCATTTAGACTCATAACGCTAAACACCAGATTTTGATATCGGTGGGGAGGCCAGCTTTATTACAAACAAACACTTAAACCAATATATATATATATATATATACTAGTTGAAATTCAAAAGAAATGTGTGAGGGAACCCAGAGAGTGGCACAAGGATGTCTGATCTCAACTGTGACTCTCTGTGTCATAGCTCTGAGTGACAATCAGACAAGTGATTTGCCACTTGTAAGCGACATACGCGAACACAAATACTTTTATCAAATAATAATTAAGATATTTTGATTATCATTTGTTTTAGTGTTACGAGGCTGTTAAATGGCACATCGGAATATCTGCGGACTAACAGTGCTATAAACCGTGTTTCAAATTCCATGATAGGTGGAGCAGGATAAACCATTTTGTGCCTTTGTGTTAAATTTCAAACAAACAAACTGGTACGAGGTAGATTGTCATGATATGATTTAAGAGAAGTGAACAAACTATAAAAGCCAGTTTTATGAAACATCTTAATAATACACTTTAATCTTACATGCATATCTACATACATCAGTGAGAAAATGAGCACCGTAGGACTCATAGTATTGTGACAAAATTTCAGAACAAACTATGTATATATTATAACAAAATTATAGCAGGTTCGTTTCAGCTCTCAATGCATAAAATAACTCAGATAGTGTTCCATTCATTATCAATCTTATTGCTGTATTTTAATTGTGATGAGGTTATTCGCTTAAATCAGCTGTTGCACAGAAACTTTATAAATGATGAAAGCTAGGAATAATCAAATACAATCTTCTCAGTATTGTTAAGGAAAATATTTTTGAACAACTAAAGAATTTGGTAAAATTTAATTATTATTACGTGTTTAAAGCTAAAACGAGTATGAAACTTTGATACTATGAAAGATATTCAAAAATAAGAAATATTTTCCTTTTCCGAAAACAATGCTACACTGATCAAGTCTACAAAAGTTATCCCAGAGAGCTTGACCAAAAGCAATAAAATGAATTGAGACTAACAAAACGTATTTTAATCAACCAGATAGAATATTTAGAAATTAATAAGTAAGTGCGATGAAAATAAGAGAAGATTTTATTACTAGAGTCACTTTTACCATATGCGTTAAAAATATTTGTGAGAGGAATAAATAACAATTTATAGGATAGAAATAAAATAAAGCACGTAATTACGAACCAGGATTTAAATGTTTACAAGACACAATATCTTGTATGTAATTCAACACCTCCAATAGTGTAAATTTCAGGCAAGTAGCCTGTGTAGACATTAATAAATGTTAAGTTATAATATTGCGTTCGTTTGGAAACTACGCACGATTATTCTATTACATATATATATATATACATGTGTCTTGTGACTTATTGCAGGAAATAGGATTTGATATAAGTTAACATAACATTTACTACCGAATCGGAGACGTCTTCTCTTAAATTTACAGTATAATTCTCCAATGAAAATATGGGTGTATTTGTATGTTAAGTTTTTTCAAAATTACTGTTAATACGTTATTGTTGTTGTTGTTTTGAATTAAGCACAAAGCTACACAATGGGCTATCTGTGCTCTGCCCACCATGGGTATCGAAACACGGTTTTTAGCGTTGTAAGTCCGTAGACATACCGCTGAGCCACTGAGGGGCCCTGTTAATACGGAGATTTTGTTTTACGGATTTTAAAAAAAAATACATTGTTTGTGTATAAATTAACAGGAAAAAATATTCAACAGTTTACATAGAAATATCAAGCCACTGAAAAGTAATCCATAGAAAGCAATATATTCACTGGAAAAAAATGCAAAAGAACTTTTGACTCAACCAGACAGCGCCAATCATCAACCATCTGACACCTTTAAGTATTGAGAATAATGACAACTGACGCAGTTGATATGTTTTTTAGCATCATTTCTCATGTAAATTGATGCTCTGCATATCAATTCCTGTGAACTTATCCCCATACCAGCACAAAGGAAGTATCAGTAAAGATTATTGATTTATCCTGGTGCTCTATCTAACTATTTATCTAGCTTCCTTCATATATGTATGTCCTCGAGTTTCATAAAGATATACTATCATGATGTTAACTATCGTTCTTATTTATGATATATTTTAATTTTAAATAAATTACAAAAGAAAATGTTGTCACTTTATAACTTGTTTAAAAAATAAATAAACGTGGGGAGTATTTTAGATACGAATAAACAGAGAATAAACAGCATTGACTTATAAGAATTTGTTATATGTTTTTAAAACTGATAATGATACATTTACATTAGTTTTTTGTCCGAATCCTTTGATCGTATATGCTTAAACTGATCTTTAAAAAGACATACCCAACTTTAACGTTTACCTTTCATACAACTAGTTCATTATTGTTGACACCGTTATAAATAACAACTTAGCGTATAATATATATATCAGTTTCTGCAAATTTAACACACGTCGCACTGGAAACTGTCCTCTTTAGAGGTGTTGGTCACACATAACAAAGATGAAGAGGGCGCCACGTAAATATACAAACTGTCAAATAATTTGTGTAGATTAGTAAGACCAGGAAAATTGAAGCAATCTCTCCTTTTTTCAAAGACAGGCATTTGTTACTAAGTTAACAAATTGTACACTTAAATTTTGCATTCTAAAGTTATGATATTTCAAAGATGGTACTGTCTGCGTTTTCTTATAGCAAAGCCACATCAGGCTATCTGCTGAGCCCACCGATGGGAATCGAACCCCTTATTTTAGCGTTGTAAATCCGGAGGCATACCGCTGTACTAGCGGGGGGTTCAAAGATGGTACAGAGCCATTTCATAAATACCTGAGTAAGAACGAATAGGAGGCACGATATGGTCAGGTGGTTAAGGAACTCGAATCGGAATCTGAGCGTCTCAGGTTCAAATCCCCGTCACATTACACAATGGTCGTTATAATGTACGGTCAATCCCACTATTCTTAGGTAAAAGAGTAACCCAAGAGTTGGCAATGGTTGGTGATTACAAGCTCTCTTACACTGCTAAATTAGGGATGGCTAGTGCAGATAGCCCTCTGTAACTTTGCGCAAAATTCAAAAACAAACAAGAATGAGTAGGAGAGAGGAGTCAAATATACAGCCAGAAATCGATTTACACAAAGTTGCAGAGATATTCATATATACATTTTTACCACACATGCACGTTTCTGCCCCTCACTGTCCCAAATTAATTTCTACTATACAGGTAAAAATACTACTTTGCGTTATCAATTGAAGGAATAGAATGAGCCTACTTTTGCGCATGGTTGAAGTAAACAATAATAGTAATATTAAAAGTATGATAAAAGAGAATAACAAATATAAACAGATAATCACTAAATATCTTAAGATAAAGTTCAAGACTACTAAAACACAAAACCCTCCAAGCTTCTGGGGGTTTCGTTCGCTTTACCCTCTTGAGCGTTAATTTTCTTTTATAAATATAAGTATCCTTGACAGCAATACCAGTAAAATTTGAAGCTAAAATAAAATTCTAGAAATTGGCAGTCTTATGCTCCGTAAAGTTAACAACATAAGCTAATAGTAAGAGCAGCATGTGTCTATTTCAGCGAATTATACGTATAAAAATTCATTAATTGAACAAACAAACAAAAAACAATTTAAACAACATAATTTCCGTACATAATACTGTTTAATTTCAATAACATTTAGTGAGGAAATTAACTGATTTCTGTAAACTAACACACCTTGTCTTTCACTGGTTCAGCGGTGAGTACGGGAACTACAATGCTAAAATCTGATATTTAATTCCTCGCGGTGAACATAGCACAAATAATCCATTATTTTCTTTACGCTAAGAAACAAATCAACAACTAACACAGGTCCATGATGACGAGAAACCCACTTGAAGTAAAAATGTATTTCAAGACAACTGTGGTGAGAAAACATAAGTCCGTCATGGCCAAGTGGTTAGAACACACAACTCGCAATCTAAGGGACGTAGGTTCTAATCCTCGTTACACCAAATATGCTCGCTTTTTCAGCCGTGTGGGCGTTATAATCTTATGGTCAATCTCTCTATTAGCTGGTTAAAGAGTAGTCCGAGAGGTGGCAGTGGGTTGTGATGACTAGCTGCCTTCCCTCTAGTTTTGTATTGCTAAATTAGGAATAGCTAGCGAAGATAGTCCTCGTGTAGCTTTGTGCAAAATTTAAAATAACAAAGCACCATTTTAGCACCATTTATCAAGAGCAATAAACTATTAAACTTTACTCTAAAATTTTTCCTTCCTCACTGAACATTGTCTTTGGAACGTCCAACCAAATTTGCAACAAATAATACCGTCATATATTTTCAAAGCGTCAAAGCATATATAGTGCTGCTCTCCGCTTTCGTTATCATAGTAATCGCTGGCCCATTGAACAGACGTATGGATCACTTCAAAGGACAAAGAAATACAGCAACGTAAATCTGCTGTATCTAACTAAATAATCTTTGTAGTTATTTAACCAGTTATACTTTAAAATGCACGTTTTTACTTTCTTCTCAATTATATATAGAGAAAAATGAATCCTCACAGCGATGAAAATCTGAATTGTTCGTAGCATAGAATAATTCATGAAAATATTACACGAGAGACTTATAAGTGAAATTTTCAACTGTTAGAGGAACATGTCTATTTTTAAAGCAATTTCACAAAAGTTTGTATGCCATCAAAGAACGTCTGTGAATGCAAAAAGAAATACGTATTGGGTCAAAATGGTGTAAAGTAGAATAAAACTAAGTAAGTTAACGATTAAGATGGTCAAACAATTAATTAAATATATCTCGCTGAAAGCTTTAGTGTAATGAAACACATATGATATAACTTTAGTGAATGTATGCTTATCCTGTATGTCTGCGGACTTACATCGCTAGAAACCGGGTTTCGATACCGTAGTGGACAGAGCACAGATAGTATTTTGTGTAGCTTTTTACTTAATTCCAAATAATCAATCTTCTCATAACGAATCTTTTTGTAAGTGATTGGGTGTGTGTCACTGGGTGATAAACGATTTTCAGAAAATGCAATGAAATTGAAGAAACTTTATAGACAGCTCAAGTGCATTAGAATAATCCATTCTTTAGACTTATGAAGATATACTGGATAAAATTATCACAGTGAATATTATAATCTATGATTCACAACGAAAATTCATAAATAAAGTTCAACTTTATCTGTGTGTTTTTTATTAAGCTCAAAGCTACAGTATAGGATATCTGTACCGTATCGATCAATAGTATCGAAACTCTATGTTTAGCGTTATAATCACCTGGGGGGAGGAGAGTAGCACAGCTGTTGTTTTAGCACAAAACTATACAGTGGCTTATCTGTCGTTTATCGAATGAACCCCTGATTTTAGCGTTGTGGGTCCGAATGCTTGGTTTATTAAACCAAATATTGACACTTAACTGTTAGAATTATAAAACAATAATTATCTCAAAAGCCATAAAATCTGCTATTATGATATTCTCCGTTAAGTCAGCACTAAGTTTACGGACTTACAACGCTAAAGTCCGGGGTTTAGTTCCTGCGATGAACAGAGTGCAGATAATCAATTGTGTAGATTTGCTCTAAGAGATCAATAGCAACTTTAACACTCATGTTGTAATTCCTACTTAGTGTACAAAATCACCAGCTATAAACAACTATGCAATTACATACCAGGAGAACAACAACGTTTACTAAGCTTGACTTACAGTTCTGCGTTGTAGTTAATGATACTGTACAAACACCAGAGAAGTATTAGACATATCAATGTTTCTTAACTGTAAAAACCAACAACTCAGAAACGTAATAAACATTATCGGATAGGTCTATAACATGACTATGCCCGACTTTAATAATCTATTAATTATCACTTTTAATCTGTACTAATTGCATTTTCTTCACTTATACAGTAATAGAAATAATTATGGAAACACTAAAGTGATAGGCATAGAGGAGTCATGAACTATTAGCAATGACAGCTAGACGATAAATATATTAATCACAGAAAATACAACAGTAAATGGATTATACAATGTATTAGTATTTTGTATAAAATCTTTCTGCTTGTTTTTTACGCTGGCATGCAGCTTGATGTTCTACGATTGTGAAATACTGTTCCAAAAGTCATGTATTGCTGCAGATAATTCAGTCAAGTTCTTAGCTTGCCTATTCAGCTTGTTAGTTTTTGCATTTGAATCCCCCTTCCCCGAAAATGCTCGCTCCTCCTTTCAGCCGTGGAACGCTATTATGTGATGGTCGTTTCCACAATTTATTGCAAAAAGTAGATTAAGAGTTTGCACTGGTGATGTTGGTTAGCTGTCTTCTCTTAAATCTATTACTTCAAATTAATAGAAATGCTAGTGCAGATAGCCCTCGAGCTGCTTTGAGCGAAATTGTAACTAACAAATATTATCTACACAAGTTCATTAATTTTATTAAGATCGTGATTAAATAGTTAGCATTGCGGATTGTAGAGTTGAGGTTCTGCGGTAAGCTAAAAAAAAAGGCCCAGCAGTTTGGGGTCGTAAGTGCGTTATAAAGGTGACAGTTAAAGCCTACTTTTCGGTTTTGAAAGGGTACCCTAAGAGTATGGATGGCTATCACAGGTACTTCTTACGTAATTTTGCACAAAAAGTAGTGAAACAATAAAACTAATTCACAAAACTCCAATAATGTTCGTGTCGAGACTGTGCATTTAAAACTAAGGTTGTGTGTATTGATAATGCAAAGAGCGGTCGTCCCCAACATTGCTCATTCTTCTCTTTGTGGTATAATACCACGTATTAGTTTTATAACCTATTCTGAAAAAGTTTTCGCATAGTTAAACGACCATTGAGATCACTTCGTAATAAAGTATATTTTAATATTCTTGAGGTAACATTTATGTCTTATTTACAGGAGGGACATTGTCAAGACGTTTAACTGACCGCCGTCTACCGGTAAAGCATTTTCTTAGATACTTGTCACCACTTCGGAGAGTTTGTTTATTTTACTTTGACCACTTCTATGATAAACAAAGTCAGTTGTATGTACCTTCTATCAGGTCTTCTATACAACGCGTTCTGATTTTTTCTACACTTTTTCGCATTAAATACCCTTTGATTTTAATACGCTTTCCATGTAACATCTCAGTTCTTGAAGTCATGAATGGACTCACTCTATTGCTATTGGACATATTATAACTTTCACTATTTTTATAAACGTTATATTTGTCTAGCACGATCTGAGTTGATGAATGAGAATCGGTCACACCACAAATCGCCCCCCGCTAGTACAGCGGTATGTCTCCGCATTTACAACGCTAAAATCAGGAGTTCGATTCCCCTCGGTGGGCTGAGCAGATAGCCCGATGTGGCTTTGCTATTAGAAAAACACACACAAACACATAGCACAAATTATCTATAGGTGACTATGCTATAAATCATCACATCTCGTACTAAAACAGAATTATTACAATATAAACACATATACGAAAAATTCGATAGATAAAGAGCTATGAAATAATAATTCAACCTTGAAGCTCTTTAACCTCAGATATCAGACATTCAGAAAAAGCCAAGAATACAGGTGAGGTACTTTACCTTGATTCAGGGTATCTATCGAAAACATGCTGTTCAATACAGTCACACACTGACAAACTTCAAAAGCATTTCATACTGGAAAACTATCGTACCCTGAATATAATATTTTCATCGATTTGTTGTTTCATCAAGTAAGCGTCTACAACCATTACTGTGATTATAGTATAAATATATATATATATATATATATATATAATCTCTGTCGAATGAGTTTAATGATATTAATTACAAATTTGTAATTATCCTGCGAACTATTATCATACATAACTACGAATCTATTTTCATAAGGTCATTAAACTTCTGATAAGCATAGGACAAGAAAACTACGCTAATTGCTCACTTTAGTAAAATAACTTCTACAAAATGTCGCTCTGGTTCAATACCGTAGACTCGGTGTAGCATAAAATTTCAGAAGTAGTCGTAAAATATCTTGTTCTTTTGTAGTATCTTTGTCGAAGTGTAAGGTGTACAATTACTTCATAAAAGTTGGCAGCGCACTCTGATATAGAGTCGCAAGCTAAAGTTTATCTCACAGATGAAATGCAAATGCAAATTAAGTGATTGTGTTGGTCAATAAAAATAACTGAAGCCAATATCATGATCCTCAAACCAGTTTTGGACAATACGCACTCTTGGAATTGTTACATTATCGTTTCAGGACTCCCTTTGTCCCTCATGGTTGAAATGTATCATATAAAATTAACACAATATGAATAAACGATTAAGTACACACTCTGGACAGTTTTCCAAGGCGTCAAGTGAACCACCTTTCTGCCAATTTTTTCACATCATTACGACATCTCCAGCAGTTTGTAACAACGGAAGCAGAACCAGCTTGACCATAGAGTTTCATCTGTACTTTTACTCTACTACCAGGCTATAAAAGGAATAAAATATGATTTGTCAAACCAAATTACGTGTTTTTAGTCACTTGATTTCTACCATTACTAAGCTGTACTGTTCTTTTTAAGTCCAAGATAATAATTCAACGTATTAGCTTGTATGACAGCCTTACATGGCGTAGCTGAGAACATTGGAAAACTGTTCATTATAGAAAAGGATCAGCGGGTTATGTCACACTCTGTATTTAACAAGCGTGTTTAATCATGATTTTTCTCAGTCGCTTATAACCTAGTAATAAAGTTGGAAACAATATTTTAATTACATTCTCTGTCCTTTTTAGCTCAAAATTGAGATTCATATTTATACAGATTGTAATTTCTTCATGAAGTAAGAAAAAGTAATTCTAATTGGAAGAAAATTCCGTTTTATGGAATTATTTATAAACTTATTGTATTTAATGAAAAATCAATCAAGTTTTAGGAAAGTTACAGGAAACATTGCAATGCAGATATATTACAAAAGTGGAGATAGATCTTAATTAAACAGCTTATTACACCGATGAAAGTCCCTCCCTAGTACAACTCTAAAATCAGGCATTCGATTCCCCTCGGTGGACTCAGCAGATAGTATTTGCTATAAAAAACATACACACACACGGAACGAAACAAATTATATAAGACTTAAGTAATTGTCATTAAGAAGATCAATTTTTCTGTCTTACTTTTTCAAGTAAGTTGGTAAAAGAGTAGCCCAAGAGTTGGCCGTGGGTAGTGATGACTAGCTGCCTTCCCTCTAGTCTTACACTGCTAAATTATGGACGGCTAGGGCAGATAGCGCTCGTGTAGTTTTGCCCTAAATTTAAAAACAAACAGACAAAAACTATTTCCTAAAGTATAAATAATGTAGCACTAAAGTAAGCGAAGTAACTCTCAAATTGAACTATGGTTTCAATTAATAATAATCCCCCGCTGGTACAGCGGTAAGTCTGCGGATTTACGCTAAAATAAGGGGTTCGATTTCCCTCGGTTGACTCAGAAGATAACCCGATGTAGTTTTGCTATAAGAAAACACACACACCTATGAAGCAAAGTAAATTATATATTTATGAAGTGATTTCTGATCAAGAAACAAAACATATAACGTTGTAGCAATTTGGGAAAATGGAAAATATAATTGCCAATTATATAAGTATAGTAATTAGTTATAGAAGAGGAATATAAGCATCTAGAAATACAACTTGCTATTAAATTGTTCCACTAAAGCATATTGCAGCGAAATCTTTTCAAATAAAACCAAACCCATTAGAGGCCGAAATTCTCCACAAATCTTCATGTGTTCTAATGCTGTGCTTTGTTTGATTTTCTACGAATTCTTGTGATTCATCCTTGTGACATCGTCAGGCCTTCGGAGTTATCAACCACTTGTACATTAAAAAGTAAACATACGAGGTCTGTTCAAAAAATACGCGGACTGACGTCATAAAACAAAATGCACTTTATTTAGAAGTTACAGGTCTGGGACCCCTTCAAAGTACTCTCCTCCCCAACGCACACACTTATCCCAACGGTGTTTCCACTTGTTGAAACAGACTTGGTACGCTTCTTTTGTAATGTCCTCCAGCTCCTTCATCGCATTTGCCTTAATCTCGGGAATCGTCTCAAATCTTCTTCCTTTCAAGGGTCTTTTGAGTTTGGGGAACAAGAAAAAATCGCAAGGAGCAAGGTCAGGTGAGTAGGGTGGGTGGGGAAGAACAGTGATCGAGTGTTTGGCTAAAAACTCACGAGTTCTAAGGGCTGAATTTCGCAGCAACGCGGTGCATCTTCAATTTTTCGGTCAAAATCTCGTAACAAGATTCAACTGATATCCCACACTCTGCAGCAAGCTCCCTGACAGTCAGACGTCGATTTGCCAGCACCAGGGTGTTGATTTTGTCGACGTGTGGGTCGTCAGTTGACGTGGAAGGACATCCAGGAAGCTCATCATCTTCAATGGACTGTCGACCATCCTTAAAGCGTTCATGCCACTTGAAACATGCCGTACGCTTCATAGCAACATCATTGTAAGCCGTGTTAAGCATAGCAAAAGTTTCAGTCGCAGATTTTCCAAGTTTAACACAAAATTTCACAGCAAATCGTTGCTCCTTCAGGTCATTCATTCTGAAATCCGCCAAACGAAAAAATCGCACTTCACTTAAAACCGCGTAGCTAATACACAAATGAAGATATCTGCAATCGGGAAATGGCGTCGTAATCAGCTGACCTGTGCAAACCTAGCGACACCAAGCGGATTCCCCTGGAATTAACTTGAGCCGCGCAATTCAAACAGTCCGCGTATTTTTTGAACAGCCCTCGTATTTCCTTGAATAAAGACGTTATTCATGCCTATATTTAACACTGGTATTTAAAATATTTTGGAATATGTTTTATACCAGTATACAGTAGAATTTAAGTTTAAGAACAAATTATTATTGTTTAACTTTATGCTGAAAATCTAATTAATTGTAAAATATAGAATTGAAATATAAATCATTTCATAATTTGGGCAAATATGTACTTATTGACAAGCATCTGCTTATCATTTGTTATGATTATACAGTATTTACTGTGACATATTTGAAGTTTATTTTTTTCCATAATCTTATAAGATTATTCATTACAGAATTTGTTAATAATGACACATAGTTTGAATGATAACATTACTAATTTTCTTTAGCGAATAAGTAAACATTATCTCTTAAAGGTAACAGGTGTGTGATTTGTTAAATAATCTCTTATAAGGAAGCGAAAACATGTTACTGTTTATTCAATATTCACCATTATCCTGTGATACATTGTTAGGTAACAAGATACGTTGGCATTACAGTAACGCATGATTTGTATCAATTTAAACAGGTCAGACTATATTTATTAAGAAATATTATTGTATTTCTTACTGTGATTGTTTTGGTTTGTGTTGCTACAAAACGGTTTTACCGCAAAGGGAATTGAGAATTAGTTTCCCCAGAAATAACTAAACTCAAACGCATTTGGAGTGTGAATCAAAATTATCATAATGAATTAAAGTCCTGCTTTTTGAACTTATTGTGATAGAAAAAAGGGAACATTAATAATTATATAAACATTATTTTCTGATACAAGCAAATTATATACACAAATGAGCAATAAAATTAACCATGTATGTATTTAATATCCCTATTTTAATATACAGTTCTTATTTATAAATACTGAATCAAATATTTTTAATGTCTTGTCTATAATAGTGCTCAATATAGCTTTGAAGGAAATATTTTAAACATATATTGAAATTTATAAACAAAAATTTTACTTTTTTTTTAAATTCATAGAAAGCTAGTCAAGATCTATCTGCGCAAGCCATTCCTAATTTAGCTGTGTAAGATTAGAGAGAGGGAAGCTAGTCATCACCGCCCATCGCCAACTGTTGGGCTACTCTTTTACTAACAAATAGTGTAATTGACCGTCACATTAAAACGCCCCCACACTGTGTGGTGCGAGGGGGATTCAAACCCGATCCCTTCAGATTAGGAGTCAAACGCCTTAACCCACCTTGCCATCCCGGGCCTACGAACCTTACTACTAGTGAAATTTAAAGATTCGTTTGTTTTCGGAATAATTATTATTTAGTCGAAATGTTGAAAAAGTGACCACATATACCAATAGGAGAGACACCACCTTTATAGGTTGATTGGGAACACATTTACGGATTGTTGTATTTATGGGTTATATTAAATTAATTATTTTTTGTAAATGAATTAATTTCCTTTTTTTTTAGTGGTATCATATGATAGTACAAAGTTCTGATAATATAATTTGGTAAAACTTGGAAAAAACTAAAGATAGTGTTATCAATAAAGTGTTATCAATCATTTACATTCGATACTATTTGTAAATAAGAGAATAATAAGAATTATAAACAATATAAATGTAGATATATATATGCGTACGGTTGTACTACCATTAGTTCGTACAGTGACTGTGGTAATCATAATCACTGCAGAAATTCATGAAATCACATTCGCTCACATGAGTCATCCGTAAAGTATCTGTGTAACATCATTTATTATACAAAAGAAACAAGATTTTAAAATATGCAAATCTCAAGAGGTGTTGAACAAAACATATTTCCTCTTTTTCTCCTTCTCGTTTTTTTTTTCCTTTTGGATGTTAGCGAATTTTCTAGAAAGAACAATAACTCTTTATTATACAGAGCCATATGTTGTATAGAAGGCATATATTGAATAAAATATGCCTTAGGCTTTCATCGGCTTAACCTCTCTTCAAAGCTGTTAGTTCGGTTAAAAGCGAAATGGAATCCAAATAAAATTTAATAAAGCGAGTTATTAATTTGATATTCAAATGAACAGTACTACAACTTAATAAAGTAAGCAAACCACGAAAAGACAGAAAGTATCTTTATAGTTAAAAATAAAATATTTACCTTTTCTGTAGGTAACTTGTAAAATCCGTTCTGTTTACAAAAAATAGTGATAGGTTTCATTAATAGATGGCTGTACGAAGACGTTTGATAAGACCTCTTGGGTCGACGTTAAGTTTACGGAGTTGCAATGCTTAAGAATGGAGTTCAGTTCCCTTCCCCATCCGTAGCCGACAGAGATCAGATAGCTTATTGTATAGCTTGGTACTTAATCAAGCAAACAAACAAATATCTTAAAGTAATAAAAAGTTCCATCTCAGTAATTCGCTATACATTTGTAACGTTGATAATAAGTTATTCAATGTATTCGTTCGTTTTTTCCTTAAAATATAAAACTCTTTTACCTGCAGTTTTATGTGATATTTTTATATTTTGTATCTACAGGCTGCTTGGAAGGTTTTGGGTTTCAATTAAATAGAGTACTGGAACATTCTATTATATTAATGTTTATCAGTCTAATGAAATCCTAACATCATTACTTGTGGTTAAGATAGAATTCCTCTGTTGTATCCCATTTTCTGTTAGTTTAAATTAGTATCACCCATTGAGCTGTTATTAACGATTGAATTTCACGTTCGTAGCTTTTTTATGCTTTTCTGAACAGTTACCATTTTATCATTTGCTATTTTGTATTACACGGTCTATATTGGAAGGAAATCGTTTTCTATTATTGAAAATCAATAAATGATTTGTGATCAAACAATAAGCTATATAAAAAAAACAGCTACGAATATGCAAGTATGATTACTACATATTCTGGATGATCTTATAGTAATGTGTGTTATTAATTTTATTTCAACAACAATGACAGCAATCTCAAAGAGATGGGATTTCTCTGTACTGGGAAACAGAGAAATCATCTATCTCTTTCGAAAGAGTCAATTATAGTTTAGTTTGGACAGAAAGGGTTTAGTGTTAAATCCAATATCCAGGATACGACATGAGTAATGGCATTGGTTTGACTATTCAGAGATTTGGATAATTAATGAACGCAACACGATCGTTCTGAGACTATAATGAACGTCTTAACAATTTGTAATTAACAAGAGAAAAATAATATATCACTTAAGATTAAGCCAGAGGGTCGAGCTGGCACCGTTGCATAAGTATATAATTACAGAATGTTCTTCTTCTCAAAAAATAGAACCTAACTCTTATCTTGTCTTCAGGTGGCCAATGAGAAAGTTTTGGAGAATCTTGAAGCAAAGTGAGTCATCCATTACAATGAGGGCTCTAATGTCTACCAAGTCTTCAAAATAAAACTCATCGATCGACTTTAATTACGACTCCCCATGGCGGCAAACTCTGTTACTTAAGAACTATAGTCCACTGAATTAAAAGAAACCAAAACTTGAATTCACTGAATAGTAGGGGGCGTCAAATAACAAAGCCCGAATGATGCACTATGCGTCAAGTTCTTTCAGAAATTTGGATTTTGCAACATATGTTTAATGATAAAGTGTATATTTTAGAAATCAGTAGTTTGTTCTTTACGTTAAATTATTCTAATTCTAAAGTTTTATGAATTAAGATAAGCTGTAGGTAGGCAGTCTTGGAGCGTTTATCAAAGTGCAGCCAGAAACTTAGGCCTCTGTTTGAAATTAAAAACCTCGAAGATTAACTTGAGATGCAAATTTCTGAGGCATTACTCAAGTTAGTATCAACAACTGTATAGATCATTGATTTCAAACAGAATAATATGTTGTTTTTAAATATTTTTACGTGTCTGTGAATTGCTTGTTACCATTTGTGAAAAACGTTTTTTTTTTTTCACATTTTGTGTTCTATTATGCTTATATTACGAGAGTTAAAGGTTGGGGTAAGGTTATCAAAACATTTCCAAAAATATCAACACTTTTTAAAAATAATTATTGGTTATGAATTGCATAAAATATTTTATCACACAATTTATATAACTTTTTTCTTACTTGATTCACTTAATTGTAAAGATCACTAATTCTATATAACACGTTTTTATGTATAGTTATTGTTTAGTGATAAAACTAAAATTATCTTTTTAGATTTTTTTTATTTTTAACTCAATTCGATCGATGTTTAAATAATGAACGTTACAATGTGTTGAAGTTTTTTTAAAACTATGTATGTTTCTTTATATATACACATTTTTTTCCAAAATATACAATACTGTACAAAAGTTGTAGGACGTAGTAAAAATTTGACTTCAGATTACTTTTAAAAATCAATGAAAGATAAATCATAGGTGAAACATCAAAAGTTTATTAATCTTCATATTTAATACAACATAAACTCAATGGAAGTGTTTAAGTTCAGCAAACAGTTAATATTTTGTGTGTCCCCCTTTTGCTTTAATAAATCAAACAGACTTTCAGGCATTGTTGCAACATATTTAATCAAAGTATTCTTTAGGATTTTACTCCAAAAGTCTCTAATACACTTCCATGAGTTACTTTTGAAGTAACTTTTTATTGCCAAATTGTTTATCCATAACATCCCAGATTTGTTCAATTTGTTTGAGTTTGGGGCTTTGTAGCTTCTTTCTTAGCTGAGTAATTTCTACATTGATTGGATAGGTGTTTGAGGTCTCTTTCTTCTTAATAGTAAAATCCTTTATAAGTAATATGCAAAACACTAGTTGTGCCATGAAGAATCAGTATCTAATGGTATATGCGCTGGTCCATTATTTCATCTATTTTCCAAATATCTGCTGTCGTCTCAGCAAGAAAACATCCAGAAACTATCACAGTATCTCCCCCATACTTCATGGTAGGTGCTATGCATTGAGATAAATATCTTTCACCTTTCTTCTGCCATAACCTACGCTTTAAACCAAATATTTCAAACTTAGACTCATTCTTCCATAACACTTTTTTTCTAATTATCATCAATCCAGCTTTTGAAGATCAAAGTAGATGTGTTTTTTTAACTTCCACACGATCAAATATTTTATTATTCTAAATACTGTAGATCTGGACACTTTTCTGTCATTTGGTATATAGTAGTTTATATCATAATTGAGATCAGTAGAAGTTCTTCAGCGTAAAAATATACTTAACACCAATATCATTGAGTTTAGATGTTTTGTCTCTTCCTTTCCTATTTTCAAATTTATCTGTCTTGGTCTCACGATCTAGGGTGTAATTGACAGTGTTTGGGGACTATTTCAAGACTGCAACAATTTGTAGGAAAGTCCAACCACCATCACATTTTCTACGCTTTTTGGGCCGTGGCATGACAACAAAACGTTATAATATATAGGGAAAAATATTGTTTTTATTAAGGTTTTTTGTGGAGTGCTATTAAATTAATTTCTTCGAACACATGCTAATTTTTTTCTAGCTTTTTCCTATATACTTAAGACACTGCATGGGGTACTATAACATTTATTTCAGACCCTAAATTTGATTAGTATTCATTTAAGCAGAACCCTTATGGCATGATCTTGGTACAAGAATATGGAAATTCTAAAGAATAAGTATTCTTGTCCCACTTTATCCATTTGTCAACAGGAATCAGTGAAACAATACCATGGTGTTGAAATTTACATTCTCTAATAGCATGGAAAAATTGGCTCCATAGAATGAAAAGAATGACAAAATATTCTCCTGTCCTAACATCTTTGTACAGTACTGTATAGTGAGTCGTAATTTTTTACAGTTGTGTACCTTTGTAAAAAATAATTCCCCAATTTTTGGATTGTATAGAATTTGTACATTTGGTAAGGTAGAGTTCATTTACATAACTTTTCGTTATAGAAGAATTAGTTGATCAAATGATTACAAACTTATCTAGAGTAGCTGTAGTTCCAACAGTCAAATCAAAACAAAAATTGCTAGAACGCTACCAGCAACTCTCTATACAGCTGTTTCTAGGGTATTAGAGTACCTAAACTAAAGCACTGTTCCACTTTCAATATAAAGTTCGAAACAATTTTAGATCAAATGTGGAAAAAATCAATATCTGTCTTGCAGTAAGAGAAATAAATTGCTAGAGTAAGGTAGAAATGTAATTTTCCTTCTTTTCTGAATATATTTTAGAATAGAAATCCAATGACTTTTCGTGCATCGTATTTATATCTATATTACATGACATCAAACTTTCAAGCCATTTCACTTGTTTGTCCACAACAAATAAATCAAGAAATGCGTCTACTCTAAGGTTTGTATCAAAATACTAATAATATCTTAAAAAGAGAACATTCGATTGAGTGAAAAATCAAAATCAAATGATGTATAAAACAATAAGGTACAATCGAACTATCAGTACTATATATTACGCCTTAACTATAAGACTTCACTCTAGATTGCATACAAAGCACGTATTTCTGAACATAGATCTCACCAGTTGCATGAATTAGTTTGTTTAAAAGAGAAAGTCAAAAACGGACCTTTTTCGAAAGGGATGGCAGCTGCACACAAAATATCTTCTATTGTTGACTAGTCTATGGTTCAGCATTCAGTAATCTAAACCAGTTGAGCTAAATTTTGAAGTAGCAATATAAGTACTATTTATATGTGTGTGTGAAGAAACGAGAGATATCTGTAACAAAAACTTTATTAATGTGAAAAACCACACAACAAAACAAATTATAAACTGAACAAATACATGCAAGCCAAGTTGAAAGTATGAAGACAATCTTGTAATCTATTATTGCTTTTATGATTAGTGGCAGTATTAATATTATAATATAAAATAGTAGACTACAACGTTGCTTCAACATTCTGTACTTTAAATTACTAGGCTCTTTTATATATTATCGCTTTTTACAATGACAGTGGTTGATGTGTATTTTTCTGTGATATGATACACAATATCTTCTCGATGGCAGTACAGCAAAGTTATATTTTAAGGTAAAAATATATTTAATTATGAAGTGTGATGACAACATTAAGTTATGTTGTTTGTGTCTGTTTTCATTAAAGGGGTAAAAAATATTTTACAAGAAATTACTCTTTAGTAAAGTTAAAAACGTATATAATAGTTAACTACAGGAAATAATAATTTTGAAATGACAACAGTTTTAATGGAAAGGAAACAGAACTTGTATTTTCAGTTCTGTAATTATGACTACGCAAGTAAACATTTCCACCTACTTGTTGTTTGCTTGTAGGTTTTTGAATTTCGCTAGCCCGTCCCTAATTTAGTAGTGTAAAACTAAAGGAAAGGCAGCTAATCATCACCATTAACCGCAGACTATTGAGATACTCTTTAACCAACGAATAGTGGGATTCACCGTAACATTATCACACACCCAAGTATGAAAAGACGAGCATGTTTCATGTGACGGAATTTGAACCTGCAACCCTCAGATTACAAGTCGAGCGCCTTAACGACATGGTTATGTCTAGTCAAGTAAAGCAAGCGATGCTTTAGATTGTGAGTTTAATTATTCCAGTATTTGTGAATCTTTGTCTCCAGATACACATAACATATCACTTTGTTTTTTGCTAAAAATAACCATATAACTTTAGTTTTATATAGTAGAGTCTGGCCCCGTGGTTGGTGTCCTTGATCTGTAACTCGGAGCATTAATGGTTAACACCTCTTTATTGCTGAAACACGTAACAAATTTGGGATCCTTGGCTGCGCTATAAGAGTAATGGGAATATCACATTATATGGTAAAATAGCAGTAGCCTAAGAGGTTTAGTGAATGGTGCTTACTAACTTTCTTCCCACTAGTCTATCATTTAAAAAGTAGGGACTCCCCAGTGGGCGGGCGATAAGCTTGAGGGTTTATAAGGTTAAAGATTTGCATTCGATACCAAAGGAAAATCATATTTAGTGACATATATGCGCGAATAGCTTTTTATGTAGCATGACATAAAAAGTGAAACAAAATAACATATTTTTATAACAGTTTGTAATACTTCGGGCCGCGGAGTAGTTCAATAACTGTGTTTTTCTAAGATGCACAGGTGCTTTCAAGAGTATCATTATAACATCCTCGCCTGGTAAGTTGTTCATAAGAATTTTATGTTGCAAAAATATATACTTCAATACATTTAGGGCTATAGTTTCTTACATATGTTGTCATACGCCCTTCAGTGGCACAGCGATATATTTGCGGACTCGCACCGCTAAAAATCTGGTTTCGATACCCGTGTTGGGCAGAGCACAGATAACCTATTGTGTAGCTTTGTGCTTAATTCCAAACAAACACCTCGTCACACATTAATTTACGCATAGATTATTTAACTTTTAGATCGTTAAAATGATTTCACTCTAAGTGGCCATGTGGAAATGCACGATTAATTGTCCAGAAGTTTGACCATGAAGAAAAGTAGTCCTTGCGTAATGGTTTTGTCCTGAAAAGTATATATCAATTTTAGTGTACTCGTGTTTTCTTTAACAATTATTTTTTTTGCATGCATATCGGTGGAATTCAGGAACAAATGATTTATTGAGGCAACGGGAGCATAGTAGTAGATCGGAATTTATATGACTGAAAATCCGGTTTTGATGTTTGCATTGGGTAGATCTCGTGTATTTCATTTTAGCTTTAAGCTTAAAAGAGAAATAAACAAACAAATAAGCAATACAAAAGATCTTTTGAAGAAATTGTGTAAAGATATAGCTGTCTTAATTCCAGAAATTAGTTATGATGCATATCCTTATGTGGAAGAATTCCACATAATAAGGGAAAGTATATAAAGATTATGTAAATGCAAGGATAAGAATATGTATGTGAAATGTTTTGTCTTATTAGTTGTGGGATTTAATCAAGTGGTCATGGTATTTGTGTATATAAATATGTTCTTAAAAACTTCACATTTGAACCTTAAAATTGTAGATAACATCTCAAAGTTATTTTGCTTTCAAACTATTACAAAGAAGAAATGTGAATTTTTTAAATATTCAATTTAAAATAAACTGCTGATTGCAGTGAATGTTTTTTACTGTTTTTTGTCAGCATGTCCAAACATAATTTTAGCTATATGCAAACAACGATTTCTATAAGTTACACATCATTTAGTTTCAATCCGATAAAAATGAAAATGAAAAGCCTTCGAATTTAATCTGGAGTAAAATACGCTTTGCATTGTACCTAATATGGGCAAAAAATAAGACTTTCTAGCCGCAGCACAACACAAGTACCAACATTTAGCTCATAGCTTTTTCTTTTAACCAACTTGAGATCTAATTACATCCGTGGCTATTGAGAATTTCCTTTTATTCTAACCTAGCGAGAGTGATTAAAACAACACTTTATTAAATATGTATTCTTTTACTACTTATAATATTCTTTACTCATTCATTATGAATTTAGAATGAGGGCGTCTAAAAATAGTATTTCAGAGCGATTTCCTTTTCGGTAAATGTTCACTTCTCAGGGAATCGTTTCATTGACAGAATAATTCAATATAATATAGATCAGATCAGTTACTGAAAGTACCTTAAACCAATAGAACACGGTTTTTAACTTAGTTTTCAGACTGACTGATTGTTTAGGGCAATTTGTCTTATTTATACAGTACTACGAAAGCAATTGTCTTAATAACAGTGCGTGAACAGTCAGTGGATTGAACTGAGCATACAGTATTTCATTTGAACTAATTATGGAAACACTCAATGGGTAATTGTAGCCAAATGATATAGTTGCCATTAGTATAATAAATGATCGGATACAGAATAAAAGCGAGTAAGTTTTACAGTGCAATACTGTAATATATTTGTTACCATAGGATTATCAAAGAACGATAAAAGTAATATTGCTTCAAAAATCTTATATTATTCCCTAAAATTCAGTCTAGTTGTTTGATTCCGTTTGCCCTTCTCAGTTTTTATGTAAGCACACTTTAATAATACTCACATCAGGATTCTATGCACATAAAAAATCATAGTTGTGAATGTTCCAGGGACGTGTATTTTATTTCGGTTATTAATTCCTTGTATTTGGTGCATGCTTGGAATCACTAACTAGTTGGAAGATGAATTTCTACTTGACAGAACTTTTTCCTGAGGAAATGACCAATAACTATAAGCATTTAAGGTGCCATCAGTTTTATGTAGATCTCCAAGACTGTGGTGAAGAGCATAGATGAAATGATCTTTAACATCTTTCACCGTAATGTTGTACATTGACATTAATACGGTTCTCTGTCAACGATCGTAGTGTTATAGGTTATTGGCAGCTAATCTCATTTTTGATTCCCTGGTACAGAACTACTGCCATCCTCCAACCTTACTTATCCCATTATATGAAGAATGATATCCAATTCAGTCCATTGCTTTTGTTATAACTCCTCAGCATTGAGTTTCAAAAGCTTCACATTCATTGAGATTACTTCGTGTTAATATTTCTCTTAGTGTTCTCGGGAGAACATAAAACAATTATACTTTTAGCTGAGTCATTGTCAAGATTTTAATTGATTGTTTTGTGTCCAGTAACTGGCATACCATGAATTACGTAACATCGTTTGTGAAAGGTATAGGCTTTCGGTCTCGACCATTTCTCTTATAAACAGTAGAAGTGTCATGCATACTGAAAATGAGCTTTATTTCAATATTTCGATATTCATTAGATACAATTCCAAATTCTACACATTTGTTACATAGCACCTTTGACTTGAGAGCCATAAGTGCTTTCATAACATTACTATTAAAAACAATATAAATGCTTGTACTTTTAAGAAAATTATGTAACTGATTGAAAAAAAAAACTCACTCACTCCAGGTAAATTTACTCTCTTTCAGTGTAATTTTTATTGTTGAGTGGGAGCAGTTCCATAATATTTGCATTTTATGTATATTTTATTCACTGTATTCTTAATTCATTAAAATAAAAATTATACACTGCTGGCCAAACTCTTAAGGCCAATGAACATAAAGAAAAAATGTACATTTTGCGTTGTTAGACTCAACCACTTATTTCAGTGGAGCTTCGAAAGACGAAAATAAGAAAAGGGAAAATAAAAATAAAAAACCTTTTTAAGCATTTAATAGGGAAAATGTAAACACAATGAAATTAGCCTAAAAAAGTTTAAGACCATACCAAAAAGAAGTCCTAAACAGGGTAGAAAATTCTCAAAAAGAGATCTCAGTAGCACGGCCGTCATTGCGAATAACCTCAAACATTCGCTTTGGCATGGTCGATATAAACGTTTGCAGAAGGCTGGCTGGAATGTTATTCCAAGTGGTGAAGATGGCTTCACGAAGATTATGTACTGTTTGGAATTAACGTCTATTTCTGTAGACTTCCCTTACTATCCACCCTAAACATTTTCAATTGGGTTCAGTTCGGGTGAAGTGATAGTCCAAAAGAATCACGTTGTTCGCCGTGAAAAAGTCCTTTTTCCTGCGGGCATTGTAGATTGCAGCGTTTTCCTGCTGAAAGATTCAGTCACTTCCACACAAGCGAGGGCCTTTAGTCAATAAGAATGCTCTCTCCAACGTGCCAATGTAGCCAGCTGCTGTTTGACACCCCTGTATCACCTGAAGCTCCATTGTTCCATGGAAGAAGAAAGCACCCCAGATCATGATGGAACCTCCTCCACTGTGTCGTGTAGAAAATGTCTCCGGTGGGATATCCTTATCGTGCCAGTAACGTTGGAAGCCATCTGATCCATATAGGTTTAATTTTTCTCTCATCAGAGAACAAAACATTCTTGCACTTTTCTACGTCCCCTGATTGGTGCTTCTCAACAAAGTTTAAACGAGCTGTTTCGTGGTGTGGAAGGAGGCGTGGCCCTTGAAGACGTTTACGGTTTTTAAAGCCTTTCTCTCGCAGATGCCGTCTTATTGTTCTTGAGGTGCATTCTGCGTCCGTAAAGGCCTTAATCTGGTTCGACGATCGGCTGGTTTCTTGCCAGACAACCTGTCGAATCCTCCTGCTCAACGCCGGCGAAATGTTCTTGGGCCGACCACTTGAAATTCTCGTACCATATCTTTCAGGATCTTTTAAGAAATTAGCACCAGCAGTTTTACTGCGCCCAATCTCACCAGCGATGGCACGTTGAGAGAGACTTTACTTTTGCAGCTCGACAATTCCGCCACGTTAAAACTCTGTCAACGTTTTAGTCTTTGCTATGTTTTTACCCATTGTAACACAGGAGATGTCAGTGGGAGATGTTGACAACGCTAATGCTTGAACACAAATGACTAAATTTCGCTACGTGTTTACTGATTAACGCTTCATTTCAGTATGGTCTTAAACTTTTGACCAGCTAGTATTTAGGCTAATTTTATAGTGTTCACATTTTCTCTATTAAATGCTAAAAAAGTTTTTTATTTTTATTTTCCCTTTTCTTATTTTCATCTTTCGAAGCTCTACCCAAATAAGTGGTTGAGTCTAACAACGCAAAATGCATATTTGTTCTTTATATTCATTGGCCTTAAGATTTTGGCCAGCAGTGGATATTAAAAACGCATTCCTCTCAGTGTATTTGGAATAATAAATAATTAGGATTGGTACTCAGCATAAACTTTTTTGCTAGTGGGAAGATAAAGTTCCAATGTCTAATCTTAATTCTTTAATATTTTTGCTTACTTTTACTGACACACAAGTAAAAATATATTTTTCAGTTTATACACAGTGTGTATAAAATTCAGCGTACCAAACTGCTGAGACATGAAACATACTAAGCTGTGGATTGAATGGTATAAGGCATGTGCCTCTAAACATTCTCATTACTTTCAGCTGTGGGCGGGTTATAAAAGTAACAACCAGTCTCATTGCTCAGCTCAAAGCCAGGATAAGATTTTGTGGCGAAAGTTGCGACTGGCTAACTGCCGTATATCAGTTGTTCAAAATTAAGTCTACAAGCATATAAGATGTCATTCAGCTAGAAGGGTCATGTTTGCAGACAAAAGTCTCTCCAACGTATTAGTTGTCATTAACTTAAAACATCTAATGCTATGATTGGGAATTATAAATGTTTGTGGAGCAATGAAACCAACAAACCAAATAAGAGTGATAAAAACTCTAATCAGCAGTTTTTCTACATTTATTTTAATGGGACTATAACAGATTTGAGATTATAAGAATGGAAAAATAGCATAATATTTGTTTTTCCTTTTGATCACAAAGCTATACAAAGATTATATTGGCTGTGCCAATCACGGTTATTGGAATCCTGTTTTTATCTTTGTGAGTTCTCAGACATACCATTAAGCCACTATTGAACAATAGCATAATTAATATTGATTTGGTTTAATTACATATCAATGACCATGTAGTCTTCTACTCAAAATCAGAACTTTCCAGTTGGGCTGAACACGTTAGCAGATAAAAGTATTTTCGTGTTTTAAATATATGACTTCAATGCAGCCAAACTGCTGGAAGACTGTCAGAGGACTATATCTTCACTTTGGCCAAGTTATATAAGATGTTGGAAGTAATAAGTAATTACAATGGATGTTCAGGAGATAACACTCAATATTCCTTAAAAGTGGACGATTTAGAATTTTTATGTTATTTTATACTTATTATCATTTTAACTGAGGATAACGAAGGTTATTGAATTAACAAGAGAAGTATAGAAAAAATAGTAAATCCTCAAGATAAATGAGGTTGGATAAATAGGTTCTACATGAGAGTATCATTATAGAAGAATAGTATCCCTAGAATATTAAAAATATTATAAAATATTGAACATAGGCACCATAAATTTAATACAAGACGAGATGATGTCCCTCTATGAAACCTGTAGTATAAACTTATGATAGAAAATTAGCCTGCAGAGATAATAAGTTATTATATTGTGCACACCATTGTGTGGGCATGATTAAATATAGGAATATCATAAAGCTGACCCATTATTATTAATATAATGCATCTGTGTTTTATAAGATGGTCATAAGTATAACGACTCTTGAGTTGATCCTTTATGGGGAGGTGATCACTTCCTACCGAATGAGAAGCAGGAATTGATGAAGATAATAATAATAATATATGTAGTAGAATTAGATTCAGATCATTCCTACCGAATGAGAAGTGGGAATTGATGAAGATAATAATAATAATATATGTAGTAGAATTAGATTCAGATCAGCTATGAAAATGGAGTGGTAAAAAGGAACCATAGTTATGGCAAAAGAGGGGCCAAAACTGAACACATTCTTATTGAGACTGGCTATGAAAATTGATATATTACAGAGTATTGTAACTGTGAAATTTACAATCAAGGTACTAAAAGAAATATGGTATCTTAACTCGAGAACGTACTTATAGCTTAATAAAAGTGATAATTTTGGGCGGAAAGTAATTCATAACTCAAAGGTGTTCTGAGGATGACAATGAATCATGTAGGTTAGTTCCACGCGACTACATTTGGTTATTCAATCCTGTCAATACCCAATGGATAGATAAAGTGATAAAAATGGTAACCAGGTAACTTTGCTTGTTCACAGATATGTAATAATAGGTAACCCCATCAAAAATGTGATATAAGGAATAGTAGATTAGTGAAAAGTGATTGTATGTTCATAAACAAGAAAGTGTGAATAAGGAACGGAATGGGTAGCTTGCATTTAAACTTTAATCTTGCCTTAACAGCATAATTTATATTATTCAGGACAGAGGCTCTCCTGCATGGATAGATATTTTGAGGGCAATAAAAAGAAATACAAGTGTAAAAATAGAGGTAACTGTAGATGTAATCAAGTAAAAGTTACCAACTGGAGCTAATATAGTCGGGCCATCAGGTATATTAGTAGTTGTACTGCGAAACTTGTGAAAATAAATTAGGTGTTCTTGTTGACAAGTGTTACAGATAGAAAAGTACGTTCAGGTGAGTAGACTGAAATACTAGACGTGACTCAACGGTTTATACAGACTGGTTTATTGAAACACCTAGTACTAGAGTGTGTGTTGTATAAAACATATCTCTTACATTATAGAGGCGAAAAATTAGGAGTTTTGAAAACTCCATTCAAATCACCCTCTGAAGATGTAAGCATCTTGATGCAGAAGATGGTTAATAACGTAGCTGCTGTCAACCAAAAATGTAAATGTATGAATGTAAATTTGATTTTCTAAATTTTGATCAAACTTCTTTCTCAGAAACACTTGAGAGAATATTTTCATAAAACAAAAACACACACCCGCTAAGTAGGCTCACATATGATCGTGAAAAGTCCCAAGTTGTCACAGAGTCGAGAAGTATACATGTTAATAATGATAATATAGTGGGTTGGTATGACCTGTTGAATGTTATTACAAAATCAATATTTTGTGATCTACAAATAAAGATGATGAAATGAGTAGAATTTAAAGCTTATTTTAACAAAAAAATACACAAAGCTAAGGATTCGGAATGTATCATAAAAGAAAGTATAGACATAAATTGATCGAACAGTTGCTTAAAGTATATTGACTGTAGCTTGACCGGAAGGACAGAAAATGATGCAATAACAGAGGCCAAGAAGTTAATATCATCATACATATGGGTAGATATAGTAGAAGAGAGGACTGAAATAGCTATAAAATAGCATTCAAGATCTAGAAAATTAGCTAACTAATAATAGAAACACTAGTTAGGTTTCTTGATGTTGGAGTGATGGTACAAGTAGGACTTGTAGTGATGACTTGGAGAAAATATTTTCATATTGGTACTCCGCTGGCATTCAACAATGTAGAGGTGTCCAGAATGCGTTTAAACAAACAGGTTGAACACACACAGTACAAAGGTACAAGCAAATTAAAGTAAATTACTTTAGCAAAGTAATGAGAAAAAGGAAAACATTGAAGAGTAACTCACTAAGAACGATATGACTTCACACAGTAACAATAATCTATGTAGCTCAGTAGCACGTGTCCTGAAGAATGAAGCTAAAATGTGTTCAAAATGCTACTTTAATGTTATAGATTGAAGCACAAAAGTACAACAAAGAATCAAACCAAATTGTTTAATCATAATGCCAAATATCACATTAGGCTACTGGTAAGTTTTTGTGTGTAGATGTATATCGTGGATTTCATATTAGTGTCATTTAAAAGGAGCTGTTTCAATGTATTTTTTCGTTGTTTGTCACGTATAAGAACCTTCAGTAATATAATTCAATAGCTAGGCTGCTCCTGTTAGTGCACAAAAACGTGTTCGACTTCTATTTTGTGTGAAATTAAAAATATGTAAAAGAGTAACGTAAAATATCAGAAGCTGCTAACACTTTGAAACAAATAGGCCGAATAGTAGCACAAAAATTGCACTGAGCTTGAAATGTTTTTCTACATTCCTCTACATTAATTCTTTATACATTTCACGTTAAAGGCATGTAAAATTATTATTTTAATCCATTTATTATTTGGCACATTACGATTTAACATTGAGTTCAGTAAGGTATCTCATCAGCTTTGTAGAAAATGTTGGAAAAAAAGTCTGTTTTATTACGTTTTCAAACAGAAAAGTTGGTGATAGAATAAAACAAGTAGACCTAAAAATAATGATAAAAATACCAGTCCGTAACCTTTTGTCTGACATAACTAGTAATTAGATCGTTATGGATTTCCGGTTACAGGCATGTACTCTTTATTTGTTGGTTCTTAGTGATAAGAACTCTCATTCAAAAAATCATTCTTCTTTTTGTGGTATTAAAGAATATGTGTTCAAAATGCTATCTGATAAACACTAACATATGTTTAAAATTAAAGTTGCAAGTGTCATAAGCCAATGAATCAATGAGATTATTACATCTCATAATTATGATTCAAAATATTACAGTCCTTCATAAGACTATTTTCATAGACTTCTCTAATGAATAGATTGTGGATTTAAAATTAACGACATTTAAAACCATCATTTTGAATACTTTTTTATCATTCAAGTCAATGTCTAAAAGGTTTTTGATAAATACAAAATTTCGTTAGTTGGACTAGAAATGTTAGTAGACAAAAGCCTGACCAAAAGGCTAATTTGTATACATTTAACACACCATAGGGTTAGAACTACCCAAAATCCATAAAGTAATGAAAGCAATAAACATACTTATACAGTGATTGAAAATGTTCTTTTCTATATTTCCTTAATTAACCGATTTGTTGCATGTTAAAAGTATTTTAAGTGCATTTGTTCTTTCACCTTCTATTTAGGTATGAAAGAACTTTCATAATAAGCAGCGACATATAGAAAGGCTGAGCAGGAGTAACATGATATAGTGCGCATGAGCTGAATGTAAGGAAGTACTGAATACAATCTACAACATCTAGAGAAAATTACTCAAATTTAGGAAAGATACATATCAAGTGTTAATCTGCCATAAGGCATAATTTTATCAGAACCCCCCTTTGAAGGAGATGTTAAGTATAAATGTAAAAGTTGTTCAGCATGAAGCATGGTCTTTTCATGAAGTGGTTAGTTGAAAGAGATGTAGTGGCAAAACTTACAAGTAACAAGGAATATAGGGTATGGAATATATAAACATTGGAGAATATTTGAGAAATGAATATACGCACAAGAACCTTTGTTGGGAATAGATCATTTGATAATAAAGGTATCCAACATGTACGGCACTCCAAAGTCTGTAGATGATAGAATCAGGGAGCAAAAATCCAGGTTTTATGTTCGTACATTAGACATAGTCAGATGAAGACATGTAACAGGCAACGTAGATGATCCAAACCCTAGGAGAACCGTGATAAACACTGGACATTGTGTAACTTTCTGCAATAGAATTGACATTTGGGTGTTTAACCTGAGGTGCTTGTCAAAAGTGGCACCAAAATATTTAACTGTATCAAATAGTTGCTGGTTTCCATATTTGGAAATTGGCAATTCTAATAAAGGAACCGTCTGGATATGTGTGTGTTTTTCTTATAGTAAAGCCACAGTAGGTTATCTGCGGAGTTCACCGATAGGAATCGAACCCATGATTGTAAATCCGTAGACTTACCATTATACCAGCGGGGTACCCTTCTGGATATAACTTCAAGAAAAATATAATCGAATTATGTTAGTAGCCTTGGGGAAAATATGTACACAATACTGTAAAGATTACGAGAAGTTATTAATACCAAAGCTGACCGTTCTAAATATTATCATTAAAAAAACTTGAATACCTTAAATAGTTTCTTGAAAAAATTATTTACAATTATTACAAATTAGTTTATTTAGAAATTTAATGTCTATTTGGTTTATAAAATTTCACAAAATAATAATTATAGAGGTGCTGTAACAAATTTGCACACTGATTTATTGAATGCAATTTTTTTAAGCATTCGGGTTATGTTATTGGCTGTTGCTCCTTGAAACTATGTTATACGGGGCTATTTATCAGGATCATATATAAGAGAAAGCCAGAAAATAACAAAACTTGTAAATTTACATTTAATCTTATTGTCAATACAACATATTCCTGCATAAGATAGAACGTAATAAAAGGCAACGTAGCTGTTTATTCTGTTAAACAAAAAGGGACAAATACAGAATTGAATTCTAGAAAGGAAAATATAGCGTTGATAACAGGTTACACGATAACGTCTAGATTTGACGAACTGTAAAGTTTTCTTTCAATTTCAGTTTGAAAATTAACAAGAAGTGAACAAGGACTCCTGCAAATCCTGGTGCCGCAGGAGGTTATACACACATACATACATACGTTTACAATTCCTTAAATACACATCAAAGAAATACTACGAAGTGTTTGTTTGTTTGTTTTTAAATTTTGCGCAAAGCTACACGAGGACTATCTGCGCTAGCCATCCCTAATTTAGCAGTGTAAGACAAGAGGGAAGGCAGCTAGTCATCACCATCTAGTGCCAGCTCTTGGGTTACTCTTTACCGACGAATAGTGGGATTGACCGTAACATTATAACGCTCCCACGGCTGAAAGGGCGAGCATGTGTGGTGCAACGGGGATTTAAACCCGCGACTCTCAGATTACGAGTCGAGCACCTTAACCACCTGGCCATGCCGGACCAGCTACGAAAAGTACAGATCCTTTATAAAATGGTATTGTATATAACATAGTTTTAGACTTTTAAACCCAGTTTTGCTTCCACTTATATGAATAAAAATGAAAAGTGGAGATTTCTCTATGCTCTTCATATTTCAACAACACATGAAAAGAGATAATTTTGGATGTTGATTTCGCAAAGCATAATCACACATTAAATAAACTGTGCATACTTTCTCAACAGTTGTTACTGCCTAATTATGACGTGATTGTTAAACGTTATATATGTATATACTTTCAGGCATAAGTAGTTGAAGAAAGTATACAATTTTTAACATAAGTTACTGATTTGATGGTGCAATCAAAGTAAATAAAATTAAACACTTCCTTTTTTGTCTCGTTATGTTACCAGTCATACTAATAAAGGCTAATTTGTGGCATCCATAGCAGTGAAAACATTTACTTATTAAGAACATTTGTTTTTTGTAATGAGAACAGTGCTTAACAATTTAACTGAAATTCGGAGACGAATCACTCATACATCATATTTTTCATGGGTGAAATTATTATTGCTTTCAATAACATATTTCTCAAGACCTATATAAGAAATTGAACTTGTGTGGTTGACATACACGATGGTACAAATAAATTCAAACTGTATATTTTACTTATTAAGCAATAAAATTTATCATAAAATGACAAAGTTACTGAAGCTGACATAAAAACTACAGTGGGCTATCTTCTGTGTCCACCGAGGTTACTCGAACCCCTAATTTTAGCATTGTAAATCCACATACTTACCGCTGGCCCAGCAGGGGGCTAAAACTTTCAAATCAATCCAGTTCGCTGCCACAAAAGTGTGATAATAATAATACTAAAAAAAACACTTCAAAAATTATTTTTATTTTCATCGAAAATTTAGCCTCTCTGTAAATTCAAATACATTTATATATTCTTGTATAAAGCATTTTATCTTGAATTTTCTGAATTTGACTTGTGTTTTCTGAAAGCACCATGTTACTTTGATGTGATTGTAATTAAAAACAAAAAAGAGATTTTAACCTTTAAAATTTGCTGGTTGTTACTCCAAAATTCTTTGTCTTGTAAGTTTATTTAGTATTTTTCTCTATTCATTGCATTACTTTATTCACTTATTTTGTTAATTAATAGAACATGCTATTTTGCTTTGTTCGGATAATTGTTAACTTAATAAGAACGTACCCTCTTAGGTATGTTTGTTAAACATATATTTATTTATCTGACAATATAAAAATTTAAATTTGCAGCTAAAACGAAAGTACCGTCTTTTATCACAAATCAATTAAAACGTGTAATTGTTGAAGTCGATTAGATAAGCCCCAGTGGCATAGCGGTATGTGTGCGGAGTTACTCCCCTAAAATCGGCTTTCAATACCCGTGGTGGGCAAAGCACGGATAGTTTAGTGTTTAGCTTTACACTTAATTATTAACAAAGAATAAGATAAATACGTGGTAAATACGCGTATCCATATCTGCGTATTTTCTGGTCTTAATGTGTACCATAATATCATATATTCTCAGTTTTGTTCATCTGTCTCTTCAACGATAAGCCTGATAAATTTACACGCAGATATAATAATTAATGATTGGAGAGATATTGGTCTGGGTTAGCGGAATGTATGACAATTTACCAGTGAAAGATACAAGAAAACAGCTGGCCATATAATATTCAAAAATTTAATAAGTAATTCATGAAAACGAATTGAGAATTTAGTAAAAAAGATGAAAGGGAACAATTTGTCGTAATATTTTAAGAAAATTGTAGACTGGTGATTTTCTTAATTATTGAGAAATTGTAATATTGCTCACTTTTTTTAGTAAAGCAAGTATCCTAACCGTCCAAATTCCATGATACAATACAATACTAATTTTTGTATTTTTGTAAAGTTTGTATAGACAAATATACTTTATTTAGTAGAGTAACATCATCAAAGAACCCACTTCTGAGTTGGAAGGAATTCTGTAGTTTCCAGTGATCTTTGTCCATCCGCTGAAGCATCACTTCTATAGGAGAACTGGCACTTAAAAAAACAAGAGAGTCAAAAACTGTGCATTCGCAAAGCTTAAATGTTTGTGCAGGAATTTATGGTATCAGCTACACTGAAGCATGAAATTCCACCTCTCCGAAATGATGGTAAATACATTATTCTGCGTGTCGGGAATCGGCTCACATGGTATAAACAAATTATTATCAGATTTTCATCAACGTACGTTGAATATGTTGTACGTGAAATTCGATGTTGCCTATTCACCCTACTGAGGTATTGTAAACCCCTCATACGGCCAGGCATGCACTAGTCGCTAATGTGCCAGACGATGGATTCTAGGGTCTGTAACTCATATTTCATTACCGAAAAAGAAGAATAGTGTTTTGCACTTTGATGCACTGGATGTGTAAGAATAGTAACCGTCAAACACCATTGAGTAAGTTAGCCCCATAGTTCGTGATAGGTGCTGTAGATAAATTGTTTTCCTTCTCGTCTAATAGTTTACAATCATGGATAGTTAAAGCAGAGAACACAGGCGTGCGAATTTAAACTTCATACAAGGTGTTTTGGGTTTATTAGCGGATGTTTTCCTAAAATCAGTTTCGCAGATTTCGAAAACAATACTCTCTCTCTTTTTTTTTTTTTCTATCACGTAAGGAACTTTTATAAATCTGGAGGAAAGGAAACTGTTACTTACATCAAATTGTTATTTTGTTTACCACAATGAACGTTTTTTTTATTATTACTAGCCAATTATCCGTGGCGCCGGTGCATTAGATCTGCGTGTGACGTATTTATGCATCCTTAGAATGGAGAAGAATAAAGCTCTCGCTGACAAGAAACGGAAGCGAAATGGGAATATCGCGTAATAAAAAAAATCCAGTATCTACGTATAAGCAAGATTTTCATTATAGTATGACGTGTGACATATTCTTGACGTCATATCCGCACCCTAAGAACGGAGGCAAACAAAGTTCTCCGTGACGAGAAACCGAAACGAAACGAGAAAATCGTAGCCATTATTGCGACTCTACATGCACACAGGATAAATATTTCGCCAAGATGGGGGTTGCACATCGCGTAACAAAGGGTTTTTATCATTATCATATAAGCAAGAGTTCTGTTACAATACGATGTTTGTCGTGTTTAGGTTCTGCAACGATCGATAAGACTTTCACGTCGCGATTAGTCTAGAAAATTTATAGCCAGTGTTTGTCAACATTTTAAGCGCAAGAAAATGTAACTCGATTTCAATGGAAATTACTCACTTATGTGAAAGTGCATATGACCTTTTGTGAAATATCTCTCAGTGTTGGACAAAAATAAATGTCATTTTCCGATTTAGCGTATAGAAATTATTGTTAAAGATTAAAAATTTCCAAGTCAATAAAACCATCCTAGGCTTGTATAAACTTTATGTTGGTTTTTTGCACATATATACGGTATTAAACGAAACCAAAGAAACCATATATATTTTGAGACTAACACAAGTCTGCTTAAAAGTGAAGCTGAGGAAGATAAAGAAGATACAAATATAATATTAATCCGTGATTATTGGTTTCTCTAGTTGGATGCTATTCTAGTAAATATTCTTTTGCATTATCTTGATCTTTTTTAAGATGCCTTTTGAAACTATTTCTACAAGTTATTACACACGACTATTTATTCCTACTTTCCAGTGTTAAAGGAAGTGTGTTTTTGACAACTGTAGATGATGTTCTGAAGCGTTATTATTCTCAGAGAAAATTATGTGTAAGAGTTATCAAGCTTTCGTTAATAGGATCTCCAGTAAATATTTCTTTATTTCCTTTTGTTCATTTCGTCTTTACATAATTAAACGATTTTCTTTCACCTATTGTTTCTTCTCTTGCGATCTTTTTTCTTACTTTCGCTGTAGTATTCCCATTTATCACTTTATTTATCAGTTTATCCCTTTGCATTATCGTATAACTAACTAACTTACTTGTATTTATTTGGCAGATAAGATGCAGATTATTAATAACTACGATTTTAGTTCTTGCTCATTTTCGCTAAATCACATTGTTTAATGTTCAAGGTGCTCATTGCAGGAACAAGACACGATTATTTTTGTTGAATAGTAGATGAATGGCTGCTTTGATGTGTTTGTTATATTTACATGTCTAATCTACAGCGATTTTTTGTAGAGGCTTTCTTAATTAGAATAATTAGTCTAATTATTCTTAAACGCTGCTCAAAGTATCTTGAATTTTTTCACGAATTGTGTTGAAATTAATCATGTGACGTATCCACTCAAATTCTTACAAGAGTAGCTTTGTCAATCTTTCGAAGATTAAAGTCTTCTTTGAGTCGAGAACTCTATAATTACTGATGATAAATGGCTCTTTCACTAGGATATGCATAATCCAAAATGTTGGGGCGTTTAGGCAGATGTCCATTCTTAAGAGAGGAAAATAAATAAACATTATCATATTAAAGGAAAACCATTGCATGGTGGATATTTCCAACTTCTTTGTTATCAGATTTGGTGCTTTTTTGATTAGCACTCATAATGTATTTTACCGTGACTCATGTTATTAGAATTTTTACTACATAATTTAAATAAGCCCTCAATGTGATTAACAGAGATAGAGCTTAAAATATACAACAGGGAGTGTTTAAACCTAGCAAATTTTACACTTTATCTTATCTATGCACAACTGTTACTCACTGCTGCAGATGAAAAACTAGATGGAGATAAACAGACCTCTGTCTTAGGAATTAAGAACCCATCATCATTGTCATTATAATGTTACTTGTCAATCTCAACTGAGCTCATTGCCATAGTTTGCAAATTGATGGATTTATATTAATAAGTTACTATTATATCTTTACATATTACAAGGATATTAACAGCTTTAAATTGAATTTCATGTACTTCGAGCTTTTAGCCAATCCAACTTTTCTTTCAGACCTGGTACCCCTTCTTTCAATGCTTGTATGCTGTGAAGTGCATAACTGTTTGGCCAAGTCTAGTTAAATGAGCTTCCTCTTTAATTAGTTTTAAACCATAACCTCTTGCGTGTCTTGAAATCATACAGTGAGGTACAACTACTGAGAAATATTGACAATTTTGTACAAGTTCTAGCTCATTATAAACAACACGAGTAAATCAGCCGGTCCTACTCGCCATTCTCATCTACAACAGTCAGTAGTAACTCCCCCGCGCTAAGTGTGTAGATGAGTGCCTACAAGTGCATGAGCTTACACAGGGCAGCAATGCGTGTCTTCTGTTGACATGACAAGCCATTTCTCTTCAATAATTGTTATGGGCTGGGTGACTGTTACACATACTTCATCAACTTTCTTTATTACCGGATAGCAGTTATCAATTAACTTCTCACCTTTCCCTGTATTGAAGTAATGTAATCACTCTAAAGCCAGTCAGAGCTACTATCATTAATGTAAAGAGACTGTTGTATCTGTAGTAAGAGTGAAGAGATACGAAAGCACATTTAACATATAGTTACTACAATAACTGACAATCAAATATTCTGTTTGTTTCAGAAAAGTTTACTTTTAACTTTCCGGCTCGCTACTTTTTACGAATAATGTTAAATTTAATTAATATAATTATATTAATAAATATAAAATAAATAAATAGTGGTTGTTAAACGTGAAAAGAAAGGAATGTAGTATTATTAATTCCTACTTTTATTAAATGACTTACATAAAATTGTCAATAAGTGCAATTTACTGACTTTATCTAGTTCACACCATAACACTCGTTTTACGTGATAATTAATAATATATATACATATATATATAGCGCTTAGACCACAACTATATCTTCTCTTATCCTAGCCGGTATGACGAGACCTGGCATATGACGAAAGGTCTCGTCGCCTCTTGAGATGATTTACGTAGTGTGGTTGATATGTTATAACACATTATCCTTCGTTTTCACTCATGGTTTCTTAAAAAGGGTAAATATTTGGCAGATGTATTAGAATCTCCAATGTTAATCAGTTTTTTACATTAACTCATGAGTTGGCGGTATTTTCAAAGAAATCCAAATTTACCATAAAGCATTTCAAAAAAGAAAGAAAGAAACAAAACAACCAAATTTTACTTCCATACTTTTAAATTAAAATCTTATTCTTTATCCTTGACTTAATTTTTTTTTTCACAGACACTTAAGACGTCTTTCGTAAATAAAGAGCACATTCTTGGTCTATTCCATTAAACTTCCATTTTGCTATTCTAGAAAAGTTTGTGAGTAAATAATGTTAGCATTGTGTTTCATAAGGACAAAAGAATAAAAATGTGACCCAGCTCTTCCAATAATCCAATAAATATAAACAATGAATTTATTTCCTTTTCTAATTATGTTACATTAAGAACGTATATGGACATGGGAACATCAGAGTAAAACCAATTTCACCAAGATATTTGAAATATAATTAAAAATCGTTTCAAAGTATATTTATATAATTAAATAATCTGTTAACCTTAGACCAAATTCAATGAGAAACGTTGTTTCTTTCTCTTAGTTACCCTACAATAACTTAATACAAATAACCACACACTAATACAGTAGATGAACAACAGTTATCCAACTTCTGAGTTGTAAAGAATTTCAATTACCGTTTTATTTTTGAATTTCGCACAAAGCTACACCAGGGCTATCTGCACTAGCCCTCCCTAATTTAGCACTATAAGATTAGCGGGAAGGCCTCTAGTCAACACCACCCACCGCCAACTCTTGGGCTATTCTTTTACCATCAAATAGTGGGATTGCCCATAACATTATAACGCTCCCACAGTTTAAAGGGCGGGCATGTTTGGTGAGACAGGGATTCGAACCTGCGGATTACGACTCGAACGCCTTAACCCACCTAGCCATGCCGGGCCAATTATTAATACACTACTACCCTTTCACACAGCCACGCTACAATCTGTTTGTATTTGCCGTAGCCCCCCGCTAGTACAGCGGTATGTCTCCGGATTTACAACGCTAAAATCAGGGGTTTGATTCCCCTCGGTGGGCTGAGCGGATAGCCCGATGTGGCTTTGCTATAAGAAAAAACACACACACACGTATTTGCCGTAAGATAGGAAATATCACCAAATTTAAAGAATGAAACAATAATGTTTTATAATATCTAAACCGTATTATATATTTCATAATAAGTGCCGGCGAAGCCTTTCGTTTAATACCTGGACTCATCAGACAGGCTGAGGTAAGAAAAAACACGAGAGTAGTCTAGGCGTCATTTATATTCGTCAACTTTCAAGAACAATTGCTGTTATAGTAGGAATTATAATTATTAAAACAAATTATTTGCGTTATTAACAAATCAAATTTTTAAGATAATAATTACTACCATAGCAATATTTATTTATTTTATTTCTAACACCGATTATTTATTTTCTATTATTATAATTTTATTTGAATTAGCCTTACTACCATAGAAAAGAACTTCGGAACTTACAAAAGTTATCTGGGCTGAATTTAAATAGATTTCATCTGATAATGATACCTATGTTTCTATCTTATCACTTCATTTACAGCTTCGCGAACAAAAATCTAAATTACTCATAAAATTGCATAATTCTCAATATAATGCAGGTGTTAAATTAGACACAAAAACTGCTGTGATCGCTTTTATCATGTACAAACATATAGCTGCTAAGGTAACTCAAATTTATACCGCTTATTTTAAATACAAAATAATTAAAACAGCTTGGGTTTCAACCTGCGGGAAATTATACCCTTGATGTATGTGACATCATTTATACTCCATCACAAAAGTCGCATAGTAATACTTCGCAACATGACGTGTATAAAATAACGTGTTTATCGACCAGAAACTGTAATTAAAAGTGCATATATTTACCATTATAATAAAATAATATGAACTTTTAATCATTACATTAAATATTCTTGTAAGTCAAAGAAACTGTCAATGTTTGCAGACATTTAGCAGGCTTTTGATTTTATTTTTTAGAGATATTTGTCAAAAAAAAAAGAAATATCTATATTAAAGCAATTTATTTTAGACATACATATTCAATTAGTCAAAAACTTATTTTACTTTGAAATAAAAAGAGACAAGCTTGTGTTTGCTTGTTTTAGTGCAAAGTTACATAATGGACTATCTGAGCTGTGTTCTCCGCGGGGATTCAAATCCCGAATTCTAATGTTATAATTTTAGAAGTTTATTGCTGAACCATCGATGATTTTGAAGTATGTGTGATATTAAAAAGTAAGGCAAGTATACCTATACTCAAAATTTGGGAATAACTAGTTTGAAGAAGCATAATTAAAGTAAAACTAATGTAACATTATTTAAGAAATTGAAAAATAAACCTAGTTCAAACTTTGTATAGATGTATGATATAAGACGTGTTAACACTATGATATACGGAGTATTCAGTGACATACACACAAGATTATTGTCGTTTTTCTATTATTGTTTCGTTTGTTTGTGTTTAACTGCAAAGCTACACCATAAGCTATCTGTGGTCATCAAAGGTATTGAACCATATTTTTAGTACCATAATCACACAAGTTTATCGTTGAGCCACCGAGGATCACTATCATTGTTTCCAAAAGAGAACCTTATGCAGTGTGTATGAGAATATGGTAAATGTTTTGTATATGCCACTATTTATAGAATAATACAAAGTTAAAAAAACGCACTTTTAGAAGTAAATATAGATAGTTTTACTTTTTATTTAAGAAAACTTTTCATAGCCTACAACTAACTTATAATTTTAAAACATTTCATTTGAAATGAAAGTTAAAATTGACTAAAATTCTGGTTCTATTACAACTAGTAGTAAGATAATGTACTCTTCAAAGTCTATTTTTCTTTTTCAAGTACTATAAAAATTTCCGTATTTTAGGAGTCACTTCCGCTAGGCCCTCGTTCTATTTCTATAAACGAAATGTTAAAGTTCAGCTTTGTAATATCGAAAATATAAAGGCTTTATTTTTGTCAAAATCTACAGTAAAGAAAGACTGTAGATAGCACTTTGAAATGTAATAGTTAGGTCATTTCATGAAACCGCCATCAAGAAAGACTGTTTTCCTTACGCTTTTTACCAACTGCTCAAAACGAAACCATGAGAATAGTTAATAGCTTCTTTCGACCAGAATACATTGATAATTTCTTTGCATTTACGATATTAGAAAAGTAGTGACAGCTTTGGATATTTTGAAATGATCGAACACATTTAGGAAAAAACAGAAACAACTTTGATTTCTATACAGGTAAGAAGCAACTCTATTTACTATTTTTATTACGTGTAACTTTTTTTTAATATAAAGGATGCCTATTAAATGTTGAACATATTTTTAATTTAATGAAATTGGGACAACATCAGCTAAACAAGATGTGAGAGGCTGACGTCTGAAGATTTCTTTATGCTAGTTTAGATGGTGGTATATGAATTACATTGCTTATAAGACACAGTTACCCGATATTATAGCATTACGTACCCAAATAACAAACGTAATTTAGGCGATTACTACGGAGATGTTACTACTTATGGAATAAGAGATCAGTTATCGTTTGCACATACTTAGAACCCCAAATAATAACCATGTTTATGTGTACTAACGGTGCTACTGGCCATGGACAAACCTGAGGTATTAGCCTATATCATACCACAATTGTTTACCTTAAAGTTACAATTTAAACATATCTAATAATGATTTCTGACTCTAGATGTAAAACAAAACAAAACATAAATATCAGGTCATCCCATTATTAATGTCTGAAAATTTAATACAGAAAGAGCATCATCATTTCTGTCTTTGTAGAGAGCTTTAATGATTAAAATATATAGTAGGACGTGTAACAAAATGTTCAAACAAATAAAAAACTAACCCAACTACTCTTTTTCAAATCATTAATCAAACAAACCCTTATGCAGATGGATGTGTCTGAGGAGCACATCAGGCTTTATGAGTTTAAAAAAGGCAATGGTGCAGCAGAAACTACACGAAACATTCAAAGTGTTTATAGTACAGTTTCTCAATGTCAATGAAAGAAAATGTCGAAGATTGTTTCAGAAGTTCAGATCAAATGACTACATCTTAAGTGATGCGCCAAGTTTAGGTCGTGCTGTTGAGTTTAATGATGACTTGCTGCTGGCTGCACTTGATGAAGATTGTGCTGCAACAATTAAAAAACTAACACAGAAACTTAATTCAATCCAATCAATAGTTCACCGTCATCTGCAAGAGTTTGAAAAGGTGTCTAAACTTGGAAAATAGGTCCCCTATGATTTCACAGAAGCCAACCTTAGAGCAAGAGTGGACATTTGCACTTCTCTGCACTCTCATGAACGTAACTCACATTTTTTGATATGTTAGTGTCTGGATAATAAAAAAATGATATTTTATAAAAATGTTAAACTGCCTAAAGCACAGCCCAACATGGATCTCCACCCCAGGAAAGCCTTGTTAAGTGTTTGGTGGGATATTGTTAGTGTGATCCACTTTGAGTTGCTGTCATTCAATGTAGCGATTACATCAGACTTCTAGTTAGAGCGCTTGAATGTTGCAGTGAAAGATAAGAGGCTTGCTTTGATCAATCGTAAAGTTGTTTTGTTACACCAGGATAATACATAGTTCCATGCAGCAAGGATCACATATGCAAAGATTAAAGAGCTAGACTGGGAAAACTTCTACACCCTCCTTATTCTCTGGGCCTTGCCCCATCTGATTATCATCTATTCCAAAGTTTGAAGAGCTATCTTGATGGAAAAGAGCCTGGAACACAAGATGTTAAAACTACTCTCTCTACATTCTTTTCCCCCAAACCCCAAAAATTTTATAGAAGTGGCATTTAGAAGCTTGTGAATCGTTGGCAGGAAATAATTAATAATAATGCAACATATATTATTGATTTAATAACATTAAAAGCGTTTGCAATTCTTTCTCTTTTTCTCAAACTAAAATCGGACATTACTTAAGGGATTACCTGATAGAAACTCAATCATTTTAGTAGTCACATCTTTGAGCCTTTTACCTTATACGTACACCACTTATTTACTTCTCATGGTCATTGAAAATTCTTCCATGGAGTTAATCAGTCGACTATTCTCTAATCAATCTACTTCAAAAAATTATCATTCTAGATTACCTTTAGCTTCGACTGCCTCTGCTATAAATATCTGCTTTACTTTGGAGTTTACTCTCTTTTGCAACGAGAACTGTTTAACTTCACCATGGCACCTCGACGGAAGCCAGTTTTTCACCAGTTACAATACAACTACTCTTTACTCTTTAACAAAACAATTTAAATGTTTCCTGGGTAGTGTCATGTATGACATCTTTATTTCTCACATACACGACAGCTATTTAACTATTAATCACTCATGACATACTAGAGTGTTTGGTTGCACTATGCTTTAGCCTTTAGATGAAGAATTATTACTATTAACTCTTGATAGCTCACTTCTTGGTGATGCAATAAAAATGTCCCAGTTCTCAGTAGAAGTTCAACCTCTAATGTGGTTATTGCTACGTAGTAAAAACGATTTTTTTTGTCATAGACTGTGAAGGTAATTAAAGCTAGCTTTACATTGTATCCATGTCTTCACATCTAGTCATTTCTCGAAAAGTATTTATACTCGATGTCAATTACCCATACTTCATGAGGCACAGAGTAGCCTTCTATAGTATGAGTACCTTTCTACTTCTCCTTTGCTGGAACATAATTTCCACCTGCTGTTCACATTAATCCACCTTCTTTCTTCGTCTCTGGATGCAAATCTTTCAATAACAAATTGGAACGAACATTTTAAGCTGTAAAGCCTGCGTGAATCAATATACTACAAGGTTTTCCATCAATAAGCTCATGGACTCGTGGATGGTTTTCTTTAAAAATAATGAACTTATTTTCTGCTTTCAGTTGGATTGAGTATTCTCAGCTGAAAGTAAAATAAAGAAATGTTAATACCTAAACACATTAATTTGCTATGTTCATTGGCGATGAGACCTTTCGCTTAATAGCAGGAGTCATCACGATGGCTGGGAACATTTTTTATAAAAAAAGTTTTTTTTTCTGTGAATGGTGTCTCCACAAGCATTCCATGATGTCACGTGCCATGCCGTTATACTTATAAATAAGTAAAACATCATAGATTAGGCGCTTTCTTAATGGCGCCACCACCAAAGAAACGTCGAATCTAGCCATTTACGTCTAATCATAATTTTTCAAATAAAATTGGTATGTATGTATTTGTTACGGGCATGTAATTGCAGTATAATACCAATGTCAATTACACTTCACGATCACTGTTAGTGTCCCCTAGTAGCACTGCGATATGTCTACGGACTTACAATGCTAGAATCCGGGTTTCAGTACCCATGGTAGGCAGATCACAGATATCCCATTGTGTAGCTTTGTCCTTAACTTCAAAACAACAAGTGTTAGTATAAAATGTAGCAAAGTAATGAGAGTGTGTCATTTGTCTTGTAACCTGAGAGTTACAGGTTCTAATCCCGTCCCCAAACATTCTCGTTCTTTCAGCTGTGGATATTTTATGATGTAATGATCAATCCAACTTTTCGTTGATAAAGAATAGCTCAAGAATTGATTTTGAATAGCGATGAATAGTAACCTTCCTTCTAGTTTATAATTACAAAATTAGAAACTGCTGGCACAAACAGCTAGCCTTTGTACAACATGACATTCTTAAATGTTGAATAAAGTTTAGTTTTCTATGAACAATGACAAAAATCTCTTAACTCCTGCTTCTATGGTTGTTATTACTGATAAACATAACGATTTTAGTACTTTAGAGCAGATACACCTGCCAAGCAAAACATGTAAGACGTACTAATACTCAAGTTTAAAAAAATCTGAACAGATATCCCAGAAAAAATGTAAAAACATGCAAAAGTATAAAACATTAATATACAAAGTTATTTTTCTTAAGTTTATTTTTTCAAATTATTACAGTATACTATATAATGATCAAGTTATACAAAATAAACAATCAAAAAAAAAAGAAAATTGTAAATTGAATAATAACACTTTAGTTCCATCTGTTCTATGAAATTCCAATCAATACGAGAAAAAGCTAGATCAATATGCGACAACAACGCAAAGTTGTGTGCGTCATCTATGGGCAAGCTAGTGAACAAACCAAACCAAGTAGTACGTAAATTGTCAGACCATGTCGGAATGCGAGTGTTGTAAACAGATGAAAAACATGATTTAAACAAAATATAATAGATAATTTAGAAAAATAATGCTGAGAAATGTTTCTGTTTTGATTATTTTTCAAAATTTGAGTGTAGGTAAATAAATAACATTTTTTGATTAATGTGATTTAAATCAAAAGCGTTATTTTTACTAATATCTACAAGCAAACCTTTGGTCTTGACAAAATAAATAAATAAGATGCAAACAAAAATCAAATCGTATATAGAGTAATAATGCAAAAGTTGTATACTTCTGCTATTTACCTTTATTATTTCACAAACGTATGCGTGTTCTGTATATGTTTGCTTTTAATTAATAATAATTAGATAAGAAACGAAAATATTTTCATGGAAATGCTTTTAGACCCAAAGAAGCAATCTAACGGAATATCTAAAGCAAGAACATATTTTGGTTTGTTTCTTCTCGTCAGAGAATAGCTAAAACAGAACGTAAAAGTGAGTTATGCGTTTTTTATTGTCTAAAATAATTCATATTTTATTCAATTACTCAAATGGTCTTATAACTTTTTCGTGTTATGTAATTTTATAGCAATTGTGAACAATTTAAAATACCAACATATGTTATTTTAGCTGCTTCGGCTTTGTCAAGAACGTTGGTTAAAACATGAAGCCAAATTTAAGGCTCACACAGAAGGCTCTATGGTGATTCATCATAAAAGTTGTTTTCAATATATTCATATATGATGAATCTCGGAAATGCAAATCATTTAGGCTATCGAATACACCATCTTTCACTTCCATGCAGTTTGTTGATAGAGAGTACCAATCAACGCATACATAACATAATACTGAGATTATGAAGAAGTTGTAGTGTATGTAGACTTTAGTGACAGTCAACAGAGCATTAACAGCTATGCTCATCAATACTAAGACGAAACAGCACAGAAAGTTTTCAGCTTATGTGAGTTTGTAGTTTTGGGTGTTGCAGCTCAAAGACCAGTCAACTTTCATTTGGTTAGTCCTAATGAGTGTCTTGTAAAGTGCATGTAAATATTCAATGCAAAATTTGAAAGACAAACTGATGGAAAGTTGTCTTTAAAATGACTTTAAAAAACAGGAAAGTGTAGAAAACTCTGAAAGAAAGTACTATATAGAAGTCACCATGGAATGATTACCATAACCAAGGGCCACAAGAACCAGTATTACTGCTTTTAAATGTTTATTGCGGAAGTGCATTAGAGAAACTTTGTTTTATAAATTCCTATGAGTGATATCGAATGGAATTCTAGCACAAAGGAGAAAGTTATATAATTAATAATTATAATGGTTAAAATGTTGATCAAACCATTGAGTTTTATGTTCTTAATCTTCATAATCTGTTATTTTTGGTCACTCATACTAGAAAATATAGCAAAACATGCTATCAAATGAGTTTTCTTTTGAACATCAAAAGGAAGATAAAAAAACGGAACTGTTAGAGACAAAGTAATTATTAAAATCTAGCTGTGATAGGAGTTTTCAGTATATACACATTTCTGGTTTTCAGTGATATGCATAAAAATAAATACGTGGTTTTGTATTCAAAACACATGTACTGTAGTGATCACAGAGTTATTGCTGAAATAAGTTCACAACGATGTTTTACTGAACAACTTATGTGTACATTGTAAAGAACAAGGAAGAGAACACAAATACACTACATAGCCAAAAGTATGTGAATACCCCTTCTAATTAGTGAGTTCGGCTATTTCAACCACACCCATTTCTAACAGGTGCATAAAATCAAGAATATAGCCATGCAATATTCATAGACAAGCATTGACAATAGAATGGGTCGTACGGAAGAGCTCAGTGACTTTTAACGTGGCACTGTCATAGGACTCCACCTTTCCAAAAGTCAGTTTTCAAATTTATGCCCTGCTAGAACTGTTCCGGTCAACTGTAAGTGCTATTATTATAAGGTAGAAACGTTTAGGAGCAACAACAGCTCAGTCACGAAGCGGTAGGCCACACAAGCTTACAGAACGGGACCGCCGAACGCTGAAGCTCGTAGCTCGTAAAAATCGTCTATCCGCAGCTGCAATACTTACTATCGAGTTTCAAACTGCCTCTGAAAGCAACGTCAGCACAAGAACTGTTCGTCGGGAGGTTCATAAAATGGGTTTTTCATGGCTGAGTAGCTAAGATCACCATGCGCAATGCCAAGCGTCAGCTGGAGTGGTGTAAAGCACACCGTCATTGGACTCTGGAACAGTTGAAACGCGTTTTCTGAAGTGCTGAATCACGCTTCACTATCTGGCAATCTGACGGACGAATTTGGGTTTGGCGTATACCAGTAAAATACTACCTGCCTGAATACATAGTTACAACTCTAAAGTTTTCTGGAGGAGGAATAATTATCTGAGGCTGCTTCTCATGGTTTAGGCTAGGCCCTTTAGTTACAGTGAAGGGAAATCTTAATGTTACAGCATACAATAACATTCTAGAGAACTGTATGCTTGTAACTTTCTGGCAACATTTTTTCGAAGGCCCTTGTTTGTTTCGGCATGGCAATGCCACCATGCACAAAGGGAAGCCCATAAAGACATAGTTTGCCGAGGTTGGTGTGGAAGAACTTGACTGGCCTTTACAAAGCCCTGACCTAAGCCCCATCGAACACCTTTTGGATGAATTGGAACGCCGACTGCGAGTCAGACCTTTTCGCCCGGCATCATTGTCCGACCCCACTAATTCTCTTGTGGCTGAATAGGAGCAAATCCCTGCAACCATGTTCCAAAATTTAGTGAAAGGCCTTCCCAGAAGAGTGGAGGCTGTTATAGCAGCAAAGGAGGAACCAACTCTATATTAAAACCCACAGTTTTGGAATGAGATGTTCAACAATCACATACGGATGTGATAGTCGATATATCCACATACTTTTGGCCATGTGGTATACAGATTGCTTCATTTTGAAACGTTTATCACAAGCCACATAATACAATTAGATAATGATCTATACAAACTATAAAAAAACAACTACGATTTAAAATGGCAGTAAACACTGATATTTGATGTCACTGCTAGGAAATTGCATAAAAATTGCTTCGTATATATATATATATATATATAGTACTTTATAAAACATAAAACTAGAGTAACAGAAATAAGACCTTTAAAGAGAAACCATTGAAAAACTTAAAACAAGTAAGTTTATGCATACGCTACATATATATTCATATGTTTACTTTGTAAAGAAGCTTATCTCTATGATCACTATCTCTTGTCAGTAACAATGTTTTTAAAGCTTGGTCTTCCTGAAAAAGGATCTTGAAATCTCTTCGTATACTAATACCAGCTTGAATAAATATAAGCGGAAACTAGCGCCTTTTTATTCTTTGATACTAATTTGCCTCTAAATATTCAAAGAACTTGAACAGAAACATATATATGTAGTTTGTTATATTAATAATTCTTCCAGTTATTAACAGTAAGACAATTCTTAAAGAATAATATATCATAAGGGAGAATTTATATGCTCATTATAAGTAATTTCTCATCTGCTTTACATAATCCACAATTTGTATGTTTATAACGTTTCAGTCAATGTGCAGAATATATCGCATTGAATATTTAGAACGTGATCAACTAGAACAAATTAATTCGTATAATAGATTAAGACTTGTAACCAATATATATTCCAAGCCTTACTTGTCTGTAACGAAAACTGCCAAATTTAAACACAAAACTTATCTTATGTCTCAATATTGTTACATGTTTTATGAGATACGATGTTTTAGTTTTGTTAGAAATTCATTAAAATTCACTCTTTTTAATTACGCACAGTTTCATCTGAACTTATCTCACTTTAAATGTATATAAAATAATTATATAAAACATACATTTTTATATGGGTGAAAAAACATTATAAAATGTTGATTTAATTCATCTCAAGAGTAAAATATATCTCATTTAATTGTGAAATGATGAGAATAAGAACAGGAGTATTTGTACAGTAGGAACTACAGAATAATAATAACATTTGTAAGCAAACAGTATTATCTTTATTTATTTATTTCTGAATATTTGTTCCTAGGAAGTTAGATTCCTTAGAAATAAATATAATAAAGACGAAGTGGTAAGACAGTCCTCTTGTTGTTTTTTTCTATAAGCTACTAGATAACTCCAGTGTAAGCCCAGCGTGGTCAGGTGGTTAGGGCCCTCGACTCGAATCCCCATCACACCAAATGTGCTCTTCCTTACAGCCATGAGAGCATTATAATGTGACTATCAATTTCACTATTCATTGGTAAAAAGAGTAGCCCAATAGTTGATGGTGCCTTTCCTGTAGTTTTAAACTGCTAAATTGGGAATGACTAGTGCAGATGGCTCTTCTGTAGTTTTGCGCGAAATAAAAAAAACCCACCAAACTCCAGAGTTGACCATCTGCTTCTCTTTAAAATAGTGAGAAAATGTAAGACAAAATATGACAACGTACAGATTGAGGTTTCGTTTATTTCACAACGTATTCAGTGTAAGGTTATTATAACCATTATTTGTTTTTACTGCGAATAACTGACCAGTTCCTGGTTGTTGATGCCGAAACATCAGTGCAGTATAGAGACAAGGAATAATTTGTAAATCTCGCTTCAGACTTCTGTACACCATTTAGTAAACATTCACACTTGATTGTTGGATGAAATTTTCGCTTTTTCCCCATCTCAGGCATGATCAGTTGATCACAGTTTGAGATACAGTAACGTAGCTAGTCCAATGTACAGCTTAGGTTCGTAGGTTACAAATTAGGAGTGCTTCCTTTTTTTCTTAGTGCCCTAATAACAGAACGAAACACGTTACAAATGACCAAACTCTAACAATATCAACACTGATTAAGTAAAAAAAGAACACGCTAAATATTTGAAAAAAAATCCAAAATATACCCAAATAAATACATATTTCTGTTGTGTTTTTTCCACCACAAAATTATCAGTTCTACAGTTCATTTTATGGTCCATGTCAATGAAGATTTTTTCTATAGTAGACTCAACTGCGATGCTGTCAAACTAAACTCTGAGAACATCAAGGATTACTTATGACAAGCTCAAAAGTCAGTTAATATTAAGACTATCTCTGACTGTAGAGTTATAATAAACTTATAAACGAAGATAGGTAATATCTGTTCTACTGCAGTTTATTTGAAGTATTCTGTTTATGATATATCAAGACGAATCTTTACCATTACCAGAAATATAATCTGGCTCAGAACTAACAAATAGAAATCCTTAGATGAAAGGATCAGCCATTCCTGAGGCAATATCATAATTTATGTTTTATATCAGTGCATATCACACACGCATTTTGTCTATGAAAAGCAAGAAACGAAAGATCAATTTATTACTCTCATCACTGAAGGAGAATGGGTAGTATTGCAATCGGGTCTGTGTGTCTGTGTTTCCACGTTTGCATCTCAAAAACTAATACACCCTATAAAAAATAGTAAGTGATAGTACGCCTTACATTTGGTGGGGATCCAAATTCGGCTTTGTATTATGGATTACTTTCAAGCATTTCTTATTATGGAGGGATAGAACATTTTCATGTTTTGTAGTTAATAGCTCCATAAAGTGTGTTCGTATTTGTGATCATTCTGACTTGCGAAGGATCTTTTGAGTTTCAAAAAGTAAAATTTGAAGATACCTAACATAAAACCATGCAATCGTGAAAAAGATCGGCGGAGTGAGGGTATATAATCTCTGATCGCTCTCATTGAAATGGGAACATCAGACATTCCAAACACAATACTACAATTCGTGTTTATTATCCTAACATTTGTCAAAATACGCAATTTTGTTTGTTCTCAACTCATAAAAAGTCATAATAATAGTAATTCAACTCTCATTACTTTCCTTCGTTTTTCATTGTTACCCAAACTTTATAGAGTAAATTTTACAAATCATGGAACATGTTTTATTGCTGTAAGAAATCCAAGATCAAAGCAATATAATTCAAACGTTAATGATATGTGTTTCCATCATGTCTAAAATTGTAGGTTTATTTGTCCTCATAAAGAACTTTTACCTTCATATTCATACACATGGTGATAAGAAGGCAGAGTCTTCTCTTAAAGGCGTTAGTTGACTCCTTTTGCTACATTTCTTTACCAAAGGATCGTTTTTATGAACACAAAAGTCGTATAAACCTAATATTTATAAGGAATATCTAAAATAATATTACCTTAAAAACTAAAATGTGCAATGGGTAGTAAATGAAATTATCTATTTGACGACCTTATGAAGAAATGATAAACTTGGTATTTGTATATATATTCACTTTACTGAATATTTACTTTTTAAGAACACGAAAAAGAGGTTTTGAAAATTAATAGCTAAAATCCATTAAAGCTTTGGTGAAGTTAAAAATGTAAATTGGAGTTTAGTCTAGATACTTACTTACAGTGGTTATATTTTATATAAGTAGAATTCCTTAGATAAATAGAAATTCAGCTTTTTTTGAAATATTTCCGTGATGAAAGAAAACAAAACGAAATTACACTGAGAATTTGCAAATATATTTATTTTAAGTAATCTAGAAAGAAACACTTCAGTTTGCAGTTAAATGAATCTCAATTTATATCTTAAATTCTATAAATATTTCATTAAAGAATTCAAACCATATGAGCTTTGTGCGAAATTCAAAAACAAACAAACAATCAAACCATATGATCAACTGTAAGTACTGTGGAAGTCTAGAAGTAGATTTTGACTAGACATTTAACAAGCAAAACTCAAGTCTTGATTTTACAACATGTGTTTCAAATATGTAATAAAACATAATCTAGAAAAAATGTCTGTCTTCTTTCTTTCTGTTTTATGGTTGGCAAAAATGATTTAGTCAAGGAAAACAACAAATTTATTCAGTACTTTATAATCTAATTTCATAAAAAGAATACTAAAAAAGGAAAGGAAAAAATATCAAAGTAAAACTAGTCTCACCTAAAGATTTGAAATATGATTACCATCGTTTCAACAATTATTTAGGAAGTTAGATAACCTGTTAAGCCTAGACTAAAATGAATCACAAACCTTCATTTATTTTCATTAGTCACTAATACGAAGTCATATAACCGAATTTCACTTAGAAGTGAACAATATTCTTAGACGTGGAAAAGAAAAAAACCAATAGCACACCTTACTAACGTCATTCTGTGTGCCCTCATCAATAGAAAATCACTTATTACTGATAAGAGATAAAAAAGAAACGTGTGTGTGTGAATTTTATTACAACAAAGCCACATCGGGCTATCTGCTGAGCCCACGGAGGGGAATCGAGCCACTGATTTTAGCGTTGTAAATCCGGAGACATACCGCTATACTATATTTTATATAAAATACATACTACTATATATTCATTACAAACAATTTCTCGAAATTGTACTTCCATGTTCATTATTTTTTAAATCATGAATCAAAATTATACTAAGTTCGCATATGAAAAGACATTTTTGAATAGTTGCTCCACCTCAAATAGAATCGTCTTATAAGATTTGTTCTGTAAATTTACTAAATTGTATCTCAGTTCATTGTATGCTTCCTTTTCGTTATGTTGAAATGCGTACTTAGTTATTAGTTTTCCTGACAAAAAGTAACAAAACAATATTATGCAATACAAGAATAAAATTATATATTTGTTCATGAATTATAGCAAGATAAATATTATAAAAAGAAACTGTGCTAGTGGGCAAATATAAAAATATTATTTTCATGAATACTGAATTACCTTCATTTATTATCCATTTATGCAATCCAGTGTCTTTTTGTTTGTGTAGTTCTTTTGATGGACGTCAACATGCTAAATTTCTTACTTATTCATTTACAAATAATATATTTTACTTTAGGAAATGAATCTACAACAAACAAGATAGTGTATGTTGCATTGCTCTATTAATGTGCAAAAAAGTGTTAGCTTCCAAAAATCCAAAAGGCTGTGAGGGACCATTGGTTTAAACTTAAAACCATATTTTTCTTAGAAGAAGTGCACACAAGAACGAGCGTTACAAATATCAGAAAAAAATATTTTAAGGTTTAAATCAGTTTTCGCTGCTTCTTTTTTTTTTTTTAACTTAACAGACTGATTTCAAATATTACAAATAGTGAAAGGTATACCATATCTGATTTCGAAATTATTCGGGTGAGACGTTGTCAAACATAACGAAGTGAAATCATAGACAAATAACATGAACTGCTTATACGTTCAATTTAATAATGTTTCCAATGTTTGTGTGTAAAGTGTTCCTTAAAAATATAAAAAATAAATAAATAATAAACCTTGTAACGTTTTAAAATTATAAACTCTGAGTAGAACTATAACGAAACACTTCGAAATATTGCATTTATATGTCTATGGTAACACTACTAATGTTATCTGCTTCCATCCCTAATTTTTAGCTACTGACCAGAAGAAAGGCAGTCGTTCAGCGGAATCCCATCGTTTATCATTCATGCTAAAAAGTTTAGCAAAACATGTTATATATTATAATGTACCCACACAGGCTCCGTAAACCATGGCTCTACCATAAGGTTGACCCACGCTATCTTAGAAATATTAAGATAATACAGCATTAGACATTGAAACTTCTATATAGGTGTTGAATATGACAATATAGGAGTTAAGTTGATCGTATAAGGTTATAAATAAACTATCATATATTAATTACAAGAACCTCTAGTCACTTCTACAAACAGCATTTATTTTATAAAACTGATAACAGCAGTTAGTCTTCAGCATTTATTTTTACAGTTCAGTGCTTCGTCAAACTTATCGTAAGCACTTTAAATAAGTCTCAGAACAATTATTGTGAGAGTGTTTAAATACATGCTTTGTATAAATCTCTATTACTTCGACTGTTTAATGTGAACTTAGTTACATAACTCCCCTGATCAATCTTGTTATTTGTTATTTTTTTATACATGGCTTAAAGTTCTTTCATGATTATTTTATCTTACTAATTTATTCTTTTAAGCCTTGTCAATTCAACTCCAGTTTTTCCAGTCAATACAATAGGTGTACATATTATGGAAATAACTGGTTGCTAAACTTCATTAGTCAAAGTGGGTGTTTCTATTTTTTAACTTATTAAACTCTATGTTTATCAGTATTTCCAAATATATGGATCAACATAAATACAGGAATTTTGTACACAACTTGTTTCTTTGCTCAGTTTGGTTAGATAATGAAATACTGGTCTTGGTCAGTAATTCATGATAATCATTATTATATTGTATTTTGAAAGCTCTAAATATAAAGTTTGCACACTATTTTTCTAAAATAATCTAACGTTAGTATATACATTTGTTTACTTTACAATGACTTCTTCTATTATTGATATATCTTGTGTGAATTTTCCTTCGTACAAATTTGAGCTTATATAAATCATACCTTTATTTATAAGCTACTCATAATAACGGGTTTGAGATACCTAATATATTACATATATATATATATTTACAGTATAGTAGTAGATTGTTTGTTTTCGACAAATTATTATATTGTGGAGCTACATTCAATGAAATATTATTGTAATCACATCTTATATTGGAGTAGACCATCTTTTGCTTCGTTGAAGTCCATCTCGGTGTGACTTAAACTACACATCGTAATGAAAGGTGTATTGTTTTCCCGTTTATAGTCTGCTTGTTGAGGTGTATAATTTACTGAGTCATACGCGCCAGTGATTGTTACAGCTACTAGGGCAATGGTAGCTTTACTCTCAAAGATAGTTTAGATTGAAATACGATTATTTTGTTGCCAAAGGAAAATAAACTTAGTGCTCTTCAGAACTAATTCCACCCAATATGAATAAGTGAAATCGCTGTACTATCATCTTTGAAAGTCTCTTAGACTTGGAAAGTGTAAATACATTAGTTTAACATAGTAAAAACTGGCAACAGTATTCCCTACACTCTGAATGTTATTTGTCTTTTAATAGACCCAATCCACAAAAGGACAATTCCAACATTATCACACAAATTCCAGCCTCTTATACTACTGAAACAACCAAAGAAAGGCCAAGTACATCATGTGTTTACTTTTCGTGTTTTTACTAACACTTAGTTCAGAAAGCGGCAAATCATTACTTAACAAACCACCCCATAAGCTTCCAGTCATTTATTCTTAATAACGTTCGCCTCAAACACTATTGAGACAGTGCTTTCCCATTTATAATTAATCCACTCTTGTCATCTATAACATGAAGATAAAAACAATTATATGATATCCAATAATTTCTTCAAAATGCAGGAATGCTGTTAAAAATAACGGCCTGTGAAAGAAAAGCTTTTTGTACCAACAATCCTGCTAGATGAGGATTCGATACAAAGTCTCTCTAAAAACAAAAAAAGATCCTTACATTTTTGTCATTGTATTTAAGACAGCAGGTTTGTGTGTATAAAACTCAAGAACTTGACTAGTATAATTAGATCGTACATATCTGTTATGAAAGTGCGAAGAATTAGTTTATTATTAAGCCAAAAGTTTTATTTAAACGGGTTATCCGTGCTGTGCTCATAGCAATAATTGAATTCTGACTTTTAGTGTTTTGGTGCTGTGTAATTGTTTCTTTAAAGCAGGTTAATAATTTACTAACAGTGTAGTCAAAACTCACATTTCTGTTTCACTTTTTGTTCTTCGAACTCAAAAAAACATTTATGGTTTCGTTGCATTGTCTGAAAAGACTTAGTGAAACCGTTATCTACTTCTGAGTCGTTTGGGATTACATAGTTTATTACCCTACATAATCGCTCACAATCGATTGGTCTTAGATCGCTCTGTTCTAGCATACATATTTGCTGGTATTTTTATGTCGTTATTTGGAATGCATGTAACAAAAGGATTCATTCTGAATGCTAAAACACAAAATATTTAACAGGTTTTAAAATCAACTTTAAAATATACTGAGTAAAATAAAACTAACACTTCAAGCTTAACGTAAATTTTATTTCACCATAATTTTCCTGTTTCACTGACAACTCTTAAGTACAAATAAAGGAATTTTTCACAGCATAATTAGGATTACTGTACAATAGCTTAATCACACTATATCGCTCTATGGTAAACATGGACATAAATTAGCATTTTGTTGCGGAAAACAAACAAAAAGAACAACGCCAGGACCTAGGCTTAAATAATGCTTAAATAAGCCGGCGGTTAGGCTGGTATAACTTCTCTTTCATCTTTGGCACCAGTGATTTGATTTCTTTCCCCCGTTATAAGCTTGAAGTGAGAAAAAAGAGCGAGTGTATAAAGGAGTAGAGCTCTGAAGGATAGTGAACTGTATAGGGAGTGTTGGAAGTAAGGCACTTGGAAGTTTTAGCCACACTGACAGAATACGAGATCGCACAGGACATTCACTTCAAAAGTTTAGGTTATTACACAGCTTTTCATTAAATTTAATACTTAGCATGAAGTAACTTTAAGGTAAAGAAAGTGTGAAAGAAGCAAACTTACCATTTCTTGTTGGGACGTGGTTTGAGTTTATCTGAGAACATAATTTTCGCTCGCCAATTAAACAACGCCAATTAGAAGAATAGCACATTTATGTACACACCATACAGTTTCGTACACAAACACACAGCTAAGTCTGCTTATGAGATATATATAGGGGGAATCAATTCCCTGCAGGCTCTTGGCGAAAGGAAAACAAAATAGCTTAAACATGAAATACTCGAAAGCATCACGGCTCTGCAGATCTCGATAAGCATAGTATTTTTCATGCAAACTGAATTAAATCTGAATGTATTTATATACTATATATTTCCACAATATTATAAACATAGATTAATTACAGCTTTACTTTCAGCATGATATAATATACATAAAGGGGAGTATTTATTATCTCGGGTGCTGACGATCCTGCATTACAATACCATTCAGACCTAAAACTAACACGTGACTAGTGATAAGGAAAAATTAATTCGTCTCTTAATATCTTGGTATGCTTTAGACCTAGTCACTACAGGCTTTCAGCAAGTATTTGCAAATGCAATATGTTTCTAATAAATACCGCAAAAGAGACATTGCCAGTTTTTTGTAAACTTGTTTTTAAGTAAATTGAATAATAATTATTTTACCTCGAGACACAATAATATTCAATTTTTCTTACAGCCTGGACTTGATGGCAGAAAAACGAGAGGCTTCATACACAGTTTGTTACGCGTGGAAAATTAAATAATCATTGTAAACGATCGATGACAGCCGTGTTTAATAAACATCCGACACACCAATTTATATCAATTTATGTTCCGTTAAGTCTATTCTGAACACACACACATTTCACAAAATGTAATGCTTCAGAAATCTTTCAAAAATATTTTCAAGCAAATGTTGCCTTTCTGTAAGAGTATTAATGATTTTTGTTTCAGATATAATTGAAATTATTAAACTTGACTAAGTTCCCATTGCACTCGATTGTCTCTTAAAATGTGCGATCACACTTTCACTTACGCAATTTCAAGATATATTGTCGATTTCCATTAACGGATTCATAAGATGGGTCTCTTTCCTGTTAATGTCTACTTGGGTATTGTATAATTTGGCCAACTTACGTCGTCCCAAGTATATATATATATATTTATTTATGTATATAGATAAACACATAGATATAGATAGATAGACAGATAGGTGCATCTCGTAAAAGTCCAGATCAATTTACAAGTGTGTTCATGGCACTAAAATAAGTGAATAGAAAATAACACCTTTTAGTGTTATCAACTCTAGAAGTTTATCCTGGTCTTCTGCGGAGCCGAGCTCGTCGTTTTCTGGAGTTTTCCTTTTGAAAAACAACATTTGTTGGGTCGTCAGCGAGTTGAGGGTATCTATCTGTATCATGCACGTCATTTCCATAATACCGTGGGACAGCTCCCGTAGATAAGAGTTCCTCTCTCTCCCCTTTACTCCAATCCCGTGAACCACGATGACCGCTTTGTGCCAGAGCTACCTCTTGTTGCCATGCCTCTTCAACAGCTCTACGTCTGGCATCTACGACTAAACGCAGTATTTCTTCTTGAAGACTTGTTCCATACCGCATATTCAAGAGAACGCTGGTACTTTGGACTCGAATATCCACTTTAGGAACACCAGGAAGTGATTCGCTTTCCTTCACCGGATGCATTGTAACATTAAACATTGACCCCAAGCGTTGAAGCTGGTCCCAGTCTTCTTGCGCCTTACTGAAATCCGGTTGCACAAAATAAAAGGAATCTTGACCGTGGTGGGAGAAATGGAAGTCTATCATAAAAGTATCATTAAACACAGAATTCACAACGTCTCTCAGAATTGGGGAAGCTTCACTAACGACTTGTACGATAGCTCGATCGTTTTGTCTTGACAAAAGAATACCGTCTCCGAGGACCGAAGGCAGATTAGCAATTCTTGAATTGATTCGACGCAAAAAATTGCCATCAACTTTTACTTCTGTCTGTGGAACAGTACTAAATCTGTAGAACTCATCAGTAACAATCTCAGCTGTACAACTCAGGCCTGAAATCACTGGTAGACTCTGTTGTAACATCAACGAACCCGAATTCTTGATGCAGGGATTTGTTTTAAAGAGTATTTTGCTCATATCATATCCAAGAGCAGTCAACCATTCTGGTAATTCTGAAATACAGGAGAAACGTCTACACTTTCAAATCCATACTAGTCTATAACTGTTGTGTTCAAACTACAAAAAGATATACTTATTTAAGTTAATATAAATATTATTTATACTTTTAAAATTCAAAGTGTGTTGAGAATTTGAGAATTATATGAAATTAATTCTGTGGTAATTGGTTATATATATATTTATATAAATACATATAATAATAATATATCAGTATTTGAAAAGAAGAAAACACTTGAGAAGCAAATTGATAAAAACTTTCATTTTTTAAATTTCGATTATTCTGAAAATAGTAAATCCTATTAGCCTACATATTACGAAAAACCTTATCGCTCGAAGAAGTTCACCTTTTGTGTCACATTAACTATAGAATATTTGTAAATATTAACCTTACCATTCAAATGCGTTTCCTGTTTAGGAATTGGGTTGATTGGATCATTGTTGTGAAAACGATAAAGATGAATGTTGTATGGTTTCCTCAGTAAGCTTGGGATGTCCTCCCAACTTGGAGTTAACCACTGTGCTCCAAGTGGATCGTAAACTCGACTACCAAAATGAATCAGTTGAGTTAAAGGATCTCTGATGCCGCCGTGAAAGTCAACTGCGAGAAAAAATTCTGGGTTAGAGTCAGTTAAAACTTTTCCGAAAGGTGTTCGGTAAATCTCCTTAATAATATTTCCTTCTGGCGTTAACACCGCGACCGGAGTCCCAATGTGATCCGTAGCAACGTAGTACTTAGTTTTTTCCTGCTTCATGTATATTAGATGATTGTTGGTGTCATAAATTAGGACAAACGTTAGGTCACTTTTTGGATAGTGTACGTGTGTTATGAGGTGTGAATATTTAGGATCTGCATACAAAAATTGAGTAATATTGCCTCGATGATCTTTACGAGCTATTAACCTATCATTAGCATCATAGAAATACTTCACTTCATACTGATGGAGCTCAAAAGCTAACGTTAGTTGACCTTTGGCGTTAAACTGAAACTTTTCTTCTCCTCGTTGAACAACAAATCCACGAGCATCAACAACATACAATTCTACATCTCCATAGCCGATAAGTCTGTCGCCATCGTCATATCGCAGAGAAATTTGTCTAAGTCCCTCCCACACACTTTTCATGTTTCCATTGATGTCATAGATGAAGCGCCAAGTTTGAGACCCAGATATCCTTTCTAGAAATCCATCCATAGTGTAGGTGTAGTTAGTGACTATAAAAGATCCATCTTTTCCAATTTTAGACTGTGTCTGTTTGATTCGACTTCGATTATCATAGAGTAGAGTGAGTGAGAAAACCTCCTTGTTCCATAGGGTCATGGCTAACATGGCAATACGGCCATATGGATCAATACCTATTGTTTTTGAATTATGCCTCGTGTCATCTTGGATAAAAATACTATTTATTTTGGGACGATGAACAAGAAAGTGTTCTACTTGTTCCAACAAACCTGTTTCACTATTGTAACGGTAATTTGTTTCTGTTTTGGTTTTCCCATTGATTTCTACTTGGACTGACGAAAGGCGACCATCATATCGATATTTGATCTTGGCACCATCTAGTTCGCTCCTACTACTGTAACGATGCTTTTCGTCCTTCACAACAGAACCATGGTACCTGTATTCTACCCTGTAGTCGAGATCATTAACACTCTTTACTATATTTTTTACTTGTCCAGTCTCTTTGATGTAATGATAGTCTGTCCTCTCGCTACCACAGAAGACTGTCTCTAGCTTCCCTTGCTTGTCGTAATTATAAACTACTCGGCCCTTAGTTTTGGGATAGAGTTTAGCAATTATATCTCCACGGTGGTTGAAATGTAAAACGTATGGATGTTTCACACCAGGAGCAACGTAAAGTAATTTGTAGAATCCAAGAGACGTCTGCTTCGCTATTTCATGCTTGTGTCCATTGGGGGTAATCACAGCTTGTAAGCTTCCAGATGAATCATACTGCAAGAGGTAACGACTTCCACTTGGCAGGATAATTTCTGTTGGCTAATTCAAAAGAAAAAAGCATTGTTAACATAGAAAATCAGGGCATTGTTTGACAAATAGTTCTTACATGATTCATTTTTCATAATTCTGGTACATATTAAGTAGTAAAATTTGAATAAAATGCATTTGTTTAACATAAAAATGTATGTCATTGTAGCGATACAACTTGTAAGTTTGTTGTCAAGCGCAAAGCTAAATCTTTGCAGAGAAGTTTGAGTCATCCTACAAACTTTCCGTAGTGCTAGTGGAAACAAGCTCAGATATACTATTTTTAAATGCCAAACAAAGATATTTTCAATGAAATTTAAGCTGCAAAGCTATCGTAATGATGCACGATAATAAGAAACATGACTATATTAAATATATATCTCAGGACGGCTGGTGTGGTTATTAACACTTTTACTAATAAAGCAGAGAACAACATTTCTACCTTCTTAGGTCATCTTTAACAAACAAGGTGCTGTCTTTCATATCATAACGCACTTAAACTCTGTATAACATACGCTATGAATTGTAAGGTAGAAGATAATTGAAGTATAAAATATTATGCCCCATAATTAAAGATATTTCCTAACTTATACACTTACGTATATAATTTCACAAGTTATCTGATCCTTAATGAACAGCCCAACATGGCTAGATTATTAGGGCGCTCGACTCGCGGGATCGAATTCCCCTTCATATCAGATATGTTCGCTCTTTCAGGTGTGGGAGCATTATAGTGTGACGGTCTATCCCACTATTTTGTATCCCAAGAGCTGGTGGTGAGTGGTGACGACTAGCCGCCTTCCCTCTAGTCTTACATTGCCAAATTAGGGACGGCTAGCGCAGATAGCCCTCGTGTAGCCTTGCGTGAAATTCAGAAAACAAACAAATTTTCATGGAAAAAAAATATGATTTTAACCGAATTTTCTAAAAGTAATTTTTATTATACGTGTTGTAAGTTATCTATAACATTTAATATATCAATCGAATGTCATATCCAATAAACAGATGAGTTAAAAGATAACGTTTCCTGAAAAAAAAATTCTGATTTAATTTGATGCACATATTATGTTACTAAAATTATCTGCATTATTAGTTCTCAAAATAAATAAAAACATAAAATACAAGTAACGAAGTTACCATAATGACAAGTATCCGTACTGCGAAATGGTACCCACCAGACTAATCGGACCCTCGTCATATTTGTACATTATTCCACTGTTGTCAGAATATCGAACTTCTGCTAGACGTCCTTGGATATCGAAAGAATAGCGCTCTGAAAGATATCCTCTCTTCCAGTGTGATAGTCTTCCAAATCGATCATACTCCAGCTGAACAGCTGTGATATTAGGGGTGGGCATCCACTGAAGAGGGTGGCCCAGGGTATCGTAGTGCACAGTGACCAGTGGAACTTGTTTTTTGTCGTATACTGTTTCGCTGTACTGTTCACGATCAAATTCCACAGACAGCAGTGTTTCGTCATTCACCTAGGTTTATTTAAAACAGTGGAAGTATTATCAAAATTTATTCTCACAAATATTGCATGTTTTACCTATCAATATAATCAAGCCGATACTTTGATTATTTGTTGTTTTTTTGTGTGTTCGTAGTTAATCATTAAACTACACAATGGGCTATTTGTGCTCTATCCACCATGGGTATGGAAACCTGAGTTCTAGCGTTGTAAGTCTGCAGACATACCGCTTCGCCATTCGGAAACTCAATTATAAACAAAATGTGCTTTTTCAAATAAAAAAATAAAATGTCCAAGAATTAAGCATCATAATGATGTTGTTTTTAAACAGATATTATGTTTAGAAACGTGTTCAATGTATTAATCGTTTATTCAAGAATTAGAGTTATAAAGATAAAAAATATCTATTTTACAAAATTAGAAATTTAATTTGTAAAAGAAATGGTCATTCTATTTGGGGGAGGAATCTAATACAGGTGTTGTCATTCATATCATTCTAAGAATTCTGATAAATTTGTGACCATAGTTTCTTTCCTTATTTTGGTTGACTTCTCTATAGAAGCAACAAAATTAACATTATAACACAAAGTTTATTCACAGGGACGTGTAATGTGAAAAGCTTGAAAACAGCTGGTTGTTTTGTCACAGGTTCTCACATATGTCTTTCGAAAGAAACGCCGATTCACTTGCTATATGTCAAGTTGGAATGGTTTACATTTTCTGTTACTTTTCTAGTATCTCCTCAGGAGGCCAAAGTTGAAAATGATCGTTATTTTTCAGATATGGAAAACTGTTAATAACACCCTAAATATAACATGTAGAGCTTAATTCAATCTACTTTTAATTGACTATGTTTTGAAAATTCTGGTATAATGTACACAACAATTTTTGGGAGAAAGGGAGCATGTTTACTCTCAGTCGAGTGTCCTATGAAAAAATAGCCATAGTTTTTGACTGAGTAACAGAATCGGTACCTTAATTTTTCGGCCAATCTGCATTATTTTTCGGTCCCATCCTTTGCCTTCTCTACGAAGGTAATAACGCCATTCAAATCTTTGAAACAGGTCATCACGTAGAGACGTTTTTAATCGGGCTGGAACAGGAAAAATTTCTGCCAACAGAGGGCTCTTTTCTGAAAGAACAGGATGCGGTACAGTTTCTATTTCTGTTGTACTGGAATCTTTCGACATCATCATAAGACTACCATCTGGATGTTGAATAATTCGATACCCAGTGTCACCTATAAATAAGAAAACTATTTTAATTTGTTCATTCAAAATTGCAATTAATTTCTTTGAATATTTTGTAGTTGTATATATATATATAGAAAACAGCTGGTATGGGTTGAGAAAATGTTTATGTGGTCAGCTATTGGTCAGTTACCTATTTCTTTCTTTGTGAACCTAACGATGACCGAAGAAGGTCGAAACGTTGTTCGCTCCTCTACATAAAAATTTTCTCAATCTATACCAGCGGTTAATACACTTTGTTTATTGTAAAACACAAAGTTACATACTGTAGTGAGTCCACTGTAGTGACTCAGGGGCAGGCTGAGTACAAAAACTTAAACATCAAGGAATAAAAAGTTTGTTTAAACATCAGTTTGTAGTCGTAGCCTTATCTGAACAAGGATAGATTTGTTTAATGATAGTTTAACTCTTTGTGAAAACTTTCAAAAGAGAAAAATTACTTATTAATTGTTTTAAATGTTTCTTCAAAGTTTACCTTACATAGCATAAAGAATTTTATAAAACTTCTGGTCATAAATACAGCCAGCTCCAGTGTCGCTAAAGAAGCAACACTAAACAGTTAAAAAGGTGATCGATGCAATAATATATAGATTGATCTTTGTTATATTTATTTTTCAAATAACGTAAAACGTTCAAATTCTACACCTAAAACACATTAATCAAGCAATCACTGTCCAGCTTAATGTGTCGGGATATTCCTTCAAACATGTAGCAAGGCTTACCCATCATATTCTTTCATGAAACTCAGTAAGTTTTAATGTGTCAAATAACTAGATCAGTAGTGTCAAAGTTTATGCGATATGTCAATGCGTCGTGAGGCAAGTGATTTTGAAAAAAAAATAGATATTACAAAGTGATAGAACTGCTAAACATCGATTCAAACAAAAACACACCGAATATCGCTGGTGTATGTTCTGGTGTGCTAAAACTAAAGGCATCATCTGCTAAATTTGTTTCATAGTACGAGTACTTTGGAAAGGTTGATATAGTAGACCTTATTTCTCTGTATAATGTACGAAACTATTTTTTTTTTTAAATAAAGTCCTTCAGCAGGAAAGCAGCTTCCCTCAGCTCCAAGGGAATATCAAGTAGGGTCTGAAGACAGGGTAAACGATTTTAACACTGTTGTGTTGTTCCAGTAGCTAAGAGTAAGAAATTTTGAGGTACGTTATAAAATAAGTTGTGTTAAGTGAATCAAGTTACCCAGTTTTCTATTGACAAATAATACTTGAAAATATGCCTAATGGACGATCACGTTTGCCTAGTAAATTTCAGCATGTGTAATACCTTGCTATTCCGTTACTGATAAATGAAAAATGCTTTTTATGTCAGTATAAGTGGATCAAGTAATTATTAATAATTGACTGATGAAATGTTAGATACATGAGTTTACTTAAAGACTTCTTATACTGCCAAATGTTCCCCACTGGTACAGCGGTAAGTCTACAGATTTACAACGTTAAAATCAGCGGTTTGATTCTTCTCGGTGGACTCAGCAGATAGCTCAATGTGGCTTTGCTATGAGAAAACACATACAATGTACTGCCAAATAGGTGTAGATATATATTACTTATTCGTAAATGCTTAGTATTTAGTATATTTGTTAAAATTATCATCATATCGGTATAAAACGTTGAAATAGGTGTTACATATATTTTGGATTCAGGTAACATGATAACACTTGTAGAAATATTTATGTCATAAAATCGTACTGGAATCTCAATGTTAGTGCTTGTAACTTTTCACGATATTCTTGCTGGTTGATAAGAACAGAATGAGATGTAATTCTTGAATGCTACTCTTATTTATTATTACTTTTTAAATATTTGCTTTCTTACAGTACTTAGAATTAGGATTAGATGACATAACGTTTATAGCTCTATTTTTGTTTTACAAAAGTAGATAATTTTCCGAAATAATTTCTGGTTACTTTTTAGCTATTGATATCCCCATATTTTTATTGCTCACATTGTTTTGTTCTTAACGCAAGATAGTTTATTTTTTGTTGGTGACTTAATGAATGACTAAAGTGTTAGAACACACAAATACTAATCAGATGCTCGATTTGAATAACAGTGAACTAAGAGAGTGATTGACATTATTTTTATACAGATATTGTTGGCTGGTCGTAAATTTAATGTTAACAGTTCTGATTATGCTTTGTTTTGCGTAGCGCAGTGTTTACTTAATTTCTCACAGAGGTACTGGAAGCTATAGGGCAAAGGGAAAGCAGTTAGTCAGGACCATCCACCGCCAACTCTTGGGCTGTTCTTTACTCATGAAAAATAAATTGATTGTCACACTATAAACCCCGTCCTAAAAATACTGAATAGGAGAGCATGTTTCATGACAGATTTCAAACCCACTATCTACACGTTGTGAGCTTGGCGCTCTAACCTTCAGGCCATGCAGGCTCGATTGCATGTTAGACTACATTAGCGAGTTTCTTATATATCTTTCAAAAACATCCTGAAGTACCCCCGTGGCACAGCGTATGTCTGCTGACTTAGAACGTTAAAAAACCGGGTTTTGATACTCACGATAGGCAAAACACAGATGTCCTGTTGTATAGCTTTATTCTAAACTTTAAACAATCCTTTCTGAAAAATGTAATATGCGTGGAATTAGGTTTCATTTACATTTCTGCACAATATTTTATTTTTAATTACATTATCGCATAAACTAGTATATCGGTGGATATATTTGGATTTATATTCAGGTAACAAAGAAAATGTAAGTCAAGTCAAAACATTTCTCGATAAACGTCTGCTTGTTCATTTGTTGAATTTTGAAATAAAATGGTACTCAGAACTGTCTGTTCTTGCTGTCCTTGATTGGACGTGAGAGACTAGAGGGAAGGCTGCTGGTCAGTTATACGCACCTACTCTTGCGGGGTTAAACAAAGGGAACTTAATTACCACACCCATGGTCCCAAAGTGCGTAGTGCAATTTTGTTTTCGACAAACGGAACGCGAACTACGATCGATACCTTAGCTGCAGGTCTATAGTCCAGCAGGCTGACCACTTGACCACGCTTAGCCCTAAACAATTTGTGACAAGAAAATTTCGAGATGAAAAGGGATACTACTTTTAATATAAGTTATTTTATTTTTAATTTTATCGGTGTTAAACAATAATCTGTTGTTTCATTACGAACGCAAAGACAAACAGTGAAAATTTGTTGTATGTGACACAGTTTGCTATCACTTATGTGTGAGATCACTACGCCTAAGTAATTTGAATAACTAGAAATATATAAAAAAACGTTCAGTAACTGCAACAGGAAACTTATAGTCATCAATTTCATGTTTCAGTCTTCCTACATTCTGTCCTAAATATACTTACTTTATTCAAATCGTTTATAATTAAAGCCATTTCAAATACAAAAACAGTCAAACGATTATAAATTGATATTGCAAATTTAATAAAATTATATAAAAAATATTAAAAACATAGATTTTATTGTTTCTTTAATTACCTTCTTACTTAGGTTTCAAGTCATACCTATTTTTGTCACTACGTCCGATCCTTTAATAATAAGCGATACCGGATCCATATCATCACGAATTACAGTAACTGAAGCGCCTTTGATGCTGAGGTTGTAGGACAGTTTAATGTTTTCACCGCTAGGTGTAACTGCCTCTGTTAGTCGACCGTAATCATCATAATTGTAAATGTAGGATCTTCCGGAACTATCAATCTTGCTTGTCAAGAGGCCTGTACTTCCATGGTAGTCAAACATAGTCTTGAAATTGTCTGGTGTAGTAAAGCTCTCGAGCATTCTCATGCGCGACATTTCTAATCTACATTTTCCACCCTGGGTATTTTCAATTGTATTCACCTGGTTGCTGTAGTCTCTTAATATGTAGATCTTGTTACCAGCTGCATCAGTTACAGTACTTAGTTTGCCAAAGCTAGTATTCACATTGTAAGAAAAGGTATACACTGTCTTACCAGTTAATATATTCTTAGTCGCAATATGTTGCCCGTGTCTGTTAAAAAAATATATTTCTTGTGTTTGAGGATAATATATTTCATATTCTTGGAAGTTATTAGGTTGGGGAAGAGATGCCGAGACCGATCGAATCCGCTGGTTTCCTTGGTCAGATATGTGGAGAACTCCATCTGGTGTCACTGCTATGGAAGAAATAGTGTTAAATTTGGATGTTGTCGCGAGAAAATGATACTCGTCAAAGCATTTGCAGTTCACGTCTAAGCAGCTACATTTTGATTCAGCTCCAGCAAAGTGGGATATTCTTCCATCGCTACCAACAACACGAACCCTGTTAATCATTAATGAATCACTTTCAGCGATATACAAATCTCCATTAGGAGCGAAAGCAATTCCTTGGGGAGATTCTAAATAAATCTCAGTAGCAACGTCACTTCTTTCTCGAAAAGGTGTTGGGGATGGGCAGTGAAGAGGTCGACCAGCTACAACTTTCAACCGCTTATCTTGAGTTATCTTTAGTACCATATGATCATCCAATATATGTAAAGAACTGTCCAAGGGATTAAGTGATAATTCTGTAGGCCAACGAAGATTCACCTAAAAAAGGGTAGTATGTTTAAGTTCACCGTCAGAACATTCTAAACAAATAAAAACATGAGAAAATAAAATAATGTTGACTATACCTTTACTGACAAATTAAAATAAAATAAAAAACACTTAACACTATTCTTTTACGTAAAAACTTATTGTTCCACAGATATTTTAATAACAACTTGAGCTATCTTCTTGCTTGTAACTGAACACTTCAACTGTACTTGTGAACATGATTTTCGTAAAAGCTGGTTACATAACTGGTTTCAAGTCACACACATTTTGTAGGCAGGAAAAGTAATTGTGGGTATTAAAATTTTCTCTCATATCATGTTTCTAATAAGCTTCTAACTGCTTTTATAGAGATATATTTTCTGAGTTAGAGCATTTTCTGTACAAAGAATTACCATACGTATCATTTCATAGTATCTTACAATAATATTTTGCTGCAAACGTATAAAACAAACAAACAACGACACAACGTGCGATATCAAACAACAATCACCAATAATATAAAATAAGCAAATGTACGAGTAACAAGACATATTTATAAAGTATATTGTACCTGGTTAAGTTTTACAGTTCCACTGCAAGGAATTGGTTTCCAGTGGCTTTTGTGGTAATGATCTCCTACAAGGGTATGAATAATTCCGGCTTTGTCCACTAGTCGAATATTTGTTCCATCTGCTATATACATCTCGTTGTGAGCCGATATCGCAATTCCTGCGAAAAATATAACTTATAACGGAGGCTGTCAAAACCCATATCGTGAAACGTGCTATCATATTTTACGTTTTGGTATAACAAGTTGTGTGAGAGATCGCAATGAATACAAGTAAAAATAATAGTTGAATCATTATAAGTTAATAGCTATGGTATGACTTAAGTGTCATATTTAGATATATGTAAATAAGATAAATTTAAAATATTACTTGAATTTTTTAAACTAATATAGTTTTTAAAATACATAATGTTTTAACTGTGTGTTTGAAGTTGATTTGATAATTGTTTTTTAAACGATACAGATTTCAATGTTTGAAACATTTCTAACATTACGTTTATCAGCTGTATTAGTGTAGTTAAAAGTATGAGAGTCTCGGCGTGATCCGAAAACCAAAGCGTGTTTGAAATTTTGAACTAATCGAGTAAAATGTTTTCACCTTATCTATAAAGGTACAAATTTGACAATGGAAGATGATTCGCACCACATAGAGCAAAAAACTGTTTTTTGATGTAAACGAGAGCTAAATATCTTAGTGTCATTCGGATAATTGATGACATAGTAGGAATAATATCACAGATACTTGGGGACTATTAGGGTATCATTCATTATACAGGCGCTGACATGTTAATTGGGAATTCGCCTTTTACGAAGATTGTTTGCTTTTTTCAAAAGTTATTCGATATGATCAAATGTCCCAAGGAAAGAATTAAAATTGAGGTACTCACATTCAAAGGCAGAATTTTGTTGGGGTAGTTTGGGGAATATCTGCAAAAACTCACTAGACCAGACTCAATCAATCATTCTGGTTTTATATGAAGGTACGCTTTACCAGACACAACAGAAGTAAGATTAGTTGCTGGTAGTTTTTGCCAAGAAACAAATATTACGTAGTTTAAAAATATTTTGGATGAAACTTTAGAGCAGGATAAACGTTTGATATAATTTCAACAATAATGTACTTATTTAAGTTTTTTTTTAATTTATTGTTTAATGACTAGGGGGCGGTCTGTTATTCAGTTACATTCTATTGCCATATTTACTAATAATATGTTATTTAAACTACAGAGAAACATCATTATTAAAGCAGTGTTTATCCTTAAGCCACCATTTATACTGTCATTAAGTACACTTTTAAATTGTTTGATAAATAAAAAAACAGTTATTACTATTTCTCAGGGCAAAAATAACAATTTACACAAATGTATCTTAATTGGTTGAACATGCACGACTAGTCAAGTTTAGTTGTAGTAAAACTAAATGTACAGGGATTTATACATAAAAGCCCCCAGTGGCTCAGCGATATGTCTGCGGACTTACAACGCTAAAAATCGGGTTTCGATACCCGTGGTGGGCAGAGCACAGATAGCCCATTGTGTAGCTTTGTGCTTAATTCAAAACAACAACAACATTTATACATAAATATTGTACAATCATTTACATTACTCTCACAAACAATTTGTACTGAATATTTTTTCACGACATCCAGATTAAAGACATATTCACTGTATTTACCCCAGTCTTTTTCAGATAACGCTTCAAATTTTTTTCTCTCACGCAATACATACTTTCACTCGATTTATTTCAGTCTTATTCTGATAACATTTCAAAAATATTTCTGGTCACACAAAACACACTTTCATTATATTTATCCCAGTTTTGTTCTGATAACACTTCAAGAATAGTTCTGCAATACAATACAGTCATGTGAAAAAATTAGGACACCCTATAAAAGCCTGTGTATTTTTGCAACAATTTTGGATATATAGCTAGTTAATCTCAATTTTAACAACCCTGAGAGATTATGGGAATATAACTAAACAATTAAAACTGAGGTGCAGCTGGTGTGAGGAAAAAGTTAGGACACCCTACCACCTAATAGCTAGTGTTACCCCTTTTGGCTGAAATAACTGAAGTGAGACGCTCCTTGTAGCCATCTACCAGTCTCTGACATCGGTCTGAAAAAAGTTTGCCCAACTCCTTAATGCAGAATTCTGTCAGCTGTGAGATGTTTGAGGGGCTTCTTGCATGTATAGACTATTTCAAGTCACCCCACAGCATCTCAATGGGATTAAGATCTGGGCTTTGACTTGGCCATTCCAGGAATCTCCATTTCTTAGTTTTCAGCCAGTCCTTGGTGGATTTATTGGTATGTTTTGGATCATTGTCGTGTTGTAGGATCCAGTTCTGCTTCAGCTTTAATTTTCTTACAGATGGTTTCACATGTTCCTCAAGCACTCTCTGATACACAGTAGAATTCATGGTGGATTCTATGATTGTGAGCTGTGCAGGTCCTGCTGCAGCAAAGCAGCCCCAAACCATGACACTTCCACCTCCATGCTTCACAGTTGGTATGTGGTTTTTTCCTGGAATGCTGTATTTGGTTTACGCCAAACATGTCCTCTGTTCTAGTGTTCCAATAATTCAATTTTGGACTCATCTTTGGACTTGCTTGGACGATCAGACCTGGGCATGTTGGCAGTTGTTTGAAAGCCCTCCACTTGTTGACTATTTTCCAGACAGTGGAATGGCTGATTTGAAATTATTTTGGGATCTTTTTAAATCCCTTACCAGACTCATAAGCTGCTACAATTTTCTTTCTGAAGGCCTCAGACAGCTCTTTTGCTCTCACTATGGTGCTCACTCTCACTTCAACAGTCAGGAGCACACCAAACTAAAAGTCTGAGGTTTAAATAGGGCAAGCCTCATTCACAATGTTGAATAACGATCTTCTTGTGTCATATATTAACAATTAAAAAGACAAAATAATATTTTAATATATTATTCCTTCCTTTTATCTGCTATTAACATTTGAACTGAGAAACATATGAATAATGAGTTTACAAAAAATGTATTAAAAAGGCACATACGTTGTTTCCTTTCACAAATAGCTACCTAATGCTCCCTATCATTATAAAACACTTCAACGACTGATTTTGTGTAGCAGTTAGAACGAATAATTTTTACCACCCCTAATATTTCTTATATTCAATCATGTTATTCAATGTCACGCTAAGCTGATTAAAGATAATATCATGTAACAAAATTTTTACTTTTTCTTGTTCCTGGGCAGAAAGTGTTATTTTCCAATTGCTTATACGTAAAGTAAATGGAAAAAACCTATTTTTCTACTCAAACTTTGCATTTGTGACATGGGTAATGAAATTTCTAAATGTATCCATTTTCCAGAACATTCCAGGTAGATTCAGTGCTGCGTAGCTGATAGAGAATTTTCTCGAACTTACAAAAGTTTCAAGAACTTTCTGGAATGTTGTAGAATTTACGAGAATTTTCAAGAACCTTTCAGAATTTTCTAAAACTTTCTATAGTAATATATATATATATATATATACAGGGGCTCACCACTTACCACTTCAGTTTAGTTTTAGCTGCCTAAGTGAACACATAGACCTATCTGATTTTATTAGATATGGCATAAAGAAGCTGCAAGCATTCTCCAGACGCATTCTGCTATGTATGTAGCTAATGTATTAAGACAAGAGCAAAAAGGTACTCTGTGCCAGCATCTGCTAAATGGTGTGAAGCCTACAAGGCATATTTCGACATGCCTGTGGGAGATCAAGACAAACCCTGGGCACCTCATTTTACCTGCGAGCACTGCAAAAAAAAAGGTAAGATGGACAATTTTTGCTTGCTTGAATAGTAAGATTTTATATTATACAAATTTTAGACCTTTTAAAATTTAAATATTTTTTTTTAATTTCCAATAGTATTGAAAAAATATCGCATATAAAATATTTTGCATGAACCTCTTACACATTAGTTGTGGATCAAATAAATTTATTCTTCATAGTAACAATTTTATTTTACTATTATAATGGTACAGAGGGGCAAAGAGAGCCATAAAGTTCGCTCTTCTAAGAATTTGGCGTGAACCCACTGACCACTAAAACAATTGCTACTTCTGCATGGTGGACCCTTTCAAACATCGGGCTGGCAAGAATACAACTGCTATCACGCATCCGTACATTCTATCATCCATCGCTCCAGTGCCACACTGCCCTGAGCTCCCTGTACCCACTCCGCCATCGTCAGAAGAGGAGATATACATTGAAGATATAGATTACAATTTTAGAAGTGCAGCTGGTGAGAGAAACCCATACTACCCCAACCAAAGAGATCTCAATGACTTGATCAGAGATCTTTGTCTAACAAAGTCGAATGCCGAGCTTTTGACATCTAGGCTCAAGGAGTGGGATTTGTTAGATGAAAGTGTGCAAGAGGAAGCGTCACCGACATTTTTCGAGTTTCTGCACTCGTCAAGATAGGCTCTTCTTCTGCCACAATGTATCCGGTCTGTGCGAGGCAATTTAAATTGCCTGTAACCCGAACGAGTGGCGTCTCTTCATTGACAGCTCATCAAGAAGCCTCAAAGCTGTGCTGCTCCATAACGAGAATAAGTATTCATTTCTTCCCCTGGCTCATTTGGTGCACCTCAAAGAGGAATACAACAGCGTCAAACCCTTGCTAGGAGCCTTGAAGCATGATGAGTATGGCTGGGAGGTTATCGAAGACTTCAAAATTGTGATATTCCTCATGGGTCTCCAAGGAGGCTTAACCGAGTTTTCCTGTTATCTTTGCCTATGGGACAGCAGGGACACCGCAGCGCACTATAACAGAAAGCACTGGCCACCACGAACCGAGTTCTCTGTGGCTCACACAATGTCAAGAGTGAGCCACTAGTGGACCTCCAGAAGGTGTTGTTCCCACCATTGCACATAAAACTGGGTCTAATGAAACAATTTGTCACAGCTGTTGATAAGGAGTCTGCAGCCTTCAAGTACCTTCGAGACTTCTTTCCTAAGCTGTCTGAGGCAAAGGTCAAAGCTGGTGTCTTCATTGGACCACAAATAAAGAAGATCCTGGAGTGGACAGAATTTCCCAAGAAGCTCAGTAGTAAGGGGAAAAACGCTTGGGGCAGCTTTGTCGCAGTGGTTTGGGACTTCTTGGGCAATCACAAGGCCGAAAATTTACCCTTTTTTACAAAGAAAATAGGTTAATTTTTAAATTTCATTATTCAGGTCACAATAGCAAAGTTTGAAGAGAATAATGGCCATTTTCTGCACTTTTACAACATACGCAATTAAGAAATAACACATACTATTCAGGAATAAAATTTGTGTTACATAGTGTAATGAACAACGATGCTGTCATTATAATTCTTTAAGCTCTGCCCTCCCCATCCAGGGACACAGTGGTAGCCATGTATGTAATACATGTATGTCATATCATGTCAATGTTTGAATCTATTTTAGTGAAAAGTATATAAATTTGAATATTAAATGTATGTATACAATATATTTAAACTAAGAGCACTATTTTATTTAAATATGGTAATATCGTAAACCAATTTTACTTTAGCATGATATGATAAGTATCTTTCATATATTTATTACTCATAAGTTTAACTGTTGATATATGTGTATTTCTATATATGAATATATGTATATAAGGCCTGATACTGATAAATATTTGAGTATTTTGAAATGAATACATTGTAACTTACAAAAAAAAAAAACACTTTCTGAGCCAAGTAAAACATTGTTTTCTAATTCAATTTCTATCTTAGGCCATTTCATTCTAGGTTGGAGAAAAATTATTTCATGGATCTTTCATGAACATCTAAACAGGTTTTGTTTACCTGTGACGTGTTTCAAAGTTACACTTAGGTAATTTTATAAAGATGGGGATAAAGGTCCGGTTTTCTTTATTGAACAGTTCTTAGTTAATATTTACACATTGTACGAAAACTGTGACCGTATAATAAAGGAGGGAAAGATGAAACATTATTCACTTACGATAAAATTATAAGCTACAACTGCAATTGTTCTTCTTTTTAACAACTAACAAAACATCGATCGTAAAAGTAAAACCTCACTGTAAAATTACTGTTAGAATTAACATTCATGTAAAATTAAATATACACTGCACCTTTAGGATAAGACAGTTTTGCATCCCTAGCCGATCTTCCATCACCACAAAGAAGCTTATCTCCCGGTAAACACTTTAAGCCGCTACCAACTACAACTTCTATATTGTTACTAACATCTTCAATGTCTTTCAGACTGATAGCACGAAGAACTTGGTGTCTTTCTGGATCGGAAATATACAGTTTTCCATCCACTGGAGCCACAGCTAAGTGATATCTATAGGCTACTTGTGCATCACTGTTGGAACAAAAATTAAATCATTTACCGCTAATTTTTCAACTCAGAGAATTTAAAAGTAGCTTTCTTACCAGCTTTTTGTTTGGCATAAAAACTACCTTCAGTTTTTGTTTCAGTGAAGAATGTAGTCGTATTTTGTTATGACGACATTGAAATGCTAAACATGTGAGATACACTTGTTTATCCAACTTCAAAACACAATATTTATTACTAAATGAATATGCTGAAAAGTTTAGATATTACGATATTTTTGACTTTTATATGATGGTTTAACTCTCTCATACATATAACATAAAGGAAGTACGATATGTTCTGTCTATTCTAGTTTACACATAAAAAACCATCAAAAACAACATTAAAAACTATACAGCTATTACTTGTACAAAAATGCACCCTACCACACCCCTAATATAAACAGCAAATTATATATATGAAAGTTTCTCTTCTTGAAATTTTCCTGGAAGGGACCTACTTGTGTAACGATAACATTAAGCTTCTAATTTAGGGCCTTCTTTGGAAGCTTTTTATTTATTTTGTTTTAAACTCGGATATTTCTTTTTATGCTGTCACGATAGATTCACTGTGATTAAGTTCGTAATCAAGAGCTTATCGAAGCGATAATTAATCAAAGAACCTCTTTTCCCATTAAGATGTAAAGTATTTAATTTTTCTTTCTTGTTTTGTAACCTGAAATAGAGAAAAGCTGGACTTTATTACGATATCGACAGTTTATATATTACTGTACGACAGCACTATAATACTCCAATTAAATGAAGTAAATGCAAGCAATGTCTTAATTTACACATTAAAAAAGGATACATATATAAACATATCATGTTTCTCACGCCATTATCTTAAATTATACTTTTTACCATACTTAACACAATTAAAGAAACAATGCACCGGGTAGCGTAGGAAGATGGGCACTAAATGTGGAGAATTTCAATTCAGTTTTCTAAAGCACATGCATTCTACTCATTTTTGAACTGGTAGTTAAATATGTAGTATTCAACCTCTGTCTTCAGAAAAATAAAGTACAAAAAAATACGCATTTCATGCAAAAAATAACGTACCTGAGTTCTACTACTGTGGTAACCAATCCATTTGGTGTAATTCTACGAATTAAATTGAAGTCTCCAACAAATATGCTTCCATCTGGAGCTCCAGTTACAGTTACAGGTGCCAAAAGACGTTGTTTCTTTGCTATGCCATTGCAATCTGGACAATGCAGAAGTCTTTGTTGTCCATCTCCCATAATATTCAGTAGTACTTTGGGTTTGTTCTTTAAATAAATATTTGTACCATCTCCTTTTTGCAAAATACCTAGTGATAAATAATAATTCCACATTGACGAGTAAATGTTAATTAGTTGAAAAATTAAAGTTCAGTGAAAATAAGTAATAAGGAAATCTGTGTTTTCTTCCTAGAAAAAGCGATAAATAAATGTATATATACTTTTGTTTTACTGTTAGCAGGGTAAATGAACACATATAATAAATGAGATTGAAAACAGTTTTTATGTCTGTTAATAATGGTCTTTACCACAACTCTCTCAGAATGTATAATCGGCATGCGTTAACTTAATCCTGATGTAAGTTTCAGTCAGAATTACATACATCTATTGATTTTGGTTTCCAACTATCACTAAAGGCGGCATATAATTCACACAAACTAACTTTCGGTATTGGATCAATGAATTTATACGTAAAATAATTAATTGGATATTTCACGTCAATGTACAAACGTTTGTCATATTATTGAACCCTTTTACTGTAAAGCAGGATTATTTTTAGCTTACCTTCATGGAAGTTATATCGATGATGAATATCTAGATTCCAACCTCCGATCTCGGAAATACTCATATCATGTCCACTGACCTGGGTGTTCTGCACTTCCCAAATTATTTGTGGACAGATGCTGTATTCATAGCCAATATGGACTGTAACAATAAAAAACTAATCAAGTATAATAAGCTCGTTAAACTTCATGTAAATGTCATTAGGTACGATTTACGTTATAGAAAAAAACGGTGATGAATAATACAATTGTTAATGTATAAAATAGTAACTGTAATATAATATAATAAACTTAAATTTACAATAAAGTGTTTAAAGTATGATTCTAATGATATTGCTGAAATTAAATGTCAATATTCAATGAAAAAGTTATGTAAGTTTATTATTTAAATATCAATAGCCAACATAATCTATGTCCGTAAATGCATGTCTGAGGTTAATAGAAACATCAAAAAGTATTTACTAGTGATTCAAATAATCTTACAAAGGTCGAGTAACAACAAAAGCGATTTAAATTTTCTTTTATCAAAATTATTCTATTTCTCGAAACATACATGCACTTTCTTATTGAAAATATTTAATAATTTCATTAATACAATGCATTAACCTGTAGCAGTTGCTACTCCATACACTCTCTGTCGATAGACGTTTCTTCTGTTCCAAGCATATGTAAATTTAATCCCGGGGTCAGCCTCGAATTGCTTCTCAAACAAAATTCCTTCGATTGATATTCGAAGATGAATAAGACGCAAAGTCGGGGGAATCTCGTCAGGTGTTAGTTGTAGTTGAATTGTTGATAAATATCCCCCCATTCTACTGCTGTGGTAAACAAGATGAAGGTCTGTACCAGGAATGGAGAGGCTTTCCTGAACAACCTATCGGTAAACAGAAGAAACGCAAGAATATTATGTTTACGGTTCGTTTGTCTGAGAATTATCATACATACCTCAAAGAATATATAAAACATAATCTATTTATTTTAGAAATATTTTTAGGTAATAAATTTTCAAGATGAGTTAGGACTATCGATAAAGTATTTAAAAGCAGACGTCATCCTGTTTTACTGGGATCTTATGATATATTACAATCATTTCATGTCTCAAAATCTTAATGTGTCTCACACATAGTTTGATTTATTTTGTAAGGTAAACGTTGCCTCATCAGTTTCGCATTTGTTTCATAACTATGCATGAAAATAAAACTAAATACAGACTACATTATCCCACTAATCGAATTGTTTAGAAAGTTAAAATTTTAACTATATATATATTTCAATCTTGTTTTAATGCAAGTATTTTTCTAACAACCTGAGATTCTGTCAAAATGGAACTCTTCTCCGGACATCCACCTTGAAAGCCGTGTTTCCAAGTCGCAAGCACAACGGGCTTCATGGTGTCGTAGTTATGATCCAAACACAAAGATGACTTGTAGTCGACTGTATTCTCTTCACGAATGGTCATGATAACTTTATTCATGACAACAATTTCATTCCATGGAACAACAACAATACGTTCATGTGGCTTGAAAGGTTCACGTTGGAACTGCAGTGTTACAGCTCCACCCCCATTTACCATGAGGTCAAACCTATAACAAAGGTTAGGATAGGTTCAGTATGGAATGTAACTGTACTGTATAAAAACGTCTGAAAAAAAGCAGGATTTAATAACTGACAAGGTTAGCTTTACGAAGTCTAAATTAATATTCTTATAATGATGACCCTGAATAATCGAGAAATTGATTGTTCTTTATTTAATATAGTTTGTAGTTTGCTACAACGTCTACAAGTAAACTATGAAGTAAAAATGGTACACACTACACATAGTTTCCTTCCAAAACTGCTGTTACCTCTTATGACAAATCACTAACCACGAATATTTTACTGTAATATACTTCAATAATAATGTTTGTTTTTAATGGATAGTCTTTGTTTTTATTGTAAAATTATAACCTACATGGTAATTACTCTTACCAGCCCGTTTCTCTGGTAACAGTGAAACCAATTAGTGGATCTGTCGATATTCCAACTCGAATTCCCCTCAAGCCACTGCCAGATAAACTTACTACTTGCCCGCGGATTACGGAAGCACGACTAGGAAAAGGCAAAAACCACAAAAAATGGGAAACTTACTAAAATAGCTTTAAAAACGTGAATTATCTTGATATTCTAATAGTGCTATCTATTTAAAGGTATGTGAAAATTAACTTTGATTGATTGCAAAATTCTCTTTTAAGAAGAAATGATCTAAGCCATTTTAAAATGTATGGAGACATAATCACATCAAATTTTATTTGTTTTCAACGAAATGATATTAGCTGTCAAAGTAATAAGATATTATGTACTTTTATTAGCTACTATACTTTGTATAATGAGGAGTCGAAAATTACATACAGCAATGATTTTGTAGATTACTTAGCAACACAGTTTTCATAATTCATCACAAAGTAACAAAGTATTATTTGATTAAAAACGGTTAAAAACACTATACATATTTTGGATAATGTCATAAATTCCAGTCAAGAAAAAAAAGATACAGAAAGATGTACATACCTTGCATTAAAGTGATTCCAGAACATGCTGAAGGTGTAGAAGGAAGAAGAGTTAATCGAAATTAGACAGTTCAGACAGTTAATCTGTAAGTATTTATTTATTATGCACAAGGTTTTGGGACATCTTTATTTCAAGGATGGCTTAGCATGCAATATTTAATATTAGTTTTCGGATATAATATTTGGTTAACAATCGTCAATAACAAAAATGTTATACTTCATAGCTATTATTAGAAATCTGAAAGCATCGTTATGCAAACACCACATGGTTAAATGGTACACACTCTCTGTACAATTAATTTTTTCTGTAATTAGCACACGTTTTCAAAAGTTTTCAGGATCATAGTATTTTAAATTACTTATTTTGCTTTGCACAACTTTCACAAAATAAATTCACCTTTAAACTTTGAAGTGTTTGAAATATATCTGAAGTGAATTTTCATAACCACTTTAGTTATCGTGTAAAATAAACTTATCATACATACCATAAGTTTTAAACAGATTATATCAATATTTGTAGCTGTAATACCAAAAAGTATGACTTAAAACAAAGTTACTTGTAAACATAAACAGCGAGCATTAAAAATAAATTTATTTTCATTTTATTCATGTCAATATAAATATATATTTCACTTTTTTCGGAACTGACACATACTTTTTTAAATAATAATAATTTTTGTATTTATTTTTAGAGAAAATATGGAAAGTTTGAATAAGTACACAATATCTCCAGTGTAAATGTTATACCTGTCATTGAAAGCATCTTCTCGAGCATAGCTCTGAACTGAATCCTCTTCAATCAAAAACTGCATTCTTTGGAAAAAAGAAGACGTCACAGCAGGAGGCTGTTTTCTGAGAAGAATATCTAATGGATCTGTGGCTGAGAAACAAAGTGGGTTGTCCTTACAATCTTTACTCCTGCAGCACTCACTGTCAGCACAATCTACGAGTCCATCTGTCGATTTGGGAAATATAATAGGACTTAGAATGCGCTACGATAATTCAAGAAAATAATGCTGCACCATAACACGTTTAGGCGTAGAGTGAGTTACTATTGTAAATGCGATAAGCACTATTCACTTTCAATGCAAGTATCAGGCCACATTAAGTGATATTGATAAACCTCTAATAGTTAGTGCTATTTTAATAAATACATAATTGCACTTTGTTGTATATAGAAACAGAACTATTTCCCTTAAGCTTCAGAGAGCTCAAAGGTTTATCGTTTTAAAATTTAATGAATGCATTTGAATGTATCAAGTATTTCAGGAAATTATGTTTTTTTCTAAATGAGAAATAACAAGTAATTAAAATATAAGATGGAATACGAAAAGGACAATGAAAAGGAAACAAAGAATTCGTTGTATCGTTCTATGCAGTTCATCTTTCTATTCTTATTTAACTGTCAGATGCAACCATAACCTCTTTGTTAAAACCATCAAAATTCACTTTAACTCTAAACAAAGATTATGTGCAGGAAAAAAACCAACTTTCTCTACACTAGAAACTTATCTCAAAACTAAAATGCCACTCGCAAACTTGATAAGAGACTACAAGAAGTATAACCTCATTAATTAGCGTGATACACTCTAATCTAATCATCCCAACTCAGATTTTTACCAATTTAGAATAAAATACAATTGTTTTTCTTTTCTTTTGTGAACGTGTTTCAAAGAAACACAAAATCGATTAAAAATATCCTTTCTTTCATAATAGAAATGGCGTTTCCGGACTGGACGAATAATAATTTTCAGATAATTAGGAAGAAAAGTTCAAATGGAGATATACTGTAATGTTTAGTTTAATTTGTCTAAATGTGTCTTTTACTTACAGCGCTTTTCCTTGGGGGGAGAATTCTATTGTTTAGAAAATACCATCTAAAAGTCATATTGGTGAAAAGATTTAATAAAAAATTCAATAACTTTCTCTTTGTTTCACTTTCGAATTAGAACTATCTAAAGATCAACTAACACACTGATATAAAGTGAATCTTTTGCTAAACAATTATGCTAAGTTTTCAAGAAACGGATTTGCAGCATCAACTTCAGTTGAAAATATAATATCAAGTAAAATAATACTTGTAATATCATTAGATCATTTTAAAAAATAATGAACAAGTTTATCAAACTAACTGCTGCAACTGTTTATAACGTGACGTATACTTGCTATTTAACACCACATACACAATATAATAGTGAGTAGTTCCATGTTTAGAGATAATAGTTTTAATTTGTCTTTACTAATAATTCTAAAATATTCAGTCATTTATTTTCTCTATTCTGTAACTATCTGGTAATTAAATTATAATTGTTGTTGTTTTTACAAAGGGTTTTAAAGAAACTTCTTTCAAGATGTATTGTTCCATTAAAAATAAATTTCTTTCTTTGGTCTGAAAAACAGATATTTGACGAAGATAACTTAATTTTAAGTTAAGCTCAGTTAAGTCATAATGACACAAGTGTGAATTAATTCGGTTACATTTTGAGTCGATTTCTGAGAAATACTTTTTTTCCTTTACCATTGTCGTTGTCCTTGCTGTCGTCACAGACTCTTTCTAATGGGACATTGCAGTCCACTCCGTCCCAGTCGTATTCACAACGACACTGCCATTCGCCTCCAACCATCACACATTCTCCATGACTGTTACAGCTTTTGGGACAACCCTCTGTAAATATTTGAAATATATTACTATTGTATGAACTACCTTTCTTCTAAACATCTTATTTCGAACTAAGAACGTTATTACTAGATTATAGAAAATGATATAGCAAATATATTTCAATTTTATACCAAGTGTTCAGAACCTACAGTTTTAGTGTTTATTGAACGTTCCTATAAAATATTCATTTAAAGTACACATGCACCTGAATTTCTCATTAAGAAGGCTTTGATTGTAGTAAGATAGAAGAACGTAACTCTACAAAAGAAGAAAAAAGAATCCAGCGGTACCTATATTTATAGAAGATCATATAATAAGTATACTTTACAGCCAGGGATCACTTAAAGTCCTGTTTAATTCTGTCTTTTGGGCTATGACAGTGATGTGGTCATTAGTGTGTACTGAATACTTTAGAATTTCCTTGTGATTTACCACGACTTTAATTAAACAAACATAGATGTCTGTGTATGTAGCTAACAAATCATGTGCTCATGTTTTCACGCAAGACTTAAAATATATTTACGACAGATATAAGTTTTGATCTATGTTGAAAGTTTCCTCGTAACGACTTTCATGAAGTGTCTGCTTGTATAACTCGAATTACGTGAACTTTGAACTTATGGTTCCTTTGTTTATCAATATTAATTCTTAGTACATACCATATAAAGATTAACGTTTTCATTTAGCTTATGATAAATTAATTTAAAATGCTTAACTATCTATTTTTGATACTTGTGTTTCTAATTTTAACCGTGATGCAATACTTCAAATAAGAAGTTTTATCTGTTTATGTATTTACTGTGTTTGCAGAAAACTTTTAAACCTATGTAATGAATAAAAATATTGTTTAACGAATAATAAAAATCTTACCCAAAGTGCAATGACGACCATTCCATCCTTGAATACAAAGACAAGTGCCGTTTTTACATTGTCCATGCTCAGCACACCGTAGGTCACATAATTTGTCCATGCACTTCGTTCCACTCCAACCCTCTAAACATACACATTGTCTGTCTTGACATCTTCCATTAGGGCCGCAATCAAGATCACATTTTTCTAGAATAAAATTTTATTGATAAGAGAGAGACAAAAAGAAAAATAGTCTCAAAACAAAATTTACGTAACGTTTTAGTTAATCCAGCTCGAATCGCTTAGAATTCGAAAATGCTTATTATGAGTTGGATTAGATCAGTTGTGTAAACATGTACATAAAATTTCCGTAAGTCTTCTGTTTTATTATTTGTGGCCTCTTCAACGATGCCAGATTTACTTTATGAAAAAAAATAGTTGATGTAATTTCACAAACAAAAAACTATGTGTCCTTCAACTGTAATATCTCTTTAGCTTTTTTGTTCCGATAAATGTTGAAAAGAATTATAATGATAAAGCTTTCCTATGTACCACTCTTTCTCCTATACAAAAATGACTCCACTACATAAAACCTTCGTATACAATCTGTATTATATTTCATTTATTTGCTTATTTCTGTGTACGAACTACTAATCATTTAAGTGTATTTTGCATGTTCTTCATAGAGAACAAGATTAATAGTAGATCTTTGAAAAACACTAAAATAATGAGTTTATTTTACCTCATAAATCACTTATAATGAATCAAATACCATGAAGCAGATATTAGTTTTATCAGACTAGAAATAGATTGGTTTTAGTGCTGTGTGCCCATAAAGTGCACTAAAATACTGATAGTTCACGTCCTGTTGCTACAAAACGCGTTCCGTAGTTTGAGGTTTATTGATGCATTAGTAAAATGACAGTAAAATTCCCCTTTTCGGTCTGACAAAAGTAGGCAAAGAGCCAGCGATGTGTATTTTTGGCTAGCTACATTCCCTCTAGCTTAGCAGTTTATATTTATTAGAGCTATACAAATATCCTTTGCGTAACCGAGCGCAAAATTTCTGAAAAACCAAACAAAAGCGTTAGCAACAAAAATTGATAAAATATATTTCAACTACATTTGAAAATTTGTTATAATCATCTGATGTTTTTAATGAGTAAAATTATAAAACTAAGTTTCATAATTTTTAATTAGCATGGAAAAAATTAAAGATTAGACCAAAAGAGGGAGCAAAAGTCTATTACCTTAAATTGCCCTTCATTGAGCAATTTCCTCTACAAAAAGGATTCTCTTTCTAAAGGGCTACCATAAACAATTCCTCTAGAAACTAACTTTCTCATTCTTATTTTTGTTTTGTCAAACCACCTAAGGTACCCACTGTACCTAAACATCATTTACACATCTGCTATATTTTGGAAAACAAAGCTCCTGTATCACAAAACAGTTGTAAAACTATAACTTTTACTAACCCCAAATTAACCTAAAATTTATTATGAAACCGTGTTTCAGATCAAAAATTATTTTCGCTACAAAGATCATGTGCCTACTTCCCATTGTTTACATCTAGTCTACTCGTTACACGTGCGGAGACTAAGGCCTCCTATATCAAACGTTACTTTGAGTACGTGCATGTGAACACGTGGGCATAGATATAATTTTTTTTATACTAAAATTGCTTACTTCTTATGTACAGCATATTGCGGTTGTAACTGCAAATCCTTTTTATTTATTTTATACCTCCAGGCTACTGATGATGGAATTTTGAAAATTCCGAAACGTTTAATAAACGCTTCCTGTTATCACGTTCATGTTTTGTGTTACCATTGACAAAGTCTTCTAACAAACAAGATGAAAGGAAATATTAAACATGTAATATCACTACACTGAACATGTAAATTAAACAAAATCGCAAAACAAGTAGAATATGGATAAATTTTTGTAACACAATAGGGTCGGTATTGCCGTATTTTTAAATGCTGGCTGTCATCTATCCTTTTCATCCTTTTAGGTAAAGCTATGAACGCGATGTTTTTGAAACTGTTTTAAATCACAGGTAACTGTCTATATCTGTGCTAATATTATAGAAACACTAACAAAAAGGGGAAAAAATTAAAGAAATTTATTGACTTAAAATTTATAAATTAGGACACGTAAGGACACAGATTATTTATGGTCAAAGAAAGACACTTAAAGCGAAGCTAAAATTTAAGCTGATAATGAGTATAGCTAATTAAATATATATTTCTTACTTACAAGGCGTAGATTTCATTGTTTCTTTAGTTGGGTGCCCTTGTCGTTAACCATATTTTCCGCCGCGGTAATTGTGATTATATCACCAACAAAACTGTTTTTTTGAAATGGTTATTATTGAAGGTATATATTTTTATCTTTCACTTATGCAGTTTTATTGCACACGTAAGGTTCTGCTAAAGTCTATAAGGAATTTCTATTGTTAGGATAGACGGTGGTGTTTGATTAGGTGACTTCGTAATGTTTGTGGTACATTTTGAGTAAATTAATGCTATAAACATATATATATATATATATATATATATATGATTGTTACGAATGGTATTTATTTGATTATTGATACTAAATGACAAACATTATAAACATCATGAACATTTTGGTATATTTTTTTGGTAAATAATTAAACATTTGTTATAAGTTTTTGTATTTATGGAATAATTTTTAATGTCTAATGAATTTGACTACATTATTGGCAAATGACTTGTTTACTTTTGTCAATCGTCTGATAACTACTAATGTATAATTCATGTCTGCATATAAATTAAATTGTTTTTACTTTTGCTTCTATAAATTTAAAACTTTTTAACTTATACCATAATACATACATTTTAAAAGGTCTGTAACAAATGCTAAAACTGTTTACCACGTGTTGTTTCTACAGCAAACATCAGAAAACAAAACGCCTAAACGGTAAAGAACGTTTGTTGTGACCAAGGATCCAACACTCATATACATTTATACATACATACACCCAGCTGAAAATATTTCTAAACATATATACATAGAAATGAAGTTACTTAAATACTACAATCTAGACACATAGGACTCTAAATGAAGAAATACTACATACATATTACAAGCCCATCAACGCTGGAATAACTCCATCCAGTCACCCATATTTCAAAAAAAATCAAAATTTACCTTGAGAGCAGTCAGGTCCTGTCCACTGATCATCGCAAACACAACGTTGAAGCTCAAGATCAAATTGACCATGCTCCGAACAATCTGGAAGACAACGCAGTGCATCGCTGTCCGGTTCGTTACAGTCTGCTCCTTTCCAACCTTTCCTGCACAAGCACATACCGCTGACACAAACACCATGACCTGAACAGTCTGGATCTAGGCAGTCGACTGTAACACAGTTAGTTTCGTTAAGTATTCACAAACGATGTAACTTTTATTTTATTCTAATTCCTTTCAAAGCATTAAATAACCTTGCATGTACAAGTACCAAACAAGTTGTGAGAATCTTAGTTTATGTAGATATAGTTTCTTAAGAATACAAAATTTATCATATACGACTTTTGAAGATCCTTATGATGTCCCGAAAACTTTGAAGTCTAATAGTTAATTTCAACAAAGCTGGTTGCTATCCCTTTAACAGTGTTGTAGGATACAAAAATGAAAAAAAATGGTGTAAAAAACAGTCCAGACAACGTTTATCTATCCTTTACCAGATTATCTTTCTTCCATAAAATGTTTTGGGCAGTAAACAAAAAAAATCCATATATGTGTGTAACTCGAAGTAATTTAGCATATGTACGTAATTTACATATCAGAAAATTCCATTATTGTTTTACTTGTAAGGACAGCCATTCAGATTGTTGTTTTGAATTACTATGTTTAGGTTTTAGGAAGATTAAATGATAGAACAAACATGAAATACAATTAAAACTCTCGTTTTACTACCTAAATTGAATGATCGAAAATATCTTATTGGATTGACGATATGGTATATTATTGAGTACAAATCAATAATTTGTTTAGAGTAAAGGACACCAGAACAGAATTATAAATAGTCTTCGTACACGAGGTTTCAAAACATATAATATTCTTACTAGAATGACTATGACTATCTAATGCTTTTAATATATTTGTCTTATCAAACGTAATTAAGATTAGCTCAGAATAAAGTCTACAAGTATATATTTTATAATTCCTACGTATTTTTATGCATTGCACTATAACCGACATTTGAGAGTAATGCTACGGCCATAAATGATATAAATCAAAGACAAAAACTAACATTTTGCAAGTTATTATAAATTAATCAAAAGTTGTTAAAGAGAAGACAAACAAGAGGGAATCCTCAGTAACCGTAGCACTAGAAATTCTTTCAGGCTGGATTAGAGTAAATTAATCTATGGGACCTTTTTTCCTTTTTATGAGCTATATTTTGTGCACCATCAACACTTGCGTATATCCGATTCGATTTTAATACTCATCAGAATCTCTATAAGTCTACTCTCAAATGAAATTTCTTTTAAGCAGGATTAGAGTGTAATCGAATACATCAGTCAAAGGGGTTTGACTTCCTGAGTTCAAAACTGTAATTAAATCTCAATTCGTTCATGAGATGATGGAGCTATAAGCTAAAATTTTATACCTGAAAATCAAAACAAAAAACAGATCCATTATGTTCGTTTGAAACTAAGCACAATGGGCTATCTGTACCATGCTTACCACGGGTATCAAAACCCGGTTTCTAGCGGTGGGACTCAGCAGAGATACTGCTGTAGCGCTGGAAGGGCCTGAGCCGTTCTATGAGCTGTTATGTCGCAGCTAAAAATATAGCAGTGCTAAAATTAGACCTCATATTTACTTTAGTTTTTAGACTTGTGTTACACTCCAGAACATCGTTAGTAAATATTCATATTTCAAAGGAACTTTAAATAACAGTACCTGTTTACTGGCGAACTTTACCAACAAAACCAACTCGTTTGTATTAACACAACTCAGCGTCCTTCAGCTTACGCAGTGCGAGATATCGACATTCTATACTGTCAGAGACGATTCACTTGCTATTTTACTAAGGCTCAATATGATTGTAATTTATTTCTATCCAAAATGCTCTCTTGACGTTTTAGTTTCAACGAAAGTATAAACACATAAGCACAAATGAAAAAGAAACCGTAGAAAACAACGTAGTTTATGTATTTATAGTTTATTAAGAATACAAAATTTATCATATACGGACACGCATGTACAAAACAGGTCACGGGTGCTACGAACTAATATTACTTAATATATATTGTTAATAATAAAATTAAAGTTTAATTCTACAGACTTATTTTAATTTAAGATAAACGTATGAATGTGTATATTTTGTGCGTTTATTAACTTTTATCTCGAAAGGTTAATGATGTGTGTATTCTGTCCCACTTGATATTGTGTTCTAACTCACTTTCATCGTGTAATAATGTTGATTTATGTTTATATCTTTTTCGAATCTATACAACTCACGATATAATTTCATATGCGTGCTTATAGATAGTAAAAAAAATAAATCCCAAACAGAAAGTTTGCTGACACTTTTAACAATGGGAATGCAAATGTTTTTTGCACGATTAGCATTTATTTATTTTTTAAACGTTCCTAAAGTATTGAAATATAATTAAAGTTGCTTTAGCACATGGATTCGGGATATTTTGTATGATCAAAGACTCATTTTAACGATGTGTCTCATAGTTATGATACAAGAGTTGGGGAGCCATCCAAATAAAAAAGCCTTTAGCTCATTTTTCTTTAACGGAATAAATAAACTCTGATAAACGGTTATAGTTTCCTGATTTCTCTGATAATATGACGACGGAGTATAAGTAAAAAGAAGAAAAACAGGAAAATGGAACTTCATTTTCCTTATTCTAGGAAACTCAGTTCCCGAATTATTTAGTGATCCTTGACGATTTGCGTTTCAGTCAGTGCTGTAGAAGCAGAATAATGGTACATATAGTAATGTAAAACCTATTTTACGACCATTCGCCGGACGTAGACAACCATATTCGGCTTTAATTTTGGCCTTTTCTCTAGGGTTAAGTCAAGAAACGGCGGTGTTTCATGTCGTCCAAAATTGCCTTACTTTCTCTAGAATAATTCTGTATATGCATATATAGAGAGAGTTTATACCGTTTTTTAGGTCTTTGTGAAGGTTTTAAAGCAGCAACGTTAAGTAAATATTTTTGTTGTGGAGATCTGTGACTTTCTTTTATATTTTAGAAGAACGAGAAAAATAATTTTAAAATATTAGCATTTCACTAACAACAGATATAGGATACAATAGCGGATTACAACGGTTACATTTTTTTTTTCCGAATTTTCTTATGGTTTCAATAATAGAGTTCAGTTTACGTTATTCAGTTGATGAAAAACATACGTCACTGGCCCGGCAAGGCCAGGTGGGTTAACGCGTTCGACTTGTAATCTGAGGGTCGCGGGTTCGAATCCCCGTCGCACCAAACATGCTCACCCTTTCAGCTGTGGGGGCGTTATAATGTTACGGTCAATTCCACTATTCGTTGGTAAACGAGTAGCCCAAGAGTTGGCGGTGGGTGGTGATGACTAGTTGCCTTTCATTTAGTTTTACACTATTAAACTAGGAACGGCTAGCGCAGAGAGTCCTCGTGTAGCTTTGCGCGAAATTCAAAACAAACAAACAAACATACATCACACAACAAGGTTAGTAGTGTAATACTGATTAGAATTAGCATAGTTTAAAATAACATAGCGTTACAAAAAATGAAGAAAAAGTTTACATTTACATAAATTGATTTTATGTTTGACAAGACTTAAATCTGGTATTTCGTGGTTTCTTTTGACTATCGCGAAAACAACAACAATACAAAATGCAATTGCTTCTTTGTATTATTAGACGTGAGTTTTTCATTAAACACAAAGAATAATAAATCTTTTTAGCATAAAATAAATAAAAAACACGTGATATTTTAGAATACTTATAGTTGTGTTTACTTTCTTCACAATAATCCCCTTTATAGCCAGGAAAACATCGACAAGTTCCGTCTGCGCAGTCTCCGTGTCCACTGCAATCTGCGACCTCACATTCATCTTCCCTTAGCTGACATTCTTTTCCTTTCCACCCAGGATTACAAACACATTCTCCAGAAACATACTGGCCTCTGCCGCTACAGAGGACTGGACACACTCCTGAAAGAACAGAAAGATTCTACGAATACGTTCAATCACATGATCTTCTTCTATTTCACAATAAACAGTTAAAACGGTGTCCACTATTTTAAAAAAAGAGAGATTATAGTAAGAAGATTCAATTATTTGAAAGTAGAGTACTTATTTATTTATTTATCGCATTTCATCTAAATATTTCGTCACACGTTGTTGCTTAATAGCCTGAAAAACTGTCTTAACAGAAACGTGTGAAAAAAATTCCTAAAATGCAATCAAAATTACGAACTGTAATTGTAAAATAACAAAAGTCAATATCTGTCTGACATGTTGGTGAGCTTTTCTTTGTGTTAAATATTTCTATGAACCCGTTAGCACTTTCATCAAGCTCTCATTGCTTTTGTATGTTAATTGACAGTTTTAAGAAGACTTCGTATACCAAATAATAACACAAACGTTGGTGGTCAGATCGCATAGGTTTGACCTTGGTATAATTAGACGTTTACCTTCTGTCGCAGTGAATGTAAGAAGTTGTTTGGAAAACCACAATTAAATTGTAAGCTTTTTGAACTTGGATTAAAGAACGTAAAAAAAAGATAAATATTTATAATTTTATCAAAATTACTACTCTGTTTAAAAAACAGTCGTCGATAAAACGTACTTAACACCAAGCAACGTTACAGATAGACTTACTATAAGCACAGGAGTCTCCCGCGTAATCTGGCTCGCAAGCACACGTGCCCATGTCGCACGTTCCATGACCGTGGCAGTCATAGGGACAGGGTAAGCTCGATTGATCTGGAAAATATATCAAGTATGAAAACAGTGATTTTCCTAGAAATAATTGTACGTTTGATTTTATTTTTACCAACGTGTAGGCTTGAAAAGAATTCTTATATAAGGATTCTTGGATACTTTTTTCTCTCTTAAAATAAATTTCTAAATGTTAAGTACTACTAGAACTGAGCATTAGAGAACAAATTGATTTACTATAAACCCACCTTAATCTGTAACGTAAATTGGGATATCATACTATGTTTAATAGAGGTGTGAAAGTAAAATGCATTTGACTCTTAAATAACTTTCAATTTTTTTTCTGTAATTAATCATGACCATTCAGTCTCTGTCACTCCAAAGACGCTCGCCGTTTCAGCCGTGGTGGCGTTATAATATCAAGGTCAATGTCACTATTCGTTTGGTAAAAGAGTAGCCCAAGAGTTGGCGGTGGTGTTGATGACTATCTGCCTTCCCTCTAGTCTTACACTGCTAAATTAAGGACGGCTTTGCGCAAAATTAAAAAAACCAAATCATGACCATTCAGTTATAGAACATCATCGTATGTATAAAATATATGTTACGTATCAAATCAAAATATAAAGACCTTAAGTGACAATATGGAAACAAAAAGTAATTAAATAAAATATTAGAATACTTTTAGAAACGGCTTAAAATCTATTTAATTTTCTACCATATTCTTCTGTTAACGTAGTCATCTACTTTTCCATGTTTGAAAGATACAACACATTAACAACTTTGTGGAAGACCTGTAACCAGTATAATTCCTCGGATTATCCTGTGATAAGTGAGAACTTCAATGATAGATTGGATTGGAACTTAGTTTTCAATTTTAAGTTATTGTTTATTACAAAATTATCATTCTAGCTCTTTTGTTCACTGACTGGTTCAACTTCCGTCCCCCGCTAGTACAGTAGTAAGTCTACGGATTTACAGCGCTAAAATCAGGGATACGATTCCCCTCGGTGGACTCAACAGATAGTCAGATGTGGCTTTGCTATAAGAAAAAACACACACACGGTTTAACTCCATAAGTGTAGAGAAGTAATGGAGATTTTTCAAGTTAGTAAATGTCATTGAAGATTATAAAATCTAAATCGTAACTTTGTCAAAGGTTTATTCAAACAACTTCTGTCAGTTGTGTGTTTCTATTTCCTTACTGAAACTCACATTTATTTCTTTGTTTGTTTTAGTATGATGTAATTTTATGCTTATTGACTATCAGGTAGGATTATGTATATTTATATATTGTTTTTAGCATATTTCAGGAACTTCTGGCAACTAACCTAGTTTTACACTTAGTTTTATTAAACGCTTCTTTTCAGTTTTGTGATACCCTAAAGTGAGCTTTTAAAACTTCTTCTCACCAGATGTATTTTGCTGAAACTATACTGACAGCAGTGATGATAAACTGCCTCTGTAAATGTCTGTGTTTTCAACTATAGCAGCAGACTAGTATAAGTTATCAAGTTACTTATCTTGTAATTAATAAAAAAATGCAAATTGAGTAAAATTAGCGTAATCAAAATTCATGAAATCCGTTATCAGTATAGGATCATTGTGTGAATAAAAGACATGTCAATACACCATTAATACCTTTAATCCTTTATATTTTCAAACAACATGCATTACATCCACTGGCTTGAATTTATAAAGTTGAGCATATAATGGTTTGATTTTCAACTTAAAATATTTTAATTCTCAACATAAATTTCCTTATAAAAAATAACGTAAATGCTAGCTTATTTTTCAAATTAATATTTTATTAATGTGTAAATGTATAAAATTAAGGGAATAAATGGATTTTGAACTTATATCAAAGCAATTAGAGTCAAGAATCCATGAGTATAATTTTTTTTTTTCTAAGAGACAAGTATCTAATTCCTACTTGATCACAGAAATAATGTGGTAATAATAACAAAGTGTTAAAATCTGTACAGTTAAAATGAAACCTCTGTTAATAGCAATATCAACTATATCAAAAAAGTATTTTATATTATAATTAGTTGGTTTATAGCTAACATGTTAATTATTATTAAATAAGAAATCTATGTAACAATAGAAGTGGATTGGTTTTAAAATACTTAAGTGTTTGAATACATTTCTTACTCAAATGGCAATTTTCTTATGAAATTCAATAGTATTTTATATTTTTTTACTCATCTTAAAGCTTGGTGGAATATATATTATTTCTTTCATGTTGCATTTCATATTATAAAAAAATATCATAGTAAAAGTTTTTACTTAATCATAAATAAAATTCAACTTATTCTCTTTCTTCCAGAATTATTACCATTGTAACAAATGGTAATATTCCTATCAAATTCAGTTGTGTTTTCTTTTGTATTTTCTAACATTTTGCAACTTAAAACTTTCTCACTATGCATTATATCATTTACTCTAGGTTGAAAAAGAAAAGAAAACATCTGGAAAAAAAAGGTTTCCTGTTCAACTGAGTCTGCCATACTAACACCAAGAATTAATAGGAAAACTGTATGATTAATGTATAATGATATATTTGGTCCTTGTGAAGTTTTAAACTATTACGCTCAAATTAAAAATATTACTTCATATAATATGAATTTTAGGTCTTTTTAAGCTGATTTTATGTGAATCATTAAATGACATAATGAAGAAAAAGTTATCATGGGAAAATTGTAAAGTAGAAAATAAGAAAGTGATTGAAATTAATTCATTTGGATGGATTTCCAAGGAGCACCTATCAGACACTTATTATCACACTTTATTCTATTAATGTTTCAAGATAGGTTTAAAAGATTTTACCAACCATAAATGTCCCTCTTATAAAGATATTTGTTGTTTACCACTTTAATGTAATTATAGTTATGCATGCTTTAGTATTTCAATATTGTGAATATTTTTTACAGTTGAAGTAAATATTATAATACATTAGAATTAGATACTTATCAATACCTACAATTCGTAAGCCACCGATATAACTAGTAGAACAAAATACTAAATTAATAGTGTCATAAAAATACATCCATTTTCTGATGATTTTTTATTTTCATTTTGTTTAACAATTTTATTTTAAACAATCAATACTTATATTTCATTACAATAAAATAGTCACCTCATGTATTTATTTATTATATTATTATTATTATACCTAATATACGTTTTCCAAGTGAATATTTTCTATACTGTTGGCAAAAATGTAACTGTCAAATAACAAAACTAATTCTATTCTCACTAAAAGCTTCATAACAGACTTAAAAAAAAAAACACGTACAAAAATTGCAAGTTGTTTCAATGTCAACCTGTGTGTATGTTTCTATATCAATCTATCCATTCTTCTATGGTGCTTAATAAGAATACTAGCAGCCCCATCCTATAGAACAGCAACAATTCTATTTACTTACAGTGCTAAAACTTGTAAATTCGATTCCATTTGGTGAATACAGCAGATAGCCCATTTTGACTTTGCCCTAAAACAAACTGATAATAATACTATAAAAATAGTAAAAATAAAATGTTCAGCTCACTCCAAAAATAATTTTCTCATTTATGCAGAAAAGCAAACACACACACACAAATCCTTGCCTTAGTAACACGTAAAATATTCAATTAAATGTTTGACAGAACTTGAAATTCACCATGGGCTACTAAACTTAAAATCACTTGAAAATGATAGAAGGCAGACTGAATGACATGTATTTACAATGAAATGTTACTTTAGGCAGATAAATTTACTTAATTGTGTTTACTGCACTAAATGAATACGCAATGTACTTTGTTAATAATGACTTAAAATATAATTTTGAGCCAAGAACAGAGCAAAAACGATATCATTATTCTTAAAAGAAGATTAATATTTTAAGCGATTCGTCAGAGAAATCCGAAGGGCCTAAGTTAAATCAATGCAGTAACTAATTATGTTTGATCAGTGAATTTTAGACTTCCCAGCTCTCAGTGTCATTATAATTTGTACAATCAGTTCAATAAGCTTAAATCAGCTATAATGTTTCAGTATTAGTGCTATTATGCAAATTATATACAATACATTTGCTTTTTTTTTTTGCCTGTCCTTTGAATATTGGATTACTAATACTGTCTAGTATCAAAGTAAATCGGTGAAATGTTGGACAAAGCATTTTATACCTTATATATATATATATAAATGATGTTTTATTAAAATACTGAATTGTGTTTTTATATTTTATTATGCAATTAATCGTTACTAGAGGCTGGTTTCTACCAGCTAAAAAATATTTTTTCTTAATCATATAGATATGTTTTAATATCTCTGTATTTGTTGATGGATACGTACTTATTGTACGATATAAGTAACTTCTTTCTTTTGTTCATCTTACTTATAGCTGGTGTGTAAAACCGGTTTTTAACTTTAATTACTTTAACTGAAGGAGACTGGTTGAAGTATGGTGAGTTAAATTTATATGTGCGTGTTTTAAGAATGGATTATTATTCTAGAAAGTTTAGCTATGAAACTGTTACGACATCCTGTTCCCGTATCTTAAGACATATATTTAGTAGATATTTACCATTTGATCAAAGAGATTATTTGAAATTTAAATAAAAATACATATTCTCTTATTATTACTATATTTTATATATCGTTACCTGTTATAACGGGTACGAAAGACAAAACCTCTGGATTCTCTCCATCGTTATAAACAGAAATATACCACAATCCAGGGTCAAGAAAGTGAATAAATTCCATGTTGTAAGCTTCCTACATCAAAAGAAAAAAATATATAAAATATCACCAAAGACATTTGAGTTTATGGAATATATTGCTTCAGAATAAAATTAGATGACTGTTGTATTTGTAAAATGAAGAAATGCGGAAGCTTTACTTGTGTTAGATTTTCTGTAAAAGCAAATTACTTGTTACTAGAGGTGTGACCAGAGGTAAATTAATGCCAGAATATCAAATGGCATCTGTAAGGTATTTTGTTTCTCTGCTTAAATAACAATTTAACAAAAACGAAAATGTTTAGAAATGTTTCCAGCAAGGTTTCCTTTTCTCATTTATATCATAAATCTATATTTCTGTATTTCATTTTTGGCGTTACTATGTAATGCGATGCCACCGTAAAATTGATTACCCTCTGTAATGGTATGTGGCAACACGTTCCGACACAAAGTATTCATAGACTCGGACCATAAAATGTGTTTAGAATTTCGAAAATGAAAATAGCTTACGTAGTTGATGAAATTGAAAACGAAACACGAATGTGGATCAACTTGGAGCATCAAGACTTTCCAATGAGATACTTCAACCAGTCGTAATTTAGCCATGGTAAACAAAATGCATTATTTTGTAACAGTTAAGAGGCCATGAACGCAAAGAATAGTGGCAAAAGTCATCCATGTTATCCAAGTAATAGTGTGCAATAAAATCATGAAGGATTTTTAACAGAGTATAGAATCACCAATATAAGGCTTCCAGCCATATCTGCAATTCAATCTTCGTGTACTTAAAGCAGCTAGAAGACAAGACAGTTAATTATTTTGACTACCTTTAGCAGGGACTAATAATTTCCATGTGATTTATACCGAAACGAGTGATAGGAAGGTATCGTCCCTATACACTGTATGGTCTAATAAAAATTTAGCAGAAAGGAGGTATGTAGTTTGAACATGACAGTCTTATGACGAGTTCTTCTACTACATCACTAAGGTATGGTCAGGATAGCGATCATCAGGCAGAGCAACATCAAACTGTAGCGAAGTAATGCCCCGATACAGTTTTAATATATCTATTGTTTTTACACTTTATCATCACAATGAAGTTCTAAGAATATTCTTTGCACTTTCTCTTCAAATACATTACCTACTACAGACAACGTTATTTAAATGAAAAAAAAAAAACAATAACAGTAACGCTACGGAACATGTACAAAGAAATAATGTGGCGTGTTTACTTACTAAATTTATGAGGAAGTGTAGATTCGTATTAATATCACAACAAAGGTAACAAGGCTAAACCAAATTCATAGTGATGATCTAATATTTCATCTGACATTAAATAGTTCGTAGATTTTAGACATTCATCTCTCTGTAATTTTAATGTTATTATGCAATATTTCATAATAACAATACAATAATCTCATGATCTTGCCTATTTCAAAAACGTAATTATTATAAAAAAAAGTATTCCATCTATCCTACACCAGTTTCATTCTGTATTAAAACTATTAGAGATTGGAAAATTATTCGAACACTGATATTTAAACCTGGTTAACAGTTATTTTGTATACATATAACGTTTAGTGACACATGAATGGTTTCCAAGTCTGCTTATTCTTAATCTAATCATCCCATATTTTGAGTTACTTTACTCACGTGAATTATGGTTCTTAATGCATTTTATTATAGCTGTGTTTGTTTGTTCGTTTTTGAATTTCACGCAAAACTTCACCAAGTTTATCTGCGCTCGCCATCCCTAATTTAGAAGTGTAAGAGTAGAGGGAATGCAGCTAGTCATCACCACCTACCACCGACTCTTGTACTACTCTTTTACCAAGGAATAGTGGGATTGAACGTCACTTTATAATGCTCCCACGGCTGAAAGGGTGAACATGTTTGTTGTGACAGGGATTTGAACCTGCGACCCTCGGATTACGAGTCGAATGCCCTGACCACCTGGACATGCCGGATCCTTATAGCTGTGTCTTTGTTAAGTTACGAGGATTCGAGGAAAATACAACTAAACTGTTAAAGATTAAATCATATGACAAATTAAAACAACAGTATCATGTGCGAAAAATATGAACTTTACTCTTTATTTACGTTATCGATCTAATTAAATAGTAAGATACAATTATACAACATTTTAGTCTCAAGAGTCTGAAATTCTTTTATCTACTTAATGCTATATTACGAATGGTAAACCTAGACGAATATAAAAACATAAAATATATGAGCGGTATATGTACCTTATGATTGAGTTACATGAATTATTAAAGGTATAACAACGCAAGTCGTACTGAATACGTATTTGCCAATCTAAACCCAATGTAATATTTTAGAAAACAGCAATGTACAGAATATTAAAGATTATTTTAGTATATATTGATCTGTGTAGCAAACCTGACGGAACATTCAGTGAAGTGTTTTTAATGTTCAAATTCCGTCTTGACTTCTTAAGTAATCAATATTTAGGAATAGAACTAAAACACACTCTCTATCACACACACACACACATATAAAACCATCTAATTAAGATTAGTTGTATCTATTGTCTATGAAACAAGTAGATTTTCCACAATATAAATGGATAGTTTATTAGGATTTTAATTCAACATTTTTCAATTTTGAATGAACTCAATGTGCAACTTTAAAGTGGATTTTTAGTGTCACTTTTTGACATCCATTTAATAGACCCCTAGTGGTACGGAGGGATTGATGTCTGCGAAAACACAACGCTAAACACGGATTTCCATACCCATGGACACAGCACAGATAGCCCTCTGTGTAGCTTTGTGCTTAACTTCAAACAAAAAATTCAATTTGCAGTTTTAAAATATTATACAAGTATAATAACATTAATATAAAAGAATATTTAATTACGTATGAGCCAAAATATAATTTAAATCAAAACGCGGATGTTATCCTATACTTGTTTTGGAACAAAATAGTTGAACAATATTTCATACAATAAACTAATGTTTTTCAACTGAGTGAATGGTTCACTTAGTGGTTAAAGGGATCAGAATCATAGTGAATTAATATTATCAACTATACAACAAACTCAAAAGCAAAAAGTCATTAGTTATTATTATTTATTAAAAATGTGGTTTGATAAATATGATTTTTGTTTATTTTTATATTGTATTCATTATAGTTGTGGATTGATGTATAATTAAGTCGTAATAAAAATTACATTTCAATTTAATACAATTTTTGTCTTTTTTCGAACTGGGGTGAGTGAGCTGTTTCGAAAACTTATAAGAGTGAATGATATCGGAAAAGATTGAGAAGCACTGCAATAGATTTTTGGAATTTCGCACAAAGCTACTCGAGGGCTATCTGTGCTAGCCGTCCCTAATTTAGCAGTGTAAGACTAGAGGGAAGGCAGCTACTCATCACCACCCACCGCCAACTCTTGGGCTACTCTTTTATCAACGAATAGTGGGATTGACCGTCACATTATAACGCCCCCTCGGCTGGGAGGGCGACGCGGGCATGAACCCGCGACCCTCGGATTACAAATCGCACGCCTTACGCGCTAGGCCATGCCAGGCCTACTGCAATAGAAGACAGTTAGTTTTCTAATGACGGACTTTAATTTATACTTTCTTGTATCTTAGCACTACTTTTAACAGTTATCTGATGAATAATTTAATTATCGTCGATTTGAAGAAACTTTCATTTTGCCATTAGATATCAGTTAACAAAAACGTCAATATGAAAGCAAAAAAATAATCAAATTAAAAAAAAATTAATTGAAATATGAAATTAAGCTTGAAATTACTTTTTTATTTCGTTGATTTTTTTGCATAATGTTTCTACTTCGTTTTCATATTGAAACTCTGACTGCTTTGTAAATCTAACTTCACAAACGTAAACTAAAGTCAGTAGGAAAAATTACAGATTCCACAAATAGGTAAACAAATTATTTTAAAAATAGGCGTTTATATAAAGAAAACATTTACAGATTTCACAAATATGTGAAACAAGTTAATTTAAAAATAGGTGTTTTGGATAAAAAATTACAGATTTCACAAATATGCGAACAAAGTTAATTTCAAAATAAGCGTTCTTATAAAGAAAATATGTACAGATTTCACAATTATATGAAGCAAGTTAATTTCAAAATTGACGTTTTTAATAAACTTACTTTAAGAGATCGTTCTACTCTCCTGCTTTTGGGACTAAGAATTTCAACAAAATCATATCTCGTGTGAGAAGGAACGCTGTTTCTTCTTCCGTAAACACCAATACTTGCGCCAGCAGGAACGGAAAAGTTAAACTTGACCAAAGCAGCTTCTCGTTGGTGAAACTGAACATTCCAGTGTCCAAATGACGTAACTTTCCGGGTGTTTCTTCTTCCAAGTCTTACTTCCGAAAACGTATCACTTTCTGGTGGAATTATTTTCGCTGGTGAAGGTGATATACCTATGGTGGTCATTGAAAATACAATAAGTAAAAAATAGCCTTGTTTACTCACCCCATCCCCTTTTTCTTACAAATCATGATATATAATACCACCAATAATCACCAAGGTTAATGGAAACTGCTATGAAATATTACTGTAATTTTCTTTTCTTTTCAACAAATGCATTTACGTATTTCATAATATCACATTTTTTCTTAACGACTATAATATGTCTCTACGATTATGAATGCATAAGTTTTACTTATATTAGAAAGCGTATCTACTAATGTGAAATGGAACTGTGCATTTAGTTTAATGGGAAAGCATTTTTAAAAAAGGAATTTAGTAATAATCTGGTTGTTATTCATGTAAGAAGGAATCTGGAGAAAAACTACTATAGGATAGGTAATTTCAGGCCTTTACTCTTTGGCCTAATTTTATATTTAATCAATCAAGGAAACAGTTTCAAGCAAGCTGTTAGTAAGCCCACTTGCAGAAACAAATGTTAGTGGCGTCCACGATCGGTTCCAACATTCTTGTTGAGAGGGTGCTGCTACAATTGTGTTATTGGACCAGATTCATGAGCATGCAGCCAAGCTAGATGCAGGCCAGGTTTATTTAAAAGGGGCAGTGGGTATGAGCAGCTATAGTTGCAAGGAACCAAACAGGACATGGTAGGTTGGACTTACCGAATGATGTAGGAGTCACTTCTTTCACAGCTTTAACAGCAATCCTCTCTGTTGTAGTTTTCATCTCAATTGGCAATGTAATTGCTTCGGAAATCTCGGTTGTTCTATTTTCGGCGTCTATATCTGTACGAGCTATGAAAGTTGCACTGTCTATAACTTCAGATGCATTAGCAATAGTGTTTAATGTTGTTTCTGTGTTTGATTCTATGGAATAATTCAATATTGCAAATAGTAACATCTCGGGCTTTGGTAATGGCGTTTCTGAAATAGAGATATTGTTACCTAAAGACTCAAATTTTGGTATCGAATTGTTTTGGTGTTTTAAAATATCTGTAGAATTGAAAATCGCTACCTCTTCAGGTAATGACGCATTTGTGGTGTCTAAAACGAATGGTACATGGAGTGGTGTGATCGATTTCGATAATTCCGTATAATTTAACTCAGAATCTGATTCTTCTGAGATAATTAAGATTTCTTGCAAACTTGAAGGTTCTGTAATGGTCTCTGTTTGTTCTGATTTTTCAGTGTTAGCAAGTGGCTTAGGACATGGACAGCATTCTACTGTGTAGTATACAGGAGCTTTCTCTGTTGATTTGATGAATGGTAATTGTGTCGTTTCTTGACGTATGTCAACGTATGAAGTGCTGAAGGAAGGCACATCTTCCTCTGTTTTGGTAGTTTGTGCAGCAGTAAGAGGTGTTGATGAAACTGGTAAAGGTTTAGAATCTAACTCTTCTGGTTTCGTTACCGTTTTGGGAGTGTAAGAAATACTTCCACTTGAAGACTTTACTCCAAATTGCTGCGTCGACTTGGAATTGCGAATGATAAACAAAGGAAGCTTGCCTGAGCCAACAGCTTGTGCATGCTCATGCTCTGGTAACTCAATCAAATTGGCAGAAAAATCAGACTTTTTAGGCTCAACAGGATCAGATGGAAAGGTGAGAGTCTTAATTGCATCAGGGTTTTTTAGGACAGTTTGTATTTGGTTACCGGAAGCATTGTAGTCGGAATTTACTGCTCTAGGATTGGCTGCTGCGTCATGCTGCAGCGCCTTACTGGCTGATACTTCCATATTCGCTGGTGCTGGTTGAGAGTCATCATTATTATTTACGTTTTTGGTATTACTTTGATCTTTACTAGGAGGGAGATTACTGGTGACAGACAATAGCTCATCAGCCCGTAAGTCTAAGAGACCATAGTCATTCTGGCTTGTTTCACTTCCTATTCTCTTTGCAAGGGTTGCATCCCCACTGCTTTCATCCATCAAGTCGTCAGTTGTGGCAGAAACTGAAGTATCCCCAGGTTTTATTTCGGAAGAATTTCGTTCGTGGGTTACATCGCGTATATTCCTGACTTGGGGACTAGAAAAGAGCCACAATTTACCTTTCGGATCTTGATACGTACTTTTTAACCCTGGTCCCTGTACGACTGAATCCGTATCATCCACCATTACTGGGCACGGTTGTCTGTTGGCGTATCGCAGGTTCACCACTGTAAATAATTTATATAATGTATGGGTTTATTACCTTTTCATACTTTGTAAATAACACACACATGTAAATGTTTTTATGTCATAAAATATGTTTACTTTAAATGAAATGTCTTTAAGATAATAAACATTTCATTACGGATAAAAAATGAACTGCAACTGTAAGATCAAAGAGTGAGGGTTAGACAAAAAGCATTTCTTTTTACTATGACACTGTCACAACGTTATAGCTAAAGATTAATACCTGAGTAACATATATATTTATAATAACCGAATTATGTAGATAAGATTAGACTATGTTCCACAGCAATATAATTTATGAATTACATGACCAGTTACTTAATTTGCATAATCGAGACACAACTAGGTATCTTGCCTTAATATTTATTTTTAGACTAGATATTACAAAAATAAATAAGTTGACAGATTTTCTACGTATTGGTTTGTCTAATTTGATAAAAAGGATTTCAGAAAGTATTGTTTGACTATATTTCACATTTCTTTATACAACAGAACAAATTATACGAATACAAAAACAATATGCCAGTAACACAAATTTTAAGCGTCAGGGGTATGTTTTGATGTTTATTGCAGTATTTCATTACTGTACAAAACTTTTGTTAGGCAAACACAAACACTTATACTATGCCCAATATAAACACATATGTTCTGTAAAGAAGTTCACTGAGCATGAACGCTTATGTATATGAGCATCTTGCAGACTACTTACCTATGAAGTACGATAAAGCTGTAAGAAGAGCAATCGAAATAAAGATAAAAATCAGAGCTGTACATTTCCAGCTACAGCGAGATGACAGTGTTTTTCTTAAATGTAATCGGGAATGAGCAAAATGGCTAGACACGGGACGTCGCACGCTGTTACGGACGGGAATAACAGGCACAGGAGCTCTGAAAAAAAAAAAAAAAAGATGTCTTACTAGAATATTCTATTCAACGTTTTACCATCTGAAACATTTTATTTCTTTTCTGGCTACTTTTCTTATGGTCAGTAATTCAGAATTATGGGCAGCCATACCTGAGCCCACGAAATTTTTAACCGAGTTCTAAAGAACTAGATTAAAAATTAAAATCCATGTACGATAATGTAATAGCCAGGTCGAAACTAGCAGCAATAAGTATAATGTTCTTCATTTATTAGAAAAAAATTGTAAAAGAAAATATATTTGAAAATCTATCTAATAATCTTATGGTGCTCCAGTAGGTTTGTGTTTGTTTTTTTTTCGTATAACAAAGCCACAAAGGGCTATCTGCTCAGCCCACCGAGGGGAATCGAACCCCTGATTTTAGCGTTGTAAATCCGGAGACATACCGCTGTACTAGCGGGGGACCCTCCAGTAAGACAAAAGTAATTTTTCGTATTTAAAACACTAAAACATGGGGTTTGAATTTTTTCGGTCAATATAGATATTTCAAGGTAGCTTTTCTCTATTATTGTTAGTAGTAATAATGTTATAAGTTTATAACGTATTCAAAAGACGGTTAATAAATAAAAAAATATTTATATATTTATATATACTCTTCAAGAAAAGAAACGCAAAAGGCAAAATATGAGACAAATTGTTAACAAGTTTATTCCTGGTAGTTCTGTATGACATGTGTGAAACGTTGCACATTCACTGCTGAACATCCAAAGTCTGCAAAGGCTAAGTCCACGCTCACTAGGTGAAGTTTAACGTCACGCAACGTCAATAACTAGTATGCCCCCCGTGAGCATCAATAACTGCTTGGCATCTCCTGCCCATGGAAGCGATGAGGTGACGAATCACATCCTGTGTAATGGCTGTCCATTCAGCCTGCAAAGCTGCTGCAAGCTGAGGTAGAGTCTGCAGTTGAGGTTGTCGCTGTCGCAGACGTCGGTCCAACTCGTCCCAAAGATGTTCGATGGGGTTTAAATCTGGTGATCTGGAGGGCCAGGGAAGAACGTTGATGTTGTGGTGTCTTAAGAAGACAGTGGTGAGTCGGGCTGTGTGAGGACGGGCGTTATCATCTTGAAAAACGTCGTTGACGTTCACCATGATGGGTTGCACATGGGGCCTAAGAATCTCGTCGGCGTATCGTTGAGCCGTAAGATTCCCTCGAATGTGCAAAAGGTCTGTTCTGGCATTGTAAACGATGGCAGCCCACATCATGGCGCTGCCACCACCAAACCTGTCAACATACTGCACACAGTTTGCTGTAAAACGTTCACCTCGGCAACGGTAAACACGGGTCCTTCCATCCTGCCTACGAAGCATAAAACGTGATTCATCGCTGAACCAAACATGCCTCAATCGTCGATAAGGTCATACCCGATGTGCCCGAGTCCACTGCAGCCATGCTTGACGATGTTACTGGGTGAGGATGACGCCTCTGACTGGACGTCGAGGTCGGATTCCTGCATCTCGTAGACGGTTGCGTACGGTCTGATCGGAAATCCTACGGAGCTCTGGTATGGTTGAGGCAGTAGACGTTGCAGTGGTTGTCCTATCCCGAAGGTGACATAACCGGATGTTGCGATCTTGTGCGGGCGTGGTCACACGAGGTCTGCAGATCGTGGACGGTCACGAGTTGATCCATGTTGTTGGTGACGATTCCATAGCCTTGTGATGGTGCTTGGGTGGACATTCACAGCTCTGACAACATCTGATCGAGATTCGCCTGCTTTCAAGCGACCATCGGCGTTGTTGCGTTGTGCTTCAGTCAGTCTTGGCGTAACTGTGTTGCGTGTCGGTGGCTTAACACTGAGCTATGGAAACCGAGAACCCGTCACTTTTATAGGGATTTTGCACATGTTGCACTTGCAGAACATGCAGATCTCTCACACAAATTTATTGGACACGCATGCGTTTTGGCGAAAAATCCGATGTTTTCCTCCGTTTTCAAAGTGCACAACTTTTATTGTCATTTTGGTCTGACAATCAGTGCCTTAACACGTGTAACATCACATACTCTGAGCTTGTAACGTTATTACATATATTTCTCTTTAAAATAACAAAAATATCCCTTTTGCGTTTCTTGTTTTGAAGAGTATATATATAATAAAAAACATTCTTTAAAATAAAATACAGAACAACGTTTCGACCTTCTTAGCTCAATTTCAGGTTAATTAAGAGAGTTGGTAACTCACCGTTGTTCGGCACATGTCTTAGGCAACGGTGAGTCGTTAACTCTCTTTAGGATACACATTTACTTCAAGTGGTTTTCTCGTCATCTTGTATCAGTTTATTAGTTTGATATTAAAACAAACTGATTAATTGACAATAATATTACAAAATAGTAAAAATAAAAATGTCCAGTTTACTTCCAATATAATTTTTGCAAAGATTTCTCATATACGCAGTAAAACTTGAAAAAATTTCTGTGGTTTGTCCTTTGGCAGTTTAAAGATGAATAAATTGTTAGTAATTGTTAAAAAGAACTTGAAAATATATTGTACCTGTAAAGTTCATGACAATTTATGTCCGTTACCTATTGGAATTTAGAAACAATTTTGGGCCAGAAACTAACTCATTTTAGCTGAGGAATTAATGAAACCATAAATAAATTTACTGTACTAGGCGTTATCACACATAAATAGTTAATAAAAATACATGCAGTGTGCAAAAACTAAAAACAGAATTTCTTTCTTTTTCCATTTGGAACCCCAGACAACTGAATAATCTTTTATATTTTAGGTTGGATTCTATAACTTAAGACAGTATTTGATGTAAACTTACAGCAGTTTAGAGGTGGTAATAATTTAGTCCTCTCAATTTTAGGTGCCACATAAAACTTTAAGTATTACACATCAGAACACTCAGTTGTTATTAGAGCTACATATGAATAAAACTGAATATCTCTATCCTAAAATGATAGTGTAATAATTGTAAAGGAATAAAATAATAAAAAAAACAAACTACCTAACAATTATAGTAGTTATTTATTTTCTCATTAGATGGTGTTCTTGCCTAACGCAAAGATTAACATATTGTGTCAGATGATGTGGGGTGAAATTTTTTTTATATATATTTTTTAATAATTTGGAATTAACGTACGACTTTACAAGAATGATTGAAATTATTTAATTTAATCCATTATTACTTATATACATTTAAAGTTTGGTTTTCTAGAAACGAATGTAAATAAACCTGAGTTGCAAAGCTACTAAAAATATTACTGAAGAATAAAAATAGCTGCTACAAAATTAAAGACACAAGACGAACAAACACAAAACGTATTATAAAATCACTATACTGAAGGTTTGTTTCATACTAAACATGAAGTTATGTTGCCTTTCCACACAGGCCTATCTTCCTAGTCCAAAACATATTTCCAATCACGTATATGTATTCCGAATTTGAGGAAAATAAATTATTACCGAATTAATTTACTTCATCTTGAAGTTTTAAATTAAATATTTTGTGAAAGTAGATTCATATGTTTGTTTTATTAAGGCACAAGGCTACATAATTTGTTCATCAGAAGTATCGAACATCGATTTTCAGCATGTAAGCTTTTAATCTTACCGCTGATCCACTAGGGCTATGAAAATAGAGTAATTAGCATTACAATGTGAATAAATAATTAACATAAATTAGGTATAACATCAATTAACTTTTTAAATACTATACAAAATCTAAATGTAGATTTTTTATTCTAACATCTTTGTATGATTGAATAGGCTTATAACCTCGGATAATAATGTTGTAGGCATCCTTGACGTAAAAATATAATCGTACACGTAAAATAATTTCAGAGTGTCGTTTGAGCGCAAAGCTTCACAATGGGCTATCTTCTCTCATCCCGAAAAACCCGAATATTAACAGTGTAAGTCTTTAAACTTACCGTTGACTTGTTGTGAGAAAAAGAAAATACTTAGCTAAATATTTAAAATAATATTTTTTCATTCTTTACTATCAAATATCTAAGCTTTATGTTTATAGTATCTGTAAGTGGCTTGATATGGTTTAACAAAGGGAGTTAAAGTGTTCCTACGTAGTTTTTCCTTCATTAGAGAAGTATTAAATTAAAGTGTTTATGGATAAATTTACATTCCAACATAAACACAATAAGATGACAAAACCTTTCTATCCGCATAACAATTCTGCAAAAATTACACATTGATTAATAATTAATAAGCGAGAAATGTGACGATGTTTCTTAAAATAAACCTCAATCTTACAAGATTAAGTAAAATTGTTTTGCAGTCCCTAATAAGTTATATGTCAAAAATGTTAAATATTGTTTTAATTGTAAGACAATCAAAGTAACTTATCAATATAACTTTGAATCGAAAGCCCGTTTACCCTACACGAATAAAAAGACAAACCTAACATCTATGACGCATGGACAAATGTCTGACACAAACAATACTACGGAATTTTATGTAGGCATGTACACAAAGACGGCTGTTGTTGGAAAGAACCTATCCGTGGAGATCAATTGTATTCACTTTCGAGCAGTAGATCAGAAACGAGTTATTTCTTTCAGCGAAGAGTTTTGATAACTTTAGCCATCACAGTTGCAACAGTAAATTTTACTGATATATTGTTCAGTACTCGCTGGTTTACATCCTGCCTGTGCTTTCTTTCTCTTTCATTGCTAATATCGATTTTCTCAGTCAGTTGCTCTCATCATCTGTCCTGCAATAAAATGTATGCCGTTTTCTCTTAGAAGTTACTTTAATACTTCGAACTCACGAGTGTTCGGGAATCTTTATTTCCGAGATGGTGTGCCTAATATTTAAAGGGTGTAGGAGCATTTTGCAACTGGTTTTATTTGCGTGATCACAGAATAACTTACCAAAGTCGTTACATTTGAATTCAAATATACACATATTTGTTTTATCAAATTTAAAATATTTGTAACTTGGCTGTCTGAATCTTATTATTAGTGAGTGCAAGAATTCTTTGAAACTAAGCACAAAGTTACACAATGGGCTCTCTGCACTCTGCCCAACACCTGTATCGAAACCCTGCTTTTATTGCTGTAAGTCTGCAAACATACCGCTGTGTTATCTGTTATCTGCATATAAACAAAGGTTTAGTTTTAAGCTCTACAAAATTCATTTTAAAAGACATTTTATTAACAATTTAATATTAAAAATTATTGGTCCAAATAATAAACTATTTGTGAATTTATACTATTCATTGAAATGTTTGATGTGTTTTTCATATATAAATAATACTAGAGCTACTTAGATATATTTCTGTAATATTTTAAAATGTAAATTTAATTTTGGGTAGAATTGCAATAAAAGTCAAAATCTGACCCAGAACCAATATAAAGCTCAAGTAAATAAAGCTTATATAGATTATTAAACTATTTTAATTATTGTTTAAAGAAATAAGTGTACTTTCATTTGATTATTCCAATGTTAAGTAGTTTTGTTCACCAACCACTTTTGTTTTATTATTGCACTTCTAAAACAATCTTCATATACGTAATCAGTTAAAACATACGCACATTTAACTTCAGATATTAAAATAATTAAATAACTGTCCATCCCATCTGGTTGTCCGAGACGCGATTAATTGTTAAAACTTCACTTCGCCGAAGAAAAAAGTCATACTATAACGTTTTAGCAATGTACATATATATACATACATGTATATACGCGATAAGAAACATATTATTCCGCATAAGCCTTTAAAGACCTTGGATTACTTCATCACATTTACACAAAAAATAAAAAAATAATAAGTCTGCCACTGCGTGATGGGAGTCATTGAAGTGTATTGGAAAAGATAAAAATAGTGTTCTAATATTCGACTATTGTTTTACGTGCTCTGCCTTTCCGAGAAACCATATAACTGATATAAAAGCTATATTTATGTTATTACAAAATGAGGACCAAATTACTTTACTTTCTATTCTCGCTCTGATAACAGAATGATGCTCACAAAATGTGACTAGAAAATTTAGTATTTTACTGCATGGTTTATGACAGCATATCAGGGTTTTGTTGTTGTCTCAGTACACGCAATATGAAGATAACATGGTTCACAAAAGCCCAGTAAGTCCCTTTACTATAGGCCAGGTGTTCGTATGATACGTGCTTTTGTAATATTTAATTTTAGGCTAATGGATGAAGCGAATGGAAAAGCCTTGTTGAACTGATAAGCCGATAACCTATCCAGCCAATGTCCCTGTAACTTTCTAGGCTTTTGATCGCTTGCTACGTTCACGGAAGCGAAAAAGGGTGGGGACAGAGTCTTCCTGTCGCTATTAATATTCATCAAAAGGTCACTTAATGAAGTTTTCGCATGGCAACTACTCCCAAGGACTTTCCGAGTTAAATCCTTGGCTATAAAGGTTTAAAATGTCGAAAATAATTAGATCAAGTATTGACAACATAAACCCTCATATGTTTGTGTAATGTCGGAAATAAATTAAAGGATGAACAGAACATTTCAAATTTTAGTTGTTTTCACATTTCCATTAACTCTGTTTATGATTTTTTTCTTTATGTTTGTTTGTTTGCAATTAAGCACAAAGCTACACAATTGACTGGCTGCCTGTGCTATGACTATCACGAAATCCGAACATGGTTTCTAGCGTTGTAAGTCTGCAAACATACCGCTGAGCCACTGAAGATATTTCTTCATGTATAATATTTAGCAAGATGTGTGTACAGTATACATTAACATTATAGAAATTATTGAGATAATTTACAACTTGGCTGAAAAATAAAAGCTACTACATAAAGAAAAATACATTCAAAACAAATTCACGTTTAAAGAAAAACTACTCTATTTTCTGTTTTCATTTTTCTTGTTGCCAGGTTTAGGTTGTTTGTTTCAGGTTCATTGGGAAGAGCCTATTTAGATTTATATACGCAGAGAAAAATTTTTCGCAACAAACTTGGCAAGAAACAGGCAATGGAAAAATAAAATTATATAAGCCTAATTGGGTTTTAACCAAATAATTTTTAAGAAAGCGGATACTAAAACTAAAAACATCATGCAAAATAAATAGGTTATCGAGTCCATTGTGTGACATTCTATTCTGTACATGAATATTCAGAATTATGAAGAAATCTGCATTCGATAAAAAGCACAACACAAAATCCCCAAGCATCTGACGAAATATAAAGAACATTTTGTTGTGTTTTATAACTTAAGGGACGATTTTACAGCGAATTTAATTAAAAGTTTGTAATTGTTAATATGTAAGTTCTTTTTTAGTAATACATCATGCTCATTGTCACGGAATTTAATTATATTAATTTAACACAGTGTGATTCCAGTTATTTGTAACGTAAGGCAAAGCAAGAATTCGGCTGTATTTCAATATATCCGATCGATATATTGCTAAAGCAATCAACTCTTAATCCAAGGGTCACGGGTTCGGATCCCCGTCGCACCAAACACGCCCTTTTTGCCGTGGGGGCGTTATAATGTAATGCTCAATACCACTATTCGTTGGTAAAAGAGTAGCCCAAGAGTTGGCGGTGGGTGGTGATGACTAGCTGCCTTCCCTCTTGTCTTACACTGCTAAATTAGGAACAGTAAGTAGCTTTGTGCAAAATTTAAAAGAAAACAAACAATATAAAGAGTAATATATGTTCTTACAGAAGTGGGATCCGCATAGCAGTAGGGACACAATTTTAATTTCCATTACTGTCTGCACACAGTAGGAAAAGTTACTGCTCTCGGAAGGAAAAAGAAATAAGAAAAAGGGAAAGAAAATATTCTACCAGTGAGGATTGTAAGAAAGAAAACCCACTCTCCTAAGTTAGTGTTTGTTCCAGCCTTCTTTACAGTGGTAAAATCTTAAATGAATAAGGTAATATTATTTGCAAAGTAGAAAAAAATACTAGAAAAATTTATTATTAAAAATAGTTATTATATCAACTTTTGTTCACAAATTTTAAGTATAATATATTCATGCTTCTTGATATTTACGTAATATATTTTTATACTTATTTCAAAATATTTTAATACATTTATTTAATGTTTTTATGCCAAATCCAATTTATGTTACCTTCTAATTACGTTTACTTTCTATGGTGGTTATATTAACCTGTGAAACTTCACAAACGAACGTTAAGACTGTGCATCCTCACTTATATCTGAGTTCTATTTCTACACCATCTCTAAAAGCTAGGATATCTTATACCCTACATTATAGCCTGTTTTATGGTGAGTTAATTCTGTTGTGGGGCGTTTTAGTACAAAGCTTATTTTATATTATATTTATTTCATCATAGGTTTGGTTTCGCTGTTCGTAACGCAGTCCTTCCTTTTTGATGCAAATATTTATTTAACTGCTTAAATAATGTTTATGTTTACGTATATACTATTAGAAAAATATGGAGCAGTAACACAGCTTTGTAACATATTTGAATCGTTTGTGTTCACTTATGAACTAAATTATTTTCTAATTTCTTAATCAAATACAACATGACTTATGTAGCATGCAAACACTTTTCTGCTCTTATAATGTAGATGGACAAACTTGAAATGGACATGGTTTAAGCATGTTATTATAGCAGTTATAATGCGAGATGTTACATCGTTTAGAAAAATTCATTGATTCTTTGATAAGATCGGTTATAAAATATTCTATTTAAACCAAATTTTTTGATTACGTAACTATATGAGATTCCACTGAGATGCAAAATTACGAGATAAAACTACAATACAATTAAACAACTTCAGCGAGAGAAAAAAGTAAGTTTTTTTTTTAAATATAGAAGATTAAACTCACCTGTCTGGGTGCTTTATGTCATCGTGCAATGATGGCGCTGAATTCTTATGCTGAGGAGAACCTGATCTCTTAGGCATATCTGTAATACATCGTTCAAATAATAAGCAAAAGTAAAACAATTTTCTTTTGTTGTAGCCCTGTAAGTTTTAATATGGTAGGAAACAAAATACACAAAGTGATATATTGCACACATTTACTTTTTATCTTCAAAATGATTGTGTTTTCGCGTACTATGGTGTTGTACACTATACTATACATTAAAAGCACTTAGTTTTTACATACTTCATTTTTCATCAATTTACGACAAATCGCAAATGATATTATCTTTACCCTTAAGTTATTGTCTTGCGGTTTGATAACTAACTTTATAAACTGTTAATTCTGAGAAAATTTTGTTTTTGTCATTCTTCTTTTACGTTATCATTAAGATTGTATACGTTTATTTTTTAACAGTAGTAGTACTTAATCATATTAATATGTGTAAATTTTCATTGTGCATTTATAATCCTAAGAACTAATAGTTTGTTTCTAAAAACAATAATCTTCAGACACGTGCATTTATGAATTTTACACTACACTACTTATAACCAACCGATCCTTATCGGGTTTTTACTAGTTAATCCTATATGATTTTATTCCTCTAAGGATAAACTCCCGGTTTAGAGAGTACTTTTAATTACTTTAAATTAAATTATCTGTGACCACCTGAATCCTTAGTAGATTTTATTCATTTAAGTAAACACCACTGTAGTATAAATCAAAAGTAGGTAAATTAAACGAAATATAACCTCTTAAAATCGACAGAGAAATTATTAATGTTTTCTAGCTAAACATTTGCTAATTTTACTCTTCTGAGAGTAAAATCTAATCACAAGAATATAAGGTATTTAACTTACTTCATTTCTGATTACTTCTGACCCATTAATTTTTAGTACATTTTATCAACAAATTTCTTGATGATTTTTCTCATCTAATGACAATCTCCAGCATTAAATATATCACTTATTTCGTACTAATGATTGCCAGAGTCCTTCAAAGAAAAACAGATAATATCTAGATAAATTAAATAATAAAAAGAGAAACTTCCCGGCAAGGAATGTATTTCTTAATTTGAAATTCAGCCATCATGACTGTTTTTGTTAACTTCACTGAAGTAATAGTTTTAATGGAGCCCAGAATAAAGAATTTTTTAAATGAATTAACATTTGTACGAGTATTTTCTTCAGTTAATTAATTCGTGCTTTCTTTCACCAAACTGAACTTTATAGAACTGAATTTGAATAACCTATAGCAATGCAACTACTTACACTAAGGTTATAGCAATCATATATTAATCGCTACCATATTATGTCTAATTAATAATTAATAGCTTTTGATCATTTACAATTAGACACTAATTCTATTTGCTTTTCTTCCACATTTTGACTGCTAAGCTATTGTCATTCTGAAAAGGACTATTTTTGTGTCATTATTGACCGGAGTTCAAGCCTGCTTCTTGATAGAATCTGAATTATTATTCACTGAAATTTTAAAACACTCAAATGGTTATTTTAACTCCATTTCCAATTGAAAACAATCAAACATTAAACCCAGGCTAGATAAACAGCTAATGAGAGAGAAAGTGCGTTAGAAAATAGTATATTGAATATAATTACAGGTTCATTCCGAGTAAAACTTTCAAAGCTAATAAACAAAGTGAATGAGTAGTAACTCTTCAGGTTTTTAAAGAAATGCTTATTTCAAAAAGAAATTGTTTTACATTACACAAGTGTCTTTTAAGTTTCAAAAGTTTGAAAAATGTATCTAATTTGCTATTTATATCTTAGGCACTGAACACATTTGAATTCAAATTAATGTAGGTAATGTCACACTTTATTATACAAATAATTTCCGATTTCTTAGTCTCACTCTACTTTCCTAAGAACCCCGGCATGACCAGGGGGTTAAGGCACTCGAATCGTAATTTGATAGTAACGGGTTCGAGTCACACCAAAATTCCTCGTATTTTCAGCCGTGAGGACGTTATAATGTGATGGTCAATCCCACTATTCGTTGGTAAAATAGTAGTCTAAGAGTTAGCGAAACGTGGTGATGACTAGCTGCCTTTTCTCTAGTCTTACACTGGCAAATTAAGAACGGCTAGCGCAGATATCCCTCGTGTAACTTTATGCGAAATTTAAAAAAACGAATGAACTTTTCTAAGAAAGTACTTTTAATTGTTATGTTTTGCATTACACTACTCACGCTCAGGTGTTTGTATAAAAATGTAGAAAACAACAACAGTTTCAATTTATGAAATAGACATGTTGTATGACCATAAAATTAAGTAGCACTTTCAAAATAGATGAAAATCCTTAAACGAAAAAAATTGACTTTAAGTATTTGTTTTAACATATTTTTACTGTGTAAATTGTTTCCTTTGCCAAAATGAAAAGTTTTGCTGACCAGGACACGATATTTATTTGTAAGCACATATCATCAATAATTGTACTTTTAAGTATATTTTTTTCTCTTTTCCTCCCCCAATACACTCTTGCATGAGCATAGATTTAAATAAAACATGGTTTGAATGGATTAAGTGTTTGGGATGGAGTGGGTACATCATAATCCAGTTGTACAAGCATTACAGTTTCCTACAATTTGTTTGTTTTGGAATTTCGCACAAAGCTACTCGAGGGCTATCTGTGCTAGCCGTCCCTAATTTAGTAGTCTAAGACTAGAGAGAAGGCAGCTAGTCATCACCACCCACCGCAAACTCTTGGGCAACTCTTTTACCAACGAATAGTGGGATTGATCGTCACATTATAACGCCCCCACGGCTGGGAGGGCGAGCATGTTTGGCGCGACTCGGGCGCGAACCCGCGACCCTCAGATTACGAAGCGCACGCCTTAACGCGCTAGGCCATGCCAGGCCCTGTTTCCTACAAATCACCTAAATCTATTTTTTGAAACTACGTTTTTAACTTTAGTCATAGTCGATGAGATGAAGCACCTGATTTTGGTACAAAGAAATAGTTAAGATCTACACAAACTAAAACATTCGAAGTAAGAGTATTACTGGCTATGCTCAAGAGGCTGCAATTATCCTTATCACTCAAGCATTAATCATAGAAAGTTTTGTAAATTTGATCTCTGTGTTAACTACAACACATATAAAAGATCCTCACATATATACTTTGTACATATATGTGAAATCTTAAGTCATTAAGGATTAAACATAAGGACTTATCAGATCCCAAAGTTATGGTCATCGCTAATGCAATCAGTACTACACCATGATAAATACTCCTTTGAAATAGGAACTGTTAATACAATGTAGGTCATTGTAATACTCATAAATCTTAAAATAGCAAAGCAGTGAAACTGGTGAGTATTTCAGTACTAGAATCTCTTAGATCTTCATCCTATAGCTAACTTTTAAAAGCTCTCATGTAAATGGAGATCATACTGAGTTATTATGTTAGCACTAATATAAGTTTAGACCTGAAACTGAACCTCTTATTAAACAAATAAAGCCCGTATCCATTAGATTTGGTTTTCAAACAATCAAACCAATTGACACTAATAACTGATATTGTATATTTAGACATTGCTTAGATGTTTTGCTGAAGACATAGAAACGTTAAGGTAGAATTCACCAAAAAATAAACCAACTTTTAGCACTCGCTAAACTAAGTCTAACAAAACAAAAAAAAACAAAAAATTAACGTTTCTTTAGTTTTTGTTAAAAAGAAATTGCGTTGAGAAAATAACTTTTGTTTCCAAGCTCTCTCTAATAATATGGAAACACAACTATAGTCAATATAATATTTTAGTATTATTTTGTCTCATACAAGAAAAATATAACTATTTTACTTTAAAAGCAAACCGTTTCTTATGTTACTTATCAGCCAATTAATACAATAAATCGTAGAAACACTTAATAAGATTTATTCATAGTACATAAAGTCACGTGCTCATGTTTACGAACTTAGGATTTATTTTTATTATTTTATAAAAATGGTATTGTAAAATAAAAGACAGCTTATCACAAAACGTTATATCAAAGTGAGATCAAAGAAGTAGACTTGACTTTGTTAGATGATATTCATTTTGTCCTTAGTTACGATTCTTACAAAGCCTGGGTAAGTACCTTTTCAAAATACAGACATTGAATATAAGAGATACACAGAGAGATTCAAGAATAGGAATGACTTTGTCAAATATAGTTATTAAAGAATCTGTAATTATCATTCTCTACAACATATCCGCTCCACAAAGGAACATAAAGTACTTTAAATATTTAAATAACTTTGGATACTAAAATGTACTATTGAGTTTCTCATAACTAACAAAGACAAGAGTAGTAAAATGAACACTCAAAGACGTTGTCATAAGCCATTGAAGAAAATTGTAATTAATTTATAGTTTAATGTAATACTAAAGGAGGCTGACTGTTCTCACGAAATGACTTTAAAAGGTGTATTCAGGAACTGATTTTCTCGCTTTCAACTTTCATTACTAATCAATAATAGCCTTGGTTTGTTAGCTAATTTGTTGAGCAATATTCTAAGCCTAAGTAGTCTAATTGTTTGTAAAGTAGCTACTTCACAACATTTGGACTGATGTAACATGCTGCCATATTATCTTAGATTGATTCATCCTAAGAGAGCAAGCTAGGAGAATCGAAACCCTAGATCCTTGAAATAAGTAGCAGAAATATTTTCCAGTGTATTGATTGGGTTGTTTCCCTTTAATGGTGTTTGATATTATATTTATATTTTTGCTAGAAGTAGCCATACAGTTTCTGCTAACTTCAACATATAATTTTCTTAAAATAAGTTTTAAATAGATAGACCTGGAACTATTCTTAAACATTCGTTTTCTTTCAACGTGACTCTTGGAATACTGTTTTGATATTCAGTAGCTATATTCTCTGTTCTTACATTTTTCATTTTAACTGTAATCGTTCTGTGATCAATGTACCCACTGTCCTATGCACAGGGAATGCAATATATTACGTTTGTTCCTGTCCTTATAAACACTGAATTATAATATTTAAAAATAGAAACATAATAAAAGCATATCTAATTTGCTATGGTGACTGTCAGATTGATTTTTAGTTTCGCTCTAAGTATATAGCTTGCTCTAATCTGAATTTAACATTAACCGATAGAATTTTACGTTAACTATTAGTGTTGTGACTTTTGTAAATCATCTTTATCTTTCCAAGTACTCTGAAAGATGAAAGATCGAAAACCCGCGACTCTTTAACTATACACATTTCGGTTCCCCACATTATATTGCCCACGTTGAAAAACAACCGAAACATTTCACGTTACATGAACTTAAATAGTTTCCTGAATGTCTATTTAAGTTTTGTGAGAAAGTATTTCATTAATAACGTACTTTGATTGGATATCCTTCTTTGTTAATATTGATAAGCCCAAGTAAGTAGAACCTGAGCTTACATTTTTAACCCCTGGGATAAGTTACGTTGAGATTACAGATTGTTTCCTCTTTGTAACTTACTCTTTTCATTTCTGTGTAATCTTCTACGTTTCCTGAGAATAACCATTAATTATCAGCGTTATGATGAAGTGAATAAATTATTTCTTTGTAGTTTGGTATTTGTTTACAAACTAGAAACTATAGTAAGTCCTTTTTTATGTTATTTGTAGGATGTGTATTCTTTATACTTATTTATATCAGTTGGTTTTCTCTATACTCTAGTGACAAGGTAGCTTTCTGTGTTTGTAACCATTACGTGTAACAAGGAATTCTATTAGTTGATTCCTTTTCCACGACAAGTGTAATGGCTGGCCGTTGATTAGTAAACTAACAAAAGAAGGTGATTAGCGGTCAATAATTAATGTTAGCCACGTTTACTAATTAGTCGCCGAAAATGCTTTATAGTAACAAGTTTATTTTCTAAAAAAATAAAATAAAATGTAGTTTTAGTTTATTGTAATAAAATGTTGAAAATCATAAATAATTACCCCCAGTCATCTTTATACTCACTGTACGTTTTGACTGAACTTAAGTCATGGTAATTTGTAATGATGTGTGATATAAGCAATATTTATGATTAAAGAAAATGTAATAGAGATTGTTTCAAAAGATAATACCATTAAAACAGTAAGATGTAATGATAGTTTTGGTTTACACTGTCATAGCATATTTTATGTGTTAGATATATAAACTCTCGTTAACCATAAACTATAAAAAATTTAAAGAAATATAACAACAAATATATTGCTGAAGAGTTAATAATTACATACTTACCGCTTGGAATAAACAAGGAACCAGAGGGCGTCCTTGCTAGACACGAAGTCTCAAAATCACGATCCGTTTCCCGCCTCAGAGTGCTAGGATTCATGTGTGGGAGAGATTGTTTACCGCCTCCTGATCCTGCAATATTCTTCACACTGGATCTATTCATGGACAAGTTTCTAACAGGTACTGTGGCTTGCTGTGCAACAGTGGGATCAAAAAGTCCTGCCATAATAAATAGAAATGTTGAATGTCAATTCTAATTCAATAAATTCACTGCAAGTATTTTATTAAATTCAGTGCACAGTTAATCCTTTGAATAACGTGTAAATGAAGAGTGCTTTCAAACTGTTTAAGTATGCATATTATTTTACAGAAATATAACAACTTAAAGTATTTTCCTAAAAAATTATACATAGTTTTATAATAACGGGAAAATTGTACTTTTAGAACAAAGTGATCCAAAGCCTGCACGTAATTGCTCAATAGAGTGAAAAATCTGTTTAACAATAACACATTCACAAATCTCTATACAGTGAATAAAAGTTAATTAATTACAGAAAGTGAGTGAAGAGTTTATTATATTTACACCAGATTATAAAATACAAACCATATTTTAGCGATGTATGAATAATTAACGTAATACAGTCGGCAGTTAAAGCTGTACTTTATAACAGTTTTATGAAATAATAATATGTACATAGCCATTGATAAAGTTAATCTAATTTGAAAAGTATTTATACAGTTTTCAAATATTTATATTATTTTTATATTTCCTTTTCTAAAAGAAGCGTTTATGTAATTGTACGATGACCACAGCGTATAATATTAGCTGTTGATAATGAGAATAACGTACAGAGATAAGATTGAGATAAGACAATGGTAAACAAGAGCAAATGACAGTTGAATACATATATGAAATTTTATACTTTTTGTAATAATTGCAAATAACTAATCAGCTTGTATTGGCGCAGAATTTTTGATGAAAGTTCTAATATATTATTTGTGTATAAAATATCCTGAAATTCTCTTCAATATTTAATCCAGTGATAGAGTACAATATCAAACTCGTTTCGTAACCTTACAAATTTTCCATTGTTAATCGATTGTACAGAGAATGCAACGATAATAAATTCTGGTCTTCGATTTTTCCATTTTTACGTTTAATAAGAATCAATGTCTGATCATATTGGATTCATAACATTACTTTGCGTAACAATATGCATATTGTTTTTAGAAATCAACGTGCTTCTAGCTGAACTTGAACAAGTATGTTTGGCTAACGATAAGATATGTATTTGCCATATACATATCTACATGGATATCGAAGACAGGAATACTCTCTCTCTTACATAATTCCGTGACGTTTTACATTACAGAATATTGCCAACAAACAGTAGATCTTCAAAGGCGTTTAACCAGGTACTTATGAATATATATATGTGTGTGTGTTATGTAAAAGCACGCATATATATGTATCTTACATCATATTAGATATATGATGTAAGGTACTATATGATTATACCCGTCACGTTTGCCTTGCTATTTCCCACACCTTATTAACGCATAAATCCTATGAACATGTTGAGTGGGAGCATTTCTCTGTTGTGCTTTAACCTAAACGTACTGCAACCGTCATCACGATCCATCTATCGCACGCCTTCCATTTCTCTTTCTGCCTGTATGCAGCATAATGCAAATTGTCTGACAATACCTATACGGAGATCTGTGTCTCCCTTGTAAATGTCATACACCTCGTTATCTATGCAAGACTGCCGAATGCAGATGTGTTTCCTCTAGTCGTATCACCTTCATGATTCTAGCTCTACACTTTCAGAATAATAATGAACGAAGGTCCCTATGAAGTTCGAACTTTACATTCGAACAAATTAATCCAATCCCTTTGGTCCACAAGATTTCCAACAAAAATTGTGGAGAAACGCATTAAGTTCTGCATTTCAACAGAAAAACTTATTTTAAGCGAAGCAATGAAAACCGAATTACATCAAATACATATATATACCTTTTGCTCTGTCATAGTTATTTCATGATATAACATATTATTGAGTACAATATGGTCATGCTAGTTACAATTAAATGTTTCACATTAGTAGAAAGTATTGGACATTTGTATCATGTGCTATACAACGGCCCCCCAGTGGCTCAGTGGCATGTCTGCGGACTAAAAACCGGGTTTCAATACTCGTGGTGGACAGAGCACAGATAGCCCATTGTGTTGCTTTGTGCTTAATTCAAACAAGAGACTATGCAATGTGTGAAAATATTCGTACAAAATACAAAAGAATTAAATAAAGAATATCCGAAATATCAAAACCCTGTAATTTTAATTTTTTTATAGAATAACCTATTGTACAAAAAAAAAAGTGCTTCTAACTAGTACGAAAATAGAAAATATAATTTGCTATCTTCACTGAATTTCTAGAGATACGTCTTGGAAACTTTGACACAATGTGTGTGTGTTTTTCTCACATCATACTATCTGCTGAGTCCATCGAGGAAAATCGAACCCCTCATTTTAGTATTGTAAATACGTAGACTTACCGCTTTACCAGCGGGGGACTTGACACAATGAATAAATAAAGAATAAAAATGCACACATAATACAATGAATTATTTTAATGTGAAAATTAAGTAAAAGTTTACCGTATATAGTGGATCACCATTTTCTTGGGGAAAAATTAACGCGAGTTCATATCCATGAGATTACTATTCAAATAAAGAAACAGCTAATCTATATTATTACCAAATGATTATTTGTAAAAGCTTAAATTTAAAAAAAGAAGTGTATTTACTATAAGTTATATCACGGTAAATCATATTTATCTAAAATAGAAAGCTTTTAGTTTTATAACCACTTTTTGCTTTTTGTAAAAGCTCTTTAGAACAATCATAGATCTCAGAGCCAGTTTGTGTTTTATTATACAAACAGAAACAATCAAACATATTGTCATCGATCTTTACCAAAAGAAAAATATAATGTGGAGCACATGGAATATAAATAAATTTACCCTAACAAAAACTCAATGCATGTACTCAGGCAAACGTACTCTTTACGAACCTTTTAAAGAAATCATCAACGATCAAACATAACGGCACGCGGGTGCGAATGAAAAAAAATAAATTCACTTTCTCATAATAAAGCGAAATATATGTTAGAGAAAGAAAAAGAAACCTATTCTGTGAGCTAACTGCTGTTTCCGCAGCGTGGAATTCAACCCCCTACTTTAGTATTGTAAATCCATAGACTTGACCCTGTCCAACCATGGAAAGGGTCTACATTAAAACAAAACGAAAATGTTTAGTTTTTGGAATTAAGCACAAAGTTGGACAATAGGCTATCTGTGCTCTGCTCACTACAAGTATCGAAACCCGGTTTCTAGTAATGTGAGTTCACAGATGTACCGCTGTGCCACCGAGAGGGGGAAAATAACTAGTTGGAAAGTAAAAATGATACACTATTGTTATCTTTAACTATGTTTGATAATTTCGTTTTTGAAACGTGAGTGGTCAAGAAAAACTTTGATGTGTCGTAGTAAAAATAATGTACTAATTGTGAATAATGAACATTGATAAATCAAAACAATACTGAAATATATCTTTTCTATTCTACGACTGCTGATATAATAAGTATAATATGATATAATACTTTTTAGTTATTTAAACTAATACGTTTTTTTAGATCAATTATTTATATGCTATTGTTCATGTTCAGAAAAAAAACTTACGATTTGCTTTGAATCAATTTGAAGTTAGAAGACAAAAAAATCCATCCGAAAATGTATTGGAAGTATAAAATTCCAGCATGTTTGTCAGGGTCTATACACATGAAACAGAAAATCACAATCTGTTGTCAGTGTTCGTGTGCACAAGGACACGTTATCAACAGACAAGATGGTAAACGAAAAGAGTAAAAATGATGATTCGGTTTCTTCTTGAAGAACAGATACGAATGAAAGTGTTATCGATAATTAACTGAAGCCAGTTAGTTGACTCCATTGACAAATCACAAACCACATTTTCACAACTGTCCCTTGTGCACCTTGTAAATGGTTGTATGGCACGCAAATGTTGTGGAAATATTTTCTGTCAGTCAGGTTCGATGAAATATAGATATTACAATGAAGCACAGCTTTCACGATTTTTTAGAAGCAATATAATTTTAAAAATATATGTATATATATATATATAAAACCAATTAAAACAGCTTACCAACCATGACCGAATATTACTGGAGCCAACTTCTACTTGTTGAGCATATAATACATTGTAATCACGCAAATACAGAAACTGTAGAAGCCTCTTTCCCGGCATTGGTGTGCTCCACTTGATTACATTCCGAAGTTCAGTCAACTAGTAGAGTTCTCAGTTCCTTGTGATGTTTTTTGTGTAATATTTTACGAATTTCTTTTCTATTCCGAGTCGGTTGTTTGCTGCACGTGCTTGCATGCGGCTGCCATTCTACTCTTTCAACTGATGACTGCGGATACTCTTGGACCGCCGAGTTCTGCAGCTATTCCTAGCTTGAGCGCTGAACGCGCGAAGCTATCTTGATTGGCGTTATGTAATTTCTCTAGCCAATAATGCCGCCGTTCCTGGTGAATCCAACTTGTAAAGAAGACATCTTGTTTAGCAAGACTTTTATCGCTCTCTGCGAGGTTTTTTGGTTTATGACTAGTATAAATAACATATCTTTCGCTAAGCTTAGCCAGGGGCAAACAGATAAGAACATATATAAAAGTAACATATATTTACACGCACAACGTTCAAAGCTAAAAAAAAAAAAAAAGATATTAAAAGCACTCCAAATTATTTTATGCTTATTGCTGAATGTTTACAGATAAAAACGGAGGTAAGAGGTTAAAACTATATTCACGGTAGGAACTGATATCTTGGAATGCATTATTCGTTCGTTTTACCAGAAAGAAAAATAATAGAAAAAAATCATGATGAAAATAATAGAAAATTTTTGGGACCGTTGTTAAAGTTTGGCGAAAACTGAACAAATAATTATCAGGTTTTTGTAGTTTGCAAACATGCAGATCAAAACACAAACATAATAAAGTAAACTTAAAAGCATTCTCAGTTCTTACGTCTATAGGATACATAAGATAATGTAACATTACTTTAATCAAACCTTCTTACTTTACTGAATGAATTATCCTTAATAATGCCCCCAGTAGCTTAGTATAAACTCTGAAGGTTTATAACCCTCAAAAATCGGATTCTAATACTTTTTATGGGCACAACAAAAATAGCCCACTGTGTAGCATGTGTTTAACAAGAAACAAGCAAAATCTTAGATATTTTCACTAAATACTTTGATAATTAAGTAATTACCATCTTGCAGATAAACTGCTTACAGATACATCAGTACACAAAACGAAACATAAAGTAGTTCTGTGGTTTACTTCGTCGTTCACTGCACTGCAACTTCATTTCTAGCCTTGCATTCCAAATATGTATGTGCGTGTGGTTGCAAAGGTAATAAATCTACCATAAGTGATGGTTATGGTTAACATCAATGAAGTGGTTAGATTGGACAGTTTGTGAATTAAACAATCCATTTGAAGAATTGTGAGTTGAGAGACTACAAAAGAAAATACTATCTGTTCATTTATTATTAGTGTGTCTGATTTTAATATTGTATAACAATAAATACAGTTAAACGAACTTCAAAAGATTTGTAATTCTAACCAAAAGTAAAATACACCTTCAATCGGCCATTTGTCTAGCAATCAAGTCAAAGGCCATTAGACCAAACGTAATAATGTACGTTGAAGTACATATTTTCAAGCAGAATCGCAAAAGTAGTATTTCAATAAATTAAAAGAGCAGTATAGTATTAGAGTGCATGGTTTAATCTTTATCAATAATTGTGTTTCTTCTGTTCTTCTTGTAACACTAAGAAGTATTTCTTCTTCCATTTCAATTAGAACACTTTCAAAATATTCTCAGCCAAAACCAAGCTTTGTTGTAACGATATATTTGCTAGTGGTATAACTCATTAATCAGACGTAGTAACACTAAAATATTTTAGATTACTTGTTGCTACATTGCAGATCTAAGTAAAACATATGCTTAGGTTTGTTCTTTGAGAAAAGATCCTTTCTTAACATTAATTTCTTTATACTAGCGATATGCACCGTTTCTTAACAAAAATATACATGCTGTACGCTTTAATGTATAAATATGAACCAGTGCATTGTTACCGTTCATTCATATATATCTTTTTTGTTTAAAAACAGTCTTTTTTTCTGCTTTATTTCTAAGGTTTTTGTACGTTTCTTGCCGGCTCAGCATGGCCACATGGTTAAAGCACATAACTCGTAAACCGAGGGTCCTGTGTTTCAATCCCCGTCACACCAAACATGCTCGCCCTTTCAGTCGTGGGGACGTTATAACGTGACGGTCAATCTAACTATTCGTTGATAAAAGAGTAGCCCAAGAGATGGCGGTGGGTGGTGATAACAAGCTGCCTTCTCTCTAGTCTTACACTGCTAAATTAGGGACAGCTAGCCCAGATAGCCCTCGTGTATTTTGCGCGAAATTCAAAACAAATCGAGTGGATTAATAAAAGGACACCGTGCCTAATTTTGTTATTTTATTTAATTTTGACATTATACATGGAAGTAGACATATTTCTATATAAAAACTACTCTCGAATTCCTTCCTGGTAATTCATGTCATGGGTTCAAATTAATTTCTTTTTTCTATTTTACGCAGTGAAACGGATAAAATTTAAATTTGTAAATAATGCTGCCATAACAATACCAAAAAATACATAAAATAATTAGGTCTATATTTTTAAATCAATTAAAGATATCAAACACAAATATAAATTAATAACAATATTTAACTAGTAAAGTTTAATGGCGTATGTTTTGCAGGGCGAACTATACGCACGTTGTCAGCCAAACTAACTAGCCAAATTTTAACACTAATTTTTGTTTGTTTTTTTTAGAAGTTAGCATAAAGCTACACAATGAGATACCTGTGCTCAGTAGACCACAGGTTTCAAAACCCAGTTTCTAGCGGTGTAAGTCCGCAGACATACCATATGCCACTTGGGGGACTCAACCTTAAAGATGCATGAACTCATAACTTCGAAGCATTTCAGTACCAATTTATACACTATAGCAGTTTTATACACTGCACCAGTTTTATACACTATAGCAGTTTTATACACTTGGATGGAAACAGTCTATACTTCTTTCCATCGGGTGGAAACTTGTTAGCACGAAACGTTGGATGTTGCTTTGCTACACATGTTTAAACCTTTTTAACAGAAATATGTGTAAAACTTACGATATAAATTCTTAAACAGGAAACCAAGTATTTTGCAGTTTTATTAGAAGTTCTGGGATGGAACTATTTTCGTTCAGTGTATTTAATATCTGTCAACTGATCTTAATTAATACAATTCTACTTTTTTCCTAAACTTGCAAGTTATATTTAAATAACTACTGTCACAAGTGTTATTAATATGCAGCTGGTTTAATATTTAAAAAACAACAACTAGATATACATATATAGGTTAAATGACACTTTGTAATAATAAGATTACAAAAATAGGTATAGTCGCTACATACACCGAATAACTGTATCTGTAAGGAAACTAAAAGAAAAACTTCCACTTTAAAAAAAAAGATGTTTTCTTATTTATTTGTTTTGAATTTTACGCAAAGCTACTCGAGGGCTATCTGCGCTAGCCGTCCCTAACTTAGCAATGTAAGAATAGAGGGGAGACAGTTAGTCATCGCCACCCACCGCCAACTCTTGGGCTACTTTTTTACCAACGAATAGTGGGATTGACCGTTACCTTATAATGACCCCACGGCTGAAAGGGCGAGCATGTTTGGTGCGACAAGGATTCGAACTCGCGACCCTCAGAGTACGAGTCGAACGCCTTAACCTATCTGGCCATGCCGGGCCTTTCTTACTGAATTCTATTATTTAAAGCAGTTTTTGTCAGTTACTTCGTGATTGTATTTAAATTCAGAACTCGTACAAACAAGTTGCAAGCGCTAATATGTTTTCGAATATAGTGCTGTGAATATCAACGAATAATCTACGTTCATGTATGATGAGTTACAGAATTCATTCTCGTTAATAATAAAAAATGAGAAAAATATTTATGTAAACGTGTCTATGTATTTTTGTGTGTGTGTTGTTGTATCTGTCAGTAGGGGCTGTTAACCACGTGTTGTTGTTATTGTTGTTTTTGAATTAAGCACAAAACTACACAATGGGCTTTATGTGATCTGCCCTCCACGGGTATCAAAACCAGGTTTTTGGCGCTGTAAGTCCGCAGACATGCCGCTGAGTCACTGGGAGGCACCACGTGTATAAAACTGGTGCAGTGTCAAAGAGACCTCAATTTGTTTGAGACCTCAAACTATACGCAATTTATTACAAGTATATTTCATAATGGCATGAATAATTTTTCATCATGTTAATACTTCAAATGCTTAAATCATTGAACACTAGTAAAACTTAATGATAATGCAACTAATATTTTTTTATTCTCGACATCTGTTAATAAAAGTTCTGTATTGTTCTTGGAAGAATGACTTTTAAACGAACACAAGCAGCAACAACGAAAGTATTTCGCACTGCTCAGCGAACATGTTGCTGAATGAAAGAGAATAGAGGACAGCAGGTTGCAAGATGATGACCGTGATTTATTGCTCAATTTATTCAACTCTAACTCGAAGAATTTGTCCGTTAGTTTGAGAAAATAAAATTCATGTCTGAAATACTAATAATGCTTCAAGAATTTAGTGCAAGAAGCCTAACCAGATAAAATCAATGATGCAAAAGCTTTCTACTGAGTAATCTTGTTGGACAAATTTATTTAAAAGATTAGTAGCGCTGCAAAAAAAAAAATATGCAGGCTTAGAATGCCAGATATCGGGTTTCGATACCCATGGTGGGCAGAACAGAGACATTCCATTAATAAGCTTTTTGCTTAACAAAAACAATCAACAAACTAACTTCCTTGTAGGGCGAGTATATTTAAAGGATTTAGGATGTATAACAGAAATATATATGGAAATGAAAATAAAAATACAAATGATCTGACATAAGATAATTATTTATTTCAAAGCTTATTAATAAAAAACAGCTATGAATCAGGGAAAAACCAAAACAGCCAACAGACAGTAGAGCTAGAGTAATGACGCCTCCAAAATTTGCCCTATTGTCTGAAGAATAAAATAAAAGTCATGAGTGCAAGAAAGTAATAGGTGCAATTAAGAAAACACAAATGTGCATTTGAGTTCTTTTATAGAAGCTATCCATGATAATCTCCCCTTATGACTTTTGCAGCTTTTTTCTATCAGAAATTTATAGCAATAAGAAATATTATGAACTATCCTATAATGTTGAAAAAAATAATAAGATAAAAAATTGAATCAATAGAAGCTATGTTTTGAAGTTCGAGAAGTGTAAAATACAGAACTGCACATTTTGCCTCAGATATTCAAAACTATAAGCGGAAAATCCACAATTTACGTTCAGAAGTCAATGGAAAAAAAAAACAGTTGCACGAATGGTAACGTAATGTTTATAAGGGAAATGGTGTTTTTTGCTGTTTTACCTCAGAAAACAATGGTACAAGTATGTCTTATGATTAACCTTTCAACTATCATTACGAAACAGTATATGTGATGTTATGCTGTGTAATAATAATAACCACATAAGATAATAACTTTCATAATATTGGCTTTCTGTGATAGTCAATAAAAGAACTCAACTTTGAAGTTACATTAAATTATTCTGAAGAAAAACTTTTTAAAAAGTGCCTCCGTTTAGTTTGAATAATTTTGTTGTAATGTACATTTGTAGGTAGCATGCTCACTCTAAAATATATACTCTAAGAGATCATGTAAATGTTTTCATATGAATAGAACTCTGCTTTTATACAGAATAATATCAAAATATGGTTATCTGCAACAATATAATTAACTTACATGATATGGATGTTACAAAAAATATTGTAACCATTATTGTAAATTTAAGTAACACAAAATTAAGTAACAATTTAAAATATATCAGTAATTATAAAAAAACTCTGTCAGCCTTACATTGAAATTTACATGAGTCTTCAAATTACTATTATTTGAAGTTTTAAACCGGCAAATGAAAGTTAATTATCTATATTGAAAAAAAGAGTTACTAAATTGAAGTCCAGCTCTTGTCAGTGATTCATGTCGAATTCAGTGACGAAATTTTTCCGTTTGAACCTGAAGTAAATACAAACTACTAAGTTTTGGAACTCACAGACAAATATAAACAGCAAATTCTTATGACTCTTTATATTTTCTTTTATAACTGAAATTCTCAAAACATATTTCTAGATTTTTGATTATTTCAATTGCTATTTTTCAAGTGGAACTTTTCAAATGATTTTTTCAAGTGTGTCTATGTTCCTTTATGGAACGATGGTTTCACAGTATCCAAATTTCTTGCGCTGCTTCATAACACGTTATTCAATCACAAAGGTACAATTTATTACAAAATTTACATTTTATACGTGTCATAAATTCAGTGTTTAATTAAAATATTATTTTATCGTGTATTCAAAATTAATTTCCATCTTTAATCATGTGTTTAGTCGATATAAAATTTATTCAGCGAAATGAATTGCCTTGCAACATTTTTCTGTGTCAAATACTTTATAATTGTAAGTTACAATTTTAATATTTTACAGGTATTAACCACACTAAGGGAAACTCTAAATGTTTCTTCATTCTTTATAAACATAGTAATGAATATTGTAAACTGTTCTACAGGGCTTAGCACGTTACATTAACATGATGTTAAATATATAAATCAGTAAGCCTTAACAACCATAGCTATACGAAGTCACAGAGGAACGGACTGTATCAGAGATAAATTCTGATATTGTTTGGCGTTAGATAAACAGCATAATGTCATCGAAAATTGAAAGCTTTTGATATGTAACAGCTTTTTCCGACCCAAAATATTCGTGAATTCAAAAAGATGTGACTATATCATGGATTTATGATTGCTAATACAGGAATATCTTTTGTGCTTAGTAACAAAGGAAAGTATCATCTGGAAATAGACCTGAAACAAGTCTTACTCAGCCTTGACAAAATAATTGCAGCTTTTAATAGGTGGCAATCCACGAGAACAAAGATCTTTACCTTTAAATCATACATACGCATACAGTTGCCGACACATTTCCATTAAGTACAATAAACCTTAATTAAAATAACACATTAACACAGATATGCATAACAGTTTATTGAAAAACAACAACAATGTGCCTACAATAACGCCATGGATGTAAAGGGCAAAAATACTTCCTTTAAATAGAACGCATACAGTGCCTTACAAAAGAATTAACGTCTCCTGCAAACTTTTCATATTTTGTTGTCGTCTGATCTTGCAATCATAAATATTTCAAATGGAACTTTAAATTTAGAACCAACACAACCCAATCCAAACTGAGAAAGCTAAACGAATGCTGATATTAAGTATGTAAGTTAGATTTTCAAAGAAAATTAGAATATTATCCATTGAATAAGTATTCAGTCCCTTTACTAAGGCACTTTACTTTATGATTTACTTTAAATCAGTTTTGGTGCAAACGATATTGAAAGGTTGCAAAAATAGTGTAATGGTCTTTTTGTCTCTGTGTTATCAAGTGGTTTAACTTGACTTCAGAGTAAATGCATCTGTTTAAGCTACAACTCTCATACTGAAATGAAAAATCAACAATGAAGACAAAGGAGCTTTCTAAACAAGTCAGTAATAAAGTAGTAAAGAATCACAGGTCTGTAGATTAGTACAAGAGCATTTCCTTTGTGTATTAGAAGTGGAATGTTCTTCATACAATCCAATCACGACCCAGGTCAAGCCGCCTTTCTAAATTAAGCAGCTGGGGGCATTTTAGGTCTAAATTCAAAGCGTTACCTCTGGTGCAAGCCCATCACAGCTCATTATCCAATAATCACCATTCCAATTGTCAAGCATGGTGATGGCAACATCTTGTTATGGAAATGCTGCCCAGTACCATGGACTAGGAAACTGCCACGATTGAGTGAAAGATGGTTGGTGCAAAGTACAGGCGAATTCTGTAGGAAAACCTGCTTGATTCAGCTCAAAATTTAAAACTGGATCGAAAATCCACATTTAAGCAAGATAATTACTCGAAGCAAAAAGACAAAGCCACAATGGAGTGATTTCAAAATAAAAAAAACTGAATTTATTTGAGTGGCTCAGTCAAAGTCTTAACTTGAATCAACAGAAAATTTACGGTGAGACTTGAAGATTGCAGTCTATCAAAGATCCCTATCGAACTTGTCAGAATTGGAACAATTTTGCCAAGAAGAATGGTTACGAATTACACCATCCCATTGGGCAAAACTGGTATGGACATATCCCAGAAGACTAACAGCAGTATTTCTGTCAGAGGTGCTTCTACCAAGTACTGACTAAGGGGTATTAATACTAGTGTAATCAGCAAATTTCAATCTATACATTGTCTTTGCAGGTTTTGCTAACATTAAACCTTCTTCACATATAACTCTGTTAAGTTCGATCATTAAAATTTTAAATAAAAACAAATTCATTAAAAACAAATATCTTCATTATTTGTATTTCATTAAAATGTGATATTATTGGTAGGGGAGGAATATTTTTACCAGGCACTGTATAGCTCTGTAATAAGAAAATTTAACAAGGACAAGCTCTATAACACTTTGAGGAAAGATACTGTATTCTTGTTGTAAACAACAGGAAAACAATGAAGAATGAAAAATAACAGGAAATGGTATCACAGAAAGTTTTACTGTATAAAAGTTATTGAAGCATAATAATATAGACATTACCTATTACAATACTAAATTAATTAGTTGGAGATAAAAATATATATTGAAAATGAGATCATATGTTGTTGTAACCTCTACTTGTAACCTAGATGTTTCGTGAAATATTTATTGTTTTGCAGCTAGAAAGAACTTTAACGTCATGTGATCAATGCGTGGTCTAATACATAGAATTTTTCCCAAAGTTTTAAAATGATTTCAGAAATATAAATCGTAGTAAAGATAGAATAGACAGATTACTGATTACATAGTGCATGTGCCTAAAAACTTGTGGAACTTACTGTGAAAAGAATTCCCAGTGGCACAGCGCCTTGTCTGCAGACTCACAACGTTAAAAACCGGGTTTCAATACCCTTGGTGGCCAGAGCACAGACAGCCCATTGTGTGGCTTTGTGCTTAATTCTAAACAAACAACACTGTGAAAGACACTTATTTAGTTAGGTAAATTTTGAGTTTTTTACTCAATAAAAAAGTCAAAAAATCATTATAAGATTATAAGTTTAATTGTGAAGACTGGATGCTAGATTAGCTACGTAAAATCGTGTAGGTTATTGAAATAAAATGCTGTAGTTATCAAGTGAACTGCAGTTTCTACTATTTTTTTATTCTGAATTACTTGAAAGAGTCTTTAAACAGAAGTAATCATTAAAAGAGTTGATGTAAGAAGTCAAATCAAAGTTTTTCACTCCTATTCATGAGTTATTGAACAGCCTAATACTAAGTTAGAGCCACCAAACCAGCATCCCCAATGTTTGGAAGAAGACTCAGAGTACTATTGGACATTATGTCCTCATATCCTCAGGATTACACCTCACCATAATCTTAAATATATTGTGTTAAGAGACTAAATAACACTATTGATACCATGTTCGAGAAAGAATTAAATCAGCTAGTGATAAGAAAAAGTAATTATACTTTAAATACTTATATGACAGGTTTTTACTCTGGTAGCATGGTATGGCTATACACTCCACACCACGCCAGGAGGACTGTCTCTAAAGTTAAGTAGTTGTTGGGAACAGCCATATTCCACAGTCTTAGAATGAATGCAATTGCTTATATAATCCAGCAAAACAGGTGTTTTTCAAGCTAAAGGTATTCCATCGTGTTTGTCTTTTGAAGCACCTTGGCGTGATAACGACCGAATAGTTAGCTTCTGGAGAACCCAACGTTCCTATCAAAATTACTTCAAGTATATCATCAAAACTGGAACGTCAATGGACTGATTCCTTAGTTCTTTTACATAAGATAATTCCCCCAGTAACAAGACAGCAAGTGGAATGATACAGGACCCAGTAATCATTACATATTTATACTATAAGCCACAGAAAAGAAGACCATCACATGATTAGCGTATGGCCAGTATTTGAAATTTTCCCCAGAGTTTGAACATACTTTGAGAAGTAAAAAGCGCGAATCACGTTGGATTAGATAGATTATTGATTATTGAGCTAGTCAGATTGAAAAGAGTGTTTCTTAGTCAAGAAATAAATGTGTAACTTACATCAATTATTCCGCAACAGTTATTTAGTGCAGTTGTGTAAATTTTAAGTTTGTACTTGATACGTACAGAAATACAAGAAAAACTTTTAGAATGATAAAATTAGCAACTACGTAGAATTACTAAGTTAAAACCTAACGCCCAACACTAGAAGTTATAAAACAATATTGTACGTAATTCTACTGCTACTTATGAATACAATCCGTCCCCGTCAATGTTTATTTATTTGGTAAAAACTGATTTTCCATTTTTTGCACTTAAATAAAGTATTTCAGGAATATAATACGCGTATATAGTTCAAAAGGAAGATGTAATAAGACATTTTCAACACATTGGACCAGAATTTGGTAAATATGGTAATTAGTCATAAGAACTGCGTAATAGTTAGAGGTAAATTCGAAAGGGATGTCTTTGTATTTAAACTAATGTTTAAGTTATATTTAATTTACTAGAAATTCTATTTTATATTTAAATAAAACACCATTTCACTTACGGAATAGTTTTACTAATAACTATTCATCTGAAGGGAGTCATCAATTTGGCGACGTCTGAATACAAATGACGTAATACATCGAGTTTCATTCATTGATTTTCATATTTTTGCCATCAGCTAAAACAAAAGTAATTTCTCATGTCTAGCAAGGCAGCTTTGCCTTTCTATACGAAATCGAATCTTCCTGTCTTTCATAGTCGCAATAAGCAAACCTCTAAGGGAAAAGCATAGGTCCGAGATAGGGGACGTTACGTTTCTTTTCAATAACCTGAGGCACAGAGCAGTAAATTACAAATGGCGTCATATTTCCATTCCCAGAGATATTTAAACTTCTTGTATATATTATGGTAATATGAGTAGTACTTTTTAATTATACGTTCAACTACAGAACACCGGTATATTTGTTCAGCAACAGTGACTTTCCAAAACGAGTGTACAGCTAAAGTCCGTTTAACACTAGAAGGTTATTTAAGCAAAATAAATATGCTTCTTTTTTCTACAGTCTACACTAATATACAGATATCATTAATAAATATAAATTGATCATCTCTCTGTTTTCATAGCTAAAAGAGATCGTTATCTTATTAGAGACTGCGTTAGAGGTATGTCTGCGGACTTACTTAAATCAACTGATAAGCGCAACTAAGTACCTCTTCCAGGGATTTACTTAATCTTATCCCCAAAAAGTAGGATAGAGGTCTGTGTCTGAATCTGTCATTATTTACTATCTGTATGCTAGGGGTTTTAAGGGGCTTAATCCACTTGTTTGATGTTTGTTTGAAGTTATCTTAAAGATCTAATAGCGCAGACTTTCAGAGACTTCTTCACATAAAGTTTACAACAAGATAATGACGACCTTTACGGCTTCCATGTGAATTACAATTTCCAAAGTAAACTTACTTTTTAAAAACTTTTATTGTTGTATTGTAATGACTATATTTAGTTATTGTTTACAGGTAAATTAATTCTTATTATATTATGGTGTATGAAAAAAAAAAGTTCCGTTAATTTTACTCTTCGGTCCCCCATTGACACAGCGATATGTCTGCGGACTCATCGCTAGAACGCTTCGATACCAGCGGTATGCAGAACACACATAGCCCCTTGCGCCATAAAACGCCAAACCAATCAATCAACTCTTCTTTAAGACTACATAGCATGGCTCTTGAGTCAGAATTAATTTATATCTTCCTTTTTAGTAATGTGTTTCGTTGGCGTCACATCTTTGCTTTAAAGGAACTTTAAATTTGTTTCGTATTTGTAAGGTCGATGGTTGACTTTTAAAATTCGCGACTACACTGTCCATAGAGTGAACTGTCGAAAAGTTTGTTTTTAATTTTATTTTGCGTAAAGCCATACTAGGGCTATCCGAACTAGCCGTCCCTAACTTAGCAGTGTAAGACTAGAGGGAAGGCAGCTAGTCATCACCACTCACCGCCAACTCTTGGGATACTGTTTTACCAACAGATAGTAGGATTGATCATCACATTATAACGCCCCAACGGCTGAAAGGGCGAGCATGTTTGGTGCAACAGGGATTCAAACCCCGACCCTTAGATTACGAGTCGAACGCCTTAACGTTGGTAAAAGATTAGCCCAAAGGTTGGCGGTGGGTGGTGATGACTAGCTGTCTCACACTGCTAAATTAGGGACGGCTAGCGCAGATGGCTCTTGAGGTAGCTTTGCGCGAAATTCAAAAAACAAGCTTCATATTTTATACTCTAAAATCTACAAGATGAAAAATATAAATCTTTCGTTGTTCTAATTTTATTATACATGTTAATATAGTGAATTTTGGATTTCCTGCGTTGTAAAAGTAATAACATCAAATATAAAAGTAAGGAATCTAAATTTTCTCAGTATCTTTAATATAATGCTCATTTTAATAGTAATTTAACTCAGCTCAATTTATAGAAAGAACCTTCTGATTTTAAATATTTTCCATAGATCCAGAAAATTATTAAATACCTTTCACAAATAGTATTGTCGAATTATCCTATTTGTGTTTTTTGTTGCCCAAAGAGAAAGCTACTGTTCAGCAGCATTGGTTGCTTAGAAGGCTATTCTTAACAAATAGCAAGACTATACTCTCTCTTTCATAACGCACCTACAACACCAAACCTTAATCTCAGCTTCGTACTCTAATCACTAGATCACACCCGACCATGATTGTATGTGAGATCATAACAGGTGTTTAGAATGTATACCGAAAGCGATTGGTTCAACACTTTTTACCATTCTATAACACTAAATGATTTAACAGAGGCATTGATTTAACTATTCTTATGTTTAATATTTTGGATTCAATAAAAACATAAGGCTGTTAATACGTTAAGAATCTGAGAATAAACATTGATGCAATTGTCAGTTTTAGTTGTTTTTTGTTGTTGTTGTTGCTGTCTACCCTTCGTTCCACATGTAGTTAATAACAGAACTTCAAATTAACGTATTCTGAGGTCATCCTTTGTTAACAAATTTGTGTACTGTCAATGTATTTCAATGGAAAACAATATTTTGAGCAAAAATAACTAGAAGAATGGCTCGAATTTTAAACAGAATACTCAACATGAAATATAACAAGTAACATTAACTAAGATTTATAAAAGGGTTAATTTGGAAACAACTTTAAAACGGCTAGCACTTACGATAAATATTATTCAAATAATTATACAATATTAAATAAATGAAGGTTAACAACACAACTATATGTCACCTACAGCAGCTGTTAGTTTTGAATGAAATCAAGCTATTTTTGTTAGCAATAAATAACAGTTACATTATACTTATATATTGCAAGAAACAAACAGCTATACAGGCAGCTTTGTGAGACTCCACGCGAATAACTAAAGCAAACAAATAAACAAACAATATTTATGTTTGCTAACATTTCCATTTTGTTTGAACCTTTTGAAAATGTTTATATTAAAACATTCACTGTCGTTACTAAATATTTATATTAAACATAAATTATCAAAAGCAGCGGATATCTGCTCGAATTTCAATTCCTGAGTCTTTAGTGAAGTAAATGTATTTACCTGTCACGAATACTAATAAACAATATTGCAATATAATACTACATAAATCACAAACTATAGACTGATGTTACTGTCGAAATAAATGAACTACCCCCATACATATTCATTACACTTACACGTATATGGCAATTGAAAAATAGAATCCCTAGAAAGCGACGGGTTCGCATAAAAATGATAAAGAAGACGTTATGAATCTTCAAACTCAGCGAGAGACTGATGACACCTTCCAATCTATTCCCGGAAATTAGAACCTTGCTTAGGGTCACGTGATTGTGGCACTTTCATTATTCACACCCGCTACATTGTTTTCTTTTGTAAGCTAATTAAGTTAGAAATATATGTCCACATATGTATATACAATTCTTTTAAATGAACTTAAAGGTTCACGGCTTGTTTAACTTTTCAAGTTTCTCCATGAGCCTTCCCGTATTTGAGGCATGGTAATAATTTTTACTAGCGTTCAACGTTCTTCCAAGGCACATAGACACCGGGGTAATGGAAGTTTTAATATTTTATGGCTGTTCTGGTAACCACTAGGCTTGCATGGTCGTAGATGCACCAAACCATAGTGAATAATGCCACGTGCTGCTATGGAATGCGAGAAAATTCATCTGGAGACTATTGCACTACTGTTGACCTCTCTTCAGTAGACAAGAATAGAATAACTGCAAAACACGCATGTGGGAGGTAATGCTACCATCACCTGCGGCTCAACTTTGATCAGAGGAGCATGAGTAATGCGTAGCATGCTAATGAAAGGAGCTTCCGAGCCCAGTCTGTCTTCAGACAGGCTTTCAAAACCACACATCCACTCACCTAAGTGTGCATGCACATACATAGTCGTACAACCAAACACTCAATCTTTCTGAACTTGTCACTAACCCTTTTCTAGTATAAGATTTTTTTTCAACTATCTATTATTGCCTCTTGAAGCGTTTTGTTGGCTTTAGAATATTTACGCCTGATTTATCAACATTATACTCAAGAACGTTTGGACATTGCTAAAATGTAAAAATTCCAATTTCACAGGTATTGTACTAAAACTTTGACATGGTCCCTTGATTTTAACTTCGCAGATTCAATACAACAAAAAGGTTCTGTGTAATCGCTGATAACAATTCCTATTATTTTCGAATTTGTTTTCCGTCGATTAGCCAACTTTCAAAATACCTTTAATTTTACAAATGCTAAATTTCAAATTATTCTAAATTACTAGAAATTATTTAAAAATCAGAAACTAAACAGCAAAACACGAATTAATTGACACTTAAGACACCTAAGAAATTGTTTTAGTATGTCAGACAAACATCTCTTATTTATTAATTTTGCAAAAGTTAAAACTATGCTGTTATTATCATAGATAAAAAATATGAAATATTTTTGCCAGTCAAAAACCTTGGAGTGACAAAAGAATTGAATCTTTTTTTTTTTTAACTGTAGTTAGGTCGTTTACAGAAATAATTGAACATTTATGAAAACCGTCTGAGATCAGAATCGATAACTAAGGTAAAGTTCAAGCGCTCAATTTTCTCCAGAGAACTGTCTTAACATGGATGAATAACTGCAACCTAAGTTTTATTCTTATAAGTAAGTATTTTTGGAAACAAATGTGATTTAAACTACTTTTGTCTTATTAAGTATTCAACTACTGGGCATGTTTACTGTATATTCCTAATCGATAAAATATTATTTGTTGTCGTGCAGTTATCATGGAAGACAACGTTAATTTGACCTCAGGACTTTTTTTTCTTGATTCCACGATTCCACGTAGGTACATGATGTCATTTCCACTTCATTCCAAGTGAATAATAGTTTCTTTAAGTCATGTGTTATTCCACTAATATGAATACACTTATACTATTTCTCAGACATCATATCAATTTAGATATGTGGATTACGGTGAGTCACTCGAGTCAATAATATTTGCTCAATGATATGTGCTCAGTATCTCAGAACTTTGTGTATTAACCAACAAACTGTGAATTGCATATGACTAAGAAAGAAATGTTTATGAAGGTGGTTATGAAACACTTTTAGTCTTTAATCATTTGTTGATTAATAGGTCTGATTTGTTACCAAATGTTAATAAAGAATGAATTAATGGGTGATGATGAATATAAACAAGTAATACTAGCTACTACACCTTTTGGAGGGATATGTCACCATCAAAAATGACCGCGCCCAATAATGATCATCGTGGTAGGTGAACCGAAGCAACGCTACGTCACTGCATCATTCAGGTGCGAAATTATTTCACTTCTCTGACAATTACATAATTTAAACTTCATATTGTGTTGCTAAACTGAAAGTTATTAAGCAGCACGGGTTTTGAAGAATTCTAACGAACTATATTTAATATATGCATGCATGTTTTCTTTAATTTATCCCTTTCTCTTGTACCATAGAATTCATGGCTTTATCTTTGTTGTGGTTATTTGTATTTATTTAATAGCCTTCATTTAATTTTTTTCTTTCGAATCGTTGCTTCCCTTATCTTATTTAAATGGTTATAATCACATTAGATTTAATACTTTTTTCAAGAATAACTTAATTAGCAACCTACAGGCCCTAAAATTATTAGGAAAAAATTTCTCGCTGACTTTTATTTTAAGCTTCATAATTTCCTGATATTTTTCAATGTCATGAAATGCTTCATTTATTTTATTTTTTAATTTCCTTTATTAGGCTCCTCTTTTGCCAGCATTTCTTACAATGTATTCTCCTTTTCTTTTTACGAGATAAAATCTGTAAAGTTCAGAACTGTTTTGCCATTACATGCGTATCGCTTTAGCCTCAAAATGTTTCTCAAATATGCATTGATAAAAAAATCCAACGAAAATATTGATTAAAATAAAACTCTAAAGATATAAAAAAGAAGTTGTTTTTTTATTCTTATTAAGATCTATATAGTGCTAGATCATATTTGGTTGTAATTTGATTTTTCTAAAAGAAACGCTAAACCTCACCTTATTGCAATTATGTACCTATAAATACAAAGTCACAGAATTAATAAAAAGTTTTAAAATCCTTTGATCTTAGGTAAGAGAAGTTTATCAACCACAGAAAACAGATTAAAACTATGGTAACTTACACCCAAGCTAGGCCCGGCATGACTATATAGTTAAGGCACTCGACTCGTAATCCGAGGGTCGGAGGTTTGAATGCCCGTCGCATCAAATTTGCTCGCTCTTTCAGCCGTGGGGCGTTATAATGTGACGGTCAATCCCACTATTCGTTGGTTAGAGAGTAGCCTAAGAGTTGACGGTGGGTGGTGATGACTAGCTGCCTTCCCTCTAGTCTTACACTGCTAAATTAGGGACGGCTAGCACGGATAGTCCTCATATAGCTTTGTGTAAAATTCAAAATAAACCAAACAAAAAATACCCAGGCTAATATAGTATATTTAATTAATAATAGCTGAATGTGTATAGAGAGTGATAGATACTGTTTTAGTCTTCTGTTGATTGTATTTTTACATAATATTTAGCAATATATTAAAAAAAAATTAATGCGAGATTTCAAACACCACAATACGCATATAGCTAAAGACTATTTTAATCACTTTTGTCAATGTCACTTAGTGTTGTATACGGTCACAGCTTGAATGGAGCTAAGTTGTGTTGTTTGTTTGTTTGTTTTGAATTTTGCACAAAGCTACTCGAGGGCTATCTGTGCTAGCCGTTCCTAATTTAGCAGTGTAAGACTAGAGAGAAGGCAGCTAGTCATCACCACCTACCGCCAACTCTTAGACTACTCTTTTACCAACGAATAGTGGGATTGATCGTTACATAATAACGCCCCCAAGGCTGAAAGGGCGAGCATATTTGGCTCGACGGGGATGCGAACCCGCGACCCTCAGATTACGTGTCGCACGCCTTAACACGCCTATGCCAGGCCAAGTTGTCTTGCAAAAGATACTTCAGTTCGTAATGTTTTAATTTGTTTAATTATCACTAATAATGTGTGTGTGTTTTCTTATAGCAAAGCCACATCGAGCTATCTGCTGAGCCCATCGATGGGAATCGAATCCCTGATTTTAGCGTTGTATATCCGTAGACTTACCGCTGTACTAGTGGAGGGCATTACTAATAATAAAACCATGGAAAAGTAAAAACACACAAGTGAGAGGAAGTTTTCGATATAGAGTAGAATCTTATTCTGATAATTTTTATCAAATTACAATCTTAACGCCCCCCGCTAGTACAGCGTTATGTTTACGGATTTATAATGCTAAAACCAGGGTTTCGATTCCTCTCGGTGGGCTCAGCAGATAGCCCCATGTAGCTTTGCTATAAGAAAACACAAATACTATTTAAAAAAAAGTGGCATTATTAGTTTTAACTTTGGGATCTGTAGTGACAAATCTGAACAAACAAAAATAGGTAAAAGTTACTTAATATGCATTATTTTCTGGGTGCATAATTTCGCTATTTTTATTACACCATTTTTATTATCGATGACTCACCATAAAATGGTATAACTCCACCTGACAGCGAAATTATATGATTTACTTTAACCATATAAAAGTACAAGTTTCAACCTTGAATTCTTTCCTGGATAGGTAACTCGACGTTTCAATAGCTTTGACAGTTTAATTTAAATATTGTTAACAATAGCATACAGAGACTTTCCCAATTTTTGTTTACCTGAATTATATAAAAGTACAAGTACCAGATTGAAATCTTCCATGTACAGGTAATTCGACGTTTCTATAGCTTTGGCAGTTTATTTGAAATACTGATAATAATGGTGCACAAAGAGTTAACCAACTTTAGTTTCTAGCAAAGTACCATCTCATATCATAACTTAAGAATCTCATCACAAGTGAGTCCCACGTGAGGTCTTAAAAACACATGTCTTCTAGTTTATCCTTCCGGAGACAGATGAAAACGACCAAGGTTTAAAGACATTATCTTCTCGTTTTAGAGACCTCTGCTGGAAATGTAGAAAATCTTTGGTTTTCTTCATTTATTATGTAAGCGATTCAGGTTGGTGGAACCAATGTGGGAACAACATGTCAGTTTCATTGACGTACATTCTTCACTAGCGCTAATTTCCTAGAAAGAGAAATCCTTGAAACTGTCACATCCCAAGTTCGTTTAGGCAAACTGATAGAATTGTTATCAAAATTTTATATGAAGTCTCTTTCTCTCTACACTGCATTATGTGAGAAACTGTAGAGTTCTCACATTTGATGCTGGATCTGAAGCGATTCGAAGTTAAATAAATAATAGCATTGCTGAATTTTAAAAAGAGACTGTGAGCAAAAATAAGAAATAAATTAGATTACGAAAAATTGAGTCCGAAATGGCTTTTTTTTTTATTACGAATCTGGTTTGAATCCTGAACATTCATAAGGTTCTGTTCATTTCTGAAAGTAAAGCTAATTGTTATAAGACAGATAGACAAGTATGGAAGATCCAAAGTGACAAATTTAAGGAAGGTATAACAATGTAATCTGCATCACCGACTTTGATGGATAATAATTTTGGCATTCGATGGAACCGAATTTATGCCTGCAATCGCGTAGCCATACCGATTACTGTGTTTAACTACCAGTCAAAAAAGAAAAAAAAATTAAAAGCGGATTATCCACAATGTGGCACTGTAAGCGATAACGATCAATTTTGTTTGTATTCCTACCTCATGATTTTGTCATCACTCTTTAGATATATTAGACACGCAAAAAAGGAATAGTTTCAACCACTGGGTAGCAAAAAACATGTTAAATACAATAACATAGATAAAAATAAATGCATATTTATATAAAGATTTTCGTAAGTTTTAGATACTGAGAAAAAAAGTAAAAATACCATACTGCCTTGAAAGTTAGTGTTTTGGGTCGCAACCGCATATAACTCAGAAATATTTTAGTCTATTTATAGATTACAGATGAACTGCGACAGTTGATACGTCGAGCTTGTAGATTAAACTATAAGTGGAAACATATGCTTAAATTATGCGCTCTTAAACATAAATATTTTAAGATTTTAAATATCTCATAAATGCATTTGGTAAAAGCGATGCGTAGCGCTAAAAATCTCTCATAACATGAAATATAAAAGACTGTTTAAGAAACCTTTTATTAGCTTACAATGAGCAAAATAATGACTTAGAGTTACGAACAACAACATTAAAACCATTAACAGTAAAGATAAAAGCTGCTGCTAAGAACGTTCCTGAAGTTTAGTCACGTTTTTACCACCCACTGTTGGAATATGGTACAAGTTTAAAATCGTACAATGACAACCTAGTGTTATTATCATACATAAGAAAAGGTTAACAAGAACATTTTTCTACGAATCAGAAACTGTTGGCAGCCAAAGGAGAAGGCATTTGTCACGTCTTCTTCTCTCATCATGTACTCATAGACAAGTTATAACGTATGGCAATCACACTATTGTCTCAGAAACCGAAGCTTCACAGTAATAGTGCGTGAGATGCTCAGAACTCACTGGGTAGGTGACTCAGGAAAGTGAATGATAGCTTGTCACTTATACAGAGACTTAAGGTACTAAGCTCTCATTAATGAGGCCACGTAACTATATCTAAAAACCATGAATTATATTCTGTATAGTTTGGTGTCACTCATATTTTTAAATGACGAAATTTTTTTATTCAAAGACATAAAATGTTTTCCTTATGGAAATAAAGATACCCAAGTCACGACTAATACGTAACTATTTTTCTCTAAAGATACGATTTATAACAAAACCTTTGATTAATATACATATATTTCATAAGAAGCGTTAGTCTCAAAATCGACACTATTGACATGAAAATTCCTTCGGAGGTGTTTTCACTTCTATGTATCTGGTGAAAATTTTGTAAGTTATATCTTACTTGCAAATTTTTAGGGAGATTTGAACAACCGTAATAAAATGATTTTTCCTTGGAATTTTGTTCACAAGAATAATGAATTCTTGTGATACAAAGAATAATGTATATGACGTATGAAAATGTTTTCAAATTAAGATGCTTTTAGTTCAAAATGTATTTTTGTATTTTCAACAAGGAAATTATTGAAAAATCTAAATTATCTTACATTAACATAAATTTTGTTATAAATATCGCACAAAGAGCTGATAATATCTTTACAAGTTTTAGTAGATAATTACCGTAAATGACTTTACGTACAAATTACAGATCTAAGTCTTAGTAAACCTGTGTAAAAATAAAAAATAAATAATCAAAACAGATGACTTGTATGACTATTTTCATAATATTTACTCTTTATTTGTTTTGGATTTCGCGCAAAACTGCACGAGGGTCATCTGCACTACTCATCCTTAATTTAGCAGGGAAAGACTAGAGGGAAGGCAGCTAGTCATCACCACCCACCACTAACCCTTGGGCTTCTCTTTTATCAACGAATAGTGTAATTGACCGTCGCAATATAATGCTCGTACAGTTGAAAGGTCGAGTATGTTTGTTAGAATGATGATTCGAACCTGCAATTCATAGATTGCAAGTAGAATACATACCCACTTAGCAACGCCAGGCCTTAACCCACAACGTTTCTCAAGTTTGTAAGTGATGTTTCTCCCATCGCCATCCGTACAGTTGAAAATGTACTTATTTTAAGCATATCTTTAAAATGTGGTTTGAACTAGAAATTAGAAAAGTAAGAGGAGGTCTGAAAATACAGTTCACATATCACACTTACCTCAAAATCGCTGGAAACCTTTGGCTAAAATTATTAAATACAAGTATTTTGTCACGTCTCGCTATTACGGATACTTCTTTTACTATTGAACGTTTGCTTTACAGATAAGTGCTGTAACACGACTGTCAGAGTTGGAGTACCTGAAAGAAGTGGTGAGACTGCTGACGTGTTGTATTTGTATGTGTCTGCATTTTTTTGGTGCAATACTTGCACATGTCTGAGTTTGTTTAGCTTAAATAACTTGCAAAGCTACTCGAGGGCGATCTGTTTCTCATTTGAAGTGATATACCAGAAGGAAGATAGTTAATTAACACCACCAACCGTCAACGCTTGAAATACTCTTTGCCAACCAATACTGAGACTGACCGTAGTATTATAACGCCTCCGCAGCTGAAAAGGCGAGTATGTTCAGGGAGGGAATTCGAACCACGATCCTCAAACAGCGAATCGAATGCCCTAACAAATAGGTGATGTGAAGCTTACATACGTCTCAGTTTGTTTGTTGTTGTTGTTTGAATTTTGTGCAAATCTATATGAGGGCTATCTGCGCTAGCCGTCCCTAATTTAGCAGTGTAAGACAAGAGGGAAGGCAGCTATTCATCACTACCCACCACCAACTATTGAGATACTCTTTTACCAACGAGAAATGGGATTGACCGCTACATTATAACGCCCCACAGCTGAAAGGACGATGATGTTTGATGCGACGAGGATTCGAACCCGCAACCTTCAAATTTCTAGTCGAACGCCTTCACCCACCTGGCCAAACCGGGCGCACATACACCTTAAAGGCAAACTAATACGATTATCTGTTGATATTTGTCAGTAAAACTGTCTAAGCAAAATGGATCTTTGAGCTCTATACAGTCTTCAGCAATTGTCAATACATATTTAGCAATAAATAAAATCAGATATTAATTTAGTATAGATTATCATTTTATTTAATTTTTAGAAGTGTTAAGCATACATGTTTTGTACGAACAGCAAGCATCGAGAAGGCGTTTTTGTGCCATTCATCTAAAAATAGATGGTTGAATGAGAAGAAGCAAAACAAAAACCTGTTTCCATTACACGAAATACAACCAAGATTTCTTTAACATTTAATTGCAAATATTTCCCAAATAGCATTTGTGCTCTTACTATTTCTGTAATAACATACTTATTAAGTTTGTGTTTTAGAAAAATATCAGTAGAGTGTAACAGCTTATGTATATTTTTTTCCTAACTGTTGTATTTTAAACAAAAGCTCCGTAAGAGGACGCTAAAGAAATTACACTAATAATGTTTTTTGAATTTTGCACAAAGCTACTCGAGGGCTATCTGTGCTAGCCGTCCCTAAGTTAGTAGTGTAAGACTAAAGGGAAGGCAGCTAGTCATCACCACTCACCACCAACTCTTAGGCTACTCTTTTACCAACGAATAGGGGAATTGACTGTCACATTATAACGCCCTCACGACTGAAATGGCGAGCATGTTTGACGCGACGGAGATACGAACCCGCGATCCTCAAATTACGAGTCGTACGCCTTAACACGCTTGGCCATACCGGGCCAACTACACTAATAACTTTTCCCAATTAGTTGTTAATTGCGCTGTCATTGCATGTTAAAAACAAATCCTGAGAAACACTTTGGCGCGATATGTCAGCTTTGGTGATAAGATTGCAAATACACTTAATTAATTGTTCTTATTTTTGTCCTTTTTTTACTGCTGGAGTGCTTTAAACAGGCACAACGTTTCAACTCATTGGAATATGGACAACAAAATGCCACGCATATATACTATAACTTTTAGAACGCTTAAAAACTTAGTACTTAGAAGTTTTGCGTTACAAACATCGTAAACATTTTTTTTTCCTATTCTTCCAAGGGGCGCTCGACTCGTAATCCGAGCGTGGCTGGTTTGAATCTCCATCACACCAAATATGCTTGCCCTTTCAGCCGTGTGGACCTTATAATGTGACGGTCTATCCCAGTATTTGTTAGTAAAATAATAGTCCATGTTTCTAGTTTTACGTTATTTAGTGTGATGCATTTTTCAGAAAACCCAAAGTTCTACTCATTTGTTCGAAATGTGTAATGATGTTATTGCTAATTCCATTCCCATAACAAAACGTCCAGACATCTGTGTGTAATCCAACGCCCTTGTACATGAATATGAGCTCCTCCGAAACCAGAGATTTTGTCTGAACTATTCACAATACTCCCAAGCTTACAGCATACATGATCATAGTGAAATGTAACCACTTCCAAAATTATAAGCAACGCTCCCATGTGCTGGAGGACACGTTTCTTCTCAGTTTTTTGTTTGTATTGTATTTTAAATTAGTACCATCAATGTCAACTCAATGGCACAACTACTCGTTTTACTATCCCAAGACCCCGTGTTTGTGTAAGGATTTAATGAATTTTTTTTTTAAGAATTACGTTTTACCTATGTAATTAAGGTATAAATGTATGGGAAATCTGCATAGAATAATTCATTTAGCATTCAAACAATAATTTCCTTTGAAAGCCTAATCAGGAACAAAAAACATTTTTTTCATTGAAAACGTACATTCAGACCCCACTTCATTCATGGGCATTTTAACCATGTACTAATAAGTTCTAAAGCTACTTACGATGGCAAAACTAAATACAGATCCATGAACAAAAGGGGATTTTCAATGTTCATGGTCACTATATATGTAAAAACGGCTCGTTAATGACTACTTTTTCGGACATTATTGTATTGTGTAACACGTTTGTCTGCTAACGCAGACATGTCCATTTGTTTCGTAGTTACTGTCTTAAAATAACAACATCACATCAACTATTAAATGTTTCTCACATTTTCGTTTGTGATGGAATTTTACTTAAATTAATCAATGTCATTTCATGTAAATTTTTAACAACTAAAATCATCCATGTTTGATAGTTCTATGAGCTTCAGGGTGATATAGTGGGACATTTGGGATTTCTTTTTACTTTTACATTTCTCTCCTTACTAAACATTAAACATTAAAGCGTTAAACTGAACCTACATAAAGCATAAACAAGTCTAGAATCAGCACGACTAGACTGGAGTCGCTTTCATTTTTAATGTGGTTTATTGTAACTTTAGTGAGATTTCAAAAAGTTTCATTTAAGGAACATGGGATTATTCGAGGTAAAGGTAATTAAGTAAGTTAGTAAATATTTACACAATACTAACATTGTTTGAGACCAATGTGCTTTTCTCGAAGAATTTCTAGGAAATTGGAAAATTGCGTGCTAGCCAACATCATTCTTTTTACCGAATAATTCCTCTCTTCTGGGTTTCTAAACGAATCTGGCTATTCTGTCATGAATACCGGCATTAAACATCGATTGTAATACGGTTTTAAATGAGGTTGGAAGACAATAAGTAAATATTTATTTTTGCATTTCTTTTAGCAGTTTAATGTTTTCATTTGAATCTGATATTTCAACCACAACAAAATGAAAGCATTCGAAGGATTAAAAGGCTTTAAACTGATAAAATAATCTAGCCTGTTGAGTAAAAAAAAAAGTGTTTTAACTATTTTAACGGAACAACAGCCTTTATTGTTTACACACGCATAAAATATGGTCAAATAATCACTTTTAACTCAATTTTCTCATGTGTTACTGTTCCATAGTGAATTTACCTATTTGCATAGAGATACAACGCATATAACGATTACAAGGCACAAAAATCTGATAGAACATGTATTGCTGTTGTTTTGAATTAAGTACAAAGCTACATCATAGGCTATCTGTGCTCTGCTCACCACGGGTATCGAAACCCGGTTTTCAGCGTTGAAAGTCCGCAGACATGCCGCTCAGTCATTGGGGGGCAACATGTATTGCATGAAAATATTTAGGGTATTCATGAAACTTACTTATTTACATTCGCTTGTGCGCTCTGCTCATGGCGGACAAAATGTTTATATAACAATAATATCACTAATAACATATTTCACACACTTTCAATCATACTGTATGTTTCAGCTTTTAACACTGACACATGCCTGCAATAAATGAGTTATAAAATATGGTAATCAAGTAGGTGTTTCCAGTTTCAGTAAAGTTCCCGGAATGATTTCGCCAGATGAAATAAGTCAGTGAGTATTTGGGTCATGTGAAATGTTAATAGTGTACTCTACAAGTATTGAATTGCTTTCAAGCACTATTACGATAACCCTTATAAATAGTTCATATCTTTTGTACAAATAAGGCTATTATCTTTGTAAATACTTCCAAATAATGAGATTTGAAGATCTTACTAAACAGTTTCGATTATATTGTACAACCTTTAAAACAAAGCAATCAACCAAGCATTACCTAACTCATTGATTTGTTTAATTAACTAGAACATAAAGTTCATTTAGTTTCTATTTTACGTTCGTGGGGTGTGAATTACCATTTATATACGTACATTTATGGTACTGATTTAGGTATTAATTCAACTTAATGAGGAAAAGTTTTTCAAGTAGCGAAGTGTTATTTACTCATTACTAAAACTGTAAACTTTTCGAAACAAGTGAAACGACTAGTATTTGAAAATGCGATGAGACAGCGAATGGTCTTTGGTAAAGTGAGCAACTCTGTAATCATCGACACGCCACATAACTATTGTTCACGTTACCCCGTACACAACCATACTGCCGGACGAGCAAGAATGTGAAAGGTCGAAACACTTTTGCATGGTTACTTTGATTGTTGTAGCGCAAAAACAACAAAATTGGATTCGGCACTCATGTCAGCTTTGTAAGTTTGTAAACTTACCGTTGATCCACCGGTGGATATCTCAAGGAATTTTACTTCATTGGTTACAAACAATGATTAATTATATATATTGGAATATTCCGGTAGAGGAACCCAATTCAAGTTCACTAATTCTTTTATAACGCGTAATATCTTTATAATGAGTGGCTAACAGTAAAGCGTACCCATAATGGGGACGTAGTAACCAACAACAAAAGTATACATTTTTTCCATAGACTTCAGACGCAATGTATGTCATAACAAGTGCCCGCTCGCTTTTTCATCAATATTTTAAATAACACCTAACTTGTATATTGCGCAGAGTCTTACTCTTCCCGAAGAATTGTTTGTTTGTTATTAGGCACAAAGCGACACAAAGCTAGCTGTGTATGCTCTGCTCACATCGTCTATGAATACCTGATTTGTACGTTTTTGGCTGTAAGATTTATCGCTAAGTCACCTGGGGGAAAGGGCTGAGAGGGCGTTTAAATAATGATTCCGGTCATTTAAATGCATTTGTTAAAAGCAACGTTTTATTTTAAATTGCATTTATTATGAATTAGATAAGGGAGCATTCTACCTCCATCTTGGGAGGTCTGTTTATACAACCTTTTAAGTAAAACGACCCTTTATCATAAAAACTACTCTCTAACATAAAAAAACTGATTCCCAACGTTTGTTTAACTTGAAATGGAATCTTATATATATATAATGCGAACCGTGGTGTCTGTCTCAGCATTCGTCTCTTCCTCATTTGAAAGCCTGCGCAAGCAAGCAAAGTTCAACTTTCACTTTTTAATATTGATGCTAAATTTTATTTTTTAAGCAGAATATTCTACACTAAAATGTTGGAAATTAATCACACAATCATTCATATGTCGAAATATGACCTAACTTAAATAACAAAAATGTAGTTTTACCTCATGTTATAGTTATGTGGCTCTTAGTATGACTGAAATGCTCAACAATTACTATTCGGGGTAGAAGTTAAAGTAGCTCAGAGCTTTGGCTCTGATTAAAATCAAGAATTCAACATAATTATCCTTTTTAAAGTCCATAAAATAACTTAAATTTATCGATTAACTTTGGTTTTTTCCCGCACTGGGTATGGGTAAATTTGTTAATAATAAAACAGTAGTTTTTTTTTCTCACATTCGTCTTAAGAGATAAAATATGCATTCAAACTTAAGGTACCCATCTTCCCCTATGTCTCTTCATTATATGTATATATATTAGCTTCAATAATCTTCTCTATAATCATACTAAATAAAATTTTATTTTCAAAAATTTTATAATACAAATCTATAAATATCTCTCTCTCATTTTATTAGTAAGTCTTTATCATGATTAACTATTTTATTAGGTTAAAGTCAGTTACTACAGAGGACACAGTTGCTAAACCACCCTAAAAAAAACAACAAAAACTGTGTAGCTTTAACAACTGAAATGTTTGGAAAAATCGAATGGTAAAAGTCGAATGTTTACAATTTTTACAAATACTAGACTTTTGCAAACCAGAATTAAAATCGCTGCACATTAAACTCTATAATAAAACGTTAATTTTATGCCACATAATTGTATTGTTTTTGTTAATTTAATTAGTTTTTTGTTTGTTATTAAGCGCAAAGCTGCAAAATGGGCTATCTGCACTTTGGCCAACGTGGATATCGAAAACCAATTTATAGCGTTATAATCTCTCAGACTTGCCAGTGAAGCACTTGGGGGCCTAAAGATAAATGTTATTAAATTTTATATTTTTCTCTTGGCGAGTAAAACGTACTGACATAGCAAAGTTTGAAAGTAGTAGTCCTACAAAACTGCAGAATTTAGTGAAAAAATCCAGCATGGATGATAAAAGTAAAAATATTTTAAAGAAATATATTAACTATTGTATTTAGTTCTGCATATCATTTTATTTCAATTCTTATATTTCAATTACTGACTGAATAATAGAAAAGAAAATCATATTTGCATTTGCTCAAGTTATTAATTTATTTTTTGTTACTGAAACAGCAGTACTTTTATTTTAACGACTTAAGAAATAAATGTACATTACTCAAGTAAAATTACTAAAAATAAATTTAAAATTTGATCTTTGCTTATAATACTGGAATTGTAACAATTACATCCTCGTAAAATTTAGATATTGCATGATATCAACTTGTTTCAAAAGTCATTTTATCAATTATTTACTAGCTCATTTAATGCTCGGCGTATGTGTGTGTCTGGGATTCAATAACTTTACCAATAAGTATTCTCATTTTTTTTCTTGTACCTTAACTGTTTGAATAAACTCAATTAGCTAGATTAGATGCAACTGGAGGCAGTATCTAAAGAAGTCCATTTATTCTATAAGAAATGTTTCACAAACTTATTGTTGTTGTTTGTTGTTTTTGGAATTTCGCACAAAGCTACTCGAGGGCTATCTGTGCTAGCCGTCCCTAATTTAGCAGTGTAAGACTAGAGGGAAGGCAGCTAGTCATCACCACCCACCGCCAACTCTTGAGCTACTCTTTTACCAACGAATAGTGGGATTGACCGTCACATTATAACGCCCCCACTGCTGGGAGGGCGAGCATGTTTGGCACGACTCGGGCGCGAACCCGCGACCCTGAGATTACGAAGCGCACGCCTTAACGCGCTAGGCCATGCCAGGCCCTTCACAAACTTAATGTGATTAGATAAAAGCACAAATATATGTATATATTATATTAAGTTCATTCAATATTTTGCTTTTTATATAAGTACACACATCTCTTGTATATTTAGGTTCATAAACAAAGGTAAGAAATCAGTTTTCATATAAAAATATATAACTTATTATTGGTATATTGGTTGCTTTCTGTTAATATGAATTTCTGTAACAATACAATTTAAATAGAGTTAAGTGGCGAGTGATGCTATATAATCTCTTGCCACTGATACACAAAACCTGTTTGTTTTATAAATGTCTTCAAATTTAATTTACTGAGTTCGGTTTCTGAGCCTTTTGTACAAAATCATGGACAACAAATTAATGTAGTCTGGAATCAAAGTCATTTTTTAGCAAAGTAAGAAGTTCGTTTGTCGTAAATCCAATTTAAATGTTTGCACCGCTGATTGCCACTTCCATAGGATTTCTAAAAGCTATTTCTATGATCTTAATAATAGTATATTAAACAATATTTTATATCAGTTGAAAAGCTTATAGTTAGATGCTGCAACCTGAATATATTTATACCGTATTGGATACATTATTCAATGATGTTATAAATTCGGAAGTTGTTGAGTTGGTGAAAATAAGTTCTCGAATATTATAATGATAAATAAATCTTAGTATTCAAGTATGTTTCTTAAGGCTAGTTTTAAAATATAAAATATTTCTCAATCTAAATAATAAAAATTAATAAATACTTTATTCTAAATGACTTAAACTATTGTTATTATTTTGAATTACATAAATAAAATAATCACAGTATAATTAAAGTTCAGGAGAAGTGACATCAAAACACATATTCGAGCTTATTATCAACATTATTATTATAATGCATAAATAACAATGAGATAAGAAAAAAATTTAAGAACTTGTATGCTCAGATGCACATTTATATTAGCTACGAGAGATCCCAGTAGCTCAGTGGTATGTCTACAACTTATAACGCTAAAATTCGAGTATCGATACTCTTGGTGGGCCCAGTACAGATAGTCCATAATGCAATTTTGACTTTAGTAAAAAATAAATTAACAATAAGACAATTTGTTTGATGAGTTTTGCGCATGATGACACGAGAGCTATCTGCGCTAGGTGTTCCAAATTTAGAAGTGAAAGACTAGAGAGAAGCCAGCTAATCATCTCTACCCACCGCAAATCCTTGGGTTACTCTTTTACTACAAAATAGTGGAATTGAGCATCATATAATAACGCTCTCATAAAGCAAAAAGTGTCGAGGATATTTGTGACAGAGAGTCGAAACTGTACCCTCTTAGCTTGGGAGTCAATTTCTCTAACTCCCTTGCCATGCAGAGCAATATAATAGGATAAATTATTTAAGTAAGGTTCAAAAAGCTCCTTCGTTCCCTACCTCAACTCTGCCATAATTGGACATGTAAATACAATTAAGAACCTAATACAAATTGGGCCCTATTTTACTAAATAAACAGTAGTTGTGCAAACACCATGCACAATGATTTACACCAGAATTTTTCAACCCGTAAATCTTCAGAAAGTGTGAAACGGTGCAATTTATTTACGAGTCGCGACTGGGCATAAGTGTTTACAAACAGATTCTGAACAAAACAGATTGAAATCGACTGTAGTATACAGTATATTACAATACCAAAGAATTGTCGCTGCTCATTTGATAGGTCCATAATACTTACCAACAACAGACAAGACAGAAAAATAAACAAAATATAACATAAACGGCTCTAAATAACATCACAAAGCAACAGAAAAAAATGTGTAGTTAACCGCGTAGATGAGCAAAATATAAAGATTAAAGAATAAGTCAAACAATTGCCAAAGTTTTTTACATTTTTTTATGAGGATAACTTTTAGAGCTAGCACTCTTTGTTAGATCGTACAATTTGCAAGCTATACCATCTGGGAAAGAGGACTCTAGTTCGAAAAGTCATTTCATAAGACTAGAAGATAACAATCAAAACAATAAAGAAATAGCGCTTAAATAGTAAATCAAAGTGAAATCATGTTGGAAAATAAATTGTTTGCTTATTTTGAATCAAGCACAAAGATATACAATGGGTTATCTGTGTTATGCCCATAAGGGGTATTGAAACCTATTTTTTAGTCGTGTGAGTCCGCAGACAAACCGTTGTGCCACTAGGGAGCTAAAAACCAAATACTACTCTTCGAGAATATTTCAACTCAAAATATGCTATATATCAAATAGATCTTGAAGATTAAGTAACGTGACAACCACAGCCAATATAAAGTCGACATGAAATACTGTGCACCAGAATTATACTTTTAGCGTTATTTGTCATTTATAGGTAGTATGATGTGTTATGTATTATGAATTATCTCGGTCAAGTCTCCAATTTATTATGCAACGTATTATAATTTGAAATAGCCTAAAACTGAGTTAAATTATAATTTAAATTCAGAATTTAATTAAATATCGATACGTATTAAATTTATGATATTTGCCAACAATATTAATACTCAGTATTCTTTCTTAATGCAAATATATTTTAATATACAAACAATAATACAATTTATAGTAACGATTATAACAAACAATGATTTATATACAAAAATGCTGCAAACTTACGAATAATATTGAGTCATCTATACGATCCGGAACTTCCTTGATGTCCTATCGAGAATTCACAATGAGTGAATTAATTTCCAGTTGATATCGGTACAATTCACTTAATGGGAAGCTAGCTAGCTAGCTCTTCGCTGATTACACGTCAGTTTTTAACCGCTGAAGTTATATAATATCTTTGTAAAAATATTAATGCCCGCTGAAACTGAACAGTTTGTAATGTTCGAAATTTATAAACCTTCCTGGTCAAACATCTGAAGTTTTCAGTTAATAAGCGTTAATCACAGTTATAGCTTTCTGGGTTTATAGTATACGAACTATAACAAACCAACATATATACACTGTTAGTTATCTTTTATAAGCGTTAGGCGAAGTTTTAAAATTGTTAGCTAAAACAACAATACTGGCACAGTGAATAGACGGGAATTTTGCAAAACATATTTAACAATGTAAGTTAAATGCATTTCTAAATATATATTTAACTGAAACAAACATTGATATTAAGATAAATATACAATACTTAATTTGTCACAGATACCATTAAAAATTGAAAACTTCTAGGAGGAGTATGTAACAACCTTTTCCAACTCAAAATATTCATACATTGAAACCACACATATGTTTTCAGATCAGGGATTTACAAGTTATAAGATAAGGATATATACTGAATGTAAAGACATTAGAAAACAAAAAGATATTGATCAGTTCAAGAATCCAGGCTCATCCTTTATCCCAGCCGTTGTAAGCAAAGTTCTATTTCTTGTAACAAGTGAAAAACCATGAAAATAAACAGCTGTGACAAAAAGCGTTCACCTGTTCAAGGCAACATCATGCAAAATACACAAAAGGAATTAGAAAAGCGACACAAGTTACTTGTACACAATTCAGACTGCCTTTACGACATGTTCGCATACCTCAAACAGCTGAAAAATGAAACGGACATCCACACAAAGACGCACCAATGAAGTCACTAGATAAAGTACTTTTAGATGTCTATGCAATCAGATTACTGGAAGTGTCGCTAGAAAATCGTTGTCTTCGTATACAAGATGGATTTTGGAGAAGAGACGTCTGGTCATGGTTTGTGCGACGTCGTGCATTTTGCCAGCAGCCCTGTACCGTAGTTTCCATTACAAAACGTTGCGACAGAGATTGTAATGACGAAGTAAAGTGCTAAAGTATTTTCAATATAAAGTGTTCAACCTCTATATCATAACTATTTACGATAATAATTATCAGTAATATCATAATATTATATTCATGATCATGAAAACCCCTGAGCATTGAAACAAATTTACTGTCAGTAAAAAAAAAAGAAACTATTCTTAACAAATAACAAAAATATCCTTTCCCTTTAGCACAAAAACAAGAACACTACAACATTTAAATTATATTAATAACGCCCATATTTAAAATCAGACATCATGTGCATATCAATAAAAATTATACCAACATATTTTTAAGATCAAACACAAATATGGAGCTTTTAAACATCTGAAAATTTATGTCTATCCTATCCATATTATATTCTAAAGCCCTAACTTCAAACATAACCAAATAAAACACAAACATACTAGCTTTACAAGCAGTCAGGCAACATATAATCTAAACTGAACAAACAATGCTACACATACAATGTTCTAATACGTACTTTACATAAACATACTAAAACGTACAGGCCTGACGTGGTCTGATGGTTAAAGCACTTGACTTTTAGTCGCGGGTTCGAATCTCATAACTAAACAATTCAACAAATTCAACAAATAAATAGGGCAATTTAAACAGTTATCAAGCTCTATTTTAAAGAGTGGAATTATAGTATACAGTTCTGCATCAACCTAAAATGTGAATCGTTTTAGAAATGGTGACAACAAATAATCGGTAATATGATGCAAAATAATCAAGCCAAAAACTACTGTCTTAGTCGTTAATTGTGGCTAGTCATCCACTGCTTCAATATTAGTAGTATCAGGAGACACACATTCACAAATAATTATTTACCGAATAAATTCCACTTATGCCCACATAAATGCAAACTTTCCTTTTTTCATTATTCTTTAAAATACCATAATCAAATATACAACAGTAGCCTTAAATGTGTAGGCAAACAAAAGTATGTTGTCGACTTAAATCAAACACCTCATCCTTTGCAAACTTTTGAAATGTGAATTCTGTTGGTCACACGAGAGTAACTGTCACACAATACAGACAAAATGGTGTTACACGAAATTTACGCAAACTTTACTTATGAAGTTATTTTTGCTAGTAAGTAGTCAGAAGCAAGATCAAAAGGGGTGACCCAATGAGAACTTTCGAAATTATTTGTACATTTAACAATACGAGTGAGTGAAAGTGTGCTACCATGTTCGTTCACCTGGAGTTCACACAGAATCTTGCAATGACTTATTAATTATCGCAGGTGCTGTTCAAATTTTTTTTGCCGTTGGATTCCATCTCTCAACTTACATCCCTACATCGGTAACATCACTAAGATTCCACGGGAATCTTTGACTGTGTGTGCAGCTGTGACACAAAATGGCATAACACGAAATTCACACAAATCTTACATTTGAAGTTCTTCTTGCCAGAAATCAAGCCGAAAAAGCTGAACAAGTAAAAATTTTCGAAATCATTTGTAGATTCTTCTAGATGAATGAATGAAGGTGTGTTTACCTTACTCATCGACATTTACCTGGAGTTCACACAGGTGATGATCATGCGTTGTTTTATGTTTGGTGGATTCCACCTTTTAAATATGTCCCAACACTGGTATCATCACTAGGACTCCTTAAATAATGTTGAAGTGATTTTTACCAGGAATTTGGTGCACTCTTACTGGTGGATTACATCATGACTCATACTACACTTCTACCATCAATCTCAGATGCTTTGGAAGCCTTACGTTTGCTAATTTCAGTCACTCTTTCTTTAAAAACAATTTCTAGTACAATTCCAGCTGGTAAATTTATATATGTCTGTTCAATGTTACATATAAGAAACGAAAAATAGTCTCTCCTTGGAGATATTATAGTATGAGCAATGGTGCCGTAATATTTGTTTTCAGTAAGTAATAGAGAATACATATATATGTTTAGTATAAAGCACTACCCGTGCATGAGATGAAGCATTCATCTCATCTTTTAAGTGAACTCTTCCAATCCTTTGTTTTTATAATTTATTTCACTTGATAGCCTTAACCTGAGGTCGTAGTTCCAAATATGTATTTGAAGTATATGCCTGAAACATTGTTGCAGTTACATTATGATATTGATGTAAATACAGAGTTGACATTTTTCACTTTCTTTTAGCTCAGTTTTAGCTCACTAACAAAGTTAGTGTTCTTTAGCCTGAATGATGGCCATGGTAGAAGTTACAGGTACACTTTACGTCCTGGCTACTTCAGTAGTGAACGCCCGGCATGGCCAAGCGTGTTAAGGCGTTCGACTCGTAATCTGAGGGTCGCGGGTTCGCATCCCCGTCGCGCCAAACATGCTCGCCCTTTCAGCCGCGAGGGCGTTAAAATGTGACGGTCAATCCCACTATTCGTTGGTAAAAAAGTAGCCCAAAGGTTGGCAGTGGTTAGTGATGACTAGTTACCTTCCCTCTAGTCTTACACTGCTAAATTAGGAACGGCTAACGCAGATAGCCCTCGTGTAGCTTTGCGCAAAATTCAAAACAAACGAACAGTAGTGAACCTAATCTCCTTCTCGTGTATGTTTACACGTTCTCAAGAGACTAATTTATAGGTAATTTGTGCTGAATGGACCAACAAAGCCTCTAACAGAAAATATTTACTGGAACCTCAGGCCATTGGCCATACTGCATTTTTCACCAGTTAATTTAAAGTAACTAATAGAATATCTCCAAAGCTCTCTCACTAGCATACTCTTTATGTTGATAGCCGTATATTAACTGCACTGAATAACCACACCTGAAGCAAACATGTCATTATAGCTGCAACCCTTCTTCATCTAAAGTCCTGCAAAAACAATAGAATATTCACATCATTTTTCGATGGATAAGTCCTATCTTTACTAACTGTTACTATTTTTTTCTGAGTTGCCGTTAAGCAGTCCTTCATGAATAATCTCAGTAAGTGACCCATGTTCTCTATTCCAGCAACCTTATATAAGACTAGCAAGGTTGCATGCCCATAATCTTCAACTGCTTCATTTGTGCAAACATGAGTCACTGATACTGAGCCAGCAGGATGGCATGGGTAGATAGATTTATGCAACATCGTAGCTTGTGACAGAGTTCATCCTTAGCCACAAAAATCACTTGATGAGCACTTCACTAAGGAGGAAGCGTTAACTAGTTCCAACTTTTCAAACTTAACTTGACAAACATTCTTTCTCCATCACTCATACTAGTGATGATGGATGGCAGAGCGTACTTATCAAATATGTCTCCCTCACCCACATTGTAGATGCTTCAGCTTAACGAAGGACTGGAGGCTGACGAATAAGAAGAGGCTTTATAGAGGAATTCCCTTTGGACCTCTATGAGTTACAGTTTAAAAGCATATGCACGATGTCTTGTTCTCATTGTCTCCTCCATGACAGAACGGTGAATTGGTTTATATAGCCAACAATTCCAAATAGCTTGTGTTATTAATCAGACTTCTCAACTATAAGTCAGACATACAGTACATAAGTGGAGTGTTTGATTGAATATAGGGTTACATAAAATATCCAAGACTGGTCTTCCCTTTAGTTAATTCCTGCATGTCCTTCATCCTCTAGCTTAGTTACAGCAGGTGTAAATATTCTTTCAAAGGTTTAATGAGATAGTTCTTTGTTACATAAAACTGAACAACAAAGAGAGAAGAAATGTGTCAGATCATCAACTTTGACATACGCTTACGTAAATTCCAGTGATGTCACCCAAACAGCAGTTCCATGGTAGTCATATACACGACTAGCAAGAGAAATGGAAAATTAAAAAAATAAGTGTAGATGTTCAAGGGACGTGACCACAGTAAAATTCCTTTTAAAGGATGTAAATTTTACATAATGATACAACATTCTTTATTATACACTAAAAAACTATAGGAATACAAAAACATTCACATTATTAAATGAAAAGTGAAAGAGTTTTAAATATATCTCAACGAAGGACTTATTGTCCTAAGGTATGATTTTAAGATAGTATGATGATAAACAAGTAACCTTTATTATGTTGATTGGCTAAAAATTGAACAAGTTGTGGCAGATAAAACCAAAGTCGACTTTAAACTATGAAAATTTGAAAAAAAAGAACTATATATCTTGAAAATCGAAAAAAGAGAATTTTTGTATTTACAAATTCAGAGCTAACTACAGGTTCATTCATTCAATATTCTCTTATATTCAAAGGGGTTGAATTTCTATTCATATGCTTGTCTTTATATGTATATAGAAATGAAGAGTGAAAATCGACTATGAAACAATGAACCACCAGATATATATATATAGATACATGTTCCTGTGACCCATTTAAGAATATTTTCACTCAGAAATATTAATTTGTGTTATTCACATGATACTTAAGTTATGAATGTAAGGTTAAACATGTCTAATAATTATTTTAGGGATAGTATTTTATATATTATAATTTTATTTGTCGTACTTTAGTACACTGAAATGGTTTTACGTATATTATGTGGGAAAGTTAATCTACGATCTTAAATTTTGAAGGCTATATATATTTCCTACAGTATTATGATCATAAAACAGAAAAGAGTCTTTTGTACAGCGTTATCTAATTAACTGAACTTATTGGTTCCTAAAATAGAGATATCTCTACATGACTATTTATTTAGTGTTGGTAAGCCTGAGAACATATTGCGTGAAACAATGAAACACCTTTATGAGTAATAAAGTTCATATCACTCAAAAGTAACTTTACTATTAAGAAGAATTTATAAAAATAAACATGTATTCTTGACATATGAATAAGTATCCTGATACTGAAAGTTAAAAAGCCTTGTTTATGTTAGTTTCTGTTTGTTTACACATCAAACCAGACCACAGAGTAAGGTTTGTAATTCAGTCTCTTACAAAAATGAGACGTTTGTGTATATAATGTCTTCCACTTTTAAGTAAAAATCATTTTAACGTGGTTCCGTTAGTGACAAAAAGATTCAAAAATATACATAATATAGAAAAGCTGCGAAAAATAAGAGGTGCTTTAAATATTAAAGTCAAAAACCGACATTACTAAGATAATACTTTGAGCCTGAAATTCCTAAAATATATATTTTTATATGTTTTATGGCACGAAAGAAGGAAAATGGAATTACAACAATGCCTCCTCTGGTATGTCAAAAATTCCTTTTTGAAAACGCTGGAAATCCAAACAATAATATATATGCCTATAAAATTACTTAGGTGTCTTCGGATAATTTCAGAATGCTTGGAAACCATATCAGACGTCATTTTTGGACCCTCAACAATTTTCTATAAATAATGACCCTGCAGTTCATAGACACAGACATTTATTAAGCACCACTCACAAACAGTATCACGAAATAAGCATAAAAGAAAGTTATATTGGGGTTGAAACAACAGAATAAATACTGCAAATAGTCGTTTTATATTTACATGAAACAAAACAGTAATATTTATATAAATATGTATATTTTACAGTATATAAGCTATCATTAAAAATCCTCAACCACGTGCAAATGAGAAGTCTTTATGAGTATTTGGAATAGTAATAATATTTTATGGGCAATAATAATTTTTCAGAAGGTTAATAACACAATACATAATACTTTAAAAAAATATTGATGATGAAATTAAAGAAAATTACATCAGCGATATACTAAGATCAAACAAAACAACGATTTGCAAAAACACTAAATAGATAAGTCAGTTCTATAGTTTGTAATATCTATACTGATATTAGAAAGTCCAAATATCTTTGGGAAGGTAAATGTAGGAAGAGTTAAATAAACATACTTTTTATTGATAAATTTGTATTGAATTCGTATTCTGATATTGTTTCTTTTCTGAAAAGATATTTAAATCCCGAAGAAAATAGATTAATCATTAAAAATGACGAAAAACATTGGCTCGAATGATGGGGCGGCTTGATGTTGATGACAAACAGTAAATTTAACGGATATAATATAAATTTTCAATTCTATAAGGTTTACTTTTAAAACATTCTTCATAAATTATTTTACATTATCACCTTAGTAATAATTTATGTTAATTATTTATAATATTAATCATTTATATTAATTATTTTGAAAAACAACAATATGCATTTGTTAATATTATAACAGTAACTGAACTGCAAGTGACACAGCGACAGTTTTACGCTCTTATTACGTTAGAAACACTATTTTGATACCGGTGGTGGGCATAGCACAGATAGCTCATGATATAGCTTTATGTTTAATCAGAAAAAAAGAAGTAAGCATGATAGACTTTTTTTGCTAATAATGATGGTTCAACATTAATAAATAATTGATGTTTAAAATACCTCGTTTACTGGTATGTAAATTAAAGGGAAAACTAATTTAGCAGAGATAGAAAGCTTCTAGTATCGTATTTGGTTAACGTATTAGACACAACAATAAGTAGGCTATTATCTTAGCCCTAAATAAACTTTGTATTATGAAGAGTTGAATAAATGAATGCAAAATAATAAAAGACTGATTTAGGAAACATATATTTATCATTCTGAATATTGAAGTTTTTCTTAATCTGTTTTTGTATCAGTAATAGTGCAATTTTTGTTCATTACAGATTAATAAAATATAGGTATTACGTTTTTTATTATAATTTTAGGGTAAAATACTGACAAAAATACACGGTTATGAAAGAGTGGTTACGTGTGCCCCATTATTTCTAAGTAATTTACCATAAGCATGTTATTTATTTTCTTCTTCCAAAGTTTAGCGATATATTTTGACAAATATCCAAAATAGATGAATTTTGATGGAAGCTAATGCTGACATTACAAGTAAATAGATCTAGATATTAACATCAGTCGGCAAAAAAAAGAACTAATCTGTATATAATCTGAATGTATTTGTACTACTGCAAAATACTGTGGAAAACCATGATACATTTGGTGTTTTAAGAAAAACAATTGACAGTTTTGCCCTAAGGCACGCCGGAGGTAACAGCAAATGAAACACAATATTGTTTTATCACCTAGTGTCACTCAGTAAAAGCTAAAACAGCTGTTCTGCCAATTCCATCTATTCGTGTGACACGAAAGTAAACACATTCTTGATATTCTTTACCAAATCTCGTCGCGCGCTAGACGAATTAAGTCTATTTTAAGTGTCAAGTCACGCACCTATTCTGTGAATTCTGTAGCTGAAAAGTCGTCGACTTAGTTCACATTGTTTGCGTATATATACAGAGAGATGAATCTGTGGTTCCCTGCTACATCCAGTGTTCAAATCAAAAGCTGAAGATATAGCTGAGAACACATGGTGTAGACAGAAGTTCTAATGCATCATCTCTCCCGTTCCTTCAGCACAACATTGAGTGAGCCACATGGCGACTTCATCAGGCAGAAGGCACGTTTTTCTTTCTCATGCGTTTTATTTCTCTTCGTGAATATATGGAATGGAAAAGACGCTAACACCCATTCATCAGTGTTACATTTATAAATCTCTTTGTCCGACAGTTAAAAGCCAAAAATAATAATAATAATGTCAAGTGTATAATCGCAATAAAAATACTTGTCTGAAAGCATGGATGGGCAAATGTGAAAAAAAAGTAACAAGAATAATGAACACCTTGTAGACGTGAAAAATTGTAATCGGCCGTATAATGTTTCTCTTAACCTTTAAACTGAAACTAAAAATGAATGTATCTTGAGATATACTATTAAAAACTAAAGTTTAACACAAAAATAAGGAGAATATAAACGGCAAAAAATGCAGATTTATTATTTTGAAATCATAATCCTCAGCAGAGAACAAACATATATATGTGGTCAAAATTCGTGCAAATGTGCGTCGTAGTTAAATATGACAATATCTATGATATATACAAATGCCCTAACTTTGCTGAATCTATAACTTAAATTCAACCACTATACAACAGATGCAATTAAACCATTTTTACTAGTCATACTGTTGTTTTGTGTACAAGTGGGTATTGCTTCTTATCGAACTATTATGAATTCGAGTACTTACATAACTCTTGAATTGAATAGCGTTTTAAAACACACCATAATTTTTGAACAATATAATGTTTCAAAGTAAATATTGTTCCTGACTGAAGCATTATTTTGAAAGTTTTTACCTATAACGTTTGGGCTGAATAGTGGCCAAACACAATCAAACAATTGCTGAATATTATATTGTGTCTATGTAGATATTGTTTCTGTCTGAAGTATTAGTTTCAACGTACATATAACCCTTGGGTTTAAAGTAATGATGTTTAATTATTTTTTGTTGAACACAAAAGCAAATAATCTGTTGCATGTGCTCTTCTCACCGCGAATGTCAAAACCCAATTTTCAGCTTTACAAGTTCTCAGACATAACGTTGAGATACCAGAGGGGTAAAGAGGTTGAAATTAATGAAATACCACATTACTCTAGTAATGGAGACTTGTAACGTTGTTTTAAAATTTCCGTTTATTGGTAACTTAGATAAATACAGCTCTTCAACTAACAGGTTCATAGTATTTGAGGCTATTTTTACTTTTATATCCGATATTGGTGACTGAAAATTCAGTTTGTAACATCATGATTTACCTATATAATATGTATGCTATAAACAATTCACACTTTTTTTTAACTCATAACTCTAAATTTATTAGTACTTTACAAAATGAGCTTTAAAGAAATTATGATATACGTATGTTTCTCACACTATTTAAGCATTTAACAGATGTTTAATTGTATTATCTTGAAAATCTAATACGCTTGACAGGAATACCCAATACTTTATAGCAGCACAAAGAATAAAATCATATGAATGATTTTCAGTTCTGTAGACATTGGTTTTCAGCAAGACTTTGATCTATAAAACGAAATTAAAACCAGGTGTATAATACGGTTCTCTCTCTTACTCATCATACGTACTTGAATTTCTTTCTCACACACACGCAAAATGTGTGTTCTTACAATGTTATTCTAATAGGATTAAAGTTATACTTGTCTATTATTGGTGCATTTTCTATATGTAAAAATTAATTTGAACAAGTTTTATTGCACTTATTTATTTGAGACTTTTTCTGCCTGATTACAAAACAAAAATATATTAAACTATCTCAATTTACTTTTGACTTTCACATATAGAATGTTTGTTTGTTGGAATTTCGCACAAAGCTACTCGAGGGCTATCTGTGCTAGCCGTCCCTAATTTAGCAGTGTAAGACTAGAGGGAAGGCAGCTAGTCATCACCACCCACCGCCAACTCTTGGGCTACTCTTTTACCAACGAATAGTGGGATTGACCGTCACATTATAACGCCCCCACGGCTGGGAGGGCGAGCATGTTTGGCGCGACTCGGGCGCGAACCCGCGACCCTCAGATTACGAAGCGCACGCCTTAACGCGCTAGGCCATGCCGGGCCCTTCACATATAGAAGCAACGACAACGATTTATTAAGTGTATCTTAATAAACAATAAAAAACACTCTTTATAGCTGAACATACTGTGAAAAATGATTGCTATTTATCCAGAAAGTGTGGAATTATTAGCAGTGTTCTGAAAGTGACAGAGAGTGAAGACATGAATATCAGCCACTAAAAATCGTTGTCAAATTTGGCAGTTGTCAAGGTATGTAAGGCTTATAAACACATTGTTTATGACGAAACTAGAGTTGCTACTTATGGTAATAATAGTATGACAATGGTTTACATAGAACGTAATACTTCATTTACTGTGGTAAAAATAATGATTCATTCCAAAATTGTAATTTTTAATATATGTATATTGTGTAAACGGTTTATAATTTTACATTAGATTTTATATACTGCATATTACTTTACAATCTGCGGTATGTATTTTAAGAATAGTTGCACTCCTTTAGAAATATCTTCCAATCTTCCACTAGGGTTAATTAAGTAAGGTTTGTTTCTGAATTTTGCAAAAAGCTACACGAGGGCTATCTGCGCTAGCCGTCCGTAATTTAGCAGTATAAGACTAAAGGGAAGGTAGTTAGTTATCACCACCTACCGCCGACTCTTGGGCTACTCTTTTACCATCGAATAGGGGATTGACCGTCACATTATACCGCCCACACGACTGAAAAGGCGAGCATGTTTGATGCGACGGGGATGCAAACCCGCCACCCTCAAATTACAATTCGCATGCTTTAACCCACCTGGCCATGATTGGCCTAATTAAGTATGGTATTAAACTGTGAAGTACAATGTGCATGTAGTTTTATCCGAATTGTTTTAATGCCTGTTCTTAACCATGAAACAAAGATCAGTTGGGACACAATATGCCTTAAGTACGGTAACCTTGCCTCATTCAAAACTGTTAACTAAACCAATGAAACTGTTCAGTTTAAATGTTAAAGGTTAGTGTGTTTAAGGTCTAATTAAACGGTTATAGCATTTTAATTAGTGTAAAATCACTGTATTCGACTTACGTACTTACAGAACATGAACGGTAGGTTCCATAGTCGACAATGTTTTATTTATATTATCACATAAAATGTTGTAGAAAATATATAATTTAACCATAAATATAAGTATACGAAATGTCATTTGATATATTTTCTCCGGTATCGGTAGTTTCAAACTCTACTTACGTTATGTCGCGTTGCAAAAGAACATCAAAAATATTTGAAAAAAAAGTTCTCTTTTTGAATTTTAGAAACGCCCAGATGTCAAAAGCAATTAAATTCCATTCGTCCCTTTCACGTCTGCACGAGATAGTCATAAAACCATGGCAATAACTGGCTCATATATTTGGTAATTTGAGCAAAACAAGCGCCTTAGATTAAATACCACGTGTGGTGTATATAAAGAAGTTATAAAAATGCCTAGTCTTCCACTATGAACTCACTACCGATTTCCTTCGAAAGGTAGTAAAATATAAACGCCAATTACATATTCGGTAAATTAATTACCGAGATAGACTATGGTCTTTCCAAAATCCGATCACGAGTTTTAACATAATACAGCAAAAAATAAAAATGGCTTCTTTTCTCTTTCAGATTTTAAGAAATTTTGAAAGACAGAATACCTCATTTTTAAAAGACAATGGGTAAAAATAATGGTTATCTTATAAAGTTAGACCGTGTATATAGAAAATCCATGAGCAGAAGGTTGAATACCTTAGTACACAAGCATAAAATAAAACTTCGTAAAAGATTCCAACACCATAAAAGAAAAGAAAAGACCTTTCGCTGTTTCCCAAAATCTAGTTTTATCAACTCTTTTAATGAACTCATAATTTGATGAAAATAAGACCATATAGCTATAGCTTTTTTTTAATAATTATGAATATCCCTTTCAATATTATCTTGTTTTTTATTAATATATAAATTACAGTTTTAATATCATGAGCATAAGTATATAATTTCAATATAATAAAATATACTTGTTTTATCTAAATTTCTCTCAATTATTATTATTAGTTAATTCTCTGATATTTTCGGCACTTTTTGTTGAATGTAAAGACATGCATTTATAATATATTACACTAATGAAGGACAACAAACTGTACACAAAGATAAATATGTTTTAGGAACTTCTCATATAACACAAATTAGACTTCTTAATAGTGTTTAACTATCGTCTCCCGCTAGTACAGCGGTAAGTCTACGGATTTACAATCCTAAAATCAGGGGTTCGGTTCCCCTCGATGAGCACAGCGGATAGCCCGAGGTGGCTTGAGGAAAGACACGCACACACGCTTAATTGTTTCAGAGAAAACTTTGTAAATTATCTAAGAATTGGTCTCGAATTTTAAAATGGTAATGAAATACGAATAACTGGCGATAATGTTACACAGCACATGTATTTTCTATGTATTAGGTTGATTTGAGAATAGTTATTAATGATATATAAATTTATAGAATATCAAATAAATTTAAAATAAGTGGAAAAAGAATAAGCTAAACCTAATCACATGTACGGTGTGTGTTGCAACTATGGAAATGTTTAGAATTTTTACGCAGCTATATAATGTATTTAATAAGCATAATAATAGTACCTATATAATTTGCATATGCGAATTCAAAAGAAACAACATTATGAGCAAGGACAAAGTTTGTATATTACTAAAGCCCTCTGTGTCGTAAAATACATTTTTGCTTTTTATAATGAATTAAGTTTTGTTACTGAAAATGTAACTGTACAAATAAGAATGAAGTATCTCAGGTGGAGATAGCTTGGTCATATAGTCATAAATAAGGTAGCTAAAACAGCACTGAGATGAATACCAGATAAGCATAAAACAAAAACCGGAATACCAGACAAAACCTGACTGAGAACGAAAGAAACTATTAAAAAAACTGGGAAGAGATGGAAAAAGACTGCCACAAAAAAAAGAAGTCAAAGAAAATATGTTGATCCAGGCCTTATGTATCGTCAGGCACAAAGAGGGTAAGTAAAAAACTGAAAACATGGTGGCTAAGATATTAGATATTTTCAAGATTCATAAGCCTTGTAATTCATTTTTCTTAAAATACTAATTCATTTTCATAGAATCCAAGTCTTACAATAATAATTGTAAATGCTGAAAATTGCAAAACACAGCATTAATTGCCTAACTATGCGGAAGCAATTACACTATTTATTAATATTTTAGCATAATTATTATCTTTTATATTGAAATACAATAATAATCATAGAAGACTAATGAAATTTCGTTTAGGGAAGAAAATATCATAACATGTTAATCGGAGAGTGGATATTTCAAAGATATATTTATTTTTAAAAAGTAAAAAAATTAAGTACCAAGTGAAATTTCCATAAACTTTTAACGTAGTTCACACCATATAGGAAAGATGTATATACTAGTAATAACCAGTAAGAAGGTAGATAAACCAAAAATATAAATGAAACTTCAAACAAAAATATTCTACTGCCATTTGAAATCTTATCATATATATATATATAGAATACTCTTTGTCACTGTAACTCCCAAAATTTTGATAATATGTTATTAACCATATACTACTTTGTATGAAAGAAGTTCTTCAGTAACGTTATAATTACATTATGCCCTCTAGTAGCATAGCGTTATAACTATGGACTTACAATGCTAGAAACTGGGTTTCGATGCCCGTGGTGGGCAGAACACAGATAGTCTGTTGTGTACTTGCACTGAATAACAACCAACCAACTTATCTATATTTTATATTTTACCTCTCAAGAAAGAAATACCGACATGTAAAGTTGGAATAAGCAAATACACTCATTGTTTATGGTTGACACTTAATAAAGTAGCTATCACTTACATGTACATAATATTTATTTAAAAATTACTAAGATACTTTATTTTACAGTAACTGATCCATCATCACTATATACATGTATATATGTGAATTCCACAGTCTGCTTGCCGTGTGTGGAATATAAAGATTAGCAGCTGTCACAGGTAGTAAGTTGCAGTCAAGTTGACAAGTAAACACTTTCATTGGCTTTCATGAAAGGTAAGTTATTAAATGCATAATTGGGGAAATGTTCATCCAAAACAGTTTATTAAGTCTATTCATACGTCTACTGTAATTAAGGTGATAAAAACAAATGAAGGGTTACTATGCATGATAATGTGGACTATTAGCCTAGCTTTCCAAAGCTTGACACTTTTCAGCGCATTAGATGCTAGATGAATGTTGTAAAATAAGCTCTCACATCTAGTATTACATCCCTTCTCAAAAATAATGAATATGGAGTTTTATGTCGATGAATTTCGTGAAGAAGTGGATCCCGTTACTCATCTTCTACGTAGGATGGATGGACGTAAATCGAATGAAACTTAGTGAAAGCTTTGGATATGGTAACTTTGAAGAGTAGTGGAATGATATCGTAGTTTGGTTGTTCGTTAGCTTGTTTGAACTTGATTATCTAATAGCAGTTAAGAATACATCGGATGTTTCATCGTATTATGACGTAACAGGAAATTATGCAATTTCAGCATTGAGGGAATTCAATGGATGAAGAAGCAACCCTTTATCATCATATCATACAACAAGCAGACTTGAATACATTAGTTTGTTTTGGTACTTATTATGGCTCAGATAAGTAATTTATATTATACAGCCAATTAATTATTGATACATAATCAATCTTTACAACAGGGCTTTACAATATCTGCAGTTTATATACTACGAATATGATTAACGCCGTGACTCTGTGAAACTACTCGCATTTGCTTTGTTACTACATTTCTGTTCTAAAATTAACGTTCGTACACTCAGTGGCCACTTTATTAATTACACCTGCTCTTTAACACAAATAACCAAACAGCGAATCATGTGACTGCATGCAGACATGGTCAAGCGGTTCAGTTGTTTATCGACCAAAAATTAGAATAGGGAAGATGCATAATCTAAACGACTTTAACCGTGGAATGATTGCTGGTGTCAGACGTGGTTGTTTGAGCATCTCAGAAACTGCTGATCTTCTGAGACTTTTACGCAGTACAGTCTCTGGAGTTTACAGAGAATGGTGCGAAAAACAAAAAACATCCAGTGAGCTGTAGTTCTATGGGTGATAACGCCTATTTAATAAAAAAGATCAGAGGAGAACGGTCAGACTTGTTCAAGCTGACAGGAAAGCCACAAATACTCAACTAACCACTATTTACAACAGTGGTATGCAAAAGAGCATCTCTAAGCACACAATGCGTCGAACCTTGAAGAAGATGGGCTACAGCAGCAGGAGATCATGCAAGGTTCCATTCCTGTCAACTAAGAAACAGTAAGATGAGGTTACAGTGGACATAGAATCACCAAAACTGGACGATTCAAGATTGAAAAAATGTCGTGTGGTCTGACAAAGCTAGATTTCTTCTGTGACATGCAGATGGTATGGTCAGAATTAGGTGTAAACAACATGGATTCATGGATCCAACCTGCATTGTGTCAATAGTAAAGACTGTTGGTGGTGGTAAATTGGTGTGGGGAATGTTTTCTTGGCTCACTTTAAGCCCCTTAATACAAATTCAACATCATTTGAATGTCACAGCCTTCCTGAGCATTGTTGCTGACCATGTGTATCCCTTTATGACCACAATCTATTCGTTTTTCAGTGGCTACTTCCAGCAGGATAATGCGCCATGTCACAAAGCACGCATCATCTCAAGCTGGTTTCACGAACCTGACAGTGACTTCACTGTACTCCAATGGTCTACACAGTCCCCGGACCTCAATCCAATAGAGCACCTTTGGGATGAAATGGAACAAGAGGTTCACAGCATGAATGTGTGGCCGACGAATCTGCAGGAACTGAGTATGCTATCGAGTTAACATGGAGCAGAATTACTAAGAAATGCTTCTAGCACCTTGTGGAACCCATGGCACAATTAATTTAGGGAGTTTTGGAAACCAAAGGGGATTTTTACCTGGTACTAGATAAGTGTACTTAATAAAGTGGCCACTGAGTGTATATCATTACATTACCTAACAAAACTGATTTTGTCTTTGAAAATAAGTTTTGAGAATGATGCACAGGGTAATAAGTTGGAACACGAAACCTAATGAAATTCACCAAATGTGGTTTCAGTTATTATTTTATGTAAGGAAACGGTACATAAGAATTTTTTTTTTTTGATTTTTGGAATTTCGCACAAAGCTACTCGAGGGCTATCTGTGCTAGCCGTCCCTAATTTAGCAGTGTAAGACTAGAGGGAAGGCAGCTAGTCATCACCACCTACCGCTAAATCTTGGGCTACTCTTTTACCAACGAATAGTGGGATTAACCGTCACATTATAACGCCCCCACGGCTGGGAGGGCGAGCATGTTTGGCGCGACTCGGGCGCGAACTCGCGACCCTCAGATTACGAAGCGCACGCCTTAACGCGCTAGGCCATGCCAGGCCTCCATAAGAAATACAAATACAATAATTATCTATAGAAACAACTAAAACTTAAAGGATAATCTAATGTCGAAAGTTTGTTTTTTAACTTAAATTATAAGAGTAATCAATCTGAGTAAAAATGTAAATTATTGTATTGCTTCAGTAGAGAAATACTAGAGTTGTTATTGTTTGTTATTAAACACAAAGCTACACACGGTTTCTAACGACAAAAGTCCGTAGATATTCCGCTTGGGGTCGAAATACCAGAGACATAATTACTTCTAGTTTTACTAAACAAATATTGAAATCCCAAAATTTTAAAATCGCTTATAAGTTTATTTATTTATATTAATTATTTTTACACAAAATAATAAATGATGAACAAAAAATACATAAACCAGTTTTATGTAAGACATCTGTAGGAAAAGGTAGATACATGTGTAACATAAGCAGTTACGTGTTAGTTACAGTTGGAAATATTCTGAACAATTATATTTTTCATAAACACGGGTTTAAGACTTGGCTGTACAGATACTCAAAACTAAAGCGATTCATGTCTTAAAGTATTTTATTTCAAACTTATATTTGTTATATTTTATTGAAATATAACTGTTTAAAGTATGGCATTAGTAAACTGTGTGTGCGTGTATATGAGTCAGGTTTTATTTATTTATTCCGTAATTTGTTTTACAATAACCCTGCACAATGGGTGTGCACCCGGAAAGTCAGCCTAATATCCAAACATTATAAGCTCTCATAAGTACCTCTAAGACGCCAAAGGACAACAGTCCGAGGTTAAGACCGTGTGTGTATGTTTGTTTTTTTTCTTGTAGCAAAGCTACAACGGGCTATCTGCTGAGTCCACCGAGGGTTAAAGATATTTTGGAAGTTGTACTTCAGTCAGTCACCTCTTAGACCTGTATGCATTAACTGTATATCTTATGAATAAAAATTATTTTTCTCTCGTGTCTTTTCTCCACTTATGATCTCTATGTATGCTTTTAAATTCTCATAAAATTTTGATTTACACTAGTCTATATTAATTTTATAAAATATTTTTATATCCCATAATTCGTTCAAAATATTTCCAGAGATACATGGATATCAATAAAAAATATAATATTTAAATAATGGAGTATAGTTATATAATTCTGTTGTTTTTTTGAGGCTCTAGAAACTTAAAAAGTAAAGCATATCTATCACGAATGAAAACGTTACATCTTTCAATGTATTTACAGACATATAGTTTTAAATTAGTAAGTATCTTGACAAACTCTCTGAAGTTTACGGCTTCTTCAAAATTCTTTCTGTGACAGTTGTGTTCCTACTTAAATAAGCTAATTTTGTCCTTTTCACACTTAATTGAGTACAATATGCCATTAATTGAAATGCGATAACTAACTTGATAAACAGAGAGAAAAGAACTCAAATTTCTGGCTAAGAAATCAAACCACCTTCCGCATACAAACTTCAATGTGTAAAAGAAGATTGGATGGTGCATAAAGCAAGTTAATTGAATTTCAATGCTCGCTTTACTCTTCTCATTACATAGGACTGACCTCATTCACTCTTTTAACTAGTTTTAGCTTTGAGATATAAGCAATATTTTACCTTTCATTTGTAAATCATGGATTAATCTGTATACTTCATTTTTGTGTACAAAAGCTTAAAGATATTTACTGTATTTACCATGTAAATCTTTGAGATCTACAGTTTGTAATGTTTGGAAAGGAATATAAAATTAATCTTTAAATAGTTCACCTGATATTTTCGAGACTCAATGGCTTTACACTGGCGTATATGGTTGTGCCTTACAAGGAAGCCAGGTAGTGCTTTGTAAACTTTCTAAATGGTACAGTATACTTACATTCTCATTTGTACTGAAATTGCACTTCATAGAGGGCTACTAATTATAAAACTAAGTTATTTATATTACATTTTGGAATGAAGGTTTGCGTACTTTTATGTTCTGTTGTACGCTTCTTTAATCAAATAATAGTATATTATAGCACATAAGTATAATTTTTATTATGTTGCAACAACATAATATATCTTTCTAATACTGGAACTCGAATCGCTTTGAAGGTGAACGAAATATAAAAATAGAACAAAAAATAAGGTGATCAAACAGCTCTACATTTCGTTTCCTATTCATTTAATGATTTACTTACTAACTGAAAAAAACAACAACAGAGTGATAACAACAATGATGAAATACACACTAAATATTTCTCAGCGTATTCAAATTTGGTATACAGCTGACAATGACACTACCAATTAATTAGTTTTAATCAGCTGTGATTAAAATTAAAAATCTTTGTTCTTTCATGATATTGTGAGCCACTTTTGGTCTGATTGAAAATTATATAGATAAACGTATTTGTTATATAATAGAAGGTACAAGTATCGTTTTGTATCTAATTTTTCAATGAAAAATTCGTTCAATAGTAAAGTTAAAGTGCAACGTTTACCTCGCGCTGTGTTTACCATAAGTAAAGTACATAGTTTTTACGGCTTACATGAAATTTAAAGAAACTTGGGGTTGCGTATTTATAATTATTTATTTACTGTGATATATTCATATATAATTTTAACTGTGTACCTAGATATAAAGGTACACAACTGTGAGATCATATATAGACTGGAAGTTATATACCTATATTATATAACACTCTAGAACCCGAGATATACAGCTATATATTATTATTGTATCACCAACTCTGTATGTTTTACTGTGTATACCCTTCACTGTACAACCAAGCACATTTGATTATAAGACCAGACCAGTATTCATAGTCATTCGATTGCTGGAGTTGATTATTATTTATCCATACGTTGTAAGTGATTATAAACCATTTATAAATTGTTACCGTTATTGGGTTAGTACTGGTATACGCTGTCACGGCCAGTTCAACTCGATTCCACGACAAGTCCAATAGTAAAACATGCAGATTCGTAAATATATTAATAAGTCTTTATTCTATAATTTCCTGACAAGCTAATTATACACTTATTTGCATTATATAGTGCGTGGACTATCTTACATGGACAAAACGTTAGGTTGAAAGTAGTGTAGTATAATAAATAGAATATGTTTTGTTATACATAATTCTTTTAGAGGTATTTGAAGGCTTAATCGAACTAATACTACACCGGTAGCATGGTAACTTGAGTTCGATTTAACTGTAGTCCTGATACCATACATACTCTACTTAATATTATAAAAATATTTTTATGCCAGTCCCTTTTTCAATGATAACACTTAATTCACTATATTCATGATTTACAAAGTAAGAAAAAAAAACATTTTTTTCTTTTTTTCTCGAAACACTACAATTAAACAAATCGCAAATAATATTTTCAGTTACAATGCTATAAATATAAAATTTGTACATTGTCTTTTTTAGTAATAGCAAATCCACATCAGACTATCTGCTGAATCCACCGAGAGGAATCGAGCCGCTGATTTTAGCGTTGTAAATCCGCTGTACCATTGTGTGACAAACTTGTACATATAAGGATTGCTAATACTTTCGAGCAAAGGTATGTTAACTACATAGAATTAAAATAAGGCCCGGCATAGCAAGGTGGGTTAAGGCGTGTTCGAATTCTCGTCGCCCCAAATATGCTCGCCCTTTCAGCCGTGGGGGTGTTATAAAGTTATGGTCAATCCCACTGTTCGTTAGTAAAAGAGTAGCTCAGGAGTTGGCGGTGGGCGGTGATCACTAGCTGCCTTCCCTCGAGTCTTACACTGCTAAATTAGGAACGGTTAGCACAGATAGCACTTGAGTAACTTTGTACGAAATTGAAAAAAAACAAAAATAATTAAAATAACTTAAATCTTATGCATAACATTGTCTTTACTGAGTTATCAAACAAACTAACAATATTTAAAAGTAAATAAATAAGCCAAAACCTGGAGCCTGTTATTAGAATCCAATGAATTACTAATTTCATACTTCTTAATTAGCAATATATTCTGGAATAATTTCAATAAGTTTTCACAAGTTTCAGTTAGCTTAAGAGCTTTAGGCTAGTCATAAATCATATAACAAACTCACAGTTATAAAATTTAAACTAGCTGCCTTCCCTCTTGTCTTACACTGCTAAATTAGGGACGGCTAGCACAGATAGCCCTCGAGTAGCTTTGTGCGAAATTCAAAAACAAACAAATATAAAATTTAAAATTTTCATGAATATTACAATCAATAAGATTTAATAAAATAACTGTAAAAACTGTAATACGCCATTTCTTAAACAATATATAAAAATGTCAGTTATTTACTCTTACGACAAATACTTTATCAGTAAATGAAACATAAACATACTCTCAATGTTTCTATATTTGCAACAGTGCACATCAAGTGTAGAAATCATAAATAAAGCAAGCTTAATATGAGGAGATTATACCCATATTCATTGCTGGTTCCGTGAATGATCATTACAGTAGTATAAACAATATAATCCTTACAAACAACAGCAAATGGTCAACGAAAATCGATTTCTCGGCACAAACTGTGTAACTTTAATTAATTTAACATCAGAGATAAATGGGTTTTGGCATATATTACTGTTTAGCAATAGGTTCGGTAGCAAAAAGATGTAGAAAATGAAGCCTTAAAATTAAAAGTATATATATATATATAATGTTAAAGTATGTGCAGTAACAACAAAGTATTGGTTAAATAAATAGTGAGATATTATTCATAATTAAGTTAATCAAAGTAATACAATAGACAAAGTTAAAGAAATCAGCAACTGAATATGTGTTATATCATACAGATATTCACATTGAAAGAACTTAAGCTCAACGCATTTCTATTCAAGCATTTCAGATTTTTTTTCTCATACTATAATCAGCTTTAGAACTACTAAAGTAATGTCATGATGTGTGTTGACAGATACACAAACGTAAGCTTTCAGGTTCATCTTCGATAAACTATTTTCTTACGGAAATAGAAACTAATTTTTGTAATACTACTAAATTTTTATACCATTTAACTTCAAGTTAAACATTAAGTTTGTTTCCAGAATATTTTCACCGCTTTTCAGTAAACTGAGGACACGAATGAATCTTGTAATGTTGCTGTAGGACTTGTAATACGCAATACTGGGAAATATTTTTTGCAGTAAGTAACTGGAACTAAATATTATATTTTTGTTAATATAATATATTATTGCAGAAGACACAAACGGAAAGCGAATAAGTTAGAATGTTCACAAATATTGTGAATTTGCTTTAAAGAGAATAGTAAATCTTGTTTATATTATATAACATGTTTATCAAGATATTATTGTAAAATATTTGTTCCAAACGTAATATCATTTCCTACAATTCAGCCAATTTGTCACGTTGTCGTTTAGACCTCCAAATTTTCTACATATTTATATCGCGACTATGTGCAGCAAAAGTCACGTTTGCAAGAGCTCCAACGGCATCTTTACCTCTAGGTATCGTTTCACCACATTTGACACACCATCTTACTAGAATATAAGTTTTACCAACCAGGTCTTCTTTCTGTCAGAAATCATGGTACCATCAGTTTAGTGTAGATTTCGAACCCTAATGACTGATATGCAGCTTACATCTGTGTTGTTCTTACTCGACATGCTTCAGTGTAGATTATGATTGTTGATCATGACATAATTCTTCTGTCTATAAGCAAATAAGTTTTCATTGAAATTCGGTTAAGTTATAAAGAGAAAACTTATCCAACTTTGCTCATCACAGTATTTAAAGTCTGATGTTCTTGTCACCGTTTTGGTTTGGCTGCTTCTCCTGAGAAAAGGTTTTTAAGTAACTAACTACACATACTCTGAATCCACTACTTCCTAAAGATTATATGTTACTTATTGCCTATAATGAATCATTCTAACTTGTACGGAAAGCTGGGTCAGTGCATGTTTCTACTGGACTGCCGTTTTATTACCCAAAAAAACATATTCTTAGAGAGGTTACAATTACAGTTACTATCAACAAGTGACTGTAGTATGTTTTTTTTAATTCCCATACAATAAGTTGAAGGCAATTTCATGATATTTGTTTTTTATTTATTGTTTTTGCTATTATTTCCAGTGATGTATACACTAGTATTTTAACTAATAAGGAAGGAAATAAAAATACATAACGTACGCAAACGGGATACGGAATTTTCTCAATTATTTTAATGTTGGTACAAAAAATGTAAGAACCATTTAATGTCAAATTGTATTATAAGAAATCATGGTCCAAAGTGCTTACTGTTATTATCGACCGATAATTCCTGAGAAAGTGGAGATTATACAAATGACAATGTCATGAAAAAATGATAGTCCATTCGAATACTATATTACATACTGGACACCTCACTTTCTTGGACTACACCAACGATCTAACGGGTTTTACTCCTTAAAAAGTACAATTACGCCTTGCAGACAAATTCAACGAATATGTATTAGGACACTTCATTAAAGAATCACATTAAAATAAAATAACAATAGAAACAACGATTTATAAGCATAAGAAAGAATTTTATTGATCGAGAAACATACTACAAGTTTCAAGAGAATATTGCTCTGTTTTCTTCAGGTATGATCAGTACTAACCAATAAAAAATGTATATATATCGTCACAAAGACAAAAGATGCAAGAATTAAATGTGGCAGAAAAGGTGTCAGAGGACGATAAGATATAGGTAAATGTCAAGCCTGGTCAAGTGTATGAATGATGAATAGGTCTTACAATATATAAAAGATGTTACTAGAGCCATTATTAAAATTTGATGATAAATCATTATAAACAGTCTATTTCTCTTTTTTTTTCAGTTTTGGGTTGGTGCAGGAAAAAATTTTAATTCCAAAGTATTTTGTTTCATATTGGTGATGTTAGAAAAACGCGTAGCTTCAAGAAGTTGAGATAAAATGAATTAAAACCCTATAACCCAAGCACTTAGGAAAGGAAGTGGTGTAAGAAGAAAAGTTAACTTTTTGAAAGCACTAGGGTTATAAGGTTATTATTCATTTGTTTTTTATTGATGAGATCTTAAGACGGATATGTGGAATTCACTTCTAGGTATTTGACCCTGGTGGTTTTTGCGCCTTTCGTCTACTGCTTAGTACTGATCCTACCTGAAGAAGACAGACCATTGTTTTGTCGAAATTTTCACTTGTGCTTGTAAGTCGTTGTTTTCCTGTCTGCTGTTATGTATAAGAATGTTTTTTTACTTTAATTTGCTTAGTTGTCGTTAACATAGCCTGAATACCTCTTTCATGATATTTTGAGGCGAACGTAAGTAATCGAAAGGTGTAGCTAAAGTACTCACCAACTACTAAGTTCATAGAAAATGTTACTAAGGTAATACTGTATATAACCACGTGACTTCAAGGTCTGTAATAACTAATTAATGTTCAACGAAGCACTTATATTGATGCCTCGTGTGTTGCTGGCTATTGTCGAAATACTAACATGTTTATCCAGGTCCTACGACACATCAAATACGCTTGGCTAATTCTAGGCTGTATTGATCACGGAACAATATTAAGCAGATTCAGTTAAAGTTATAAAATCATGATATTACATTGTTAAACAGGTAAGCTCAGTAAATTTTGACGTATGCTTTCTGAAACATTTAATTAATATAAAAACAACAAGATATTGAGCTTTTACCTGTAACACTTCAACTTTAGCTATTATGGTGCTCCTCTGCATTATCTTAAACAAAGTTCAAAACTCTTGCAAATAACTCAGGCGAAAGTAAATGAATGGCCAGTCAAGCGAAAAAGAATTTTCGTGGAGTCTCCAATATCTTTCACCTTGATTTGACACCAGGGGTTAAACTCCCCTCAAAAGGATCATTTTATATTTCACTTCTATGCAAAATAGTCGAAGCTATTTCCTGTGGAACAGCTTCCCACTTCCATTATCAGCTTAAGATCTATACACATGACTTATTATAGCTCTACTCTCATATCTCACTAACGTGACTTGCAAAACAACGAGCCACTTAAAGCACGGGTCATTAAGTTGATCATTTTGTATCCAAAACGAGTCTGCCCTCTTGCGGAAAGAGAGAAAGGCATAATTACGTTCTTCAAATATATGCAAGGTGTACATAGCTCTGAGATGTCAACAGTATTTAGTATACAACTATTTGAAATTATTTATAAAACACCAAAATGTCTTCTTTAACGCATACAGCGGTATGTCTTCGGATTTACAACGCTACAATCAGGGGTTCGATTCCCCTCGGTGGGCTGAGCAGATAGCCCGATGTGGCTTTGCTATAAGAAAACACAAGCACACGCCACCTACAGATATACATATGAGCAACCTATATACAATATTTACTTACGATCCATTGTAACTTCTATATAAGGGAAGTTGCAATGTTTACTTATACGTACATGGCCCAATTGTCACTTTGCGTGGAATGCGGAATTTATACGGAAATACTTCGGTATCGTTGACTTAGGTATAAATTATGAGTTTGAACATGTGGCTAACGAGAAGTAAAGTAGGTTTTAAAATCACTAATTTCTACTAAAAATTGGAAAGTTATAAGAAATCTTTGGAAATAAATATACGACATTAACTATATATTTCAATTCGAAACACATTTGATAAATAACGTGAATATAATTGCAAAGTAGAAGTTAGAAATAATGTAAAACTATTAACGATTATCTAAAGGTATAGTTGTCTGGAAATTATGTGCAATGTTTTTCATTAATACCAACACCTTATTTACATTATGTAAGTATGTCAGCATTAATATCTAACATACAAAAGTTGGTTAATTTTCTTTAATGACAAAAAAAAATCACAAAACATCGTTTTAAATAATCCTAAGTTTTATATAAAAAGCATTTAAAGAAAATTTTCTTCGTTTCTCAAAGGATTGGCTTAATTCCAATGATCAAAGTTTGGAACAAAAATAATGTTGTAGTGAACAGTAAAAGTGGTAATGGCAATTTTCAATGTGGATTAAATATTAAGTCGTTTGTTCCATTTATTATAATTTCGATGTGTGAGCTGCATCAATTTTAACAATCTACGTTATGCGCAAGATTAAAACTAAAGCATGTGAAACAATCTTTAATGTTTTTTTGTATCTAAGCTAAGCTTCATCTTATCCGCTAAATTAACTGCTGTTACAAATGCATGCTTTAATTCTTAAAGCGTAGAGACGTTCATATGCTTTTTCTTATTTAACTTTATTTCGAACAAACTATATAAACGAAAATATTTTCTGTTCAAACAGTCTGACAAAAAAAGTAAAATTAACATTTGAACCCCACTGACTTGTTTTACAGATTTGAAACATATGTAATATCAAAATTCTTTCAGTGATTTTCGTATTTTTCTTAATCTTTTAATGAAATAATAAATATAACTTATATAATAAAACTACGTCTAGTGAATTTCGCGCAAAGCTACACGAGGGCTATCTGCGCTAGCCGTTCCTAATTTAGCAGTGTAAGACTAGATGGAAGCCTACATCAGATACCGCCAGCTCGTGAACTAGTATTTTAACAACGAATAGTGGGATTGACCGTAATATTAGAACACTTCCACGGCTGAAAATGCAAGCATTTTTGGTGGAATGGGAATTCGAATACACGACCCTAAGATTTGGAGTCAAGTGCACGAACTACCTGGACACAATAAAACTAAATATTTCTCAGTAAAATCTGATAAAAGTACTTAATGAGGCTTCTAACATTTGATAAGGCTGAATAACAATTACCTTCGTGTATCAACACTATCCAGTTGTGGCCATACATGGCCAAGTAGTTAGGGGTGCTGAATTCGTAATCTGAAAGTCACGGGCTCAAATCCTCGTCACACCAAACGTGTTCATCCTTTCAGCCATGGGGGCATTATAATGTCACAGTCAGTCTCACTATTCGTTGGTAATAGAGTAGCACAGGAGTTGACGGTTGGTGATGACTAGCTGCCTTCCCTCTAGTCTTATACTGCTAAATTAGGAAGGATTAGCGCAGATAACTCTCATGTAGCTTTGCGCGAAATTCAGAAACAAACAAACAAACAAACTCCCAAGCTATCCACTTTAAAATGTTGAATTTACCTCTTTTTTTTTCCATCAAACGTGCAAGCATATCGAAAACAGACAAATAAATAAACACACGACGTAATACTGTTTGCAGTTTTAATCGAATATATCAGTATACTCCGTAGCTAATGTAATTTAAGTCATTTTTTTGTTATTTCATTATAACATAGCTTAGAAAATGCGTGTAAATTATGTGTTCATTAGAAAAACAAAATGGCATTTGTATGCGGGACGTGAAGTAAACCCTTTCAAACCTTTGAACAATGTACTAAATTTAAATGTTTTATAAAGCTGCTGAAGTATGAAAAAATGTTTGTTTCAAGAAACATTAGATTTATTAGTTCAAAATTTAACTATCAAATGTTCTATTCATAAATTACTTTAAGTGGTTTCTTTTACTTACACAATTTCTTAAAAACAAGCATTCTCAGGCTTGCAAATAAATAACACACGAGTTCAGAATGGGAATAGAGTGCACACTACCTCCTTGGTCAAAATACTTTTTGTTTGACGTAATTTAAATATCCTGTTCTTTCCTTGTGACAGAAATAAAGGGTGTAGGTTTTACACAAACAGTGAGCAATGAGACTCTGTAGTATTATCGTATAAAATCAATTAAAGAGAAGCGAATGGGGAAATGCTCGCTCCATTTGTGTATGTGTTCAGCTTTAACTTTACTAAAAAAATATCGGGTGTATCTAATGGGATAGGACTTGCTAGTGCCTTGAGACACCACGAATCGTTGTAGTGGTGCAACGCTAACGTTTCTGTACTCTTACATGTATTCTGGTGTAATATTGAACATAGATGGTTGCAGAAGCTCCCGACGGGCCCATTTTTTGCACATACAAAGACTACCAATTTCGGTTATCTTACCAATTTACAAGAATACAGAAATGCGCTACCCAGCTCCTATTATAGTCTACGTGCCAAGACAGACGTGAGAAAAAATACATATGTTTGCTATTCCGCAACGTACCTTAGAAGTTCTGTAAATCAGAAACAAAGAGTAACTAGTGAATGAAATATAACTATTAGATTGCACCGCTGAAATGACAGTCTCTTATCGAGATCAAGACACTTTCTATAAGAAATCACATCAATCTTGACTCTTGTTTTACATTTGAGGTTTTTAGTTGGTTTCTTTTTTTTACTGTTGGTTCTTTTAAAAAAGTACTGAAACATTAACAGACTGACTTAGAACCAATAAGTCTTAAATGACGAAAATCTCAGAAGCAAAATAGGAAAACAAAAACAAGCTCTCCTTGGCTTTACTACAAGATTTATTTAGGAGTGAAATTTTCCTGGCAAGAAATTCATGCACTTAGTTTCCATGCAATCTTAGCAGTACAAATTGTATGTGACTGTATGAAATGATAAATAGCCTAATATAGAAGACTCATATTTACTCATAAATTAATGTAACCCTAATTGATTTTTAGTACTGAGGTATTCATATGAATAACTGCTTTTTCGTATGTACCAATGGAAATGCTGATAACTAAAGTGTAAATTATAAATCACATAGGATGCCTTGTGATTCGAATACTTTATTGAATTAAATAACTCGAATAACAAGGCATCCTATGAATACGTGTAAACATAGGGAAAGAAAAGAAAAATGAAAGTACTACTGTTTGTTTTTTATTTTGCGCAAAGCAACACAAGGGATATCTGTCCTATTCGTCCCTGATTTAGCAGTGTAAGACTAGATGGAAGGCAGCTAGTAATTACCACCCACCGTCAACATCTGGATTTCTCTTTCACCAACGAATAGTGGAATTGAACGTCACATTACAAAGCCTCTACGGCTGAAACGGTGAGCATGTTTGTTGTGACAGAGATTCGATCCCACGACCCTCAGTTTACGAGTCCAGCGCTGTTAAGCGTAAGTGGTTACACTTGATCATGCCGGACCAAATTTGTTGTGAGTTCATTAGAAATTATTTCCTACAAATAATAGACTCTTAAGAATAGAACAGCATCAAAACATTTTTAATTTTTTACATATTCCATAACTATAGTAGCCCAAACGACTAAAAAGTACATCGCGCTAATTAATTTCTTTCCATTCCAGCTGGTGTAACCTTTTACTGGGCATTTTACTGTGCAACTTGTAAATAAAAATGTTAGTTGCCTCTGTTTGGAGCAGTCACATTTGTACCTGATCGAAACTTATTTATAGAATCACACACATAAAAGAAAAGTGGTAATGAATTCGCTTAGCTTTTGGAAGACTTTATAGGTTATCATACAACAAGAAAAGAAAAGGACATATAACACGTTCTGTGCACTCAAAAAATTGGGTTTTCTGCGATGGAATTTCTTATAATAATTTCTATAGAAACCTAAATATAACACCTCATTTTCACATTTAGTAAAAACGCATTTAAGAACAGATACAATTCGAAAAAACCAAGTTCATTATTAAAACACTTCAAGATTAGAAAAGAAAATAATAATTACTGATGACGCTCGTTAATTTCTCAGTAACGTCAAAGTGAATATTGAAGTAATAAATATTTATTTTACCACAATTGTTTCCTCCTACATTATCAAATCTGATAGCTGATAAACAGGAAATATTCAAAAAAGCTTTCTTCTAGGTTGAAGAAATAGGTATTTAAACTAAATAATTAGAAATTGATAGCTCATATACGTACATGTATCTCTACTGAAGTCGACTACCGAGTAAATAATGCATTACCATTTGTTTCGCTTATTTCTTTTAACGCGTGTGCGTTAAAAATCACACACGAGATCATTTAGTATTTAACTATAGATATCGCTTGTGTTTCTCTGTGATAAAAGATCATATAAGATCATTTAAATCTTTATTCAATGTTAAATGTTAAAAATCACACACGAGATCATTTAGTGGTGAACTATAGATATCGCTTGTGTTTCTCTGTGATAAAAGATCATATAAGATCATTTAAATCTTTATTCAATGTTAAATGTTAAAAATCACACACGAGATCATTTAGTGGTGAACTATAGATATCGCTTGTGTTTCTCCGTGAAGATCATTTAAATCTTTATTCAATGTTAAATGTTAAAAATCACACACGAGATCATTTAGTGGTGAACTATAGATATCGCTTGTGTTTCTCCGTGAAGATCATTTAAGTCTTTATTCAATGTTAAATGTTAAAATATGTTGACTCTGAAAATATTTAAATCAATATACTAAGATGTTCATCATAATTCAAAACATTTTAATTGATTAATTTTCCACATTTCAGCAATAAGGAGTCTGTAATAATAATAATAACAATAACGAAAACGGAAGACGTTGTCCGCGCTCACAGACTATTTTAGTGTTTCAGAAACCATGAGCGTTCGTGTGACAAATATAAGTTCATATATTCAACTATTTCTCTGTAGAAGCTTAAGGGAAACGATTATGCTATAGATCTCGTAATGTGCCATGAGTTCCTACATATATTTAACTATATAGTCATTAGAACGTATTACTTACATAATAGGAGAAAATTCTTACACCCCTCGATCCAGGGAAACTTGTGCAACAGAGAAGAATATAAATCGTCTACCATAATTTACATTATGAAGCTTTAAATCGTGAATGAAGTATGAACTGAAATGTAAGCTTATCTGTCAAAGTTAAAAAATCTAAGACAGTATTTGATCCAATAGAAATTAAACAATAATCAACTAATTGATCACAACTCTTTCCGTTCAATTTAATATAATAAATATAATATTTTCAATTTAAGAAAGGTACTCTGCAATGTTTGTCTCTCTAATTTCCGCGATATTTAAGTTATATATGTTCACAGCTTCACATACACACACACACACAATAAAATGAATATATAATGGAGTGTGAAAACTCGTTTTTATTAGGAAAATTCATCTTTTTTGAACTGAAATTATTTCTATCAAACTTGAGCAAGAGACATACGTCATATGGATGAGCTTGACTGAGGTAAGCAAAATTCAGTAAGAGAAATATACGTAATAGAGGTCAGTTTGACTCGGACAATTAAACTTAAGCAAGACACATGTACATAACATAGGTTAGCCTGACTCAATTTAGCTGCAATATAAGAATATGGCCCCGAATGAGATGTGAGGGTATTTATTCGTAATTTTAGATATATAATTTATCGTTTTGAATTATAGAGACTAATTTTGCTAGTATTACACATAATATTATCTTTCGACCAGAGCAAGCTACTTACTTAAAGCAAAACTAAAAATCAGTGTTAGATAAGTTTACTTCTACGTTCCTACCTATAAAGATTGGTACATATTGTTTTTGCTGGTTGGAAACCCTCGTTTTAACAACATTTTAAGCCATATTAAAAGAGGTATTTTTTCTAACTAGTATTGTAGCTCTTTAGTCTGGTTAATATTTTTAAATTTTGTTATCTACGCCATTGAATCAAGAAAGTAAGTAACATTTGTTCTTGTCAACGTATTTTATTTCTTTCCAGATGTGCCTATGAGCAAAATTACTTGTGCTGACATTCATATACATAACATTTGTGTTTCAGTTCATACAGAAACAAGCTAGAGAGTGCTCGTTCGTTGTTCGATGCTAAAACTACTTTAATTGGATCGCATCCAAATTTGGAGAACGGAACGAAAACCGGAAATTGCACAATCAAGTCGATTTCCAACTATAGTAGTAACTGTAGATGATTCGAGGGTATTTTAAATGTTAGCTCTTGTAGTTCAGATGTCACTTAACCTACGTTAATGTCATATGAAATCCACTCTCAAGTTTTAAAGTCAAGTGAGAGTAAATTTATTTTTCGTTTTATTCTTGAATTATATATTAATTATTTATACTAACACATTTTTCTTACTTTTAAATTCGATACATAGCTTCTTACCTATAGAGTCGTATGATGCTTTGTCGTAAAGAAGTATTAAGTTCAATCATCTTAATACTTCCAATTTCTTATTTTATTTCATTAACGTATATTACACTAGTCACAACCGTATCAATGAGATTTTAATAAGTCTAAAAAATCACCAGAAACATCTAGTGTTAGAAATAAATCTGATAATCAATATAGCATTAGTATAGATTGTTTTATCAGTTGGCTACCCTTGTTTTTAACAATATTTTAAACACTACTGTAAAAGGCGTTTTCAGTTATCGGTGTTGTAGTAATCTGGTTGCGAAATTGTTGTTATAAGTACTGTTTAAAAATACCAGAGATCGTAACAAATTAAAGTATTTATGATCATTCTTAAAAATAGTATGGGTCTTGCTGGCTTATCTATAAATGTTCCAACAGACATTTGAATTTCTAAGTATTAAAAATGTTTATATCAAATATGTTATTAACACAATAAATTTAATAAAATCCAATCTTGTCAAAAAAGGGTTTATAATTCAGTCTTTAACCATCAGGTCATAACTGCATGCAAAAGCCTACTTCGTTGTAGTTGATCAATAAACGAGTAATATAGAAAAACGTCAAGAATTTTGGTCGTGAAAACTGAGACTTTTGCCACTTAAAAGCAAAAGAAAAACAAAAAGATTAAAACTTTTAAAGTGCAATTTCCTGTAACTTGAAATTGTCTTGTTTTGTGTTTAAAAAGTTTGGCATGCATATACATAAATATCGTGAACTTGTCTCATAAACTGTTGAGGTTCTTAAACTAATGACCAAGTACAACTTACATGGTCTACTTTCAACAACAAATGAGCCTACTTTAAATGTACTACATGTATATATATTTATGTTTAAAACGTCGAAAACTTTAGTTATGAACAGTTCTGGTTCTTACGACTAGAATGTCGATCTGTATACAGTCAAAATTGGCTGCACTTATATGCGCGTGTCCAAATTCATACACTAATAAAAAAGGTCAGATTTTCCATCGATCTATGTGCACTATTGATTGAAAATTAATAAAATATCTACCTTCCTACAATGAAATTGTTAAAGTCCGTGTAAAAGTAGGCTACTATAATGTATTTAATACTACATAAAATATCAATGAGTTTTAAACACGCACGTACATATAAATATGAGTTGTTTATCACACTCTACACGTGAAGAAAAAAGTAATTCTTTTGAAGACTAGCTGTTACTTAGTTTCCTTTTATCAAGAAACATTTTACGAAATTATTTAATTTTTCATGAAGGCTATAATTTAAGTACTTCTGATGCAATTTAATATGCTATATAACTTCAGTTTATTTACTATAATTACTGAGTTGCATATGCTCTATAATTAACTTCATGTTTCCAATTACTTAAATTTGAAACTTTTGTTGGTTAATAAGCACAAAGCTATACAACAGCTTATCTGCGCTCTGTACATCCGAATAATGAAACTCGATTTTTAGCATTATAAACACACACACGCCTTTGAGCTCAAAACCCCTCCCCCCTCACCAGTAAACTCAGGAAATAGAACCTCTGATTTTAATGTTGTAAATCCTCACACTTAGCGCTGTACCAGCGTGGGACAACTCAAAGACAATATTCTGGGTGCTCAACCTTTAAGCAGAGTTTTTTTTAAAGATAAAAATGAGATTAATAATATTCCGTTATTATTTTAAAATTTAATTTAAAAAGGCTGTATATTTACATATACATGCAACGCATTACATGACAACATCATACATAATATACATATCATTGTGAATAAACGCTTTGCTCACTATGGTATCAATTAATACATGTAAAATATTATTTACAAGTATCGTATATTTTATTTTGAATTTCTAGATAAACCCATACGCAGTATATTTTGATATTTAATGGTATATAATGTTGATGCATCTAAATGTTTAGTGACATTTATATGTTGTGTAAATAGAATTAGATTATTTTTTCATTTTTTTGTTTCCTATCATGTTTATATAAACTTTCGAAACATGCTTTATAGTAACTACGCTTAATTAGCATTAAACTATTGAGTTAATTGTTTGTTTTTGTAAGGAAACATATATCTTTTAACTATTGAGTGAATTGGTTGTTCTTCTAAGGAAACATTTAATTAGCTTTTAAGTGTTGAGTAAACTATTTGTTCTTGTAAAGAAACATATTATTGGCTTTTAACTATGGAGTGAATTGTTTGTTATTGTTAAGAAACATAGCTTACCTTATCACGAAGTAATAGAAGACAATTGGTTTAAGTTGAAAGTGAAACTTTAGTAACATCACTTTTATAGTTTTTCAAAGCAACTTCACTAGTTAAAGTATCCTAAAGATGCAAATAGGACTTTTAAGTACCTTCTTCACATTTTACGTTCATAGCTCTTCCAGTTTGGTGAATAATTGATCGTTAACCAAACACATATATTTGTTATACTAATACAGCCCATGGGGTTGAAGTGTTGTATCTCTGGTGACTCCACTCTGTACTAACATATGCATATCGTACTTTCGTATTATTAAGTACAAACGAACGAATTAAACTTTATTCATTTATTCATTAAGACCCACAAGTTGAAGGAACATGTTCAAATGTTTTATAACAATTATTAATAGATTTTACGCATGTACTAACGATTTAAAGATTGTTCATTCTTACGAATCGTTTCTTGGCCCGAGAAAATGAATATTGGATAATATGTGCTATATATGTATATACCTATTTTTTATAACTTTACCACTAATAAATGTAAGAGTATTTTTATTACGCTGAGAACAGTGATGAACTTCAAAATACTCTCTTAGTAGAGCTTAAAGTAATAATATGGTTCTTCCAGCTAGAAAACTAGCGTTTCAATAATCTATAGAGAAGAAAATGTAAGCGTTCTAGAATTATAAGTTAGCTGTTAAACAGCTAGAAATATTTGGTTTTCTATCATCCAACAAAAATTTATGATATCCAGGAGACACCTAACAACTTATTGTTGTCAAGGCTTAAGCCTTCAAGTTGAGGAAGCTATTTATTGGATCTGCTATAACTGCGTACGAAAATATTAGTTTTATAATCTAGTTTATTCACCTATTATATGATTAGTTAATACACTTTAAAATCGGTAGAAAAGGCTTTAAATTACAAGCAAAACAACAACTGTAGAGTATTATGTAGAAAAGTAGGGTTAACGAAAGCTTTTTTTGTTTGGTTAATGAACTTATTATTAACTTCGTAATCGTTTGGACTTTTATATCATTAATATTAGCCTTGTAGCCTCAGTATAGAATACAAAATAAACAGCACTGTATATGTCATAGAGAGTCAGTCTCATTAAAATAGGAAAACAAATTTTATTTCTTTTTTTGAAAGAGATATGGACTTTCTTTTAGAGCATAGATATATCGATGTATTATTTTCCGAGCTATATATCTAATGTTATAATTAGATTGAATGTGAGAGACATTCTTTCTACCCTCGAATACACTGTTATATGCATTTCTTAATTTTAAACATTTTCGGGTATAAGTGAAGCAGATAGCCCTATGTGTCTTTGCTATAAGGAAAACACACACACACGAGTGAAGCTTTTTTGCATAAATTACCTAATATCAACTCGTTTCGTAAAATTATATAGGGACCTGTAAGTGCTAATTCATTATATAAAACCACTGTATTTAACCGTTGTGCGAACTAGACAGTACCAACCTTAATGGTAAGGAGCTTTAAAATGTAAAATAGACTTGACATGTTTGTCGTTTATGCACAGTTAGGAAACAAAACTGCTTTTATCCTCCTAATTAGGATAAGCACGGTTAGTCCGTTAAACACTAGGTTTGTTAGGATGTTGTCTAGTTATATCTTGTTCTTTGTAAAGAATGAGCTTGGGATGAGAAGTAGAATATCTGTCTCTTCCTTCACTCTAACAAAGCTCCTTTAACTTTTTCTGTCTCTACATGATTAGCTAAAGTAACTAATTCTGTTCGGCCTTCTTGATTTGAAGTTAAGTTCTGCTTATCATCATAATCAAGCTACTATACCCTATAAAACTGAAAGGGCTCGCGCTAAGCAACAAACAAACGGATAATAGTTGTTTCTGTTTAAGTTTTATGAACAATAAAGGGCTGGACTTGTTCCTATAGTTGGTGTTTCTAGACTGTGGATCAGAAGATTTATTATTCGTTACTGGAAAAACGCGGTTCGCACTTTGGACCTGTTGGTTATGCTATAAAAGTGAGAGACAGAGCGAAGAGAAAGAATTTTCTAAGCGCCTCTGTTTGGGATGAAATTGCTTTCATGGAATTGTTCTACACCAACAAGTAAGAATTATACAAGAGATGATAGTAGGCGCTGATAAACCAGTTATTTTCTGTCCAGCCTGTCAGCTCAAAATTAGAAACGGATATTCTCTGGTAGCCTTATGCAACTTTACCCGAAATTTTAAAACAGATAAATGAAACTGTGCAATAACATTATGCATACATTTATTTATCAAAGCACGATAATGATATTCGTTGAATGAAAACCTACAAACACGATGGAATATATATAATGTTATATTCTATTGTTGCAAGAGAAGCAAATGCATTACCCTTGGTTTCTGTGAGAGACACCATTACTCAAAATATACAGACAAGTAATAGGTGTCCAAGTTTCTTTGAAAGAGAAAAACAAAACTTTTATACATATACTTATACAGAGAGACAAACTAAGCAGCAACTGCTGATGCAGCAAAAAAAATGTCACGCTCAGCTGTGCTATTTCCGGTTTTTCGACTCTACAGTACTGCCTTTCCTTTCCCCTACACCCCCTCTTCACTCCCTCACAAACCCTACCGCCCAGACGCACGTGGGATAAAGAACGCAGTACATCTGAAAGTCGCAAGGATTTGAAGAGGTCTCCAAGCTAGCTTGTGAAGGGTTGAATTAGTGGAACATACTCGAATCATCGGCGGCACAGCTCACTAACACATAACCATAGTGACATTTATTTTGTGTAAGCATCATTTACGCATATTTTTTTGTGGAAAAGGATAGATCTGGTTGGAATTAAGGTGTCTGCAACCTCTGAAACTGAAATGCCCTACACTGTGAAACCTTTGTTCTAAGTACGTTTAAAAACAAAGAAAATTGCAACTTGTTGTAGCACTTAATACTTCATATCACAAATACATGTTTAGAAAAGTTACGATACCCACGTGTATTAGACCGAATTATGATGAAACTTAAATAATTATAACAAAATCTTAAACTATGTAATCAATATCAGTAAAGATATAATGTATAGGGAAAAGAGCGTTTCAACACTGATCTAGATTTCAACTTTAGGTTTTAAGCAACAAGAGCAGATTTTCCATATTGCAAGGAAAGGTTACTGAGTACAAAAATAAAATTAAATATCTTTGCATATTCTTTCAGTTAAGTCTGGAAAGTAGTGACTTATGAGTTGCAGTGTTTGAATTTTACACACGAACTAATGTGGCTGCAAAAATATGGAGATGCATTAAAATTTTATATCAAACATGTTAAGAGTGAAACAATATTGATTCGACACCTTTTCAACTTGCTTAATAAGAATTCGATATTTATCAACAACGAAGGATGGAATCTTGCAGAATGAGTTCATTTTACAACAGATAAAAAAAACACATCCTAGGACAAATTAGTAGCTTCTGAACAATACAAAAATAAAGAAATATAGCTTTGAACTTTTAGTAAAAAAACAGTCACCTACAGACACAGCTGCTAAAGACGAAGATGGAACAGTTCAAAAGAGCAAAAATAACAGAAAAACCACAAGGAGTTAGACATTAATATACTATGTAGTTTCAACTGACACAACTAAAAGAGTTGATACTCCTGAAACAGTGAGTAGCGGTCGTGTAGGAAGCCTCACGAGGCGTATTCCACATACGGAAACAGAGAAAAGGAGGAACCGTAATGGTCAAAAGAGTGTTCCTGACAAAGGAAAACGAGAGATTTATCACAGCACAGTTAATAAAATTAGTTGTTTCACGGGTCAACTAAATTCTTGTGTGCACAATGCTACACCTCAAATATTGTTTTGTTTCATTAGTGGCTTTAAAAGACAGCTTAATCTACATCTTAACATCTTTGTAAGTACCAAAACCACAAGTTGTCATGTAACCATTAGATGCAAAGTAAATGAGGAATTTCATATTTTCAGATGATTGAGTATGTAGTACATTAAGTTTGTTTATTTTGGAATTTCGCGCAAAGCTACACGCGGGCTATCTGCGCTAGCCGTCCCTAATTTAGCAGTGTAAGAGTAGAGGGAAGGCAGTTAGTGACCACCACCCATCGCCAACTCTTTGGCTACTCTTTTTTCAATGAATAGTGAGGTTGACAGTAACATAACAACACCCTCACGGCAGAAAGGGCGAGCATGTTTGGTGTGACAGGGATTCATACCCGCGACCCTCACATTGCGAGTCGAGCGCCTTAACCACCTCACATAAATGCTCACATAAAATTAATTTGATTCTATACTTATATTCAATAAACCATCTTTAATATTCTATATGCAACAGCCATTAAGGCGTTGCTATTTAAGGCTTATTGGAAGGTTTCGGATCATTTTTATTTCACCATCAGCAACAATTAAACATCTGAATACACGAAAGTAATAATGATTTTAAACAGATATAATAAAGTATGATCAAATCCTGTAAAAGAAGTACAAGCCTAAATTCGAATATTTTAACCTTCAGTGAATTATATAATGTACAATATTTCACACTTTGCTTAATTTTTACGTACTAAAAACTTTATTTTTCTGTTTGCCAATCACACATTGAGAAAACCGCCAAACTTGTTTATTTGGGTAACCTCATTCCCCTTACAACTGCGGTTGTTGTTTATATCTTCCTTTTGTTTTGTTTCCGCTTGCTTTGTGTGGTTCAGAAATGTCGCGACTAAGATGTACTTAATGAACAGAAGAAAAAAAAAGCGAAAAATTATCAACTGAAATATCTGAGAAAACACCGCTCTCTTCCTGTCTTTCCTTACCTCACGAACTAATAATAGCATTGTCTGTGTTATCTACGAATCCATCCTCTAAAACGTATGCAAAAGTACACGCTGTAAGTTCAGAAAGGATCCATGCAAAATAAAACAGTTTATATATAACTTGATCGTATACGGTGACCTTTTTGTCACTTTTGCAAGCTTGCAATCTTTACAGCTATTTAAAAACAGATAAAAAGAAACTGTTTTAAAATAGTAAATCCTATTGCTCTTGTTTGTTGTTAGTTATGATGGTGATGAGTTGCCGCCAAAAATAAAGACTGTGTATGTAGTCCATTGTAAGGAAAACAGTAGAGTCAGCATTCATGAAAGAAAACTGCAATGAAACCAATCCTTCTGGATAGAAAGTGACGTTGACAACCATATATTTCGAGGACACGGTGTAGCGAATGCTAGGTTAATTTTAGTACAACTAGAGGCTTCATTGACTTTTGTTTTTTGCCACAGATTAATCTCTAGTACACCTAACAATTTTTCTTTTACAATGGTTGTTTGTGCTGCTACTTTTTATCACTTTTATAAAAGTATATATTTTGTTCATGATATTATGGTGTTAACTTTTCTCAAGGAAAGGTTGTATTGTGTTTAGCTGTGGAATTACAAAACAGGCTGGAAATATAGGTTTTAATAATATCAAAATTCTGTGTTTACGCCAAACCATTGCTTGCTTAATGAAAGACTGATACATGACACTATTTATCCTACATGGTCTATATTAATGTGAAAAACTTAACCTTTTACTCAGTATATGATATTGATTAACGCGTGGGTAGATTCTTTAAACCTCCAAGCCCAGTTACAGCAAAACGTTACGAAAAAAATTATACCTAATCCTTATTTTTTCTGGAAATTAAATATTTGGATAAAATGACACAAAAACATGAATATATATGAGAAGTTTTTTGTTATTTTTTCCAGAAACGTTGAAGTAAATTTATTGAAGCATAAAAATACAAAAAATGACAAAATACACTAAACACAAATGTAAACTAATTATTAAAATAAAATATTTGGAGAAAAGGTTACACGAATGTAAATTTTGCATTTGCATCAACATATAAATCACATATATTTCAGATAGATTTGTAATCTAGCAGCATTTACAACTTGAGAGACCCCGACTTGTTTAGTCACGAATATATTTGTAGAATAAAATTATTTCACAAGGTAACTTATGTTTGTTTTTTATAATTATATGGATTAAAAGGGGGAAAAGTTATTGATGACTAAAATTGTTCGATTCCACTAAAAGCTTTATCTGTTACGTACAAGTTTAATCAAATGAGAATATATATCAAATAAGCAGATGTTCAATACCATAATGGAGAGGAAAAATGCGTGACAGATTTAGATAACGTAAGGCTCATATAAATTAATTCACGCTGAGAAGAGAATAACATAGTATTTGCTTTCTTCAGGTACTTAGCCTGGTCAAAGCAGTTGGTGGATTCACAAATAAGCATTTAAATTTTTTTACAATCTATAAATATTCAAGTCATTCTCACACTAAAATATACTGTCTATCCAAAAGATTGAAGACAGATAGTCGTTTATGACTGTATAGTAAAAGAATGCGAACGATAGAAAGCGTAAATAAAAAAATTATAATTGGTTAAAAGTTGGTTAAATTAATGAAGAACTTGTACGGTCAATAGGTACGTGAGTTCATTATTTATCATTACTCGGCTTTTACTTTTAAGTTAATGTCTAGTCGTGATTAGAAGCTTCCATTTCTTAGATAACGACACCCGGCAAACTCAACGATCATTTCACTAATGATTTTTATCACACAAATAATCAATAATCCTTATGCCAATTATTTTTGAATAAACATTAGAAAAAGACCTAGTAGTCTCGTAAGAATTTGATTCTAGATATTTCAGAATTTGTTTAATAAAATTACCCATAATTATATATATTTAATACAAGATGAGTAGCAGAATAAAAACAATATTGTAATATAATTCGGTAAAGTTCTCTATAATTGTTACGTTTTACCTTGTCTTTAATGATGTAACAAATAGTTATTTGGGTGAAAATGATAAAATGAATTTTTTTAGATTTGTTTATATTATACTTGCTTTAAAAGCATGTAAATTGTGACTGACAAAAAAAGAACTGGAAAATTCTAACTCAAAGTTATAACATCCGTAAAGATTAAGAAATTAAATAATTTCTAAAACATGTTTAAGGATACATTTAATATATATTGGACAAGGGCTGGCCAAGTGGTTGATGTGCTCGGATTGTGAACCTTAGTATTCATGGTTCGTGACTCTTTGTAGGGGGGTAGGGTGTTGGTGTGCTATAAGAAGTTGCCCAAATTTCATTATTCATTCAAAAGAGTAACCAAAGAGCGGGCACTATTGATTAGTTGCCCTTAGAGAAGGATATGCGCACATAATTATGTGTGTAAATTTGCGAGAAAATTCTATAACAAGCATATAAAGCGTATATGTGTCACTTGTATACAGTCCTTTATAAATTTGACTGCTAGAAAAGAGGATCCTGACACGGCCTAGTAGTAAGTTATTTAACTTTCAATCTATGGGACACAGGATCGAACCTCGTCGCAGAGTATGGTTGCCCTTTAGGCTATGAAACATTATAATGTGACAACATATCCCACTACTTATTAGTAAAAACATGTTCAAGATGCGGCTGTTCATGGGGAAAGGGGTGTTAACTTTCTCTTTATTCTCTAGTCCATCATTTAAAAATTAGGGACGCCCACCGTAGATAGTCCTAGAGTAGCCTTTACATGCAATTAAAACAAAATGCAAAAATGAAACTTTAAAAACGATTCAGCTGGTATAGATCCGGTGAGGATATTTAAAATAATAATAATATTGCAATGAAACACAACATCAAATTCTATAGAGTGAAAATGCAATCGGTAAAATCTCTGTCATGTGAGTTTACTCTAAACGTTAATACACTGCGTAATCACTGGGCAAATTTCAATTTCACTGTACACGAAAACGAGGAAAAGAAACTGAGATAAAAAGAAATTTATAAAAAAAGAAACACCATTAACACTCCCGGAACCTGCACTTTTGTCTGTACCAAACATTCTATGACATACATTCTCGGAGCTTGATAGTGGTAAACATGTATAATTCAACCTTACCGGAAAATCTATTGCTTTGAATTTTGCGACAGTATTCTGTCGGAAACGGTTAATGAAGACGGAATCACCCTTTGATCCAAGCCTACTTGGTTTGAGCACCCACTTGTCAACTTCTTTCAACATTTCTTGTGCATGTATCATATCAGATACGAGAATTTCTATGAGCTTGTTGACACGCATGCTTTTTCTGTGTATGTTTGTATGTGTATTTATCAACTGTTAGTGATAGCTTTAAAACTCCCCCAAAAAAAAAGAAACCCTGAAATACTGCACAAATAGATGCACTTTTATCCAACTTCTACATGGACTGAGAGATTCAATGCAAAGAGAGCAAATCGATTAAAGTATGAATGATATACGTAGAAATAAAGCAAATGGTGCATTCAACAAGGCTAGAAGAATGATAGAAGTTTCATGCAGTACCCTGTAGCTTTTTAAAATTCCAGTATTTTCCATATTTACAGGAGTTTCTTGAATTTAATCAGCTCGAAGCTCCCTCAACCCCGACATCAAATTTCTTGGAACTTTTAACATCTTTATTGAAAAAAAAATGAAAAAAATCAAAGCGTTTACATGGTGGCGTCATGCATTACGAAGTAATTTATCCTACCTACCTTGCTTCTGGTGGTCCATTAAATCATGATGGCTTTCCTCCCTACCCTCTTATCCTCAAACTACAAAGAGCTGAGAACTATATAATCAGACTGAGAATATAGTTTGTCGCCATTAACTCATAGCCAGGGGCATGTGTGTTGCTTGTAATGGATGGTGCGGATTATTGGATTAAAAAACCATCTAGCGTCATTCAAGAAAGCTTCTCTATATGTACAGGATAAACTCACACATCTATGATCATACGATCTCTTCTCCTCACATACATCTCATTATACACAGTCTGAGCATGCTGTCGTAAAAATATGTTTTCATTACAGTGGTACTCTCTTTTTCCCAGTAATATCAAATATATATATATATATATTATAGTGCATGATTCGTTAAACACGGCAGATTCCAGTACTATACTTACTGTAATATCTCTTGACAAACACTAATACTGTTTTCAAAATTACAGCTGAAAAGTATCACATTAACTAAACTTTTAAAGAGGAACAATAAAAACAGAGTGTGATAAATTGTTCATAAATACTGGAAATTTTAACAAGTATAGAGCATAATAAAAGAATTTTTTTTGTATTTATGTGCGTCTTACTCAAATTTATCCAAATATAACTAGGTAATAACAATTTTTAATGAAATAGATATAACTGTAATGATTATCTTACTAGATTTGTCGCTCATGTATAAAATAATACATTTAGTTTTGACACTAGTTAAATGTAATGTTATTGCTGTTATATTGCAGCACATTATATTAGGCAAAGTATAACAAATCCTAAAATCAGTGTTTTCTTCAATTTAATTTTTCAGACACCTCAACACCTACACACACACACATGTATAAAATATAGTTATTGGTTTCAACGGACATTATTTAAATTAATTAATGTATTTGAAATTTCCCTATAACACTCATCTTTAAATAATTAAACCTACTAAATTAATTTCAAATTATAACCTCATGACATGCCTTGCAATTACAAATTGATTCCTTGAACCACAGTTGATTATTTTCTTCCACTATTCAAAGAATATAATTTAACTTCATTATAATTTCATTAACATGCAAGTCATAGGTATACAATTAACAATTCCCATGTGGGTTCTTACCACACTGTATAATATCACTGGAACTCGAAGTTACTACTTTATATTTTGTTACAATTCTAGGAAAGAATTTGAAGAATACCATTGTAATACGTGTACCTGAGAATAGATTTTTTTTTTCCTTAGATTCAGGAAATAAGAATAAGTAACACGTTTCTGGGCTACTATTTTTTTATGTATCAAAAGAACGTTATAGCATTGTCTACGAAGAATGTCAGTAAAGTAATATTGTTGAAAGATACAAAGCTAAAATACCAAAACATTTTGAAGAAAAAGGTTTTCACCGTTCCATGTGAAATCAGAATAACCCATACAACAAAGCGTTTAGAGCAACAAAGACAGGAAATCAGATCCCATGGATATTCCTGAACAACGACCTCACTTGTTAAAGTGGACGTTATGGTCATGACAGTGGACTCACTGACTCCAAAATTCATTCCGATAAAGGTGAACATACATATGTCTTCCTGGTATCTCTAGCAAGATAATGAACAGGAATTTAAAGTTCGCGAAAATTGATAATCCAAAAGGTCACGAGATTTCAGCTACATCTCAATTAACAAATCCATTTATCACATGCATGATAAGTCCCCATTATATTTCCATTCGGTCTCCAAACATCTAGTTTTGAAGTTTCTTTGGACAAGATGTGTGGCCTAAGGATGACCTCGTGGCACTTCGTAGAAACTTGTCATAATAAATATCGTGGAGTCGAGCAATAGTGCATAATCTTGAATATCAGACTAAGCATGACATACAGTGAAAAAAGTAGTACCGAAGATGTGGAACTTTGTTCTTATAAAGTGAGATTAACACTCATTATGAGCACTCACTTATCAACTTTAATAAGAAAATTAACAGTTTTCAAATAAGCTTGCATGATAGCGCAGATAGCCCTCGTATAGCTTTGAGCGAAATTCAAACCAAGCCAAAATTGTATGATGTCAAGTCTTCACGAACATTTATAAAGTATCGTTATCATTGCTGCGTGCCTTATCACACAATCGCAAAATGTGGTGAACATATTGACAAAATAACCAAGAATATGTTCACACTTTTTGGTAGATAAAATAAATGTTCTTACAGATAGAAGCAATATTCTTACAACTGTTATAGGCCTGGATGGCCAGATGATTAGGGCACTTGACTCGCATTAGGAGGGTTAAAGGTTCGAATGCCCCTTACACCAAACATGCTCGCCCTTTCAGCCGTTATGGCTTTAATATGTGACGGCCAATCCCACTATTCGTTGGAAAATAGTAGTGCAAAAGTTGACGGTAGGTGGTGACGATTAGCTGCCTTCTCTCTTGTCTTACACTGTTAAATTTGGAACGGCTAGCGCAGATAGCCCTTGTGAAGCTTAGCGCGGAATTTAAAACGAGCCAAAGCCAAAACAATATATTTGTTATTTATGGAGAAAAAATGCATACTTATGTAGCTGTCTTATGCTTTATGTAATAAGTATAGATCTGATTAACTATGAATGACTCTTAAAAACTATAGAATTAAAATGATCCCAACATACAGAAGTTATGTACGTATAATATGAGCTTCGAGAAACTGATGTAGCCTAGTGTTAGAGATACGTAATGAAAAGTTAAGAGATCGAATCCCGCTAAAACATGTACAAGTTCGGCACCTTTAGCTACTGAGGCGTTGTAATCTAACAATCAATACTACTGTTTTGTTAAGATTAGACGCTTAAGTTAGTTACCTAGTTCTAAGCTAGGGATAATTATGCTTAAGCCTAAGGGTCTTTGAGCTATCCATCAACCCTTGTATTTCCTAAGGTGCCTTTTGGGTTGATAAAAACAAACACACAAATGCCAAATTTCATTTTGTAAAGATAAATGTGTGTATGTTAATAAGCAGAAAATCATTTCAACATACATTGTTAAATACAGGGAACCTGAAGATGACATATAAAGTATTTCTACCTCCCAATCCTCTGGAGAGAACAGGGAAGGTAATTGTTTTATCTGATGTAAACACATTTGAATATGCAAGAGTGCGCATTAGTGCAATAATATCGGTCTTAATAAGTAATATAGCAACATACAATTGAGAACGTAGCTAGAAAACCAACAAATACATCTTCCTTTCGTTCACAGTATATCTTTAACTCCTTAATGCAATTTTTACACATTTCGAACCCAAAGGTTTGGTTTTCCTAGTTTTATAATAGTCGACTGTTTGCCATTTGGTCATTAATACACGTAAACATTCTTGAAAGCTGTATTATGTATGATGGCTTGAAATGTCAACACAAATCAAACTGAGTCAAAATTAACAGTATATTAAGCAATAAAATAAAGTAGATTTTAATTTAATGTTTGTGAAAGTTTCCACAACTTCGTTAACGATGTAGAGTTCATCATTTATCTATGTATATAATGACATATTGTGAATAATTTAGTTGGACTTGGGAATTTTGCGAATCCCATGATCCGATTAACAGGAAAAAAACAGTCCGCTAGAAAACGCTTCATAGGGCATATTCTTGGCTCTTCTGTTTACATTTACTCTATTTGCAATATTCTTTGTGCTTTGTAATAACATGTCTAAATGAGTATTTTTACAGATTATAACACAGATGTTACACAAATGTATCACATTTAAAGATATTCAATTGTAACAGGTCCAGATCCACTTAAAATACCAAATTATTAAAAAAAAATGTGTACATGTTAAATTTGATAGAAAATGGTCGGTCTGTAATGAACATTGCTAAGTTTCTTAAATTCAAGAATGATTCGAATAACAAACTTGTTGCATACAGACACACATATTTTGTTAGATTTCTCCAAAAGCTGTTCACATTTTCAACAGTGTTATCTTGACGACTGGAGAGCTTCGATAGGCCATGCTTACAATTTTTCAAATATTATTGCTACTGTTTTTGTAAATCATTGTTGTAAATCTGCACGCTTATTAAATGACAATATGCATATAAAGAGATAATAGTGCATTCAAAATAATATGGTTTTACAAAGTAATGCTAGTTCAATTTTAACTGGTGCAGTATATACTAATTTAAGAAAATATTGAAATATGATGTTAAAACATGCAACTGGATATTCTAGGAAGTATATCCATATGCTTATACATGAAAAGTAAATTCATATAATCGTACGTCAAAAACTGAATATAAATGGTGTTTGGTTCATTGTATACATAAAAGTAACACGTTTTCTCAATCGCAAAAATTTTTAAATGCCAGGTATGATAGATTTGGCGTTCACTGTTCAGAATCAAGAAAAACATGTCATCACAATGTAATGAGTTGCTGCTTTTAATTATCTCAGTGCCCACCAGTGGTATAGCGTTATGTCTGCTGACTTAAAACGCGAGAAACAGTTTGGATACCCATGGAAAGAACAGCACAAATAGCCCATATTGTGTGTTTCTTTGTTCTTAGCTTCAAAAAAACAGAGTTATCATAGTTTCAGAGAAAGTTTCCACAAAAAAAGAATTAAAATGAGAACCAACGAATAAAAAATGTTTTATCCGCTTGGTTATTTGTTGTTTTGAATTAAGCACAGACCTAAAAATGGACTATCTGTGCTCTGCCCACTACGGGTATCGAAACCCGGTTTTTAGCGTTGTAAGTTCGTAGATACACCGCTGACCCACTGGTGGACCCGCTTGGTTAGAGAATAATAGATAACTATTGGCTAAGTCTAAACCAATATGTAACGTCAGTGAAATCTAAACCTATTCTGTTTGGAATGTTAATAAAATACTATATGTATAGAAAATGGGTGTTTCTTTTATTCAAACAGTTTTCTTTGTATGTTTCAAAAACAAAAAAATGGCTAACTTATTGTTCTGTATATTTCAAATATTCTTTTATTTTCTCAATAGTTTGAAAATGAATTTGCCGGATGCGAGTCTCTAACTTATTATTCCTAAGGAGGAGAGGACATGCGATAGGAAATACGATTGGATGGCGAAGCAACCAACAACATGTCACACACACTAACACAGTACTGACGACTTTCACGTGAATTACACATAGTTATAAATATTATATGCAGTACATAGAGTATGTTATAGTTGTATTTATCCCTTTTCATTCATTTGCCATCTCACTCCTTTGTCTGTACTATTCTTCTATGATAAGTCAACCAAGACTATCCTAAATGTAGACCATTCATAATTAATTCTTGTTTTTGAGTTATTCTCTTATATCTCATTTACTCTCTATTCGGTCACTAATTACCTCTTAAAAACAGGAGATGACAGCTATCTGTTCGACTGCTGGTTTCTGTGTTTTGCACCAGACAGAGACAGCGAGTCTTTTAGGAAGTTTTGTTTATTTAAAGTTAACCACATAAACTACACAAGTGACTATCTGTGCTCTGCGCACCACGGGTATCGAAACCCGTTTTTTAACGTTGTAAGTCGGCAGACACAACGATGTGCTACTGGAAGGGGACTAGAAGATTTTTACAATAGTATAAAACCTCTTAACATTATATTATGCGAACTCTAAGGTAATAATATAAAATAAATTGCTGTCTTAATTATGTGTTTTAAGAGGTTTCTTGCTCTTCTCGGATAACCAAATACTTTATCAGTCATCATTTAAGCATATAAGTAAATTTAAGTTGAAGCGACTCTTAAAATATGTGTAATGAATAATAGTGAAATATATTATATGGAACGCAGTATTCTATGGTGAGCTACATACTAATAATGTTAAAGCATGTTGAAGTGCTTTAGTCTGTATACGATTAGAACATGTCCTAATTCTTTTATTTCCTGTATCTGAGAGGATCTTACTTAGTTTGTTTTTTGAATTTCGCGCAAAGCTGCTCGAGGACTATCTGCGTTAGCCGTCCTTAATTTAACAGTGTAAGACTAGAAGGAAGGCAGCTAGTCATCATCACCCACCGCCAACTCTTGGGCTACTCTTTTACTAACGAATAGTTAGATTGACTGTCACATTATAAACGCCCCGATGGCTGAAAAGGCGAGCATGTTTGGTGCGACGGGGATTCGAGTCCGCGACATTCAGATTACGAGTCGCACGCCTTAAACCGCCTGGCCACGCGAGGGCGAAGGATCTTAGTACTTTGTGATCACACAAGTGACATACTCTAGCTTATTTTTTTCATGCCTTGAGATATTATTTGTTAATAGTGTTGAATCCCCGACGTTCATCCTGTTAAACATTGAGAACTTCACCATAAGCTAATCTAGAAGAAAAAGTATAGTATTTCAATCATAATAAATAAATTAAACATTTGGTAGTCATTGGTGGTTTTAATATATTTTATCAAATAGCATTTTATACGAGTTTACAACCGCATTGGCACCGTAATTATCTTAATAAATCGTTCACGAGTGTAAACTGGTTTGTATTTAAATCAGTACAACAGTACCGCTTAAAATTTTGAGATTGGTTACAATGCAATTTATTATTTATAATTATACGTAAAGACAATAAGGAACTCGATTTTTTTATATTTTAGAAAAATAAAATGTTCTAGAATGAAAGAGAACTATTTAAACCAAGTTCGGAACTGGATGAACTTATTTAAAACATTTACAAATGTCTTATAATTTATTTTTGGAAACATTCTGCTCAGATTACTAATATTGATGATTTGGTAAAATTGTTCTGTTGAAGATGTTTGTACCTTCTATGGCAGAACAAGGTTTTAATTCAAATCCATTTTACTACGTTATCAACGCTATTATCAAAGACTTCAACGCTATTAATAACACAAAAAGAAACAATGGTTAATTGAATTCCTTTCTACCAGATGTAAATAGACTAATGCACATTTCTACATGTGCCAAGTTTTATCTGCGTGAGCTAAAGCTAGCCGTCTCATATTTTAAAAAGAGAGAGGCCGATAGTTCTCACGCTATCCTGACACTTGAAGCAATGGTTGCTTTAATTCCAGTAATCAATTTTTTCTTACCTCAATTAAACTCTCAGTTATACGGAACCAGCACTCCAGTATGGGAAAGTTCTATATCACGAATCTTTTTTACTGGTCAATAAGAGGGTGACACCAAAGAATCGTTGCTTCATTTCATTAGATGTTTTGTTCATTTGAATTTTTTTGGATCCATAAAATTCAGCAGAATGTCCAAGTCAAAGTTATGAGGTCAAAAAATACCAGTATAATTGAAAAAAAAAACGTGTATCTCTTGAGCAGCAATCTGATAATCTAAATCTTCGTGCGTTACAGCGAAGACTGCAATTTCACTTATGGTTGTATGAGTTTTCTCAGTCAGAGGGCATCAACTGTCTTCCCGAACCCGAGCTTAACTTACAATGTACACAACACGAGTGTGAGTGTGCCGGCTAAGAAGCAGACTCTAAGCCCACAATGACGTAAGTCAGACAAGGCTTCGTGCCAGAGAACGCAGTCCGATATTGCTTATAGATAGATACACGTGCCAGTGGGTTTTCGGGGTAACACATAAAACATTCGGCCGCTTTCACAAAAATATAACCTTTTGGGTTTACTTGAGACTAGGGTAAATATCTGATAATCTGTTCAGTCGTCAACAATCAACTCCTCCTAATTCCAATATCTTTGGGCTAAGATTAACGGGGACTGATCATTAATCCGTTGTTGCTAAAGCTTAAAATCACCTACGGGTTTGTACCAAACTACAGTTTTTAGAAAGTCAAATCTTGTTTCTGCTCTTCCTTAAACATGTACAAGTTGACACACGTGTGGACAGTAAACAAATATTCACGGGTTCGTCTGACATTGACCAGAAACGCTATAATACGTCCTGGTATCTTTCATGGCTGACAAGGGAACTGCTATAATGTAGATGTTCTGCTGAGCAATTACCATCATCACTAGTGATAAGTCGCTTGTGCTAATTCTAATACTGTCATGTTTCCGCACCCTTCTGTTATTATAATGTATTTTAAATTTATATTTTTGATTAGCTAATGGTTATAAACAGTAAACGCACAAACTCTCTTCTATTATATTTGCTTTTATCTTTTACTCACTTGATGTTTTTTAAATTACATTTGAAATTTATCTTATGATACTCTTTGCCCCTCAAAATGTTACAAAATTGAGTTAATAACTGTTATATATCAATATTATTCGTTAAAAAGTATCGAATTAGTTTTAATTCTAGTAACACTGAGCTGTTTGCTAATAAGAAGTTATGCAATGTTATATATTTGCTCTCTCTACCGAGTGTATCATTACCTGATGTTTAGCATTATAAACTCTTATATTTATTACTGAGCCACCGGGATGGTTGAAGGCGAAGCAATATTGAGATGAATCCAAGATCTTGTCATATAAATATGAAAATGTGAAGTTGATACCCATGATAAAACACCACTATCAGAGAGCACTTACAACTTCGTCCTAAGTTGTTTGTGGAAATAAGAAATGGAAGTTTAAATATCATTAGTTAGTATATATTATCAAATTCCGATAAAGGATACACAAAGTTGATAAGTATTAAGTTCATTGATCACTTACAAAATTTTATAAACTGAGAATTTATTAGAATAGATCGAGTTACTGTATTCAAACAAAATGTTCGAAAAACGTCTTTTATAATAGTGATAGATTACTATTGCTAATAGAACATACAACATTTTCAAAATAACGTTTTTGTTGTTATTTTTTTGTAACGCTTGGGGAAAGTACAGAGTTAAATTACCTACAGTTATTCATTGACGGTTCTACCCTTTCTTTTGTAGGAAATGGGTGTTGGTGAATTCATAAGTCGATGAGTTCAAATACTGATGTTTAGAAACACACCTTAGAAGTTAATAAGTCTTAAACTATCAAAATCAGAATTATCAAAAATTTTAAAATAAAGGCCAGAGTTAACCTTTTTTCCAAAGGACGTTATGTTTTTGTAATACAACCAAATGTGTTTTATTAGAACATTTTTAGCTTCTGTTATAGTTCTTATTATAAAATGAAATTTTTACACTCTTTTCAACATATGGGTAAACTAAATAATTCACTGTTGCTAATATTTCTGTTTTAAATAAGGACAAAGGAGAAAAGTCATGCAACTATGAATATATATATATATATATATATATATATATGATACATTGTTTACTATTGTGTCACATAAATTCCTTCTCGGTTAAACTGGTTAGGATTTAGTGGCTAACGTGGCGGACTGGTTTGCGTCCCATTGCTGCAAAATTGCGCTCCGCACTTTGGGGTTATAGGCAAGTTATAAGGGTTACAGGAACATACCACCATTTGTCTGGAGTAGCTCAAACATTAGTGATGGGTTCCACTAACTAAAGCCTTCACGCTTCACCCAACGGTTTGCGTCCCGTTGCTGCAAAATTGCGCTCCGCACTTTGGGGTTATAGGCAAGTTATAAGGGTTACAGGAACATACCACCATTTGTCTGGAGTAGCTCAAACATTAGTGATGGGTTCCACTAACTAAAGCCTTCACGCTAATTAATTAGCTTAATATGAGCTTGTTTAGTTTTGCTCGAATATTCTAAACATTTAACCAACCGATCTCGTCAATGTACAATAATTTCATTATTCGATACTTTTTATTATCGCAAATCAATATCAGAAAATACAACTTTCAGTAACAGCTTTCAGTGAATTTTAAAATTATTAAAAATTCGCTTTAATTTTATAATATCAAATAAAATTAATTACGAAAGACAGGACCGTAAATTAACATACAGTCTACGGGCCTTTTAAATGTACATTTCTGTGTTTAGGATTTTCAAGTTGAATGATAAAATGAACTTTAACTCTTTTTTTTTTCAATTCTGTATTTATAATTACATATTAAAATACATATCACTGTTCATACGCCTATTAAATACAAAAATATGTTAAGTTTGTAAGTTGGATAGATAGATAGGTAGATACAGGCTTGAGTGGTACCTCTGAAGGTAATTTCCTGTTACCAGTTCTTGCGTTTACACACGAAGATTGGAAGACAGCACACACTGAAGGAACAATGTTTGATTTATCTATGGACCGTGAAGTTGGTGAAAGGGTCGTGGCGTCAGGTTTCCTCGCTGTGCACAAGTCATATAAAAGAGTAAACAATACTAGTTCTAATGTCAACATGTAATATGGTTCCAATAAAAGCACCATGATTTTTTGTCTATATTGGCTGAAGTTAACGAACTTTTAGAGGTGCATTAAAAATAAATAAATCATAATATTACTAGATATAAAATGCAGAGTTTAAAAACGTAACAAGCTTAATATTTATGACCTATGACAAACAAAGTTAGTTAATTTTCGTCTCTACTTCTTTATGTTAGTAACGAGCAACTACATAAATTACAAATCTAACAAAACAAGTATTGCATGTTTAAATGCAACTTTTTTGTTGTTGTAAGCCCTTTTACAAGCTGACAAACAGGATTACAATTAAATAACTTGTCATAACAAGGTCTGTCATACCTTTTAACACTACATTATATACCTAGTTCCTTAGGAATTTTTGTCATATCTCTTACCAACGACGTTTTCCGTCAATATAAAGTTATCGAGCTGGCTGGAATATAAAAAACACACTAGTGTTCGGTACATTATTTCTATAAGCTATCTGTTACAATAACTATTGTTATGATGTGAACGTCTTTTACAAGCTGACGAAGCATGATTATAAATATTTATATTTTTCGTAAGAGATAATTATTAGAACAAGTATGTTTTTAAATATTACATTCTATATAATGTTCCTTAGGAAATTTCAAGAATTAGAAAAGTATATAATATTATTATACATTCTTGAAAATTCTTGGGGACAAAAAAATATGAAATAGTACTTAAAAATACAATAGTTCTCAATTTTTGATGCTTTTTGGATAACCTCGTTGTAAGGTAAGCTCTTTGATATTTATATACTTACAAAGTAGATACTTCAATGAATTTCATTTTATCAATTTTAGACAATGAAGAATTGTAGACTGCTGGAATATGCGGGTGAAAAAAGACAGTTCACTGTTTATTTTATTCTGTTTTTCAATAATGTGCAATTGGTTTTTGTTGAGTGACTATATTACTCAAATGTGGTGTCCACATTCTCTTGCGCCATTTCCCTGGATAACGCGTACGACCTTTCCGACCTCTGCTGGGAGTAATTACATGATGGTTTTTATTTTGCAGTTACTAAATGCAACATTTATTTTATATTGCAGACGCTAGAAGTTAGTTGATGACCATTTTATCCAATCATGGAATGGCCGTTTTATGCAACCTTGTAGGTAAAACGGCCACAACCACTTCAAATGCATCTTTTTCAATATCTGAAAACGTCAATATCCGATTAATCTCTTTTTAACTAAAATTACATTTATAATAATAAACAGTTCGTTCTAAAACATTATTGTTTTTTATAACATTCTTCTTAATTGGTGAAAGTGACTGTTTTCCTTACCTTCTATTATGACTATTATGTATATGTTTGATATAAAATATACAAGTGGAAATCTTGAACTTTTACACCGAATTTTATATTGTCACCACCCTTATTTTGTAGTTAAGTCTTTTCTTATAGCAACTAGAAAAACAACAACTAAGTAATTGACATAATAGACTATGTAAGCTTTTATCTTTAAAAGCTATTAATGAAAAAGATATATGAATACATGTATCTCGAAAATTAAGGGTAAGTGAAACAACAACGGAAGTAGCAAGCGAAAGGGAAGGTGTTTTTGAAAGCTTTTCATTTCAAAAACAAAAACGGACGTAATAGGAATAGAAATAGTATAAGATTACAAAAAACAACAACAAGCAACAACTAAAAATATAACATAGTGAAACCACGAAAGATAAATAGTTTCAAAGTTTGAGTGTTGCTGCGGGAACCATTTCTTTCCGCTGTTTGTTTGCCGCATCGGCGAGGACGACTTGATCCATACTCACATATATCAACAACTTGATTATTCCGTGTATGTCGGATAAGACGCCCAAGTCTATCAGGCGTAATTTGTCAGGTCAAAGAACTGAACATGTCCATAGGGCAGCCAGTGGGGTTGGAAAAAATGATGATGACGGGAGAGAAGGAGGGTTACAAGAAAGAGGAAAACGGTCATCCATCAGAAGATGGTTAAGTAAACTTTAAGTACATACCATTTTTCTACAAGGTAACGTGATATACATTATGTAGTGGTGCCACTCTTTACCAGCACAAACACGTGATTCGATATGAACTTGATTGATTAAACCCTAGTACTATAAAAGGAGTATATAGTTTCAAATTTCTATTTTGATTAAAACATCTTATCTTACTTTAATTAAATTCTTATTATAATGAGGTCTGAGATACTGAATAAACTGGAGCACTTCGTCATTAGATTTCTGTGTCAAGTTTGTAACATGTCGGCACGTACATTCTGATTAAGAAGTTAGCACACGATATCACATACAACAGTTGTAATGGTTTTCAAACCAGGCCCAAAGAGCTCTTTCGAATAGTTAACTATCCATCTTCAGAAAACTATATATGTGTGTGTGTGTATGTAGGCATGTAAATATGTTAAGACAGTTTTATTTATTTTAATTAGATTCATTGCATATATATTTATTTGTTCTGAAACGCAAACACCGAATTCAAGCTTTAAAGGAGATTTTTATTCTTTTAAAAGCAAGTTTCGTTTTATTGACTGAATTACAATCCGTGATTCTAAGCAAATGGCAAGATGGAAGTTCATACGAGTATTTTAGATAAGTGATTAGTACGGATAAAATTTCTTCCGAGTAACAAACACGCTTTCCAACTCTGAATAACTACTATTGTCAAGCCGAAATAGTGAGGAATTGAGGGTCACTATTACAACATACCCACTGTCTCTGAGTGCGGAAAGTGGTATATCTTGGCATTAACAGATGGACATAATAACAAATGGTTATGATATATGTATGATAAATGTAATATTAAAATCTGTTTCATAATATAAACAATTTGTTTCATATCCTATTATATATCCTACATCAATGGAACGGTTTTTAAATGTCCAATTGTTTCAATTACAAATATATTATACGTCTATAAAAGTACGAAATGTTTTAAACTTACATTTATGACAGTAAATTAAATCATGTAAGGTCATTAGAAATGTATAGTGATAACATCACACTAGTATACTTAAACCCTCCAATTCCTTGTGTAATACATTTCACTGCAGTTAAGAATTAATACTGCTTTATATGGAATAAGGTCATATCTTTTCCAGTTACAACACTTGATGCTAATAACTGACCAAAACAGTGGTTAAAATCGCTCACTCTTTCATCTCTTTAGCACAAAGAAATCCCAGCAGTAATGAGCAAGATAAATTACAGTAAAGGTATTTTGTTTAAATGTTTATTTTGTGTAATTCGTATGTTGTTACATGGACTCATAAACAACGTGATAATAAACTCTTCAGAGAATTTTGATTTACGCTGTCCTTGTAAATATGATCTTCATGCACTATTTAGTTCAAGAAGCAAAATATTTTTAAGCAAACAGTATATATATCTTACAAACTAAAATCTGATAGGCCATGCTTCTCTACTTTAATAGTTATTTGTATACGTTTTATTGTATATTTCGTTTGATTATTGTTGTTCATTGAATCAATAAATTACAAATTCGAGTTTGCGTTATCAAAAATTTTTTTGTTTTTTTATACAAATACACTTCATTCAGTTGCTTGGTTGACTCAGCATTGAGTATTATATTCAGGATTGATCAGTGATTTGCAAAACGGCTCGTTTGGGCTGAAAACACTTTACATAGAAGAGCGAACAACGTTTCGACCTTCTTCGGTCATCGTCAGGTTCACAAAGAAGAAGAAGGTCGAAACTCACAGCATATAAATATTCAGGATTGAGTTTTACGCTCAACATACGTTACTTACAGCACTACAGCACCTTTTTTTCAGAAATGAAATGTACAATAGCTTTATCTTTTTTATTTACTTCATTTTTGTTATTTTTTATATGCATGTTATTCTGATTTGTCTGAAAATTATATTATAACCTTTAATCAAATGACAATAATAACAACCTCTGTCATAAACAACGTATATTTGAAAATCGAGTTAGAATAATTGTATTAATACTAAAAGTAATTCTTCAAAGAAACTCACGAGCGAAAGAAAATAAGAATTTATTTTAATACGTCAACCATACTTTATATGATATATGCTTTGTTTGTTTAAAATTAATCATAAAGCTACACCATGGGTTATTCATGCTCTGCTCACCACGTGTATCGAAACTCACTTTCTAGAATTGAGAGTCCGCAGACATAACGCTATGCCACTGGGGGATATGTTATATACATTAAAGAAAAGTCCTTTTGCCAACACCAAGATGACTTAAATACAACCGATAAAGTAGTGATATATGCGCATTTTTACAACAATGCCCAAAGTACTTGCACATTTTGTAACAAATACGATCATCATTATTAAGATGAGATACAAATACAATTATCACTGCCACACTAAGAAATGCAAGTCATATTAAACACAACAAATGTAATTAGTATAATGAGAAAGACTCTATGGATATCACGAATAATTTATTAGAACAGCAATTTTATCAGACACCTGTAGAAAGACGTATAATTCAACATTTTGCCCATCACAACGAAACCTTAACAAAACATGTATAATGACAAAATACAGTAAAAAATTATTAAAAATAGCAGTTCTAATTTTAGATCACTTCATATTAAACATTTAGTACTTGGTTGATATTTCTTGCACTCTAATAACCTCCGGAAAACGACATGAGGTTGATGACGTTATTGATGTAACCTACCGTGATTTCATCCCAAGTTATCAGTAGAAGACGCTGCAACTCATCTACAGTAGCTGGTTAATGCCGTAGTTAGCATATTTTTAAGCTCAGTTCTGTCCAACACTTCTTAATAGAATTATAGTTTGGAGACTTTGCTGGCCATGACAATCTTGTAACGTCCTCCTGGTTGATATAATTCTGTACAATACTTGCAGTATGGACAGTATGGCATTATAATCAAAGAACACAAATTTATTGCCAAGCTTTGCCATACCACATGGCAGAAATATCATCTCCAGGTGATTTCTGTAAGAGGTGCCATTGATGTTTCCCTGGAAAATATGAAGAGCAGCTTTTCCACAGTAATGAATAGCAGTCCAAACATGTACTACACCACCACTTGTGTATTCCCTTTGAGAAAGACAGTTTTTCTTCATTTATCTCAAGAAACGACGAAAATGAACACTCCTACTAGCTTTAAAAAACTGGAAGAATGGCTCGTCTGAAAATACGACATGTTATCAGTGCCCAAACTGTCAGTTGCATAAAAAAAGCACGGTGACTGGTTAATATCGGTTTGCAGGTATAATTTATTGACAAATAACCAAACTTGGTCAGTCTCCTATTCACAGTTCTTTTTGATACACTGAAATGAATGTTCTCATGCCGTTCCAGTCGTAAGGTATTCCAAGACTTCATTCGGCCTTGAAGTGTTAACTTGATTAAAAGACGGTCATATCGAACAGTAGTTTCCAATATACTTTCCTGGAACAATATTTCCTGTAGTCCAATGACATTTCAGGATTCTGGATACAGTACATTGGGGAATCCTAGTGTTCCGGCAATGTCCATTTGTTTTGTACCATTTTTGGAGAGTCAAACAACTTGATGTCCTGTAATTTCTGAAATGTGACAAGGCATGACTCTACACCAAGAACAGAAATTGTTTGAATCATGCTTTCATATGTTTCGACAAAAATAAACCAAAAACACGTCCTTTTATGCGAAACAAATCTGTATGTGTGTTTTGATGAACAAATATTCCAAAACTCATAAACACCAGAATAACAACTTGTACCTTTTGCCCGATTATTAGCTATTTTCTCTGTTGCTAATCTGGTATTTACTTAATAACTACTCTATGCATGCAGACAATAGCACCGATATAGAACAGTATGCAAGCATTTCCGGCCAAACTGTATGTCATCAATTTTTATTAATAATAACTGTTAGAATTTGAGTCAGATTAAGCATGTGAATTTTAACTATTATCAGTATCATATAGATTACATACAGCAATAACACACAACATTATTTATTTCATTTTAATACTGTTTATTCATTGTTATTTATTTATTATTATTCTTTTATATGAATGAGCATTACTATCATTCACAAATATTATAGATGATTTAATGAAGTGCTTTAAATTTTATATAAACAGCTTTTTTGTTGTTTAAGGTTTGAAGAACCCAAACACATTTTATACATCACGTGAAAAATAAACATCTTCATTACGTTCATGGTACTTGAAGTCACGCTTTTTGTATGAAGCAACATAGACTGAAAATAATAAAAGATACATTTTCTAAAGCACAAATACCTAATATACACAATGTCATAATCAAATAACACTGATGTAAATACAGGTATAACTCGGTTAAGACCAAAAATACAAAGAATCACGCGTCAAAAAAAAAAAAGATTTATTTTCTTTGTCTATTTTCGCAAAGCTAGTAAGTGCTATCTATGCTAACTTCCCAAAGTTTGAACTGATAAACTAGGTTAAAAGCAGCTAGAAGTTAAATAGAACCAGTCTCCAATCTTGGATTACCATGCACTCTCGGGTGCAAATCAGACATACCAGTCACTATACCACCTAACGAAAGAATCCATAGAATTAAGTGAATTTTCACGAGGATTTATAATTAGTTAGTGGAAAGGCGAACAATATTGACGAAAAATTGTCATGTCATTTCCAATGGTTTTAATTTTCCATTGTGAATAGTGATCATGCTGTTTCATTCAAGTGAAAAATAGTTTCTGTAGGGACAGGATGTGCAAAAACTAAAAGAACAGATCCTTCCTAATGTGAAGATGTGTGTGGTGCAGGACAGGAGCAGTCATGCCTAATATAATCAGAAATAATCTTCATAGTTAGGGTTACAAGCAAAGTGGCAAGATGGAATTCACTCCTCGCTCACTCCTAACAATGCTGTAAGTCAATAGCAGTGAAGATTTCAAATACCAAGACACCCACCTGATTTTCATACATTGTAATTTTTTCAACAAATCCAGATTTGCATAATTCTCAAAGAGTGGATACACACTTTTTTATGCCTATCCTCCCAGAAAGTTTCGTCGAATCGTATTCAAAGCATTATAAAATGCAATGTATTTCTGTTACGGTGTGGGTACCATCTTGGCATCTGTAGATCACTGTAGTTAGTATACGATGGGATGGGAGCCTTTGCTTAATGCTGCATAATCCTAAATCAAAAACTTCTTCCTGTCTATGTCAACGACTACCTTATGAGATAAGGTTAGGTCTTCATATAAGATGGGATCCTGCTTTCACATACCTAGCCACAAACCCATGACCTGAAGGTTATGGCACTACCAGTCACCTTGTTATACGAAGATGTTTAGATTTTATAATGTGAAATAAAAATAATATATAACATAAATATCTAATTGTTATGGTTAGTTTCACAGCTAAATCTAATTAATAATTGTTGTTGTTTTTCTAACAAGAAGACGAAGGATCGAATTCCAGCACGTATTACTACAAAAACAGTCATCAAAGTCTCATTTAAGACAGTGTTAGATTAGTGGACTAAATGTTGGACTTACACTAATTAATTATAAAACATTTCTTACTAAACAATAATTAGGGTTAGGTCATCGTGTACACTATTTATCATGACAAGTGTATGTATTTTTAACAAAGCCACATCTGACTATCTGCTATGTCCATCAAAGGGAATCAAACCTCTGATTTTGGCATTGTTACAGCGGAGGACTAACATGACAATGATTGACATTTATTGGCAGAACCTTACCATAGTACATATGTATTTATATTTCAAGATATTTGAAGTTACTTGTTTATTTGTAATTAAGCTCAAAGCTAAACGATACTACCTGTACTCTACTCACCACAAGTATCAAACTCTGTTTGTAGCGTTGTAAGTCCACAAACATATCACTCTGCCACTGGAGAACACAAAGTAACTATTTACCAATATATGAATAAGTATAGTAAAAAATAAATAAATAAGGATATCGTCTGATCTATTCACAAAAATTGCAAAAAAAAATGACAACACTGAGTTATTTAAAAACATGAAGATGAAAAATATAGTGTATTATTTTCCTAAGTATGTTGGAATTAATAATTTTTTTTGATTGAATATATGTGTTGGAAAATAAGAGAAAACAAAACTACAAACACAAGTCTGGAATTCTAAAATGACAGTAGTCTGATTTTTCTTTTCTCTGAAACATATTATGAGAGAAAGTTTATATTTGAAAGAGAACAGAATCATAGAAAACGTTCAAGAAATTTCGTTTATTGAACAAACTATAGAGGTTTAATCCAAATGCTGAGATTCGGAGCAAATACTGGAGTCACAATATCGCTTATCCACTGAACCATAAGACCAAATCACTTTTATAGTGAAGTTTTTCTCCTTTTGTGGACTTTTTATCATTATCAGATGAAAGAGAGGGAAGGGGGAAGGGGATGGGATCTGCACCGAACGGAATAGGCACGTGAACCGAGGTCGTACCAAATTAATTTCCTGTTCGTCCAGACCTCTATCTCGTAGACTCGATTATTTCCGGTGGAGAGCGAGATATAAAAAAAAAAAACAGAGACAAGGAGAGGCAACAATCCAAGGAAATAACGCTGAAATGTCAGGAAGGCAGCCGGAAAACGTGGAACTGCTGTAGCTTTACTCAATGACGACACTACCTCTTCCGGATAGGCTGTTTTCTGTTCTTTTCTATCCTTAGCTTAGTAATCTGTTTCATTAATTACCATAACGTGTATTCTTTACATTACGTCATTTTTAAAGAAGTCTATTGCAAAGCCTGTTAAATCCTACGACATTTATAGGTAACCTAATTATTCTGATTCTTAAATTTGTTATTTTCTCTTTCCGTTTTAACATGGCTGTTGTTCCTCTCTTTTCAGTTAATGCACGTAATGCATTTGTTTTCGTATCGGAGGTTAAGGTGTCTGTAAGTAGTTTAGGTATCTTCTGTTTTTACTTATACAGAACTCTTTGTGTGTATATAAATATATATATGTATATTTCAGAAAAAAATTAATACCGATAAAGTTAAATAAGCAGAATCAAAAGGAAGAACTGCGGTAAAAACAGCAACTCCAAACCCCTGACTAGTCATATTACTTTGTTATAACCTAAAAACAATCCGAAACAAAAAAAAAATTAAAATAATAAACAAAAAACGCTGCACTAATTAAAAAAGACCTCAGGGTACAAGCTTTAATGTTGGATATAAAATGTACCCCAGGTTTCGGAAGAGAATGCGGAATTGCGCATCCAAATTGCGATAGGGATACACTGTCTATCAGTCTTAACCTCTATTGGACCAGTTTCACATAAAGAAATAAAATAAAGGAGAGTAGCAATAGATATAAAAATAGAAATTAAGAGAGAAAGATGGGGATGTTTGAGCCCACAACGTCCCACATTTATATCCGCAGTCACCTCCAAATGAGATACATTTTACATCTCACACTATAGCTCATACCGTGGGATCTTTTTAATTAGTGCTTGTTTATCGTTTTTTTCAATTTAATTTTGTTTCTGGTTGTTTTAGGTTATAACAAATTAATATACATGTAAATATATATATATGTGTACTCTTAATTTTGGCCGGGCATGGCCAGGTGGGTTAAGGTGTTCGACTTGTAATCTGAGGGTCGCGGGCTCGAATCCCGGTCGCACCAAATATGATCGTCTTTTCAGCCGTGGGGACGTTATAATGTGACGGTCAATCCCACTATTCGTTTGTAAAAGAGTAGCCCAAGAGTTGGCGGTGGGTGGTGATGACTAGCTGCCTTCCCTCTAATTTTACACTGTTAAATTAGGGACGGCTAGCACAGATAGCCCTCGAGTAGCTTTGTGCGAAATTGAAAAACAAACTCTTAATTTTGAGCAGTGAAATATATATATATATTTAATGATAACCATCTTAAATGTAAGACTTAAGTAGGAATGGTGTATAAAGTGTTTTTTTCTTGTTTTGCTTTCATGTGTGTAAAAATCTGGTTGTAATATTAAGACAGGTTTGCCAAAAAGACGGTTTTAAGTATCTACAGCGAAAATATGTGCTTGATGTTTCTGACTTCTGTCTTTTTTTTGATAAATTTTGTTGATTTAATTTGTCTGATCTTCTTATATTAGTAGAGTTTGTACACAATATTCATAGGTTATTGCTATTACACTACAGTGAAGTGAATGATAAGTGAATGCAATTCACTATTAATGATAAAGTAAAATGGCAAACAACTTCATATCTGAAGCATTTTTGGTGTCTCATTCAAAAATTATTTCACAGCTCTGGTTTCGTATTATACAGCAGCGAATTTTCTGCGAAAGCAAATTGCATTTCAGAACTACATTATAAATCCTATACTACATTTTTCTGCAAGTTTCGCAAAATCTATCAACCACGCGCAGTGTCCTATTTCTAAAGTACCTTTAGAATACTGTAGTGATGCATCAGACCTTTGTCAGGTGTTTTTGAAAAAGGAATCAATTTTATTCCACTCTGTACTTTCATCCATTACAGAAATATACAAGTAGATGTTAAAAATAACTGATGCTGTGTTATAACACAATTTATCTCACTTTGGCATTTCGATTGTGCAGTTCTTCGAAAACTTGTGACTATTCTGGATGGATCACTTTAGAAATATTTTGCACCTTTCTTTAAAATCTATTTCTCCCCTATCCTTTGAATCATTTAAATATCTTTACCAGAAAAAAATTATAATCTTCTAAGTTTTTATCCCAAATTAGTACTTCCCAGTGTCTTAGCAGTACGTTTACAAGTCTACGACACTAAATTTCTAATTTCGATACTCGTGATAAGCAGAGCACAGATAACTAATAAAATTGCGTTGTAACAACTAAACTAAATATGAATTTGTTTTCCAGATGCAAAATATTGCTCATGTTTTGCATAACTGAAAAACCTTGTGATGTAACTTTGGTAATGGATTGTTTAATTTTTTTTCTGTACATTCAAAAGATCTGTCCTTAAAACATCCTATTAAATTGGTCTTCTAGTTATACTATCCAATAATCTACAAAATCTCACAAACAAAAGTGTAAGCATTAACAAAATATCTATTTCGATGAAACCTTTTACGAATTAGCGTTCTTGAAGTTCTCTAGTACACTAGCATTTTGTGGTATGTATTTGAATCTTCAAAATAATAATAGAAGTTGCAAGATTAATCTATTAACAAACAAACGAATACTGTTTTCATTATATCTCTACTCAAATAAATAATCAGGGAAGTTCTTTGTGGAAAAAAGAAATTCGTTAAACAAATATTCCATTGTATAGTTTATTCAACTAAAGCAAGATTGGGATAAAAACAGTTTTCATAACAGAATATAAAGTTTTTGTTAATTTCGCACAAAGATACTCGAGGGCTATCTGCGCTAGACTAGAGGGAAGGCAACTAGTCATCACCACCCACCCCCAACTCTTGGGCTACTCTTTACCACCGCATAGTGGTATTGACCGTAACATTATAATGGCCGTATGGCTGAAAGGGCGCACATGTTTTTTGGTACGACCGGGATTCGAACCCGCGACCCTCAAATTACGAGTCTCACGCGTAAAACACGCTTGGCCATGCCGGGCCCAGAATATAAAAACCATAAAGTCGTTGTAATATGGTTGAAATACGATATTCTTTCCAATTGTTCCAGCTGTTTATTTCGTTATTACTATTAGTTTCTTAACCCTATACTATCTATTAATTAATATGTCTATTTCTTTTTTAAGTGTGATGTCTAAACTGGATCCACCAGAGGGATCAAACCGAATTTTAACATTATGAATCCTTAAGCCTAACGTTTAACAGCAGGAATATTTTTAAGACTAAGTAAAATATAAAGAGCTTCTATAATACATCCTTGTTTTGTGAAATGGATTAGAAAATAAACTGACATGTCATAGTTGTTTCTCTCCGGTGAAGGAAGCACAGAAGCAAAGTTTTTTTTGTTTTCTTTCTGTAAAAGGTAGTACTTTATCCTAATACGAAAATATGCAATACATTTTTGTTTGAAATACTGAAGATATAAAGATATTTGAGTATAAGCAGCTACAATACTAACACACTTCATCTTAAATGTATTTGAAAGTTTCATTTTTGCTTATTTTAATATTACTTAAAAATGTAAATCATATAATTAACATTCATGTTATTTTTTAGGAAATCATTTCACAAGCGGAAAACATCTTCGAGCAATAACAATATTAGTTTTTATACTGATTGAAATAAAAAGTCAATAAAAGAGAAGAAATCTTGTATACTTGGAAATTGGTATGTAAAACATGAATAAAATCGATCTAAACAGCAAATACTATGGGATTGTTCCTCATAGTTATCGTGAAAAGTAAAACCTACACCAGAAGAAATGAGGCAGGTTTTGATAGTTTATACTGTGAATCGCTGTCAACCAGACATTCCTCATCAGCAAGATAATTCTAAATATTATTAACAGTAGTTCAATCGAAGCTTTAACTGAAGAAGACTACTTCATGTGACAAATTGAGAGAATATTTCATGTTTCAGTAAGAGCTGCTCTGACACGATGAAGAGGATATATTTTATGTTTCAGTAACTGTATATGTATACATATGTTTGGGTGTGTGTGTTTTTACTTGTGTCTCGTGTGTTTATAAGCATATGTTTATACTGTCTTTAACCTTTAATATTGTCACACAAGCATGTATTTGTAAAACACTCTTTTTATTTGCATGTGTAAAATAGAATAATGAAGTGCTTGAGCACTTTGTAAAACAATGCGTAAGAGCAGGAACCTATTCAAGTTTCATATGAGCGTAATGCTAGGGCGTATTTAATAGAACAGTCTTTGCAATTACATTTCCTTTCATTAACAACAAAGTACATCTGTCATCACAGTTCATAAGTACTGGCAATCGAAATGCTATATGTCTCGAAATAGTGGAAACTGTAGTTGTCAAATATCTGTAACAAGGGGAAAGAAATAACGATGCTATTGGTTGTTGAGTGTAATAGCTGATGGATCGTGTCACAAACCCACACTTTCTGTAATGGTTAAAATGTGACTTTCTCCAAGATGGTATAAGAAACTGTCACATGGTAGCTGAGAGCAAGCTTGTTAACAGTTTATTTCACACTCAAACTGACTTCAGAGAGCAAACCATAGAATAAGAATGACTGGAAGTGTATGCTGTGGTCTGATGAGTTGTATTTTACGGTGAATAGAACGTAGAAAAAAATAAGGTACTTGATCCAGTTCGGTTCGAAAAGTACAAACTACAACAATCAACTTAATGGCGTAGAAATGTTTTCAGGGCAGATTTTGGATTCTCTGACGTTTTAAAAGGAATAATGAAAAAACAAGGGTGCCTGAACGTTGTTTTCAAACATTGCCATTCAGCAATGTTTATGACCAATGGTTCTTCTCATACGAAAATGCAACAGTCCACAGTGTTTCGATTTTCGAAATCAGTTCGAAAGATATGACCTAAGACGTCTTCCTTGGCCAGCAAAAATCACCAAATCACCAAATTAAGCACATTTAAGTACTTCAAGAACGACTCATTTACCACTATTTTGTTCAAAACTGTAATTTCAGACCACACTTCTCGACTTATGAATTAGTACTATCAAGTGTGATACCTCCTAATATCTTGTGAAATCCATAGCTTGCTGATTCTAGGTTGATTAACGCTGTTAAAGGAAGTTCAGAGATGGTATATATTCTAATACATACAGAATGTAATCATTATACAATTTTACGCTGAGCCTAGCTACTATTTATCAAAGTAATTTGTTCACTATTATCAAAGAGAAAATAGCAGTGTGAGTATTTATGAATATTTAAATGTTTCCCAAAAAAATTAAGTGTTGTTAAACACTAAAGTCATTTTAACAATATTAATGTTATAGTTATCTCCCAGTAGCTCAGCGATAATTTTTTGGGACTTAAACGCTGGAATTAAGTGCTTGATACTAGTGGTGGGCGCAATGTAGCTTGGTGCTTCAAACAACACACACCTAAACAGGAATTATTTGAAATTAATATGGTATTATAAATATTTCAAACTTCCAAATGAAAGAATACCGTCTACTATTAATAATATGAATTTAAAAGCTAACGAACAGTAAAGATAATAACCAAGCAGGTTTTAGCTCTTTTGTTTGATTTATATTGCACAAAAACAAGTTAATTTATTTACATCCAACCACTTAGAGAACACACGTTAACACATCTCATACCTAACAAGCAGTTCAGTCGCTTTAGCAACACAGATATCATATTTTCTTTTGGTTTTCTAATTGTCTATAGATATCAACTGTGTTTCCTCAACCTTGAAATTTAGAGAAGATAAATAAAAGATAAGAAATTAAAAATGGAGAAATATTTACCACAGCACCGATCTCTCACATACCATTACTCGGTGTGTTACCACTGTGTGAGAGTAGGCACATGAACCATATAAGTAGTTTAAATTAATATAATTACCATATATCAAACATCCAATATATGAACAAAATCGATAAAGAGGATGCAAACAGCGGTGTTTCACTTCGTCAACTACAATGGCAATTATAAGTCGTCCATCAAAACAAAACGTATCATTAAGGTTATATGAGCTAAGATTGTGCAAAGAAATATATTTTAACAGAGCACAATATGTGAGAAACATAAAAATAGGAGCTGTTATAAAATGTCAATATATCACAAGAAAGAGATTCAAAGTTTTAATCAAAACTTTGAAGTTAACCCCTATCAAAAAGCTATCAACATATAGGGTATCTTAAGTTCGTCAGATGTTTTAATGTTATTTAAAAGCTATATTAATATAATTAAAACACTTAGAATACATACTGTGATTGCTTTGTCTCACATTGCAGTATATGTTAAAGAAATCTAATAAAATAAGATATAGATGGACAAGATATACTTATGATTGTATCAAGCAGTGAAGTAATAGTCTATATTACGTGTACGTATTTTATTAAAATATAAATTATCCATGATTGTCTAAATATCCAAGAGCCATTGCTTTTTTACGAGAGGACTGATATTTACTCTAAGATTTTTCATCTATCTGCTATAGAATCAAATGAAACAAACTAAACTCATTATATGCTATCTTTATGTATCACATAGCTAGATCGAAATTAGCAATAGATATAAATATAAGTGTGTGTTATACAATACTAATTTATTGTAACTAAAGCATTCGTTTATTATACTTGTAATCTGTCAACACATTTCGAATCACAATCAAGCTCTCAAAACCTACAGGGGCAAAACTACTTGTAGTCTTTAATTTTAAAAGAAACAAAACAAGTGTACAGGTTCATGAGCAATACAACAAAAAAAGCATTTTCCAGAATGTCGCCACTGTAAATCATTTATTGTAATTCTATTCTACTTACTTTTATCATGATTGTTTGATAATGCTTCGTATAGTCGAAATATGGAATGCTAATTAATCATCACTTGAACGTCTGATAAGATTCATTACTACTCAAAAGATAGATCAACCTACATAGCAAATGCTAAATAATGATAACTATAGAGAAATCCTAATGAGTTACAATAAATCTGGAGAGACCAAACTATTATATCAATCTAATATCATACACTGATAAAATGTGTACATTCTACTTTTTGATTTGCTGTATACCACATGTTTACTTTTATTTTCGGTTACTCATAAGTCATTTTGTCAATTTTGAACACAATCTATGAATACAAATGAGCAATTATTTGTATTACTTTCAGAGGTTAACAACAGAGTTTAAGAAGTAACCAAGCAATCTAATAATTAGCTATTTTATTTAATCACTTCGACGGAATATGAAAACGATAGAGGTTTAAATGTACATTATGTTATGAAACACGATCTTCAATTAAGTACTTTAGTGATATATTCCAGGTCAGAGATTAAGCGTATTATTAGAAGTAATTAATGATGTAACGTGGTCATCCAATATACTATTTGCGAATTTATTTGTAGAAAAAATTATTTTACTAATTTCTAAAATTATAAAGTTAAGAACTTGCATGTTTTCATGAATTTTACATAATTCGGTAGTTAACTTGTGACCAATCTTAAACTAATTTGACACAGTTTATATAGAACTGTCAATATAAGAATCGTAGGAAGATCACAGGGAAATACGCGTGCAGCTAACTTAGTAATACTTAATCTTATAGTCAAGAGCATAACATCTTGAACTGGTGAATTGTTATAATTTGTGGTTTTACAAGCTGATAAACACTTGTGCGCATGCGTTTGTATGATTTTAAATAACTTAATGGTTAATTTTGTAAATAATGAAAACATCTTATGTATTCCTATTTTATTCTATTAAAAGTAATCATTTTAATGTTTTCCTTTACTAAGAAAATTAGACCGTGAATTATCAATGTTTTCTATTGACTGTTCTTTAGATTTATATAAATTTTCTGAGATATTTGTCTGTTATCAATGTAATTCATTCGAGAAAAACTGTATACAATGAAATACATTCGCCCTAAAGTTTGTGCAATGATGTAAAGGACCAACGCTTTTCCGAAATATTTTTAAAAACTAGATATAAAAGTAATAAGCATGTAATGCCTGTGTTAAATAATATGACAGTTGTGTAGCTGATTACCCCTGTACACGCCAATATTATTATACATTATTACTAGTTTGTTTCTGAATTTTGTGCAAAGCTACACGAAGGCTAATTGCGCTAGCTGTCTCTAAGTTAGCAGTGTAATGCTAGATGAAAGACAGCTGGTCACCACCAACGACCACCAACCAACTTTTGGGCTATTCTTTTATCAACGAATAGCATTGTTGACCGTCGTATAATTATAACGCTACAACGGCCGAAAGGGCGAGCATGTTTGGTGGGACGGGGATTCGAATCCGTGACCTTCAATTTCGAGTCAACCATTCTACCCATGTGTTTGTAACTTTTAAACGTTTTTCAAAAGGTTGAGTAATTTTATTAAATAACTAATAGTATAGAAATTGTAATGAAACACGATATACCACGTCATGTTTTACTGTGTCTTTTATATTGTTTAGTTCTTGTGTAAAAGTAATAATTAGAGAACAGGTGAAGAATATAAAATGTCTGTAACGTCTTCAGGAGATAGGAAAAGTTTGTGTTACAAGTGACAAAGTTACTAGCGTTCCTTTAAAGAATAAAATCTGATCCAGTTTCTATATTGAGTTGTATCTAGTTAGTAAAAGGTTTTCATTTATCATTTTGTAGCTGTTTTCTTAAGAATCAAAAAGTCGTCCTAAAATTCGATCGTCTAAAACATCGGAGAAAAGCAGGAAGTTTCTTTGAGTGTATACTGCCTTTGTTGGTAAAGCATGATATTTAATAATAATATTTGATAGACATTACATCACAATAAGTCTGAAAATAATTTATTTTAAATCATTTTTCCTTAGTCTAATACGGAGTTGTTCATATTGCAACTAAATACAGCTATGCACATAAAATTATATATATATTTATCACATTTGTTTCCAAACTGCTGTGAGAGGGTGGATTTATTCGCAATTGAAATTACTTTCTGTTTAGAATCTATATGGAGACAAACAAATTCCCTCTTCTGTATTTGCTTATTTATATCCGACATAAACATTAATATTTAGTAGATGATAAATACCTGCAAACGTTTTTTACAATGAGAGTATTAAATTGCGGAATTTATTGTGATTGTGTGTTTTTGAAAAATACGTTTCAAAAGAACTCGATAAAGGGACATCTGTATATATTTATCGACTTTGATAGTCGTAACAGAATAATGTTGAGATAACAAATCACAGTAATATTAATCAGCAGGCACATAATAATAATAAAAGCAATTGTTTGAAATTTGTTAACTTCTGCATGCACAATCAGTCAACTGTCTGTTTTATAAATTGTAATCTCGATTGGGAAAACCAATATGAAAAATACAATAGTAAAACTAATCTTGTGCTTACGATGTAAAATGAAATTTATGTTGAAAGTGATGAAATGACATTTACTAGTGGATACTATACGTAATAAGTAAAACTTCTATTCAGTTTTAGTCATACATTTGTTACACGTACCGTGTAATATAGAAAGTATTGTACATGTTCTATGATTATTTACATAATAACGAAATACCTCTATGTATTATAATGTTGATTAATTAGGAGAAAAAAAAGAGCCAAAAATGTATTGAGCCGTTTGACAACTGATACTTTAACACTGCATACAAAAATTACACTATTGTAGAATATGTTTGAAACAAAGAGGAAATAAGATCGGTAGATTCATCATGATTATTAGAACTTTTTTTTTCTAATTTACAATTCTACTGACTTTTTTTCAGCAGTCATCAGTATCTTCGCGTAATGTTTAAGTTACGAATAATATCTCCACTAAATATTACTTCCAGAGAACTATATAAAATCCACACATAAAAAATATGGTTACTCATCTCAAAAACTGTTTCATAAATATTATGTTGATGTGATTCCACTGCTACTATTAGTTAAAGTTACAATATATAGATATATTTCTATAGTAAAGAAGTAACAAGAATTGCAATAAACAAAATCTCAGTTTTTGCTATAGCAGTATGTTCAACTACAAAGGAAACGTTTCGCGGATGACTGGAAAAACGGGATGTAATACGTTGCCTTGGCAACTAGTTAGCAAAGCGAGGATGACGGGGAAATGAGTAAAGAGAATCGAGTTGTGTAATCGGAGCCACTAACGTATAAAGGACGCTGCCGCCAAGAAAAGCAAAGCGTCATTAGAAATGGTCTTTTCGGTAATAAAATATTTTGCTGGTTTTATTGATATTCAGTGTATTCTGGATGAATTATTGGAAGTGTTTTATTAAATGTACCATCAGGGTGACCCGACGTAACCACTAACGCCCCAAGTTTCCCGAAAAGAACATGAATGACTACAGGGATCGGTTAACGTTCCTTAGAGATATGATGAAATGTTTTTATAAATTACAACACCCAACTCATTCTATAAAATAAACTCAAGTTTTTTGTGTTTTTTTTTTCATTTTGTGTACCATGCGGGCATATTACTTAGTTTTTGTTTTCTTATATTTCAGATTTATTTAACTGAAAGGAGTCATCTCTCGTGAAATTCAACATAAAACTTCAATAAATTATAACTCGTTATTAGCTATAAATTACTTAGCAAAATAAATTGTTAGATTATGCTTTTGCTACATGTAAGTTATAACTGATTTCAGTTAAGATAATTACTTTCGATGATATCTGAGACATACTTTTGTTTATACTTTCAACTCTTGCACGTGCTCTTTTATAGTTGTTTGTACATTTTTTCTTTCTTTTCTTTTTAAACTTTCCTCATATATCACCTTTGTTTTTAATTTCAGATAACGTCTCTTGAAATTATTCTCTACATTTCTAGCCCTATTGTTAAGCATTCATTGTTTTTATCTTTATTGTATAGTTTGTAATCCATGCACGTACTCCCTTTTATCTCTTAGCCAAATTATCCCAAACCTCTTGCGCTAAATCATTTTGTTTTATGAATCATTAGTCTATGAGGTTTATCATATTTTTTACGTACCCACGCTCATACGTTTGTTGTGTGTACATACATTAATACGTATATATGTATGTATAAGAGCTGCTCTTTCCCCACCAATTTTAACACTTCCTGAATATCAAAATTTGAGATCAGTATTATACTTCTCACATTTATATATATATCTAACGACTGGTCTCAACACTCCCAAAATTTATGTATTATTTGGTTTTGGTATTTGATTATTGAATTTATCAAATGACTAGTTTTATCAGTTATAAGATATGTTAACGTTTCAAATGACTACGAATTACCATGTGTTGTATATGGAAAGTAATTGGATATTTGCTGGAATACCTCTGTAATTCATCTTCATCTTCAATTGGTTTCTTTTCACATAATGTAATTCTTTCTAGTTCGTGTTTCCTATCATTCTTGAATGTATATTGAATGCGTTTTCTATGGACGGGCTCCTTCTTTTTCTATTACTGCATCGAAATATTTAAGAACATTTTCTTCCCGTCATCGCCAACAATATACTTTTTTCAAATTCGCTGCCGTCAATTAAGTTTACATTCAGCTAGAAACAAAACTTTTCGTAAAGTAACAAAATCAAATGAGTTCATTAGTTTCGCTTTTTTATTGTCAACCAATAAATCTTCGGATGTCCATATATATATGTTTTCCTATAGTTACCCATTATGCAGTAGAATTTCCAAGTTATGCTACATTGCTCACCAACTTGAATGACGTTCATTACCACTAATGAGTTCTTCTGGTGTACTCAAGGCTCGAATGTAAATGAAGTCAGTTTACAATAACCATGCCCTCGCTTGCAGGTGATTTTGGACGCGAACGAAAAGGGGGAGTGATTAGCGGCAGGGGTTGAAAAGCTAGTTTGTTAGAACAATGGGAAAGCAAACTTTTCTAAATCCTTCTCTCAGAAAAGCTTTTCTTGAAACCGCCTGGTTCTTGCCGTCAATTGATTAATATACATAAAACGATACAGAATTACACTTACCCTTCCAGCAGTTATCTTCTTTATAATGTAACGAAAGGTAATTAGACTTAGCCTGTGTTGTGCAGTAAGCTTTAGGACAAAACCTTAGATCGCGTCAAATGAAGTGGGAGGTGCATACTCCTTGTTAAGGTTACCGAACTTTACTAACGCACACGACGCCATTATTACTTACATCGTACAAAATAATTGTTGTTTCCTTCAGCAAAACTCTCTGAATGTTACTGGGCTTCAGATAATTATTTTATAGCATGTTTTTAGAAAGTGTTAAAAATATTTTTTTCATCTACATACTGACTGTTTTCTTTTCTTGAAAAGAGATATGCAAGCATTCTCTCTATCTTCTTGAGTTTTTATAACGTTACATGTAGTTATTTCTTTTTCATTTCTTGTTAATTTACTTATAAGAAAAAGACATACTAAAAAGTATAAATATTATTTGTATCATTCTCTGAAAAACTTATTCCATATTTAAAAGGCACTCAGTTAGTTCATTCAAAGATATAAAAAACATAATTGTATTTGTTATTTATTAGATGTTTGTTTATGAATTTTTCGCAAAGCTACTCGAGGGCTATCTGCACTAGTCGTCACTAATTTAGCAGTGTAAGACTAGAGAGAAGGCAGTTGGAATCACGATCTACGACTAACTCTTGGGCTACTCTTTTACTAACGAATATTGTGATTGATTGTCACATTATAACGTACGCAGGGCTGAAAGGGCTAACATGTTTGGTGTGACGGGGATTGGATGTTCTTAATTACATAGTTTTTGATAAAATTTACTTTGCATCATTAATTTCTGAAGTAATCTTTGTTTTCCATTTTATTTCCTGGGCACAAACATCAGTATCATATGTAGAATCACGTATTCAGGAAAACCTGACTTAAAAAATAAAAACAACGTATTGTTGAATAGTTAATCTCCCAAATATTCCTAATAAACAAAAATTATTTAAATTTTAGTTTAATACTATAATGTTTTGCAGAATTGTAACAAAGCAATGCTACAAGTCAGGTTTTTCGTACATGTAACAATAATATTTCTTATAATCTAAAGTGTTTTTTGGAAATTTTAGTTGGGTTTCAAAATAAAAATTACACTAAATGACAAGGTATATCTAAAGTGACAAGAGCTTCAAAACTAGGAACAAAGGTCAGCAAACACATTTTTCAGTCTTTCATTAATTAAATGTCATATTTATTTTTAAAAGGCGTTTGATGTCCATTTGCTAACATTGTAAATTGTACAAAGCGATTTTCATCCCTACAATTTGAAATAGAAACGTTATGATCATTTTGGGTATTGTACTGGGAGTAAAAACATCCAGTATGCTAGAAATAGCTTGCTTGTACTTCTGTAAAATGATAATATAGGTTTATCTTAGTGGAATTAAAGATTCTTCATCTAACTATCACGAGTATACAAAAGATGGAAGCAAAAGTCCTTACTCAAAGCACAATAATAACAACAATCATCAGACTTTTCAACAAAGGTGGTACATCTATAATTCATAAGGCGACGAGGCAGAAGCGAGACAGATAGTTGTCAAAGCTTTCCAGTTGCGTGTCTTTGGACAATCAATCGTATCTGTCGCCACTACTTAAGGTTAAAATCGTCGAACAGTGAGTATTCCAGTAAATGCTCTATAAAACATCTGCTTCTTGATACTTTTTACCACAAGAGTTCAGGATGTATAATTTCAGTGAGGAGTGTTTGTAAAATGATGGAGGAAATATCTCTCTTTTTTCTTTTTTTTTTCCTTTTTAAAGTGGAGTTATGAGCGGGCTTTCAATTTGTTTTGCACGTTTCGTTTTATGCTTCCATACACGTGTATGTAGTAACTATATATTTAACTTTCAACAGTACTGAAAGAAATAAGCAGCCTTTTGTTTTAAGCAACTAAGTTAAGAATGGATATTATAACTCCTTTGGGCGGAGCTTGCACGCCTCTCAATTGCAGCTTGATAGGATAAAAGTTATCCAACATGAGAAACAAATAAAAACATTACAGAAATGGTTTGTTGTTCGTGCTGCACGCTTTGCTTCCTATTGCACGCAAATATATAAACAACTGTCAGCACCCTTTTGAATTGGATATAATACAAGAATGGACAACTTGGCACGCAAAATTTTATGCAGTTGAGAAAAAAAATTAAAAATTTGGGATGTGTTTTTGTTGTTGTTTTTCTGGGAAAGAAACTATTATGACAAATAGAAACTAAATACATTTTCATAAAGGGTTGAATAATGTTGGTTTATCTAATTAATGTGTTTTCCCATCTACTACTTGTACTGAAAATAAATACGCGGAAGCTTAAAGTGGTCATTAACGTCGTTTCTTGTCATTGTTGCTGCGAAATAAATAATTGAAATTAATATTGAAAAATGTTGTTTGAAATTTATTTATCTCGTCTGCTACCAACAGTGATATAATTTAGAAAGTAAACAGTAATTTCAGTCAGAGTGTTACCTGAAAAGTTGCATATGGCTAAATGGCCAGATCAGATATTCTTATGATTTAACCAATAGCCATTCCTAATTTAGGATGGCTGAACAAAAACACAAATAATAGTTATGAATAAGTTTCTTCCTTTTACTCTACATTAAGTATTTGGATTTAAAAGTATGTATATACAACATTTTAGATATAGTAGTTTCCTAATATATCAGTTTTGATTAGATTGGTTTGATATTTCAGTATAATACCTGGAAAAGACCTGGCGTAACCCTAATATTGATAAAGTCTAATAACTTTCATAACTTCTTTACAGCTACAAAATTTCATCTAATATAGTTTTAATTAAGTTTGTTATAGTCAATAGTTGTTTCAACATTTAGTAATACGTTTACTGTCAAACTAAATATATACTAGACAGCGAAGTAAAAAGTATACATTTATATACATGAAAAAAAGAAAAATATTACAGAAACACATGTGTATATCAAGCCAATATAAACATAGTTACTCTATATTATATATTGTATTATTCATCATAACCATTAGACTACTACACTTAGTATCTTGAATTACAACAATTCGGAACACTCCTTATATCGAAATAATTCCTAGAGTAGTTATTCAATAATAGTTGCGTCTTTTTCTTTAACTAAGCTATTTTTAACCTTATTTTACTTAGTAGTAATGTTCCACCGTGGGAAACCGCTAAGTTTAAGGACTTACAACGTTACAATGTAAGGTATGATTCACAAGGAGTGGCTTTGCTCTTAAAACAAATAAACTTAATCGTAACTTTTAAAATCTTCATTGTTAAGTCAAATGCTGTAATACACTCATTGTCTTTTCAAAATTAAGTAAGTAACTGTATTTATTTTTTCTTAGCATTAATTCGGGAGATTTCGAATGCTCATCTTAATTTAATATTCTTTGGTATGTTCGAAAATTCGCTAATATTTGTTTTGTTTTTTTAACTTTGAAATAACTTTTTTTAAGAACACAGCTTCAAATTATATTTGCAATATCTATGAAAATTTATGTTTGTAAAAGCATTCTTATTTAAAAAGTCTGTGGTTGTTTTTATATTGAAAAACGTTTCTTATATTATATTTTGACACAATATAACTAAAGAAATAACTTAAGTCAATAAAAATATTAGCAGGTGCAGTCATATGAGCACGCTGCAGTAGTTTATGAATCTCGAATATGTTATTAAAAATTGGAAGTAATATATATACATATATATATGTAGGGAGAGATACTCAGTTTAATAATTTGATAAATAGCTTTGATAAATTCTGAAATATACTTAATGCGAAATTGGAGCGAAACAATAAAGAAAGGTTTTGACGCTCATTATGAAAATAAATTTAGACTCTCTTACAACCTAAAAAGTATTAAACTCTAGAGCAAAAAAATAGCGAGATGAAAACAACGAGAGAGATTCATTGATAAAACTTGAATTAAGAGTGTACCTGGCCGACCAGGTGGTTAGGATGCTCGACTCGTAATCTGAGGGTTCCGGGTTCGAATTCCCTTTATACCAAACATGCCCTCTCTTTCAGCCGTGAGGGCTTTATAATTTTTTGGTCAATTCTTCTATTTGTTTGTAAAAGTGTAGCCCAAGAGTTGGCGTTGGGTGGTGATGGCTAACTGCCTACCCTCAGTAGTGTACGTTGTATAATCATTACACTATTATTTAAAGTTGCAACTTATTTTTATATGAAATGTAGAATGTTAAAAAATTATGAGTGAATGGTAGATTACATTTTTTTAGAATAAACTTCTGAACTTTTTTATTTTGAGCTTATTCGAAATTTATATAAGAAGAAGTAATTTCAAATAATTATGTTTATAATTTGTTTGCTTAGAATTAATCACGATGATTCATAATGGATTATCTGTGCTCTGCCGATCACGGGTATCAAAACCAGTTTTTCGTGGTGCGAGTCCGCAGACATACCGCTGTATCACTGGGGGGTGCGATATGTTTTTTTTTTTCTATACCTACATATATTTTAACACTACAATGATAGTTTTAAACGTCTTATAGGGAGTTAGTTGAAGAGCAGAACAGAATCTATTGATCAATGACTTAAATCAGCATCTAATATTCATAATTAAAAGAAATGTGCTAAACTATATTATTTCAGTGTAGATATTTTTAATTAGATTTTTTATAATCAAACTTATAATATAACCCACAGGTAGATATTAAATTCATGAGAGATATTTATATTTTTAATTCCCTGAATTCAGGCTTGTCGATGTTTATTTAACAAATGTATCGACTAAACTTCCTAGATAATAAGATGACTTACCGTACCGTAGAACCATATTCATCAATATGTAGCATGGCTCTTAATCGATATTTGCATACATAGTACTTATGTAAGAACACATAAAATTATTAAAGCGTTTATACACTGGAAGACAGATTGTACTAATCTTTAAGCTTGGAACAGAAGCATTCACATATGAAAATATTAAAGAATTATTTACGTTTCTTAGTCAGGAACTTTGAACTTGATGAAACATTTTTGTGAAATTCTGGACAGTATGTGACTCAACTGAAAACCAAAAAGTTTCAACAGAACATGTTAAGACCGGCATTAAGTAAAAGAATTAAGTTTGGTAATTGAGGAATAAATTCAAGTTAAAGTGGAATAAAACATAACTCTGCTGATATTCAAAGAAAAAATAATAAAAAACTTCCTTGTAATTTGATTTATATTTATGATATATTGTAAATTTACTCGCATAATGATATAGTTTTACAATATAAGCAACAAAATATGGAAGTGCTTTAACAAAAGATATAGAAAGGAACACAAAAAAGTCTCAAGTAAGCGAACATTATAGTCAGTATTATTGTATTCTCTTAAATAAAAATTATCAGCATTATTCATCTCACAGACCCATGAAAATATGTATATAAGTTTGAATGTTCGGAATATGTGTTTGTTTATAGCAAAGCCACATCGGGCTATCTGCTGGTTCGGTATATTTGTAGAGACTTAGTTGTTAGTTGTAAGCATTATTACAATGAGACGAAAATAATGACTCACAAACAATGTTGACTCAATTTATCGGACAATTGTGTTTAAATAAAAATAAAGACTTTCACAGACAATGCAGAATCAATTTATTGGGCAATTATGTTTAAATAAAGAAAATACAGGTATTAAATATTATTTCAAGCAAAGAAAATTATTTCCAATTTTAGGTAAAACTAAAATTTAGATCACCTAGTAATATAACGGCTTTGACTGACAGTTATTTTGATTTATTGAATTAGAGGAGACTTATAAATATTTTTCAAAATACATCTTTCATCTGAGCTAACAATAGTATTAAATACAATTTCAATGAGGGCCATGGGATATTAAATTTGCCTCATTTTGGTGGATTTAACTGAGCCTTGATAACTATAAAAGTGGTTTAACAATTTCTACATGTCTGGTTGCGGAATTTGGCAAATAAATATATCTGTTTAACTCTGACTTTATAGTATATTTCAACGTAACCTGTTCATTTTGTTCAAAGCTATAGTCCGATTATGTAACAAAGAAGAAGGGTGCAGACGTCACCTTGCACTAAGAAGATTCACTGAATAAATATATTACTGAAGTCAATCAAAACATAATAAATATATAACTGAAGTCAATCAACACATAATAAATATATTACTGAAGTCAATCAACACATAATGTTAGTTTTTGTTACTCTTGCATCTATAAATCATTATTGTGATAAAACTGCAAAGTATGGGAAGACGAACCAGCTGTTCAAGTGTAAGCAGCAGTTCATAAAATATACAGACTTTAAAGAATTATATTCAGGTTCAAAATAGAAAACAGTGTTGTGTCTAATAAAGGGTGGAAGTTAAGAAAGAAAGATATGATTAAGAAATTATTTTTAGAATCCATTGCTAATAGAGCAGACTTTTCATGTAAAAAAACCATTAAAACAACACAAATAAACTTTTTCCAGAAAATAAATACTCATAACTCTAATATTTTAACTTGACAGTTATTTGACAGTGTATATTCGTCACAATGCTAAAGTGCATATTTAGACGAGAAAATAAAAGTATGTTTACTTCGAGCACAAAACAATACGTCTGATGTAAAATATGAAAATAGACAAAAGAGAGTACAATGTATATGTGGTATATGCAAGTTTTTAGGTAATAATAGCATATACTACTGCAAATATATATCTTCAAAGGGTGTATTACAAATATATATATATAATAAACCCCGTAGATTACTTTTATTTAATAGCTAAATGTAGAAATATACAGTCATCCTGGCCTTTTAAGTTTGGTTTGTTTTGAATTTCACGCAGTTACACGAGAATTATCTGCGCTAGTTGTCCCTATTTCAGCAAGTCCAACTCTTGGACTACTCTTTTATCAAAGAATAATGGGATTAACCATAACATTATAACGCCCCAAGGCTGAAAGGACGAGAATATTTGATGGGACGAGGATTAGAACCCGCGACCCTCAGATTACGAGTCGAGTGCCTTAATCCCAAGGCTATGCCGGGCTGCATTTTAAGGATTTTGAAGTTTTAAACTGTCATGTAAGGTAAATAAATTGTTAAAAATTACAAGAACAATAAACAAAAATGTTAATTTCTGTAAATATTGATTATTTATTATTATTATTTACAGAATACATCGTTTATTCTAATACTTTCTGTACAACACAGATTTTATTGGTACTCTTTCAGTACTTCACTGTATTTATGTTCTTTAACAATCTCTCTTATGCTACACGTGCATTCTTTTATTTTACCTCTTTTTTACTTTTAATATCTTAGTATTTCAATCTGATGAAGAATAGTTGCTCCAAATGACATCAATTTGTTAATAATAATAAAGAGAAAACCTTTATATCGATTTCTTAACGATTTATTTTTATTATTTTTAAAAAAATCAATCAGGAAAACTGAATATTCAACGATTATCAAAAAGTGGATGATTTGTTGATATTATTTTGAGCGTGTGTTTTTTCTTGTAGCAGAGCCTCATTGGGCTATCTCCTGTGTCCACCAAGGGAATCGAACCCTTGATTTTAGCTTTGTATTCCAAGTCTAAAAAAACGAATAAAATAATCTATGAACCACGATATTTAGAAATTGAAATAAAAAAGCTTTAGAAGTTTCATAATTTATTTTTCATTAAATATGTCTCATTATCGTATGTCTTCGGGAAAATAAAGAAAAACATGCATTGGAACGATATTGCCAGAATATGTCAAACAGTCGTATTAACGATTGAAAATTTAACTTGTGACATTTATATACACTATATAAAGTTAGTAACTCCTATTTCTTAAAAAGACTCAATAACAGGTGAATAATCTGGTTAGGTGTATGTAAATTTTCTGAAAAACGTATGACACAACATTCTTCTACTTAGAGCCCAGCATGGCCAGGCAGTTAAGGCACTCGACTCGTAATCACGGGTTCGAACCTCGTCACACCAAACATGCTTGCCCTTTCAGCCGTGGGAGCGTTATAATGTTACGGTCAATCCCACTATTTGTTGGTAAAAGAGTAGCTCAAGAATTGGCGGTAAATGGTGGTAACTAGCTAGCTGCCTTCCCTCTAGTCTTATACTGCTAAATTAGAGATGGCTAGCGCAGATAGCCCTCGTGTAGCTTTGCGTGAAATTTAAAACAAATCAAACCAAAATCTTCTACTTAGATTATTTGGCATAAGGTTTTATGTAACTCAACTACGTGATTATGCACGTGTAATTAATTACTAAAACTTAATATTGTCGTAATTTACTCAGTGATTGTCTATTTCTAATCAGTAACAGAAAAAAAACAAAACACTTCGATGATTTTTACTTCTAAATGTATTTATCAACACAAAAGTGTGTAAACCACTACGAAAACACATGAACCAAATAAAGTTAATAGCATTTTACGATTTTACTAATTTTGTTGATAGCGACATTACATTTAACTGAATTAAACAAATTAAACAGTTAAGACTACGTTAAATACATGTCTTTGTCTATATATTAAAGAAAATATTACTATTGATTAAACTTTTTAAATATTATAAACAAGGTTGATAAGTAAAAACAAACCAAACGAATCATTAAAATAAATAGTGGCGTGAAAACTAATTGTTATAAATATATATTCAAATCACATTCAACAGGCATACATGAATACGATTGGTTTTCCTGAAAAAGATTGGAATAATTACTCTAAAAAATGAGTGTCTTGTACCGTCGCTTAAAGTTACATTAACAGTAAAATTATAAAATAAAAAATGTAGTGAAACCTAATGAGATATGAGTATATTAACGTTTGGAAAGCAAAAGTGTTATTATTCTAAAGACAAACAAAATATCTTTAAACATGGACTGATGGTCAATGCAGATTTACTAGAAAAAAGTACGTGAAATCAATATACAAAAATAAAATATTCTATCAACTTAAGAATAGAATTGAGGTAACAGGTACGAAAAATCGTCTCAACTTATTCTGTATCGATAGCACATGTAACATTTACTTGTTATTGGTGTGATTATATCAGTACCACCAATCTTTTAGTTTTTACCTATTTGAATCAGATAACTGGTAGTTTTATAACACCTATCAATAAGTTGCCTTTTTTTCTTTCAAATACAGACTCAAAGACAAAGCTTTATGTATATATAAGTGTTTATGTACTTGTACATAGAGAAGTGAAGAATGTATCTAATTAGGAAAATTAACATTACTATTAATTTCTTTTCTGTATTTATAATTTTCCGTAGAAATAACTTTGAAGTCTTAAATTTCTGCTTCATTGGACGACAGACTTTTTAGTAAAGGACGTATTTTAGGACTTGACATTTGGTCCTATAAAACAAGTCGTAACAATCGGTAATACGCTCATATCTATGGATCTCTATCTCAGAGACTCTTGATGTGAAACTGTTTGTTACTTATTCCAAGACATCATTCATCAAAATCTCTGAAGCGCGCACTTTAATTACGAACAATACATCTCATAGAATTAGATTATCTGTTCAAGAAAGCCGATGAGCCTTCTATATAAGACCACAAAACCGCTCCTAGTAAATAAAGAACTCAAATAATTATATTGCACTTTTGTATCAAATCAATACGTAAAAATCAATGTCAGAAATAACCAACAACGATTTTCAAAAAGCTGATTCACTTGTTAAATGAATGAATGAGCATTTATAAATTTGCGTTTTTTATTAATAATTACTTTTTCTCAAATAAAATATACACACGTCTTACCTTCATCAAATACAATTAATTTTACTATAAATAGAGTTTTAACGGCATCCCCTGTGGTTCAACGGTATGTCTGTGGACTTACACTACTAAAATCTGGGTTTCGATACCCGTGATGGGCAGAGCACAGATAGCCTATTGTGTAAATTTGTGCTTAATTCAAAACAACAATAACAGAGTTTTCTTTTTTATTTTAATATTCGCTTTTATTTACTCTAAATTTCTTAACAGTTCAATTTGATAACTTTCGTTTTCCTTCGAAATGAAGGGTTATCAACACATTACATGATATCAAATAAACTATAATAAAGTAAATAATAATAGTTATTTTGCAACTTACTGAACCCTCGTGTTTTGATAATCAGGACTTGTGAGTGTTGAAACAAAAATGATATAAAAGCAATAGATTTTATAAACAGATTTATCAAGTAACACTAACTGTATTACAATTTTTAAGTTGAATGATAACGTAGTTAATCTAAAGGTGTTTTATTTAAGCAAATTATCCAGCACTAAATGTACTATTGTTAACCTTCAAATATCGTTTAGTATATGTACTGTGTGCGTATTCTCGCACACTAGGTGTTATGTTTTTATAAAATAGAGAAAAAAAAATTTAGTAGAACAACCGACGAAACGCGGTACACTTTAAAAAGATCTATGCCAAGAGCTTAATATAGTATGCAAGTGTAGTAGCATCATCCGGATTATTTCCGGTGCAACTCGACCCTCGCTACAACTTACCAACCCAATCAACTGCTTATTTTCACTAACAACAAAAATTTGTATTAATATTAATTTTCTACTGTTTTGACAAATAAAAGTAAAATTTGGCTTTTTCTGCATCTAGTAAAGAATAGAATAATTTTGTCTCTTACACATAAAAAAGTCTCTGCTTCTATGCTGCGGTAACAGAATGCTGGTATTATTATTAAAACTTAAGGTGTTCAACATACATAAACAAACCATAACGCTTAAAATACATAAATTGTATTAAAATTGTCCAAATTAGAATTAAATTCAGTACATTAAAAATCAAGTAAATATTGTGTGAATTATTAAAAGAAAAAAAATGTGTTTTTCCCAACACATCTAAAACGCTAATGTTCAATGAAGCAGATATTGTTATATTTTTCCAAGTAATACTAAGTTAAAGATATAAAATCATAGTAGTTAATTCGAGTGGAAATGTTCCGCAAAAATCACCCGAAAAGGATAAAGATAAAAGCGTATATTTACTAGTGATATTTTATTAGCTTAACGTTTTATCTAACATAGTTAACTGCTTATATATCGCTATAGTAAATCAGTTGTTCATGTATTTATGAAACCTCAAACAATAGAACTATCCAACTACAAATCTCAATGTTAGCCGTAAATCACTACTTTGAAAACTGAGAGAAGAACAGGTTGCATTCTGTTTTAAAAATGTAAATTTCATTAATGGTGGCAAATATTTAAAAAAAAACCGTTGTCTAAGGTATTGAACAAAATACAATGACTTTGAACACCCTGATAATTCAAGTTAATTCGTTCCAAATGCAAAGATAACTCCAATGTATCTAGCTGCTTATTCAACAAAGGGTTTTCTGGTAGCTCGATTTGGAAAACGTTTATCGTTTGAAAAATTTCTAATGCCAAAACATAAAAAAATAAATAAAAATCTAGCCAACATTTGTTATTCAAAGTAATATAAGCATATTCAAAGTTGTATGTTTAAATTTTGATTTCTTCAGGCATTATAATGAGAACATATCCTAGTTAACAAGCTCTTTACAACTTTAAAAACACTACTTCACGGGATCTTGCAAAAATACACCCGATTCAGTCTTGAGATAAGACAAGAGCGCCCTCTCCAAACCGGTGTAAGTATAATTTTTTTCGAAATACTCGGTCGATTTTGGTTCAAAATATCACCAATAAATGATTAAACATCTAAGTAACTAAAGTATTTCACAAGGTCTAGTTTATTGTTTTTGTTTTAATTAAGTTTCACATAAAGCTACACGAGAGTCGTCCATAACTTTGTAGTGATAGATTTTAAAATGAAAGCAACTAGTCAACACAATTCACAGCAAACCCTCAAACTACTCTTGTCAGAGTGAATAGTGGGGTTTGGCCGTCACTCTTATAACATAATCACGGCCCCAAACTACGGAAAACGATTTTTTTTACTTATTCTTTTAGCAGTAAGGATAGGCGGACCATAAATCTTAAGTACTACATTCCAACACCTAACTAATTTGATTGCGCACACGGACTTTAAAGGACCTTGCAAAGATACATCTTATCCGAAGTTTCAGGAAGAGCGAGAAGGCTTTATTCAAAATGCTGGACTATGGGTCAAAGGATTGGCGTCTCGTAATCACAAATAATATAAAAAAAGTATTGCTTTCCACTTTAATTCCGTGGTTGGGTTGTAAGGATAACGATCAAATCGCAGTATTCAAAAACAAAAAACAAACAAACATTGACAGCTTACCCACTGAACGTAGAAATGCCTCCTCGTATTGCTTCATTCTGTCAATACTTTCATAAGCGTTTTGACGACGGTCATCTTCTTCGTTTTCAGATGAACTGTACTGTGAGTCCGGGTGTGAACGTGCGCGATATTGTGGCTCTGGATGAGGGCGTGTTTGATTCCTAACTCTTGATGTCTGTTGAGGTATCTCTCTGTCCATGTTGAATGGTTAATAACTGCATGTACAAAAAGAAGAGGTATGGCATATTAGAGAAATTTATCTGGATTTTATCTGAGTGTATCGAAACGGACACCACTTGCTTATTGATAACGTATTTTAGGTTCAGTATGTTTTTATGTCCTTTAAATCTAAGCATGTCATTTTGTTGTGAAATTACTTCTGCGAATAGGGCTTATGCACTTACTTTGTTATATACATATATATATATGTATGTATATGATAAATACTAGGGTTAAATTTCATTAATTCTCTGAAAAAGTTGCACGATATAACTGCAAAACAATATTTAAAAGTTTAGTAAATATTAAACCGGTAATAAACATACATAACACAACGTTGCTGTTGAATATCAGTAAACTTAATAGAAAGATGGAGAACAAATGATAAATTACTATACAGTGATGAACATATTCAAAAGCCACAGGTGAAGATTAGGCTGTGTTATTTAGATACGAAGTTATCAACATTTTAAGTAACTCAGATTTATAGTTTTAAAAATGAAAGAAGACAGTATGGCACGATTTGCGCTTTGGTGCTTCAGTCAAGAAAGTCGTACGAACGTAAGTCCTGCTGAATTTGAAACAAAACCTTCCGTCCTAGTCTGACACAGAAGCGTTTTCAATCTACTCGAACGACAGCTAAACTGGCAGTAGTCGTCGTAAATCGATTTTTAGCTTTGAACAAAACATCGCCTGGCAGTCGGAATAAACTGTTCTTACTACTGAGTTTGTTGATTTCTACTGTTTTATATCCGGTTCGCAATACCGACGGTCTCAATTGGTCAAGAAAGCTGCGCTAATATAACTATAATATTGGAATTATTACTTCCGAACTTCTATCACAACACAACTGAAAAAGAGAAACAACTTTGATATAATTTTAGCCTCAAAAGGGAGGAGGACACATTACTACGAAATGCTTTACTCCTATAAATCATACTTGAAATCAAAGCGTCTGAGACTTTGTAAGATTTGTGTACTTCAAAAATCAACTCAGTTTACATGTATATTATTAGATAGTTTTGACAAAATGTATTTATTTATTTATTTATATGACACAGTAACCAAAAATATTTATAACGATTTTGTCTTTTTTATCCGAAAAAGCTGCTAGTCTGAGTAGCAACGAAAAAATGCGAAAATAAATCAATTCGCGCTAACTGAAATGTTTTATGAAATGAAAATCCCAAGAAAAGCTTAGCTACTACCAAGTAGACATAGCTTATTGTCACTGAGTAGTTCACGGTAACATGCTTTGTCTAGTTACTGTAAAATAAGGTCGCCATGGGTACGAGTATCATAACAAACATGTTCTTATGTACTGCTTCGTTGCTTGGTATTGAAACACTTATACTTTATTGTCTTAAACGTAATATTTTTCTTCACATTTCAAATATACTTGTTAGTGGTAATTAAAAGAAACATTGCGTAAAGGTAATACTAGATGCAAAATCTATATCGACTTTATTTCACAGTGTAATTACTACTAATAGAACAAAATAACAAAGACGGATATTTCTGGTTGGAGTATAAGCATCATCTATCAAGCAAAAGAACTGTATATGTACATATATCAGCATTACCTTGATAAATAAGTTACTATTCCTATTAACTGAAAGGTCGTTCCTATATTCAGTCACTATATAAATCTCAGTTTGATAACTGGTTTAAATTTGATCTCCAACTAGAAAATTAGCTGCTTGTTTGTCCATCCATAACGAGTATTTTCCTACTTCCTACCCTCTGGTTAACATAAAATTTTCACAAATTCGTAGGTATGCCTCAATTAAATCTTAAAACTCCTTCTTTCTTCATATTTCAGATCTGACATTTTCCTCTTGTTACTGATGGTGAATGACCGACCCACAGGCACGACTTCACGCTCTCTAGTTGACACGTAGGAAATACAAGGTGAACCTGTTAAAGGTTGATTGATTAAAAGTAAGCACAAATCTACACAATGAGCTATCTGTGTTCCGTCTACCATGGGTATCGAAACCCGATTTCTAGCGTTGCGAGTCCGCAAACATACCACTGTGCAACTGGGGACCGCGCAAAGGCTAACTATTTAGTTTCTTAATATTTATAATACTATATATACATATGATTTCCGATATACCTTTTATGTTTTGCACCACCAAAAGCAGTATATTAAACTGTTGTTTATTGGTCGTGAAAAGTGCACATTAAGTCTAACTCCATGTTACTTCTTAATATATGTTTTTGTTATCGGGTCACCAGTATATAGAAACGTCTTAGCTAAAATTACTTGTGTCGTGTAGAAAAAAAATACTTATATTTCATTATTTATATATTTTGTTTCTAGAAGGAAATCATGCTCTCATAAAATCATTTTATAGATACAGCTTCAGAAACTAAAATTCTCGACATTAGACTGCTCTGCCCTCTCTTGACAACAAATGAAATACTTTGTTACATTAAAATAAATAAATATAAATATCTCGAGAGAAATCGCTTGATAAAAAAAAAAACAGAAAAAAATGCATTTATTCAAGTTACTAAAAAGATAAAAACTGGTAGTTCCAGATAAAAGGCTAAAAACAACTTCTTAGACCATTCTTAAAGAATCGTATAAAAATGTGTCGATAAGGTTTCAAATGTCCTGAACAATAACACATCAGTGAATAGTTCCCAGCATAAAACCCGAAATAAAGGTATTGCAGGATTTCCCAAGCCAATTTCAATGTGGGATCTGCCTGAGGATTAATAGCCTCCAAAATAAAAGTTTATACACGTGGAATTTGGTGGTTTTCACAGAGCAATATTGAGTATGTATAGAATGAAATCACCCCTGCGTATCTTTCCACCTGATGGCTCAGGGAAATCAAGTCAGATCGAAGATGCTATAAGATAGGATACACTCTGATCCTTACTCGGTTCACTTGATTCCAAGGAACTACAGTGGAAGTAAAGATGAGAGTATACATCTCCGAAGCATTTCAACAAAGTAACGAAATAAAAAATAGATGTAGAAAGAAAAAGTGAGAGAAATAAAGACACTGAAAAAGGAATATTTGACATGTTATGTCAGCAACCCTTGGAACGTATATACCATGAGGATTTAAGAGTAAGCTTCGTTGGTTACCTATAGCTGGAACATGTTTTATAACTCCAGAACCGCAAAGTTGTATCCTGTTTGTAATTCACGAGTTTTTGTTTTATGTCGCCTCTATCTTCTTAGTGACATATTTCTTTACTACTCATTCTACCAATCTGTAGTTGTTTTTTGTTTTGGTTTATTGAGATTTTATCTTCGACTACAAGACTATCATATTTTCAAACGTAAATACTCGATGTCATCTTGTAGTTAACCTGTAACTAATTACCGATAATTACCCTTACACAAAGAAGTAAGTGGAAACATTAATTTCATTTTGCTCTTCGGGAGTTTAAGAAAAAGTTTTTAAATATGTAACTCTTCATATAACACAATATTTATCTTTGCGTAGACGGTTACAAACAAGTCCATTATTATTTCAGCATTTCTCGTAAAGTTGGTTATCTACTTTTGCTTGAGACATCTTGTATTAGCATATGCTGGTAACACTTAACTGTAACACAGAAAATATAATTATAACGAAAAACAAAGATATTATACCTAAGGATTAAACAAAATCGCATGTGGCTCTTTTTTCTCTATAGTATAAAAGTAAAATGAGATCATGAAACTTGTTGTCATTTTACACATTTAACTTCTGTTTAAGTAATTTCTAACACTAGGGTACTGGATTATCAGGTAAGTTATTACAGTTACGTGCAATCTAATTCGAAACTAACTAAACAAAAAAAAACATTTAAGAAAGACAGAAATTAGAAGAAAGAAAGCAATCATACATATAAGCATATAAAATTCTGAGACAAACAGACACAAAGTCAAAATACTATATAAAATAATAATAATATAATCAGTGAATCATAATATAACAAAACCAGTCATATTTCCAGTAACAACCATCATTTTTTTAAAATATAAACTTGGTGTATCTAGTTTTGTCTGTATGTAGATTGCATGACCATTGAACATGGATTTTGGTTAAAATGCGAGAAAATAAAATATTGAGTTGTTCTCAATATATTTTTTTTTATTCAGAACAGTTTATGTGGACACGGTTTTATTTATTTATTTTTACTGCCACTGGTAAATATACTTAAATTATTTCCTTCCTTTAAATTAGCGATATCATCATGTTTCATTTTTCGGATATCGAATTTTAAGTGCTTTACTAACTCATTAATTAAATGAAACTGAGTGTATTAATTGGCTCTGTTTGTTTCCGATATTCGCGCAAAGCCACACAAAGGCTTTATACACTAGCCGTCTCTGTTTCTTGAACTGGCATACTAGCGTAAAACCAGTTAGTCGTGCTCATCCACTGATTAAATACAGGGATTTGACAATCACTTTTATAACGCACCTACAATCCCAAAGATTTATCACAGCAACGGATCCACAGTCTACGATACTCAGTTTCTGGTGTGTATTTTTTAATTCTGAAGTTATAAAAATACTAAGTACATTAAAATGTACATATATAATAAAACCTCTCTAAAACACTACAAAGACAAAAACAAGAAAGAGTGTCACATTTTAATATCAGGTCATCCCTTAAATAATGTCCGATTTTAGGTTCAGAAAAAAGAGGAAGGATTTCAAACGGTTTTAATGTTATTTAATCAATAATGCATGTTCCATTATTATTAATTACTTCCTGCCAACGATTCATAAGCTTCTGAATGCCACTTCTATAAAATTCTTAGGGTTTTGAGAGAAAAATTTAGCGAGGGTAGTTTTGACATCTTCATGTGTTCCAAGCTCTTTTCCATAAAGATAATTCTGCAAACTTCGGAATAGATAATAATCAGATGGGGAAAGGCCTGGAGGATAAGGAGGATATGAAAGTTTTCCAAGTCTAGCTCTTCAATCTTTGCACATGTGATCCTTGTTGTATGGGGCCGTGCTTTATCCTGCTGTAACACAACACCTTTATGATTGATTAAAGCCAGGCATCTTTTCTTTCAGTGTAACATTCAAGCGCTCTAATTGTTGACAATATAATCGTTACATTGGGTGGCAACAATCCAAAGTAGATCACACCAGCAATATCCCACCAAACACTTAACAAGACTTTCTTAGGGTGGAGATTCATTTTGGGCTGTGCTTTAGCCAGTGTACCTGCACTAAGCCATTGTCTGCGGCGCTTAACATTTGTATAAAATATCAATTTTTCACCTCCAGTCACTCATCTGTCCAAAACAGGTGAGTTAGGTTCACGAGAGTGCAAATTTCCACACTTGCTCTAAGGTTGGCTTCTTTCAAATCATAGGGGGATTCTTTTTCCAAGTTTTTACACCTTTCTAATCTGTTGCAGATGACAGTGAACTGTTAAATGGGTTGAATTAAGCTTCTGTGCTAGTTTTTCAACTGTTACAGCACAATCTTCATCAAGTGCAGCCAGCAGCAAGTTATTATTAAACTCTATAGGACGACCTGAACTCGGTGCATCACTTAATGACCTGATATGAGCTTCTGAAACCACTTTTGACGTTTTTCTCATTGAAAAACTCCGCATCATAAACACTTTGAATGCTTCGTGTAGTTTCTGCTGTACTATTGCTTTTTTTTTTTATCTCATATAGTATTACATGCCTAATGTGCTCCTCAGACACATCCATCTTCATAAGGATTTATTTGATTAATGATTTGAAAAAGTGAAGTTGGGTTTTCTCTTTTATTTGTCTGAATATTGTTATACATGTCCTACTACATATTTTAGTCATTAAAGCCTTCTACAACGACAGAAATGATGATACACTTTCTGTATTAAATTTTCGGACATTACTTATGGGATGATCTGATACCTATAAATACATCAAATATTTATGTAAAGAAAAGTCGGACATTATTTCCTCGATACACCAGATTGGTCCCACATTATAGCCATGCATATGAACTTAAACTAAGTGTATAAATTGAAGTAAATTTCAACAAATACAGATAGTTCTTAAATCACAAAAATTCTTTCAAGTACGATATGAATGTACAAGCGAGTAACTTTATGCTCGGGAAAGAAACATAGATGTACAGAAATAAATTGCACATATTTTCATATTTGTTTTCATTACGAGTTTTTACGAAAAACAGAACACTCTTGTTACAAGATATCTCTGTAAACGTTTGGTGAGACACGATTGTACAACAGAGCTAAATATTTCCTGTAGACTCAATGACAGTATGTTAGATGTTTTCAGTTTCCAATCTAAACATGTTTTAGCTGTTATAACAATGTTTACTAAAACGTGACAGCGCGAGTGCTATTCTAGTTTCTATCGATGTAGGACATTCGAGTTTCCTATCTATTATTCTTGAAACACTTATGGTTTATTCTGATATGTAATTTGTTTTTGGTTTCTTTTTTGTATTTTTCACTAAAAGCAACAAATTTCCCTGAAAGGGAGCGAATGCCACCTGAAGGGGTCACCTGTTTTAACCATTGTCAGTCAGTCAGTCGACGCTAAACTGACGTCACATAAGGGACATTTAATTTTGAAATTTCTACTGTAATGACGTCAGTAAAATGTGCGCATGCCATGAATCACGAGAAGAATTATGCACTCCGTTGGATAAAACATAGTGCGGCATATTAACTTGAAAACAAGAAACGAAAATATTTGTTACTCTTACTTTTCGATGTATTTACTCTTAAAACTGAACACTTTATGAAGATAGGAAAACTTACAACCACATTTCAACAAAATATTTGTGCAATGTAAAATAATACATATAATACATAGTTTTATAATAAGAATCCTGTGTAAGTCAATGTAATTTACAATTAAACTAATAGCAATTTAAGTGTAAAGATTTATGCTAAGCGTTTACGCCTTTCTATTTCTCAGAATTAGTTTTTTTATTTATTCATTTTGATCCCAGTTTCGTATTATCTGCACTACGTATACATACTTGCTTTTCAATATTTATTTTTTCGTTCTGTTATTTATTTCGATTTTTCTTTGTTTATTAATTTCACGCAAAGTTACGAGAATTATAAGCTTTAGCCATTCCTAATTTAACAGTGTAAGGCTAGTTGGAAGGCAGATAGTCATCATCACCCACCACCAACTGTTGGGCTACTCTTTTACTAACGACTATTGGGATTGACTCTCACATTATAACGACGGTCTCGTATGTTATGACGGGGATTCAAATCCGCGACCCTCAGATTGCGAGTCAAATGTCCTAACCACCTGGCCTTGTCGGGCCTCCTACTTGTTATAACAATGTTATAACAGCGATCAATGTGTTGTACTAAATGATTTATTATATTGAAGTACTGCCAGAGATTTCATACTAGCTTTCATAGCTTATTTTATAGCTACTATTCAGCAATGTATGTACGAGAAGTGTTATTAGTAATTAATCATTACTATTGTATCATGGATGTATTTCAAAAGTGGATTGAGGGAAATATTTCAAAAATGGATTGGGATACAAAAATATCTTGTTGCACAAGGCCTAGCAAATGGCGTTCTTTCATATGTGGCCGTAATGTTCCTATAAAATCATTGATAATCTAATGACAAAAATGGTTACTGACGCTTATTACCCATCATAAAACGTAGTTGTCATCACACACCACTGTTATCGACCCGAAGGACTTTAAACTTATTATAATTATTATAAATAGATTACAGTAACCATACACTGTGATTAGTTCAGATATTATCCCCTACCCATCATTTTCTTTACTCTCAGGTTTACATAATTCACGAAATATTTTACAATACTCACTTTAGCATAAATAGTATACTTATTCGGCGTGTTCTTGTATTCATACTTCCTTGGAAAGCATGACAGCTGGACTGCCTTTAGCAAGAACCAAATAACGATCAAATTGTGACTTTAAGGCGGGAAATAGTAATAATCTAAAGCATGTTACTATTCTATTTAATTGCATTAAAATGAAATATTCTGTAACATTAGAATTAACGGTTCAATCTTCGCAGAGAATACAACAGAAATATCCCATTTCATAGCTTACTGTTAAAACAGTACAAACAATAACATGAAAATAGATTGTAATTCAACAACATTTTAAAGGCTTTAAACATCCAGTTTCTCTTTTGTTGTTGTATTTCGCGCAAAACTACACGAGGGCTATCTACGCTAGCCGTCCCTAATGTAGCAGTGTAAGACTAGAGGCAAGCCAACTAGTCATCACCACCCACGGTCAACTCTTAGGCTGCTCTTTTACCAATGAATAGTGGGATTAACCGTTACATTATAACGCCCCCACGGCTGAAAGGGCAAACATGTTTGGTGCGATGGAGATTCAAACCCGCGACCCTCAGATTACGAGTCGAACGCCTTAATCCACGTGGCCATGCTGGGCCATCTAGTTCCTGCTGATGTACGAAAAACGTATTTCAAAATACTTATATACCATTTTGATTTATTTAATTTTTCATTAAATTTATATTATTGCAACCTAAGAAATTTTAATTTATATGGAATATTTTATAGCAATTCAGCAGCAGTTAAGCATAATTTGGTGTTTTTTCACGGAGATAAAGTTTTAAAAATATTCTTTCGAAAATTCTAAAATATGTAGAAACGTATGTTCTTTGAAGGTCTTTAGGAAAATATTTTATTTTAACTTTGAAAAAACTATTCGAATTTTCAGAGCAAACTCATACAAAAACAAGAAAAAAATGAAAAATTTTCAAACTGTGACACATATTGTACTCTAACAGCGTGAAATTTTCAAACAGAATAAATGTTAACGAAGATAAAGTAAGTTCAGGTGTTAATTTCTAAATAAGAGATTTTTTTAAAATAAAGGTGTAGTGCACATAATTCATAGATGAATCGGAAACTAAGCAGAAACTGTAAAATCCATTGTCATTTGTATATAACAAGCATATTAAAAGAAGAAATAAATGCTTAATAGTTTGGTATCTTTATGTAATGTTTCATACGTAGTGATGTTATTATCACTCAATTTGGATATCTTTCAAAGTTACAACACTTAGTATTACGTGAATATTAAGCAGTGAAGTATTTGTTCTCTTGATTGAAACTTAGTGAAAACCACACCTTCAAGTATTTAGCTAGTTTCTATAAACTGATGTTTTGTGAAAAGATCAGAGTAGAATTTAACCTTTTGGTTACCATACACAAATCATTCTGGTGATATACTTCTCTTTGATGTCTTGGTTATCGGAAGGTTAAAAATAAACTAACAGGGACTGAACGAAAATTGGTTAATGTGCGTAACAAAGATAAATTTGTTATTCACCGACAATGGCTTGCTTTTGATGAAACACGCCCATTTCACATCACACTGCAAGCTACATTAACTGGAGAGACTATAGAGATATATATGTGAATTCTGATCAATATTTGCTTTCTTTTAGAATGACGTTGTTCTCTACTTGACGGTAAAGGAACATTACATATTTTAAAACAGAACGACGACAAGAGTTTAGGAAAACATATAAAAAATGCATAGAACAAGAATTTCCCGTAAACTAAAATCATAAAATAATTTTCATGCCCTCTGGTGGTTCAGTCTTTAATATGAGGGCTTACTGTTCAGCTTGAACCTAAAACGCACATTAGTTAACTGGTTGATGTGTAAGCGTTAGCTATAATATTAATGTTCGCAACAATCAACCTTCCACTTTGCTATTCGGGTTATTTTTTTTTTCGTTGATGTATGATAAATTACGTTTGCTTTTCTAATTAATAATTAGAAATATTATAGCAAATAAAACTGCTAAATACTTTCTGTTCAGTTTTAAACAGTTTTTAATCATTTGTGTTACTACAAAAGTCACAAGTATATTTCCTAATTATAGAGTGTACTTCTAACGTAAAGTTTTCCAAAACTAGTGGTTTAACAGTTCTTGGAAGTTCAACAAATCTATTATATCAGCTAACAGTTCATTTAGCCTGACCTTTATGCCTTCATCATTTGTACATGAAAATTAACAGTACTCTTATAGTCGTTCTTAATTTTCCGTTTTATATATAACGAAGTTCACTTGTGAGGTAGTTTGCATTATGGTTATATCTTGTAGCACCAGTCCTCTTTTATCAATTACTTATTTTAATTCAATACTCCATAGAAAATCCATTATGGCAACGAGAAAACGAAAATGGAATAGAAAGAGCATCACACTATTTAAATTCAATAGTTAATTGTGAATAATAATAATAATATTGTAAAATAATCTTTGAACAACGTAACATCAGTTTAATGTAAGAGACATCAATTTTTGTTCTCATTTTTACTAATTTTAATAATTATTCCTATGGTAAGTCAAACCGAACATAATATTAATGAAAGGCAACATTTTAAACTATATCATATAACGTAATCAAGCTTGTAATGTAGGCGGTGAGGGTTGGGTTTCTCATATAATAAACAAATAGTTTTGTATGAAGTATGTGCAGTGAGATTGATTGTATCTGTACGAAGGTTATTCAGGTGGAATATGGATAAAATATTCAAAGTCCTCTATCACAACACCCCCTGTTTTCTGAAAGTAACAAGCTGACGTGGAACATAATCCTATCGGTCCATGTCGTTTCTCTTTTGTTCACGAGCTGTATAACTGCATGGAGGTTCGTTATGTTGCCATGACAATCAATGGCAAGGGGTTTTGTTCTCCCAGCTGCTGCATCATTTTAACGGGTAAATAGTAACACGATTTCAGCATTTAATTGCGTTTGTTCTTAAAAAAAAAAGTAATAGGATACTATTTGCTCTTTACTTAAATCTATGTAGTTTCTGGCAGATGCTTAGTCAGCGAAACTGTATAGATAGAATTTCACAGTGACGATGTTTTTTACACTGTATCGTATGAAATGTCAGTATAGTGAAAATATGTAAACAATAGATACAATGAAAATACGAATAAAACTATGTACCTATAAGACTTGACGCATATACACAATGTATTCTTAAACATTACTTAAATGGCAAGAAGAAGCTTTAAAATACGTTGTACCGATTGATGACAACCTTGGAATTAAACACTGTTACATTTTAACGAAAAATTGTTGCTTTGATAAAAGATATATATATTTTATTTGTGTATCTTGCTTATCTGTGACTAATTACGAACAAATATAAATATATATGTATAATGTTGAAGTATATGTATATTATACGTTATTCTAATAATCGATGATGGCCCCAAATTCGAATCCTACCACTGTATATTCTCGCTCTTTCACTGGTGTGGGCGTTATAATGTAATGTTTAATCCAACTTTTCGTTAGCAAAAGAGCAGCACATGAACTGACAGTGTTGACTAGCGCATTTCCTCTAGTCTATCACCTCCAAATTAATGATGGCTAATGCAGTTAACCTTCGAGTAGCTTTACACAAACTTCAATAAAAACTAACAAATTTAATTAATGATCGATATTAAATTTTATAAAGATTTATATTATTTGAAGAAACTGAAATGTTAGAGTAACATACTTGAAGCACTATATTATATGAGAAGAAAGAAGCCTTTGAGTACTTTATTAGTATACTGTTATATATATATATAAATGTGTGTTGGTTTAGTTCTGCTAGTTTTAGCAACGGAATCAGTCAGAATGACAAAAATGGAACAAACTAATTAAAGCTAAACATGACCATAATCATGTTATATAGATGTAGAATATCCAAGACGTTTAGGAATATTCTCATCTAAATGTCTCAAGTCAGGAAAACTGAGAAACTTTGCGCGTTTAGCCAGTCATGAAAGCGTATTTCTTTTTCATTTTGTTTCAAAAGAAATCTAGTTCAATTTAATAGTTTGCACAGGAAGCAAACAAATAAATAGGAATAAAACAATGTATCTTACGTTTTGAAAATACATTAAACTAATCATGTATTCTTTTAAGAAATATATATTTGAGCAACACAATGAAAACATGAAAATGATACGTAATTTATTAAGATCGTTTTGCAAACTTCTTAAAATTATTTTAACGTGAAATGTCTTTTATACAAACTCAAACAACGAATCTGAAGAACGCAGAGCTAAAACTTTCTTAAAATCTCAAAACTGATTGGATAGATTTATCATTTTGACTTTGTTGCGTGTTTTCATTTATACTCTAGTAATATTTAACCTTCCAGGGTTTGATAACATACTCCATCATAATTTTTGTTTATGGTCAAGAAGGCTGTTTACTTTCTAGAAAAAAAACGATGGATTCCAACTCATTGTGAAAAATATTATGTTCAAACACGTATATGTTTTTTGTTTTATTTTATTTTATGTAAAAGACCAATATTTTATTCACATTTCTAAATTAGATTCCTGGCTATTGAACCATTGAAATGTATGTAATAAATAAAAATATTTTTCATTTTAATAAAATTCTTAATTTTTGTATTTCATATTTTATTCCCGATGTCCATAATAAAAGAATCTTATTGATTTTAAATAAAATGGTAAAAAAAGGCCATAACCCATTTTCATGTTATAAAGTTATGTAATAAAAAGTGAAAGTATTGAAACCAAGTTAAACTATTATCAGAGAAGTAGTCTCCCACTGAAACAGCATTAAGTCTACAACGCTAAAATCAGGAGTTTCATTACTCTCGGTAGACAGAGCAGATAGTCCAATGTGGCTTTGCCTTAAGAAAATATACACTTAGAGAAGTAAAAATTATCTCCATGTTGTTTCCGCTGTCGTGCTTTTCATAAAACACTTTGAAGCTCTTTTATAAGCTTTCTAATAAAGCAGTTTCTTAAACTTTATTTTTCCATTGTATAGCACAAATTATAATAAACCATACATAAAATATAAGATCAAACACAATCGCATCTGTTGAAAAGTTATGCCTATAAAATAGAGTAGCCACACCCTAATGGTTATGTTTTCCTTGTTACTTTACTATGAATTAGGTTTAGGACAAAAACAGACACGTGTTGCACGTAATAGGTTGTAAAATAAAAACTTGTTTGTATCTTGTTGAAAAAATTTACGTACTAGTATTCCAGATGGCGACAGCACATTATTATTAACATTTCCTCATATTAAATATAGAATTATAAACAACACGGCCTCTTGAAACGCTTAGATATCATTGTTAATAGAAAGAAACTTATTTTAAAAGACATATACTTTAATATATATATATATTAACCAGTACGGATTTCTACTGCTAGAAACTGAGCAGAGCCCAGCTAATTCTTTGTTCTTAATAGCAAAGAACAATAACGACTAATCAGTGCTTGTAACACTTTGAATAAAAAATGTTATTAATCTGACATAAAATTATATAAACAAATAAACTCATATGACAATAACAAAAAGAAGTAATTACAGTTTATAAATCTGATAAATTATTATTCATTCTTCTTACCTTTGAAAATAACGGATAATAATAATTAAAGCAAAATACTCCAACCAATTGTTAAAAACTTTGTTATTACTCGCGTTTGGGTTATGCATGTTGTTTTTACCTTAAACATGTTGCAGTTGTTACTTTTAAAAGAAACGACAATACATTACATGTGGTATAGTAAGCAATATTCTCAAGAGAAGATAGTTTAAATCACATACACAAAATCAAGTTGTAATACTTGACACATAAATGTCTTGACGCTAGACACGTAAGATTTTTCAAAATATATCCTCTGGTTAACAAGTGTACAATCGATTCTTAAATTTAAGGTACGCTTTGTTGAGCTCGTGCTTTATGCTGTTATTAGTTTCTTAGCATGTTGATTTTTAAACTTTCAGTACGCTTCAACAACACTAACATAAGAAGTTATTTTCACCGAAATATTAGTACCTACATCAGAAAACAACTGTACATAATAAAAAGGTAATACTGTGTAGTCGTTAATCAGTGATGTCGAGAAACCCACTTGTTGAGAAATTTATATGCAAAAACGGCTCGTTTGGGTTGAGAAAATATTTTACATAGAAGAGCGAACAACGTTTCGACCTTCTTCGGTCATCGTCATCGTCATCGTGAACCTGATGATGACCGAAGAAGGTCGAAACGTTGTTCGCTCTTCTATGTAAAATATTTTCTGAACCCAAACGAGCCGTTTTTGCATATAAATGTGTAGTCGTTAGAAAATAATAAACCTAGTTTTTCAATAATCGTAAATGTGTTATTAAAATTATATGTATATGTGTGTTCGTGAGTGTTTGTCTTTTTTTAAACATAAAATGGTACTCTTTATTGTAATTACATGGTAGGGAACTGATAGCATGTCCTGTGTGGACAGATGAATTAATAGGTGGTGATGTACGTGGCTTACACAAATGGAGTCTGGTGGACTTGCACTCTTCTGTGGGTCATTCTCTTGGTGTTAGTTAAAGCAGCAACCTTGGTTATGGTCACATGGAGAAACTAGTAGCTTGTTCTGCGACGGTAGATGAAATGACAAAAGAATGTTAAGGTATGGCAAGTGCTCACTATTAAATCCTGATGGATCCGCACATTACAGTTGCGCAGCTTCTTGGCTGTTTGTTGAATGCGGATGTGGGCGTGTTTAGAAAGACGGTAAATTTGGTCTAAATCCAGTCTCGCTTAGCTTCAGTTTTTGAATTATTAATATTGGTGTCATATGTTTTTAGTGTTTATTTCATTCAGTATATTCCTTTCAGACATCTATTCCTTGGTTTGTATATTGAATAATTTTCATAAGAATCTTTCTTCATAAATGGCATTATTGTAAATCTGGGATAGATTTTTATAAAGTAAATTAGAACGTCTGCTTTATTTAATATATATAAAGGCTTAAAAACATAATTATTCAATAATCTTGTTCGACTCAATCATTTGTCTTTTTTACTATCTTCTTTTTGTTGCTTTTGTTGTTATTGACAATAATTTCCGCGTATCAAATATCTTTCTGCCTTCTTATATTCTTTATGTTTTCCAAGTAATAAGGAATAGCATAGACTAATTTTCTTACAAACACGAATCTTCATGATCAACGTTCATAAATTATGTTCGTAGCTTTGTCTATAAGAATAATATGAATAGCTTTTTGTTACTATATTTGACCAATATTAGACAGACATAAAACTGTATGTTTAATACAATATTACAAAAACTGGAAGAGTTTTTATTATATTAGCATAAATTATCATATTTTGAAGCATCGAAACCTTAATTTTTACAATCATACAAAATAAAATAAATTTAAAGTAGAGAAGAATAAAACTGTAAAAGATGCATTTCAAATCAAATTGCATCCTATAAGCTAGAGAAACATCCAGAGGACATAGATACTGTTATATTTCATACATATGATCACTATACCCAGACAGTATAGCTCACTGCCTCCCAGTGGCTTAGCCGTAAAACTGAAAGATTAAAATGTTAGAAACGGGGCTTAGATACCCGTAGTGGGCAGATCAAAGTTAGTTCATTGTGTATACCATCTCAAAATAGACAATATATACGAGGTCTGTTCAAAAAATACGCGGACTGTTTGAATTGCGCGGCTCCAGTTGGTTCCAGGGGAATCCGCTTGGTGTCGCTAGGTTTGCACAGATCAGCTGATTACGACACCATTTACCGATTACAGATATCTTTATTTGTGTATTAGCTACGCGGTTTTAAGTGAAGTGCGATTTTTTCGTTTGGCGGATTTCAGAATGAGTGACCTGAAGGAGCAACGACTTGCTGTGAAATTTTGTGTTAAACTTGGAAAATCTGCAACTGAAACTTTCGCTATGCTTAACACGGCTTACGGTGATGTTTCTATGAAGCGTACAGCATGTTTCAAGTGGCATGAACGTTTCAAGGATGGTCGACAGTCCATTGAAGATAATGAGCGTCCTGGACGTCCTTCCACGTCCACTGACGACCCACACGTCGACAAAATCAACACCCTGGTGCGAGCAAATCGACGTCTGACTGTCAGGGAGCTTGCTGAAGAGTGTGAGATATCAGTTGGAACTTGTTACGATATTTTGACCGAAAAATTGAAGATGCACCGCGTTGCTGCGAAATTCAGCCCTCAGAACTCGTGAGTTTTTGGCCAAACACTCGATCACTGTTATTCCTCACCCCCATACTCACCTGACCTTGCTCCTTGCGATTTTTCTTGTTCCCCAAATTCAAAAGACCCTTGAAAGGAAGAAGATTTGAGACGATTCCCGAGATTAAGGCAAATGCGACGAAGGAGCTGGAGGACATTACAAAAGAACGTACCAGGACTGTTTCAACAAGTGGAAACACCGTTGGGAAAAGTGTGTGCGTTGGGGAGGAGAATACTTTGAAGGGGTCCCAGACCTGTAGCTTCTAAATAAAGTACATTTTGTTTTATGACGTCAGTCCGCGTATTTTTTGAACAACCCTCGTATATATATGTATATAATATTCTATTGAACGTTCTCCTGTTGCTTAGCTATAAACCTATCGACTTATAACGTAAAAAATGGGGTTTCGTTCCCCATAGCAAACACTGCACCTACAGCCCAATGTGCAAGATACAAAGTTACCAAAAATGGGAATTAGGTGTCCCATATATTACATTTTAATTTTCATAATGTAGGAGATAATAATCTTGTAATAAACGTACATATTTATGATATGCTTTACCGAAATTTATTTCAATATATAGATCAAATTATTATTAGGGCTGTAAATACAACGTGAAGTAATAACAGAATATTATGATTCAGGAAATGTGGTTGTTCTGAAAGTTTGATACGACGTACAATAATGAAGTCAAGGCACATTATAAACGTGTACAATGTGACAGGCTAAACCACAAATGGAGAAATTATTAAATGTATTCAAAAATAATTATTTATTTATTCGAGCACACGAATTTATTAAGGGAAAGAGAAGGGTTAGTAAAAGGAAAGGCAGTGGATACTGAATATTGTGAAAAAAGCTATTTACTTTTTATCAATTGAACGACTTGTATTTAGCAATTACTGCTCAAAAATCAAGCAAACACTGTTTTTATACTTTACTTATATAAAATAACACTCATAATTGAATTTTAGCAATTGTGGTGCGCGATGAAAAGTACTTTCACGAATTAAAAAGAAATTTACAAATAAATGAATATAATGAACTTAAGATTAAAGAGAATGAAATGTTTACCAATAAATCAGCAAACCGACTTCTTGTGTTTGATTAATTATTAACTAGTTAAAGGTATTACTTTAGGGGGTTGCTTATCAAACAGTGTATACTATTGATTATCGATATCAAACATTTCAGTGAGTAGCACACGGGTAGACTTTGCAAACAGAAGTTGGCACAAACATATTATTAAAACTTGGAACCTAAACCTTATCGCTTACATCATAGAAGTTTCCTATGATTCAAGCTATTATAAAAGTCATAGATCTAAGCCGTATCTTTTATAGTTTCTATTTCAGTTTCTTTCAAACCTAGCTTTAAAAACAGAGATAATTTTGAGTTGTCTTAATTACTTATGCCAGTACAATGTTACAGTTGGTAACATAAAACTTAATGTAGCTTTATACCTAGGGCAGTATTTGCTTTAAGGGCTTTGAATTTGTTTTTGTACAACCGAAAAAGAAGCAATACATATAAAATTGTGAAACAGATGAGAGCGCTTTTTGGATGAAAAGTAAAACTATTTTCTGGTATTTTATGAGTTATTTGATATCCATGTATCACCTTTAAAGTAAACAAAAGAAACAGTGTATGAAAGATGTAAGGTCATAGCAAATAACTTTTTTCTGAGGATAAATGAAATAACTGTCAGTTTTTTACCATGGTATATTAACAGAAAAATGTTCACTCTACGTTCATTTTTATGGCATTTTTTTTATAAAACTTAATAGATAAGATATAGATATTCATTTCCTAATCAGTTGTTTTTACTTTTCAATGAAGAATATTTATACCCATACAGGGGGACAGTTCTGCTAGAAAAGTTGTCCTTTTCTTTTGAATCTTGTGGCTTTGTGATAAATAACATTTTATTTGGTGATAGTTATTTTAATTAGGCATTCTTTCACTCTTAAATCTCCTAATAAGTTCAAATATCAAAATGCCGTCTGAGACAGAAGCTGTTTACATGACACATTCTAAGCAGTCAATCATGTAACATTATAAACGATGTGTGAGCACAATGAATTATGGAGCTCTGAAAAGTCATAGACCAACTAGAGATATCCAAATCTCAGCTACAGGTAAGTAGACAACCTATAAGTATATAGCGTGCAAAAAAGCTGTTTGTGCGCACGGTTGCTTGTGACGAACCATCATCTTCGCACGGTTTCTATTTGTTCGGAGCTTAATGGGTAGCCACATAAAGTCAGACATATGCAGTTGTAGCGCTCTACTTGTTGATTTCTTATAAGATAGAGGAGGTGGAAGCAGTATGGGTGTTTTGAAGTTTACTTGTCCACGTGAGAAACGCATTGTTTTTATAATCAATATTCTTTTTTGTCATTATCCCAATAGCATCATTACTTATAATATAATTGTTAGGACAAATAACTTGTAGTAATTCTGAAGACTGAGTGTTGTTTACGAACCATCTAATTAGATTAAGAGACGCACAAAAAGTCACACATTTATTCCCTTGAGCAAGTGAGATTTACTATTGTCGATAGTAATACATACTTTAGACCAATTAGTCAATAAAGAGTTAATATAGAAAGCTAAATTTTCAACTAATATTTCCTATTAAAATAATCTGACTTGACTGTTTTTGAACAATGCTGGGTTTCATTGTGATAAAATGTAAAATGATAGAACATAATTACTCATTTACACTTGTACATACATATAATCATGCTTTATTTGTTACACGTTTCCAAGTGTTACTAGGCCCGGCACGGCCAGGTGGGTTAAGGCATTCAACTCGTATTCTGAGGGTCAAGAGTTCGAATCCCTTTCATCCATGGAGGCGTTATAATGTGACTGTCAATCCCAAAAGAGTAGCCCAAGAGTTGGTGGTGGGTGATGATGACTGGCTGCCTTCCCTCTAGTCTTACACTACTAAATTAGGGACGGCTAGCACAGATAGCCCTCGAGTAGCTTTGTGCGAAATTCAGAAAACAAACAAACCAAGTGTTACTAATAGTTACGAAGCTTACTTGTACTGCCACATTTTAAACTCAGGATCCATTGCCAGAAATCCATATGCTATCAAATTTCTACAATTTAAGACTATTTTAGTGTTGTTGAGAGCTCAAGTCATATTATTAAATTACAGAGAACATAAAATTAACTAAAGCTTCCCTTAAGTGACGTTTTGCTTTATTTTTAGCGGTATTCATAAAATGGTAAAATTTGAAAAAAATTGTTTATAAGCGTAAAGCTACACAAAAGGAGGCCCGACATGGGCAGGTGGTTAAGTCACTCGATTCGTAATCTAAGGGTTGCGGGTTCGAATCCCCGTCACACCAAACATGCTTGACATTTCTGTCGCGGAGTCGTTATTATGTGTGTGGTCAATCCCACTATTCGTTGGTAAAAGAGTAGCCGAAGAGTTGACGGTGGGTGGTGATGACTAGCTGCCCTCCCTCTAGTCTTACGCTGCTAAATTAGGGATAGCTAGCACAGATAGCCCCTGTGTATCTTTGCGCGAAATTCTAAACAAACAAACAAACAAATACACAATAGGTTATCTGTGCTGTTATAATTTCAATTATAAACTCTTACACTTACCGTTCCATAGTGGTTAAGGGTATTGATAATAATATCTTTAAGGAATAACGGTTAATGCTCACGAAATAAAATTTATTATTTCATATTTAAGACAAACCTGCACAATTAGTGAGTAAACCTATAATGAAAATGTATTTATTTATTAATGTGATTGTTTTTTATTAGATTATATCGAGTTTCGATTCTTAGCGTTTTAATTATGAACATTGGAATAACATAAGAATAAGAGCAGATACACTGCTGGCCAAAATCTTAAGGCTGATGAACATAACGAAAAAATATGCATTTTGCGTTGTTAGACTCAACCACTTATTTTAGTAGAGCTCTCGAGAGATGACAATACCAAAAATAAAAATAAAAAACTTTTTTAGCATTTAACGGGGAAAATGTGAACACTATAAAACTAGCCTAAATACCAGCTGGTCAAAAGTTTAAGACCATACTGAAACGAAGCGTTAGTCGGTAAACACGTAACGTAGTCACTTGTGTTCAAGCATTAACGTTGTCAACATCTCCCACTGACATCTCCTGTGTTATATTGGGTAAAAACATGGCAAAGGCTAAAAAGTTGACAGAGTTTGAACGTGACAGAATTGTCGAGCTGCAAGAGCAAGTTCTCCCTCAACATGCCATCGCTGGTGAGATTGGGTGTAGTAAAACGGCTGTTGCAAATTTCTAGAAAGACCCTGACCAATATGGAAAGAGAATTTCAAGTGGTCGGCCCAAGAAAATTTCGCCGGCGTTAAGCAGGAGGATTCGACGAGTTATCCGGCAAGTCATTAACGGATCGTCGAACCATATTAAAGCCCTTACGGACGCAGAATGCAGCTCAAGAACAATAAGACGGTATCTACGAGAAAAAGACTTTAAAAACCGTAAACGTCTTCAAAGATTACGCCTCCTTCCACACACAAAATAGCTCAATTAAACTTTGCTGAGAAGCACCAAACATGGGACGTAGAAAAGTGAACGAAGGTTTTGTTCTCTGATGAGAAAAAATTTAACCTGGATGGTCCAGATGGCTTCCAACGTTACTGGCACGATGAGGATATTCCACCGGAGACATTTTATACACGACACAGTGGAGGAGGTTTCATTATGATCTGGGGTGCTTTCTCTTTCCATGGAACAATGGAGCTTCAGGTGATACAGGGGAGTCAAACAGCAGTTGGCAACATTGGCATGTTGGAATGAGCATCTTTATTGACTGAAGGTCCTCGCATTTGTGGAAGTGACTGAATCTTTCAACAGGACAACGCTGCAATCCACAAGGCCCGTAGGACAAAGGACTTTTTCATGGCAAATAACGTGATTCTTTTAGACCATCCAGCGTGTTCGCCCGAACTGAGCCCATTGAAAATGTTTGGGGATGAATGGCAAGGGAAGTCTTTAGAAATGGACGTCAATTCCAAACCTAGTAAATGTTTGAAGTTATTCGCATTGACGGCCGTGCAGTTCACTACTGAGACCTCTTGTTGGGCATTTCTTACTCTGTTTAGAACTTCTTTTTGGTACGGTCTTAAACTTTTGACCAGCTAGTATTATTACTGATTTCATAGTGTTCATATTTTCCCTATTAAAGGCTAAATTTATTTTTTATTTTTATTTTCCCTTTTCTTATTTTCATCTTTCGAAGCTCTATTCAAATAAGTGGTTTAGTCTAACAACGCAAAATGCATATTTTTTTATGTTGGCCTTAAGATTTTGGCCAGCAGTGTATATAGATTGCAAATGCTCTGGTTACATTCGAATTTGAGCTATTGTTGAACAAATTAAAATATGAACCTTTATATAACAAGTTCTGATTTTTTTCCTTACTTCTTTCATTGACATTCTTCTATAACGCTTCAATTCGGCCTTCATTCAAGGTTCGTCAAGCGTTAATGTAACTTTTCAAAAGAAGTTGACCGCTATTCTTGTTAAGCTTGAAAATCAAGCGATTCTTTTATAGAGAATAAAGGCGTCTTTCAAATCTCCGAGCATATGTATAATGAATATTGCATGAGATAGTAAACTAACTTCGGTACTTACGCATTACAAACGAAGCTAAAAAAATAAAAAGAAAGTTTCTTGCCGGCATCTAACGGTATCCACCTTTTGTAGAATGTCAGAAACTTGGTGCTAAAGGAATAGTTATCATCCTGTCTTGAATAGAGTTTTACCTTCTCCCCCAAAAATAAAATAATATAAAATATTCAGTTTGATTTGATTTAGGTTAGTGCAAAATCTACCTAAATTCTAACCCTAGCATAGTCCAATAATAAGGGCTGCTGAGCTGGCGCAGACGCCACAGAATTAAGGATATAAGGGAAACAGAGATATACAATCGCATTATCAATTCTTTTTAAACCGTTACTACAGACTCCAGCTGTCCGATCTACTCAACGTAATAGTTTGTGATTACAGCCGTTCAACTAAAACCGAAAGAAAATTTGATTATTTTATTGGTGGCAAGAAAATAAGGGTTGGCGAGAGGTTATAAACATTTTAATGAAGTTGTTACACTATTCGTTTCATTTATCTTCTTTTTTTCTATCAAATAAAACAGAAATGAAATCCTGCTGTAGTTTTCGTATTTTTAATCAATTTCAGTAGCATTCTCAGATTTTAAATTAAATACAAAACACTGGTGAAGAGCGGAAAATATATTTCTCGTTGAATGTTTCAAGAGTAAGTTGATTTCATTTAAAAATTAATTAAAGAAAATGTTATGCAAAAAGATACACAATGGACTATTGTTACTCTGCCTATTGCGGGTATTTATACCCAATTTTTAAAGCTATAAGTCCTCAAATAACTCGCTGTGGTACCAAGGGACAAAAATAAAACCCTTTGCCATTACAAAACTGTATTATCTGTTGACAAGGCGCCCACTCTTCCAAACCCTGTGGTCAACCCTGTATGAGGGTTTATAACACAAATATTGGGTTTTTATACTCGTTATGAACAGAACAGAGATACCTTATTTTGTAATCTTTTTTTTTTTTTACTACAAACAAAGAAATAAGCATCGACAAAGTGAAATAAGTAATGTGTCATACTTTCTTCAAACTAAATATTGCAATCGTTTTTTAATCAACATCTTGACTATACAGAACATTTTCAAAGGAAATAAAATCAAAATCTGGATAATACAGAACATTGTCAAGGGAATCGTTGCCTATCACTCTAACCCTTAATTTCGTATATCTCGTATTTTGTGCCTGTTTATATATTTTTTGTTTTCCTGACTTTTTCCTTGTTGTGTGTATTTAGCATGAGTAACAAAACAAAACAAAAGATGACACTTATCTCAAACTGTCTCTCATTGCTTTGCTTTGACTGATAAATTAAGATCCTTTATTCCCCCAAGAAGCATCTAGGTTTGTAATAACAACGGGTTTCATATTCATACATATATAACTTTTGTGTTTGTATAGGTTTTTCCTGAGGAATTTATACTTCCTTCAAGTATCAAATTACTGAGCCTCGTAAAATATTAAAAAGTTGGAAATTATATTTCCTTCACAGCAAAATCCTCATTGTCAACAGACTTAGACTAATATTTACTTTATTATAGTAAATCAACAATACTAACTTCTGTTGATATCTTTGTGTTATTGTAGTATTTTGTATAAAATCTAGGTGAATAAATGCTAATTCTAGCCAAAGACAAAAATACTTATAAGAAGGTAAAATGAAAGTGGCAACCCATATAAATTGAAGCATGTAATTCCAAGTCTCTGCAAACTAAGCATTATTGATACTTATTGTTATGTTAGGTAATCATGTAAGTACTTAAGAGACTTTATTGTAATACATATCGGTTGCATTAAGTTTATTATGAAAATTGAGGCAACATTAGTTGAATTCGTAGATAAAAGGCTCATTTTACTAAACCATCTTGTCATACAAGAGCAGTTTGCTTGCTTTATCTCAGATGTTAGTAACTGCAGAGGAATTCTGTTATTGATTTTAACCTCAAAATAGAGATCTCGAGTTCTTTGAAGTGCATAAATTACTGAATCGATAAAAGGAAGGAGCAGTTGCCAATACGTTTAACATTTCTGATAAAAATCACCTAAACTGGAGGTTTCTTTTCGCTTTATTCTTAATTTTGTCCATTTTTGATCACACTTTAGATTTGTGGAAAACGTGACATTTCAAAGTTACCTTTTAATCAGTGATGTCGAGAAACCCACTTGTTGAGAAATTTATATGCAAAAACGGCTCGTTTGGGTTTGTTCGCTCTTCTATGTAAAATATTTTCTCAACCCAAACGAGCCGTTTTTGCATATAAAGTTACCTTTTGTCTCCAGTAAATTTATACCCAAAGCCTTTCCCACAATGCAAGAACTCGTCAGTTTGGCTTGACGATAAGAGACAAAATTAAGAGAAATGGGAAAAAAAAATGAATTTTACGTAAATTTTTATTATCACAAATAATAGTAGTACTGGTTTCTAATGCTTTGCAAGATTTTGGTGTTTCGTAAGTTTCAGAGTCATATACAACACACATAAATAGCGTTTCAGAAACAATTGCTGTTTATGTTGTTTAGCATTTTAGAGCATAGAAAAAATAGAACAACAGCTGTCTTACGTCATAATATTTCCTAAATCATTTTCATGTACGTTACAATTTCTAAAGAAATTTATAATAAATGTATAATACACAAAAATTACATGTGTTGCATTTACATAATCTAAACGTATACGACAATCTTTGATATAAAAAGTGAACTAGAAAACAATAATATAAAGTTAAAACATCAAAGTTGGAACAAAATTTCACAATTAAATATTTTCTTTATAACCTTCGTTCCACGAAATAACGTAATTTATTATTTATTTCAACACGGGTTACATTTTACAGGTCAACTTTAAAATTTTAAAACTTTTCTTCCTTATTTTTGTCGCAATATGAAGAGTTAAAAACCTCCAACCTAAAAATGTTCAGTTACTCGATTTCATACAATAATTTAAAGTATCGGGAAAGTAACCCTTACCGAAATAAATAAAAAAAAATTATGATAATTTAGATTTGAAATGTCGACTTAGCTTATGAAGATAAGCATACTTTTACGAAGTTATATGGTCTTAATAACTTATGAAAAAACAACTCTATGAATCATAATGTTTTATTGACGGATTCAGATTCTCACATGATAGTTTTGACTCTTGAAAAACACAAAAATTATATGTATTATAAATATAACTAACAATATATTTATAATGAGTATATATACTCATGCTACCGCATTATTGTGTTTTTCATTTTTATAAAAAAATAAATCTTCAATTTTATTTCTATTATCTATGAAATTAAAATAGTTATACTTATTTAACTATCAATATGTTGTTCTGTTCTTTTTCTGTATCACCATTACGTTGTTTCAATATTATAATTCTACATGTTAACGAGCAAGGATTTACAACTGATTATTAGAAGCATTTTTTTAGTAGAAGAATATATTTTTTCTAAATATACTAACGTAAAACTAAATACGATTCAAAGAATAGATTTACATTTGTTAAATATTTCGTATTATATTTTCATCTCCTTGTCATTTCGTGTACTATATTATACAGAAAGTTTTTGAGTAAAATAAGAGTACTGCAAACGTGTTATTTCTAAATACACTACTAACAAACGCTCAATACTTTGTTCAAACTCTACCCGACAAGTATTATTAAAAAAAAATTGAAATTAAAATGAGTCAAAATCATTGTTCACACTAAGGTGCTTAAAATCACAGTTAACATTAAGATGCTTTCCGATTCATCAAACGCTTACTTTTGTACGTTACAAGCAGATGCAGTCACGCTAAAAATTTTAAAATTTCCATAATACAAAAGTTAGTTATCAGACACAAGGGAAACTGACGGTTATACATAAATGCTCATTTTCTTTAGATCTTAGACTGGGAAAAATATATTAATCTATTAAATAAAAAGCACTACATTGCTCAATAAATGTTATATATTAATAAAAAAAACAAAGTAGCTGCAGGCGTGGCACATCCAGGTGGCGAACGCACTCGACTCTAAATCTGAGGGTCGCACTCATACTCACCCTTTCAGCCGTGGGGGCTGAAATAATGGTACGATCAATCCAACTATTCATTAGTAAAAGAGTAGCCCAAGAGTTGGCAGTGGGTGGTGATGACAAGCTGTCTTCCCTCTCGTCTTACTCTGCTAAATTAGAGACGGCTAGCGTAGATAGCCCTCGTGTAGCTTTGCACAAAATTCAAAAACAAACAAACAAGTAGCCGCCATTACGAATCTCCGCGTTGAATCTTAAAAATAGCATAATTAGAAGTTTGAGTTTTTGTTATAAGTAAAATATTGTATTTTATATATTGGAAAATTCTTATATTTCAATCGAAACTTCTTTGTTTTCAAGCTAAAAGTACCACTTAAAATTACAAAGTGATTTCTATGAAAGCCATATTATTATTAATGCTGAACACTTAGTGCGAAAACATGATACAGTTTATTAGTGAACTTAGAAATATCTCTATATACTGGATAAAGCCATCGGTCAGTTTGCCAATTACTATAACCTTTAAGGCAATTCACGGTCATCACTGTCACTGTTGGTAACTAACACTTACCAAGCATGATCGGTGATTTATTACATTTTAATTGTTTTAGAATGGCTATATCTTGTCGCTATGGAAACGAATTCTGTTTGGAGCAAAAAGCAAGGATGCATACAAATTAATTATAAACGACATGGTCTGAACGATCCCACACACACGTATCTAGAGAGTGCACGAGCACGCCATGTTCGGAGAAAACGTGACGTGATAACATAACTACACTAGGCGTATTTATTGTAAGTCTTTGAGCTAAAACGTACACAGGTAATTTTTTTGGCAGACAGCTGAAAGAATTGTCTTCGCATTCATATGTTTTAAGACTTACTAATGGCTCTGACTATAAACCAAGTGGTTGTGTTTCACCAATCCCGGGGAACTGCTGCCAAAAGTTGTGTTCTTTTTGGTGATCAAAAATCAGTAATCCCTTATACTTTTACTAAATAATGATTTGGATACAAAAGCAAAAATCTAAGTTGGCTTGTTTTGAAATTTTAACCCTTGCAGGTATACGTTCAAGTTCTTTATATTACATTGTTCATGTTGCAATTACATGCAAAGTGCTGATTATAGAGACATATGATGGATCTGAAATTTATATTTCAATTTTTCCGTGACTAAAAACATAAAGAAAGGCTGTTGAAAGGAAAGATTTTGCATAATTGTATCGACGGAACTATATCTATTCTACAATATTTGACAGTTCCACCATGGCCAGGTGGTTAAGGCGCTCGACTCGTATTCTGAGAGTCGCGGGTTTCAGTCCCCGTCACACCAAACATGCTCGCCCTGTCAGCCGTGGAAGCGTTATAATGTGACGGTCAATCTCACTATTCGTTGATAAAAGAGTAGACTAAGAGTTGGCGGTTGCTGGTAATGACTAGCTGTCTTCCCTCTAGTCTTACACTGCTAAATTAAAATGGCTAGCGCAGATAACCCTCGTGTATCTTTGCGCGAAATTCAAAACAAAACCAAATCTACAACTCTTGACAAGTCCCATCATGGCTAGGTGGTTAAAGTGCTCGACTCGTAATCTGAGAATTTCGTGCTCAAATCCCCGTCACAACCAAACACGCTCGCTCTTTCATCCGTGGGGGCGTTATAAAGTTACAGTCAATCTCACTATTCGCTTTGCAAAGAGTAGCCCAAGAGTTGGCGGTGGGTGGTGATGACTAGCTGTCTTCCCTCTAGTCTTACCCTGCTAAATTAGGGACGGATAGCGCAGATAGACCTCATGTAGCTTTGCGCAAAATTCAAAAATAAACAAACAGCACTTGACACTTAATCCGAAGATACATTGTGAACACTTCAATAAAAACAAAAGGAAATATATTTTTCTACTTTTTAAATGATAAGATTTTCTTATCATTTCGTTGTGAATTATTATAAATGTGGTTCACGATACCCATATTTCCTTAGGATAGCATTGAATGACAGAAATTACAAACTTACATCATAGTTTTGTCATGCCAATTTAATATTAATTCATATTAAAGTTAGTATATGGAGCTATTTGCATGTATAATTTATTGCTTGGCGGATTAACGCAAGTGAGGTCTTTGAAATTATTTACAGAGTCTCATGAACTTCTGTAGCTATGCATGTTAATTCTTTTCTATCTCATCTTGTCTCGTTTTAATTTAGTATTCAAGAGACACCAGGGATTTCTGCAGGGGGGTTTCTAGCAGGACTAGAATTATCATCAAATAATACGACAGCTTAGTGGATTCATGACCATAAGGTGCGAGAACAGCAGCCGTAACAAACGCGCTAAATGCGATTACTTCGGCCACCCGTCATTCTATAGACTATTGTGATTCTTATTAATATTTCACGCCTTTCTCACCTTCAGTTTTCACGTAAGGAAGCTCAGCTCTGTTTTCCTTCCCACGAACATGTTCATGTCGTCACTACGCAAAAAAAAAAGAGCCTATGTTAACATTAGATATCGTATTTAGGATCGACCATTTGATATTCGATATTCATGCTCTATCAGATAAAGCAGTCTTCCTCTGGGAGCAAACATACGGTTTAGGCAACTCAGAAGCCAAAAAAGAGTTCCAGATATCACAACCATGCTTCTTTGCTATTACGCAGCAGGTTCTCTCTTTTCGCAGACACGCTGACGACTAATATATTCATATAAAGTCCCTACTTTGATGGATTTTGCAAATACGGGTTTTGTCATAAAAACCATAACAGTACGAAAGCAACCAAGAAAACTTGATTTTTTTCTGCTGATGCCATCCAATGAAAACAATCATTGGAAGTGAAACGTTTCAACATTGCCGTCGTGTTCTGAGCAACTTGTAACGATTGAAACTCAGATAGTATAACGAGAAACTATAAAACTGCAAGTGATAAATAATACTTTGATATAAAACTCTTACTGCTATAACTCCACGATATAAATGAAAATACTTTGAGTGATATCAACATAGAACTGTAAGAAAAAATGTGTGCGAAATTCAACAAACTCTTGGAGAAACAAACCTCTATCGGTATAAGAAGGATTCGAAGACACGTATCTGCCCTTCTATATTTCAATACTATGTAGCCTACAAAGAAATAGAATCCGTTACAATACATAATGACTAACAAGTGTCTCTTTATATAAAGAAATTCACGAAAGAAGAAGCTACGTTGGAAATTTCGACTTGTCTTTGAAAAACATAGAATTTCAAACATTATTACTTGATATCTGATAAGTTTCTAAGGGTGAGCTTCGCAGCTCTAAACATTACTGAAAACATACCAACATATACATTATTTTAAAAGGTATATTCACGGCATATACAATACCATAAATGCTGTTGAGTGTAACTTTTTAAATACGTATATGTGTATATATGTGTGTGTGAATTTTCTCCTCTAAATTAGTGTGTGGTACTCCCTCTTTTCAAATAAACTTGTAATCCTATTAAATACTCAAAAATGTTCATTACTGCACGAAGAACTTCAATGGCGTGCATACATAAAGTATATGCAAAACGGCCGTTCAGCTTAGGATCATGTGAACGTATAGCGTATGGTATGAAGCTAACTTATGATAAAGTATATTCTATTACTTATGAGTAATCAGCGCTGAAGAGCATCACTAAGACATTTACATTAACTTCAATCTGCAATAAAATATGAAAAGTTCACAAGCAATCCGTGTGCTAAATGCTAAATATTAAACAGAATATTAATTTCGAAATTAAATAACAATTTATCTACACGGTTTGTGTTTGATATTTAGTGCACTGGATTCGATCTTAACTATTATAGTTTATATATGGGCTCAAAATATTGAGCACAATTTTGTTGTAATGGTCCACGAACCACCTCGAATTTTACACGCCAGGAACGCAAGTTTCTAGATCACACCTGGCCGTTTTGCTTTAAAAATAAAAGTGTAAACAAAATCTTAAATATTTATATAAAGCATGCGTCAAATAAAAGTACTCAAAGTGCAAAATATTCCACTGATGGTTACTGTCCAAAAAGTCATAACAAGCGTTTTAATACTTTGTCCTCCAGAGTTTCAGTACTTTTATCACGAATTTAAGCCAATGTAGCGTACTGTGCAAAGTGAACTATTCTTTTCTATAAATATAAAAAAAATATATAGGCTATTCAACACATCTCTGTATTTTACCTTTGGTGTATTAAATCATCCTTTACTATACAAATTGTACAACTTGATGAAATTTTATATACAACATACACTGTGTCAACACGTATACTTCGCAGCATTATTTCCTAGACAGATTATCGAGATGTTCATCAAGTGTGATATCTAAAGTATTATTTGTGGTGGTTGTGTAGGTCAGTAGCCTCACTGTTGATCATTCAGTTGTGCTATGTTCAGTTTGTGTTTGTTTTGCACTATATGTGTGAAAAACTGCATAAATCAATACTAAAGGCTTATTCCCTGGCGAAAAATTTAGACATATTCATCATACATCATTTTCGGTTTTTATATATAATAATCTTTTTTTATATAATTTAACAACAAAATAAAATATATAAAACTCCAACATTTGTTTTTATTCGTTTAGCATTTTATTTTAAAAATTAGATCAGTTTCAGCTCCCCTCGGACAAATTTTGTACTCTTTGACAGGGAAATCTGGCTACCCCACTGATCAGTATATATCTATAAACTTGTGAGACCTTAGAAACAGTGTTTTTATTTTAATGATTGACATAATAAATAATAACTTACAATTCAAGTACATTGTTGTATTTCCCTTTATTTCTATGATAATTATTATTACTTCAACAAAATGAACCAGAGAATAAGGAATGTGATGCAAAAAGTGTTTGGTAATTACACACATTAAACCGGATTCTTAAAAACTACACATTTATATACATATAATGAATTTTGGGTCACTAAATCAAATCATATCTTATCACGTATGTTATATGCTTGGACTTTTCCACTTAGAGGCTTCAATACGTACGCTCAGGACGGGCAGTGTTCCCCAAAATTTAGAAAACACTGCTGTTGCACATTATTTAACTAAGTCATGGAATTTTAGAATAATGTAATTATACGTACAGAAACGTACAGAGGTTAACAATAAGTTAAAAGGTAGTTTGGAATGGAAATGTTAACACAATTTAAAATGTATGCTAGTTTCCTGACGTCTAAAGTCTTTGTTATATTATTAAAATATGATGTGAAGGAACAGCCTCAATTAAGACGGAATATATTCATTGCATTTATAGCGAGTTTATTGTTTTCCGTAAAAAGCGAGTCACTCTCTGGAGATTTCACTATCAAATGCACAAGATATGAAGCGTTCTTTTCATTCTAATGTTTGCTTTTTAGCACAAGCATTATGGAAGAGAAAATGTCCCTCAATAGACACATTCGTGTTGCTGCTTCTTTAATTGTTACCAAGCCATCGTGAAAACGATACTGCATCTAATCCTCTCGAGTGTACTGTTGGTCTCTATTCCGACGCGATTGTCATAACGTAAATGCAGACATGTTTTGTTTAATTTCAACTAATTAAGGCTTCAGCTAAATCTCCTTAAATTAACAGCTAATTTATCCACATTGAATGGTCCCCCTGAGCAAAGAATGGAAAGTTACAATTAATATTCCCACACGGACAGTTCACTTTGTTACCCCCAAATAAAATTCTTATGTCTATGGTACACCCAGATTGTCTTTCTGCTTTTGTATAGTGCTGGAAAATGTTTGGTATTTCAAAATGCCTTCAAAGCTGTAACATAAAGAATTATCTTCCTCATGAATGAAACATTAATGCAACCTCTTGAGAGGTCTATCAAAAATTGGCGTCTTTTATTTTCATATCAACTATACTATCATCGAATAAACAGACGGCAACTAAACCTGATTCCTCTCTCAGGAGTCACTTAAGTAAGTATTTACTAAAACACTTAAATTTGTTCTTTTCACTGGTAATTATATAATCCCTTCGCGTCGAGCACTTCCATCTTTCAGTAATGTGCGATACCTCTGCGATACCTCTAATTTACCGTTTATAATATCTCCCAGCACGCAACATTCAGAGCCAGGGTTCGAACAATTATTCTAAGCCTGTGTACCCTGAAAAGTATGTTAATTTAACGTGCTTGCATACACTATTCCTTAATTATGATAGCTCTATCCAATTATTTTGTAACTTCTTATTGCCCTTAAAACAATAGCGTTCATTTTGTTTCCAAGTAATTACTCCAGAGACTCGTAACATATCTCACACTTGTCGTTTTAAGAGTTGGATATGACAATAAATTTCAATTGTGTTCATATACTCACCACTCGCTTGTCCTACAGTTGTTTGGTTTTATATTTTAATATGAAGACTATTAAAATATATCGATGTTATTAAAGCTGAGCTAGAAACAAAAATTAAAAAGCTGTCCTCGAAAGAACGCTTCACTGAACAAATAGAGTACATGCAGAAACATCATCCCAAACATCTTGTTTTTATAGCACTTTTAACATAATTTTTAAAATAAGAAACTGTGTTTGTGCTGCAAATTTTGTAGCTAAGATAATCATAAAATTATATGTTTTCTTTTTCTTGTTTTACTACTCTTCTGTTAGCCTCAGTAAAAATCTTAATAAATACATCTAAGCCAGCTTGCATAAGTTTCCCGCCAGCTAACACTTTTCCTTGCCCTTAACATCATTGTTTTACAGAGGCGTGTTAGTTATTGACAAATTACTCCTATTGGATCAATAATTAACAATCACCATAACAAATTAGATACCACAAAAACATACACATGTTCGTAGGCGTAAGAATATGTGCATAAAGCGTTTAAAATAATATCATTAAATAGATATGTAACTGGAATCAGTCTTATATGTTCCAAAATATATTAACATAGAAAAACTGATGGAAGCGTAAAGAATCCTATTTAAACAAAGTTGTATTGACGTTACTTTAATTAAGTGTCTGGCACACAAGAAAATTGTCAATGATCTGAGGTTAATTTTCTTGTATATTTTTGTTTCAAAACAGATTCGGAGTCTATGCGATGCATTCGACACCAAAGGGGTTCATTTGTAACTGTCACCGAAGTGTTGACAATTACACCTGATTCAGTATGCACATGCATCAAAAGAACTAATGACAAGGCAGAGAAGAAACCCACTCAAAAAGAAACCGAAGAAGAAAGGATTTCAATCTACGTCCCGATCAGATCGTCAGTTTGTTGAAGCTTGTTCGTAAGGGGTATTGTTAAGTGTAGGCCTGTCAAAACCAGTCTGCACAAGATAAAGCACTTCTGCTCTTCCTGGTGTAGAACTCCTGATTTTTGTTTATTTTTGTATTTGTAAAATATCAAGTTGTCATTACGGACAGGCAATTCTACATAGATGAAAAAACTAACAAAAACAGAAAACAGTATATTGGTGAATGGAAAGAAATGATGTATCTTTAAGAACATTAAAATGTTTTCTCGCCAAATACAATCTGTTGATCCTTACTACTGCTTACCGGTTATATTGATCATCTGAATGCATACCGTTTCTTATGACACACAATAAGTATTAATTTAATTTTTATTGTTCTACCCCTTTTATTGTACAATCACAGTAGATTTTACGTTAAATATGGGCTTCGTCATTAACAGAATGTTAAAAATACTTTTCTAAAAGAAACAGAGAGAGAGAATACAAAGTTATAAGAAATAGATACTGTTAAGTATTTATCATGAATGAAAACTTTAGCGTCTCGCACGAATGAATGAAATAGGAAAGTTTGCGTGCAGAGAAAAATAATAAATGGCAGATTTTATTATTTTATTTTTATATCTTATTACTATAGTGTATCTAATTGCGAAAGAAAAGCTTCTTATATACACAAACAACAAGAGTTTGTGAGAATATTTAATTATTAATTAAATATCCATCCCTAATTCTGAAGCGATAGATTGGAAGGATAGCACCTACTGTAAACTCGTGAGCTGCCCTAATAGTATAAGTGGGATTTAACTCCTGTAATGCTAGCATTACTCTAAAGTGAGGATATATACATATGCATTACGGACCACAGAGCCAAGATTGGACATTAGCTTCGCTAAAATTAAACCATAGTAATTATTAGTTCTAGTTATTATAAGTGTGGTGATGGATTTTTCATGATATATACGTTCAATGAATCTGATAAAGTCGTGCATTTGAATGTATAAGCCAAGTAACCTTCAAGTAAGTGTCTTTATCAAAATCATCTCAAAATAATATTCATTCTATCGAAGCAACGATTTCTTTGTTTGTTTTGAATTTCGCGCAAAGCTACTCGAGGGGTATCTGCGCTAGCCGTCCCTAATTCAGTAGTGTAAGACTAGAGGGAAGGCAGCTAGTCATCACTACCCACCGCCAACTCTTAGGCTACTCTTTTACCAACGCCCCCACGACTGAAAGAGCGAGCATGTTTGGTGCGACGGGGATTCAGAACCCGCGACCCTCGGATTACGAGTCGAACGCCTTAACACACTTGGCCATTCCGGGTCCAGAAGCAACGAAAGAGTTAATGTACGAGAACATTCTTGCGCATAAACCAAAAATGATCATCAGACATTTTCGTTAATATTTGTTTCAGATAGAAAACACCAGTAAATCAAAAAATAAATCAAAAGATTTTGTAATAAGATCAGGAGTTAAAAAAAAGGTTTTGTATTAACACCACGAAATCAGATAAAGTTTTGTAATAACACCGAAAGATATATTCACTGAGCCACTGCGCAAAACAAGTAAGCTAACTTTTCTGGCGCAATATTAAAAAAATAGAATAAATATTATATATTTTATTATTTTTGTGTCATTTTTACATTGCTTTGGTATTCATAAAAATGTCTTTTTATGTTATCTTTGGCATTTGTATTCTTCAAATTTCATTGAAGTAATTGGGGGCAAAAGTTATCTGACAAAAATATGAGTTTCCTTAAAAACGTAGATAACGTTAACGTGTTTTACAGTAATGAACTAATACTTTTGTTTTACATCAATGATTACTGAGAAGAGGTCGTAAGGAATTCATTAACTATATCATTTTTTCATTATCGTGTCTCTAAACGTTGAGACAAAACTCAGGAATTTACCTCAATTTTTTGTAATACTAAGGACAGTCAACATTAAAATATATTCATCATCAATAAATTTGCTGTAAAAGATAATTAGGTTGGTTGATTAATTATCTGAAAATAATTCTGTATTATAACTCAAGGTATTTTAACATGTTAACAGATTATGCAGCTTGACTGTATAAGGAAATATAATGATAACTGGGCTTACAGAAGTGGGAAAAAAGGTATTTATATATATTTCATTAACGTAAGACCAAGATGTATTCTGCTCGTTTTGTCAAATGCTTTAATCTGTACCTAAAATTCTATTAAACTAATGAAAACCTTAAAATGCAATGTAATTTTTTTTGAAATATGTAAAACGTAAAATAATGTTAAAGATTTTAGACTGGATATTAACTAAAAGTATACTAATGTATTCTACAAACTGCATGTGATTTTAATATTTTCCGACATTACTGAAGATTCTTATATTTCTAATCAACTCCTCTCCAGAGAGCGCTAGGGGTGGTATTATTACTATAAATCGTTTTTTTTTCATTGTATATTGCAATATTTGTGATTCATAATGAAAAATGCTTGTGTGAAAGGTCTCTATGAATTGATTCACAACACCAGTGAACTAATAACACACAGTGTGATTGCTGTTATCGTACTCGTAGAAGATTATCAAATAGTATTTCTATCTTTCGGTGTGACATTTCAAAAATGTATTTAACTAGCACATAAGTAATATACAGCAAATGTTACTAGACAATTAGCCCTATGCGACTAATACAATTGATATTATAAGTATTGACACTAAAGCCGGTTGAAGCCAATTTAATTATTATTCGTGATGATCTGAAGATGACCTAGGAAGGTCGAAACATTGTTCTCTTCTTTATTAATAAAAGTGTTAATACCCATACCAGTTCGTTCTGAAATGCATTTTTCATTATTATTCGTTTCTGAGTAATATTTAAACATTAAACCATGTTCTAAGTTAGGCAACATCATAGTCCCTTTTATCACACATAGTATAGTAGTCACATTTGTTTATTGTTTATTAATTTTACGTTATAAACGATAATTATATAATATAAAACTGACGTGTTAACCACAACCAAATGCAGCAACAAATGTCTCATTTTTAAAGGTAGGTGGCTAAATACTCAAGGAGTCACTAAACGTGGTTTGGTATTTGCCTAACAAACTTTTAACTGTGGAATTCACAGTTAGGAACATTTTTACTGTTAATGCGATCATTTTATGCAAATTTTAAAAGTTTTGAAAATGCTTTAAAATTAAAAGATCCACATCATACAATATCTATCGATTCTAATATTATAAATGATTAAAATAAGGTTAAATTAATATTTCACAATATTATATGTTCATCAAGCAGTTATATTTCTGTGAACTTGAATATATTCGCTTAGCTTGTTCTCTGGTACTAATAATATATATATGACATTTTAATTTGACAAGAATAACAAATGTTTACAGTTTCATTTGAACCACGTTATCAACTAAACAGACGCTAAAGTATTTCTTCTTGTTGCTGGTATTGATTTTCTGTGTCTTATTCTTGATCGTTTATCGACACACTTTACTAAAAATGGTCAAAGTTTGCTTTTGTTTGTTTTATGTCTTTGTAATTTCGTTTATTTCATACTGGGATTGATTTGCTTTAAATTTATTATTTGAATCAAAAATAATTGTTTAATTAATCTACGTTACAAATCTGTAACCAATGTGTCAAAATAAACGTATCTTATTTGCTCTCACACCAGTAGTTAATTTACAACAATTATATATGGTAAAACTGACTTTAAAATGCATGTTATTACCTTGCGAATTAAATAAGAGACAACGGTTTGCAGTAGTTAAAAATTACATGTCACAATGGATATCAGAAAATACATTTCAAGTGAGGAGAAAGACCACCCTTAGGAAACGTTGTTTTTTGTTTTTTTACTATACGTTAAGGAGCGTTGTTTTCACCCGACAATGGATAGATAATTCTCAAAGTGTTTTATGAGTCATATGATTTTTAGCCATACATTTTTTTGTACAACCACATTACGTTAAAAATAGTATGCTATTGGGGAAGTATATAAAATAATGTTCATTTTATTGTCAACACAACTGCTTTTTTTAGGGAAGAGAATACCAAGTTTCCTAGTAGTATGCTATAAAAGATATCTATCTGAATGTAAATGTCTAAGGGTTTAATATTTTAACATATAGCATATTAGTGCAAACCCTACGTTGCTAAAATGAGCCTCAGAAATTATTTATCTATAGCACAGACCAAATATAGCAACTGGAAATATAAAGGAATGCAAAAACAATGTTATATTTATATATAGCAAGTCCGAACTGCTTTGTGTTGTATTCACAGATAATTAATATTTCGTAAAAAACTTCAGTTCAAAAAGTAATCTTAATTTAAATAAGGTCTTAGCATAATCACAAACACCTTTACTTTTCATGCACACTTTAGTACGATTGTCGGTATGTGGGAACATTCCATTCCTTACCTATAACTGAAAAAGTTTAAAAACTAATGTTTTTTTTTTTCGGGTTAAAGATTACGTCTGCAAGAACATGTCACTGCGAAAGATACAATACGTAAAACAGTTTACTTTATTACACCGAAAACATTTTTACGTTTATATAACAGTTAAATTTGGTCGTTTGAATTTCGCGCAAAGCTACACGAGGGCTATGTACGCTAGCTTACCCTAATTTAGCAGTGTAAGACTAGAAAAAAAGACAGCTAGTCATATCACCCACCGCCAACTCTTGGGCTACTCTTTTACCAACAAATAATGGGATTGATCGTGACATTATAACGCCCCTACGACTGAAAGGGCGAGCATGTTTGGGTGCGACGGAGATTCGAACCAGCGAACGTCAGATAACGAGTTGAGCGCCCTAACCACCTGAATATGCCGCGCCAGGTTTGGTGGTTAATGAACCAAATCGTAAGTAAGTAAATCAACGAGTTGATAACATGATATGCCGATACAGTTTCTAATAACAATTATCTTGTTGTCCTGACGCCCATTTCAGGGATTTCTAGCAGTCATATTTTGTGGATAAAGGTAATTAATTATGTGACATAATTCAACTTACATAAACTTATTCAGGTTATTTAATATGCGTAACAGTTATTTGGTAAAGAGTCCACATTCTTTCTAACTACTTCATAATGTTAAGAAAACATCAAGGTTGGAAACCATCAAGTAAAGATAAGAATAGAAAACCATATAACCACAGTACTTTCTAAAGTTACATCTTCCTTTCTAAGGGTGAAATTAAACTAGGTTGTCATTTGCTTCCAACATTTAAACAAATCTGGAATTCTACACTTTCATCAGAATCTTCATCCTACCACAAACAGATAATAATATGATTCCACTATATGTAAACAATAACCAATTCTGTTGGGCTCGAAAGTGGTTCGGATTTAAAATAACGTTCACTTTTTCTCAACGCGATTGTTTATTGCTTGTTTGTTTTGTTTTTGGTTAGTGGGGAAACAATGTAACATTCTATATTCATCAAATGGTTATATATCTGTTAACTTAAGTACATACGCCTCGCCTGTCCTCTGCTATAAGCACACACACACACACACGACACTTTAATAAGGTAAAGTTGCAATAACGTTCTAAGTTTTACCTGAACCACTTTATAAAATCAATAGAAAATATCAACACTTTCAGCTGTGGGTGTTATAACAATAACAGTCAATCAGTTTACAAGTGTAAGACAAACCCATTGTGACGATTCATACTACCTGCTATCTGCCTTAACTCTAGTCAGTAATTCAACGTTTAGAGCCGTTTTGTCAAGTTGAACTTATTGTGCCAGTCAAGTTGAAAATTTCAACAGAAAGAAACATACTCTCACCTAAACATACTAAAAGGTTATTGCTTTTCTAAAGCGAATCTCACGAACAAAATTCGACAAAACGTGTGTTTATTATTACAGTAGGGTGTCTGTAACACGTATAAATAATAGTATATCGATATTTGAGAATTAATCATAGGGGCACTGTGTATAAAATGTTTATTACTTTAAATATTCGGAGTGATATTTATGACAAACAGTCTAAAAAAAGAGAGATAAATGAATGTAGTACATGAATATTAAGATAAAACAGTAAAACGTGTACAATAACAATTATTTGATATAGACTTGAGCTCAAAATATACAACTGTTTAGATATGTAAGCAAGTGTTAACCATTCACCTAAATCTAACAACATTCTCTTCAATGGTGGAACTTCTTAGTTAAAACCGAAGCAAAAATAAAATTGACTTCCTATTTCAGCTCAGAGAATGACATAATTAGTCTATGCTCTTATGGGCGTATATGAACGGGCTAGGTAATTGATTTTATTAAATATTAAGTGAATATTAAAACCATATTATTTAAACAACAAAAATAAATCATAATTAGTAGCCAGAATTGAGGTAAAAGGGTGTTATCCTAACCTATAACAAGCACCCATTTTAGATTCACCACTCCCTCCTGTCATTCACGAATATTGCCTAATTCCCTTGTGTGTTTATTTGTGTGTGTGTGAGGAGGATCATTCCTGTATAGCTAAATTAAACTATTCTTTCTGTATAATATTCATACAAGGTAAGGGATTAACTGTGGAGCTTTCATTTGTAGTCCTCACATTTGTCAAAGAAAAATATATTAAAAGTTAAAATGTGTAGAGGGTGTAGGTGTTTCAATCCACATCGCCTTATAACTAAATAACCATTCACTGTTTGAAGTAAATTACACGCTAGTTAACCCAAATTAAAATAGGGAAACAAACAGAAATGGCAAATTATATAATTAATAACAAATTACTTAGGTTTGCAAGTAAACCTTATCCCCTGATGTTAGCCACTATAATGATCAAAACTTTTATTCGCAGCTTATAAACGAAACAAAAAACTTAGGCGTCAAAACTTCCAACATACTTAGAGTGATTTTTTGTAGATGCTGAGATGTGCAAATGCATTATCTTTTTACAATGAAGTAAACTCAATAACACGCATACAGTATTACCCACAGTTAACTAAGTACATTTACAAGAAAGCATAACTGTAATATGTGAATAATATTACGAGTGAAATAACATATAACAAAAATAGCTTTAATTGTAACGAAATTTTGTAACTGTGTAATCAAAAGTATTAGTGACATTGTCACCTTCAAATGCACTTGAAATTTATACGTTTCCCATAAAAACGTAAAGAGAAGATAAAATCATATTTTGTTGCAAGTTATGGAATTGGAATATGTCTACCTTTGTATATCTTTAAAAAAGCCAATCTATATTCATTTTGTTCCACGTTACTGAAGTGGTCAAACATAAGTATCCACTGACTTACCTTGCGGTGCCAAAAGTTAATCATCGTTGAAGGTGGTGGTAGAATTATTCGAGTTACTTTAATCAGGATCACTGTATGTTTGACGGATATACACACAAAAAAACAAACAAAAGAAGCTCAGAATATGAGCCTTCCATGTAGGCTTTACTGTTGCCATCTGTTGACAAATTGAAAGTTATGAAAGTCACGAGTTTCACATTCTCATTACCTACATTAATATTTATGTTTTTTCTTGGTTTTTCTTTCTCTTGCTTTCTTTATACGTGTGTATATATACATATATGTAGCGTAACGATATTTCTAGCTTAGAAAATCAATACTTGGGCTGTCGGTAGGTTCATAATAAATCGTTGTTTTTTGTCATTGCTCCTTCCTATAAAAACTGATAAACGAGATTTTTTTTATTTATATATAATTCATTTTTAAATATCGAAAACATCGTTTTTCATACATATATATATATATACAGACGTTGAACACGCCATATTAACCCCGTGTTGTAGGTTCACCAAATCGTCCGTTACATTCAATGTCGCCACGTCCGGTCTTGTTCTATTTTATGACCTTGTATCTTGATAATAGACCTACAGTGTAGATTCCATTGCAAAAGGCTTCAAAGTGCGCCACTCCTTCCTGTAAAATTTCCCAGCGCTCGTTTCAACAGTCCGATCGAACAAAAATCCATAGGAGTTGCGTCCGACGACTTAACCGATATGTCTTTGTATGAAGTATCATGAATACCCCTTTCATTCTCCATCTAACTGAAGTATGCGATGTTTCAACTGATATGTTGTGGAAAAGTGACATGAAAACGGAAACTTAATTCCGCTTACGTCTTAAAATATTATATGATATTTTAGTATTTAAAATACTTAAATTAGTTTTGGTTTAACAGGTGTCATGTATTTCAAACACAATACTGATATTTCATTACTGATATGTCAGTACTTTACATTTTGTATTGCAACTCTGGAAAACACTATTAAAGGATATACTTTTTTAAAAGTACTGGATACCAGTGTCGGCATTTAATATGCTATCTTTGTCCTTGGCTGTATATAAGTAATATTATTATCATTATAAGTCATATCTGTTGTTTGTTACTATCGGTTGTGCGTTGATGTAAATAATTTTATTGTGATGGTTCATATCTGTTTGTTCGTTACTGCCAGTTCTAGCTTGGTATAAAAAATATTATTGTAATGGTTCATAGCTGTTTGTTAGTTACTGCCAGTTCTGGTTGATTTGAACAATGTTATTTTGATTGATTATTATATGTGTGTTTGTTACTGCTGAATGTGGCTTGATTTAACTAAACAATGCTTTTGTGATATGTCATATGTGTTTGTTAATTGCTGTCAAGTGTAACTGGATCAAATCTGTTTGTTAGTTACTGACAACTGTAGCTTGATATAATTAAGCAGTGTTTTTGTGATGGGTAATATCTGTCTGTTTCTGTTAGTGTTACTTGGTTACAATTGTGTTATAAGAGCTTCTGAATAAAAATAGAGAATAATGTTCAATAATGGATCAAACTTTTTCAGAAATCTTAACCTTCTTCACCATAAAGTTTAAAATGAAATGATCAATTAGCTTCTTTTTCTTAGATATCCTTAATGTTATTATGATTGCTATGATATGTCATACGTTTGTTACTTCTCAATGAAGAGAAAAAACCCAAGTTTACATTTATATGTATACCATTACATGATAACAACTTCTATAAACAAAAATTACGCAAACTTAACTGAATTTTCAACTACGAAAGAACTTAACAAATTATTTTTATACGAAAAAACAAATCAAAGGAATCTGAGTTTCTTATTTAAGTCTCTAGTTTGAATAAGTCGAAAAAAGTATTACTTTCACCGTTTTCATAATACAGAAACACTGTAAACGTGGACATTTTCATCTCAAGTACAATAACTTCTAAACCGCATCAAGCAGTTAGATGTAAACTTAAATTAGATTTATAAATCTAAAAAAAAAATCAGATATCTTTATCTGTACTCATGGTAAAAGACATGATTATCAGATAATCTCCACTTTAATGTAGAAGCGGTAACTTTGGCAATATTTTAATGATTTGTGAATAACAACTTCCAAGAAACCATTTATACTTTTATATTTTATTAACTCAACAGTGTTATTTGATAAAATATTAAGGATAAATTAATTGTTTAATACACAATTCTTAAAAACACAGTCTTTAACGTTTATAAACAAAATAACACATTAAACAAATATCTATGTACGGTTAAGGTGACAGTTTTTTCTGAGACTAACGTTCTTCCAATCACTCCATAAGATTTCACTCTGGCTTTTCAACCAGATCAAATGGCGTGGTTACGTGAGAGCTTGAGTGCACGCAACTCGGCCCTCTTACCGCCTGCTCTATCGCTAGTAGTAGAAGCAAAAATTAAGTTTAATTTTCCTTTAGTAACTAGATAGATAAGGACGACATTGGGGTGCCTGGTAGGTTTAGATATTGCTTTCAATTCATGTTAGCTTTTTGCGTGTTTGACGTTAAAAATGTAATAATAATAAGAGTGTTTGCTGAAATACCATAGCAACGAAATTGTGGTTGGTAATTGTCCTGATAAGTAAGAAGCGTTTTTCAACTAGGTTTAAAAACTTGCAAAAAAAATATAGAATAAAAAATTTTCCCCTCAAATTAGCATAAGTAGCATAAGTAGTGTGCTTTATTGGGAATTGATATATGAGCGTGAATTACATATTTATAAGTTTTCATATGTTGTTGACATTTATTCAAACATATATGTCTAAAATATATTGAAATGCATTAAACAACTAATTTAAAAATAGAAAGTTCAATATTCTGTGTAAAGCTATTTTCTTTTATATTAGTAATGACGTTTAGGTATTCAACCAACTTATATCTCCTCAATTTCCTAGACTATAAAACTATATATATATATCTTTATAAGTAAGCAAAGTACATATTATAAAAAGAAACAAAAAACTCATATTTCTTGTTTACTTGCAATTCAATTTGAATATTCGAAGCTTTGTGTTTTGGTAGAAAAGTACGTGGGATATGTGACAATAATGAGCCATAGTCACACCGATGCTATTCATAGACCTTTTCTCCAAATGTGCTTTTATATCTAAACTTACATTAGAAACAAAAGTGCTCACCTACTGATTTAGCTTTGATAATTTAATGGAATACATTACATTCTCGCTGACAATGGCTGGCAGTATTGCTGGGACCAGTGCCTTCAACGTGACGTGTGCAGAGACGTCTGCAGAACCATCTAGCGGTAAATCAGATTAATTACTGCTTGTGCTTCAGGCATTTCTACTCTCACACTACCATAGGGTTATTTAATTTATATCTAGCATTGAAAATGTTGTTTCAATATGAAACTAATAATTATAAAAATAAAAAGAAACAAGGACTAAGTGTCTAGTGCATAGTGGTCAGCTTGTGTTACATTTCTTTTTATAATTATTATTTTCTTTTTTAATCATTATTATTTTTTTTCTCTTTTTGAATTATTATTCAAGTATTATTACTTTCTTGTGTGTGTGTGTGTGTGTGTGTTACTACAAGTAGTAGTAGCATTCTCTCAATCGAGAAAAAGGAGAAAAATACAAATATATATATATATATGAAAATATAAAAATATATATATATATAGAAGAAAAAATTAAATGAAGAAAAAAAAACAAAAAAAAACTTCTTGTTCGTCCATGCATGGACTGAGCCCTGAAATGGACCTGAGTATGATGTTATACTTTTACTCTGGCCCAAAGCTTAAAAAAAAAAAAAAAAAAACACCCTAAAGACAAACGCTGTAATCGTTCGGGAGGGAGGAAGAGGTCAAATGTACCTGACCCTCCTGGGTATTTAGCAACATCAATACCCAAATACCGACACAGTGAAACTTCAATATGATTTCCTTTAAAAACAAACATACATGAATTTGGTATAATAATGAATAACTTTCCTGAGTTGTATTCTCTTAATCACAAAATAAATAGTATCTAAATAGGGGACATGTTTCATAGTAATAATTAATTGCTTCTTTCTTTTACATATTACTATTCGGAAATCTATTTTAAACAACATTAAAAACTTCCATTGATACAAAAGGTGTGAGTGCTTTCGCTGCTACTGAAGGTGTAGCTGCTCTTACGTTATTGTTTCACAAGTAATAATTACTTACACAAATATTATAATGACACAGGCCTGCGATTGTTTTGTTGTCTTGAAATTTCTCTTCGTTCTACAGTAAGTCCTGTACGCTGAATCTAAAAATGATATAAAATTTACTTCAAATTTACACATTTCCCACAAAACGTCCGATGTACTTTTACATGAACGAATCATTTTCATTGAAATCGGGTCACGTTTTATTATGCTTAAAATGTTGAAAACCACTGGCTATAGATTTCTCTAGACCAATCGTGACGTGAGAGTCTTATCGATCGTTACAGAACAACACGTAATAAAAAATAATGTTCATTGTGGTAAATGAAATAATAATTTGATGCAAATAAGATATTTTTTTTTCTTCCCGATAGGAAAAAAAACTATTATTTTCGAAACCGAACAACCTTCATGGAGTTTAAATTCGCAGGCCTGTATAATGGTAATTTAATTGAAGAAGTGAGGATAGTGATTTTATTCCTTACGGTATCAATAATAAGATAGATAAAATAATTTATAGACGTCGCCATAGGTTAAAAATGAGCATAGACTTTCATAAAACAATGTAAACACAAAACTAGACCAAGAATCAAAAGACAAATGCCGTATATATCATGCACATGCTATTAGACATTTACTGAAAGTATGCTAGCAATTAGCGTTAACATGCAAATATTTGCCAAAAATTACTTGCTATTGTTTAATGAGAAACTTTCTGAGCTGTATAATTAATTCACAAATACAATAACAACAACTTTCACACAACAGAAATCCTGAGTTTAGTAATTATAAAGTTTAGACTTACAGTAAGAATTAGCTTATGATGACCCAATACTATGGCTTGAAATGTTTTAAATATTAAAATTAGAAATTGTCTACTGTGAAAGTTGCTGTTTTTGTATTTGTGAGTTAATTATTTACTGGCTATGTTAAAAGCATTCCACAATGTATCAACTAGATAACAGCACTTACTGTATAACGCTACATTCATATATTGCACTCACATATATTTATACACCACCAACTAAAATTACTAGGTAAATAACACAACTACAGAAATGCAACCTTTACATCAAGTTATGTTTCAGTTGTTCACTAATACATTATAAATGCGTAATAAAGTTATAAAACTACGTATCAACAATTAGCATTATTTGATCACTTTCATAAGATTTTTCAAACACACAATAAAAAAATACTTCAGATAAGTGTGCGAGCAACGACAAACACATACACACCAACATTAACAGGTGACACTTCAAATGCCAGAATTGTATCTGGATACATCATCTAGTTGTTTGAATTAGTTCAAAAGATAGTGGTGGGAGGTTCTGTTGTTTGTTTGTTTGTTTTAATTTCGCACAAAGCTACTCGACAGGCTATCTGTGCTAGCCGTCCCTACTTTAGCAGTGTAAGATTAGAGGGAAGGCAGCTTGTCATCACCACCCGCGACCAACTCTTGAACTTCTCTTTTACCAACGAATAGTGGGATTTACCGACCATTATAACGCCCCCACGGCTGACAGGATGAGCATGTTTGACGCGACGGGGATGCGAACCCGCGATCCTCAGATTACGAGTCGCACACCTTAACACGCTTGGCCATGCTGGGCCGTTCTGGTGTTTCGTATACACATATCTATACAGGAGTGTTGTAGTTATTTATCGTGAAAAAGTGACTAGTTATTATTATTTTTCATGAAACTGATAAGTAATTTTACCTCAAAATCTTAGAAAGGTAATTCGATATTTTCATACAATAACAAACAATACTCCCAAGAGCCCTGTTAAAAAGTATAATAAAATTAATAAATAAAATTCCGCAAACACTTAAATAGTTGTGTGGACTATTCAAGGAAGAGGCGTATTGAATACTTTCTTAAAATATTTTTATCTAATCTTTCCTATCAAGTTTTGAAGTCCACTCCTTTTGCCGTAATGAAAACATCATATGCAACATTTTTCAACTATCTTTGTGTTTGTTGTTAAGCCCAAAACTACACAATGGATTATCTGTGTTCTACCCATTGTGTAAATTGAAGCCCAAACTTCAGCATTATAAGCCCCTAGGCTTACTACTGAGTTATCGAGGGCTTTAATGACTTTGTACAACAGAAGAGACAAAAAACGAGAAATATTTCTATGCCATATCGTGAACAGGCATAAGAAGATGACAATATGAAATAACATTAATCTATCGAAAAAGTTTCATTTCATTACGTCAACTAAAACTAAACCTCTAAGTCATTAATATGTAAGGAGGTTCATTTTAGTGACAAGAGAAAATACATTTTGAAAGCGGTGTTTTGTTTAAATCTTCATGTTCATATGGAAACCAAAACAACAACAAAAAAACTACAACAATTTACCACTTAAAAATAATTTCCTCTAATCTGTTAGTTTTCAGTTATAGGAAATTGTAATTATGTGTAATTAAAGACACTATGCTCCTACATTTATCAATAAGCAACAAAAATATAAAGCTAGATGTCAGGACAATATCTCTCAAACCCGATGTATCCTTGGTAGATTGAAAGGCGCGAAGGGAGAGGATTAAGCTAAGTCTAAATTAAACCTTTCAAATCAAGTAGGTATTAATGGATTTTATTTTGCTATTCACTGAATGAGGCTAGTCGCCCTAGGGAAATCCTAGTTAGAAGGAGTATTAATCCAAAAATGGCTTTTTTTATATAAAATATAACATACCTAAGTTTGGCAGCAGTCAATGTATTTTTATATCAAAGCATAGAAATTTAACACGTAGAATTTCTACATCTAAAAATTATTTTGGTAAGCTATATATAGAGATTATTTGTACCATATACAGATAAAGTAATTAAGCAGAATAATTTATATATATATATATATATAAACATTTTGAACGGTGGAATTTATACAATAATAAAAAAATTGTCAACTTTATCTGGATTATTTAAACTTTGTACTATGCAGTTCAAATTGTGCACATTATTATAATATGAAGTTATAATTTTTCAGATTTTACACGTTATAAGTTTGAAGTGGAACTTAATATGAAATATCTGCCAGCTGGTTGTAATTCGCTGATATATTTGGCGTGTTATGAATATTAAGGCCAACAGCCTGACAACACAAGTCCAAAAGTTAATGAATAGCGCTTCTGTATTATGCACAGTTTGTTACAGTGCAGTGAACGACTCTCTATTTCTATGTGCACTACCTTTCGCCATCTATATGGAACGGTCGATACCTACATTGAATTTAGCCCTTCCTTCTTGCTTCCAACAGGAATGAGCTTACGGCTATAGAAAGTGTGGCTATTTTACTTTGATGACAGAGTCATCTGAATTTGACATTTAACACGCAGTTTCAGACATTATTAAAACTATGGTGTATAGATCATAAGCAGGGATATTGATTAGCCAAACACCTCCCACGTACATAATAGAAATTTATGTATGGATATGCAGCGTCAGAAGTGTAACAGATGTGTAAAAGTAAAGTAAATCTAACCATTCACAGTACATTTGAGTTTTCATTGTTAGTCCCCTTGTTCGACAATAAAGAACATCGTTTTACCAGGAACCAGAAAACCCATACATTATCTCTTGTAATTCTTATATGTTCCAACAGTGATAGAATATACACATGATATTTTAACAGTTTAGTTTCGAAATTTTCCTATATATGTTAATTAGTTCTTTTGTGAATATATATACATAATGACTCTTGGAAGTTAAGGAATATTGTCAAAATCAAATACTAGCTTTCTTTCAAAATTATACAGTTAAAACGATTTGGGTGATGCTAAATTTTCTGAACTGGTTGCAAAATATTTTCGATTTTCAATGTGCACAATTAGAAAAACTGTCTGATTTGATGTAACATTTTAAACTTTTCTCAATGACGATTAAATTTTCAATGGTTTACTCCTGCCTGAAGGCTTTTGGTGGATGACAAGGGACTTTATGATGAGGCCATAATCAAATCATTAATGGACTTTTAGCCAACTGTATAGTCCGTTAAAAATGTACCGCTAGTATAGCATCTACTAAGTGTAGCTAGACGATAATAAAATTAAAAAAGACGAATACTTTATTTTTTAATTAACATGAAATAGCAGAGTGCATATAATATGATATCTGCATTTTTATTATGAAGTAAAATACGACAGCTGATTATTTTCTTATCGAAATACATAGGTGTATTTATATATTAATCTTCATTTCTGATGTCATCAAATTTATTCCGTATGCAGTAATAATTTTCCATAAGCTACTGTGACAATGTCATAAGTTTCGTACAAGATGGATAATTTCCCGCAGGGTTTCTGTACAGGGAATTGAAATTACTTGACGGCAACAAGAGATTTGTCAGTGACGAGGTTTAGATAATTGTAAGCTAACTCGTCTTTATCTCCTTCAGGCTATTTCCATTACGATACCTTTCCTTATTCGAATTAACTGAAGCAATGACTGTACTGCGAAGATAATTTTGGTTATTTGATACTGACGTTCAAATTTTATATAACTGTCTACATACTTTTACTGCATATAGAAAATGTACGCATCTATGTCATACAACACATTTGTCGTATGTATAAATTCTCAAAATGAGATACTAAATTAATATTTGTTCGGGGTTTGAAACGCTATAAAAGTCGAATCATAATAGCTTCTTTTATTGTAATTTATTTCTTAGGATATTTTAAAAGCTTCTTCATTAAGTAGAATAATACTGTAATTTTACTTAACAAATTTCACGGGGTTGTTTCTTGCATACAACTTTAACAACACAGGCAATAAGAGTTCAATGCTTTTACAGAAAAAGGAATAATGTATTGTTTTATATTAATCTTTTGATACATGTGAAAAATGATGTTATGTAAGCTTTATAAGAAAGCTTACTATGAACGACAGCAAATTTATATATGTTCTTGATCTATCATTAATGTAAACTTGTAATAAGTTATTCTTGCCATAAATTTCCTATCATTTAAATGTTTTAGTAATCAGACTGTTAATTTTTATCAGACCGTAATATAATATTTTATGTGAAGACACGTCGAGCTCATATAGGATAAAGTGAAAACAAAAAGCAACAACAACATTACTATTGTTTTTACCAGCGTAATGTTATTTAATACCCAGCAGGCTTAGAGAAAAAGGTGTCTCACAGTACAATGTTCGGGATACTTCCTTTGAGATTCGTATACTTTATTGAAATTACATATGTCATTGCACTCCTCAAGTATTACCTTTTTTGTTTCATAAACAATTTTTGTATATGTTACGTTAGGCACCAGTTGTTACATACTCAATAACAGTCTATAAGTGTTGCTAGCATTCGTTTTTTTATCAAGGAAATGAACTTCAGCTTTTTTTCTCCTGAAAGGCAAGTCAGTATTTTGTATGTAGCGTATGAATTTTGTTACGTTTGCCAAGAAGTAGCAAAGTGCTTGTTCATTTTCGATTATAGATGCAAGATAGACAGTAGGTGATGCTACACACTAAAAATGTTAATTAAAATTCTAAGATCCTGTTGAAACGTATAAAATGATATATCACACATAATATATAACTTTTTTATTTTAAATATAAGCAATAAAATGAAATTATTGAAGAATAAGAAAGGGTAAGAAATAAATGTAACATAGAACAAACCTTTAATGTACTTTTTAAAAAGTTTGTTTGTTTTTTCCATTCTGAGTGTTTTTTCTAGTTTAGAAGTAAACATAGATATAATGAATTTATTGTAAGAAAAGAAGCATCTACCTCTTAAAGAACTAGCCTATTACACGTTTCAACCGAATATTGGTTTGTCTTCTTCAGGTTCATGTCAAAACACATATTTTGTTCGCTAGAATAAGACCACTTTCTTATGCTTATATTAGCGTAGTTGACTAAAACATGTTTCTAATTGGCCAGAGTCTTCTTTGCTCAAACGTTTTATATTCTCATTCTAAAGAGAAACTTTGGTGCAAAAACTGAACTTGTATTTGTCGAATTTTGTAGATCAATAAAGACACCGAACATTTTATAATAAATTTAACAGTTTAACGTAAAATGTAATACTCCACGACAATGACTTTTAGATCACAGTTTAGATATTTGCTCTGATATTTCAATTTAAGAGATTTTTTACTATCAAATAAGCATGTCGAAAATACCTTTAGATACATTTGAGACGTGTTATTTTGTAAACTACATAACATAAATAAACTGCAAATACTAATATCGCATAAACTAATGTTCTAATGTATAACAACAGTTATCAGTGTACCTAAACTTTAAAGCACTGAAATAGGCTAAATTATACATTATTTTTTAATTTAAAAATATTATTTTAAAATCTTGATATTACTAACAATAGTCAGCATTAACTTATGGCATGTTATTAATCGTGTAAAAAACGCTTTTTTAATTAATTTAACTTTGAATTCGTGAAATAGTCATGTTTTACAATTTAACACTACTTAAAATAATCATATAATTTAAAAAGATACATATTTAAGCTTAAAGGCTACAGTTTATTTTTAAATTTGTTAAATCGATAAGCGCTTCTTTGAAATAATTCTAGAATAACAATTAATATATAAATACCATTACTAGTCTCAAGTCCCAATGACCGTTCAAACAATACCCTATGATTGAGGGTAATGATTAGAAAAAATACTGAGGGTTCTAGCTTTTTAATATATTTTTTAAATATTTAGTACATGATATCAAACTCTTCATATGGTTCTTAGAGTTCTTTAATAACTGAATATAAACAAAATAATTTAAGTGTATGAGTGAAAATCCAGTTTAAGTTATAAAAATAATAATAATAGAGAGAGAAAGATACGTGATTTTATAATATACAAAATGTTTTTCCTTACAGCAAAGCCACATGGGGCTATCTGCTGAATCCACCGAGGGTAATTAAACCCCTGATTTTAGCGTTGTAAATCCGTAGACTTACCGCTGTATTAGAGGGGTACAATATACAAATCGTAAGTACCGAGCTAGCCGATTGATGACATGCATGCTTTAACTAATATACAAAGTACAAGATAAATAAATAAACAATTTGTTTTTACTTAATGATGTGATAAAACGCTATAATGACTGCAACCGTTAAAGTAAAAATAAATACTGTGAACTCATTTGAGCTGTTGATATTATAATATTTTGGTCGTGAGTGGTTTAGATATATATCTACTTATATAAATAAAATAATAGCTATTAATGGTGGTTTATAATAAAAACTGTGCTTCAAATTTACCGGAATATATAACTAACTCCGTACAATGTATACATGTTCCTTTTTACCTATGTGTGAAAAAAACAACTGAAATCAACTTTTAAAGTTTTTTTATCAACGAAGCACCTTGGGACTTAACAAACCTGCGCTCTCGAGCTGAATCTAATTAAACACTTTCTTGCTTACAGTTAAAGTGCTTCGCTGACATTAAAAATTTAGGCACTGGGAGTAAAAATGTCTGTTTAGTGACTATTTGAGCTTCGCTCTCAGAATCATAAATCATTTGATACGAGGTAGTTAAGAGTACATTGGTACTACCAATGTGAAAGATATCCAAAACAAGGCAGCAACTGCTAAGAGAGGACGTAGAATCTAAAGCTTATCTGCTTTGACGTTCATGGGACCCAAGAGACCATTAAGGGAGCCAACCCAAACTTTTCGCTTTAATTTCTATCTTACTCAAAGAGAAACCAGTTCACTTTTCTTAGCGTTACCAACTGTTTGGTTGCATTGATAGAACATCATTAAGGCTTACTTTTTTTAAAAAAAAAAAAGAAGGCGAGGTCTGAAACGTATAAAAATAGTTTGTTTAAATCAGCAACACAATCAGGAATTTCAAACATTATTATTTTTCTCTTGACGAATCGGCTAATATTAACGTAACGATTAGTTGTAATAATTTGTTGTTGTTTTTTTTATTAAACTGTTTTTGTCAAGAGTTACTTTAATTCGTTTAATATTTAGCTCAGTATAACAAAACACACTAAAAATCTAATCGAACACATTTAATTTTTTTATTAAGTGTAATCATTTATAGACAACTTTGTGTCCAAATTAAGTCTGTTAAACTGATGTAGCTTCAAGCCCCCCAGTGGCTTAGCGGTATGTCTGAGGACTTACAACGCTAAAAACCGGGTTTCGATACCCGTGGTGGGCAGAGCACAGGTAGCCCATCGTGTAGTTTTGTGCTTAATTCAAAACAACAACAATGTATTTTCGCTGTTTTAAAATTGTTTAACGAATGCAGAAATACTAACATTTAAGATTTATAAAAACACCGTGCAATGTACATTAAACTATTTTGTTATAATTTAAAATTGTAAAACTACACTAAACAAACACATTGAAATAATTTGTGTAAAAACGAATTGTAAATGATTGTTTGTTAAGAATTAAGTACAACGCTTCACAATGGGCTATCTGTGCTGTGCCCATCCTGAGCATAGACACCCGGTTTTAAGCAGTGAAAGTCCGGAGACGTACCACTGTGCTACTGAGCAAGCTGTGAATGAAGTTTGCACTCACTGAACATATACGTGGATTGCTTTAGTTTATTGTCAAAATAATTGTGTTTTATTTTTCTCTCCATTTCCCCTATGTCTTGATGAAACCTTTTCCTTTCTTCATTGACAGAACTAAGACCTTCAGGGAAGTAGCCAATATATGATTGTGGTAAGTAAACTTTGAAACTCATATTACAACTCAACTCTTTGAATTTATCGACCATTTTAGTGACAATATTTTCATAATTTGGGCCGTTATTATTTCTAAAAATTTAGCAATAACATCTTTAAAAACCAACACATGCTTCTTTTTTTTCAGCTTTCCTTATTGTCCTTTCGAACTGTTCATCCGAAGTCAATTTTGTAATATGAGTTCAACAAAAATTCCTTATTTAAGTTTTGCTTCTGGATATTCTACATAGATACTTGAAACAATGGACACAAACTGGTTGAGCAAACTCAACGTTATGTAGACTGAAGGTAACAGGACTTTCTTTGTGTCAACAAAACTTTCATAATCAACGTTTTTTGATCCTTGTACCAATCTGACTCTGTATGGCCGCTGCTTCATTATCCAGTGTTGATTCGGCTCTGCTGTCCCATTAATATAAAAAAAAAAAACATGGAAATTTTGTATAATCGCATTGTTAACCCAACCACATACATTTAAGTCTCCACAAAGTAGCCAACTATGTTCTTTGTATTTGACCTTATTAAGAAGTTGGAGATTTTCTTACGTTTCCTTCAAGTGACCCTTAGCTCGATGTCTGGATCCTAAAATCATTAAGTTCACCATGCATGAAAAGATGTTTTAGGTTAAAAACAATCCATATCATCATTTATATTGACATCAGATTCGAAGTCAGATAAAACTGTATCAAGAGTCTCCAGTGGAGTTAAGTACAGGTGCATCAGGTCCATAAAAAAACAGATCTTATAGCAGATTGAAGATCAGAAAAAGTTTTTTTACTTGTTTGTTTAGAATTAAGCACAAAGCCACACAATAGAATATTTGTGCTCTACTCACCACGAGTATCGAAACCCGGTTTTTAGCTGTGTGATTCCGCAGACATACTACTGTGCTACTGGGGGGGGGAGATATACTTCTTATTTCGAGTCTTGTAACAACATTGCACGTTACATGAACAAAAAACAATCACTTCCGAGGTTTATAATGCTCACGTCAAACCTCTGTAATTCCAAAAGGCGAAGACTATTTCTTACCTTTATTCCCTTGTATCGACTATTCGACACAAACGGAACAAACTTTTTGCGGAGCCCATAATTTGTGTCGGTCCCCAAATTTTATTCCAAAATATGCATATTACATTTTTTTACCGATTCTGTAATGTTTTGTCTTTGTTGCTTTACAACAAATTTACTATAAATATTAAAGAATATGTCTTAATAATCTACGCAATATCTGTTGCCATAGCCATGAATAAATAGCATTGAAAAGAAAAGAGTAATGTCAAAGTGTGCACACAAACAAATACTATCCAGAAATGAGACGTCATGCGGGCTGTTAAACCACTTATATTCTAGCGATGTGTTTTTCGTAGGTTCTAGAATGAACGAAAAAACTCTCACGTCGGGATTGGTCTAGATAAATCTATAGCCCGTGGTTGTCAACATTTTAACCATAAGAAAATGTAACCCAATTTCAATGAAACATGATTCACTTATTCAAAAATGTTTATATGATGTTTTGTGAAAAATCTGTACGTAATGGAGCAGTGGGGGCGTTATAATGTTACAGTCAATCCCACTATTCGTTGGTTAAAGAGTAGCCCAAGACTTGATGGTGGGTGGTGATGAGTAACTGCTTTCCCTCTAGTCTTATACTGCTAAATTAGGGACGGCTAGCGCAGATAGCCCTCATGTAGCTTTGCGCGAATTTAAAAAAAAAACAATACTGTACGTGATGGAGAAAAAAAGATATATCTCTTTAGGATTACTGTAGATCATATAAAATTTCAAGACAATAAAACCATCGCAGGCCTGTGTTATTACAAAAGTTATTTTCCAAATGTTATGAAATAGTCTGTCAAGTATATAAAGTCAATTTCGACAGACTTTCGTTACGTTAAGCAATAAATTATTCTTCGTTGTAGTGACTTTCAAACATTTATTTACAATGAATGCTTTGTACCCGAAAAACATTATGGCTCTCATCATATGTTTTTGCAAAGTAAAAAAGTATGATGAATGTTGCTGTATTCAACGAAATATTAATATGTATTTCCATATATAAATTTATGATGATATGTTATGATAATCGAGAGCAAGTTAGTAATTTTGTAGTTTGTCCATGCTATTTAGATAAATAGCAATCTTCGTTGAAATATATACAAAATATTTAAAGAAAAAATTCTCACTTTTAAGAAAACAGTGATGATTTTAGAAAAATCTAGGTTAAATAAACTGCAAGAAAAGTGTATACAACAGGGTATGATTATTTCTCTTTCATCACCATTAAACATTTTAGTAATTATAATAACATCAACATAATAATAACAGCAATATATTATCGATCTACTCACTCCCATATACAAATTGACACTTATCTTTTATTATCAAAATTCAAAGTTTTTACACGCACACACTTGGATACAGCCATTTAACAAGATATCTCTTCACTTAGTTAATAAGATTCAAGTGGTGGCCCCGAGAGTTCGAAATAATAATACAGTACAATTCCATTTAGTGCCAGCCCCACAAATTGACCTATTTGTCCTCTGACAGATTTTGGCGAAGTTTGCACGTACCTTGTGGAAAAGTGAGTTACACCCCTACTCTGCTGCATCTCAAGCTACCGGAACTGAAATTGAGTCATATCCGTCATGACTTGTCCCCCCATTTTCAATGTGAATAATTGAACAGTGAGGTAGGGCTGCTCACGACGACACCATCTACTTGCCTGCCTACCCGTTCGATAACTATTTATGATACAGACCAGAAGTGCGTGTGTTGAGTTACTTTCTATAACAGTAAGCACATATCCCTCACCTATATAAACACACAAGCGAATAGAGATGCTATTCAAAAAAAGGAATACAAAAATGAATTCCAAACTAGAAACGTGGCGCCACATATATTGTATCGTTCCTACGAAAGAAATGTGTTCTAATATAGCTTGGATTTAAGAAATGAAAATACTTTTAGGCAGTTAAGTTTCAACGACCTGTATAAACTACATTTAATATCTTGATATCGAGCTCCCAACTGTTATTAAAGTTTACCAGTTGAAGTTTCGCTTTCTTTACTACATTTCTGAAAAGACTTTCATAGCTCTAAACCATTAGACCACACATTAAATTCTCTTTCCTTGCTTATAGGAAAAAAAAAAAAAAAACAACAACAAAAACACAGTAAATAGACATCATTTCAGAGTTCCAACTTTTTGCAATATATACGTATACCTTATTACAACTGTAATATTAAATGACAAAATATGCGTGAAATGCATCCGTTTCTATTTTCCACGTTTAATTTCATGGCTATTCTAAATTCTTAGGAAATATTTTCTTAAATTTAGTATGAGTTATCTGACGACGGCTTTAGTACTGAAAATGTTTTTATTTACCAATATCTAAACATAAAACATGCTGACAGAATTGTAGTATTCAAATATATATTTAATATCACTTTCTGTCCTCAAAAACTTAGTATGAATAACTTAACAAAAGGTGTAACACCACATTTTACTTTTTTTCGTTTTCTTTTTCTCTACGTATATATACTGTCATTTTTGTTATTTGCATTTTGCTCCGTTAAGTGAAAATTCTAAATATTAGCATGAAGTACAAAAAGAAAACGTTTCTTTTATGTTACAAATGAAATCGTTTTCGACTACTTAACTAATTATATTTGAGACTCAGTGACTCGGTGCGTTCTCTTATAATCAATATGAGATTTAAAACTACTCACATCCCCTTCCCCTTTCTCAGAAAGAAAACTTCAGTGTAAGAAGCGAGGTTTAATTCAATGGAGACTGGATGTGCATCCTTTCCCATACTGCTAATAAATTTCAATTTCAGGAAAGAAAATTAGTTTTCGAGTGAAGTAGAATCAAATTACTTGTCGGATGTAGAACTATAATCATACCCTAGATTTTCTCCTACCAAACGACTGATTCACAAAGCCAAAGCAAAAAGATAGTTTTGTTCTTCTTTGCGTTTTTGTGGTAAGTTGAATTCTACATAAAACATAACTTTAAAACGATATTCCAGATAAGCAATTACAACTAATTTACTGTTATGATATACTTATTTTACGATAGCTTAAAAACGTATGATTTTTAAAATATTTTATGTACGGTTATATAGATAATTTTACTATCTATGTACTTTTATTAACATATTATGCATAAATATAAATCACTATTGCGTGTCAATTTCTTACTATTAACAAGTACGGACCAGAAACTTAACTAAGATTTGTTTGTTTTTGAATTTCGCACAAAGGTACTCGAGGGCTATCTACTTAACTAAGTACTTTATTACAAGTAAATGTAATATATGTATGTTAAAAAAAATAATTATTATGGCCCGGCACGGCCAAGCGTGTTAAGGCGTACAACTCGTAACCTGAGGGTGACGGGTTCGCACCCCGTCGCGCCAAACATGCTCGCCCTTTCAAAAAGGTAGCACCAAGAGTTGGCGGTGGGTGGTGATGACTCGCTGCCTGCCCTCTAGTCTTACACTGCTAAATTAGGGACGGCTAGCACAGATAGGCCTAGAGTAGCTTAGTGTGAAATTAAAAATAACAAACAAAACTTCTTTTATACGTTTCCACTGTAATATATTTTGTTGTAAGCACATTCTCGTTGAAAAACACACTCTTCAGGCGTTACTAGGAGTTATTTAGACACAAACCATCTTTAAAGTTATAGTGATCATATGTATAAAGTTAGTTGTTAGATCAACGAGCTTTTATAACTCAGTTTTTTGCAAATATCGCTCAAATTTTAAAATAGTGTTGTTCAGAAAGTTGTGACAGAAAGTGTTTTTTTTTTTAACCAAATATACTTTAAAGTTGAAAAATACATATTTTTGAAAACGTTAAAAGAAGGTTCAATCTTTTGATCATTAAGAAAATTATTCGCATAAATTAATGATGAACAGAAAAATGTGATATCGTGTAACTTTGGAGAATTTATCTAGTTAACAAAATTAGAAAACATAGTGTACAAAAAATTAGACAACTATCACCAGAGGACCAAGTTTAAAGTATAAAAAATATATATCTTAAAGAGTTGGTGTTTTATTTTTCAAATTAATGTTCCTAACAGTGTTTGCTTGAATGCATTGTGCCTCATTCTGCTTAAAAAAACAATTCCACAACATATCGAAAATTTGACAGTTTTCATTCCACTTACATACAAAGTAATTGAGTGAAAAGTATCAACAACAACATGTTTAATTTGAAAAATAACATGAAATAAACTGCTACTTTCCTTCTTCATGACTTTCGCTAGATGGCGCTATATTTTTAAACCTAAGAAAATAATGGCATACTTTGAATTTAACTTCAAAAGGATTTTCTAAATTTTATGCATTTTTGAGAGGAATGGAGAATAAGGTTCGGATTTTTCATATACATATCAAAAATTAAATTTATTTTTCAACATTTAAACGACTACTTGTGACTATCCGTGACATTGCTTGCTAATTATGCAGCAACTTATACTAATTCACATTTGGTACCAGTACTTTGTAAATGCAAATATTTCAACACACCTGTATTTTCCCTTGTAACCTATGTTAGGTTTCAGAGCATAAATTAAACGATAAGAGAAGAAACAAACCATGAAACACTGTTTTCAAATATACCGATGTACAGAATTAAGGAAAAGAAACAACTGTACGTTATATAAATATTTCACTTATTACGACCATGGTTTTGCCCGTGAAGACCCATGGTCGTAATAAATAAAATATTTGTGAAACGTGTAATTACAATCGTTCTCCTGTATTATGTAATTATGGATGTTCATCAAGAATTACTAGTTTCAATTATTAACATAACAATGTTCTGGATATTTACCAGTCACAATCACTTAACATGTGTGTGTTTGGTTTGTACTTATCAAACACAATACGTTTTTGGATGTATACTTCATTCTAACTAGTTGCTATTATTTTCAAATATTCCGTACAATCAAATCCTTAAATATTCTTTCCTAATTAGAATCAAGAATATGACTGAGTGTAGAAGAACTTATTTTAAAATAGGATGTTATATTGTATTGTTGCTCTTTCCAGCCTAAAACAAAAATAACAATCCTTTTCGTTAACTTACAATAATCCAAATTTATATTTCTATATAAACAGTAATTTTTGTGTTTTTTTCAGCACAAAGTTACAGGAACCATCTGCACCCTATTCAGCTACAAAATTTGAGCCTCCGATTTTAGCGTTATAAGTTCTTAACCTAACCGCTGGTCTCCTCGTGTACTACACAGTAATAATAATAATATATATAAGATTATGTGTATGCCACACAGTAATAATAATACGTATAAGATTATGTGTATGCTACACAGTTATAATAATAATATGTGTAAAATTATGTGTATACCGCACAGTAATAATAATAATACGTATAAGATTATGTGAATGCCACACAGTAATAATATGTATAAGATTATGTGTATGCTACACAGTAATAATAATAATATGTATAAGATTATGTATATGCCACACAGTAATAATATGTATAAGATTATGTGTATGCCACACAGTAATAATAATAATAATATGTATAAGACTATGTGTATGTCACACAGCAATAATAATAATATGTATCAGATTGTGTGTATGCTTTTATTTCCATTTACTTCTGACCTCCACTGGGATAGTGGTAAGTCTACTGATTTACAAAACTAAAATTAGCCCCCCACTGGTTCAGCGGTAAGTTGACGGATTTACATCTCTAAAATACGAGATTTCATTCCCCTCGGTGGATTTAGCAGATAGCCCGATGTAGCTGTGCAATAAGAAAAACAAAGCTAAAATTAGAGGTATGGTTCCCTTTGGTGCACAGAGTTTATAACCCAATGTGATTTTTGTAAGAAGAACAAACACATTATTCACTTCTTTCTTTTTTTTCAGTCAAAAATGTCTAACCATTTCAACCGAATCTCATTTTAATTTAACAACTTTCATCATATTATATTTTTATATTTACATAAAGTTTTATTATTTTAGTGGTCTCTAAACAATTATATTTATTTGTTTTATTCAATCCAATAAAGGTGAATAAAAGAAAAGAATAAAAAAAACACACATCAACAGATAATAATATATTTTAATCTCTTTGTTAGAACGTTCGCAAGAAGCTATGCAACTAGAGAGCTACCTACGTATCCGTAATTGTGAAATTTACCAGAATAGAGATTCTCCTTCCGTGCTACCAAAGTGGCACAGCGGTATGTCTGCACACTTACAACGCTAGAAACAGAGTTTAGATACCTGTGGTGGGTACAGCACATATGGCTCATTTTATAGATTTGTGCTCAACTTCAAACAAACGAACAAGCAATTTTCTGTACGCGGAATTAGCGTCGGAGGTACACGAAAAAAATAGAGCTTTCTGAGTATGTGTATACATTTATATATATATATATATATATATGTATATATATTAGTTTATTATAACCAAAAACAAGCCGAAACAAAAATAAATTAAAAAATAGAAAAGACTGGCGAATGGAAATTAAGACTGATAGACGTGGGTCCTACTTCCGTAGTCACCTCCAAAACGTAGGGTACATGTTATATCCCACATTATATCTTGTACCATGGAATCATTTCAGTTAGAGCAGTATTTTTTATTGTTTTACTTATTTTTGTTTAGGCTTATTTTTGGTAATAACAAACTAATATAATTAACCAGAGGTTATGATTTGCTGTTTTTTTAACGCAATCCTTCCTTTTAATCGTGTTTACTTAATTCTGTTGGTATTTATTTTCTGGCCCGGCATGGCCAAGTGGAGGGTCGTGGTTCGAATCTCCATCACATCAGACATGCTCGCTCTTTAAGTCATGGGGTGTTAATTACGTCACAGTCAATCCCACTATTCGTTAGTAGAAGAGTAGCCCATTAGATGGTGTTGACTAGTTGCCTTTCCTCAAGTCTTACACTGTTAAATTAGAGACGTTTATCACAGATAGCCCTCATATAGCTTAGCGCGAAATTAAAAACAAAAGGTTTTCGCTAAAAAGATATACATGCACACACCCTACTTTCATTAATCTTAAACGTTCTCTCTGCCTGCATATACTCGCCACTATTTTCTTCCCTTCACACTCACAAAAATCGCACTACAAGTTATTCAATTGTACTAGGAAAAAAAAAAAAAATTTTTCTGGCTCATAATTACGAGTTAGAAATATTAATTTTTGCTACTAAGTTATTATGTTATTCCTGGGTTTATACTTCAAAGAAACATTTTAAACACAAAGTGACACGTCAGCTCGAACAGGTTGAGAACCCATTGTACTTGAAGTTTTATAAGATTAGTATGTTTGCGTCCTGAACATCTTCAAAACTTTATGACTCGAGAGAGTTTCAACTGTGAACGAAACATTTTCGAAACTGTACAAATTTAGATTACTTCAATTTTGTCCTGAATAACTTCAAAGATTTATAAAAGAGGCAATTTTTTTAATTTTAAACAATATCAAAAGTTCATAAACCTTAAGAGTACTAATGTGAGATATTCATATCAAAGCTTTGAGCTTGAAGTATGTATTTAGAAGTTTTAAACCTCTAAAATATCACTGAGTTTTTGATAAACAATTTTAAAATAAATCAGTTTTAACGGTTGAGTTGGTCTTTATGCAATTACCCAACTGAGGTCGTTGGCAGTCAACTCGGTTAAACACGTTAATGTATTTGCTGTTTTAGTACTGCTAGTTTTACTATGAAGTGAAATTTCACAGTTTAAAGAAGTATTATGTAGTCTCAGTACTGTGTTAGTTTAAATTTCTTAAAGCCGTCTAGAAGGTGTTGTATACAAAAATGTAATAATACCTGTGGGAACGTTTTTCCAAGATCTAAAACAAACCTAAAACCTGGGATTTAAATTTCAAGCAGCTCAACGAGGAGAAAAATTGCACCAACTAATTATGGTTAATCTGAGCTAATAACTGAAATATTAACAATGTAATAAGCACTGTGTAAATACAGACAGTACACTGTATTAAAAAGTCTATAAAATAGCTTTATGAAATTCAGCCCAGTTGTTTTAGCATTGCATTAATAAATTCATATTTTTAAATAAATATAATTTTTAAATCTTCTTTGAAAAATGTATTTTGTTTTTCTGGAACATAAAAGCTGACCTAGTAATTGGAAGTAGTAATGATGTTTCTGATTTGGCTTCAACACGATATTCTTATCCAAATTACGATAGCTTATAAAAAATGGCGTAATATCTTTATTCCTTGTGCTGTAAGGACATTCCACTCCCAACAAATTGTTGTCATTAATAATTTGGTCACGTGTGTCAACTACATACGGCTATATTACGCAATTAACAATTCCAAATTTCTTTGTTTTTTCTCTAGTGTTTTATATTATATTTTTCTATTGCTACACTTTTATACAACGAAGCATACTGCAAAAGTGTAGATCTTAACGTTATTAAATGTTTAACCTCTTTGTTAGCTTATGCACATCTTTGCGTAAGGTTAACTTCATTATTTCACCAAGGTTACTAGTAGTCAATCTTTAGAACTTCATCTCAAGCCAATGTTGAAAAGGTACTTTCTCCTATTAACTCTTGCACACAGTTTGGTGTTTTAAAAATAAGACAGTTAAATTATGTAATACAATATTTTACACACAGTGTCACAGCTTTCTGATTTATCAAAATCTGTCTTGCTTTGTAGAGAATAAATATTAAACCTAATGATTTATCAGTTCTTTTTGCTGCCCAAGTAATTTTGTCTAACGCTTTTTTTTAGTTCTTTCAGTTCTAATAGTGTAATAGTCTACACTTCTTATAGTTTGCCATTTTCTTGTTGCAAATCTCACTGAAAATGACATTCGTAATAATATTGTAGCAAACTGTAGGCCTACAATAACACTGCTGCGTGTCGGAGCCATTTAATGGAATAGGTCTAAACTTAGCCCATTACTTAAACAATAATATTCTGGTTGAGCCTTAAACACTTTCACTATTGCACAAACCTCAAGTATTTCAACTATATCTTAAATAATTTCAGAATGTTTTAAGGGGTCTATATAATACACTGTGTATCTTAAACAAGTTGAAGCCTTTACATTATGATGATCATTATTTGCTTTATAAAGTTCAGTTCTGTATATAATTTTGTGAATTGTTAACCCATGTCGTGTTATCCCTAAATTGCCACGAAGTATGTAAACTTACACGTCTGTAATGCTACCAGTAAAAATTTTATTATAATCAGTTCTACCTAATGATGTTTATAATGGTATAACAAATAGCTTTTAATGCTTCGTGGCTTCCACAAATCCTTTATTCAAATTAGTTGCTGATGAAATTAGAAATATTAGGCAAAATCTAACAAATAAAGGTTCTGCGTCAGTCTATCAATATTTTATAACCAGCTTCTTTTCGAACGTTGAATATATATATATATATATATAAAGGTTTAATGTGTTGAAAATAAAATTTCTTATGCTCTTAGTTTATTATAAGCACTGTATTAACAAAGTTGATATGTAATCTTACAACAAATTTCTTTTTCGAATTCTATGTCAATTTTTACACATTATGCAACAATGAATTCTTTTAACTTCTAAGAAATCTTATTCCCAAAAGAGTGCTCCTCGATATGTTTGATTAGACATTTTTAGTAAGTCTCTATTGAGGTTGTTATGAAACTACATAAGTTTGCCTCGCAAAATATATATGTGTGTATGTGTGTGTGTGTACATATGACAACACTGAACGATGTTATCGACCAGAAGTTTCTATAGGACCACATTTATTGACATTAAGTAAACACAACTAGAAAGCATTACAAGTACGAATTAGAATTCAGTTCATTGTTTAAAATTCATTGATGTGGAACAGTTGCCCTCCCTCTTTTATATTAAAACTGTATATATATATATAAGTACGTTTGTATAGAGAAAAAACTAGTATAGTAATTTAGGATAGTCGACTTTGTGCTAACTGTTCTAAACTACAGTGTGCTATAAGCTGTTTGGAAACTTTTTCGCTGACTGTAATGATCAGATACACTGTTTGTTTGTTTTTCGTATTTTTTACTATTTACTTTATATACTATGACAAGTTCGTAGTTATCAACTTAAATAAGTTGAAAATCTTTTGTTAGAATTTGAAATTGAAAATTTAAGTAAACTTTATTGTATCACATCGGAGTTTCCTCAAAGTAGAGTTTACATATCATATGATCTCACTAAGAAACATAACAAAGTATTAACAGCGATAACAGACACCAAGATGCAGGACAGGAAATACGTGATCTGAATTGTAAACGAAATTTGACAAGACATAAAAAAGTCGCGTTATGAGTGAAAAGCTTTGCGAAAGCAACTAGTAGTAAGTAAGGGAAGAAAGTTTTGATAAACATTCTCACAAATTCTGGAAGGTTGACATGATGACTTTCCACTTAGTAAGAACAGATGGTATGTCAATTATTCTAAATTGTCACCCTTAAAAAGTTGAAAAATTTAAAAGAGAGTTTATTAAGAGATCAAGTTGCGTGTAAAGTATTGTGCTTACGACAAAGATCTTGAATGCAAAATTCTAATGTGTACCTTAGCTTAAATGGTATCATGTCTTATCTTAATTCCAGAAAGTTCAATTGTTTATAAATGCGCTTGACATGGAATACTTAATGACGTAATGAGAAAAACTACACATCTTTTGTCCGATCAGTTGTGAATGAATGAATTATTTTAAAGGAAATTGAGGAATGAAATTCTACTTTTACTTTTTAACAAGACAATGTATATGATATAATGTAAGTGACAAATTAAACTACAAGATTCATGACGAATTATGAATTTTAAATATACTTAAGCAGTCATAAAATAAAATATATTTTTCACATGGTACTTCTTCATTTGGATACCATTTTTGGTACCTAATAGCATTTGAAAGTTCTGACATGTTGGACGAAGTGGTTAAAATTGTCTTTATTATGATCATTCTAAACATTTCTCTATGTGTTTGTGCATATGTACATTTATTTCATTAACAATAAAAACATGAACTCATGCCTTATGCTTAGCGCAAGGTTTTTCTTTTTTTTCTTACCTGTTGCTGTTTTTGAAACGAACATACATAGACGACTTTAGTTTCTATTTTATCTTTTTTACAGAGCGCGGCCTTATTGGCACCGGAAATGGACGAAATCACCATTATAGTCAGCAGACCAGGATGTTACAAATTTATCAATTATGTTTCCCAAGAGAGGGTCCTGACCACGTAGCTCAGATTTCCAATACTACAACCACTCTAATGTGTCTCCAGAGAGAGATAGTGAGGGTAAATAGAGACAAGATGGAAAATACTCCAGTTAAATGCAATAAAAAAAAAACATCTTTGTTGGATAACTTAAACTTGTCTTGCTCAATTCAATTCCTTTGTTTTGTTTAGTTGTATTTTACGTGAATCTTTCTTCTTTAATATCGAAAAACAATACTAATGTTTCACAACTCTAACTTGATGTTTCTGTTAGTTACAAAGGGTGATCCAAATACTGCTTACATGAATTAGTCACTTACACTTATGAAACAGTGCTAATTAACATCGATAACGATATTAGGGTTTGAATGTAAATTTCTCATTGAACGTAAAACTGGTACAACACTAAAAAAGTTGCTTATATTTACTCTCAGTGATCAAAAATGTTCATAAGTTCAATACGCGGGAAGAAAAAAGATTCCTGCGTGTCTTGTTTCTTTTTTCATTTTGTTTTGTTTTTTTTACATCTTATACATACTGAAATATGGAGATCCACAAGAAAAACTAATAAAGAAGAAATAATAATGTAAACAAGGCTTCACATTGTGTGCGTTTCAGAAACTCGTTTTTACGTCAACAGGAAGACACTATTTTTTACGGATGAAACTAGATGCTTGTAAAGCAGTTTTCATAAAGAAAAAAAGATGAAAAATAATATATTTTATTTCTAAAATATAATATCTAATACTTAAATATCGTTCTTCGAAATGTTTTTTTTCTATAGTTTCTACCTTTTAACATTTTATAAAATAATAGTAACATCCTATATTCTTAGAGTAAATCGTAGCGCATACCTTGACATTTCAGTTCTTTTATTGGGTTATCGATCGTCAAATAAATGTTCCGCCGCGGGGTTAAAAACACCCTTGTGAGTCACATGTGGTTTATCCTTATCAACATGGCGTAACCATTCTACCAAGGGGCGCTAAAATGCGTCCGGAATAGTAACCCTGATACTATGAGGGCCAATAAGGATGTTCGCAAAGTCGCTGAGCTATATGGTAACAGATTTTGTGCTTTGGACTCATTTAAAGATTTCAGGGCGCATTTTTTAAATTACGCTTGTATCTCCTCTCAACCTTTAGGACAAACCTTTAGCTTACCTCGAGTCCACCCTCCAAGTTTGATCTACAAGCTCTAAAATTACAAAATATGGGAGGAGCTCGTAATAAACAAACAAATTCACAAACACAAAACGTAGAGGATTACGGAGGTAATATAACACAACATTAAAGGACAACAATGGACCTTTAGGTCTATCGACGGAGTTCATACGTCCAGTTATTTTATCTGTGTGATATGTCAGGTGATCACCGTATGCAGACATAATGCTTTTATTTTACATCATAGCCTTTCCTTATAATTTTTTGAATTAGTTGAAACAATGTTGAAACTAAATCAAATAGCGATATTTTAATAAAACTTAAAATATTTGTATATAGTGATTAGGAGTGAAAAGTAGCATAGTATAATTATATCGTAAAGTCTTCAGACACAGATGAAGACGAATCACTACCTATTAAAACTGTTTAAGTGACTACGTAACAAGAAATGACACAATCTGAAGGAGTTACCAGAATAAAATGTTTTAAGGACATCTTGCTCTATAAAAAACCAATAATTCAAACATTGGCTTATAAAATTGTGAAAAATTAATAAAGCAACAAGTTAAAATCATATTCTAAAAACTAAACTAACAAAACAGTGCTTTTTATAACCACATTTTAATATACTAAATTTTCACTTAAAAATGCGTTAAAGTTTGAACATCATGTAAGGCTTAATTGTTTAAAAGGCAGATATGCTTTAAAAGTCACAGATGTCTAACAACGATCTTTGCACAGTTTGTAGATGCAAGCTGTTAAAAATAAACTTTTTAGCAGATCACAAAACAACAAAATGCTACAATATCTTTAGTGCAACCAATAGTTTGGTTGAATTATATATATTTTAAATGTTACATTTCAGCTGAACATTATTAACGTATTCTACTGTGTCTCTGATTTCCAGAGCACCAGGTGTTGTTTTTAATTTTGATGGATGAAATGTTATAACATAAAAGCAATGCCTCTAAAGGCTTATATTTAAATGTGTATCTGTTAAAACCGAGTCATTTTGTTACGGATTATAATTAACGATAATGAAACACTAATGTGAAACAAAAGATAGGTACTTACTCCGTAACTTTGCTCTGGAGGAATAATGACAAAATATATTGTTAATGATGTTCCACGCCTCATATTGATACCACTAATACCTCTCTCTTTACTTACACACAGCTGATAAATTCGACAAGTATACCATCTCTCTCATCTTTTTCTTTCGTGTTATAATCACCTTTCCAACATGGACCATCTGCGGCACCAAATAGTCTCCGGTTGGAAATAGAGGGTTTCGTTAAGAAAGAGCGTCAAGACTTTGACTTAAACGAATTACTGACTCATTAGGGTAATCCGCTGTTAACTTCGTTTGTTCAAGTCATTAATCACTGACAAAAGTCGGGGACTGAGCAAGCTTCTTCCTAATGGAGCAACCTAAAAGAATCTCTTCCTGTTTTAATGTATGATGCTTTTTCTCGCCTAACACAAAGTGATATGTACTCCGAAATGACTGTATATAAGCTTCCCAGATTTTGTTTTTTGGTGTTTTTTCACTCTTCTTATAAAACAACATTATAAATGTATGTAAAGACGCGTGACCGATAACTAAACATTATAATTTGGTTTTCTAAGCCTAAATATTACTCAATCTCTTCTACTTACGAAGTTTATTCCTTAAATTATGCGCATTTTTTCAATGAGTATATTTATTTCAAATGTTGAAGAATCTTAAGATAAAATAAACCTTCATATTACATTACCTTACTTGATTTTTAAAGTAAAAGTTACTGTAATGAATTGTAATATAAACGCATTTAATAAAGTTATAAAGTGGCTCTCAAAATCAATATTGTTTTGTTTCGTACTTTTACCTTTGTTATTACTGTACTATTTAACTCACAGTATGAGTGAAAAGAGAGTTTAGTGATGTGATGGTATTTCAAAATGTTGCCGTAATCTAATCTTTCCTCAACCATTCTTTTTAGCTTTTGTTTTTTCTTTTAAAAACAATAAACCTGTAAATAATAATTGTTTACATAAATGTTATTATAAAATGCAAATGTTAATTTATTTTCATAAAAAATTAATCCAGCACATTTGTTCGAAAATCAGTATACTCATACAATGTTTTAAGTATACTTCGCTTTCAGTACAAGTGTTTATGGATGTATGCATACAGATAGAGTGTGTGTGCGTTTGTTAATATGCATGCATTTCCATTTTCAAGTATCTCCAATAATAGCAATCACAAAAATGTTTATATAACTATTTTGTTCAGATAAGTATTTCAACAGGTATACTGATCCATGCAGAATTTTTCCCATTATCAGATCTCGATCAATGTTACAAGTCCATTACATTGTTCATTCTATACTGTTCGTTGTTTAGCATGGGATGATTTGTAATGTACATAGAAAACTGAACTAATGTAAGCTTGGAAATTATTTTGTCAATAATAGACTCAATCTGTACCACGACTATATAGGCAGAACAGTGTATAGTAAGAAAATTTTCAATATTTGTTTCGAAAAACTTAAACTACTCAGTCATGTTATTTTCGTAAGATAGTTTAATAAAGGACAGTATCATATAATTTATAAATGTCATTTATTTAAGATTTATAAGATACTGTTGCTTAAAAATATGAGTACTTTATATCACTATGTTTTTATGTATATTTTTTTGCTTCCAAAATGTGGAAAAATAAATACATAGTCTACTTCTGTTTTATGATAAAAAATATGCGATTGATAATAAATATATAGAATATCCAGAAAATATTGACCTTATTTTTAACATACCTAATAATTTTTATTTCTTCTTAATGTGTCCTCAATATGTGAGGAGCTATTGGTCCACTGGACGAGGTTTGAATAAGAATTTTTCTGTGCCTCACCGTTAGCATATGTGTGTTTTCTTATAGTAAAGCCACATTCGGTTATCTGCCAAGCCTACCAAGTGGAAGCGAACCCTTGATTTTGGCGTCGTAAATCAGTAGACATACCGCTGTACTAGCGGGGAACCCACCGTTAGTAGAATGCAACCTATTTCGGTATCTGGACAAGAAACAAACTTGTGGAAGCAGTTCAAAGTTCTGGTAAGGAAACGTGGTCAAACTTGGAGCCAAGTCATAGCAATATGCAACGGTTTTCTTTCATTGCTTGTCTTCCATTTCATTAATGATTTTACACAAAGTCAAACATCCAAAAGTTTTATTTTAATTACTTTAAACTCTGTGATTTACGTACAAGTAACAACTGAATCAAGGCAGTGTGAGAGAGAACTAATATATACATATATATATAAAGAGAAAGAGCGTAGACTGAATGAACAATTATCTGCAACTCTGATCGTATGACTCGTTTGCATAACAATAAGCTGAGGGGTGACTGACTTTATAGCAGTTGCGTTGCTTTGTCATATCTATAACATTTTTTAAGTATTTTATGTAGAGTATTATCTTATCTTAAATTAAATGCTTTAAAAATTAGTAGCCAGCCTCGCCGATTGCTCATATGAGAAATCTATGATGAGTTTGGGGGTATCAGTTGAGAATCTGATTATTGAATAAAGCACAATGTTACACTTATAGAATGTGGCAATATTAACAAATAAGACGTATTTTCTAAACAATACAATTTTTCAATACAGCTTTCTCAGTTTCTTAGTTGGAGCTAACAGTCTATAATGAATAGAATGAAAAATAATGTATGATCAGAGCATAAGGCACTCTTTTGATGTTAAACAGATACAGAAATATGCTTCATTCAGTGTTTAGGCCTAGTTTATCATGCAGCTAAATATTAACAACTTCTTGTTCCATATTGTTAAAGTTGTACGAAATAACTTATTATTATTCAATAAACTATTTTGCAACGGAAATTTACAAAGGTTGAAAGAAAAGTAAAAATTTTAAATTCAGCCTTTTAAACCCTAACGCAAAAGAAAAATAAAACATAAAATACACATTTATTTCAATATGAAAGTCATCCTTATAAAACTTGTTTATTTTGTTTGCGAATTCACCGGAAATAAAACGAAAACTAGAAGCAAAAATCTTATTGATATCTCCTCAAAACTTAATACATTTATTTTAAAAATTGATTAATTTTTAAAGTGCAAACATTAAATTGCATCAAAGTTTAACTACCATTATCATACTCGACGTTTTTCCCTAGAAGTATGCATAACGTGCAGATATTACAAGCACATAAAATAGAAAATATTATGATAAATTAATCATTCTTTTCTGTATTAAATTGTTAAGAAGCTTTAGAGGAATTACTAAGCCTGTAAGCTTTAATTATACATACTTATTATTATTAAAGCTCTATATGCATTTTTGTCGTTCTAAGTTCACAAACTTTATAAAAATATTTCATCGTATAGATATATGCCCATTTCATAGATTCTATTCATACTTTTAAAGATTCTATAACGAGCATGTTATTCTCTTTATGTAACATTTAACTCATGATCCTATATATGTTTATGTTGATATAATAGGTTGTCAATTACTTGAATGGAACTTTGTAATGGTGATGTTTACTTAGAGAAAATATTTATAAAAGCATTCGAAACTGGTAAAACTGGTATCATAGCGCTATGCAATGAAATTGAACTATTCATGCTTTGCTCATGAAAGTGATGATATAACTATTGCGATGACCACAATTCTGTTTCTCGTATCCAAACTGGCTTGTAAAGACTTGTATTGGATTAGAGAGACAGAATTGTACTTGTACCACCCACAAAGATTTTTGCAACAAGTCGTGCTCCAGCCATTGTAAGCAAACTGCAGTCTTTTGCAGGTGAGAATTCATGGAAACAAGCCAGTAACAAAAGCCGTTCAAGTGTTTCTCACAACAGTACGCAAGACAATCAAGTGGATTTCCGTCTGGGAAAGCGTCACAATTTACTTTCGCAGAAGTTGCTTCCACACACATATCAGTTTAACAATCATATATCTGAAAAATCCCGTATATAAAATGGGTTTCAGGCTATTCCCACCAAAGACATACTGATGAAGTAGGCGAAAGCAGCGCCTATGGATTTCTGGACAATGAAACTGTTAAAACGCACGCCGATAGACCGTTATCATCGTAGATTACATATACCATAAAATATTACAATGGAAAATGCACTGCAAAGCTATTGTAAAGACATACTGTCGTCAAATCCAGCATTGCGAAATGAAACGAAATTGATTGTAACGTCTTGGTAACACTCAAAAATCCCAGTCACACCAAACATGCTCACCCTTTCAGCCGTGTGAGTGTTATAATGTGACGGTCAATCCCACTATTCGTTGATAAAAGAGTAGCCCAAGAGTTGGCGGTGGGTGGTGATGACTAGCTGTCTTCCCTCTAGTCTTCCACTGCTAAATTAGGGACGGCTAACGCAGATAACCCTCGTGTAGCTTTGTGTGAAATTCAAAATAAACCAAACCAAAATTGTTTTAATAAAACATACTCAACGTTTGTAGGAAATAAATAGTGTGACTGGGCGTTTTCAATGGGAATAATAAAATAAATACTTGAGATTTAAAAAAGTCAAATTATAGAAATATATAGTCTTCTAGATACTGTCTTAACTATGGGGATTTAAATAAAATGATAATGCGTTCTTTAAAAGAAACGCACTGGCAAGATTAAAGTTTTCTATCCTAATGTCTTTTTTATTTTATTATGATAATTTTATGTACCAGTGTCGTATAATATGAAGTGATTGAAATGTAAGTGTTTTTATCAAGCATGAAGTGAACGAAAAGATAACCATTGTAATCTGCAGAAAAAGTTGATTACAATGCGCACCAAAGTGTTTGTTGAACACTACGCATCTGAAGAATAAGACAGTATATTGGGGAAGTAAAAGAAACAGAAGAACATCACGTTTGGAAACAGCAACAATGCCTCACTGGTAAGAGAGTTTGATTTATTTAGCGCTAAGTCCTATTTCCGTAGAGGTTCTAGGTGCTGCCTTGGGGAAATGGCAATTAATCTTACTTAGGGGCATGGTAACGTGAACAGATCTTCGAAGTGCGTTCTTTTATTTTTATATGACCTCTCAGGATGCTTTCGGTATTTTTACGCATTTAACCCTATAATGCTTGGTTAATATTTCTACCTTCACATTTTCCTGAAGACAAAATATTTTGTTTTTCATATACCTGCGAGAAATGTTCACACATTGTTCCACAACTTCAAAGTTAAAGTGTTTCTAAAGTCTTACGAAACACTGTGGTAATAACTTTAATAAAGGTTCCGTAAGACCCATACCAATAAAAAGTTAACACTGCTGATGAAGTTTGGCCCGGCATGGCCTAGCGCGTTAAGGCGTGTATTTCGTAATCTGTGGGTCGCGCCCGAGTCGCGCCAAACATGCTCGCCCTCCCAGCCGTGGGGGCGTTATATGTGACGGTCAATCCAACTTTTCGTTGGTAAAAGAGTAGCCCAAGAGTTGGCGGTGGGTGGTGATGACTAGCTGCCTTCCTTCTAGTCTTACACTGCTAAATTAGGGACGGCTAGCACAGATAGCCCTGGAGTAGCTTTGTGCGAAATTCCAAAACAAACAAAAGCTGATGAAGTTCATAGTGAAATTTTGTTGTTGTTTTTTTTAAATTACATTCGTAACTGTTATTTCAGCTAGAAAAATAAACATTTAACACAGACTGTGAGATATTACCGTTGAATTACTTGGAAAAAAGTATCCCAAGATTTGACGGTAGGTGGTGTTGACTAGTTGCTTTTCGTCTAATTTATCACTTTTAAATTATGAACGATTAGCACACATAACCCTTGAGCAGTTTTGTATGAATTTCAACAAATAAAATATATCCAAATAATAATTTTAAAAAATTATGAAAACCTTTTTTTTTCTACTTTATGAATCGAAGAACAAACTAACGTATAATTTAGCTAAATAATTTTTCCATTTTCCATTACGTATTACTTATTTAAAAATGAAAATAACAAGTAAAACGGTACAGCGGAAAGTCTACGGATTTATAACGCTAAAATCATCAGTTTGGTTCCTCTCGGTGGTCTTAGCAGATAGCCCGAAGTGGCTTTGCTGTAAGAAAAACAGACGACTGAAACGTTAACAACTTTAAACAGACGCTCGTTTTCACTGAACTTTTTTGTTCTTAAATACCATCTAAGATAACGATAATCAGTTATGCTATGCGCATTTTCCCAAACAATTTTTATAAAATAAATTTAATTTTCAGTGTAAAGTAGAAAAGTATAATCTAGAAAGTAGAGCGCTCGTGAAGCTTAATAAATCTCTTTAAAACACTCATGGACACGTTAACAAACTCTGCAGAGATGTTTTGTTTGTTTTTATTATTAATCACAAAGCTGAATAAACGGCTGTATTTTTTTTACCCATCTCATGTATTGGAACCTAATTTTTAGTGTTATAATCACTCGAGCTTGCCCCTGAGTTATAGGGGTGCTGACAGGAAAGATCCTATTGTTAGAAGTTTTATCATAATAGTTGGATAAACTAATCCAAAATGTAAATGTTCTGTTTCCTAACATATATTTCCGTAGAGGGAATACAAGCTAAAGCACAGATATTTTATTAGAATATCAATTAAACTTAGAATTAATACAGAGTTGAGTATGTTATATAAAACTAATTTTGAATATGCGAATCATCAAGTTACATGGTAGCTATAACAGATATAAAGTCGTGATTGAACAGTAGGTATCATACTACATTTCGACATTGTCACCAAAAATAATCTATTTCGGGAAGGGCACTTAATACCCTTTCCCGACGCAAAATATTAATATACACAGATAACGAAGATGTGTTCAGATTGAGGATTTGTGATTTAAAAAAGAGGATATCTCTTGTAGTTAATGATATTGTAAAAGAGAGTAACATGAATTAGATTTCAGTACAAAGTCCATCCAGAAAGACAACTATAAAACATTATAATTCAACTACAGTAAGCATAATGTAGCTTATTCTAGAAGGTGAGAATACACGTGCCTCAAACAACAATTAACAATAAGAAGAATCTCAGAAAAACAATGAGGTATAAGTTAACAAAGTCAAAGCATAAAATGGATGGAGAATAAAACGGATATTCACTCTATATCCACACGAAAACAGCTGGGAAATAAGTCATCCTCGTATATTCTATGGATTATGGAGAGTACTCAGGGAGGAGTAGTGTATTTTGGATATGATATTTTTACAATGGAGATTTTTCTATAGAAATTACACTGCGTAGCTCTTGGAAAAGCACTTTATCGTCATGTAGAGAATGAATGGACATGGTGACATGAATGATCAGACTACAAAATCGATTTAATACTAGATGTACTTCTGCAGGGTCCCTGGAAGTGTTCTGTTTCAAGAGAAAATTAAACCAAAATTAGGAGTAAGAAATATTTTTATTTCTCGTTTCTCAAGTTCATATATCATGCTCTGCTTTAGTGTCCACTGACTGACTGGGTGAAAGTGGTTAAAACAGGTAAGCCCTCCAGGTTGTCTCCGGCCCCCTTTCGGGTAAATAATGTACTCAATTTTCTGTTTAAAATAATTCTTCTCTATTATTTCTTCAGAAACATTTACATACATTGTCATTCCTTATAATAACGTTAGTTTAATAAATTAGATTAGAAAATACGTTCCTTCGATTTGTTAAAACGTTGTATGATCTGATTTACAGACATATACGTTTTTGTTGTTTAAAAACTACGGTTCCAAATACTTTTTGATCCTTTCTAAATATTCACTTTAACTTACCACAATGAATGCTAAATGAAATATTCTTTTGTCTTGTATAATCACAATGAAAAGGCTTATTACTTTTCTTTTCTTTTGGATAAGTGAATATTACTGTGCGTTATGTTTTTCGATACCGATAATATTTAGTTTTGTTAGTCACTGTTTTTCACGAATTTATAGAGTTCAAGTAACAGACTTCTTTATCTTGAGCTCAAGAAAAAGAAATACATAAAAAGTGTTGGTATGAATTAGGTGGCTAATAGGACAGGTTGGTTTCAAATTCATCTTAACAACTAAATATATAAGCAAAAACTTCTCATTCATTTCAAAAGAAGAAAATTTATACATGTATTAAAGCCGCTCTCACTGAAGTCTTCCAAAAACAACAAAATATAAAAAGATTCGCATATCAGAAACAAAATTCGATGCATCTTTTCAAATGTTGTTTCATATCATTTATATTGTTTATTTTAAAATACTGGTTAGTATATTGAAAATGTCATTTTCAAGAATAAGCGTATAAACACGTTGCGAGAGTAACTTAAGATGGTACACATTAGTAGATGTTATTTTTTCTAAAGTTTATTGGTAGTCGTCATTCAAACATCATAAAAATATTAATGATGAAAAATCAAAGATAACACAATATAGTTATCTTCTTATTTTATTTTGTTATAAATCTAGATTTACTTTAAATAACATTCCACAGCCTTTAAATCGTACTCGTATATAACATTGGCATACAAAGAAATAACATCTTAGGATGCAATATTTTTCTTTTAAATTTTTCAACTGATATACCAATATTGATATATTAATGTTATCTGTATATTATTAGATGCCTTAACAATAAAAGGATTTTAACTGATATTTAAGATATTACTAAGCTGTTTTACTATTATAGAAATACGGTGAAAAATAAATAGTTTCTCCCGGAATTTTAGGAAGATCTGAAAATCAAAGGTATTCTGGTATTTTCCTTCCAAAATTATTTGTCTTTTAGTTTTATTGTTATCAAATAAAGCATAATAGGTTATCAAATCAACTAATATTCTATTTTATTTTTTGGTAAAAATGCTGGAATATCTAGCATAGTTTACTGAATTTCCTTTAATCTTTTAAGGTATTTTGAAATTTCCTTTGAGTATAAGCCTTTATAAGTAATTGTAGTTATATATGTGCTAAAGTATCATATTATTACAATACCTTTAATCTATTGCAATAAGAACCACTTTTCCTACAGATTTATTAAATAGAAATATATACAAGATACTTTAATTTTTATAAAACTTCACTTTCATTCATTGTACACCAACCTATTGCCTGGTAAGTAGTAAACTGCAGTTGACTCAGCAGATAGTTCATTTTGCAATTTTGTACTTAAACAACTATTTCTTGAACTTATATTTCTAGTAATAATTTCTCCATAAGCCATACTTTTTATGGTAGCACAAACTACATCCAATTACATACTCCTTAGTTAATTATTAATTAACAGTTCAAGCAAAGATTTCTTAATATGCAGAAAGATGGATATTGAATATCAAAAAAGGATTTGCTTGAACTATTAATTAGTAGTGACACAAATTAGCCCCTCCCCAGTGGCAGAGCGATAGGTCTGCGGACTTATACCGCAAGAACTCGGGTTTCGATACTTGTGGTTGGCAAAGCACAGACAAAAGACTTTCGTGTAGCTTTGTGCTTAACTATAGACATACATTAATTAAAAACTTCCCAATAAATTCTTATAAACTTCTTAAAACTTCATTTTATTAAGTTTACTTACTGAAGAAAAAGAGAGGCTTCTTTTTAAATACTTAATGCCTTAATTTTTTTTTAATTTTCTCTAATTTATTCCCATCTTCTTTTAATATTTTATATTATTTTTCTTGGTCAACATTCTACTGTTTCGATATTTTCAAAAAATTCTTAATTTCCCTTCGGCCAGTGTTGTCATCAAGAAGTTTAGTCTTCAATTAGTTTTATTTCTAGCAAAATAATCACATTCTTGTTACGTGTTCCAAAGGATTTTTATCGTTGGGAAAACACCTTTTTATTTATTGGTAAAAACATTCTAAAGTTCAATCCGCGTTTTATTTCTTATACCACAAGTTCTACAAACTCAATGAATGATGGATCTGAGTCACAAGTAAAATTACATAGTTGTTAAATTTATTCCCGTATCTAGGCTAAACTCAAAAATGCTAATTAAGACACGCTCTAACATAATAACTGTTCCACAACCCGATAAACACTACCTAATTAATTCATTAACGTCCTGATTTACAAAAGCTCTCTGGTACTTTAAAATTATCACAACATTTCCCCCCTAAGTTTCTAGCCAACTGCAGACGTAGCGTCATATTTACACACTCAAAAAGTTACGAAACATAACACGTCATCACAGCGTTCTGCCAAAACTCTCTGCAGTAAACAAAACAGACGTCTAAACTAAACACTTAAAACATAGCCTGCAACAATATACTAGTTAAAAGAAAAATCATTGACTTTTTATCACCTTTCCTATTCCATATTGCTCCATGATTTGATTAGCAAGCCTAACTAATAGGAGCTAATTGTATTAACATACAATAAACTGTTTTAAATTTCGATTTCGAAATATACATTTAAAATAGATATAAAATAATCCGTTCTTAAAAAATAAGAACTACGACCGTTATCTTGTTTAAAGTCGTTTGATAATATTATAAACGCAAAATTTCGCGGAAAACTACTCGAGAGGTAACAGACGTCCCTAATTTAGAACTGAAAGACGATTAGTCATCACCGCTCATCTTGAAGTATTATTAGGCTTCTCTTTTACCAACGAGAAATGGGACTGACTGTTTCTTTATAACGCCTCCATGGCTGAATAAGCGAGAATATTTTGAAGAAGGGAGCTTCGAACCGGAGACCCTCCGGTGGAGAGTCAATTGCTGTAACCACCTAGCCCAACGTACGTGCAAAGAATTTTATGATAGGCATTAAATGATACTCTTTATATTAAAAATGGTGTATTTCATTGAAAATAAATTTGATTCAGCCTTTGTAATTACATTAACTGAAGAAGAGTCCACTTTTTGTAAATAAACATATTACATAATTATTTTACCATTCCGAAATGTTTATATTACGTGTATTATGTTTCTGTTGCTCATTGCAAATTTAATAACAGAAAGTTGCGTTCGACAATTATAATTAAAAACACTTAAAACGTATATTAATATATTATGATAAACGTAAATAAACAGCTTTTATAAGGCATTTTTTTACCGGTAATTTAGAATAGTAATATTACAAGTACATCTGTAGGTTCTCCCTAGTGGCACAGCAGCAGGTCTACGGAGTTACAACATTAAAAATGAGTTTCGATACCCATGGTGGGCAGAGGACAGATAGCCCATTGTGTAACATTGTGCTTAACTACAAACGAACACACATAAGTTTATTTACGTCAATGAAAAAAATCTCTTTTTTTTAAATGAACACTGCTTTTCTTCCTGTCTCAGGTATTAAATATAAATTACGCAAAACACATTTTATATTTTAAAGCGATAGATTCAAAGGTATTCAGCTAGTCAACACCACCTACCGCTAACTCTTGACTACTCTTTTACCAACGAATCAGTGAGATTGGTTATAACATAACAATTCCCCCATATCTGAAAGAACAAGAATGATCGGTGATGAGATTCCAACCCACAATCCGAAGATTGCGAATTAAGAGCTTCAACCACCACTTTTGTGAAGATAAAAATTTTGAATATAACGAAGAATATTCACTGATCTCCACATGGTACAGAGATTAGTGAGATTATTACTCTCAATAGGTGGCGCCCTCTTCTGTCCTAAAGGATTAGCAGTTGTACATAGTTGTGTGTGTGTGTGTGTTTTTTCTTATAGTAAAGCCACATAGGCCATCTGCTGAGCCCACCGAGGTGAATCGAACCCCTGATTTTAGCGTTGTAAATCTGTAGACATACCGCTGTACTAGCGGGGGGCTGTACATAGCTTACTACCGCTGCTGATAAATAAGCATGGCTACAAAAACCACTAATAACTCATATATGCGTCAATGTTAATTAATTAAAATTATTCTAATTATCCCAGAGGTAAAAAATAATGATATCATTAATTCAATAATTTTATATCAGGGACACTAATATTTCAATTTCCATTATCCTTCCGATATGCTGACAAACAATAAATTGTATTGCACTAATACACCTACTACATTGTTTAAACAAATGCGTTTACAATTAAACTTTATTTGGGAAAATAACTGGCACGTTTTTATTAAAGCAAGGGAACAATATTAGATTCCTTAGAACATACTTAATCTAGTATTACGCACTACTCTTGTAATCCCAGAAACAAAATATAAAAATTATAATTTCCTTAAATTGAGGAACGTATCTGGTTTGTTATATTTAAAATAGCCGTTAACATAATGCGTTTAATTCATATTTTCTGAGTTAATATATAAATATAATAAGATGATATTAATGCTTTCTAAATATAATTTCAGTGCAATTGTATGAAAGTATTGGTGAGTTCTTCATACAGCCAATAAAAAAACAAACACAGCCATTGCTTTCTAAGGTTTTAAGTATATTTCTTTCTAGAGAATTAACGATATTACATTCTACCATTGTCATCAGAAAAATACTCTAAGAATAATTAAAACAGCAGTAGCAATTCATTACAACTCTTTTCTTTTTTGTTACTAAAAACAGCAGTAGCGCATTAGTGTAAACTAGCAATGCTTATAAAATTCGGCGTAGACAGTATTAAAATCATGGTTCTGTTGCCAGAATTAATAATTTCTCATTCTACAAACTTTACCTTTATTTCATACTGGATAAATGTCATTTTGATTGCAAGAAATATACTTTTGTTGTCAATGTTTTTCATTCGAGAAATTTTTATATTATCATTGAGAAACTTTACAAATTCTACTTTACTTTCGTATATTATACCATTTTTTGTTTAATACATTTAATTCCAGTTAATATTGAAATATAATAGGTGTCTGTGATGTGAGAATGAGGGTTATAATGGTTAATTCGAAGTTCGATATTTTTGACGAGCCCTTTATATAGTTTTGCAATTAAAAACAAATAACATCTTTCTTTAAATGTTTCCTATAAGGAAATTAAATCACGAAAACAAGTTTTTCGGAGTGTGTTTTTAATACAGTGTAGCACCTACTTCATGTTCACAATACTGAATTCGTAAATATTTAAATTTTCTTACATTTGCTTCAGAGGTCTTGCATTAACCTTTCTCCATGAGACTTGGAGAGTTTCTATTACTTTGCACATTCTGATTATTTATCCCATTTCACTTTTTACTGTTTTTCAGCTTTCGTGTAATGTAAATTGTTGCTTGAAAATTATGTTTTCATAAAGTATACGCAGATTTAAAAAAAAAATTATATAAAACAAATTGTATTTTTATATTTTTCATATAATAGTAATTCATTACGGAAAGAAAGCGTGGCGGCCCTCATGCACAACAAAATTTTGCTCTTTCTTACTTAGTACGTCATGGAATTTTACTATTATTTTTTTAGCTTATGTAGAAATTATTTATAATACTTTACAGGAACTATAGGTACAGGCAATGCAGTAGCGTGTTGTTGCAGTTATTAGTCGTAGAGTCACGTACGATATGCTTAGCACCTAAATATTTGGTTGACAGCAGCTCTTGTCATTTTAATAGCATAATAGGTAGAATTTAGAGTTATAGAAACATTTCACGGTCCTTCCGAGGAAGGGTATTTGTTTACTGAATTTGTTAAATGACTTATAACCAAAAGACAAAACATTTTGAAGAAGGGAGACGTCATTTCGAGAAAATTCAAACAACATCACGTTTCGAAAGGAAATCCGCAACAGTATCTCCCATGCGTATATTGAAGGCTGCAGCTATGAAAAGAAACCCTATAGCCCCTTTCCCACCAAAAAAAAAAAAAAAGGTATTGCAATAAAGCAGAGCATACCTACTGGAATAGGTATCTAACTAATGAGTGAGGATTCGAAACAGGAGAACGCTCACACAAGAAGATGCTCTTAAGTTTCATATTCGCAACTCAAACTCGACGGCTATTTTCACAAGAAAAACAAGGCCAAAGAAACCCTTATCACAACAGTTTAACTACATTTCAATGAAGTATCCCTATGGAGGTCCAATGTGCGTTTCTGCATCTAATCTATTCAAATATGGTAATGGAGAAAGACGTGCACGTATAGTGGAATATATAGAGAATGTTTCTCCAAGTATGTGATCTGTGTCTAACTTTACTGCCTTTCAGTAAAACAACGGAAAGACGGTAACAGGCAGTAGTGCATAACCATCAAACTGAGCAATATCAACGATAGGGAGTCATGGACGTGGAACAGCATCCTCATAATATGCAATTAAATCACAACATAGCTTAGATTTCTAATTAATTAACCACACGGGAAGAAAGAGTACTCTTGGTAATATTAATAGCAATATGCTTTAAAGCTCTTGCACAGTTACCTCATAAAACAAAATATGTGCAATGTATTACTTAACAAAGTTACATAATAGCTGTCAGTATAGAACCTTTTGAAGAGTACAGCTATTAAATAGGAAACCTCGGGTCAGTAAAGCTTTCAACCATTTTAGAAAGTATCTTCCAAAAATTATTCGTGTCGTTAATTTTTATTTTGAAATTTGATGAAAACATTTTCATATCTCTTATTGAGGTGGCTCATGGACGAACAGCTTCAAATTATAATCCATGCTGTTGTTGTTTTTCTCAAGCACTTTAAAGTGTGTACACTATTCCGAATGTTATTTCTAGATCATGTTCCTCAAAGTGTACTTTTCCTAGATGGTCGATTTAATCTCACTTTAAGACCCACTTTCTAAAAATATAAAACAAAGTTTTAATTACGCTACACCTGTGTACATAACTAAAATAACTATCAGTTCAAAATTAGAACATGAACGTTCCCTTTATAAGACTGATAATGGTATAAAAAAGTATAAATTTGATCTATACTCTTATTCCGTAGATCGCATACAAATACGTATAATGGAAACTGAATTCGTGAAATACTCTCAAAAATTAAAAATTCCTTTCAATGTCGTTTTTCATGAGTAAGATTGTTATTTTTACTGTCAAACACTGTTCTGGTTATTACATTAAATTAAATTGCTTTTGCGTAAAAAAAAAACGAGTTTAAAATAGATAACGACAGACACTTAGCGACTTTTCCAGCACTGGAAATTAAGGAAACCATGTAATCCTAGAAAAATGTATAAGAACTTACAAAAATAATAACACCCATCTTCTGAGTGTGTGCAGTACAATAATGTGTATAATAACAATCGAACAAGTTAAATAAGTCAATATGATTACTGTGTAATTAATATTTCATATTTTGTTCTACTCAGAAATTTTCAAAGGAAAGACGTCTAATTCAGCGGTAATAAACATAATACCTTAAACAGAACATCAAGCTTTTTTACATAAATTCATACACTTGAAAATGACAAAGATAGCGTTATTATATCTGTTATATGTATGTATATAAGTATTGCTTTTTCTTTTAATATGAACGTTCACTTACTTGTGTAGATATATATAAAGCTGGTTATGGACAATAAATGTTGGTTATTCCTGATACTTTTTTGAAAATTTTGAACTGCATATATTATCTGATAGGTAAATATGAAATTAGTTTATTTATTATTGCTACTTTATTGCTAACTGCTTGATTGAGAAATATAGGAAAGAGTTCATTATTTTTACCTGATTACTGTATTCGATTAAAATATTTTCGAATAAGAATACTTGATGTCGCAAATTATTGTAATACTTACTTAGTGATGGTATTTGTGTAGTAATCGCGGATTTTTGCTTATTTTCAGTATTGCAGTAATCATTGGAATTTCTTTAGTACTTGTTGTTATACGATTGCTAACGGATGTAAAATTTTCTTATAAGAATTGATTTGCTTATAGTACTTACACAAATTATGAAAACCTCGTGTTCACGTAATCAATAACAGTAGAGTTGACATTGATCCTTACTTTAACATCAAGTTATATTTCATATCGGCTAAAACTTGGAGACATTGGTACAAGTTTGCACAATGTTTCTATTGACGTACGAAAGACTACGTACGTTCTCAAATCGGTGTATGAGAAAGTATTCCAAACTTTATAATGTGTTATGTTTTAAAATAATTTAGATTATGTAATTAATATAAGAGTCATATTTACAAAAATAGCATTGTTAATAACTGAGTGCCTTTGTGATATAGTTTCATAGGTCCAGACTGTATAACTTAATGAAAAAAATATTGTTTTTCCAAGGGAATGCAATTTTCTTTTCTATAATATATATATATATATATATTACACATAAACTGTAACACACATGCAGAAATTGTCCATTGCATGAAGTTCATTATTATCTAACTATTTTTTATACAAATGCACTCATGATAGATTACATATTCATATAACCTGCATTTAAATTAAACTACAACTTTAAAAAAATTCTCTAAACAAATTATTAGCTCTTACATAGTTTTTTTATTCGTTCTCTTCAACTAAGCATTTGTGGTATTTTTGATAATTTAAAATATTAATATATTCTATACTTTTCTAAAACGACGACAACCTCACATGTAAAAAAAATCTTTTGTAGATTATACTTAAATAATCGCTCCAGGAATTCATCTTTTGTGAGCCTTTTAATCATAAATAACGTAGTTGTAAATAATAAAAATTGGCAGTTACGTTTATTTAAGTTTAGAGAAAAAAAATCAATATTGATAGGTTACATACAGCAATTATGTTTCCTTTGTATTAGTGTCATTCCACATTGTAATCCTAATGAGTTTAGGAAAGAACGTGTTCATGAAATCAATTTAACACAAAAATACGATCGAAACACCTGACTGCTATCGAAAGGTGAACCTTTCTTCTTCAGAGGCATACTGTTTCCAGTTTGCCCTTTAAGAAGAAAAGTCCACCTTTTGAAAGCTCACGAGTTATAGGGTATCGTTTTTTTCTTTGGAATGTCAATGAGTATGTTTATATTTCACAACTAAGGACCCAAGTCCGATGTTGTATTGTGAATCGATCGATAAGTAGGTCTTAACATCTGGTCCTCACTTCAGTAGTACTGGTGAACACTTACAGAAGCATCTGTGTAAAAGCAGGCTAAACTTACACTAACGTCACGAATAGCCTTTACTTGTGTTACACCAAATGTATTTGTATGTGTAAGAAAGAACGATGGTGCTAAATAGTTCATGAAGAAGTTATATCTTAAAAATAGCAAGAAAGTTAGGACAAAATATTTTAAAAAATATCGTAAATGTACAATAAAAAACTTACGAATATTCATATAATTTATAAAATGTTGTGAGAAACGCCGAAAGCGGACACTAGTAAACTAACAAATATTTATATAGTTTACGAAATGTAAGAAAAGCCGTAAGCTTACAACGGAAAACTTGCGAATATTTATATAGTTTATAAGATGTTGTAAGAAACGTGGTACACGTAGAAAGAGAAACTTACGAATATTTATACAGTTTATTTTCGGAAAGAAAACATTTTGCTTCGCACGGATGCTCTAAGAAAATACTTTCTACCATGTCAATTCGGCTGATTTAATTTGTTTGTTAGACATCGCGCTAAGCTAAACGAGTGCTATCAGCGCTAGTTGTCACTAATTGTTAAACAATAGACTAACCTCAACCATTGTAAGTTCTTGGACTATGCTTCTCAAACTCAATAATAGGAGATCATTGCTTTCCTTATGACGTGCTTGGCTGATTTGAACTATTTTTTCTGAAATTTATTAAAAGATTAACATCCTACATTTAAAAACTAAGAAGTTTGCAGCCTATTGCATTCTCATTCTGACATTGGTTCTTTTCATAAATATGTAATTGTAATAATACAAGATTAAAAACAAAGTTGAATATGTTGTAATGTGTCAGTCACATTACATCTGTATCCAAAGCCGACTAGATCTTTAACCCATTAGCAGGGCTTATCAGGCCGGCTGAGATGCGATAGATATAGTAGTGGTCTATGAGCTTTATAAATATATATATATATATATCACTTTTTCTCATGAACTATAGCTAGTGTTGTATGAGTCAAATTAAGGTTTGTAACTACTACCAGTTTTTATTTATAGCAGAAATAGAAAATAATAGAGAGTTGCTAAGAGTTTCCTATTTTTCTTTTTAGTTAATTTCATTTCAATCTATACATCTACTTAACATCATGAACATTTTTTATTTTAATCATACTCTAATAGGATGATTAACATCATGAACATTTTTTATTTTAATCATACGCTAATAGGATGTTTAGATAAGAACTATTAGTAAAACCGTATTTATTTTATCTTAATTTAACAAATAATATATACTCTTCAAAAAAAGAAACGCAAAAGGCAAAATATGAGACAAATTGTTAACAAGTTTATTCCTGGTAGTTCTGTATGACATGTGTGAAACTTCGCACATTCACTGCTGAACATCCAAAGTCTGCAAAGGCGAAGTCCACGCTCACTAGGTGAAGTTTAACGTCACTCAACGTCAGTAACGAGTATGCCCCCCGTGAGCATCAATAACTGCTTGGCATCTCCTGCCCATGGAAGCGATGAGATGACGAATCACATCCTGTGTAATGGCTGTCCATTCAGCCTGCAAAGCTGCTGCAAGCTGAGGTAGAGTCTGCGGTTGAGGTTGTCGCTGTCGCAGACGTCGGTCCAACTCGTCCCAAAGATGTTCGATGGGGTTTAAATCTGGTGATCTGGAGGGCCAGGGAAGAACGTTGATGTTGTGGTGTCTCAAGAAGACAGTGGTGAGTCGGGCTGTGTGAGGACGGGCGTTGTCATGTTGAAAAATGTCGTCGACGTTCACCATAATGGGTTGCACATGGGGCCTAAGAATTTCGTCGACGTATCGTTGAGCCGTAAGATTTCCTCGAATGTGCAAAAGGTCGGTTCTGTCAACATCCTGCAAACAGTTTGCTGCAAAACATTCACCTCGGCGACGGTAAACACCGGTCCTTCAATCCTGCCTACGAAGCATAAAACGTGATTCATCGCTGAACCAAACATGCCTCCATCGTTGATGGAGCCCGAGTCCACTGCAGCCATGCTTGACGATGTTGCTGCGTGAGGATGACGCCTCTGACTGGACGTCGAGGTCGGATTCCTGCATCTCGTAGACGGTTACGTATGGTCTGATCGGAAATCCTACGGAGCTCTGGTATGGTTGAGGCAGTAGAGGTTCCAGTGGTGGTCCTATCCCAAAGGTGACATAACCGGATGTTGCGATCTTGTGCGGGCGTGGTCACACGAGGTCTGCCAGATCGTGGACGGTCACGAGTTGATCCATGTTGTTGGTGACGATTCCATAGCCTTGTGATGGTGCTTGGGTGGACATTCACAACTCTGACAACATGTGATCGAGATTCGCCTGCTTCCAATCGACCAATGGCGTTGTTGCGTTGTGTTTCAGTCAGTCTTGGCGTAACTGCATTGCGTGTCGGTGGCTTAACACTGAGCTATGGAAACCGAGAACTCGTCAGTTTTATAAAGGTTTTGCACATGTTGCACTTGTAGAACATGCAGATCTCTCAAACAAATTTATTGGACACGCATACGTTTTGGCGAAAAATCCGATGTTTTCCTCCGTTTTCAAAGTGCACAACTTTTATTGTCATTTTTGTCTGACAATTGGTGTTTTAACACGTGTAACATCACATACTCTGAGCTTGTAACGTTATTACATATATTTCTCTTTAAAATAACAAAAATATCCCTTTTGCGTTTCTTGTTTTGAAGAGTATATAATTATAATTTTCAAATATAATAATTAGCAAAGTGAAAACCACAAAAAAACTAACAAAGTAAATGTTATTTGTTCTTCAGATTTTTTACCTTTTATATATTATTCATATTCACACAACTATGGAAAATATGTTGGTATTCACAAGAAAATATGCTTTGTTTTTAGAATTTTTGGAAACTGTTAGGTAATCTGCATAAGAGGCCCAGCATGGCAAAGTGGTTAAGGCACTCGAATCGCTATCTGAGGGTCGCGGGTTTGAATTCTTGTCGCATTAAATATGCTCTTCCTTTCAGCCGTGGGGATGTTATAATGTGACGGTCAATCCCACTATTCATTGGTAAAACAGAGTTGGCGATAGGTAATGATGACTAGCTGCCTTCCCTCTAGTCTTACACTGCTAAATTTTGGACGGCTAGCGCAGATAGCCTTCATCTCCTCAGGGTTTCAGTTTTTATTTTTTGAGTTATAAAATTTGGATGTTTAATTGATAAAATGCATACAATATCTTATAGTTTCTTAATACTTATTTAAATTTAAATTGTACATTTTCTTAGTAACAATTATATCTAAAAGATGTGAAATCTGCTTGGGTTAAATAAAATGTTCCATCACCACGTATTTTTATTGAAATGTTGTAACTCACTGTTTTATTAACTACCCGTTACTACATGAAGTAAGTTCCTAAAACCCAAATGAGCCTCTTAATAAATTAACAATATAAATAAGTAAAGAAAACAAATAAAACGTTGTCATAAGCGTGCATTATTTTATACTTTAATAATGACTGCATAAAGTTTCATTAAATGTAATGGGATCCTCGGAAAAAAAGGTTTTAGTTAAACAACATTTCAACTAACTACTAATAAATACGTCTGTGGATTAACGTTTCTGAGATAATAATTTTATTGTTGTTTCCTCTTGAGTACAAAACACTTTAAAGAAACTTCATTAATGGTCTTGTTGTGATCATTTGGGTGGCATGCTATATACGGGACCTGCATCTCCTTCAGTCTAAATATTTTCATTCCCTAACCGAATAATAAAAACCATCATATGTGATGTTTATTCATCGTTTAGCTGTGAAAAATTGGGAAAGACAATTTCAAAAGTCCTTGAAATGACTTGAAATGATTACTCTTATACTCAATGAACTGGTTTTCTGTTTTGTTTTTTTCTTGTAGAATACGTCATTGTTTAATTCAAATACAAACAAACATTATTTCGGCTTAAAAAATTTAAACAATGTTGTTGTTTTTCTTCTGCACATTAACATTGAATACACGCTTTGTATCGCTACTTCGTTCCGATTATGCAAGTTTGAATGATGTTGGTGAGTTAAAGGCAACAAGGGTCCTTCTAGGCAAGAAATAACTTTTTCAAGGGTGTGAAAAATATGTACATTTTGATGACTTTATAATAAGTCTCACACGATTCCATTTTGTTTCTTGATTAATAAAACTTATCTGCGCAAAGTCTTGGTCCAACACCATTTCGAATTTCGAAATTAGTAGCGCAGAAGACTGTAATTATATACTGGCTTGTTTTCTGCATTCTCATTTGAAGAAATTTTCCATTCTTCAATGTGATAATATTCTAGTTTTTCTTTACGAAAGAAAAATACGTTTATCGTAAAGCAATTTAACAGTCTTAGCCAAAAATGCATATTCTCTAATTTAGTCTTATATGTAAATGTAGGTATTCATATTTTAATTTATAATTTGATATGGCATTAAGCAAACATAATCAAACACGTTTTTATATCGTTGTTCGTTGTTGGTTTTTTTACATTATTTGCCGTTTTTAGATTTCACGCACTACACATGGTTAGTTTTTACTCATTTTTTATCGAATTTTATTTACTGTTAAGGAAATAGAAACAGTTAACGCAGCGTATATCACAACATTTAACCAAACAGCGTTTATGATAAAAAGCGCAAGAATGACACAACGAAATAAAGAGGTGATGATTTGTCCATATGATTGAAAATAATTAAAATAAATAGAAATTGGCATTTCCTTATATTGTTTTACTTCTTTAAAACAAACATTTCGAAATTTTATAATGATATCCCGAATGATAAAAATGTTGAAATGTGTGTAAATTGTATCCAATCGTAGCTTTGTACTTCCAGTATAAAATATATTCCAATATAGACATTCTATTTTGTCCATTACATCTTTTTTGTAACAATTTTATTTAAAAGCTTTTAGCAAAAAATATCTATTTTTTTAAGATCTTGAAGAATAAATCTAAAGTTTAATCGTTAATAAATACCAACTAATACCTATCTAAATTCTCAGCAGCTGAAGAGAAAGCCCCAAGTGACTGAGCAGTAATTCTGATTCCTTAAGAAGTTAAAAGTAGGGTTGGGTTTCATTGTATAGCTTTGTGTTTAAAAACAACCAAAACAAATCTTAGGATATGACCAGAAGTAGTAATATATCAAATAATACACGAAATGACTTATTTCAGATTTATTTAGAACTATCTTGTAAAACCTGTTGACAATACACAAAAGCGGCCAATTACATTTAACTATTTCTGTCTTTATAAGTTCTCTTAGATTCATCAAGTAAAAATTTCGATTAGCGCTGTGAAAAATAAAGACAGGTTTATAATATTTTAAATAAAAGAACATTTTGTGAAATGTTTATGAACTAATTACTTATCAACATGCATATCTGGACGAGCTCTTTTTTTCCAAATATATTATATGTACTTTTTTTATGTGAATATTTAAAAATGGCAATTTGCGATAACTTATTCGCCTTCAGTAAACCTTATACAAAGATGAAGAGAGGTTAAACATAAGAAAAATATTCTGTCATCTTTCGGTATATAAACCCAGTGAAAGTGCCATCTACATTCCTAACGAAACTAGCAAAACTAAGTTTACGTAACGAAGTACTTTCTTACATAAATAATAGTTACCCAGTACTGGAAACAAATGTTTTTCATCAATTTGGGCAAACATTGAACCATTAAACTGAAAGTAAGTTTCTGTAATAAAAAAAAATTAATTGGAAGTATTAAAAAATATGGATAGATAGAACACATAGAGGACTGCCATTACCCGTGCTGAAACTGTTGCTTCAAAAAAGGGAATCTAAGAAAAAGACTTAGATTAAATGGGCAGAGCATCGAAATTACATATTTAGAAACCCAGTATGGCCAGGTTAACCCGGGTTAAGGCGTGCGACTCGTAACCTGAGGGTCGCGGGTTCGCATCCTTGTCGCGCCAAACAAGCTTGCCCTTTCAGCCGTAGGGGCGTTATAATGTGACGGTCAATCCCACTATTCGTTGGTAAAAGAGTAGCCCAAGAGTTGACGGTAGGTGGTGACGACTAGCTGCCTTCCCTCTAGTCTTACACTGCAAAATTAGGTACGGCTAGTGCAGATAGCCCTTGAGTAGCTTTGCGCGAAATTCAAAAACAAAACAAATACATATTTAGTGCTTTTAACGAAAAAGACCGTTTGAGATGTTTCCTAACAAAATGCGCAATTTCAAATTCAAATATCCACAACAAGTCTTAAAGGAATCCATTTCTGTTATATTTTTGTGAAGTCATTTGACCTTAAAACTGATAGAGAAATACATTATAAGTTTCTTGTTTTCTAACCATCAAATGAACAAATAATATTTCCATTCTCTACATCTTGGTAGATTACTAGAAAGAAACGTTTTATGAGTTATAGTCAGTTATAGTCTTAACGAACAGTTTTTTGTAAAGAGAAATATAAGAGTTTTCAGAAGTTTAATATTTTGCTGGATATTTCATTCATCATTTTTATTCCTTTCAATACTTTTTGATTTACACAAAAAACGCTGTCATTTTCAAATCAATGACTATCATTGTTATTCTGCACACTTGAACCAAAAATTACAGCTTTATCTCATGAATATCTGAAATCAATATAATTCCAAGCATTTAGATGATATGTAAATCAGTTCACAATATTAGAGTTAATACATTTTCGTTCGGCCTATATTAATAAATAATAGCCTATGAGACTGTTTCACAGTACAGTCTCATAATATTTTGTTTATAAACTGACTTCATTGATAAACGTAACAATTGTCAATAGAATATAGTAATATTAGTATGTTTCATACCTGAAGAAGACAGACCAATCAAAGTGCTGTCGAACCACATGGGATGTTCCACTGTCAATTAAACCTTTACTCATGCTTACAAATCATAACTCGCTTATCCATTGTAATATTAACATTAAAGTTTAAAACAAATTTCAAGTGACTTGTACAGGATAAAATTTACCATAAAAATTGTTTGTGTTTGTTTGTCTGTTTTTTTTTAATTTCGCACAAAGCTACTCAAGGGCTATCTGTGCTAGCCGTCCCTAATTTAGCAGTGTAAGACAAGAAGGAAGGCAGCTAGTCATCACCACCCACCGCCAACTCTTGGTCTACTCTTTTACCAACGAATAGTGGGATTGATCGTCAAATTATAACGCCCCCACGGCTGAAAGGGCGAGCATGTTTGGCGCGACGGGGATGACCATAAACATATGATGAATATTTGCTAGCCAAAACCACCTCCCTCTCGACCTATATTCTGTTTCCAAATACAGTTTAATTTTCAGTCAATGTGACAACAGCTAACTAAATATGTACAAACATGTTCGTATGCATAGATATGTATTAAATAATAAACTGAAACAACTGTTTCGTATTCGTTTAATACCACCCTCCTCAGGCATAATAAGTAATTACAATCTCGATCAGAACTTGAAAGCGAATTTTGGTATTTCTCCTGAGGGATACTATCTAAATTGAAATAATAACACAAAGTAATATAAAGCAACCCACAAAGCAGGCAAGTCCTTTGAATTATAGAAACAGATAGATAGATAGATAAAATAATTTTGATGATAGCTAAACCATTACGCCTATTTTTTTTACTATTTAAACAAATCTTTAGTAACATATACCTTAAACATTACAAAATATTTTCCAGGATTTTTTTATATATGTATATATAACTCATGAAGAAGGATTAAATGTTTCGACATATAGCCGTTGAATATGAAGTGTCTACATTTAGATAGATACATAATAATACTTTGTTAGAAGAAACATTTTATTCCCTTGAACAAAACTACAAATACAATTGCCTACCAGTGACACAGAGGTAAATCTACAAGCTTACAACGCTAAAACTCGGGTTTCGATAACCGTAGTGGGCAGAACACAGATAGTCTATTACGTATCTTTGTACTTAACAACAACAAAAAAAAAAAACATAACACCAAAATAAGCTATTACATATGTGCTAGTTCACTACACTCACGCTATCCTCATTATTGTTAACCGAATATTACTAATTATATTGCGACATATGTAAGTTTTCGTCCAGTTTTGATAACGCTACGCACAAATAATTTTGAAGAAAATACGGTTCATTGACGTTCAGGAAAGTCTGAACAAAAAAATGTAAATTAGCATAACGTGGGATAATCAATAAAAAACACCTAGAATGTTACTAGTGGGTTGACACATAATTATTACTTATAGACACCTTTGTTTATGTTTCGTGATCTTCAATGTGTTTTGCTCCCCGCTAGTACAGTGGCAAGTCTTCGGATTTACAGCGCTAAAATCAGAAGTTCAATTCCCCTCAGGGGGCTCAGCAAATGGCCCCAGGTGGCTTTGCTGTTAAAAAAAAAACACACACACTCGATGTGTTTTGTATCGGCACATAATACTATATATTGACATTTACAGACTCTAAGACTAATGGTTGTATTTCGAATAACATCCATCAGCAATGATTAGATAAATAAGCACAAAATTAGTTTGAGGACTCTGTTGGTAGTTTACATGTTGAATAACATTATATAAATACCACAATGTGAAGGTGTGTAATTTTGTTAAATATTTTCGTTATGTATATGAGCTCAGTTTCTTTCCGTTATCAACTAAAACATACTTCATTACAAAATACATGATATTTTCTCATAGACATTCCAAAAACACAAACAACAAACCTGCCATTTTTAACACCAAATAGAGACCTATTTTGAAATAGAAGTAACATATTTATGTATGTATACTTCACATTGGTTGTAATAATTGACCCTCATTTAATCGTTCTGATAACCAATGTTATTCCTGTTATTGTCATATCTGAATTCACTCGTTCTTCGACTCTGTATTTTAATCTGGTTCCTTACATCTGATGATTTTTGAAGAATTCCATCATTCATATTTCCTGCGAGTGATAAGAAGTTCGTGACAAGAGAGATCCATAGACGAAATGGTTACGTTATTCAGTAAAACACTCGTGTCTTTAACTCCCTCTTTTTATTCTATAACATTTTTTGTGCTTTGTTCAAACTCGACCGACACGCAAAAGGACTATGATATAACGACAGCGAAACGGTTTCATTCCTAGTCGTTTTCGCCCACAGAAAAACGATTCCTTTGGACGTGCTTCTGAGAGGGCACTCGCTAGTGTTTTAAAGCTAGTTACAAGCAGAAAATGAAATTGTAGTACGTATACCTGCCTTTGTAGGATAGGTACTTGGAAAAGAAGAATTAAGGTAAAATAGACAAAATAAATCTGCTCTGATTCGAAGCTACATATAAATTGTGACAGTCTATTTTATATACGTTCAATATCTTTTATTGTTAATATATTTTATAAGTTGAAAATTTTAAACGTTTCTGACAAACTCGCGTATTTTACGACACATTGTGAATAACAAGAAACGCAACAGTTACAAATAAGCCCAAACACTTATATTTGACGTTATAATGTTCACAAAGAAATGTTACAGTGCGCATAGTAAAGTGAAAAAAATAATATACGAGGTAACAAGAGTCACAACTGTTTTACGTTGTGTATTATTACTTGCTTTATTCACTAGTTCAATATTAGATAAACTGCTATATTTTTATCTGATATATTACTTAGTTAAATACGCGTAACGACTGCATTATTTATCGAATAATGTATCTAGTTACATTTTATTTTTGAAGCCAATGGGTTTAATCAAAAACGAGCATTTGATTAAGTTATTTTCTTTTGTTACACTCTTTCGTTTCTCTACCATTACATGAAGGCAACTGAATGGTCAGTTTAGGATAAAAAAAACAGCTTTAATTGAACCATCATTATAAAAACACAACTAATAAAGTCATTTTTGTAAAAATTAAATGCTTGTTAATTGTATTGTTTTCAATGAATGCTAACAAAATTTCTTAAAGGACTAATACAAGTCCGTCGAGCTCAACACATTGTATCATTTTAATAACTATGACTGTCTGTTGTAAACACTGAGAGAAAAGTGTTAGGTTTGTTTGTTAGTTTTCGTTTGGTTAATTTTGAATTTCGCGCAAAGCTACACGAGAGCTATCTGCGCTAGCCGTCCCTAATTTAGCAGTGTAAGACTAGGGGAAGACAGCTAGTCATCACCACCTGCCACCAATTTTTGGGCTACTCTTTTACCAACGAATAGTGGGATTGACCGCCACATTATAATGCCCTCACGGCTGAAAGGGCGAGCATGTTTTGTGTGATGGGGAGTCGAACCCGCGACCCTCAGCTAACGAGTCGAGTGCCTTAACCATTTGGTCATGCCGGGCCTGTTAATTTTGGATTTCGTGCAAAACTACACAAGGTCTTTTTGCGCTAGTCATCACCGCCAACTCTTGAGTTTCTCTTTTACCAACGAATAGTGAGATTGACTATAACATTATAACGTCTCCATGACTTAAAGGGAGACCGTATTTAGTGTGAAAGTGATTCGAACCCACGACCTTCAGATTACGAGTTGATCGCCTTAGCCACCTTGCAATGTCTGACCGAAGTGAGAGGTAACAAAATCCTTAAAATATGAAGAAATGAGTAGCTTTTTGCAATGTTTCATCGGTTTCGCCGAAGTATTTCGTGTAAAGTGCTTTTGCTGCTTACATGCAATTCCAAAGTATATTTTTTAGGAATTTCTTTAATTCTGCAGTCAATACAAAATAAATTTCTCTCATTTGCAACCATCTACTATCTTGTGCTTTGACAAATTTAGTCATCTTCATTAATAAAGTCAGTGTATTAATTGTATATGTATGTAAATATATATTTGTATATTCATGATGTCAGAAAAGCACGTAGGTTCAAGAAGTCTTGATATGAAAAGAAAAATCTGCACTTTGAGCGCTTTCGAAAGTGCTCAGGTTATATGGTTCTGACATTTTGTACCCACTGTACATACATATAGGTGTATACACTCAGACAGTAATCGCTTTATCCCACTAGACAATTTTTCAGAATTTATTCGAATACATTACACAGGCCTTTTTTGTTGTAGTTATTTTCAGCAAGAATAATTAAACCAGTTTTAATTTTCAAATGTACAATTTCAAATCAAGTTACATCCAGACTTAATACAAAGAAGAAAAAATGTGTCGATACTTTTAGCTCGGGCTCATTTTCATGTAAAGCCTCAATACGGGAAAGTGAAGTTTTAAATCACTTTTACAAACGTAGTAGAAAGACGTTTCTGTTTTATACTGCGGAACACTTTTAAAATTAAGAAGAAAGGAAGTCTAGAAAGACTACAACAACTTTTATGCATCCAACCAGCTCATACACTTCTTAGTATTTTCTCATATTTGCAAATCGTTTCTATATACTTTTTTCTAGCAGTCATATTGAAGAGAGTGACCAACATATACCCACATGCATGTATTTTTTTATTATTGTCATTCCCAAATACAGATCAATCAATGATAAAAGCTAAGGAAAACATGAGGAAGAAAAAAAAATAATAAAAAACGGTCGTGGTACAATTTGGCGGTTTAAGGCGGGAACAACTTCCCTGTCAGTTGACACTACACTGAAGACAACAGCAGTGACGACAGTTTATTCCCTTGGCTGCCTTGTGCCAACTAATTTTCGATTTCTATGGCCATGCTATATGTCATAACATGCTTTAACTTCCAAGAACTTGGACTTGATAATTTATTCAAATAGGTTAATGAATTACGATGGTTATGCCAATCTTAAATCTAAGATCTCTAGAGTGAATTTGATAACAGAACGAGAGAAATTTGATTCTACAACATTATCTCAGAGTTGAGAAAAAGATTTTAAAAATATCACAAGCTACTAAAATAGTGTTGTGTAAATTTCCTGTTACTTTTGGATGGCTTATTAAATCTTACACTTATTCACACACTTACTTAATCATTCGATAATTGTACAACAAATTACTAAATAGATATTCACTATGATTAAGAAAACTAAAATTTCATGGTCGATAAACAAACACACAAAACACAATGAACAGAATATGTGGATCAGGCCTGCACCAGCATTATTATCATACTTGAATGAACACGAAAATATGTTATTGGATCGGATATACACATATATATATGCAAAATAAGAATTACAGCTACAAAATGAAATTGTGTATGTGTAATCGATTTAAAAGAAGATCACAAGAAGAGAATTAATTGAGAATAAATATTATTTTATTCTATCAACCCACAGGCATACTTGTTTTTCAGCTTTTGTATTTGATGTTTTGGTGGTTGCTGAGCGCAAGACTGTACCATGTTCGTCGCAGGGAATTGAACGTCGAATTTTAGAATTGTAAGTCTCTAAACTTAACGTTGATCCACCAGGAGACAAAATCTTTAATATTCACCATTTACAAAATGTTTTAAAGAAAACAACATAAAGATACGTCACATTTATATTTTTAATTATATTTACGTATGTTAGCAAACTAACTAACAATACTAATGCCACATTATCAAACGTTTTTAACAAAAGTTATCTTGCAAATTGCTAATATTTAGTGGGTGGGAAAATGCCTCATAAATTACAGCAGGCGCATTGCTTTGTAAACACTAGAATAGAGTTTGACACTGAATATTTGCTATTTTATTTTACATTCGTAATCAGAGGGTCGCGGGTTCGAATTCCTGTCACACCAAACATGCTCGCCTTTTCAGCCGTGGGGGCGTTATAATGTAACGGTCAATCGCACTATTCGTTGGTAAAAGAATAGCCTAAGAGTTGGCGGTGGGTGGTGATAACTAGTTGCCTTTCCTCTATTCTTACACTGCTAAATTTGGGACTGTTAGCGCAGATAGCCCTCGTATAGCTTTGCGCGAAATTCAAAATAAGCCAAACCAATTTTATTTTACGTAAAATAAAATTCGCAAATAGATAATAGTCATGAAGCCCTGCATCTTGAGCACAACGATTTTTTTTAGAGGGGGAGAGGTAGAAGGTAGAATATTTTCTGGAATATAATAGGATATTTAAGTTAGTGTAGCTATTTAATAATGAATGACCTTCAATAACGGATAACACAACTGTTACAACGAAAAACGTCTATACAGTGTAACAACAATTGGAATAAAATGCTTTTAAACTGTGTTTCATCTTGTTACTGTCGTTATGAAAACACAACTATCCACATTCTACAGACTATCTTAGACATTTATATCTTACATGACTGAAGCAACACGCATGACGTTGTGCTCATAAAACGTGCCCATAGTGACACGTACAATATTGTTCTCAGAACCCAACAAACGAGAATGTCTTCACTTAAACGAAAGCGTAATTTAGAATAGTGATATTCTAATGCTCTTTTCATTGATTAATAACCGAACAAAATACACACTTCACTCAAAGTGAGAAATAATACAATAGAAATGTCTTCTGTGACATAACATAACATAAAGCAATATCTGTGATAGTAGTAGCAAAAAAAATTAATTAAATATCAGATTATTTTCATAGAAAACATTGTAACGACAATAATTTTTATTGACAAAAACCTTTAGAATAATCAATGGTCGTAAGCAAATAATAGAACTCTTTCTTTACCGCAGATACAAACTGGTAGTTAGCAGTGAAAACTAACCTGTCGTTTCTGTTCTTAATGTTGACTTCCGCAGTTACCTAAAAGCTAGAATAACTGTGTTTAGCTCTCGCGCTATATATTTCTCGATATTGGAAACTACGAGGGCTGTTCAAAAAATACGCGGACTGACGTCATAAAACAAAATGTACTTTATTTAGAAGTTACAGGTCTGGGACCCCTTCAAAGTACTCTCCTCCCCAACGCACACACTTATCCCAACGGTGTTTCCACTTGTTGAAACAGTCCTGGTACGCTTCTTTTGTAATGTCCTCCAGCTCCTTCGTCGCATTTGCCTTAATCTCGGGAATCGTCTCAAATTTTCTTCCTTTCAAGGGTCTTTTGAGTTTGGGGAACAATAAAAAATCGCAAGGAGCAAGGTTAGGTGAGTAGGGAGGGTGGGGAAGAACAGTGATTGACTGTTTGGCCAAAAACGCACGAGTTCTGAAGCACAAATTTCGCAGCAACGCGGCGCATCTTCAATTTTTCGGTCAAAATGTCGTAACAAGATCCAACTGATATCCCACACTCTTCAGCAAGCTCCCTGACAGTCACACGTCGATTTGCCCGCACCAGGGTGTTGATTTTGTCGACGTGTGGGTCGTCAGTTGACGTGGAAGGACGTCCAGGACGCTCATCATCTTCAATGGACTGTCGACCATCCTTGAAACGTTCATGCCACTTGAAACATGCTGTACGCTTCATAGAAACATCACCGTAAGCCGTGTTAAGCATAGCGAAAGTTTCAGTCGCAGATTTTCCAAGTTTAACACAAAATTTCACAGCAAGTCGTTGCTCCTTCAGGTCATTCATTCTGAAATCCGCCAAACGAAAAAATCGCACTTCACTTAAAACCGCGTAGCTAATACAAAAATGAAGATATCTGCAATCGGAGAAAGGCGTCGTAATCAGCTGATCTGTGCAAACCTAGCGACACCAAGCGGATTCCCCTGGAACCAACTGGAGCCGCGCAATTCAAACAGTCCTCGTATTTTTTGAACAGACCTCGTACATGGATCGTGCAGGCATTAACCATTGACTCTGTCCGTAGTTTATTTGAATAGCAAAAGAGATCAATATCATAAGAAGTAGAGCATATTTGAGTTTTGGAGACACCTTATTCATTATGTTAACTGAAACCATTGAATTCAAAACTGAAATAGCGACTTTTCATGATAGCTATACAGAAATCTTTATTCCCCATTTAAAAGAACATTTCGTAACCGGCACAAAATTGGGACGCACTTATCTCCAGTGACTCAGTATGATCATTATAATATCGACATTTCAACGTAAGACCAATATATATATTTTAGACCTACTTCAATTTTTAGAATTGTTTAATAAAGTTATAAACTTTGTGCTCCATATTTGAGAACATATTGGATATTCTTTGTGGTACCTTTTTAAACAAAATATTCTGTTATGGCTACAGTCCATAACACAAAATAAAAAGTTTTCTTAACAGAGAATTATTTTCGGAAAATATGCAAGTGTTAAACTAGCACTAGATGTTAAATACTTAGTGAATACAGCGTCCGTAATTCTTTTTTTTTCTATGACATCTAACAACGTATGCATTGAACCTAATAATTCAGTGGAGCGCCATTAAGCCGCGGACCATTAAACCGCGAAATCGCTTAAGCCGCTGGAGCAAGTCTTATGAGCGATGTGAGCGAGGATTATCGCGGCTCACCGCTAATTTAAGAACGTGTAAAAACGCGGCTTACGAATTTAATCCTGGCTTTATAACTCCAAGGGGATATTTAAAAGGGATTTGCTTTAATTTGGGAAATAAATAAAATATATTACAATAGAAATCGACCGTTAATCTACCTTATCCGCTCTCTATGTCAGCTTTATGGAGGCCGCCATTGTTACCGAATCACACCTCTTTATACATTAAAGTTAATCCGCGGTAAATCCGTGAAAAAAGTGATCTATAATTAAAGTATTATTTTTAATTCGATAATCTAATATTTTTATGGAATTGTATAAATATTGGCCACAAATCCAATGGAAATCACTTCAGTTTCTGAATTAATAGTGAGCATATCATATTAACAAATTCCTGCCCCATGAGTACCAAACGTAAATATACATCGTATGACGTTCAGCTTTTGCTGAACGTCATCGAAAGAATACGAAACGGCGAAACTCGCGCTAAAGTTAGTAGAGAGTTAGGCATACCTGAGTCTACACTGCGTGGGTGGGTTAAAGATGAAAATACATTAAGAGCATTTCTTGATGAACTTGATGAGGGTGGTTTGAAACGCAAAAGAGCTAGAACAGCACAAGATCCTGAGTTAGACAAGGCAACGTTCAATGCATTTTGTGAAGCCAGAAACAATGGAATTCCCATATCTGGACCAGTTATTCAAGCACAAGCAGAGAAACTACACAAAGAACTTCATGGCCCTAATGCAGATCCAGAGTTTACTGTTTCAAATGGTTGGTTAAAAAGGCGGAAGCAGCGACACGGCATATTGCAAGTAAAAATCAACGGCGAGATCAAGTCAGCAGACACTGTAGCAGCACAAGAGTTCATCCCTAAGTTCCAATAATTCGTTGAAGAACAGCAGCTTGTTGAGGAGCAGATCTATAACGCAGATGAAACAGGTCTTTACTACAGAATTTTGCCAGATAGAACTTTAGCTATGAAGAAAGACAAGAACAGCAAAGAAGGCTACAAACAAATCAAGAACTGCTGTAACTGGACTGGTCTACACAAGCTGACACCACTCTGAATCGGGAAGTACAGGTCACCCAAGCAGAAGAGACCATGAGCGAAGATGATGAAGAAGAAGATCCAGCCCCAGTACCTCCAAAAAGAACTGCAGATGAAGCCGTCAAAGGACTTGACGTAGTCCTAGAGTACTACAAGCTGGAGGGAGACAAGCTAAAAACACTACAACTAAAGTCCATGATTAGAGACGCCAAGAAGAGGGCAACAATGAGCAAGAAGCAAGCAACAATAACGTCATACTTTACCAAAAAAATAAACTGTATTTGAACTATATTATCTGTATTTGTAATTTTTAAAATTAATAAATTGAATAAAATTGTTGTGATAATAATGTAAAAAGTGGATAAAAATTTAATGTGGTTTCGTATATATTCGTAAGAATTTCAAATGTATTAACTCAGCATGAAACTAACTTTTTTATTTATATTGGTTATGTTTTTAAAAAAAGTGAAAAAAATGGTTTGAAATGTATTTTATTTGTTTTTTCTTATTGTTTAACTGCCAGTTAATAAATTTGGTATTAAAAATTTAATAATTTATGCAACTGCGCAATATCGCTACCACGAGATTTAAAATGGCGACCCGCATATAACACGGGAAGACGTGTTAAAAATAAACCTTTTTATTGTAATCTTTATATTATTAATAAATCTTAATCAAAATTGTGTTGTATATTTTATTTATTAAAAAGGGGAAAAGCAAACCATCGCAATGCATTGGTCGTTTGTGTTAAAACGGCACTTGTCAATTGTATCTGAATAGTCTATACATTAATATTATAATGATCACGCAATGGCCCGGATGAGGGTCCTCGGCGGAGCTGTTGGCGACTTCGGCTTTTCAGTCACAAAGGTTTAAGCCGCGGACCACTTAAGCCGCGGTTAAGCAGGTTGACCCCCCCCAAATATCGCGGCTTAACGGCGCTCCACTGTAATCAGCAAGCAAAATGATCAGAGATAAAGTTTTAGGCATGTTGGCAGACTTTCACATGTTTGTTTACATTGATTGTTTCCTTGATATTTTAAAAATAATATGGTAAATCATCATTCAAATTTATCAGAGTCAGTTCAGCTATCCCGGTCGCACCAAATATGCTCGCCCTTTTAACCGTGGGGGCGTTATAATGTGACGATCAATCCCACTATTCGTTGATAAAAGAGTAGCCCAAGAGTTGGCGGTGGGTTGTGATGACTAGCTGCCTTTTCTCTAGTCTTACACTGCTAAATTAGGGAGGGCTAGCACAGATAGCCCTCGAGTAGCTTTGTGCGAAATTCAGAAATAAACAAACAAACAGTTTAGCTAAAGGCGCTAAATAAGAAGTTGCTGCCACAGGAAGCATATTCCCCAAAATATCTTTAATAATGATAAAACAAAGCATACTCATCTTTACAAGTAGAAACGTATGAAAAGGATATTTAATTATCTATACTTATTATGAGGTTGATTTATAGTTTCGTTCTTGATAAATTGCTTTCTATCATTGGAAGTTATTACCATTAAATAAATTAAGAATTCAAATAAATTTTTACAATATGGTTAGTTTAACACATCTTTTGAAATTCTGAATGAAACTCAAACTAAGTAACTATATGAAATAAAGTTTTCAAACACGTATTGAGCTGAAGGGAAATACCGTGAGAAAGTTTATAAAAGGAATTGCTCTTGGTGCTAGTGTACTACTGTTAGACTCAAACATTAAGAAAAGGAGTTTTAGCGAATCATACATGAAGTAATCGTGTACTGTATCAGTATTTAATAAAATAAACATTAGAAACAGTTGTATCAAATAACCGTGCTTTAAGTACACCTAATTCTAATATGTACTTTGAAACAAACATTAGGAAAGCCATCCAAAGACATTCAACAGCTAAACTTCACAGGTAAAAATTAAAAATCTATGTTTCCCAGAAACACCTAAAAACAACATCTTAAACGCTTTTTTTAAAGAATTTTCCCACAAAACCATCAACATAATTTCACAAGACTGAAAGTTAAAAAATAATCTTACAAAAAGAGACATTAATTCCATTAAAAACCTAAAACAAGACAAAAACATTAAAATTCTAAAAGCAGATAAAGGAAACGCTATAGTCATAATGAATACGAATGAATACATCAAAAAAATGAAGAGCATCCTATCAGACACTGACAAATTTAAACCAATACACACAAATCCAACAAGGACACACAACACGCAACTAAACAAAATACTACTACAAATGAAAAAAGCCAACACAATTTCACAAACACTTTATTCCTACCTACGCAAAACCGACTCACGCACACCACAAATATACGGCATCCCCAAACCTCATAAATCAGATTGTCCATTACGACCAATAATGTCAACATATGAATCGTTTAATTACAATCTTGGTAAATATATAGCATAGGCATTCTCCAAATATGTAACATCAACCAGTTCATTCATCAAAGACTCTTTTAATTTCAAGTCTAATCTTAATCAACTTAATCATAAAGCCTAGTTATACAATATTAAGAAGCCTTACTTATACAACAACTTAAGCACAAAATAAACCAATACAAAGGAACACCTTTATATCTATATTAAAATATAATATAATAAATACTAATAATATATATATATATAATTGTATATTCAAACATCTAAGCCCGCCCTCTACATTCCGACACTCATTACACAACCCTTTTCAAACATGTGGTCAGCTTCGGGTCAGTTACCTCTCTCTTTCTTTGTGAACCTGACGATGACCGAAGAAGGTCGAAACTTTGTTCACTCCTATACGTAAAAAATTTTCTCTACCAAAACGAGCCGTTTTTACATATATATTTCTCTACAAGTGGGTTTTCTCGACATCACTGATTATTAGGTAAGCTAGTGTCAGAAAACTATTTATGTACGGTCGAATCAAGTGAATACTTTGAAAAAGCATCAGGGACGCAAGCGTTAGAAAAACATAGTCACACAAAGCTAGTCCTTTTGAAAATAAACATCAGAAAGATGACATTAGAAAATTATATATTCAATAAACGTGTATTTATTGAGTCATTTTAAACAAAGGATAAGAACGCTAATCATAAAATAACTGATTAAACACACCTGTGTCTCCTGAGTACTTTCAAACACACAAACATAAATAAAACTACTGTTAGGAAGTTCAAATACGAAGTAAACAAAGTTTCCACCAATAACTAGTTTCAAATAATCATCAAGAAGAACGGTATAAAATATATTACATATTAAACATTTCATTATCTATTAAATTATTTGAGAACAATTTTAATTCATTATCCATACAAAGTACATGTAATTCAAAACAACTAGGTATTCTGACATGAAAAGTATTTTTTTTAAGTTCATAGCTTATTTTCTTGTTTAATTAAGAAGCGTTCTGCAATTTGAAGTTGTGGTATGCTATTAGAACAAAGGTCAAATCTCACTATTAGATATATAAGAGTAATCCTAGCTTTGATTATAGTTACTGTTACCTAGCTGCCTTCTCTCAAGTGTACCAGTTCAAATGTTTAAAAGGTTAACAGCTACAACGTAAAAATAAATTTTGAAACAACCTCAATGTTGTTTAAACTCTCCACCAATATCACAAAATATCATGGTTGTCAAAGAAAAACGTTGAATTGACAAATTTGGCTCCATAACAGTTTTATAATTGATTCTTTAGTAGAGAATGAAGAATATTGTAATCCTTGACATTTCACTTGTAGTTAGATATGCAAACACACAACTATGTGTAGCAAAACCGAAGTCTTAAAAGTGAAATTTCAGACAAATTTTCTATAACTGCTCATAACGGTAAAACTAAAACTCAGTTTTTAACAAAAAACAACAAATGAATTAACATTTAACAAATAAAATCAATCTATTAATGAGAAAATAACGCATACACAAAATAAGATAATAAAAAATTATAAAATTTGTCAGGAAAAATTCGAATGGTATAATTTCTAAAGGAAAATGCCGGCATTAGTTACCCTTAAATCTAATTCAGAATTTGTTAAATTGCTAGTAGATAAATTTATGTATAACGGTAATAATACTTAGTAAATCATTAAAGTGTTAAACTTATCTGTAACAAATATTACACACCTAGTAAACAGTAAACCATCTGTAGAGATTGTAGTAACGAAGTTTTTAAATTTTCAGTCTTTCAAAGCATACTAGTTTGTGAAGATACACTTGAACATTGCCGTTAAGGAAAGATGATTAGTTTCCAATTATTATTTAAGTATTTAGGTGAGAGTTTTATATTTCTTGTTAACTTCTAATAATTGTCTATGTATTGAGGTTGGGAGTTTTACAAATTAATGGTGGATTTTAATAACAAATAATTGTCTGCTGTTATGCTAACGTTTAGCATATTTTTAATGCTTTTAACCAAACTCAAACCGGCTGGTTGCGGATAGTGAATAATATTATATTTTAAACACTGTTGGCTAAACATCAAAAGCTGAGCCCATTTTGATTTTTCTTTCCAGTGATTTTGTTCTTTTTATCTGCAATTTTGGATTAAATTTGATAAACGGAATATTGTTATATATTATTAAATTTGCACCCATGTACAATTTACGAAAATAATTTTATTTAACAATTGTGTGTGTGTATGCAGAAACATAAAGATGTGTTCAGAGCATGGTAAGGATTTATTTCTGTTAAGCACAAAGCTATATAAAGGCTACCTTTGTTCTGGCTACCATGCTTACCTTTGAACCCACTGGAGGGAGGATATCAGGTCTGAATTATCGTTCTTTATGGGTGATCGATGGCACCTTTACAGTTTGAAAACTATTATTTAACCATCGATTATTCTTACAAGACTAAAGGTACAAGAGCCAATAAAGGTTTTGCACTATTTAATTAATACTAATATCTAAGCCTATGAAATAACATATTATGACACATTTTGAGGTTTTGGTCCAAATAGCTCCAAATCAATATACATATATAAATGTATTTGTGTATTTTAGGGTACTCTAAAAATGTTATTTCTAAATATTGTTATTATGTTATTTTACGTATTTTCGTTATTATTGGCAGTAAATTTTACTTTTCTCCAAACAATTCCGTAAATGTTCATAGTTTGTATCACAACACAAATGCCAGCTTTTATTGATATTGTTCCAAAAAATGTTTTTAATGACATACGAACTACGTAAAAGCAAGATAAGTTTCCTTTTTAGGATTAGTTCAGGAGCAACGTTTAGGCCATCCTGAATATTGCATGCAATCCTACTAAAGCAGACTCTTCTTTAAAGGTAAGAAAATGAACCAACTGCTGTCTAAAAGCAACATATAATAAATTTTATTTTAGTGTTTTATTCGTTTGTTTCAAAGGTGAAAATAAATGTAAAAGTTTATCTGATGCTTAAATGTTTTCGTCTTACTATCAGCTCGTAAACTCTGCATGTAATCTATAGAGGGAGTTTTAAAGCAAGGTTTACCAACAAGCGGAAGTTCTGTCAACGGAAATACTTGCTACCATCGCCTGCCATCGATGTCACAACAGGCACACTTTAATGTTCTTCTTCCGCTCGACTGGACACCAGGGCAGCGGGAGCGCCCAGACAGTCTGTCCAGGAATCACTCTTTCATTTGATGTTAATTAGCTGAGGCTGGCTACTTGAACACTGACAGAATGAACTTGTTTCAAACATGATGTTTTTATACAACTGTCTGTTTATTCGTTACAGAATGGGCGCATTAGATCTTATCAAATCCATAAACGACATTATAGAAAGCGACAAAGAAACAATAAAATACGTACTTTTTAGAACAGGTTGAACGTTTTATCAACTGTCTGTTGGTAAAATATTTAATAAATTAATAAATACCACCAGATTATAGAAGCATACTTGCTCAAATCATAAAATATTTTGTTATTGAGAAATCAACGCGTTAATTGAATTGACTTGTTTTCTCAAAAACGTTTTTTTTTCTATCAATAGAAAAAAATCATTACACGGTGTGTAACTATGTAGTCAAAACGTTATTTTACGTGTAGAGGATAAATTCATATTTGATACCAAATAATATTCTTATGGTAAAACTGAAGTTGATAATTACATAGCATTTAAAGCGTTTATGTTTTAATCTGTAATAGTTGATTTTGTACCGCATGATATCCGCTAACAGCCTTTGTTTTTCTATCTGCTCTACTTCAAGTGTTGAAAATTCCAAAATCCCTGACGTGCTTCTGAGCTTCCCTGGACTTGGAGATTTCTATCTCTTCACCGTTCAATATTTGGCTGCGTTCAGCAGACCAGCTGTCCATAACTTCTTATCACCAACTACAGTCACACTCGTGCAAGCATGTGCTCTCAGAATTACCTATAACAATAGCTGTCATTGCTGAAATTGCTAGAAAAAGCTTTTCTTTTTCAAGGAATGTCGATTTTCGCCCTCTATGTTTTTTAATACCTTCAAAACACATACTAATCAGAAAATGAACATTATAGAATGGGCATTTTCGTGATAGCATCTCAAAACCTAGTCAAAGCCAAAAAACTAATTAGTTCAGCTTTTTTTTCATGCTACAACTTCAGCGATTCGTATTATTTTTTTAATTGAATTTTCAGTTGATTGTAAAAGAAATTATCCATATAAAACACTAATCTCTCTCAGAGATAGGGAGACAGGTGATTGAAGAAAAAAAATCTGATGGAACACGAAACTTAATTAAGTAGAATTTTTTAGATATTCAAGTACATCTTTAAGCAGTACAGTACTTATGAAAGAGGTAGTAAACATTATTTTTTACCCAATAACCAAATTAATATGTCAAAAGTCTGAGAATATATAATTTAACATAAATAAGTAAATAATATATAATAAATGTTCACTTTTCGTTGTATAGTATATTTTAATTATACGCTTTAAAAGTGAGGTTTTGTATCAGTCTTACTGCACAGTTATGGATTTTGCTTTCATGGTACTTATAACAAACAACTGAAAATTATAAAATATATATATATATATACTTACAAAACTAGAGGGACATTCAGTAGAACACACATCTCCGCCACGTAGCGTTAATCGTATTTGACTCTCAAAAATACTAAAATCTGTCACTATGTCTGTTAAGATCAACGAATATGGATATATTTGGTATAAAAGTTAGTCAAAATTCGATCATTTTGACTGAATTATAGTGCAAAAATTGTGTAAATAATCGGTACCTATGGCAATCTTTAGGAATTTTTTGGATTTTTTTACCTTGATGTGACTTTTACCTTTAATGTTGTCCCTCTAAAACTAATCACTTCAATGAAAGAGGTAAGAACAAAACTGTATACGAATTTGCTTGCGGTATAGCATGACCAGGTTGTTAGGGCGTTCGACTCGTTTTATGAGGGTTGCGGATTCGATTCCCCGTCATACCAAACGGTTAATCCCACTATTTGTTGGTTAAAGAGCTGCCCAAGAGTTGGCTGTGGATGTTGATGACCAGCTGCCTTCCCTCTAGTCTTACACTGCTAAATGAGAAATAGCATCCTACATATGTCCACGAAGTTTCATCAAAATTCGATCATTTTTAACTGAATTATAATGCAAAATTAGTGTAAATAATCGGCACCTCTGTCAGCTATAGGTAATTTTTAGATTTTCTTGATCTTACTATGAACTTTACCTTTGATCTTGACCCTCTTAAAAACTAGCCCAGATAACCCTGGCGTAGCTTTGTATGAAATTCAAAAACAAACAAACAGGTTGGAGAGTTAAAATTATTTAATATTTATTGTGATGAAGAGCAATTTAAATTATAAAACGAACCTTCATAAATAATGTAATCGTTCCTTGTGACAATCGCAGTTCAAATGGCCTGACATCTTATGTTAATAACCTTTAACAGAAAGTAACACTTTTTAACACAGTAGTTCAAAATTAGAAAAGTCGCCATTTGACTTCAGTGGGTTTCATGAACTTAAAGAAAGTTAACAGCTACTTCGTTGTTTCGTATCGACTAGATTTAAATTTATAAAAGAAGTTCTTCATTCTGAGCAGCAGTCTGCATTTGTGAAAACAAAGGTTGCTCAGAAAATTCAAGATCAAACTGAATTTTTTTATAGATGGAAAATGGAAGAAGTTGTACTAGAGAACCTGTTCCTTCACAAATTTGAATATGAAAATAATAGAATAAAATACTAAAGTTAAATGTTTCTCACTTCTTCACGCTGTTAAGGGTGGTGAGCTGCCTTTTTCTTTAATTTGAGTATTTGGTTTAGTTAGTAAACATTCTTTGAACATATGACACACATTTCCATCTTATGTCACTGAAGAAATGTTATTACCTATGCCTAAATATCTCTTTAATGACAGCGTAGCATGACCAGGGCGTTAAGGCGCTCTGATCGCAATTTGAGTGTCTCTGATTCGAATCCCCATCCCAACAAACATGTTCGCCCTTTCAGCTGTGGGGGAGGTCAATTCCATAATTCTTTGGTAAAAGAATACTCTAAGAGTTGGCGGTAGGTAATGATGCCTAACTTCTTGTCCTCTACTCTTTTATGAATAAATTAGGGACGGCTAGTGCAGATAGCCTTCCAGTGGGTTTGCGCAAAATTCAAAACAAAACAAAGAAATAGAAATTCACTTTAAACAAAAGTCCAGTTATGATCTTTATGTTGTTGTTAAGTGCGACTTCATTATGTCTACTTTTTTGTTGATGAACCTGTGTAAATAAAAGGAGCCCATTTTAAGAAACTTTTAGATATTTCGACTCTATAGCACAGACACTTTGAGAGCATCAACTTTTAACAATATGGGGTAATCCTATATATCTACATTTAGTGTAATTAAAAAGACTTATAGCAGATACTGTGACTTGATACGGGCTTATAAGCCGTTCATTCAAGCGTCAATGGTTGACAGATTCCTAAAATTGAATCAATAGAATTTTGGTTATGGAAATAACTCATGAAATTTGGAGAATATACAAATGACAATGAGATCGCGAGGATAATTGAATATCAACTGAAACAGACATGTTTCATACCTTTATTTAGAGATTAGTTTAGTACACTGGTCTAAAATGACGAAAAGCATATTAAACATATTGACTGTTTTTTGAAACAATCTGTATCACTTCCAACCATTCTGATTAAAATTTCTAATTCGTAAAGTGCCTGTCTTGAAATTTTGTTTTTAAGAAAGTTTGGTTTGAATTTCGTGCAAAGCAACACGAGAGCTATCTACGTTAGCCGTCTCTAAATTAACAGTGTGCCAACTATTGGGCTACTCTTTTACCAACAAATAGTGGGATTGGTCGTTACATTATAACGTCCCCACGACTGAAAGGGAGAGGATGTATGCAGTGTCGGGGGTTCAAACCCGCGACCCTCAGATTACTAGTCAAGCACCCTAATCAGCTGGACATGCCGGACTTTTTTTTTAGAAGGAATAGTTTTAAATTTTGGGTTTTCTTTATGATTAACGTGTGTATGTATGTATGTGTCTTTGTATATAAACGTAAAAAAATGCGAAGGTGATAAAAGAAATAAATTTGACATTTGAGATGAATGACCATGAAAAGCTATGTTTGTATTTTATTTTGTTGGTGGCTTTTCAAGCAAACGCTCTTTACCAAATAGAAACAAGCTTGTCGGTTAATGACAATTACAGAAATGTTTCCAAAGAAAACAATACTACAAGGTGTTTGTATATATATATTAAACTTTCAGACATATGCCAAGATAATCATTTCCTTAATAAAAATCAAAGCCTCTAAATCCATTAAGCGATATAATTGCAAGGCATAATCTAATCTTTCCTTGCATATTATGTCCATTTTTTTATGTTTGTTATTAACAGTTCACATAGCTTAGGTAAAAGACAAGAATGCACTCACCCCCAACTCTTGGTTTACTCCAATTCAAATACAGGAACGTGAACATCAATCTTATAGCGCACTCAACGTTCAAAAGTTGCAAACGCGATTTTGCAGCAAGGGTTCAAACAGCATAGCATACTAACTACTAAGACACACCTACACCAGGAAATTCATCATTTCATGGTTGAATTGTTTCCAGTTTGTTAGCTTCGTAGTATATAGTTTAATATAAAGAAAAAAAAGAGCAATAAAGACAGCAAACGTTACTCTGCACACATGTAGTTAACTTCTTTCATTGGTAACGTTAACTATGTGAAACATTTCTTATGTGTATTTCCATCAAGAGAAAGATATAAATAAACTGACTTCATCGTTATCATAATTATGTGTTGTTGTTGTTGTTTTTTTCCTTGATGGATGAGTTTTCACACACACTTCAAACTAGAAATGCAGTCACTAACTTATGGACTGAATGAAATGTTTAATACAGTCATTTAAAAAGAATTTTAGTGATAAAAAACTGTTACATTTAAATAAATGTGTATTGCAAAAACTTGTATTTAAATTTCTTTGTGAAAATAATCTACCAACTTTTTACAATTTTAAAGGCATTGAAAAAATTGTATCTCAGAATAGCACATAGTTTATTTTTCAATAATTAATATGTTTAAAATATTGTTATTAAACCCTATTTATTAATATTGACAAGCACACAAACTGGTTGATTTTGGGTTTTTTTAATTAAAAGCAGAAAAACTTTATATTGTAGCCTGACATGTTTATTTAAATTGAAAGCTCACACAAGTTAGACTTGAGAAATGAAGTGAGCTCCTAGAACACAAAATACAGCCTATTTGTTTGTTTCTTTGTTTTAATAGTTTCGCAAAATTATTTGAAAACAAAAACTTGCAATGTCATAAAAGTTCGTACTTGCACTGTTTTTAACACAGTCTTTAAATAAAATAACTTATGACGAACAGGTAATAACAGATGCTACAAGATGCTGGAAATTAGCATGCTCAACTCGCAATTTACGGGATCCAAACTTGGCACCTAACATGTTCGATCAATAATTGTTTATTCCAGTATTTGTCGGTAAAAACAGTAACCTCAGAATTGGCGGTGGATGATGCCAATTTTATATGGCCGGTAACTCAGAACTAGAAAAAGCAATAGATAAATTTAGTTGTCTTCCCCTGAAAACAAACAGTATAAAATTTCACTCACCTGTAGAAATTAAATTAAAAGTCACACGAAAAATTTGAGAAAAATTTGTATAAGATTTGATGTATATTGACTTCCAACTAATTTTAATTAAATTTTACGAAACATTACATGGTTCCAAAATTCAAAGAGTTATTTCCAGTTGTGCACAAATATGCTATCAATATTTTACGTATTTTTGTAGACATTTAATTTTAGTTTAAGCGCTACCGTCCAGAATAGAGAGATGATGTTAAATATATACTTATGATTTAGCTTGTTAATTTTGTTGTTTTTATAATTTCGCGCTAAGCTACAAAAAGACTATCTGTGCTAACCATACTTAATTTACCAGTGTAAAATTATAGTGAAGGCAGCTAATCATCACCATCCACTGCCAACTGTTGAGCTAATCTTTTACCAACGAATAGTGGGATTGACCATCACATAATATTGCTCTCACAGTTAAAATGCGAGCATATATGATATGATGGGGATTCAATCCCGTGACCCACAGATGACGAGTTGAGTGCTCTGACCTTGAATTTGAGTTATATATTTTTTACTAGGTATTTTGCATAAGTTTGAAAATCGTGTATTTGCTTCACATAATGTTCTTTGAAATACTGTTTAAATACATTGAAAATAGTAGGAATGACAAAAATAAATTAAAAAGCTGCATAATGTGTTATCTGAGCCAAGCCTATCTTAGGGATAGAACCTAAATTTTAGCGACTTAAGAGCTTAAGTTTAACAATAAATGTGCGGAGAGCATTTTTAAAACTAATTTTATAAAAACAACTTTAACTTTAACTTAAGGTTTTTTTATTATTATTTAAAGACACCTTATGCGACATATGAACTCAACGTCTAAGACATAAACTCCAAGGCTCAGTCCAGGTTTTCTAATTTATAAGTGTTGGCTAGAGGGAATGCAACCAGTACGCCTACTTGGCTATTCCTAATTGACTATCACTTTTATAACACATGCACAGCTGGAAAATGGGACATGTTTAGTGGCGTGTCGTAGATCTACAGTCCTTTACGCTGCCAGAATTTAGAAAGTTCCTATTTTTAAATATATATTATAAAAACGTAGATGCATGTATCAACTAGAAAGGAAAGACATGGTAGAGGCTAAACAGATACAAATTAATGCAAGCTTGATGAGAAACATCCAAATTTCCAAACTAACTGTTGTTAAGAACAAGCATGTTATTGAATTTAAAATCCACTCCTCTCACATTTTTCAGGACAAAATGAAATTAAAATATTGGTGATTAAGAGATCACTTATGAATGTTTGCGACTATCCAATTGTTAATTTAGAGATAGTTTATTAACCTCATCGTTTCTCCAATGATTAGTTAAGACCAGTGTTTGGATTTTTAGTATCTCTCCAATTCTTGGTTAAGAGTTGATATTGGAATATTATCGTTTCTCCAATCGTTGGTTAAGAGTTGACTTCTAAATCTGTTTACTTACCAATCTCATTGTTTCTCCAAAGGTTTCTTATGCTTCTCTCTGATTGGTTTTATTATTACTTACGTTCGTAAACTTAAATTACTAAAGCCAATATTACACGTTTAAAATAATCGCTTTGGTAAACTCCAGGCTCTAGTTTACTGGTTTCAGAAGAAGTTAAACATGTACCAGAATTATTTTGTGTTCATAATACGTAACTGAAGAATTAGATATTCACGGTTGATTTAACGAGATAAATACATGGTTTATGTACCGTTCCTGGATCATTTAGATAACACGAAGTTCGATCTATATTCTATTTCTAATAATTTGTTTCTTTTGAATTTCGCGCCAGCTGTCCATAATTTATAGTAGTATAAGATTAGAGGGAAGGCAGTTAGTCATTATCACCCACCGCCAACTCTTGAGCTACTCTTTTACCAACTAATAGTAGGATTGACCGTAACTTACAACGCCCCCACGGCTGTAAGGGCAAGCACGTTTGATGTGATGGGGATTCGAACCCGCGACCCTCTATTTCTAAACTCACCATTCTATAAAATATAATCATATACTCGGTTGGACAAATTGAATAATATAATATCTATATGTGCTTGTTTATGTACTAATTCTTATTATATATATATATATATATACCAAGTTTCACTTAACACACTAAAATACATAATATACCTTTAAAAAATTGTATTGTGAAAAGTCTATTCTCAAATACAGAGTTTCCAAACATATACTCAAAACTATTTTGAACAACTATCGTATCGAGAAATTTATTAAATATAATTGATTATTATCTGCAAAAAAACAGAGAACAATATGATTCATATTATGTAAAATCATATGATAATTAATATGAATATGCAAAACAATGATGGTGAGAAATTTCATAGTGACCTTATAACATAGTCTAAACTTTCACTTTTTTAATCTATTACTTAGTGTTCAAATGACTATGGTAATTTTTATGAAGTTTAGATAATTAAGTTTTTTATTGCTTTATAGTATTCTGTTCATGTGGTTTTCATACAAAATATTGAATTTAAAAATTATTTTTTTCTATGGAATTCTTTTTCAACCTATGAAATGCGCATTTACATGTGCAAATAAATGTAAATCTAATGTCAGACATAAATACGCATAAATTCTTATAAAATCTGTCAGTTAGAAATCATATTTTCTTCTAGAATATATGTGTTTTTGTGGTAGTGTGTGCGTATTTGTGTGAACATTACTATAACAGAAAGAATGTACTGTGAAATAAGTAGATAGTCTTGATGATAAAGACTACATTATTCTCAAAGAGAGAACTTGTTTTGTTGTTGTTGTTTTTGGAATTTCGCACAAAGCTACTCGAGGGCTATCGGTGCTAGCCGTCCCTAATTTAGCAGTGTAAGACTAGAGGGAAGGCAGCTAGTCATCACCACCCACCGCCAACTCTTGGGCTACTCTTTTACTAACGAATAGTGGGATTAACTGTCACATTATAACGCCCCCACGGCTGGGAGGGCGAGCATGTTTGGCGCGACTCGGGCGCGAACCCGCGACCCTCAGATTACGAAGCGCACGCCTTAACGCGCTAGGCCATGCCAGGCCTAAGAGAGAACTCATGAGAAGGAAGCAAAGTACGACAAGTCGTATCATATATGTATCGGAATGCGCCTCAAGCAGAAACAGTCTAAACACACCTAACAGAACAAAGTGCACATACCTTTTAAAATTGTGAGAACGTCTAAACCTCTAACCCTCTTTTGTACCTGTTTGACATGCCCCCTAGTTGTTCTTTAAAAATCTCATCTTTATTGTTGAGCACAAAGCACGCCGAAACGATTTTGAAAATGTAGTTTAGACTAAACTTTCCGCTTTGCTTATTCTTACTGACTTCCGAGTTTATGCGAAGAATCTGGCGAAGTTTGATATTCTTGAGTTCTTTGTTACCTATCTTAAAATTTCCAATGTTTCTGAGAGTATCTTTCTCATTCGTTGAAGATGCTTTCGGTACTTTTGTCATAGATGTCTTCCGTCCTTTTTTTAAATGAAAAATAAAAGAAATTAGAAAAAGAACTGATTTTGCTTATGAGCAGAATTTTAACATAATTGCTAGGTACTGCATTAAATGTTTAGTTATTTATTACAATTATTGCTGTACACATATATCACAGTGACATAAAAACAAAACAGGAATATGTTAAAAAGTAACTATATAAAGAGTTTTAAAGCATATGAATGAAGTTTTCATATTGTAGAAAAATTTAATACGAGAGTGTTTTGTTTTCTTTTAGTGAAGCCACATTGGGCTATCTGCTAAGCCCACAACGGGAAATCGAACCCCTGATTTTAGGGTTGTGAATCCGTAGAATTACCACTGTACTAGCGAGAAATAATGCGAGAGTAAGATATTCGATGAAATAATTTTTATCATGTGTAAGAAGTAAGTAAGTAACTGCAAAGAAGTAGATAAAAGGAGTTATTGGTATTTTAGAAATGATATATAAATACCATAAAAGTTTTGTTATTGTAAAGAACAATAAGTTATCTGTGCTTTGCTCACCCGTAAAATTACTGCTGAACTAGCGGAGGGCAAGATGAAAATAAACAGAGCCTTTGTCAAAGCGTCAAAAGTAATCAGTAAATAGAGAGTTGATGAAAGAATACTTCTCATGTACTTGAAGTAAGTGTGAAACAATATAGGAATAAATGAAGATAGTTGTGATTGCGTTAGAAATAACCAGGCAATAGTTGAATGATAGATGTAGTGATTTACACACGTGTTACTTCTAACAAAGTTTTAGTAGAAGAGCAGGTGGGTAAACTCTTAATGTGTTATAAATGATTGTCTGAGTAGTGGGGAAGGAGTTGATAAAGATGTGTTTCAGTATACTGTAACTGATTAAACATTAGCAGAAGTTTTCATTTTATACAGAAGCCACTGAAAACAACTTGTAATTAGTACATGCGTCTTCCATACAGAAATAGGTAAGAATTTATATTAAAGTTTCAAAATGCTTAATGGTTCAGTTATACCTAATCAAAAGTAGCAAGATAGATAAAAGTAATTTTCAATATGCTATAAAAGATTGCCTAATGGCAACATAGCGCTAGAAGCAAGTCAGTAAAAAATGGATTTTTCAATATGATGTATTAAGTGGGAAAGTCAATGGAAGCAGCTCAACAGACTTTTTAATATTGCTTCAAATATCCAAGGAATATTGCAAGCAAAAAGTATTTCGATCCCATTATGACAGTATTAAATTAAAGGATTTTCCCCATGAGTTTAAAAGGCTTCTAGGAAATAAAAAAGGAGCTAATAAAGATTTTTTGTTGTACTAGGACTAACTAGACTATAAAAGAAGAATAAATTAAAGAGTTTTCCCAAGAGGTAGAAATTATCGAGAGATACTGAAAGAGTAGTACGTAACGTTTTTGTGTTTTTTTTTCTTCATCGGAAAGAAGAGCAATAATATTTAGAGAAGATGAAGGGAGTTTTTCCTTGTACTAAAAGGAAATAAAAATGAGCTGTTAAGCATTATAAGGTATTTTTCCTTTCCCATAAGAATGTAATTGGGAATGTGTATTAGGAAGGCAGATGAAATTTTATGTACGTTACCTGCTTGAAAGGAACAGCAAGAAAGTTGATAACGGAATTTTTATATATGTATTTAGTTAATGTTAAAGAGACTTTCCTATAGGCTAGAAATAACTGGGCTAGTAAAAAGAGTTGATGAAATAGTTGTTTTCATTTATTTGTAACAAATAGGAAATGTCGGTGTGATGTATGAATAAACTTATGTATTTGACTTTCGACATTAAAGTACTTATAATATAAAAATTAACATTAAGTCGTTAATTAAGTACTCATGAATTGAAAAGTTTTATTTGACCTAAAAAACAAAAAAAAATGATCCTGTACTGTTTTATTACTTATCCTCTGACCATTCATTATTTATAAGCTTGACCGTCTTTTTCTAGAAGTTGTTGAGTAATAGGAAGAGAGAGAGAAAATGAAGGGATTATTTTCCCGCAAGCCACAATGCAAATTAGTTTCAAACATAACGCTTAGGTAATATTTTTATGCGATTACGGTTCAATGAGAATAAAATACGTTGCAACACTTATGACTTATATATTATTATAAAAAAGCCTACGTTAACCTCAAAATATAACTGTATTATAGTTACTTATTGTTTATTCAATAAAAGGTAAGTAATAATTATGTATAAACACTTTAAATTGCCATATTTTTTAGACAGCATGACCATTTTGAATGAAATGTTGTACATTTTACAGGTAAAAAAATACGCCTATACCCTACAGAAAGATGTTAACCTGCCAGGAATTATCGTGCAGATGAGACTCTTCTCTCATGGGATAATAACTCACTTCCTGCAATAAAAATATATTTCCATTGGTGTGGTGCACCTCCACACTTATATTCTAATACCCGTGCCTATCTGGATACTGAATATCCCGAACGGTGGATAAGTTACAAAGAGAATGATTTCAAATATCCCCAAGGATTTCATGGCCTCATTTCCCTAGACTTTTTCGCTTAAGAATAACTGAAAGATAAAGTATACAATCATAAACCACAAACATTTCAGGATTTGTGCGTAATGACACAGCAAGAAGCGGGCAAAATTACAGTTGACAAGTGCACTACCGAATGCTGGTTTGTTCAGAAGCGATGACCTACGTGTATGTTTATTGGTGGTGGACATTTTGAAGACCTGACGTAACTTCTGTAATATTTTTCATTTCTAAATTTCTAATGTGTTTGAAACGTTTTGGCTCGTGTTCACTCAATAACATTTCAGAAATACGTCATATCAAATTGTTTAACTCACCTTGTAGTATAGTTTAAACTTATATCTTGTTTACACCTTTATAGATATCTGTAATTAGACTGGCTATTTAGTATTTCTGTGAAGTTTTTAATCATTTACTTTAAATATTGCTTAAGTTATGATTGCTATTAATATTAGCTTCCAATCAAAACAAGCAGTATACTTACAAAAAGAAACTAAAGGCTAACCTGGCTATCAGCAAAACTAGTTGAATACACTTTTATTACGTTTCCACTTATAAAGATAACAATGTGTTGTTACATTAGTTGAATATCTTCGTTCTAACGATATTTTCGTCCGTAATCCCAATAATATCTCACAAGGCCAGCTTAGAGAGTTTACGCGAGTCCTAAACAGCTATATTGATTTAACAATGCAAAACTACCTTTATAGTTAAGTTATAATTCCACAGTTTAGTGTATTTTATGAAATGTGCATGTTTTCTAAATCATGACATTTTTTCAAGTTTAAGTATATTTTTTTACTGAGTGTTTTCTTCTTAAACGAAACTACTATAAATTTTATATTTAAATTTCTTTTAACAATATCTCTAGGCATTTGTGCTTATTCTGTACAAAATATTCTGTTGTATAGGATTCACGTGTATGTATTTTTATATAAGATTTTATTGCTTCATTATTTGTGACATTGGTTAACTAGATTCCATTTTAAAACAAGTTCCACTTCTACTATTATTTTCAAACTGTATTTATTTGTTTTCTTAATTAACTTAATCGTGTTTATTTAGTTGTCCTTATTCAATACAAAATATTCTCTTGTATATGATTTACGTGTATTTATTTTTATATGAGAAATTATTACTTCATTACTTGTGACATTGGTTAGATAATGTTTCAATGGTTCATAAGAACACTTAATTTGTTTGCTAAATTAACTAATCGTTTTTATTTTATTTGTGCTTATTCAATATAAAATATTCTGTTGTATATGATTTACGTCTATGTATTTTTATATGAGAAATTACAATATGTAACACAAATTTTGTTCCTGTATAGTATGTGTTATTTCTTAATTGTTTATGTTGTAAAAGTACAGAAAATGGCCATTATTCCCTTCAAACTTTGTTTTAGTGACCTGGATAATGAAATTTAGAAATTAACCTATTTTCCATGCAAAAACTGGCAAATTTGCACATTTTCATTTACGTAAGGTCTGAATAAAAATAACATATGAATCAAGATTTAGATGTATTTATACTAAAGTTATACAAAAATGTTTAAAAGTGAGTAGTTTCTCGAGATTTGCGACTGTAATATAAATCACTTTCACGTATCAGTCCCCAAATATAGTCTTCTATCATGTTTTTGTTATACGCTCCCAGGTCAGAAAAACAAAGTTTGAAGAGAAAAATAGGTATTTTCCATTTACTTTAGGCATAAGCAATTAGGAAATAACATTTTCTGCCCAGGAACAAGAAAAAGTAAAAAAAAAAAATGTTACATAGTGCAATTGCTTCATTATTTGTGACATTGGTTAAATAATGTTTCAACGGTTCATGAGAAAATTAATTAAGTCTCAATATAACCCAGTGATTAGCATAGCGGGCTCTAACTCTAAGGGTCCCAAGTTTGTATCCTGTTGCCCTCAAAACGCCCTCCACACTTAGGTTGCGAGATTACTTCTTAAATGTCACAGTGAAATGATAAACTACAGAAAAAGCAGTTAGTAACCAACACTTTAAAGCGAAAACCTTATTTGATGGAATAGTGGGATTTTATCTTCACGTAGGTAACCTTTGTGCAGTTTCACATGAAACCTCTGAAATAAACACCATTTATTAATTTCTGTATCAAATTACACTGTCATTTATTGGGTGAGTTTAAACACTTCTTAGTTTATGAAAATCATTATATAAACCTTTAGTGATGATATATCAACATGACATTAAAATATCTGTTTGTTTGTTTAGAATTAAGTATAAAGGTGTGTAATGAGCTATCTGTGCTCTGCCCACCACGGGTATTAAAACCCGGTTTTTAGCAGTATGAGTCCACAGATATACCGCTGTGCCACTGGGGAGCAAATTGTTACATTAAACTCACTGACGTGTAACTTAGTTCTTACTCTTTCTACAAGTTATTGTACCTATCAATGCTATACAATATACTACGTCTTAATATACTGATCAAATTCTTCCCCATAAAATTGTAATATCACGTATGAAACACTTTAAGGCATACTCTCAGCATTATAATTACAGTTTTGTATTATATAAATCTAATTTTATAGGTTTTGGCTCTATACAATAATCATGTGACTAAACGAGCTGCAATACCCAAAAGTTTGGTTAAAATGTCATATAAATCAGTCAATAGATAATACATGTAAAATCATTAATGAAGCAATAAATTTTATAATGGATATCGTATAAAGGCATTATACGTCTACTAATCCACTCATTATTGCTGTATTTTTTGCAAGTGGCCTACCCTTTTCTTCTAATGCTTCAACACACTTGTTAGTATCATATTTTTAATTTCTTTATGCTTTGATAATTTTAGGGTTACGTATCTGTTATTAATTTACTACTTGTTTTCATATTGTCTGATGTTATTAAAAGATCTGTATAATGTAGTTAATATCATGTTTTTATTATACGGTAGTAGTAGTGTCACTTTAATCTTATATGCATTACACTCTAACCTCTGACACTTGGCCTGAAATAATTAATCTATCCTTTACTTTTTTAAGTGAAGTGTATTAAAGGGATGAAGTGGTATAGCTGTAGCTTTTTTCTTTTGTTTTGTGCTTAATGCATAATTTATCACCAGTCATTAATAACTATATTATTGATAATTTGTGTGCTTCCAATCATCACCCGCAAATCGAACAATGGAGCGAATAACAAGAGAAGTTTAAATACCCACCTACATGTGACGCCACGGTCGCAACAGAAAAATTTCATTCGTGATATTTGAAATGGGTAATAATTGTTAGTATAAACTTTGGATAAGGGTGTACACATGTCATAGTGTTCATTATTTTCTTATTCTATAAAAATTATTAATTGTATCGCAATATGAATATGTTTAACTTAACCTAGTTAAGTTTGTTAACTAAAACAAGTTCCACTTCCACTATTATTTTCAAACTGTATTTATTTGTTTGCTTAATTATTATAATCGTTTTTATTGTTGCCAAAAATTTGACAAGCCATCACGTAGTCCAAATAAAAATCGATATTCGTCAGCATGATCGAAAGATGGAAATTAAAACTAAATTACACCACTGTGAAAATATTTAACACTATTTAGTAAGAGTAAATACATAATTTGTGTTTTTCAAAGAATCCGCATCGGACCATCTACTGTGTCCACTGAAGGGAATCGAACCTCTGATTTTGGTATTTTGAGTCCGTAGACTTACGTTGTCTCAGGGAGGGATGAATATTTATATGTAAATTTAAAAGATATTAAGTAACTGGCATAAATAACTTCCATATTTAATATCTGCTTAAAAAATATGAATAAAGGGATCGATAGCACACATAATATTGTTTGTTCGATACTGAATATTTTCAAGCCAAATATTGCCATATTCATTCATATATGTATATTTCCTTTCATCTATCAAGGACGATTACTGTTTCTAAATGCAATAACGTTGTGATAATATCCCGTCAGGGACTTAAATCAAATGATATATATTTTATGTATTCAGAATTTTTCAAAGCATACGTATCAGTAATAATAGTAAAATGTAACTACCCACTCATATCTGTAAGGGGTGATTTCTAAATTTTAATAAGTGTGTATGTGTTTTCATATAGCAAAGTCACATCAGGTTATCTGCTGTGTCCACCGAGGGAATAGAAACCCTGATTTTAGTGCAAAGACTTAGTGCTGTCCCACCGGTGGATGTTTCAACAACAATACTCGTAAGTCACTACTTTGTGAATTTCCATTCCTTTAAATTGAATGTTTTGCAAAGCATCAGTGAAATCAGAATAAAACATTAAGTTTTTTATTCACTACTTTGTTTTGTTAAGCGCTCTGTTATATACGCTCTGTTCACTTTGGTAAATGGAACCGGAATTATAGCATTGTAACTCAAAAACTTACCGCTCACACTCCGGATAATTCATAGCATATAGAGTACAGAAAGTAAAACATCTTTAAACAACTCTGTGGACAACACAGTAGTAGAAAACAAGAAAGTTAAAACTTGCGAGAAATAAGTATGTATAATAAGTCCAATGAAGCTAAAGGCTACGCAAGATGAAGAAGCAAAAAAGTAAACTAAAGATAAATGATGCGAGAAGTAAACATGCATCATAGATAAAACATAGCTATAGAGTGCAAGGTAATGAAGTATAGCAAATAAAAGCTAATCAAAGTAATTGCGAGAAATAAGTGAGATTAACAAGTAAACCACAGCTAAAGGCTTCTAGAAATAAAAAATATAATAAGCAAAATATAGCTAAATATTGCGAGAAATAACTAAAGATAACAAGCAAAACATAGGTGAAGAATAGAACAAAAATATACCAACAACAGTAAAACAAATCTAAAGTCTACGATTAATAAGGAATGATAAATTATAATACATGGACATACGAAGTAGAAATACCAACTTGAAAAATGTAGCATCCCACAAAGTACCAAACCGTAGAAGTCATCATAGAATCAATGCAGCAGTGTCATCGAGCTTCTGTTTATTATAATAAGTTACAATTACAATTTTTATTCATTCATATGAAAGTTCCTGATATTAAGGGATGAGTACCTTGAACATTTAACCTCAGCTTATAAGTTATTTCTGTGATAAATGAAGCCGTATGATGAAAGGTAAAAACGTAACACTTTCCAATAGTAACGTTTTTACATTTCAAAACGTTTCCTTAAGAGGAGTATACGGTTTGTAAGCCGAATCCAAGGAGACAAGCACAAACAAGCAAAACATTTTCCTCATAGTTATCCCATGAGAGCTGTCTGTAGAATCTTTCCAGTCTACTACTCCAGCAAAACAGTACAAAAGAAAAAGCACTTTTAAAGTGTTTTATATATTTTGGGTGGTATGGACATTAGTTACCTTACAACTTTAGTCTTTTACAATACTTTCCTAAACTTAAAGGAAAGTCGTTGTTGTTGGGTTTTTTTTTAAATAGTAAATTACTATAGAACTATTAGTGTTTGATACTAAATAGAAAAATTCACGATTCGTGTAATAGTATATTGTGCCTTGTGCGTAAGCGTATTCCTTAAAATCAACTATTCATAATACATATAAATATAACATGGTCTCACCAGTGATGAGAATAGTTCTATTTCAACAGCGCATCAAATAGTTCTTGTACTATTAGCCCAGATGAAACTGCAATAGCGAAACGTAAGCTGAAACGAAAAGTGTTTATCGTTATTATTGTTTGGAGATTAAAGGTCATTTTCTCTAACACTATTTCCAAAATATTTCAACAACACTTCACAGTAAATGATCAATTAAAAAATCAATAGAACAAAATTCGTAAATCGTTGTTTCCAACACGTAATTGCTTTCATCATTGTTTAAAACTGAGTAAGTGTAATAACAATACATTATTTAATTTCTACATATTCACCGGTAAATAAAGCTATTATAAGACAAATGAAAACACACATCCCAAATTTTATACTCTTTAATGTTTTAAAATAAACTCTATATTGAACAATTTCTTGTTACTCTGATTTTTACCTAATGTAATGGGCAAGAAATTACTGAATAACCTTTTAGTAATGTATATTTCTCAAATAATTCGAACCTTCTATACCATTATAGATCTATCTGTGGTTAAAACTTTATTTGAAAATTTACTTTCCCGCACTATTCCTTCTTTTGACAGTGTCAATTACACATTACTAATATAGCATCTCATAACTTTGCAGGGCTAAAGAAACATTCGTCAAGCCATAAATTGAAATATGACAATAGGCTACTTTTAAAACTATGTCTACAGACAAAGTTGTTTTCCTACACCTTTCTCGCATGATGCATACAATAATATTAAAAATGCCATGCCACACTATTCCTTTCGCATATCTGTTGATTAAGGCTTTCGTCTCGCAACCTAAATGTCACCGTTTCAAATCCCTGCCCATTAAACATTCTCCCTTTCAGCCATGAAGTATTATAAAATGCCGGCCGAACCCACAATTTCTTGATAAAAGAGTGGCTCCAGAGTTGGCAGTGTGTGGTGATGACCTACGCTAGTTTCCCTAATTTAGCGTTGCGCGAAATTCAAAGACAAACACTAACTATCCTATTCAGAAAGAGACAATGTAATTTTTTTTAACTATTATTTATCTGTCCATCTAATAAAAACTTCAACGATACTGAAGGATACTAAATAATGACTATATTAAAAACATAAAGTTTTGCCGATATAACACAAGTAGTCATTCACTCTAATTAGTGGTAGAAATAAAAGACTTGAAATTACAATACACAGCAAGGTACTCAATAATTTTATTAATTTGGCAATTTAATTCTTACTACAGACCTTTTGAATACTTCAATAGTATTTACTTCTAAAAGCGCTTCCCAGTAGCACATTAGTATGTCTGTAAACTCCCAACGCTAACAAACGGGTTTCGATACCGTTGGTGGGCAAAGCACAAATAGCCCATTATATAACTTTGTTTTTACGAAGAACAAACAAACATTTAGTTGGTTATAGCTTTTGCACTTCAATTCTGTCAAACGAAAAACATAAATTCAGAATAGAAACAACTTCATGTTGAAGGTATTCAGAAAAAAAACTGAACTGAAATAACAAAGAAAAAAGCAATAATATATTTATTTAAATTGAGAGAATCAAAGCATAAGATATTTAAAAAAATTGAATGTATATGAGTCACTTTTTATCATATTCAATCTTGTATTTACCCTATGCTGTGAATAAACAACACACTACTTTATTATACTTTGCCCCATTTTAAAAACTTTAATTGATATACGTGTTTAACGTATTTCTAATACTTCGTTTGCAAGTTGTATAGCACAACACAACTGAATTTTATATCAAAAATGTGATTTTATTTAATTCTAAAAATACAATACATGAACCTATTATTATTAAGTAAGGTTTGTTTGTTTTGTACGGTTCACAATCGGGGTGCAAAACTACAAAAAGTGATAATGCACTTTGTCTTCCTAATTTTGAACTAATAAATTATGAGAAATGTAGCTACTACACAGCACTCACTGCCAACGTATAAGCTACCCTTGGTTGACTAAATAGATAGATCTTACGATCGCGCTTATGACTCCAAAATGCGAAGCGTGTTTTCGTGGCAGAGGGTAGCAAACTTTGAGCCCTTGGATTTTCAGTTCGATTACGCTAAGCATGGCCACACTCAAAGCACTAACTCATAAATTTACAGAAAATGCTAAATCCAATTTCTTTAATAATCGTTACCAAGATGTATGTACGTCTAAGCGTGTAAGTTGCTGAAAAGGACTCAGTTAAGACTGAATTCATCGAAAGTAATATTCACTAAACCAATCACATCTTTTTGAAATACTTAACCAGGTAATGCCTTTTAGGTAGAAAAAAACCTTAAAAATTATCAGAACGTTTTTTAAGATACAATTAAAAAACAGATAAATAAAATGTTTTTCCCATTCAAGAAAATTCTTTGGAACGATTAGTCGCAGATACAATTTTATTATTTCATTATTAAAAATATTAAATCAGAAAAATGATGTTGCCGATAAATTTTTTCAACTTTTCAAGAAAACAAGATGTAAACTTTTTACACTCATACGTTATTCTTGTGTGTTTTCCTTATATAAAAGCCACATTGGGCTATCTGTTGAGCCCACCGAGGGGAATCGAACCCCTGATTTTAGCGTTGTAAATCCGGAGACTAACCGCTGTACTAGCGGGAGGCACTTACCGCTATAGCCAGCGGCGTACACGCGTTATTCTTCTATTACAGCGTTTAATATTTAAGATTTAAAATACACAATATTTAATGCATTATAGAAAAAAAGGGGTGCCTTAACTTTTGTTAAAGTCGTTTAGAAGCGATACAATAACATCCAACAATAAACATTTTCTTGGAAGCACTAATTAAACAACAAAAAATAAGTTGGTAAAGTCATGTTTCAGAAGAGTCAACTACAGAATGAAAAGAAAAGGCTTCAAATATGTAGCATAAATATGTCATTTGACTGTATATGTCATAAAATGTTTTTTGTTTTAAATTTCGCGCAAAGCTACACGAGAGCTATACCGCTAGATGTCCATAATTCAGCACGAAAGATTAGATAGAAGTGAGCCAGTGATCACCACCCACCGCTTGTTTGTTTTTGAAATTCGCACAAAGCTACTCGAGGGCTATCTGTGCTAGCCGTCCCTAATTTAGCAGTGTAAGACTAGAGGGAAGGCAGCTAGTCATCACCACCAACCGCCAACTCTTGGGCTACTCTTTTACCAACGAATAGTGGGATTGACCGTCACATTATAACGCCCCCAAGGCTGAAAGAGCGAGCATGTTTGGCGCGACGGGGATGCGAACTCGCGACCTTCACATTACGAGTCGCACGCCTTAACACGCTTGGCCATGCCGGGCCCTCCACCCACCGCCAACTCTTGGGCTACTCTTTAATCAACAAATAGTGAGATTGACTGTAACATTATAACGCTCCCACTAAAACGGCAAGCATGTGCAGTGAAGATGGATTAAACCGGTGAGTAAGAAATATACTCACATGATATCTACGATATTCGCGTTTACTTCTTTCTCGGGTACCCAGTATTAACATAATAGTGTCTTTTCAAAATAACAATAGGCCCACCATGGCCAGGTGGGTTAAAGCGTGCGAGTCATAATCTGAGGGTCGCGAGTTCGCATCCCCGTCGCACCAAACATGCTGACTTTTTCAGCCGTGAGGGCGTTATAATGTATGATCAATCCCACTATTCGTTGGTAAAAGAGTAGCCCAAGCGATGGTGGTGCGTGGTGATGACTAGTTGCCTCAAAACATTTAAACACCAATGAAAAATATTGTAAGCCAATGGGGCTTCTTTTAACAGTTATTTTCTGTTACCTACACGCATGGTATTACAAGTCTAAGTTACAGGAAACATTCACTAAGCTAGAAAAATCACATAAGAACCAATCCGAACAGATTTTTAAGTTATAAGTTAATGTATTTCGTACTAGACTTGCAGTAAGCGATTTGGTTTTCGACGGCGGTCCCGCTCTTCAACTCAATAATCATGACACAATGTATTGATGGTTTATTGAACTGAAAAGCATGAATAACTATACAACCGATACCGAGTTTTACAGATTAAATAAGAAAAAGAAGTAAGCTTGTTTCGGACTATTGTTTTTAAATATTCATTCAATACACCCTTGCGATGTACACAGACTTTACTTTAATCACAAAGAAAAGAAATATGATTATATATATATACATTTCATTCTAGCTAAGCACACAGCTGCATAATGGGTTATCTGTGCTTTGCTCACCACAGCTCACACAGTTTCTAACAGTATGAGTCCCCATACATGCCGCTGTGACACGGAAAGGAGAGCAGAGAAATGCGATTATATATATGTGTGTCATTATAGTTAAGTACAATGCTACGCAATGAGCTATCTGTGCTCTGCCTGACACGTTATAAAAACCCATCTTTTAGTGTTGTACGTCCGCAGACATGCCGCTGGGCCACTGGTGCGGGGGGGGACAATTATATAGAAAATTGTATATATATTTATATATGTCAATATGTATGGAATAAAAAAATATTTCACTTTGTTATTTCAACATAAAAATAACATCATATCCACAAAAAACAAAAATTTTCCGCTCCTCACCTTCATTGTGACTTTGAATCATTTCTACACTTGACTTGATATACTAAGTTAAGAGATTTTTCATGAAACGAATTATTCACTTTCCTGATAAAGTTAGAAAAAGAAAGATTCGTTTAAAATTTACTTGAAAAATGTCTTATTTTAAAAGTAGTGTACAAGAAAATTATTTTAAAATTTTCATATACTAAACGTTTCATATATGTGTTTTTCGCATTTGACTTGAATCTTTTTAGTTACTGAATTAGGCCTGGCATGGCCAAGCGCGTAAGGCGTGCGACTTGTAATTCGCGGGTTCGCGCCCGTGTCGCGCTAAACATGCTCGCCCTCCCAGTCGTGGGGGCGTATATTGTGACGGTCAATCCCACAATTCGTAGCCCAAGAGTTGGCGGTGGGTGGTGGTGACTAGCTGCCTTCCCTCTAGTCTTGCACTGCTAAATTATGAACGGCTAGCACAGATAGCCCTCGAGTAGCTTTGTGCGAAATTCCAAAACAAACAGTTACTGAATTTTAAGTTATCTGAAATGTGTATTACATTTTGGGGAAATTCTTTAAGCGTTTTAGCATTTATGTGAGCTAGTACTGTATTCAAGAGAAGAAAGGTTAATAAATAAACCCTTGGTTTAACAAAATATTAGTTAATAAAATAACCACATCATATAAGAGAAATAATTTTGGGAACCAATTTCTGATTGACAAAAAGTTATTAGCCTGATGGAATGGCCAATATGTTACATGTTTTGTTAATTTGACGTTTAAACACCCAAAATGGGATAGTTCATTTTCCTATTGAAACGGTAAAAATTAATAGTGAAGAATAAATAATATATGTATGTTATTCAAATATCGCATTAATAGGATTGTATATATAATATTATATGTTATGTATGGTACATTTAGAGAAAAAAATATTAAAGTTTTGAAAAAAAGATTTTCTAACAACACACTAAGATTTGATTGTGTATTATTTAAAAAAAAACGTGAAAGTAGAATGATTCTGACGTGCACTAATTTTGCAAGTAATACACTATTTAACTTATCTTATTCTTTTATTCAGAGATAGAGAGTTTAAGGTTGCAAGAGCTAAGACGCATTAAAACATAATGCCACGTAAGTTTCTTGTTTAATACCATATACGTTCTAAATCTACTTTCTTTAGCATCTTACAACTTGTACGTTTCTGTCTTATTCTTTGTCGAAATAAAAGTTCTGAACCTGTAAATAGAATACTGGGCGACGGATTAGATATTCATGTGCATATGGGGCATTGCTATTATGTTCGTTCTCCGAAACATAAGCATCGTCTGCGTGAAAGCAACTCCTTCCTGAAACACTGTCAAAAGTATCTATGTATTTGTTTGCGAAGAAAATAATATTGTATATCCCGTTTATTCTCCTCACTTTTGAAACTGAATAATGTAATTTCAGAGTTACTCTTATAGTGCACCCATGGCATAAATTGCAGGGTGCATTTTTGCAGCAAATAAACACGAACCATGAATACCAGCCCAAGCATTCTAACCACTAGACTACATCCTGCCTAGAGTAATTTAACGTACTACAACAATATCAGATAAATACTTTTAGTTCCCTAATCTGTCATTTTAAACCTTGGTTGAGGAGTTCTGTAATGTTTGGTGGATATGCTAGACGTTATTTATTGCACATATTATACAATGCTACACTGAATTCTAAAGTTGTTTCACTAATTCAGTATAATAATGTTGACCGATAGTGTGCATGAGTCATAAGTACTAATTATTATTTGTCATAAAGTTCTATGCTATATATAAAACAATATTTTGAAAATTATAGCCAATAAGATATATTTTTATTGTCAAAATTACTTTTTCTCCTAAAATAAGTCTCGATATAGATGAGTTTATCCTGATATAAGGTTACGGTGATAACATATTCACAGATCACTGATCTAACTAACGTTTCGTTTGTTCGAGACATTCACACAAAACCATACATGACTAACCAACTATGATTTTGAACTGATAGACTAAAGAGAAAACAGCCATTCTACATCATCTATGGTCAACTCTTGAGCTATTCTAAATGAAGTAATGTCACTATTATAAATGCAACGTAGGTTCTAAAGTGTAGAGAGCAATTTTTGTTGCAACGCGACTCGAGTCATAGACCCTCCATTTAGAATTCCAAGATGTTAATCGCTACGCCACGGACCTTAAGCTAAGGTAAAACTAGACGTTAAACAGTGGTTGCTCCAACTACACATACAACAGTAGTCAATTCAATGTTAAGAAAGAACTCACTCCATCACTACCTACTTTCATGTAAGCACTTTACATAAAATGCCTGAATTGGACTTTTTATATATACTCAAATGTTAAATTTGTTCTTCGTGTTTCAAACGTATCTACTGTCTTTAATCTCTTTAATCAAAATCCAGGATTAACTGAAACTAGCCTACTCTAACTGTTCGGTACCTTTATATTTTTTCTAAGTTCCTAGTCACTGACTTTCACGAAAGCTGGTAGGACCACTCCTTGCTTTCTTTTATAAAGTGTACACCAATCTTTATCGATTTTGCTGCTTAACCGCCTGTGGAATATTATAATGTGTTCAGTTCCAGTACGATAAGAAGATCAGTCCTCTCAAACGAGGCTTTAAAAGCATTTTCTTGATCAGTTCTTCTCTTTTTTGGCGCCATGTCTGTAATTGCATTGACAAATACACTGAAGGAAGAGCTTAGACAAAATAAAAGAATGCCGCATAGCCGTTCCTCTTTCTTTTCAAGCAACAATCTAACTCTATTGCGCACTCGTTATATTTCAGTGTTCATATTATCTTGTTATAACAGTAACTTTGTTTTGTACAAAGCAGAAAGAGGGAAAGAAAGTGTAAAAACAAAAAAAAACGGAGTTAGAAACAAAGATTTGTAAAAAAATAAAGATAATAAGTTAAAAAAAGGAAATGTTCAACCACACAATAGGTAAAAATATATTTGTTGTTTCTTGTAACCATACAAGATGTTTACGAACCAAGAGTATTACTTGTGCTTAAGGAAAAGAAAGAAAAATAATAACTTATATTTCCTAGAAATAACTGAAATTACATCCTAATCGTTAGAAGATTTTGGAAGAAAAAAATAATCCTAAAACCATTTTTATTAAAAGCTATCATCTTTCCTCCATAAATGAGACCAAGGACCACTCCAATTACCGTTCCTATAATATTTAATTTTTTTTTATTGTCTCGAGTCGGATGTTACTTAACTTTATGATGAAAAATATTGTAAGAAAGGACAGTAGAGTAAAAATTAAAATATGTAATATCCACATTTCTATTCTATGTTTAAAGTTCTGAATTACGTAAAAATAAAAATTAGGAGAAAAATACTTCATTATAATTGTCATATCGAATGTATGTGTAATATAAAAGACCCGCTAGTTAATTTCTTTTGAAATAGTAAAACATTTTACCTCAACGTTTGTAGACTTGCAGTAGTCCTATAATTGAATTTCGACACAAGGGAACTAACTCTTTAGTAAAACAATCTCCATCAGTGTGAGTTTACTAATGAAATAAAAAGGGGTTTTGTCTAATATCTGCAACCAAAAAATTAAAATATTAGAATATATTTCTGCACTATTGTGTTACTGTAAGAAGTATTTTATCTATTTCGTGGTTTTTATCGCCCCAAAAATGATTATTAATGTGGTTCTCCATAAATGTTTAACTCGACATTTCGAAACATAAGAATTTTTTCTATAACAAATAATTATTTTATCAGTTATATTTTAGTACCAGTTGCAAGTTACGTGTAAAATTATTTAGTTCCACTTAAAATAAGATTTCTAAACGAAATGGCACTATATACTGAACTTACGTACAAACATACACAATCTGCAGTTTCATAAACAATAAACACAACATATCAAACAAATGATTAGGCGTAAAACGCCAAAACTCTACAAAAATATAAATTGACTTTTTTCCTGCATTAACGTTGACAGCTCCTATGCTGGTGTGTCAAAAGATCTGTCTATTTATCCACACACATATTCATATTCGTGTGCACGTATATTACAATCGTCCTAGCGCGCGCGCACACACACACACTTATCAACAGTATATTCAACGGAACTCTTTAAATACTGTTTTGTTGGCAAGTGCTTTAAATATTTAAACCATTCGGAGATATATAGAGCTGTAATGCTGTTGTCAGTTAAGAGATCGAAAACTGTTTTACAGGTACTTGGTATCACGTACGCTTGTCATAAGGTGTAAAAAATAAACGTTTACGTTCAACAGTATTTAAATGTCAGTATGAACAACTTTAAGTGTACAATATTCTTTATATTTATAAATGTTAATGTTTTATATATTTTTTTTTGGCTACGAAACATATTTCTGTGCATTAGTTTCTATATTTTACTTGAAACCAATTTCATTTTTATTTGCAACCATTCGATCCATTTTCATTTACAAACGTTTTAGGAACTTCTTCTTTCTCAGTAGGTAGTGCAACTCATGAGCTATTTCTAAAACTTTTACAACTTATTAGCTACCTCTAAGAAGATGACAACGTATTAACTATTTCTAAAAATAATACAACTTATTTGCTGTCTCTAGCAATATAACAATCTTATCAGTTATCTCTAAATATACTGTAGATCTGTTGCTTTTTGTTGTTTAATTTTTATTTTTTATGCTAAAATTATGTAAAGAGCAAATGTTTTGGTCTTTATTTTTTTTTCAGATATTAAAAGATTAAGTAAATGTTTGAAAACTTTTGTTGTGTTTTAAACTCATGATTTCTACATTATAGGAAGTTATGCCCCACAAAGTAATTGCACTGGCTTAAGAACATTTAAAGCTAGAAATGGGTAAAGTACCTCAGGATCGAGAGTTTAATATAGTTAAGTTCGACAGAATGCGTACTATAAGTAGTGGGTTGGCTTTGGTAGTAAAGGCTGGCTTTCGTTTTGTTTGAAAGTGAATAGAGAAATAATCGAACGTTAAAGATGGAAAGAGAGGTTTAGATTAAGATGAAAGAAAATGACCATAGAAGGAACGAACAATAAAGAAATAATGAAGAAAAAACTAGAATTAAGAACACAGAAACACACCTTTCAAATACCTTCTCCTACTAGACTCGATGAAAGGAAAAAACAGACTTATCTTGACCATTTTAAATAACAGTCTTTAACAATAGTCAGATAACTAGATAGGTACATGTTACCACAGAGGTGAGAAATATGTGACTCAGTCAAGAATGGGGTAGGACTGACCGAAGAGCCAGTTTCTGTGTATCACTGCTGTATCAACTGACACGAATAATCGTAAAAAAATTAAACAGATCTTATAGAAGATTGCTTCTCATTAGATTTGTGATAGTAAAATAGAGATAAAACGTCCTGATCAGTTTGTGGTTTGACTCAAGAAATATTTTATACTTTTGGTAGATAGTTTTTACCTACTTTTAATTTCTTTGTCTTATTTAAAATATTTATCAAGCTTTGAAAAAAGATTCTATTTTAATCCTTAAACAAACCGTAATAACAGATTAAAAGTTCTCGAACTTGCATTGTGGCTCCATATTTAATGTACTGTTCAGGATTGGACCCGTTATAAACTGAAGTGGTCAATAACAAAGCATCCAAAGTTTGTTTGTTGTTTTCATTTCTCGCAAAGTTACACGAGGGCTATATTGCACTAGCCGTCCCTAATTTTGCAGTGTAAGACTAGAGGAAAGGCAGCTAGTTATCACCACCAACCGCCAACTCTTGGGCTCCTCCTTTACCAATGAATAGTGGAATTGACTGAAACATTATAACGCCCCCACTGTTGAAAAGACAAGCATGTTTGGTGTGACGGGGATTCGAACCAGCAGCATCCAAAGTAGAAACATCTTGTAATAAAATAATATTATTAATTTTAATCGACTTGAATAGTTTGCAAATACCTGTACAGTAAGTATAAGCAGTCATTGATGATCAAGGCTAATAGTGTTATGACAAATAACACAAAACTGAATTAAGTAGTAGCAAACGGAACAAGAACCCCAGAAAAGTAAAGATTCAAAACATATGATTGAAAAAGGATAACGGTGTGATCAGTCGTATTTTGTCAAAATAAGATGTGTGTTGATGAGAAGTTTCATGAGGAGAAATAATTATGGGAATGAAGTTTCGTATTTTAAGTTTGACCTTGAATTTCAAATTACTATAAAATAATGTCACTGCTTCATATAATGTTTCCTGCACTTTAAAATAGTACCAAATATTTTAAAACATTCGAACTATTGGTTACCTTTGTTTCAAAGAAATACGGAAGACGATGTTTTTGCAAGAGAAGTGATAGGTAATCGCCCACTACTTGTCCTAATCAACAAAACACTATTGCTTACGTTGGTTTCAAAGAATTACGAAACACGGTGTTTTTGCAAGATAGATGATAAGTGATCGCCTGTTATGTGTTCTAATCAACAAAACACTATACACGCCACCAAATATACAAGTTTGAGTATTTTTATAGGGGGGATATGGAAACAATTTATTTAAAGATACTTTTACTTACTTTCGTGCTAGAGTTTAGGACACTAAATTGATAGACAAATATCTAAAAAAATGATACACTCTCATCTGTTTCATTACAAAAAGAGTACAGTTCAGAAAGTTACAGTCCTACCTGCATACTGGTAGAAAGACTAAGTATAAAGTTAATTGTCCGTAGTTATGGACGGTTTGTGAACGTACTTGTGTAACTTTGCATGAATATTCGAAAAAAAACTAACTGAACTCAAGATATTCTAAATATCTGTGGTAAAGCTCTGGATTTCAAATCTGACGAGCTGGTTTCAAGTCCGTGTGACACTGCAAAATATTTCCCATACTTTAAGCAGGGGGTTTCAGTCAACCCCTTAGTATAGATGGTTAAAGTAGGATACTGATGACCAGCTATCTCCCTTTCGTCAATAGCTCAAAATTAGGAACAGCTGCAGGTAGCCTCAAATAAAAACAAAAAGTATAAATACAAGTAGCATTTATTATAAAGAGACTTGGAAACACCAGTCACTTCCCTCTTCACAAGTAGCTTGGTTCCTCTTGAATGAATAATTTACCACCACCCCTCATCAACTTGTGTAACGGTTTGGTTGAATGTTTTAATGGAGATTAACTAGATGTTCAAATAATGTTACTGTGAACAAGAATAGGATTGGGAAAAAAAAAAACGTTTAGCTACGTTTCCTTTTACACACACGCACACATACATAACCACAGCAAAAAAATATCTTGGATTTTTCCCCATTTACAAAAATAGATAGTTGTGGAGAAAACAAGAAACCGAAAAACAAGTTGCTATTCCAATGGTTCGGTCTATATTATAAAACAAGATAAAACACATAATAAATTAGTGGTAAACTCAATAAAGTGCATACCTCTGCCACAAAGCGTTAATCATATTTGAACCTCAAAAAGTTGGAAAATGCGTCCGTATGTCTGTCTGTCTTTATCAGACACAGACCACGTTTGGCATGACAACGAGTAATAACATTCTATATATGTTCTCCAAGTTTCATTGAAATCCATTCGTTTTTGAATGAGCTATAAAGTAAAATTGTGTGAATATTTGTCCCCATCTTAACATTTTAATATTTTTTAAGTTAGGTCATAGTACACATATATAGCAACTATCGTTTAAATAATTTTTTTTTTTTTTAGAAATCTTGCTGACAAACACAAACAAGTACACATAGAAGTGAAAAAACAACCTTTAGTGGTGGACGTAAATAAGTGCGAAAGGTAATGTTTTACTAGTAAAACACCCACCTTTAAGAATTACCATAGGACATCAAAGTGCATAGCCAATATACTAAATCACCCAAGCTTGTGATTTATAAAAGGAAAATAAATCTATCAATTCTATGGAAGCTGTGCTACAGTTATTGAGGAAGGAAATGACAACGACAAGATTAAAAAAGGAAGTAGTGAGGTGATACTGTTATGTTTTTTGGAAACCAATGAATCTTATCATGATGTCAAGATTTCTGCGTTGCTAAGTAACGAACAAAAGAAACAAGTTAAATCCATAGTGAATAAGTTCAGCGCTCTCTAGATAGATATAGGAAACAAGAAAAAAGAAGATCTTATAAATCTTAAAATAATTTTGATTACAGAAACTTTTACTCAACAAAAGAAATACTGTCGTAAATACTCTACTTAATTAATAGGAGGAGTTAATTGCACTTCCTTCCGGTCATTCATCTTCAATCTGAAGACCATTCATTATCCATTTTAACAAATTTCTAAGAAGGATGGTGAGGTCAAATATTATACGCGACCTTCTCATCTTCCAAGATTTTACTTACACTGACTAAAAGAAAGAAGTTTGAGTAAGTAGATATTTATCAGAAGGAAAAAAACATGAACACTCGTTTCATTCTTACGGATCGTATAAATTGTACTGTCGATTCACATATACATGGTTGTATATAATAACGTCCTGACCATATAGCACAGAATTTGCATGCCACATAATTTTGTCAACACTTCTCTTGACAACAAATAGATTTCATCTTTGCTTTATTGTTTATTATGTGAACTAACCTCCTAGTAGATGCGCAAAATGTGCAGAATCATTAGGTTAGATTTTGGTTTTGTTTTGAATTTAGCGCAAAGCTACACGAGGGCTATCTGTGCTAACCGTCGCTAATCTAGCAATGTAAGTCAAGAGAGAAGGCAGCTAGTTATCACCACCCATGGTCAACTATTGGGCTAATTTCTTACCAAAAAATATTAGGACTGACCGTCACATTACAACGTCTCCACGGCTGAAAGGGCGAGTATGTTTGGTGTGACGGGGATTCGATCCGCGACCTATTGATTGCGAGTCGAATGCCTTAACTATCTGGCTATGCTGGGCTCATTAGGTCGAATGAAAAAATAAATTGTCCTTATATTTTCTGCACCAACCGCGGGCCTAGAGTGGTCCAGTGATCAGCGTGACACAAAGTGAACGGGAGGATTCACAGTTCGAGTGACTTTATCGTAAAATTCTTTCTCCATATTTTTGAGCCTTGAGTTTGCCATAATAGTCATAGTCACATCATACTATTCGATTCGAGTACCCAAAGCGTAAGCATTAGGTGTTGTTGGATAACTGTTTTCCCTCTCAGTTTCAACGTAAGAGTTAATATATTAATGGACCATGAGCATCTTAGCACGAATATTATGAGAATACAAAGTGTTCTATGTTCGAAGTTCTTATGGCCTCGTTGTCGATATCATACCCCACCGTTTCTTGTCGTAGTTGTTCAAACACACTCTAGTCTTGTTCAGTATCACAATGAACTTCCATTCTCTCATGTTTTTCGGTTTATACTTTTCTTCCTAACATATCTTGGGAACAGTTTGTACTTCTTTACAAAAGCAATATCTTCGTGAAGTAACAAGTACACATTTAACTGAGATATCTATTCGTTATCGTTTTCGGAATGGTTGATTTGTTTATTTGCTTTGTTATTCACAAAGATACACAAAGGGATGTCTGTGCTCTGCCGACTACGGGTATCGAAACCCGGTTTCTAACAGTGTAAGTCCGTAGACATACGACTGTGTCACTAGGGGGCAAATATATTTACATTAAGTTTGTTTTCTTGTTTATGAATTTCGCGCAAAGCTACACGAGGGCCATCTGCACTAGCCGTCCCTAATATAGCAGTATAAGACTAGAGGGAAGGCAGCTAGTAATTACCACCCACCGCCAACTTCTGGGTTACTCATTCACCAACGAATAGTGGAACTGAAAGTTACATTATAATGCTCCCACGGGTGAAAAGTCAATCATGTTTGGTGTGACGGGTATTCGAACCCGTGTCCCTCAGGTTGCGAGTCAAAAGCCTTAACCACCTGAATATGCGAAAGGGATAGTGTGACATTACATATTTAATATTATTGTACACATAGTAAAAGAATACCATAGGAAAACAACTTTGTTATTGCTAATAGCAGTTTCGGTATGATAGAATGCTGTTAAGGTGGTTTTACAGGTTCGCTATATTTCAAATAGTCAATCTTTTTGTAAAGCTTAATTTCTCCGTATTACAGCAGTGTAACTGAGTCACCTTCGTCATCATATACAACACCTTTGACAACATTTAATATGGAAAATTGAGGCTATTTTTGTATTCAATTTTAGACAGTAAATTATCTATTCTGTGCACATCCACATCTAACTCAAAAAGTATTTTCTTCAGCATGACAAAAAATATGCAATTCTTATGTAGAGTTTGTAGGGTGGAAGAAAAGTTAGATGCTATCCTAGTTAAAGTAAAGGTAATAGATAAAAAGAAGTGTAGACTGTAGTAAATGACAACATAATTTCAGAAGGAGCTTAAGCTTTCACGTGAAAGGAATACATCAGCTAATAATGACTTTCAAAAAGTTGGAAATAATATTGTTAGAGTAAAAAGTAGTCAAGTTAGTTATAATGAGCCTGTTCTGTTCAACAACAAATTTTAGCTCTTGGCTTCTGCAGATGAGAAACCATTGGAGTGAAGGAAAATGAAAGGGTCAGAAATGGACGTGAATGAAAAGAAGGCTACAGTTACAAGTGATACCTTGAAAGGACGTGTGGTGGATAGGATGATCTGTGGGCAAAACGAATTAGATTATGCTGTCCAGGGTTACAGGTAGAGGTCATGACTGACAGAGCAGGAGATATGATAAAGGGAGCCTAGCAGAGACACAGTTTTTGTGGTGCATGTAGGGAATAATTATGTGGGGAAAGGTACGACAAAAGAGCTAATTAATGTGTACAATAAACTGATAAAGGCATTTTAAATCGGGATACTGCCCATAATTAACTGTGGAGATGGAAGAAGTTATAAGTAGGTCATTGGGACCAAATGCTAGGCTTAAGTTATTACGTAAGGATGAGAAAATTGGCTGGTTTGTCTTGTAGGATCAGTTTAGTAAAAAAAAGGGGCTTTTTGGAAAAGATGGTTCACATTTAAATGAGGTAGGGTTGTCTTGTATGCTACGACTATTAATACGACTGTAAAGGAAGTTTTAAACTAGGACTAAACAGTGATGATGGTGAGAAGAAACTAAATGCAAAAAAATAAGAGACAAAGAAATATTTAGCATAAGAAATGAAAATAGATGTAGCTATGAGGGTAGACTTAATTGTTACTATTGTAATGCTAGAAGTTTCAGAAATAAAATAGATGACTTTATAGCATTAGCAGGAATGGAAGATTTTGATATAATAGGAATAACTGTAACATGGTTAAACATCTATGATTTTATGGCAAAATGTTTGAAATACAAAGGTACAGGCTCTTCAATGCCGATAAAGTATTATAAAAAGGGGAGAGAAATGGCTTTGAATGTCAAATGTGAGTTACATGCATTTAAAGTTAAAGATAAAGATTATATCAAAGATATTGTATCAATTTGAGTGTTTGTTAGTGGATATAAAGGGGAAAAGTTTTAAGTGGAAATTTGTTACAGACTACCAAATGATATTAACGAAATTAGTGAGAAACTTTAAACGAGATCAATATTTCAGCTGTTAATGAAGTCATAACTGTATGTGAATTTAATTTCAGGCATATAGGTTAGGAAATGCTGGAGTCAAACCCTAAGGGTGAAATGTTTTTAGAAACTTTTCCTGATAGCTTTCTTTAACAATTAGTCAAGGAACCTCCTCGAAATAATGCTATTTTAGATTTATTGTTAACTTAAAATATAGAAATGATCAAGACAGCAGAAACTATAGAAATTGTAGAACATCTGGATGCAAGAGATCATTTGTCTATTGGGTTCAATGTTTTGCTCCATATAGAGATAAGGAATAATAGTATTTTGGTTACAAGTTTTAAAAACATCAAAATTTAAAGGGATGTGACGAAAATTATCTGTTGTGAATTGGGCAGCTGAATTATTTGTAGACTTTGCATATGTGGTAAGTATTTAAAGTTGATTGTTTAAATATTCAAGGTGAACGTATTCTTTATGGAAAAAAGAATAACTACTAGTGAAAAACCAAGTTAATTCACAAAAAGTATGAGATAAATTAAAAAAAAGCATAATAAATTTAAGAAATTTATATTGACTGGTATGCCAAGAGATTTAGAAGATTATATGACATCAAAAAGAATATGTGAAAGAAAGTTTGTTGAAAATGTAACTAATAACAGCAAGATTTCTTTAAATTCATTAAAGGTAAACAAAAGTTTAGAATGGCAATAGAACCCTTGAGAAATGATAAAAGAAGGAAGGTCCATATCTGATGATTATCAGATGGCTGGGTTATTAAATTATGCATTTTATTTGAAGTTTACTTATAAAGATTTAAGCAGTATTTCACATCTTGAACAGTTGATAGATGTAAATTAGACTAAAAAAAAGTACTCCATTAATTGTGAGCTAGTTATGAAAAAATTGAGAGTTTAAAGAATGATAAGGCTTCTGGTCCAGATAATGTTTCCTCAATGGTTTTTAACAAGGTTAAATATTTTATATGTGATCTTGTTTCTTCTGTTTTTGTCAGTCCTTGAATAGTGAGTATGTACCAGATGATTAGAAACTAGCTAATGAAATTCCTCTTTTCAAGAGAGGTGATCAAATTGTCCCAGTAATTATAGATCCATTAGTCTTACATTTGTTGTTGAAAAAGTCTGGTAAAAGATGCTTTGCAATGTCACTTAACAAAATTTAGAATTTTATTGTATATGCAACAGGGTTTTACTGATGGAAAATATTGCCTCACAAACCTTTTTGCATTATCTGAAAAAGTTACTGCTTATGTAGAAAAGGGCAAGAGTGTGGATTTGGTGTATATGGATTTTCAAAAAGCATTTGAAAAAACGCAACATTAAAAGCTTGTAAATTTTTTTCTCTGTAGATATGGGGGATAAGTTAGCAAATTGGATAGAAGAGTGGTTGGATGAAAGGAAGCAAAGGGTTGTTACAAATGGAGTTCAGTGAAACTGGATTAAATGTCACAAGTGGTGTACTTCAGGGCTCAGTTTCAGGTCCTTTGATTTATTTTTACATTGATGACACAGATGAAGGAATAGTCAATATTAGGATCTTGCGTGTTGTTAGATGTAAAGAGGATTTGTTTGATTTATAAAAGGATTTAGATCATTTAGTGAGTTAGGCAAATAAATTACAAATGGGTTTTAATTATAATAAATGCAAGATGCATGTGTATTATGATAATTTGAATTATTAGTATAATTTGGATAGGAATAACCTTGACAGTGTTATGAAGGAAAGAAATATCTTTTGTATAATAGTTGATCAGTCTCTAAAGCCATCGAAGCAGTTTGCTATTACTAGTGGTAGAGTAAATAGGAGTTCAGGTTATTTCTACACTTGTATTGAATACAAGTCTAAAGAGGTTATCAGATCATTGATTTTGTCACGCTTGAAGTATTGGTTTCAGTCTGAGACTCCTTGGTTTAAGAGAGACATTGAATTGTTGGAAAGTGTTTAGGGAAGGGTCACAATAATGGTGCCTGGGATGGAGGTGTTGTGATACGAAAAGAAACTGAAATCTCTTAAGCTGTTTCCTCTTGAAAGAAAAAGAGCTAGAGGGGACTTGATTGAAGTGTTTAAAATTGTAAAGGGAATTGGTAATTTTCATGCATTGATCATTTTGTGATGTGTATTTATACATGAAGAAAAAAACACCATTTAATTCTGTCACAAAGTTTGAAGGATCTTTAACAATGAAACTCCACAGAGTAAACTGAGATGCAGATTCTTGAATTCATTAACAAATTATAAGTGAAAAGCATATAAATACAATAATAGATATGATCAAGGTAACTTTAAGCCATAGTTCGATTCTTTCATACACACATTTTTAAATCTGTTTCACTTCATTTATCAAAATAAGAAAGGAAAAATATAGCTTGAAGTAAGATGCACCTCAAAAAAGGTATTCTATACACCAGTCAATGTAGCTATGTTACAGCTTTTTGTTTTAAAAACGTGTTCCTTATATATTGATGCTTATAATTATGTGATAGAGGATCTAATGTTTTACGAAGGTGTACAATATTCTTGTTTCCTATGGCTCATTCAAAAACAAAACTGTTCCCAAGAGAAAAAAAAAAGCTATATGTTTATTGAAAGGGTTTGCTTGGCATTGGTTTTGGCAGTTTGAATATTTGAAGCTTACTTAATAGAAATAGCATATAGCAGAAAAGTCTCTCATTTATCTGAAGGCACAAAAGTAACAATTATGACCTAGTTATGTGTGAGCATAATTCTACAGGTTAAAAGTATGGAGAAACGTTCTTAGCAGAAATATCTAATTTTTAGAAATATTGTTGATTATCACTATTATCGTAACAACAGCTAACAGGAAGTTCTTATCATAAGGAAATATCATTATTCCATAATTAATTATGTTATTTTGCAATATTTATGCAATATTTGATTAAGATATTTTATTGCACCATTAATTGTAAAGTATAATGTAAGTGAACTCATATATCGAGTGCAGTTGTTTGTTTGTTTTTCTAATTTTACTGTCCAAGATAGTAATGATTATAGAATGCGAACGTTAAAATTATATACTTGGAAAACAGTATTAAACATAAAGGACCAGGACTGAATGAGAACGAAAATGTGAATAGTAATCAACAATATGTAGGCATGTGTTTGTTGATAGAGAACTAGTCTTGGCTATGCACAGAGTGAAAACGAGAGGGTAAACGATAAAGATCAGCACAGAAATTCAAAATAGCAGTGTGAATAGTTAATGCTCAATTATTTCAATGTGTTAGCATTTCACGAAGGTACAACTGTAACTCAAACAACAATACTTCTGTCCCACAAAGATGTATCTATGCAAATATCCAAATAGTGTCTGTTGTGTGTCCATGTAACTACTTCTCCAACTGTAATTGGATCTTCACCAGAATTAGTATGGAGGTTCAATATGTCAGTGTTGGGGAGGTACAAACAAATTTTCAATTTTGTATTTTGCAATTTGCGGTTTTTATTAGCGTTTTTTACCAATACTTCGTTCGAACCCTGTTGATGAATTTTTCATCAAATTTACTACAAATTTAACATGAAAGTGTGTTGAATTTATGCTGAGATATTTACAAACTGTGATTTACATTTTATTTTTCTCAATTTTTATGCTTGCACGTTTCTGTGTGGTTTTTAAATTACATTTAAGAAAAGCAACTTTTTCGTTTCTTAAGATAACCTTTTCTTAATCATAAAGTTAGATAACTTCCATCCAGGAAACAGGTACTTCAATTAGTTTTAAATATATTATTATTATGAAATCAGATTGAAAATGATGGCATTCTCTTTATGTAACCCATAACATGTTTCAACTGTAAAACACCACCAGCAATAAGGGTCCTCATTCATTTATAAACATTACACTTATAAGTCACCTTCTTGCCAGTTTTCCCTGCTCTCTTCCTTCCTATAGAGTGGCTGTTGGTAATACTTTCTTAGATTATTACGCTGTAATATGTGAATTATGCGTCCAAAGAATAAACTGTTAATAGCTTATGAGACAGGAGAAAACCAACAGTATTTGTTCACTTCTTTCACATGTCTAGTTCACCACTTGTTTAATAAATATTAAACAAGCACATAAATTTACTTTTAAATAACATAGAAAGTTACGTGATACTGGATTTTTGCCACTAAAAGTATATTTTTCCAACCAAATTTTAAACGTTTTCTGGAAATATTTCTGTAAGAATGCATCTCGATAAACACAGAGATGTATATAAGTTAGCTTTTATATTACACATCTGTTAACACGTCACACGCTTTATTATTTTTCCTCATTTTTTATCAAGATAATAAAATTCATAGCTCATAATAGTTTTAGATAAATATTAAATAAATTGTGATGTTTTCATGGAATTATTTAAAATTTCCTTTATCAGATTTAAGTAAAAGAGAGAAAAAAAAGAAGAGGCCAATAAATAGAAAATTACATAATCGCGTGAATATACGTAATGCAGTCTCTTTAACGTCAGCATGGCATAATCATGTGATTATAGCATTCGACTACCAGTCAGAGCGTCGTAGATTCACTTCTACAATCCCCCCATACATACCCGCCCTTGCAGTTATGGGGCTTTATTTGTGATGGTCAATACCCTTATTCGTTGCAAAAAGAATAGCCCAAGAGATGGCGATGGGTGGTGATGACTAGCTGCTAAACTCAGGTTTAAAGGTATGGTTAAAAAACCATAGGTTTAAAGGTCACACCATGTTTACCTAATTATTTTTAAATTATCACAAGAAAATGTGGTTAGAAAATTATTCTGAACAGTTTAAATCTTTATATTACAAAATATATACAGATGTCACGTTTATTGTTTATGAAATATGTTGATTTTAAAAGTACTTAGATAGTCTTGTTTGTTTGTTTTTGGAATTTCGCACAAAGCTACTCGAGGGCTATCTGCGCTAGCCGTCCCTAATTTAGCAGTGTAAGACTAGAGAAAAGGCAGCTAGTCATCACCATCCACCGCCAACTCTTGAGCTACTCTTTTACCAACGAATAGTGAGATTGGCCGTCACATTATAACGCCCCCAAGGCTGGGAGGGCGAGCATGTTTAGTGTGACCGGGATTCGAGCCCGCAGTAACATAAAGAGAATGCATCTTAACTGTGTTCAGTAATTAAGAATTTAGTTTCAATTATATTCTTTTCTGTTCTCTTATGCATTATGAGTAATGTATTTTTAATGCAAAATTTCATTTCAAGTTGTCAGAAGTTAGAAAACTTTCTGTCAAATTAATATTTTACTTTTATGCAGCTTGAAACAAAACGCGGCGTGTTTGAAACGCACGCTCTGTGTAACAAGATATAAAATACTGGTATTTGTTACTAACTCATGGTATTTAAATATGTGCTGATTTCTTCTTATTTTCTTTTAATGACTCAAGAGGCGTATTCTACCAAAAGAAATGGATCGACCATGTCTTGACAAAAGGTAGCCATTTTGGACTATTTCACTAAAGTGCTATTCAGTCATCAGAAGAGAAGACTAACAGAAAGGAAATGGTTGCGCGTTTAATCAATAACAAAGCACTCAGAAAAAGGAAAGAATAACCTATGAAGGCAATGGGTTGCAGCGATTCAGACTTAAACTAACTTGGCAGAAGGTTGTGACGTTGGATAGGATTTCAAACCGGATAAGGCAGGAGTTATTTTCCTTTGTCAAAACTAAATGCCAAGTGTTATCATTCCATAATGTACTTTCATTCTAATCTCCGCTAACGGTAATAAAAATGTTTTACTTTCACGCAGACGTAGTGTACGTTTTATAACTATTTACTCGTCAACATCTTCCGCTTGTAAACATAAAACTCGTACTAAAACGCACTTTGAAAACTAACGCTAGAGATACTAATACATCGAAAACATAGTAAAGATTCATACTACTGACAAGAAAAGTTTTCAAATTAACGTCACGCAGCTCGTATGGTATTTTACTAGCATGCGTTTATTAAAATAAAAGTGCCATTTTTCGGAGAGGTCACTATTTTATAAAGTTATGCACTTATGGGTTATGTTCATGTGCAAGATAAGATGTCTTACAGTAACGATGTAATCCTGAGTGAAGGTACATAAAAATACAAGAAGCTTGTTCAGAGTGAAAGTAAAGATCCAATAACAATAGAGTCATCTTTTAATAACAGTTCGTGGATATGATAAGACAACACCTAACTTGTTCTGCACTAAGTGCAAACATATCGTCGATCCTGTATGCTCTCGCTTGGATAGATTTTTATTTTCAAGTGAAAGTTGGGCAATTTCAAACGACTTTTAAAACTTTGTATTTGAAATTTATGTTTCTTAACAATGAGAATGCGCATTTGTAAGGAAACATACCTACGTTAGAAATGTCCTCATTATCTCCATTTAGGAAAAGGTAATTTATTTACATGGCAAAAAAAGTAAAATGAAACGTTTTGTATTCCATCTTCAAATAATTCACAATTTTCACTACAAATTTATTTTCTGTTTCGTTTTACTGTTAGTTCGCATTTACCATATATGATACGTACAATGTACACTGAGTTGAGCCCAAGGTGATATTTCTATCAATTCACAATTTACCTTCACATGACTGTTAAATCTTCGTTTTTCGCCATTTTTCCACGTAGAAATAGAACACATCTGCATAGAATGAATTACAACTACAATCCACATGTCTATTTGACGAGCCAATTAGTAAGTAGCTGTTCGTGGCGTTCAACGAGGTACGTATTTTACAAGTCTGTATGAAGACATTATTAGCTTATTTCTACTATTGACGTCTCACACACATTTATATCAGCCAGTGCTACATGCGTGTATAATGACAGGCGTGGTTTGGCTGGGTTACACTGATTGTTTCGTGATCAATATTTACTACATACCTTCTCAATAATGCGCTTCTTTCCACTGTCTAATAAACTCCACACTGGGATAACGCGGGTATTTTAGTCTGTCCGTAATAATTTAGAAAGGCAAAAAAAAGCGGAATTACAGTACATGGTTTTGAATGTTTATAGAACATAGATATTATAGCTTTGATTAAAACATCATATAAAACACCTGATTGTCTAGATGCTTTTACCTCTACTTTATGTACTCTTAAAAAATACTTCTAATTTCGTAATATTAACACAAACCTGTAATGATTTTGTCATTTGTCTTTGCTTAAACTGTACTCTTTATTAAACAATGCCAAATATGCATTGAAAGGGACATAAAAGTTTATTCGACAATACAGTTCTTTTTCTGTTCTATTTCTATGTCTACGTTTTAGCTACTCTGAGTATTACATGACGAGAGTCATATGCTTACAAAAAATAGACTTATAAATAACAATGGAATGTCATAGACTTAAAAACGAAAGAATGGTCGATGGTTTACAGATTTTATTGTATTTTTATTCTTGAAAATTCCATACTCCAGAAACTTAAGCAATTAATTTTATAAGACAGATTTACACCCTATAAGAGAACTAAGTTATCAGTTGCAGGTTTAATACTAGTTCTGTTGGCATAACATATTTCAGTAATAAAATCTACTAATCGTTGAATTGTTATTAAGTTAAGGGAGTGGCTTAAGTAAAATTAGTTTACGCTTTTTTAATCTTTTATTTACAGTGCTAAATATGTGAATTCGACTTTCGTTTGTCATCAAATTGTAGGCTGCTTGTGCATACCTCAATTGTTTGTTACATATTACGGTTCTATTTTGGACTTAAGATATAAATAACTACCTTGTGCACATAATAAAAGTAATAAAAGTGTTAACGTGCGTGTATTTATGGATATGCTTCTGTGTATGGTAAGACATGTCCGGTATAAAACTTGAAACATTGTCTCATTTTTTGTTGGAGTTTTTCATAGATGATTATAAATAAAACTGGACAGCAGCACAATCTGCAAGACGTATTTTCTGTATTCTACGATCTAATTAAAATAATAATTATTAAACATATGATTACTTCTAGTTATACATAAAAACGCATTTAATATTCCAGTCACTTTCATTACTAGATCAAAAACTGACGTAAGAAACGTATTTGCTGAAACTATATATCATGAACAAATAAAAAATACAGTATCGGTTAATTGTTCTCAGACTTTAACCATAGACATTCAGAGTCTGGTACATTAACCATAAGGCTACATCCGGCCAAATTAGGGTTGCGATTTTAATTTTATATTGAATTTTCACTATGCCTAAACATGTACTCACTTTATCTCTGCTTTTGTTGTTGTTGTGTTTTTTTTGGTTAACGAGTTCTTTTTGAAGTTGAAATAAATATGCTTACATTAATTAACTCTTCCTGCTACTAATGCAAGTTTATACAAAATGAAACGTCAGATATGAGAAAATAAATTCTAACTGCCAGTAATAGTGAATGGGTTCAGTTTGTCGATATACTAGGCTACCCGAGTTGGTTCTCATGTGTGTACAAAATGTAAAGACATATCAATTTAAATACTGCCAGGGTCTGCTAATGGTTCAAAACAACAAATGTATAGATACGTTACAAATTATACGAAGAGGCTAGGTATAACCAATCTACTGACTGTCTTTGAGTAACATGTTTTGCTTTATATTTTGTGCAGAAAAAAAATGATGAAAGCAAAGATGTTTCTTCCTTGGTTCTTCTGGGACGTAATATGTCACCATAGAGAGTCAATTCATAAGCGTTGATATTTATAGTCTGGTTTGCTTGCAACGAATAGTGTAATTAGCAGTGGTTATGGTTTTGCCTTTTCAACTGCTTTCCTTAGACGTAACGTTCAATTAAATAAGCCTTCGTTTCATTATTGAAGAAGAAAAAATGCTAATATCAGAAAAAGAAACGAAAAGGAAGTTAAACTGTATGTATCTGTTAAAGTTTTAGGTTGCTTGTTTGTTGTTGTTTTTTTCAACTAAATGTGCAAAATACAAAAAGTAATGATATATGAATTTGCAACAGTTCCATAAAAATAATATCACTGATATCCAATAAAGACAAATTCTTAATAAACTATTTTGGTTCTTGTGCACAAAATAATGTTGCTTACCCTATTTGCAACACGTGTGATCCAGTAGTGGCTCAGTGGCTAATGAGGGTCAAAGTTTTGAAACGTTGTACCACCAAACACGCTTCGCATTTCCAGCAACGAAACCTACTATTCCACCCCCACCTTCCAATGGCTCAGCGGGAGCACAGAACACATATTAATTATACATAACAACGTTTTTTTCTTTTAATATAACAACAAAAGAAACCAGTATTATTAAACAAAATAAATCACTAAACACGTACTAAAAAATAAAAACAGCTGGTATGTTTCGACATACCCAGTCAGTCCTCATTTGGGCACTGCCAATTGTATAGCTAGCTGTGTGCTTATCAACAAACACATATAAAAAACACACACACAAACCCGCTGTTCAGTTTATAATAACCAATTTCGGCGACGAAATGCCGACTGGTTTTCTTTGCTATTGTTTGCAGTTCGTAACTAAGAGTGGCCATTCCTTGAACAGAGGAGACACTGACATCTCTGTTTAGCCAACTGTGTACATAAGGTGTCGTCTAGATGAAGAAAGAAAGAAACAGAATAAGTTGATATTTACATATAAACGTTTGAGACAACAAGGCCGAAGAAAAACTAGAAACATAAAAGCAGGCAAATAAAGTATTTGTTTGGTTGCTTTAGATAACAACTTTAGGATATATGCTGTGTCCACCATAGATAATCGAGTCCTTGATTTAAGTAAAAGTAAGTAGTTACAAACTACAATCCGAGAAGTGTAAAATATGCCTCTGGTACAATAAGTATTTTAGTGGTGAAGCTGAAATCTACGACGGTAAGAACACTCCATCTATATGATTTAACATGTATTGGCATTTATCAAATTGAAAAAAAAAAATCACATTGATACCATTCTCTCTGCTCCTGTAACTGTTTTTAAGAAACCCAATTAAATATATATATAATTGACTCTATACAGTGAGTATATATATATATCAAATAAGTAAGACTGTTAAGACATGTTTATGCAAGGCGTATTTGCCTATAGAATGAAAATGCAAATATTAACGAAAGTCTACTAAATCTGAAGCATGCCAATTTCATGCTTTTTAATGAAACTTAATAAGTAATTATTCCTTCAATTTATTGATAGAACCATTTAATACAGGAAATCTATTAAAACGTTATTTCATCACTTTTTTTGATTGTATGCATATACAGTATTAAAATGAGCAACATTTTTCGTATTTGTATAAAAGTGTCAGTTTCGTGCACCTCAGAAAATACAAGTTTAGCAAAATCGAGTTTATTTTCACCTAAATTTTCATGTAATTTTTTCGCAAGAACTTTCCGTCGATATCGAGGAGAATTCGAACCCTTATCGCTAACTGGCAGTCACTTTTTTTTTAGACAAGAACTATGAAGCCTCGAATGCGGCAACCCTCAGATCTTGATTGTAGTGGTTTTGTCAGAGCGCAAATCGGCAGCGTCGTACGGTAGCTCAGACGGTCTTTTCCATTAATTGCAATTTTTCTGTATAATATTATGAGATTAAGTTTTAAACGGGATTATAAATATTGATCGTGACACGGGTCCTACGTAATGTTGAATGGGTGCCACTCAACTCACGTCTAATCCTAAAAGAAGATAACTTTTTATCAGAATTAAACTTCCTTCTCTCAGATATATTAATCAGAGTGGAGTAATATATATAAATCGCACATGAAGAAAATATATCAATCTAATTTGAATGTAGACAAAAGAAAGAAACAATGGATCAGCACTTTATGATTTCCTTTTGTTTTTAATCAAATATAAAAAAAATATTTAATTCTTTGTTTTACAGATTTGCTGCGCATTGCACAGATAAATAATAATTTGTAGTTAACTGTAATAAGTTATGTAAAACTAATATACAATGTTTCAATAAACATGTTACTCATAAATAAACTCATTCTCGATTACATTAAGTATTTTATTCCGTAATAATTACACGAAATAGATGTTATATATTTTGAAATACGATTATATTTGAATTGTGTTTATGTGTGATTTTTAATTTATATTAATTTTTCTAACCTAACTTTAGACATAAGTTATTTATAATTATTACATGAATTACAATTCTTCATTACTCTAGTATGTCTAGGCTTAATTTTAGATACTTATAATCTTATTTCATCAATTGTGACTGATATTCTCAATGTTAAGACTCGAATTCTAACGTCAAGTATTAATCATTTGTTTATACGCTACCAATTTACGATTAGACAACATAAAAATAACATGATATGCATTATTTGAATAATAATTTCCATGAATCTGTCTTCATTTATATCCTGTGTTAGATGGTTGACGTTGTTGAAAGTCTTTAAGCTGAATATTTTGGAAAAAAGTCAAACTAATTAGGTACAGTCATGTGAAATAGTTAGGACACGTTATGAAAGCCTGTGTATTCTTGTAACATTTTTGGATATATAGATATTTAATCTTAATTTTAAAAATACTAAGAGATTATAGGAATATAACTAAACAATTAAAAGTGAAGAAAAGACTTTTCAAGATATTCTGTAAATGTAATTCTACAAAAATGCACATTCTAACTGAGGAAAATGTTAGTTCACCCTACCCCCTAATAGCTAGTGTGACATCGGTCTGAAGAAAGTTTGTCCCACTCCTCAATGCAGAATTCTTTCAGCTGTGAGATGTTTGAGGGGTTTCTTGCATGTACAGCCAGTTCTGCTTCAGCTTTAATTTTCTTACAGATGGTTTCACATGATCCTCAAGCACTCTCTCATACACAGTAGAATTCATGGTCGATTCTATGATTGTGAGCTGTCCATGTCCTGCTGCAGCAAAGCAGCCCCAAACCATGACACTTCCACCTTCATGCTTCACAGTTGGTATGAGGCTCGTTTCCTGGAATGCTGTATTTGGTTTACGCCAAACATGTCCTCTGTTCTGGTGTCCAAATAATTTAATTTTGGACTCATCTGTCCAAAGAACATTATTCCAGAAGTCCTGGTCTTTGTCTACATTCTCTCTAGCAAACTTCAGTCTGGTCTTGATGTTTCTCTTAGAGAGCAAAGGTTTCCTCCTTGCACACCTCCCATGCAAGTTACACTTGTGAAGTCTCTTTCTGATCGTAGAGGCATGCATTTTCACATCAACAGTAGCCAGAGCCTGCTGTAGGTTCCGTGATGACATATTAGGGTGTTTGGAGACCTCTTTTAGCATCTTGCGGTCTGCTCTCGGGGTGAACTTGCTTGGACGACCAGACCTTGGCATGTTAGCAGTTGTTTTGAAAGCTCTCTACGTGTTGACTATTTTCCGGACAGTGGAATGGCTGATCTCAAAATCTTTTGGGATCTTTTTAAATCCCTTACCAGACTCATAAGCTGCTACAATTTTCTTTTTAAAGGCTTCAGACAGCTCTTTTGCTCTCACCATGGTGCTCACTCTCACTTCAACAGTCAGGAGCACACCAAACTAAATGTCTGAGATTTAAATAGAGCAAGCCTCATTCAAAATGCTGAGTAACGATCTTCTAATCATGTGCACCTGGTGTAATACACCTGTGTGTGAGTTGAGCCATTATAAATGAAAATAAGTGAGGGGGTGTCCTAACTTTTTCCTTAGTTAGAATATGCATTTTCGTAGAATTACATTTTACAGAAGATCTTGAAAAGTCTTTTCTTCAGTTTTAATTATTTAGTTATATTCCTATAATCTCTCAGTATTGTTAAAATTGAGATTAACTATATGTATGTCCAAAAATTTTACGAGAATACACAGGCTTTCATAGGGGGTCCTAACTTTTTCACATGACTGTATATTGGTTTGGAACTCCCTTTAATTACCCACCTGCCACTGATTCAGCAGTAACAAGGAGATATATAACTCTAAAAACTGGGGTTTGATCATCGCGGTGAACATAGAGCACATAAACCACTATGTAGCATTGAACCTGAAAAAAACAATAACCCATCTCTTTTTTTGTATTTGTCCTTCTGTAAGAATTATTTCATTCTTAAACTTAAACTTGAGAAGGTGTTATTTTCCTGATTCTGGTATTATACACGTACACACACACACACACACATATATGTATTTTTAAACAAATATACAGCTCTAATGCTATTAGTTAATGTACCTGTCAATAGACGAGTATTTTTTATTTGTTTTGGAATTTCACGCAAAGCTACATGAAAGCTATCTGCGCTAACCGTCCCTAAGTTAACCGTGTAATACTAGAGGGAAGACAGTTAGTCATCACCACCCACCGCCAACTCTTGGACTACTCTTTTACCAATGAATAGTGGGATTGACTGTCACATTATAACTCTCCCACAGCTGAAAGGGCGAGCATGTTTAGGTGTAACAGGGATTCGAACCCGCGACTCTCGGATTACGAGACGAGTGCCTTAACCACCTGGCCATGCGGGACCTAATAGACGATTAAATAAGCACCATAAAAGTTGACGCAAATAAAATACATTAGATCGACACTAAAAAAAAATTAAAACGTTATGTTTCTATTGCCATTCCTGCCATCATTAAGTCATAACAGGTAATGTCTGTGGTCAAGTCATCCAAATGTGTTGGGGATTTTTTATCTAACAGACATGATATTGGAGGATGAAATGTCAGCTTCCAAAAGACTTTTTACTGCCTCTCATTGTAATGCATAGCATTCCAAATATTATTTTGCTTACTATTTTATCATTATTATTATTGTGAGGAGCCATCTTCCCACTTGTGGTCTGAAGACAGCAAAAGCTGGTAAAGATGTGGGAATTAAAGGGGTTCAGCACCTACATCTGCTCATTTGTCTTTTCTTCAAGTATGTGAAGATATCGAAATATAGCGTAAATCGAAAAGATGATGTATTCCCAAACATAGTTTGGGTCTTTCTTCTGCTGATACCTTAAAAACCAAAACATGAGGGCATATCACACACTAACCCACCCTAAGATTTGTGTCTGGCGCTGGATATTTATTTTGTGATTGAAATTTTATTTTTGCATGTATATTTTTCCTTCTCTACTAAATGTGTTGTCGCATACTAGTATTTTTATTTTTCCTTTTTCTTTCCTTTTTAAAAATACAAGGTTGGTGATTTGAATTAAGTGCCAGTGTACAGGGACATGCCACTGTTGTTCAACTTTGCAATCAAAAATAGTATTTTACATTGCTTAAAAGAATTTCCAAAAATAAAACATGCGGTCCAGTCTTTATTCTGGAAGATTAACTGTGTCTGTGGAGAGAAAGAGTAGCAGAAAGCGCTCATAAAGTTCTAGATTAAATTGAGAAGCATCCTTTTGGGGCTGTACATGTAAGAGATGCTGTTTCAGAATTTGGTCTTAAACAAGGTACAGTGTGATAAGTACGATAATAAACTAAAGCTCAAGTCTTATCATTTTATACTCCTGCGTGACATTAAGAATGGTGATCACCTCTGCTGCTTTACTTAGTTCATTGGGTATTGGAAAAGTTAACTCAATAAATGATCTTGTCTTCAACCACGGCAATTCTCAGAGTTCCATAAAAGCCTATCCATGATACTTAAAACACTATGGTTCCAGAGTTTTTGTCAGTGATCTTTATTTCTCTGAAACTACTGATGAATCTGATATACTGTTCTAGTTTAATTCCTTTAGGGAAAAAACGCTGGCAGACAGCATTATTTCTCTTCCGGAGAAACGAAACATGAAAATCTTCACATCCCAGCAAAACAGAATAACCAATTCATGTGTATCACATTAAAAGGCTTATAATAGCCATTTTGAACAAATATCACATTATGTACCATTTGTCTTGAGCGGAATGACTCAGAAGATGTTTGGAAATTAGAAAAGTAGTTGTTTGTTTAAGGGATTTCCTCAAAGATAATGTTTAACAGCATAGCTCAATAGTCGGAATTTGAACGGTCGAACAACGTTTATTAAAATAAGTTTGTGAAATTTTATAAGCACTATGCAAAACGAACTAATATTGCTGGGGCTTCACTCAAGAATATGCTTGATATCCTGTTGTAAAATAGCAAAAAGCGTAATGATGACCTTGAAGAAAGTTTTTAAGTATCTATTTTTCAAAATGTTTAACACTTAATCATTCTAAATAAATAGTGTTATTTATTATCACCTTCTATTGTATACAGTAACAGGAATGATTATTGACGCACACAAACGACACACAGACAGATGTCACAAACAACGTGCAACGACAACAAAATGCTGAATTTACTAACGGTGGAAAATAATTTTAGAGAAAATATAAAAAAAAGTAAACCAAGTTGTACAATGCTCTAGTTAGTATATATGTGTGTTGGCCCTTTGTCGTACAGTTGATCAATGTACGGCTTTTGACTTTTTAGTTTTTAATTAATCTATATAGCCTCAAGAATGTTTGCATCATATCTTTGTGCTGATCTAGCCATGGTGGGAATTGTTTTATTGGCGTTTTTACTGTAAGATATTATTGAAACACATTTCCTATATAGCTGAGATTAATAATTTGTTGGAAGATGAGTCCTCACCCACTGGGAGGTATTACTGAGGAAAAGACTTGATGGATCAGAATGTACTTGCACTTATCAGGAGTCGTGATACAATCAATTTTCTATACATCACAGATATTGTTGCTGAGATGCAAGACCAAATTTTTACTTATATCTTGATCCTGTGTAGATTGACTATGATACCTCTCTATTCTTGAACATTGTCCAAACGATTCAAATTTGGATTTTTCAGTAAAAAGCATACGTTGTAAGTTTTGTTCTCTCCTTTTTATGTTAAGATACCCATTTTATTCTTTTGCTTTGGTTAACAATTCACTGCAGTGACTTTTAAGTAACTACGCGCCCATTAATATCATTTCGAGCTAACGCCTATCTGTACTTCTTGTGGTAGTATACACACCTGTATTTACAGCAAGATCTTTCATAACATTTACATTCAGCCGTCGCATATCTTGTAAAATCTAACCCGAGATAATTAATATTACTTTTAGAGAACATGGATTTTCTAACTCTACCATTTATATCATTGCGAGTTCCAGTTTCTTTCACAGTCTTTTGTCTTTAATACAGTTCCTACTGCAGTTTGTAATAATACTATGATTTTTTTTCAGATGGAGTATAATTGACCATATTAAACTTCAATTTCAATATTTTTGTCACGTAGTATTTCATTTCTGCTAGTTATGACTGGATTGACACTAGTGCTAAGGGCGTAGTATTATTCTACTGGTTGGTTGAATGAAAACCACTTACATTGTAATTGTAAACCATCAACACGATAAAATTTATCACTATCGGATATACACCACGAAAACCATTTATTAAGAAAATACACTCTAAATTTGCTGTTCCATAAATGATGTTATAGAAATTTCATCGTAGATACAAACTATTTCTCTATAAATTTTATTAAAATAACAGTAAACGTATTTTGGATCATAAGGAGCAAACTTTACAACTAAGGCTTTTACCAAATACCATTCTTGCTAAATATGAAAAAGAAACTGAAGCTTAAGGCATTCCAGTTGGTTCTCCCCTACGGAAGACTTGTTATTGTATGTTTAAATATCAATAATTAATTTTCTGTGTAGAAGATAATAATAACTGTACTGTTGATCTTTTTCAATCAACACGTAATATTATGTTTGGTTTGTTTTAAATTTCGCGCAAAGCTACAAGAGGGCTATCTGCGCTAACCGTCCCTAATTTAGCATTGTAAGACTAGAGGGAAGGCAATTAGTCATCACCGCCAACCACCAACTCTTGGGCTGTTCTTTTACCAACGAATAGTGGTATTGACCGTAGGATTATAACGCTCCAACGGCTGAGAGGACGAGCATGTTTGGTGTGAGAAAGATTCGAACCCTTGACCCTCAGATTTCAAGTCGAGTACCTTATCCACGTGGCCATGGCGGGCCATACATTATTATGTAATGCAGTTTTTGTTGTAGCTACAAACAAGTCGTTAACCATAATTCCAAAATGATGTCAATTTTATTTTACAATAATATTCACATCTATGAACTGTTAGCATCTTTGAACAAAAGTTCTTTCGCATACACCATAAATAAGCGTTTCTTCTGATTAGTTGATTACAACAGGAGTATGATTTCACGTGCTGAACTACTAAATAATGCATTTATTTGTTCTCTGTTTTCGTATTGACAGATAAAGTAAAAGTAGATTCAAAATTGTTATCAGTACGTCAGTTCATTGTTTTAAGAAAGAACTTTTATTTTCTTGCTGTTTTTAATACTTATAGAGTTGATGATACGTTTATATCAAGTTTTAGTAGATATCCACCTTAAATGACTTAACGTGCAACTTAGTGATCTGTATCTTAGTAAACCCATGTAAAAAGAAAAGAAAATGTTTCTTGATGTTTCTCTTAGAGAGCAAAGGTTTCCTCCTTGCACACCTCCCATGCAAGTTACACTTGTGAAGTCTCTTTCTGATCGTAGAGGCATGCATTTTCACATCAACAGTAGCCAGAGCCTGCTGTAGGTTCCGTGATGACATATTAGGGTGTTTGGAGACCTCTTTTAGCATCTTGCGGTCTGCTCTCGGGGTGAACTTGCTTGGACGACCAGACCTTGGCATGTTAGCAGTTGTTTTGAAAGCTCTCTACGTGTTGACTATTTTCCGGACAGTGGAATGGCTGATCTCAAAATCTTTTGGGATCTTTTTAAATCCCTTACCAGACTCATAAGCTGCTACAATTTTCTTTTTAAAGGCTTCAGACAGCTCTTTTGCTCTCACCATGGTGCTCACTCTCACTTCAACAGTCAGGAGCACACCAAACTAAATGTCTGAGGTTTAAATAGAGCAAGCCTCATTCAAAATGCTGAGTAACGATCTTCTAATCATGTGCACCTGGTGTAATACACCTGTGTGTGAGTTGAGCCATTATAAATGAAAATAAGTGAGGGGGTGTCCTAACTTTTTCCTTAGTTAGAATATGCATTTTCGTAGAATTACATTTTACAGAAGATCTTGAAAAGTCTTTTCTTCAGTTTTAATTATTTAGTTATATTCCTATAATCTCTCAGTATTGTTAAAATTGAGATTAAATATCTATATATCCAAAAATGTTACAAACATACACAGACTTTTATAAGGTGTCCTAATTTTTTCACATGACTGTATATATATATATATATATACTACATTTACAATATTGATTGAGGAATTATCAGTGACAAAAATAGCTCTTCTCATTTTTCAAATAAATCGTGTCATATATTCACAATTAAAAAGACAAAATAATATTTTAATATATTATTCCTTCCTTTTATCTGCTATTAACATTTGAACTGAGAAACATATGAATAATGAGTTTACAAAAAAATGTATTAAAAAGGCACATACGTTGTTTCCTTTCACAAATAGCTACCTAATGCTCAGTTTTTCCTCAGTTATAATATGCATTTTTGTAGAATTACATTTACAGAAGATCTTGAAAAGTCTTTTCGTCAGTTTTAATTGTTTAGTTATATTCCTATAATCTCTCAGTATTATTAAAATTGAGATTAACTATATGTATGTCCAAAAATTTTACGAGAATACACAGGCTTTCATAGGGGGTCCTAACTTTTTCACATGACTGTATATTGGTTTGGAACTCCCTTTAATTACCCACCTGCCACTGATTCAGCAGTAACAAGGAGATGTATAACTCTAAAAACTGGGGTTTGATCATCGCGGTGAACATAGAGCACATAAACCACTATGTAGCATTGAACCTGAAAAAAACAATAACCCATCTCTTTTTTTGTATTTGTCCTTCTGTAAGAATTATTTCATTCTTAAACTTAAACTTGAGAAGGTGTTATTTTCCTGATTCTGGTATTATACACGTACACACACACACACACACACACACATATATGTATTTATAAACAAATATACAGCTCTAATGCTATTAGTTAATGTACCTGTCAATAGACGAGTATTTTTTATTTGTTTTGGAATTTCACGCAAAGCTACATGAAAGCTATCTGCGCTAACCGTCCCTAAGTTAACCGTGTAATACTAGAGGGAAGACAGTTAGTCATCACCACCCACCGCCAACTCTTGGACTACTCTTTTACCAATGAATAGTGGGATTGACTGTCACATTATAACTCTCCCACAGCTGAAAGGGCGAGCATGTTTAGGTGTAACAGGGATTCGAACCCGCGACTCTCGGATTACGAGACGAGTGCCTTAACCACCTGGCCATGCGGGACCTAATAGACGATTAAATAAGCACCATAAAAGTTGACGCAAATAAAATACATTAGATCGACACTAAAAAAAAATTAAAACGTTATGTTTCTATTGCCATTCCTGCCATCATTAAGTCATAACAGGTAATGTCTGTGGTCAAGTCATCCAAATGTGTTGGGGATTTTCTATCTAACAGACATGATATTGGAGGATGAAATGTCAGCTTCCAAAAGACTTTTTACTGCCTCTCATTGTAATGCATAGCATTCCAAATATTATTTTGCTTACTATTTTATCATTATTATTATTGTGAGGAGCCATCTTCCCACTTGTGGTCTGAAGACAGCAAAAGCTGGTAAAGATGTGGGAATTAAAGGGGTTCAGCACCTACATCTGCTCATTTGTCTTTTCTTCAAGTATGTGAAGATATCGAAATATAGCGTAAATCGAAAAGATGATGTATTCCCAAACATAGTTTGGGTCTTTCTTCTGCTGATACCTTAAAAACAAAAACATGAGGGCATATCACACACTAACCCACCCTAAGATTTGTGTCTGGCGCTGGATATTTATTTTGTGATTGAAATTTTATTTTTGCATGTATATTTTTCCTTCTCTACTAAATGTGTTGTCGCATACTAGTATTTTTATTTTTCCTTTTTCTTTCCTTTTTAAAAATACAAGGTTGGTGATTTGAATTAAGTGCCAGTGTACAGGGACATGCCACTGTTGTTCAACTTTGCAATCAAAAAATAGTATTTTACATTGCTTAAAAAGAATTTCCAAAAATAAAACATGCGGTCCAGTCTTTATTCTGGAAGATTAACTGTGTCTGTGGAGAGAAAGAGTAGCAGAAAGCGCTCATAAAGTTCTAGATTAAATTGAGAAGCATCCTTTTGGGGCTGTACATGTAAGAGATGCTGTTTCAGAATTTGGTCTTAAACAAGGTACAGTGTGATAAGTACGATAATAAACTAAAGCTCAAATCTTATCATTTTATACTCCTGCGTGACATTAAGAATGGTGATCACCTCTGCTGCTTTACTTAGTTCATTGGGTATTGGAAAAGTTAACTCAATAAATGATCTTGTCTTCAACCACGGCAATTCTCAGAGTTCCATAAAAGCCTATCCATGATACTTAAAACACTATGGTTCCAGAGTTTTTGTCAGTGATCTTTATTTCTCTGAAACTACTGATGAATCTGATATACTGTTCTAGTTTAATTCCTTTAGGGAAAAAACGCTGGCAGACAGCATTATTTCTCTTCCGGAGGAACGAAACATGAAAATCTTCACATCCCAGCAAAACAGAATAACCAATTCATATGTATCACATTAAAAGGCTTATAATAGCCATTTTGAACAAATATCACATTATGTACCATTTGTCTTGAGCGGAATGACTCAGAAGATGTTTGGAAATTAGAAAAGTAGTTGTTTGTTTAAGGGATTTCCTCAAAGATAATGTTTAACAGCATAGCTCAATAGTCGGAATTTGAACGGTCGAACAACGTTTATTAAAATAAGTTTGTGAAATTTTATAAGCACTATGCAAAACGAACTAATATTGCTGGGGCTTCACTCAAGAATATGCTTGATATCCTGTTGTAAAATAGCAAAAAGCGTAATGATGACCTTGAAGAAAGTTTTTAAGTATCTATTTTTCAAAATGTTTAACACTTAATCATTCTAAATAAATAGTGTTATTTATTATCACCTTCTATTGTATACAGTAACAGGAATGATTATTGACGCACACAAACGACACACAGACAGATGTCACAAACAACGTGCAACGACAACAAAATGCTGAATTTACTAACGGTGGAAAATAATTTTAGAGAAAATATAAAAAAAAGTAAACCAAGTTGTACAATGCTCTAGTTAGTATATATGTGTGTTGGCCCTTTGTCGTACAGTTGATCAATGTACGGCTTTTGACTTTTTAGTTTTTAATTAATCTATATAGCCTCAAGAATGTTTGCATCATATCTTTGTGCTGATCTAGCCATGGTGGGAATTGTTTTATTGGCGTTTTTACTGTAAGATATTATTGAAACACATTTCCTATATAGCTGAGATTAATAATTTGTTGGAAGATGAGTCCTCACCCACTGGGAGGTATTACTGAGGAAAAGACTTGATGGATCAGAATGTACTTGCACTTATCAGGAGTCGTGATACAATCAATTTTCTATACATCACAGATATTGTTGCTGAGATGCAAGACCAAATTTTTACTTATATCTTGATCCTGTGTAGATTGACTATGATACCTCTCTATTCTTGAACATTGTCCAAACGATTCAAATTTGGATTTTTCAGTAAAAAGCATACGTTGTAAGTTTTGTTCTCTCCTTTTTATGTTAAGATACCCATTTTATTCTTTTGCTTTGGTTAACAATTCACTGCAGTGACTTTTAAGTAACTACGCGCCCATTAATATCATTTCGAGCTAACGCCTATCTGTACTTCTTGTGGTAGTATACACACCTGTATTTACAGCAAGATCTTTCATAACATTTACATTCAGCCGTCGCATATCTTGTAAAAATCTAACCCCGAGATAATTAATATTACTTTTAGAGAACATGGATTTTCTAACTCTACCATTTATATCATTGCGAGTTCCAGTTTCTTTCACAGTCTTTTGTCTTTAATACAGTTCCTACTGCAGTTTGTAATAATACTATGATTTTTTTTCAGATGGAGTATAATTGACCATATTAAACTTCAATTTCAATATTTTTGTCACGTAGTATTTCATTTCTGCTAGTTATGACTGGATTGACACTAGTGCTAAGGGCGTAGTATTATTCTACTGGTTGGTTGAATGAAAACCACTTACATTGTAATTGTAAACCATCAACACGATAAAATTTATCACTATCGGATATACACCACGAAAACCATTTATTAAGAAAATACACTCTAAATTTGCTGTTCCATAAATGATGTTATAGAAATTTCATCGTAGATACAAACTATTTCTCTATAAATTTTATTAAAATAACAGTAAACGTATTTTGGATCATAAGGAGCAAACTTTACAACTAAGGCTTTTACCAAATACCATTCTTGCTAAATATGAAAAAGAAACTGAAGCTTAAGGCATTCCAGTTGGTTCTCCCCTACGGAAGACTTGTTATTGTATGTTTAAATATCAATAATTAATTTTCTGTGTAGGAGATAATAATAACTGTACTGTTGATCTTTTTCAATCAACACGTAATATTATGTTTGGTTTGTTTTAAATTTCGCGCAAAGCTACAAGAGGGCTATCTGCGCTAACCGTCCCTAATTTAGCATTGTAAGACTAGAGGGAAGGCAATTAGTCATCACCGCCAACCACCAACTCTTGGGCTGTTCTTTTACCAACGAATAGTGGTATTGACCGTAGGATTATAACGCTCCAACGGCTGAGAGGACGAGCATGTTTGGTGTGAGAAAGATTCGAACCCTTGACCCTCAGATTTCAAGTCGAGTACCTTATCCACGTGGCCATGGCGGGCCATACATTATTATGTAATGCAGTTTTTGTTGTAGCTACAAACAAGTCGTTAACCATAATTCCAAAATGATGTCAATTTTATTTTACAATAATATTCACATCTATGAACTGTTAGCATCTTTGAACAAAAGTTCTTTCGCATACACCATAAATAAGCGTTTCTTCTGATTAGTTGATTACAACAGGAGTATGATTTCACGTGCTGAACTACTAAATAATGCATTTATTTGTTCTCTGTTTTCGTATTGACAGATAAAGTAAAAGTAGATTCAAAATTGTTATCAGTACGTCAGTTCATTGTTTTAAGAAAGAACTTTTATTTTCTTGCTGTTTTTAATACTTATAGAGTTGATGATACGTTTATATCAAGTTTTAGTAGATATCCACCTTAAATGACTTAACGTGCAACTTAGTGATCTATATCTTAGTAAACCCATGTAAAAAGAAAAGAAAACAGATCACTTGTATTTACTATTTTCAAAATAGTTACTCTTTACTTGTTTTGGATTTCGCGCAAAGCCACACGAGGGACACCAGCACTAGCCATCCTTAATTTAGGAGTGAAAGACTAGAGGGAAGGCATCTACTCATCACCACCAACTCTTCGGCTACTCTTTTACCAACGAATAGTGGAATTGACCGTCACATTATAATGCCCCCATGACTAAAAGCGCGAGCATGTTCGGTGTGATGGAGATTTTAACTAGTGACCTCGAGATTACGAGTCGAGAGCCCTAACCATATGGCCATGCCGGGCCATTTGTTTATTTGTTTTCATACATCTTATTATTGTCTTTAGTATTGCAAAAAATATAATATTCCAAAGATGTTTGCTAGCAGTCTTGACGTAATCATACTAACAATAACATTAAGAAAATATCTTTAAATGTGAATATTAGACAAGGTATTAAAAGAAGAGTGTACGTATTGAATCCTCCAACCGTGATATTGTTATCCATATCTTAAAAAATGATCAAAGAGAAAAAGTCTTATAATTACGAAAATTTAAGAATGTAAAATGCTAAGAATATAACGCATTTCTTTTGGTACAGTAATAGCTTTCTGAAGTTACATCGTACTAAGACTTTGAATAATTTGAATTACCTTATTTTGTCTTCTCTGGATTTTATCTTTGCCAGTAAATTGTTTCGCCCAATATCAGAGCTCATCGATATAACAGACAAGGCGTAGTTGAAATTCTATTCATGCACACTTTCCTTTTACTGGAAGAAAATGTTAATTTAATAAAGAATAAAGTTATTTAAATTGTTATCACGATTATAGTGACGTATGCTAAAATTCGAATTTCGTTCCTAGTAGCGGACACAACCCAGAGATTCCTTTGTTTTTTATTTTGCTCTAAAACAAGCAAACTAAAATATTACAATGAAAAATCGTACAAATATATTACTAGTAATAACTGCAAAAGAATGTAAGCAATTAGTGAAGGAGGTTCCCTCATTAACAATTATGAAATTACTACTTTGATCATAAGTCTTGAGGGATCTGAAACACGAAAAAAATCGGAAAAGACCTGTAGCTTCTTTCGTCTTAACTCACCAAAACGCAAATCAGCTGTACATCGTTTGTTTGGAATTTTTGCGCAAAGCTACACGAGGGCTATGTGTGGTAGCAGTCCCTAATTGTGCAATGTAAAACTGAAGTGAAGGCAGTTAGTTATCACCATCCATCGTCATATTTGAGGCTACTCCTTCACCAACAAATAGAGAAATTGATCGTAACATTATAACGCATCCAAACTGAAAGGGCGAGAATATTTGGTATGACATGGATTCGAACCCATGCCATAACCATCTGGCCATGTCAAGCCTTAGCTGTACATAGCTTCTTTTTGCTTTATACGAAAGAGTACATTCATTGAGACATTCGCTAGTGACTTCAAGTAATTATTTGGTGTACTTAAGGCTGACGGACGTTTTAAAAAATAGTTCTTTCTACAGTGCAAACTGTTATTTTGAATAGCTACGTCTTCACCATCGCTTTCAGTTATAGTTGCAATCTACAAACGATAATATTTGCTCTACACAGTAAATTCTAATCTCTCCTCTCAAAAAGAGATACTAAAGTGACGTTAATTAAGTTCCCCCCCTTTTTTTTTGTAAGACAATGAAGCCAATAAGTGTACTGCTTTTCAACACTATCTCTAATCTTGCATCATTCTAATTGCAAAGGGTGGAAGATCATATTAGAATCCAAATATTTCAGTTTTACAAACAACCGTCCCAACGCCTGATAAAATTTGAAAAAAACAATTGTACTTTGGGATTATATACTTCAAAACAAACCCCAAACGCTTAAAAAATATAAAAGTTACACAATCTTATTTCACATTCAGTCTGATACTACGTCATCGTTTATAATGTTATATACGATACTAGAAAAAGCCTGCAATAGCAACATATCACGAAATTATATATTGGGGGAGGGGTGATCTGAGTGGGCACCACAGTTCAGCTGGGGCCATGCTCTATAACATAATTTGCATATTTTTGTTAATTCGGTCTAGCTAGAAGTTTTTGCCATTTATAGCTCCCGACCCAAATTACGCCCCCCCCCCGACCAAAAACATTCAGCAATGCTGGGTTTAAATATTAATGGCATAACCACGAATGTTAGCCGTGTCTTTCATAGTCTTGAGAAATAGCACAAGAACCGTGTATGCGTCGCGAAAGTACTAGTGCTACGCGTTGCATTAAACGTCTGTTTCGTTGGGAGTCATTTGTACGTATTTTACTGGGAACACCTCGCTTTAGTTGAGCACTCATTCGCGGCATTAACATGGTAAAACTACAACAATGGCAAAACACGAATTGACCTCTCTTGATTCAAACAAGGAAATGCTTAAAGAATTCAAGCAACCCCTTTACTGTTTAATTCTATGTTACTGTCGCTGATGATGATGTTCCAATTTGGAAGACTTCCACAAACTCGATAACAGCAACGCATAACCATTAATAAACGGAAGGGATGAACTTGGTAATAAAAGTACAGTAAAGATAAATGATCTAAAAACCAAACTAATATTTCACACCAAATCTACTAAAATAAGTAGGAGAAAGCTAGAACTATTTTAGATGTAATTAGATTATTATAAGATTCCAAATGAACATATTAACAGTATCAGAACCAGAGGCGAAAACCTAGTTAAGTAGGTTGTTCAGCTAAAAATAACGGGAAATATCAAGAGACAACAATTTTAAAATAAACGATACATCAAATATGCCTCCCCAGCATGACTAACGTCTCTAAGACACGTCTCGTAATTACAAAAAAAAAACTTCAAATCTACATCCTGACAAAATTACGAAGTACAATGTATAATAAGCATAATTTCTCAACATAAATACACTAATATCTCGTTACTGCTAGAAAGATTCCCAACTAATCCAACTACACATTTTAAGAAAGATTTGGGTAAAATTGAATTTCTAAATAACCTAGACAGTTACACTATGCATGGCCTTCTCCTCTTTAAATGTACTGAATAGATCTAAAAGGAAAAATCACATGGTGTTAGGCTAAGGGACTTTTAGGTACATGGATAATTTTGTTTTTACAAAAGGGTATGTAAATGTGAAAATAATTTATTTCTACATGTCGATTCGCATAAGTAGTTAAATGTGACTGTTTTGTACATAAATAACTGCGTGTGAAACCTAACACAAGCGGAATTTAGTGTAAATCAATGTGATAATTGCACCCAAGCCAGTACTTCAAAATGCCAGAAAAGGTCATGACATGTAACCTATGACAGACTACAAAAGAATGCATGTTTACCAGAAATTTTCAGAAACACTAAAAGTATAGCTACCGAAAATTCGGTTTCTGAAAGAAAAAACGCGAGCGAAGGAAAGAAGAAGAGGTCCGAAGTGTACCTGACCTTCCCACAGGTAAACTCCATATTTAGGGGTTTAACCTGAGTTTCTCAACCAAATTTTAAGTTTATTCTGCTAGTTCTTTGCAATAACTTGTGACATCAAAGAGACACTCAACACTGCTTTATATAAATATATGTACAGTTTTAAAAGGCTCAGAAAATCAGGTATTATATATTAAGCGCGAAAAATTACAGTCTTGTATTGTTTCCATCCTCTGTTGATTAGAGTCACAAACTCTGAGTATAATACGTCTGTTTAGTATGTGTATTATTCGTATCAATAATATTATATTGATTTTTTTTTTCATATTCAGGAACAGATCTAAAGATTTTTACTTCATGATTGAAAAATACATATATAAGTTATTAGGAAGTCTACAGTTTGAAATTAGTCGTGTCATTACAACCTTTGAACAAAAAATCGCATCTTTGTTTATGTTTGCACAGAGTCAAATGTAATACATCAAAGCTTAAAGTTAATAACTGATTTTATTGGAAGTTCGCTCAAAGCTACACGAGGGATTTCTGCGTTAGCCAGCCCTAATTTAGCAGTGAAAACTAAAGAGAAGGCAGTTATCATCACCACCCACCGCCAATGAATAGTGGAATTGGCTGTCACATTATAATGCGCCAACGGCTGAAAAGACGAACATGTTTGGGGGATGGGGATTCGAACTCACGGTCCATCGAGCTCCCTCAAACTCTTGGCCATGCCAGGCCTAAAACCGATGAGGAATAAACGAAATGCAAAATTCTTCACAATAAATGTTACAACCAAAACACATTTCTTATAATACAGATTTTAAGCATGTGTGCAACTGCAGAAAGAAAAGACATTAAACCATGAGAAACAAAAGGTAACTTTGAAAACTCACATAATGACAGATCTATTTTATATATATATGAAATAGCAAACAAAACTTTCTTTTCCTTTCTAGAAATTACTAATTTAACATTTGCTCCTTCTTCCAAAAGAAAAGATATGAGTGTCAAAATGTGTTACTCTAAACTGTGTACCACGTTTTCAGAGTCAAGCAAATATCCAATAACGACCTTTTGAAGTTGACAGCTGTTTGAAGCTAAGAAAAATCCCCGTTTTCTAACTTGCTTCGTGTACGGAAACTAAAATACTGAATTCCCTATGCTTTTAAACGAATTCTTAATCCCTTTAAAAGAGTAGCTAAAAGTGCTGTACAGTGATAGGCACTGCTGGACTTTAAAAAGGCACTTTATACGATTAAGGTATAATTGTATTGTATCAAGATAGCTCTTCGTTATCTTTCAGTAAAATTATTACCATAAACGTTTCTGTTGATAATTAGAGTATTACAGTATTTTTATAGTCCAAGTACTATACGTTAACAGCATACCAAATAATATAACAACGTTCACTGAAATGAGAACACTAGCTGTTAACGATGTTTCTGCATCGACTACGAAAGGTGATAAATTTTATAACCTTACGTCTATATACGATATTATTCGAATCGTTTATTAATCTACAAAAATATTTATGAAACGAGAGAACACTTATTGTAACAGAAAAAATCGTTCTTTTTCATAAAAACACTGGCAATAATATAGGAAAATTCAATGAAATAACAGAAAATTAGGTATATAAAGTGACAAATTCTCCTTAATGAACTACATGTGTTAAGTTGTGCACCATTCAAACTGCACTGCCAAGAAAAACAAAACATGACACAACCCTGTACCAGTTCCCCCCACCATCACCACAACGTCTCAAAAAAAGAAGAGGAAAAATCCGCACTCCTCTCAGATTTCCAAAAATAAAACCGGAACTAATATCCCGTGGGTAACAGGATAGTAATATCATCACCTATAAGTTATTGTATATAAGTCTTTAGAGCGATAACATTCGGGGTCAGAAAACTTTCCCTCCATAAACCTTATAACACTAGAACCTTTCTATAAGATATGTTAACGTCATTCTTCTCAGGTTGAACTTTATGAGTCTGAGGAAGTTCCCTCTGCAAACTTTACAACACTAAATCATTCTGCAAGATATGTTAACATCATTCTACTCAGGTTGAACTTACATTAATTATTGGGTTGATGTGAAAAATCAGGGAACTTTTTTTTAAAACTGAAAATGCATCATTCATGGTCAAAACAAATGATAGGCCATTTCTATAAAGTTGCTTTTATTATGTTGTTCACAGTTTTCTACAGTTAAATCGTAGTTACCTAATGAGAGGAGATGATATAATATCAAATATGGCGTGCACATACTTGTGTACACAGTATGTCTCAATGCCCTTACTCTTCCATTTCTTTGTTAGATTCCCTGCAAAGCTACTCGAGAGTAATCTGTGCTAGTCGTTTCTGATTTTGAAGTGATATTCACACCACTTACTCTTGAGCTACTTTTTATCAACCAATAGTGGAACTAACTGTCATATTATAACGTCAACAACAGCTCAAAAGTAACGAGACTCGAATCTGTGACCTACAGATTACGAATCGAATGTTTCTTGCTACTGTGCCATGCCAGGCCTATTCTTAAAATAGGGTAGCACTAGATATGAATTCAACATGTAATATTATGATGCTTACAAAGGATAAAATTATATACGAGATTAGTTTAAAATGTCAAGTTATGTTTCTTTGTGAAAAATAAAACTTTCTTTTTACAATAACTTGTCAATTTGGTAAATACCAGTTAAGATTTACTTTTCTTTTACACTTATAACTTACAGTAAGAATCTGAATAATTTTTAAAATTGATTTTTTTTAATAATAAAAGGGGGAATTTCATTTGAAATGATATCCCTACTGTAAAAAAAAAAATGTTTGGAGATATTTTCCACCTCACTCAATAGTTAACAAATAGTCAAATAGTAGTTTATCACATCTACAATATATAAATATTTTATTAAATCGTTTTAAAACAACTATAATATTAATCCACTAAACAAATCCCTTTGTACGTATTAAAAATACACCTTCAACTCATTGCGTTCTCCAATACCTTTATGTATAAAGATATGAAACCTTCCTATTTCGCAGTTGCTACAATATCGTTTCCGATTATAAACATTTTCATAAACAGCAAATTGAGCATTCGTATCACTCAGCTCTATACCGAGTAAAAGATGAAAACGAAAGTAAATAAATAACTGCTGGCATTTTACTTAATTCAATTTTCTGCTTTAATTAAGTTGGCAAGAATATATCAGTTGACAGTGACAGTGATAAATCTCATAGACTCTAATGAAAGTAAATGGGGCGCAAACAGTTAACTTCCTTCCTGTTTCGGAGTTGATGGTACAGTGAATGTACCTACACTAAAGGCTAAGCTAGTTACATCGTGCATTAGCTCTGAAAATGTACATTTTCCTTTTAGCAGCTGATACTTGTGTACACAGTATGTCTCAATGCCCTTACTCTTCCATTTATCTTGTTTTCGTCTCATGATCTATCCTTTCTCTCCCATATTTATTTTTTATACATCTTTGTGTGTATGTATCAATGAAAGATCGAATAACGTGGATACTGTTTCATTTTCTAGTCTAACGAAAATTTTTTCTGATTATTCAGAGTGATTTTATATATATATAGCTTTAAAAATCTATATATTTAAAAATATATAGGCCTTTAAAACACTGTTCGTACACGATATTCTTTACTATTATTATATACTGAATACATTGCTATAGCTATGAATACATTTTGGTCATTATTTATAAGCTTAAAAACAGCATGTTACTTGTTTCTTTCCTTTACAAAACATTTTCAAAGCCTCTGACAACCAACAGAAAGAAACAAAATATCAGTCCCATTTTAATTTTTCTATTAAAGATCATAGATGACTCAAACTGTAGCTTCTGTCAAAAAGAATTCTGCTTTGCCTTTCTTATAATTGGATTTTAAATTATAGTTTTGAATTATAAACATTTCAAACTGCGAACGATATGAATTATTTTTAGTACGGATCCACTGCTATACTTTAATCTACTGTCGCTAAAAAACAAAATATTTGAATTAATTCTTGAACAGTACTTGGTGAAACCCCATAGCAACAGAATTTCTCTGAGAAAAACAATTATACCTTTCACAAATATTTCATTTATTACTCTGTGATACCCAACAATTTTTCTTGGGCAAAACAGTTTGTGTTGATTAAACAAAATACATTTTAACAGTCGTGTACACATGTAAACCTACGTTATAGCAATACGTTCATTACGAACAAAACAATTGTGTATGATAAAAAAGTAAACCTCACCTTTCACACCGATTTTAAAACGTTCCCTGGTGCTCGTCCGTAGATTAGAAAGCACGTGAGTTTCCAGTATCAGTCACTCAAAGGTTGATAATTCGCAAAACGATTTTTTTCGTCTTCTTACCTTCTTACCCTCTCAACTGGCAAATTGCATCCATTGAAAGTCAGTCACCAGGGTTGACGAGTCGTTAACAGAGAAGGAAATGGTCAAGGCAGGGCCCTGTTTTATATCCCTCCAGTTCTAATTTTGCAACTCGTTAGCAGTATTATTTAGTGTAAAAACACCAAACCAGCTCACACACAGAGCAGGTAGGGTATTGGTGATCCCAACAGCAAGTCCTATAGACTTCTTGAATGTATAAGAATATAATGTCCAGCTCGTACCGTGAGGCCTTGGTAACCACAGAGATCGACTAAGAAAGATGAAGTAGCTTGAAACAACGTATAGTCTAGCTTCAGACGTAAGAAATCTACCAATACAGTACAGCGTTGATGAGCTAGTAGCGATCACTGCACTGCTGTAGCGCCCTCATACGTCGAGCACCGAACTACAACCGACTGTGTTGTAGACCTTGTCGTTCGGCAACGCTTATGGCTATGCCGACTGTTTCAAAAGGTGAGAAAGGGTCTACTAGGCTGGGCCTTAGGATGTACGTGACACTGTCATGGAAAATAAAGATCGGTTTGTAGGGAATACAGAACGGGTTTCTAATCATTATCTCTCCACAATGTTAAAAAGAATACGTTAGAAAAATATAATTTAGGCTTGAAAAAAAAACTATTGATACGACATTGATTATTAAATCGGTAGTTGCAATGAAGAAACTCCCAGTTGTTCCATATTTGAAATATTCTTCTTGTTTTTTAAATGATAAATATTTGTACTTGATAGGCATATACGTGACAAACAGTGCCTAGACATGCATTTCAGAACTCTTTTCTCGATGATAGCAAAGACATTGACATAAGTAAACCTTAGTTGCATTTGATAAAAATAACTACACCATTTTCCATCACAATTTATCTATCTCTGCATCCATAGATTCCTAGGTAAATCAATGTTAAGTTTCCTGTCTTACAATTCTAAAAACACAGTTTTGATTCCCCGCAGTGAACAGATGATGCGTTATGTAGCTTTACGCTAAAATATCAACACCGACATAGTCTCGCAAATTACCTATCATCCCCCGGTACGGCGGTAACGCTTTGGGTTTACAACGCCACCATCAGGTGTTCGATTCCCCTCGGTAGACTTCACAGATAGCCCGATGTGGCTTGCTATGAGAAAACACACACACAAATTACCTTAAAATTGCAAAACACTTTTAAAATAGTAAGTTTATAATGCTTTATTTTATATATTGCGATATAAAATGATATTCTACAAACAAGAAACAAATAATAAGAAAATAAATAGAAATAAGGTACATGAGAAATAAATACGTAATTTGGTATGAAAAACCGAAAGTAAAGCATGACATTTCTCTATGTCTAACAACAATGAAAATTATTCGAATTAGATATATTATTATAAACCGCATGAGGTTGTTGGTAAAATTTATTTAAGTGTAAAAAACGGTGCAAAAGTTTAATAACTATCAGGACTTTTTATTACAAACCATAATGAATTTAAAAGAACATTTTTTTCGTAATGATCAATGCTTTGCTTAATTTGTTTAACACATTCGTGCAAAACTACACAGACTATTTACGCTAATCTTCATTAAATATTGATAAACAGAGAAGAGAGAATGCAGCTACTCGAAAGCATTTCCCGCCAACTCTTCAAAATTTTTTAATCGGAAAGAAGGATTTTATCGATACTCTCACAACAAACCCTCCTCCCCTAAGTGCAAAGTATATTTTTGGCAATGGGACACTAACCACTGGCTTTTCATATTATTTTCAGACATTCTAATTACCTGGCTACACCGGCCAAAGTATTATGACGCCTAGTCATTTGTAAGAATTCTAACGAACACTTTCGTTATTTATTTTCTAATATTATTTCTCTATTTGGCTATCAAGAACCTTAGGAATGACTCTTGGTAATAAAATACAAAGATTTGAGTGGAGGATATCACTAACTGATCTGCGTTGGTTGCTCATATCTTGTAGATTCCATGTATGAACATCATGGTTCTAGCTGTGGATCCGTGTGCTCATAATAATTGAACAGTATTAGATAACATCTGTCTGGTAAGAAGTTTAAGACAACAGACAAATAGTCACACATGTGAGTAGGCAGTTAGATATGTGTATTTTTCAAATATCTTCTTTCATAGAATGAAATGTTTATCTGTTTTATTAGTAAAACGAAAGACTCTTTAAAAAGCAGTTGTAATTTTATTTCGAATGTAACTTTTATCACAGATGAATTAAACGAAGTTATTAATATATATATTTATACATATTACAAACTTCCGCAATTGTTGATATTTTATCAGTTGGTTAATTGATAAACACGAGAAGAATAAGTTTACGTTTTAAACATAAAGAAAATCGAAGAAAAGTTAATCATGAAATATTGGGTATACAATCAGAAAACTGCCAGACACATGAAGAACTATGGATTTGTTTTGGTTAAACTAATTTATCTCGCTACTTATCTTCAGCAACAGGGTTAACAGTTGCACTTTTGCCTGGCTAAATGAAACTTGTTGATCGACAAATCACGTCAATAGCTGATTTGTTTTTTTTATAATTGTTGTTTCCTTGGGAATGGGGGATAAATAATATAAATGAAGTTTCGAACACAGAACTACTCCTCTCTTTTTAATTAACAGGAGTTTAATATAGTTAAAGAAACATTTAAAAAGATTGAAGAAACGTTTATCAAAATTGATCTTTTCAGTTAGTCAAAGTATTGACTAACGACAGTAAATAAACGTTCTATATTGCATACAAATTTCTTATTTGCGACGTGGTTAGAGCATCAAAAACTCTTTACTCAAAGTTTTATTCAATAATAATCTTAAAACTGATTTTATAATTTACTTACAGTCTGATTTTATAAAGCATTTCATCAAAGAACATTAAATTGAAATGAAATGATCACTGGCAAATAAACTGATACCGTCAAATGTCATTGAATATGCAGGTGTTGTGTCAGTAAATTCTCTATTACGTTGTTTATTGTCAATTAATTCTTAAATTGTATGAAATAGAAAGCAATATTAAATTCATCTGAAAATTCCTTTGTCAATGCTTGGCACAGAATTAATGTGTTACGTAACGAATACCGTTAGCATCATTATCTATTGTAACTTAACCTGATACATGTGCGCACAGATGTCATGCTATAGTTTTAGTGCCACGATATGTGGAGTGTTTAATTTTCTATAACAACAGTAATTCTTGTTACGTTCTTAATCTGTATGTATTTAGAGCTTGTACACAAATGTATTTTGTTCTAGATATCGTTTGGAATTACCAAATCTTTTTTATTAATCTATATTAGGATTATAATATCAAACAGTGGTAAAGTTTTAAAAACTTATTCAAAATCCATTTACATTGAAAAATTTGATAGTTTGAGAGAAATACGAAGAAACAAAGTTCGAAGTTCCAATAAGTACATAACACGCCTTGCTTTCTCACAAATCAGTTTGTTAAACAAGTAAATGTAATGAGTTATTTAAAGTATCCCTATTAAAAGCTGACCGGAATAATATTAGATAAACGTTGCTGTATTTCTATTTCTTTAATACGTTGCAGTCACTGAGAGTATAATGTCTCTAAGTGTTTCCAAAAAATCAAGTCTAAGGCAACAAACGTACTTGTGTTAAATTTTTAAGAGCCATAAAAAGGACGATGTACAAAATGATCAAATATCACTTTGAAAACAGTAACAGTATCTATTTTACAGGTTCTAGAAAGATAGAAACTTTCATGAAATGGCTTTAGAAAAAAATTGTAACTTTAACATTTTTGTTATAATCTCAAAAATGAAACATCCATCATATTTTTCTCTATATATGACTGCATAAACAAATCTTGAAGGATATAGAAATTTCATTTGTATATTGTGTACATATTTTCTCTATCTTTCGTTTTCTAATATGTTATGATCTGTAAACACATTGTAATATTTATTTCATGAACAGTAACAATAACAGAAAAAAATTACAATTTAAACAATGCACTCCAAATCAACCCAATCAGATAAATCTTAATAAATTTTAATTAACAGAGGTATATAAAATTATATGAATGATTTGTGGAATATTTTTATTTGCAGCTGATCCTGTTTTGGAGTTTGTTGTTTAATGTTAAATAACGTTTCATTAGTAATTATTTACTTTTGTTTATCGCATAATGTCTCAACGATTACCACGTAAAACATATTATAAACTATGGAGCTATCTTTCAAAATAATATATTTTTGTTAAAAGCATATTTTTTCTGTTACCATAAAGTGAACTGAATAGAGTCTTCAGTTTTGTTCTTTTGTTTTGGTTTTAAAGCAGCCTTTCCAGAATTACAAACAACCAACGCGATATAATCTTCTAAGCAAAAATGTACAGCAAAACCAACATTCTGTAACGAGGTGGATCCACAAAAGCAGCTGACGCTGTTTAAACATACTTGATTTAATTTTCTTCAAATTACTAAAAAAAATAGTATTAATACTGATTCAAGTAGGTGTAACCCGGATCTCTTGGACGACTCCTGGCTGTCTGCTGTGTGGAAGTGTGTGTTTCGTATTTGAAGACTTATTTGTATAGTGCTTTGTCATGTGTGATTCTGATTGAAAAAAGGAAGCCAAATCTTTCTTAATCTGAAGCGTTCGATGTCTTTTAAGGAATTATTTTCATCTTGAATGTAGAAGGCTTATTTGATTTTCTTGTTTTTCAATCTCGAGTGATGTTCCGATCTGAATTGTACCATATGGTTAACGCATGTTCTTCTAAAGTTGATTAAGTGATTTTCATATGCTTGGTGCAGTCCATATGCTCTTTTACTCTCATTTAAAAATAAAATGCTCGCAGTCTCGTCACTGAAAAAATTGATCTCAATAAATTATAGGAACCTAGGCCAATGTTGTTGGAATATATGTTACAATGGCGCCTAATTTCAGGGTGTGAAAGACAGAAAGTGATGTGGATTGTGATATATTGAGCTATGGAAAATTTCTTCATTAATGATTGCAAACGTCTAACAATAATAGGAAGGTTTCTTGTTTGTTTTCTATAGTTAAAGTCAACTGTGTGAGCAGGATATCCAACTGGTTGAGAAAGTTCTTGAAGAATATCTGTTATTTGTAATAATGTCGTTTACGTTTTTTATACATAATGTATTTTTTATACATAGAATAACATTCTTTCATGTTCTTTTGTATACGTCTCAAAATCTTTCTTTGAACACTGTATTAAAAAAACTGAACATTTGATGTAAATATTAAAAGCAAATATTTTCAAATCTTGTTTCTAGGATCATGTCGCCGTGTCTCTATTATGGAAGAAATGTTGATTATTGTGCTCCGATGCTCATTAAATAATATTGGCTTATAGTAGTGCAGGCTTTGGTTGGTTTATTGCTTGTTGTTTGTTAGCTGAGATCTACACAATCGTACATCACAGGAAAATCAAACTCTGGATTTTAGCGTTGTTAACCCGCCAACAAACTCATGTCCTACTGGAAGACATTTAGCCTCGCTCTGAATCCTTAACTTCTGTATGATATCTCAATAGTTGAAGCTTTGGAAACATCGACTTCGTTTCGTGAATTTTTTTATTAAAATCAACGTGGCATGCATAAAGCTTTTCCATGTTCGATTTCACACTCCTGATTTTATTAGATATTAGTGAATCATTAAAATACCAACTTAATTTCGAGAACAATTTCACCGTATTAACGCCAAAGTGAAAATATTTTTATTGGCATTCGATAAACAATTTGTTTTGTTATATGTTATTAGCTCGGACTTAGAACGGTAAAATAAAGGTAAACAGAACAAAAAATTAGAAAAGTGAGAAAAAAGAACTAGTATTATATCATCATGTTTTTGACTAATTTAAATTTGTTATAGACACAATGCATCTTGCGATAATTATTTAATTTTAATACATTGCAGTCGTGTTTCTTACACAATGTATTTTATAACCTTGCGTTATATCAACTCTACATATAAATCATAGTTCTAGTTATCATTGAGATCAAGATAATACTAAATTAACGATTGGAAATATTAATTAAAAAGTATATTCTATACGTATGTCTGGAAGGATCTAGGTAAGCTTCAAATCACAAAAGCTGCTGTAATATATATTACACAGTTTGGGAACATACGTTTAACAATACTGACAAAACAATTTCAGCGAGTTTCCTTGAAAGAACTGTTCAGGATTGTAAAAAATCATGTTTTTAATTTCAACCTATGATGTACTGCTTAATTAACATTAAAAATAATTGTAATATATAAGAGTGATGCAAGATAGCATTTACTTGGTTCTAAAGTCTAATTTTTTTAACGTAATTTTAGTAACAAAATGAGTAGATAACAACCGTAAAAGTTTTGGTAATTTAAGCTTACTTTTGGCATACTAACTTTTAACTAAGAACATTTAAAAATTCAAAGCTCATTATTTTATATACATGCTCAAAATACTTCGCCTCGAAGCAATACTTTCATTACAAACATATTTCATAGTAGAATGCAGTGATCATTCGTAGTGTGGCCAGTGGATTATTTTTATTTCTGAATACTTCCCTATTCATGTCCCACATTGTTCTCCACTCATTTACATGTGTTTATAGTAAAGCAAGAACTGTGTAGTTCTTTAATATTTTAAATGATGTCTCCACCAGGAAACCTTTCTATTTCATAAATTAATTTTCAGTGTATACTTTTTAGCTAGATTACAGATATGACGAAACAATGATTTTTGGACTTGCATTAAAGTATACAAAACTATGTCTTAATTTTTACCTCAGGAAATAACTAATGTTATTTTGCAAGAAAAGAGATTAACTTCATGAACAGGTGAAATGAGGGTAAGGAGTTTTTTTTATAACAAATGGATAAGCTGCGATAGTAGACAGATTAATATTCAGATTGCAGATGTCCTATTGTTGCGAGAACGTATTTTAAGTAAAAGACCAATTACTTCAGGTACCTGGTCGGTCACATGATCAACAACGGATAATATTCCAAGTTCTAATGCACTAAAATGTATTATCTCTACAAATCTCGAGATGGAAAATAACCAGACAACATTCTAAAAACCGTCAAGTTCTACAAGGGATAAAAATCTACAAACAAACCAGAAAGCGCTAATGCCATAGGTGAAGCCATTGCTAGGCCGTATAGAAAGACAAAGTTTGTCAAAGCAATGTAAAACCAAAGAAAACTAAGAAGATAAAAATGCTCTTGCACTGTATAGCTTTTTCATAAAGAAAGACTCACAATTCTTATTTATCAAAATAAAACAAAATTTATATGTCCCTCCTTTAGAGGAAATGGTATGATTGCTGATTTTATATCACACATTAATCTCCATCAACGTAAGTTTAGTTCAATAGTCTTAATTATGGTGATGTAATTACTTAAGTAGTTGCATATAACATATCGTACCCTGCCATGACAGGAAGTTATATAGTCTTTTTTATTTTAACAACCTATGGACAAGAGCAAAGCAGAGTATCTTAAAATATGTCAACCACACAACATTACTCTCAATATAAATAACTTTGGTGTGCTACTTTATGACAGTGCTGACGAAGTCTTTCGCTCAACGCCAGTATTATGAGACATATTAAGATATTATAGGCATAGTAGTGGTCTAGGTGTATTGTCCGGATTATTAACTTGCAAAAAATGTGTTGGTGATGCTATGATAAATAATACAAAATCCTAACTTACACAAAATTAATTTATAACTACCTCACCCAGTATTTTGTATAAGGTTTAAGAACTTACTATGTACATGCTTAAAATGTGGTATACATTATTTGATCGTCAGGATAACTTTGTATTAACAGGCAGCGGCGAAAGTGATAACTTTAGGTGTGTCTTCTGTTACCTGCTTTCAAAACCAAACTATTAATGTTTTTCCACTTCATTCCATATGAATAAATAATTGACGGTCATTGGCTGAAGAAGTCTCTTAAAAGCCGAAGTCGAAAGGTTACAGGTCAAAGTAGAAAGTTGGTATAACTGAAGAAACAGTTCATATCAGCCTTTAGTGGCCGTTGGAGTAGAAACTTCAGATGAGTTTATGTATTACTGCAGTAGTGGCGGCCAGTTTTCTTCATCGCCTTCCTCCTATGTAGAATGCTAGCGCACTCTCTGAAGACTCGCGTTGGTTCTGCCCCCACACTTTGTAAATGTTGTGCTGTGAAAAATTTAATAATTTTTATGCAAGGACGTAGCACCAACTATGTATATAATTAAATATAACTTGCGTTAAAAATTATAAATGCTCAATAACAGCAGTAATGATGAATGGAGAGGGTTGTTAAGCGTCGTTAATATGCCCCTTGTTCCAGATTATTATCTTACAAAGTTTAATTGAGATTGTCCCAGCGACCGAAGAGTAGTTATATAATGGATAAACAGATAGGCACACAGATGTTTGTGCTTTATACACATATATAACTATATAATCAGTTTCCTTGAACGCGCGAATCAGATTAAACGAGTGAATTGTGATTATTTTTTAGACATTAATAAATCATAGTCAGGTTTATGAAAGTATGGGTTACTTTTCGAATTAACTATCATCAAAAGTGGTAGATTAAACTGAGTTAGACATGGAATTATAAACAACTGCTTTGCACTTACTACTTAAGTAATGGAAGTAATTTATTTATTCCATAAGCATATCTTAAAAAAAAAACGTATTTTTTTACAATACTATAACACCTAAAATATATTCATGACATGTGGTTAAACATAGGCATTTAGACATATGATATTTTATACATTAGCAGTATATAATTTTCCTATATAGCTAAGTTCTTGACAAGAAAGGTACCCCCTGTCAGCTATCATTTTTGGATAAGGCTTTTCTTATAACGCAGGTGACACTGTTAGACACGTTACTATTACGAGAAAAGTTTAGTGTTATATGATTGAACATTTTCGCACTAAAATACCTCAGGATAAATATTTATTAAAACAGAATACACAGCAGGCAGAGAAACTGTTTTTAAAAGTAATTTAATTTTTTGTGATATAACTTTAAACAATTTCTGCTTGAGAAATATCTGTAAAAAATCCAATGATGCAATTTAACGAACAACTTTCAACACATTACAGGCTAATACTTTAGTTTTATGCTTTATTAAAACTCCTATGTCTGTGTTGTATATTGTGTGTTACCAGTAGTCAGAATAATCATAATGTTTTTCTTCCCTACGTGCGTTTTCATAACATGTAGTTCCCTATAGACCTTTTGAACTGCTTTATGGCAGACATGTCTGGAGGGGAAAACCTGGAACTCATTAGTGTCTGGTAAACTGACAGTAGGTTGTAGGTTAGGATAGTAAAGAAAAACATCAAGTTCAACTAATTACCACACAAACCACAAGAGAAATTGAAGGGATAGCAAAATTTATGGTAAAAAAGTTCAAATGCATATCTTTATATTTAGTCAATTGCGATTTTTTGGATTGCAAAACTAGACTGTTAAAAGCGAGGGAACAGTTTGCTGACTAACTAAATTAGCCCAGCATAATTTTTAAACGAACAAGCAAGTTTGGTTCTATTTTGTCTGGCATCAATGATGGTGATTATATGGTATTTAAGTTCACTGATGCCAACAGAACTCGGACAGCAGAAGAAGTAAAAAAAGTGAAACACAAGAAAATTATACCGATTATTCTATATAATAAACACAGGAGAAAGTAATAGAATTTTTTAACTGCTGCCTTATGCGACCATCACCCAAGAAAATTATATGAATATAAATACAGCGTTTCACATCCAGTTAAAAATATCATAACAACATTGAAAACATATGCATGAAAATTTAGAAACATTATCTGATTACGAGTGAATAAATGTTCTGTACTTGTTATGAAAGGGTACAATTACTGGTTGTTCTAGCTAATAAAATCTCTCACTTTTCTCGATCTCGGATTCTTTCATGTGATACCAATAAGTATTAATAGACGAATTTCGAAATTAACTACAGGTCATAATACGTTGTAATACTTTTCCTCATTCGCCACACAAAGCGCTTTGACTCGTACTCAAAGACACGAAAAGGACACCAAGCAACAGTGACAAAAATAAAATAAATGTAGAATAAATTTTAAGATTTGAAAACCTGGCACTCCGAATTATAACGCAAATATCTGAATGAAATAAAAATTAAAAACTAAAAGCGCAGCAACTGGCCAGCTAATGCATGAAAAAATTAAGAACACAAAACTGAAAACAAAGTATAAACAAATAAATAAATATAATAGAAAATAAAAATTTAAAACATAACAAACTTATCTTAAACATAATAAATCAATTGAAAGTATCAGGTAAAACTAAATACAAACTATCAAAGCACAGGATAAATATAATAAGGAAAACAGATTTTTATATTAAAGACACACACACACACATATAAATATATATATATATATATATAACCAACTATCCTACAGTTGGCTTAGACTGTTGGCACCTGAATGATTCTCTTGATAATGTCGTGGCGGTTTCCTTCAGTTTTTATACCCTGGACTTCAAAATTGATTCACCGTCATTATTGTCAATAATATCCTGGGCACATCACACCATCACAGCCAGAATATTACTTCACATTGTCGAAGAATCGTTGACTTTTCAGGGTAAAATCTACTTGTTGGATGGTAGTCTTTTCATAAGTGCAATAGGTTGTGAGGTAAATTTGCAAGACTCATGACTTTACTGACGAATTCAGTCAACATTCTAGAAATTAAAGGTCAACCTGGTGGTTGTGATTAGAGCAGGATGAGCACGGGTGAAACATACATCTTGTAACTAAGCGCAATCCAGCAACTTCTTACGTTCAGCACCTAAAACTACGGTGCTTCCAGTTGGAAATATGTTGGCGCCACGGCAATTTCTCTGTTTCTCGCCAATTACCATCTTAGGAGTTCGATGGCTCTCTCCAATCTTTCACTGGGGATTTGAAGACTGAAGAACGGTTCCCAAATCCAGAAAGTCAATCAACTCAACTAACACTCCAACTCCAACTTCATTCTTAACTTAAATTAAATATAGATAACTAAGTAAAATTACATCTGATTTCACAAATAAATCCAAAATTATATTTGAGTAGTTTACGCAAAACTTCTGTTATATTATTACATGTATTTATGGTTTACACAAAGTTCGTAAATTATGACTATAATGTTTAGAAACAAATGTCAATATATAATATTCAATAACATTACTCAAACTTTAGAAATTGTTTGGTCATACAATTAGAAGATCATTCTAAATCAAAACTACTCTTAAGGGTAAGTACTGTGTTTTCTTTCATTTAAAACACAATCTACAAACTACTGAATTATAGCCCCTTGCTAACAATAGTGAAAACAGGGTGTCGAAAACGCTTTTTCCTTATGTATTTTCATGTATATTATTATGGTCAAACTTTGTTGTTATGGCTTTTTACCAAATATATTAAATATCACCATTTAAACCTACAATTCTTTATTAGCCTGTAAGGTTGTACTATCGTGTGTATCTCATTCGTGTACACAAAGCTGTTCCTGCTGTAGTTTCTTAGATCTTCTTACTACAGTTAGACTACAAAATGGTCAAACATGTTTCTCTGCAATTGTGGAATTGTTAAAAGATATCTTGGAAATAAGACAACTGATGTTATAGAATGGTTAGGTCAATTACCTAATATTAATCCGATTGAAAATTTATGGGCTAAATTTTGTTTGGTTTTGAATTTCACGCAAAGCTACACGAGAGCTATCTGCGCCTCCCGTCCCTAATTTAACAGTGTAAAATTAGAGGGAAGGCGGCTAGTCATCACCACCCAATGCCAACTCTTGTGCTACTCTTTTGCGAACAAACAGTGGAATTGACTGTCACATTATAACGCTCCCACGGCTGAAAGAGTGATCATGTTTGGTAGGACGAGGATTCGAACTCACGACCTTCAGAATACGAGTCGAGCACCATAAGCACATGGTCAATGTCGGGTCTGTCTTAACAGTACTAACATTCATTATTATCAAAACCTATTCACATTCTTATTGTCTTTCTAAAATCCAAAGGTATCTGCAAGACAACTATTATACTTTTATAGCATGGTAATTATCTTTGTTCCTCTGTGGTATTTATACATCTAAGAATATAATATCATTGCCTACTTAGGTCTTCTCTTCTGTGTACGTGCAGAAAGAGCCTGCAATCTAAAATACAATTTATTAGGCCGCTCTCAGTGTTCCCTTGTACTTTGTTTTACTTTTAACCTAATAAATTTTATATTTCAGTGAACCAAGTTTAAAAACAAATCAAGTAGGATTTTTCTTACATTACCTATAGTGGTTTTGTCACAATAAAACAGTAACAACGGCATAACCACTCTTCTTATCACCTGAAATATCCTCCTGTGAAGTAAATATTATAATATCACTTCTACCTTTATTGTATTGGTGATTATGTTAGCGGGAGCATATGATGCGTTTTTGTGATTGGATCGTTTGTATAAAATATAATAGGTGACTCGTAGGATGCTAAAGAAGAGAATAGCTTCTTCCCCAAACATCACCTGTAACTGTTTGTTTCTCTTAATGCAAACAGCAAAAACACCAGTAATTATCATAACTTATACATTTCTGGCAAAATATTTATCAGTATAGCTCTTATTATGTGCACAGTATTTTCAACCAGTTCTTATCCTCAACACCATATTAATCATTTGACAGAAAATATTCAAATTTCTGAAGAGATAGTAACCGGAGAAGTGAGACAAGATTGATTCAGGGATTTTCTGGTACCATTTGTGTTTTATAGAGTCATTTAAGAAATCGATAACAAAAGCTAGGTGCCAGTGAGTGATGATTAGCTGTAGACATTCAAAGGGCTGAATTTATGACAAAAGCTTCACACTTGGAATGATCACCAAGAAACAAATTACACATGGCTAAGCTTCGTTCTTCTAGAAGAAAATCCGTCTATAGTTGACGTCAACATTTCGTTTCTCTGTAGTTTCATTCAGAGTTTATTTGTGTTAAAATACATGAAGCTAGAAACGAGTAATTATTACTAACGTTATAAATTATATCGTCTTTTGTACCCAAATAAACAATAGAACTCTTGTTACTTTTAAACAGCAAAGGTTTGATACGAAAGTATGAGCTTACTAGCACATATTTTACCTTGTCTTTCTCCTAACAGTGATAACCAGTTTTCACGGTGGAAATCCAATTTTGTCACTATGCTACGTATCCAGACAGTAAACTATAAGACTATCACATATATTCATAGTAGAAAATTATATTTCCGAAATGTATTTCATACGTATTCAATGTTACTGCCATTTCATGCATTTACTAGCAGATATCTCTGTTCCTAGATGACAAGTTGTTGGGGAACAATAGATTAAGGTAAGCGCCTCAGTTACTCTAGATATCTCTGTTCCTAGGTGACAAGTTGCTGGGGGCACTAGATTAAGGTGAGCACTTCAGTTACTCTAGATATCTCTGTTCCTAGGTGACAAGTTGCTGGGGGACACTAGATTAAGGTGAGCACTTCAGTTACTCTAGATATCTCTGTTACTAGGTGATAAGTTGCTGGGGTTACACTAGGTTAACGTGAGCGCCTATATGAAGGTGAGCGCCTCAGTTACTCTATATCATTTGTAAAACAGCTTCAAGACATCACTTGTGACATTCGAAATATAATATCTTTCCTAATTATTTCACTACAGATAATAATGTAACGCGATAAAAGTAACTAGATTATAAATCGCTAAAACATTTTTTTCGAATAATTATGTTTCAGTTGGACAAGATTTACAGCCTTTATAATTTCATTATCATCCTTCCCTGATCATGCTTTATTTATATGTAAATATTTCTTATAACATTTATAATCTTGAATATAGATGATTTATCAAAGAATATTTTGCCCAAAAAGAAATAATGTTAATAAAATAAAATAAATACAAAGATTTGTTTAATTCTCTGTTTATTATTAAGTACAACGTTACACTATGTTACAGTCTATCTGTATTGTGCCCAACACGGGTATGAAAACCAGAATTCTAGCGTTAATAGACCTTCAGACTTACTGTTGAGCCGCTGGAGGGATATTATATTAAGAGAATGATTTTAGTATTTGTATGAGTACTACAATAACTACACTTTATGTTGCTTAAGTGCATAAATAAGTTTAAGGATATTGAGTTAATTGGACACTTCACACCCCTTTATTATATAAAATCGTTTTATTAACAAAAACAATTACTATTGGTTTATTATGTATTCTAGGTATTCAAACATTACCTTGATCACCTGTTTCTATTAAACCTTTCTTAAAGCTTATTAGTTGAAATGAATTAAAATCTTTGTTATTGAATAGTCAACTAACAATAAAGCTCTCCTTTAACACAAAAAATTATAAATACTAGAATATTTTTAATTATGGTTTATTGTCAAAAAATTGTAAACGCTTTATGTGGTTTACTTAAGAACAATTTGCCGCTAGACTCAAATTTCAAATCAAATAAGTTTAACTGCGAATGATTTATAATAAATTTTAAACGATAGCCCTTTTCCAATTGCCCTTTTAACGATGATTTTTAAGAACACTTCAGTGATTTCATTGGTGGTACTTTTATTCAAGAAGTGTACTATTCAAACAGGTAGTAATCCAACTTCTCCACAAATAACATCTTAATTTTTGTATGGATTTAATATTAAGGTAATTGTTAGGTAGGCGTCTAACTAGGCCTGGCATGGCCAAGCGCGTAAGGCGTGCGACTCGTAATCCGAGGGTCGCGGGTTCGCGCCTGAGTCGCGCTAAACATGCTCACCCTCCCAGCCGTGGGGGCGTATAATGTGACGATCAATCCCATTATTCGTTGGTAAAAGAGTAGCCCAAGAGTTGGCGGTGGGTGGTGATGACTAGCTGCCTTCCCTCTAGTCTTACATTGCTAAATTAGGGACGGCTAGCACAGATAGCCCTCGAGTAGCTTTGTGCGAAATTCCAAAAAACAAACAAACAAACAAGCGTCTAACTAAACCAATACGCCTGACTCATATATATAACAAGATAATATAATGACAGCAAAAGAAATTGACGGCACACTAAATAATGAGCTTAATTTTCATTAAAAAAAGTGGGTGAAATGTTTTGTCAATAAGAAAACATATCACTCAGGTGTTCAATTACGATGAATTACTTCAGGATCCAATTGAATAATCAACGTCAAGTAATTTTGTAAGTTTTAAAAACGACCAATAGATATAAAACTTACCATGCTTTTACAACTAAACAATCTAAAGGTAATTTTATCCGGCATTTCATGTGATAAGCATATTTCTTTTGAGGTTTTAGTACATCGAAATCTTTTGAATTTCAGTACTTGAAATACTTAACACGAAATTAGAAACCAGCAGTTCGGAATTACATTCCTATAAATACATATTTAAGTTAAAAACATGCAACATTTTAGAAATGGTGTTCATTAGCTTCATGTCAATTTTAAACTTGAATAACTCAACATTTGCAAAAAAGACAATGTTTAATAAATCAAGTGCAGAAGGTCCTGTACAGCATATTATTAACTTTGGTAATGCGAAGAGCCCGTTAACATCAATCGCATAATTTCACTTTAAAAATGATATTTCAACACAAGTTTTAAGCCAAAGGAATAATCACTTTAAACAAAGATTCCTTTAATTCTGTCAAGATTTAAACAGCCGATGTCTGTTAACATATGTTACTATGATTATTTACATACTCTAAATCCACTCTGCTTTCTATACAATTAGTGTAAAAGTCTAACTTTTAGCTAGCGGCTTTGACAGACTGTACGTAATGTGTCAATAGCTATCGTTTGGTATACAACTGCAATCTAGTGAGACTCCAAGTTGATCAAGCAAGACACATCTGTTTTCATGAAATTTTATATTTCTTTTACTAGTACAGTTAGTTTTGTAGGTAAATAAATATTACAACCAACTTTGTTCGTTTCAACAAACTTACGAGTTGTTTAAATTATGTGCCTTAGGATGTATTTCGTATAATATATTCTGTTTTCATCATGTTCTATCGTTTAGGGTGTATTTAATATAATATCTTCTGTTTTCCTCATGCTCTATCGTTTAAGGTGTATTCGATGTAATATATTCTGTTTCGATCATGTGCTAACATTCAAGGAGTATTTGATATATTATATTCTGTTTCATCATGTTGCATTGTTCAGGGTGTATTTGGTATAACATTTCGGTTTTCATCATGTTTTACCGCTAAGAAAAATACACAAGTGTAATATTGTCGAAAATCAATAGCAAACGTATTACCAAGGTATACCTTTAGACTAATGTGCAATAGCTTAATGTATTTAGCAAATGTAAATATTTTACTTGAGTTAATTATTGCATCTGATATAAAGTCCATTAAATCACATTAAGACAATCTTAAATTGTTTTTAATAGATGGATAAAAACTAATTTCATAATTCATTATTAACCTCGGTTGCTAATAAACTTAGATAACTTATTAAAAACTAAGTCGACATTTCGTTTTCATTTTTATTATTCAAGAAACTACGACAAAACATTGTGCAATTTGGTTTATTTTCTAAAATTTCTCAGTTAAAATTAAGTTTCAAATATTACTCCGTTAATAAGAAAAGTCAGATTCAGTCATAATTGCAATAATAAACTTTAACATAATTACAACCTACCGAGATGAAACTGGTTCTGTCCAACAAAGTTATTTACATCGATAATACTTTGCTGAAGAATATATTAAATAATATAAAATAGCAAATAATATTAAATATTATCATACAGAATATTATACATGTTCAAATTTTCATCTCAACTATAATTAAATACTGGTTTTGTCTGGAACTTTACATTTCTGCTTTCTAAGTAAGAAATAATCACTAAAAATTAGAATATTATTTTGTGTTTACATTTATCCTTTTTAGGATTATATCAAAATGGATGTCTTGAATATTCTTAACATAAATGGACATATTAATGGAAATATCCACATCCTGAGGAACTACATTTTATTAACTAATTCATGGGTCAAAATGTCGAAGCGTTGCCTCTTTAAATTACATTCAATGAGATATTCCAAGAAAAATGGGGATGTCCTATATTAGTAATATTTATTATAAAAAATCAAGTTACTAACATGCTAATAGAACGTATTTCTTCAGACATGAAAAGAAAGATTCGTTTATTTATTCTATTTTCGCATAAAGCTAGACGATGGCCCTTCGTTCATACCTAATGAACAAGAGTCAAAGTGATAGCTATGAAGGTACTCTTATCTAAACAAATAGTGAAATTTTGTCATCGGTGTTATGCTGCATCCACGACCCTTATATGCGGAGAGTGAACCATGAACCCTTGAATTCACAGTCCGGGCATACTAACAGGTGGGTCACGCCTGAGCTACATATATCAAATATCATTAGACTTTATGTTTTTGGTAGTTTCGGGTTTTTTTTAATGCCAAACTAGTGACTCTTCTACCTGCAGGACCTGGCATGGCCGGTAGTTAGGGCGCTCGACTCGTAATCTGATGGTCGCGGGTTTGAATCCCCGTCATACTAAACATGCACACCCTTTCAGCTGTGAAAGTATTATAATGTTACACTCAATCCCACTATTCTTCGTAAAAGAGTAGCCCAAGAGTTGGCGATGGCTGTTGATGACTAGCTCCCTTCCCTCTAGCCTTACACTGCTAAATTAGGAACAGCTAGCGCAGATAGTTTCGTGTAGCTTTGCGTGAAATTCAAATAAACTTAAACGTACAATCTCTAATAACCTAAAAATAAGTCAAGTAGTTTCGTCTTCAATTTCAAAATAACTTAACAATCACTATCAAAAGTGATTGTTTAAGAAAAGCAGAAAATATAAGAGAAAATAGTTCATATAATTGTTCTTCAAACCAATAAATTAAAGTTTAAATAACGTTTTCTAATTCTTACCTGCCAAAGTAAAATGTGGCTAAATTACACAATGTTTTACATTTTAGAATTTTAAATTGTTATTAGTTAATAATTATTCTTTACACCTCTTTTAATATCCATTATACAATAAATAAGCCTTTAATCAACGTGTGTTATTTGGTTACACTATTTTTGGAAAATTCCACTCATCATCAGTAACCCTGTACACAAGTTGACCAAAAAGAGATAAACTGGACTTATATCAAAGTGAAAATTATCAAACATAGTGACTGCAAAGTAAGCTCACACCAAGAGTATGTTTGATACCATTTCTACATTTACTGGACATGTCCAGTCTATCTGGACGCACAGTAACGGAATAATTGAACGGACTGTTAATTTACATTTCTTCTGACCTAATAGTTCAAGCCTCAGTTTTTTAAAACCATGTGAAGAAGAAAGAGCATTTCATGTAAAGGAAACTTGAAAATTAAGTAAGAACAACCGTGTGATTTATACAAAGGAGAAATGAATTTTGAATTTCATATTTTCAATAATATTTTATGATTATATTATAAAGTTTTAAATATCTTTCCGTTACATAATTCAAGCCACCACATTCATGTCACTACTGAATAATATAAGCATTATTTGTTTACCTACAGTACTGTTTGATGTACAGTGATTGTTAAATACCAGCCCAAGACATTTGTGATTTCTACGACCAATGTTGCTTTTGCATAGTATAAGACACTAGAAATGATAACCACAGTAGTGAAAGACCCGAACGTGTAACAGCGTTTCAGAATACGTATATGCTGCGATGTTGGTCACATCATTTCGTTTTGAGACGTAGGATTTATTTGACGCTTAACGTTTTGTGCATCTGGTGGATAATTTGTAAAATAAACTGTTGTATCACATGAAACTTACTATATATCTTCTAAATCACAATACGCAGCACTAGTATAAGAGTGTTATTAGCTCTTCGATTTATGAACTTAACAGTGGCTTTATAATCTTATGATATTAGATTCACTGTCACAAAAGCACTTTTTCCCATACATACGAAAACACCCATTACTTATACACAGTCACTCTACACTACACCCACGATCATCCGTCCATGCTGAGAAGCGCTAAAATTTCTTAAACTTAAATTATCATCCAACCAATATTAATGTTGTTTCTCTTGTATTTATTTATGTGTTTATGAAGCATGATATATGGGATAATGCTTTTAGTAAGGAAATAATAGGATTTCTCTGTATTTCCTTAACAGGGCAACTCAAGAATGATTTACGTTAATCCGTTTGGACACCAATATAATTAATTGTTATCTTCTATATACAAATGTGTGTTTGTGTATATATTTAGGTTAGTTCTGTTTTTCCTATCTGATTTCTTTCAAACACGTGTTTGTGGTTCGATAACTGAATCTAGACAACATGAGAAAAATGCCGTTAACAGAACTCAGCTGCCTTTCGTATTTCTACGAAAAACACCAGAAAAATTAATGTTACAAGGAGCTTTAGTAATTCAGATGTGTATTAGTTTAAAAACTGGGCATGAGGTTCTATTATGGTGTCTAACAATCAATAACTGTACATTTTCAATCCAGTTGACTAATAAAAAGGTTGCAACTTCATTTTGTCTTTCACAATATTACAGCTTTTTATTCGTCCTTCATTATATATCATTATCTATATCAAAAACTGTTATATTAATTAAAGTGACTATTAAATTCACTATCAGTGCGGATAGCAGTAGTCCAAGAGTTTAAAGTCTACCATTTCTAAAGTTTGACGTCTGCATAGTCTTAGGTGATAATTTTGAATTAGATGAAATTTTTCCAAGGTAAAGTTATATTCCATTCTTTCTTCTTTATTAATTTCATTAACAACAGTAGTTAAAATGTTTGATGTATCTATTTATTACAAAGACTATTTTGGATGGTATATTTAGTTTGTTGATTTAAGACTATCATAAATATTCCAAGGTTGTTGAATGTTGTGAGATATTATCAGCATTAAGGAGGAAAATATCGATAACTACTGATTAATCAATGTTTTCAAATCATTATAGGTTTTGTTTATGGTGCTACGCACTGCTGTTCAGACTAGTTTGTTAAATTAGCTACATTACTAACTCAGTTCATTTTTAGTTCAGATAGGAGTAGCATCTTACTTTGATCAGGATATATTGATTAGTCTTATTCGATGTAAGTAGATTCTTTTCCTGATGTATATACAGAATATCCACGAATAACTACAACTCAAGCGTGTCCTACAATACCGAAATAAGAAGGAAACTCATGAACATCACATTTGCCTTCTGATAATCATTTAATAAGGGAGACTTTTAGGCCTTTTTCGGAGTTCTAAGATAAAACTCGTAAAACACAATCAGAAACAAAACAAAACCCAGATTCTACCGAGTTGAATTTACAAACAGAGTTTGAATAATGATTCTCTGTATTTTTCTGGAAACAAAAATGTTAACGATTTGTAACAATGTTAAAATTAATATTTTTTTGTTAGAAACGTTCAAGAAGAAAAAAATCATTTGCTGCATTCTTTGGCAATTCAAATTACTACTCAAGTGCCTAAGCAGATTTAAACAGGCGTTTTTAACGATTATATGTCGTTAAGCTAAATAACCAAATTCAGCGACAGGAGAAGAAAATTGACAAATAACTAAGTATACGTTTAATTAAATTGAGGCGCTTTGCTACTTTGTAGAGAAGGTTAAGCTTTGAATGTTCCAGTCAAGAACAACGACAAAAAAAGAATGTTGTCTGCCAATAATGGCTCAGATGGCTAATCTTATGTCATGGAAACAGCAAAACTTCTAATAAATATAAATAAAGAACACATTGCACTATTATACTCACTAAGAAAAAATAAATCGGCTATTTCGTTAAATTCAGTTATCATGGGATATTAAAGTAAATGGCCAAAGAGAACCAACTTATCGCTTTCTCAACTAGTATCTGGATACGAGCTAAAAAGTTTTTATACTTCACTGAATTAAATCATTTTATTATATCTGTATATCTTCACTAATTTGATACTATTTGTTACAATGAATTTCGGCCCGGCATGGCCAAGCGCGTAAGGCGTGCGACTCGTAATCCGCGGGTTCGCGCCCGCGTCGCGCTAAACATGCTCGCCCTCCCAGCTGTGGGGGCGTTATAATGTGACGGTCAATCCCACTATTCGTTGGTAAAAGAGTAGCCCAAGAGTTGGCGGTGGGTGGTGATGACTAGCTGCCTTCCCTCTAGTCTTACACTGCTAAATTAGGGACGGCTAGCACAGATAGCCCTCGAGTAGCTTTGTGCGAAATTCCAAAACAAACAATACAATGAATTTCAGTTTTATTACAAACGCAGTAAACTTATGGTATTAATTTTAAGTATGATACAAATGTGTCCAACTATTGTGTCACCTGTACGTTGAACTATTCTTTTTTAGCGTAGCAAATCATTCAAAGAAACTGTGGACTTTTTCATTATGATAATTGTTAAGTCATTTTAACTCAGTTGTCTTTTCTAAGTGTGAATGTTTACAATGCTTGTACGGTGATCTCTTTGTGTGACGCATAACATTTTTGAAAATGCATCATGTAACATCTTTAGATGTACAACGTTATTTTAACTTTATTAACATTGTCTTGACCATCATGCCTATTGACGTTATTTTAGTAACTAATAATTTTATTATTGTTAAACTCAAGCTTTGGGTAGTGAAATATAGTTAGCTAGCTTTTATAATAAGATTAATTTTCGAGTATAAAATGCCTGTCATCCAAAGCGAATAATCCTATCCTCAACATTCCTGAAAAAAAAAGACGGAACGTCTGTTATGTCAAATATAATATAAAGTCCTTGTTTAAGTCTTTATCAAGTGTTTTCCTATCTAAGTTTGATTAAATGCCATTATTTTCTCACATCAATCACAACTGAAGTGCAGGCAATTTTCGACAAAAGCTCACATATGTAGCAAATAATGTTCAACTTATATTCCTGCTAATACTTACTGCTATATGATTTTTCATATTAGAACAATAATGATTATGTATTACAATTATTCGCATATACAGTTTACAGTATTATGAATTAAAGGCTTTACAGTTACTTTTTTCATACAATGCTCGAATTGTTATATTTGACAACTAATTTTGTATTGTCAAACATAAACAACAGTTTAACGTACATCCCCCTCTTGGTTATGTATTTAACGATTATTTTGTGAATTACGTGCGTATTTGTTTTAACACGTATCCTTTATTTGTTATGCATGTATTTTTTTCGATATTTAAATATATAAATAGCTAAATATATTTCAATTATTCCAAAATTTAATAAATGAGGAACTAATATGTTTGATGTTTTCACGTGCTTTGAATAAAGATTGTACAGCGAGTGATTCTAACGATGAGAACTAACTTACACTCATTAGTAACGTAGCTCCTTTCTACATACAAGTTATCATTAATTTATTTATTATTATCCAATTAAACATAAATTTTCATTTCATTTTACTCTTTTACTCTAATTATATATTCATTACTATTGCCTTTATTTAATTCCTTCACTTAAGTTTGCTAATTTTTAAGTTTTACATTTCAATTTTAAATATTATTATGTTACATTTTAAGAATTGATTACCCTAATATTCAAAACCAAAACAATATCTGGTAATAGACGGAAGAGGTGATAATAGCTATAAAATCAAAGCAACAAACTAGGAATTTTATTATGTATATGAACATTAAAATTTTAATTTGCACCAGAAGGTGTTCTTTGCTGTACGAGTTTGTACTGAGACTTTTCATGTCTTCTTTTCAACTACGTAATATTCAAGATGTTATCTTCCTAATGCCTTCATAAAGTATTTTTCCTTCATGAGAATATTTAATTAACAAAACTTTAACAAAAAAAGACATACATTTTCTTGCTTTGTGTAACTAAACATAAAATAACCTAGCTTTAAACGATTAATTAGTTCAAGGTTCAATACACTATGCTTACAAGCCATGGAAAATACTCCTAGTCATAATTTACCATTATAGAAATATTAAGACGTGAAATCATTTTGAGTGTTGACTTTGGATAAAATCAGTAACTAACTGTTATATTTTATACAATATGTGTATATGTTTATCTTGTAGGAATTGATTTACTCTGTATATGCAACAACTGATAGACGATTACGATGAAAGTTTGATTTGGTTAGTTTTTTTGTTTTGTTTTTTTAATTTCGCGCAAAGCTACACGAGGGTTATCTGCGCTAGTCGTCCCTAATTTAGCAGTGTAAGACTAGAGGGAAGGGAGCTGATCATCACCATCCACTTCCAACTCTTGGGCTACTCTTTTGCCAACGAATAGTGGGATTGACTGTCACAATATAACACCCCCACGGCTGAAAGAGCGAGCATGTTTGATTCGACCAAAGAACCTTCAGATTACGAATCGAGTGCCTTAACCACCTGGCTATGCCTGGCCTGTTTGGTTTGGACTATATGTAGTAGTTATCTATAACTATGGGCTGATAGAAGAAGGAAATATAATTAACAGCACCCGCCGCTCTTGAGCTATTATTGTATGATTAACTAATAGAATTCGATAGTTACTCTTATAACCTACCTTCGGATCCAGAGTGCAGAGGGTGATTCTATTATATTTTTTTTATGCGGCGATGGAAGGAAAAACGATGATTCAACGCGCACAGTACTATGCAATGTCCTACTCCACAATAACAGAAATCATTCAATATCTTAGTCCTGGCATGGCCTGGTAGTTAGGAAGTTCAACTTGCAACCTGTGTGTCGCAAGCTCGAATCCTATCACTGGTATTGCTCGCTTGTATATCCGTGGAGGCTTTATAAAGCTACAATATGGAACGATCAGTCCTGGTATTCAACTAGAGTGGTCCAAGAGTTGATGGTGGACAGGGTTGAGTAGATCTTTTCTCTTCGCTTCTAAATGAATGACCACTAGCACAAACAGTCCTCGAATAAGTTTGTGCGAAACTTAACAAACTAACAGATTATACATTCATCCATCATTTTGAAAATTCTGATAAGTTTTATTTATTTATTAATATTTCTATCCTAATGTTCTTTATCCCAATTCTGTAAAGTTGTCCAACTAATGACATTGAAAATACCTTTCTTTTAATAAGAGCTATTATCAAACATTCTTCTTTAAATTATTATAGCTGAACAATTTACTTTTCATCTGTTTCAACAGCGTTAAATATTTTATTTTAACTCGTCTTATCCTTAAACGTAATGGTAAGTATCAAGTATATATATTGATTGGTAAGCTGAAATATAACGTTAAGAAATTGTATTTCAATCCTTGTGGTTGACAGCTTTGCGCTTGACATCAACACTTAAACTATCAAACCACGTGATTGTTGTTTTTGTTTTTTTGTTACCAAGCTGATGAAATTTACTACAGTAGATTGTAACTTGGTTCTTCATCCTAGCTCATTTCGTACCTATGAAAAGCAAAAACATTGCGTAATCATCCATATGAAAGAGTTTCTGTAGCATATATTGGTAAGCTGAAAATTATTAAGTACTTAAAACAGTTAGTAAGGCTGTTGTAGAATAAACAAGATTATAATATCACGCACAATAACAGATTTTTCTTGCTTCTTTCAAGTACACGTGTAATTAACTTGGTGCGAGAACTGAAATTATAATTTGTTCCAGTAACTAACAGAGATGAATAATAACAGGCTCAAAGTTTTCTCAGTCGTATAATTAATTATAATTACAGAATCGTAATGTTTCACCAATAGAAAACTTTATTATCACCTTTCAGAATTATTTTATATCAAGATGTAGAGATAATTAAATATATATTTAAATTATACAAAAAATTAGTTTATTAGTCTATTACAAGCTTACTTTAACTTGTAACTTAAAATATTCAACAAAGTTTCATGGAAACCTAACAAATACGAATGCTTCAAATATTACTATTTAGTTTCATTTATTCGTACTTTGTATTGTTTAAAGTTCTATTAAAAACCTTACAGCTAAAATAGAAAGTTTTATGTTTAATGAATCAGATGTTACCTCAGATATTATTTGCTAATCTGAGAGTATAAAAAAAACTTAAAATAATCATAAAAATGTCGAAAAGAGTTTATAGCTTAAGGTTTAATTCAAATGCTAAAGTGTAAGATGAAACATCACAGTAAAATTAACGAATATAAAAGTTTACAAGCACAACTGTGCCAATAACGTTTATATGTCATATTTTCTTCTACTTTATTAGTATAAAGAAACTGTTTAAAATACAGCATTTTTTAGCATTATTACATGAGGGATAATAATTATATTTACAGTAATTATTTAGTTAAGCATACTACTAACTGTATCAAAAGAGTGCGTACCAATGAGATATTTTGAAGTAAAAATTACTGTCATCAAATGTTCGTTTTATCTCGTAGATTCAAAGGTTTAAACAAGTTGAAAAGCTTTGACTGAATTTCATCAAAATGTGAGATAAATTTATTCTTGTCACAATGTTCCGTCATCAAATTACATCCTTCCTTTAATCTATCGACCTAAAGACCTCTGTCCACAGAGAGACAGCTTTGATAACGGTGATGTATCAAATGTATAGTTGCACTCCGTCTATCTCGGACAAGGGTCATCCAAATTCATTGTTCTGAAAACCGTTATGTACGGTAACCATGACAACGAAATAACCTGGACTGGCCCAAAAACTCTGCTTACTTCCGAAAGCAAACTGGCTTGATAGGTTTTTTTTTGTGTTAATTTGGACATCAACGAATACGCTACGGTCACTGCCTCTCCTGTATAACCTAAACACGAAAAGAATGAAATATATTTCTTACATTATACAAGGTTCGGTGTATCTTCATTATTTTCATAGTCTAGTTGTGTTTAACTACTTCGAGAATATCCTATAGATTTTACGAGAAAACCAAACTGCCGATAAACTTTGGCATCCATTTCCAAAATAGTTTAATAAGACATTGAATGGTTACAAGAAGGTAGATTTAAAAAAAACAATCTGGCAAACGACGAGAAGTTAGTTAAAACAATATTACTGAGCTATAACTGGAAAATATAAACTCTTAATGTAGCATACATTTTAGTACAAACACAATCAACCTGCAACTGAGAGTTTTATTTATTTAGCAGACGAAAGATATTCTATCAGTTTCAGAAATATATGGTATTATTCTCATTAGCGACCGATACAGCTATGAGCAGCACCTAAAAATTTCTACAAACTTCAATATAGTCATATATGGAAATACTATATAATATAATGTTAAATAATACTCTTTTTAGCCGTTTCTTTGTGAAAAATGTGTGAGAAAATGTATTGTATATATAAGAAAAATGCCGTCAAAAACGTTAAATTGGCTATACAATAAGCAATGTTATACTCACCCTAGGTAACGCTTTGACAAGAGATTAAGGTAAATAATCTAAATTGCTGTGTTTAATTTTTTTAATAATACCTACCTTTGCACATTTAAACAATTTACGTAACTTTCACGTATAGTAAATATTAACGTTTATTGCCATGCTGATTCTATATAATATCATTTTAAGGAAATGCTTTTAAATGTATATTGGCTTATTACGTAATATTAATATACGATACAGGTTTTGACCTTAATAGGCATAAATCATTCTTATAGAAACCAAGTTAATGTTCCAACTTCAAATAATTACTTGTCGGTTAAAATAATACCATAACCTGTGTTATATCTTAAATTTATAGTATGTACAATGTTTTGTGTTAGCTTTCATCAAAATACACCTGCATTCATAATTCAGTAAATTCAAAGACTTATTTTTTCAGATAAAAAAGCAATTTGTCAAAGTATACTTAATATCCGCATGGACCTAATTTTTCAAAGTTAGTAAACTTAAAAAAAGCCACGAAATACCGTAAAAAATACACGAGTGAAATAAGTTGTAATCATTTTACCTTTTTTAGGCAACGTTAATTAGAGACGAAACAATAATGAACAAACATTGCAGTTTGTAATAAAGGTCGGCGTCTGTTATTCTAATACGTAAATATAAAACTTTCAAAAACATTTTTTATCGTGTTAAAACTTCCATTTGAATGTTGAAAAGTTATATGAGAAAAAATTATTCAGTTAGCTTTTAAAAGAATTTCACTAGAATTGAAGTAAATTTTCGTATTATTTTTCAATAAACAAGAAAATTTATTGCCTATGTGTTGTAGAAATAAAAGCAGTACCTTTTATCAAAAAATTGCCACAAATTGAGATAATTATTGTCCCGTGTTTAAAGCTTTTTAAGACTAAACACATTGCGTGATTGTATTCTTAAATACACATAATCGAATACGCCCCTATGTATCCTACGATTTATTGATAATTATTTTTCTTATAAAACACTTTCTTAATAAAAACTGTAAAGACCAAGTAAAAAAACTACTTGTCAGTAAGACACAATAGTAGTATTTTTAAGCCAAGTTATGGTTATGTTTTGATAATTTACTCTTGGTGTACTCTATAAAACATAAAATATTACAGAAAAGAATGTAAAATCATCTACAAATTGTATGCTAATTTTAATTTTTGTTCAAAATCTTTATGTTACAGACGTAAAGTACACTTCAGTTTCAATTCAGGTTTCTAGTTGTTTTCAAATTTAAGTTAATTTTGTTTATTTGATTTGATGTTTCCGAAATTTCATATAAAGCATCAACATTTACTGAAAATCCTTATCTTTATAGATATACAAACTTTAAGGTTTGTCTTTTCAGGCTAAAATGCAGCAGCACCTATATTTTATAGCAATCTTTAAAGACATTTGGCTTAATTAACTTAGTACCTAGTATTATATTGTCACTTAACGTTATAGGTATCAATAGTAAAATTTTAATATTTTGTAACGGTCACGACATACTTAAACTATAAAGTATTCATATTCAACGAGCAGGTAACTTTATAAAAATATATTTATTTGATAGATTTATCAGTCTTAAAATTTATTAGCACATTTGCATTCAAATTAAGTTTTTCATATTATTTTCCTAATAAAATAAATTGTCCTAAAAGTAAATATTCATTGGCTGAAAATATGATAGAATTTGATGATAAGTTTTATACATAATATGAAATTTATTTATCAGTTGAATACATAGCATTCTTCTTTATAAAACAGTTACCTTTACTTGAAATGTGTGTTTATTTTTCACCTGAAGAAGACTTTAACAGGGTGTTAATTAAGTTATTGTGGTTTTAGTTCCTACTTACACAATAAGTTTTCTAAGCTTTATCCATTGCGTGAAAAGCAAGCCCTGGATTTTAACGTTGTAAGTCAGTAAAGAACAGCTAACATAAACATCCAAATTTAAACCACATTTGCCTTTACCACCATAACTCAAATTAAAACTTGATGTTTATCATAATAAAATTATGAAATCATTAGGCTCGTTGTTTAATATAATTTAATAAAAAACATAAGTTATAAAAGTATATATATATATATATTCCAAGCATTTTGCATAATTTTATAAGTCAACTTAACAGATCGCATTCCATAAGTCTAATTAACAGTTTTTTTTTATTTCTTTAATTGATAACGACTACCTTTAACTTAACAATAGCATACGAAAACCTTGAGTAGCTTAAATAATTGCGACTGGGTCAACTTTGACGCATTATTTTTCTTTCTTACGCGGGTTTCCCAGTGGGTCATTGGTAATTACGTTTACGGACCTAGAACGGAAAAAAGTCAGGATTCGATTCCCCATGATGGATATGCCATTTAATCAACTGTACAGAGTTTTTTTCTAAAACGGAAACCTAAAAAAAAAATCCTATTGAATGTTCCCCAATAGTTTTAAAATGCTTAACGCGCATTTTTAAAATAATTTAAAAATCATAAAAGTCATAACACTTAGAGTTTTTTATTCAAATAGTTTTTGTACTTTTAAGTTTTTCTTCAGTTTTGGTGTTTATTTTATTTTCACTTTAAGAACTTTAGATGAGAAAAAGCACTTTTGAGTATTGCAGAAATATTACATAAATAATAGATACAAACGTAATAATAGTAATGCAGACATACGCACTGTTAATTGACCCTATTAGACAAAAAAACAAGTTGATCAACCAATGAAGAGACCATTATACTTTTTGGCTTAAACTTAACTGTGAGAAAAACGAATACTAGTACTACGAAGTATCTCAATAATATGTAATATATATGTTGTAGCTAACCAAAGTTTATTATTTAACTCATTGTGTCGATAACACAAAGGTATATCTACGGAGTTACAAAGCTAGAAATCGGATTTCGATACCTGTGGTAGGCAAAGCACTGATAATTCGTTGTGTAGCGCTCTGCTTAACTGGAAAACAAACATCTGATCTAAGGGACTAGATGAGAAACCTTTAAAATTAAACTATAGCTATTTCCCCTGGTTATCAGTTCAAGATCAGATAAGGCTAACCAGGCAACAACATAAAGCAGTGACAGTCATTTTTGTAAGACATCCACAGCTAATAGTGTGAAACTATTCAAGACATCATCTCTCATAACACAGACCCTTATGCCCGCAGTCTAATACTGTATTTACTAGGCCAGAGTCGGCCATAAAATGAAGAAGGTATTCAAGTTTAATATACCACATGTTTATATGATTCAAAGGAATAGCATTCGTTTATCAGACGTCATATTAGATATAATGACAAAAATAAACCATTAGTTTTGTATAAAACAATGTTAAAAAATGCAGTTGTTATATTTGATAATCCATCTGGTCTTATCTTGCACTGAAGAGGGTTTATTTAAATATCCCCATGCACTCAGCTAAGAAAAATGAAGTGTCTCTTAAAATATATTTTTAGATCATGGCTTCATCGGGAAGGAATATTTTGTATCTATTCAATTTTTCTTTTCATTTGCAAGGTTTCTTTTTAAGAGAGATACTCTTAATTAAAACTGACAGAGTCTTAGTTCATTTAGGTGTATCCTATTGAAAAGAGATCTTCGCCTTGGCATTAATTACTGTACCTAATAGGTACCATATACCAAGGTAATTAGATTCGCACGAGATAAACCTCAACAACCTCGTTGTAATGCCTTGGAGCGTTAACAGTTTATTAGACCTTAAATTATCATGAGCATGGTAATGGAATGCCTGTTCAGCAATAAAAAATAGTAAGTTCAACGTCAAATCCAATATCGATCGATAATAAAAGAGGTTCACAAGACATACAAGCAGACACGGACCAAATTATGAAGGAGATTAGCCATTATGTTTAGTGCACAGTGTCATGCGGAGGGTCGTTCCAAAAAGATTGCTTGGCTGAACATCAATAAAAACATGACTAAAAACAAGTAATTTTGCTTTAAGTTTGATGTAAACAGTATAATTTAAATCCAAATTTCAAGCACTTATGAATTTTCGTTATTTCTTAAACCAATCCATATATCACAAGTCTATGAGTGTCATGTTAAAAGATGGAGCTTATTTATTTTTTAAACGGAAAACATTCATTTTCCAATGTTTAAGTAACATGAAGTTTCACATTAACACATTTTATATGATAAAGTTCAATGGCTCTAAATGAAAATGTGCATAAAAAATAAACTGCAGCAAAGTCTTTTATACTCCATTATATTAAGGGGTGAACAAATTCAAAGTTAATTTAAGTGTTTTACACAAAATTTCTATGGTGACGTGAAAATAAGTATTGCAGTAGAAAATACTGTTCACGGTGTATATAATATTAACGTATAAATAAAACAAGCTCGGGTAATATCTGCCCAGCTCGTGACCACAAAAATATCCATGAGAGTAGTTTATAGTATGATTTTTAATAAAATACGCGTATGTTTACACAGTTTTGCAGGTTAGTGGGCCCTTCAGTGGCTCAGCGGTATGGCTGCGGACTTGCAACGCTAAAATCCGGGTTTCGATACCCGTGGTGGGCAAAACACAGATAGCCCTTTGTGCTTAATTTAAAAACAACAACAACAACAACAGTAGGTTAGTGGTAAACATCACAAGAATTTAGTACACAGAACATCAAGCACAAAGGGCAAAACACAGATAGCCCTTTGTGCTTAATTTAAAAACAACAACAACAACAGTAGGTTAGTGGTAAACATCACAAGAATTTAGTGCACAGAACATCAGGTTTTTAAATTAAGTATTAATATCTTTTTCCCAATATTTTATCGTAACTTTTTTTTTAATGATGACTAACCAAATGCAAAGTAATTTTGATTTTAATATTAAAAATACTTTTATGCATCAGAACATTTCAAAATTTCCCATGCCAAATCTTTATAGCTGGCAGGTAATTTTCAAACTTGTTTTAAAACAAAACTTTACATTTTATCTGTTATTTGCACTTTTGATCGACCTTGTAACTCCAATTAGAAAAGGAAATAAATATTAATTATACTTTTTTGCTCTAGAATGACCGCAAATTATAAGATAAAGCCACAAATTTTTATTCTAAATAGCTTATATTTCATAACATCCTTAATTTATACATATTTATTATTTTTATTATATTCACCTTTCAGTTGTGCTTAACTAGCATTATAGAAGTTGAATTGACGTGGCGCACGTGCACCAGTATCACCGTATCCAATAATATAAAACTGGCCTTAAGAAAGCTCCATATATGTATATATGTTATTAATACATAAAATATTTTTTTAAAATTCAGTTATTTCTCTTAATACGTAGAACAATAAAAAAAATTATAGAATACAATTATTTCTTCTAGTTACGAACATTGAAGTCCTTTGCTGCTTGTCGTAAGTTGCTGAGACTTTTTTATAAATTTTTAAAGTGAATGATATGAAACGAAATATTTTTTTAAAAATTTGAGATATAGATTTTAAAATAACCAAAAATGATAAATAATTATATCTATACCACAGAATTCCACTATAATTTACGAAGCTTTTATGTAAGATGTTTTTGGGTCTAAAAATATATGATATTTCTAGCTCACAAAAGTTTTACTTTACCGTTTGAAATTTAACAACAGAATAACGAGTTTGTTGTCCGAATGTTTTGTTTATTTTTAATTTCGCGCAAATTTGTTTTTGGTTTTGAATTTCGCTACTCGAGGGCTACCTGTGCTAGCCGTCCCTAATTTAGCAGTGTAAGACTAGAGGGTCTGTATTTTCTTATAGCAAAGCCACATCGGGCTATCTGCTGAGTCCACCGAGGGGAATCGAACCCCTGATTTTAGCATTGTAAATCCGAAGACATACCGCTGTACTCTCGGGGGCGAGACTAGAGGGAAGGCAGCTAGTCATCACCACCTACCGCCAACTCTTGGGCTACTCTTTTACCAACGAATAGTGGAATTGACCGTAACATTATAACGCCCTTACAACTGAAAGGGCGAGCATGTTTGGCGCGACCGGGATGCGAACCCGCGACCCTGAGATTACGAGTCGCACCACTTAACACACTTGGCCATGCCGGGCCCATTTCACGCAAAGCTACTCGAGGGCTATCTGCACTAGCCGTCTCTAATTTTGCAATGTAAGACTAGAGAAAAGGCATCTAGTCATCACCACCCACCGCCAGCTCTTAAGCTACTCTTTCACCAATGAATAGTTGGATTAATCGTCCCATTATGACGCCCCTACTGCTGAAAGGGCAAGCATGTCTGGTGTGAAGGGGATTCGAGCCCGCGACCCTCTGATTACGAGTCGAGTACCTTAACTAACTGGCCATGCCGGGCCCCGAATGTTTTAAGAAAAGGCTTTGAAAGCCACAAAATGGATATTTTGATATTTCGATTGGTTATTCACATGTCAAAGAGAGAAGTTGGTGTACGTAATCAAGTCTTTCAAAAATGCACAGATGTGGGCGGGACCACTGTATTTGTTTCAGTAAACGTAGCAATATCACAGCACACAGAAAATATAGAAGGTTCTTATCTTATATTCAACCTTGTAAATATCGGAAATTTGAGTTCCCGATTGGTAAGAAACTATAGACTTTGTATTTGAACATTATTAACATCTAATTTGAATCAATGCTGCATTCAGCATATCCACATGACATACAAAATCGATATTTAGGGTTTTAAATATTTACTTTTAAATTAAGAAGTTAATCAATGTATAATACTAGCATTTGAATTATAATCTACAATTTGATACTAAACTTATTCACATACATTCATAAAATTTTGAATGTGAATCCACAACCCTGATGACCCGTGACAAGTAAGATCACCCGTAGAGATAGAATTAAACGTACAGAGAAAGATTTGTTTATTTGTTTTCAGCTCAAAGAAACACAATTGGTTATGTGTGTTGTGCTCAAATACCGAAATAATGTTTTTAGAGTTATGAGCCTTCATACCTACGGTTTAGCTATCTGGTTATAAAGGCATTTGTATTTAGCTTCGCTTCTTCTTTGTGGGTATTTAGGTATGTTGAATTTCTGAATACCCAGGAGGGTCAGGTGCACATCACAATCACTGCCAGACACTGGTATTGACTAAAGGCCACGTCGGTACAGCACTTGAATATTGTTTGTTTTGTTTGTATTTAGTTACGTTTTAATAGGTTTGGTTTGAATTTCGCGCAAAACTGCTACAGTGCCATTTTTTCCAGTCTGACAGTGATAAACTAAAGAAAACTGGTAAACACCACCTACCGCTATATCTTTTTTAAAAAACGCCTGCAGGCTGAAAGTGAGAGCTAGTTTGACAATAGAAATTTGAACCCATAACCCCTAGATGGTGAGTCGAGTGCGCTAACTACTAAACCATGCTAAGTCTTTTTTCACACGCAATACGCAATTTTGTTAGAGACTTACAGATTCACATTGTCAATAGATAAATTGAGATTCATAGATTTAATGAGCTATGTATTTCACAACTAGTCCCTATACAAATGTTGTTTATACAATTTGATTTATTATTTTTTATTTCAAATTTTCTAAAATGAACAAATAATTGTTTGGTTTGGTTTGTTTCGAATTCCGCACAATGCTATACGAGGGTTATCTGCGCTAGCCATTCCTAATTTAGCAATGTAAGAAAAGAGGAAAGGCAGCTAGTCATCACCACCCATTACCAACTCTTGGGCTACTCTTTTACCAACGAATAGTTAGATTGACCGTCACGTTATAATGCCCCACATCTGTAAGGACAAGCATATTTGGTGTGACGGAGAGAGCAAATGAAGATTGATGAACAAGAGATTTCGCTTTTATCCTGTATATTAATTTGTGTTTTATTACCTACAATGTTACTTGGTCAAATTGAGGAGAGAAGTTAAATTTTAATATTTTATGCTTAAAATGGTGGTGAAGAGATTATGATAAAATTAGTTTTATTAGGTTAGGAGTAAGTAGCAAAAGTACCCGCAAACGTCGGGCTTAAAAACAGTGTAATAAGTGGGGACGCGAGGCCCTTCTCCTGCTCTTCTTACCCATGGATCACGAATCACAAACCATTTCATGATGCAAATACACCCCTATTATTCCCAAATTACACATGAATTTCTTTTAGGGTCGGCTAAGCGTATTTTGCTGGCGGCCTTGTTGCTTATTTAAGCTAATCCATTCGTAGTATTTAAACTGTAAAAATTAAACAAGTGCGCAAAATAGCTCTGATCCTCTTGCAGTAATTATAGTAACATTACCCAGAAACCTATATCGTATGAAAGAAGGAAGGGATAAAACGAACCTGACCTTTCCAGGTCTTAAGTGATAAAATTTTGATATAAGGAGAGAGTTCGTCCCATTTTTTTCCTCTTTAAATTCACGTTTCTAAAGATGAATTCACTCTTACCAGATTCCATCGAAATCGGTTCAGTCAGTTTCTCACAGAACCTTTTGGACCAGACAGACAGTAACTCTATTCTATGTATCGATATAATACTTTCAGATAAATGAACTAACTATTATGCAGCAGTTGAAGGGAATTTGGCACCCGAATTAGTGTTTGTTTAACTTCAGATATTTGGCATAATGTATATCGTTGGTCATACCCATCGTATGGTTCATGAAATATTTCGTTTGGATGACCTAACACAAGGGAAACTCTGTGCAAAGTTAGGTCTTTTTTACATACAAAATATTTTATTCTGTGCGTTAAGTTTTAAGCTTTTATTTCTTACTAGTCGACAAGTTTGTGAAATATTTCATTTGGATGACCTAACGCAAGGTAACCTTTGTGCAATGTTAAGCCTTTGTTTACATAAAAAAAATTATTTATTGTATGCTTTAAGTTTTAAGCTTTTACTTAAAGTCCATTTAACGCTTATTAAAGCTAATCAATATAAATATATTAATAAGACCTTTGAACTTAAAGCACACCTACAAGAAATAACTTGCATCAATCTTGCAATAATTAGACAGAGTGATTGCAACTATAATGAAACCGTTTTACTAAACGACAGAGAAATGACAAATAAAATCCAAATATTGAGTTAGTTCACAATTGTTCAGATTCTAAAATAACTACTTCTTTATCAAAATAAAAATTAAATGATCGCAAAACATCTTCAAGAGAAACATGGGTAGATGTTGTTTTGAGGTTAGTCCAGGTAACTAATAAAGGTCTTATCAGTGTGACATCGAAAATTTATGTACATCAGGAAAAGACTCTAATGCTATTTATCCTACGAGTGGTTGTATTACTGTATTTAATTTCACTTTATTATATTGTTGAACAACCGTATGCGGACAACTGTGAGAAAAATTTTCCACTCATCATGAATACCCTTCTCCCGTATATTTAGGGGAATCTCTCATCTTTCCTTCACCCTTCCCTTCTGTATAAATGCTTTTCTCTTTTGTCCATACATTTGAAATATACATATCCGTGCATCATTTCCGTTGCTCCTGCATTAACCCGCAAGGAATGTTTGCTTCTGTCGTCTTTCTTTTTCTACGAATGTCTTCAATTGTGAAGCTCGTAAGAAAAGACGAAATGTTAATGACGAGAAAAAAAAATCGTCCTGATGAGCCTTCTTCGAAATGTTGAGTGGATTCTGTTATCTTTGCCGTAATGCTTTCTTTTGTTTGAATACTTTTGAGTTTATGTGAATTACACACACGTATATTTACTTAGAACTTTTTCTGGTGTAGCAGAATACAAGATAAATATGTACGTATATATAAGTATCTTTTTTATCTTTCAATTTGCTTAGAATTTGTTACTTCTATTTTACGAGAACTATATTTTGATAACATAAGTAATCAATGAAATGATTTTCCTGTCTTGATAAAAATTGGTGCCCAAATTTCTCCCCACCTAACGTAATGAATAGAGAATATTAAATACATCATCATGAAATTGATGAGTAACTGTGAAGAGCTATTATTTCGAATATGTGTTCGCCATTTAATCGAACGCTGGCTGTTGAGTATTATACTTTTGCACTAATCTAATTATAGAATTGACTTTCATATAGAAAACGCCAGTCTTTCCTGTCACATAATCAAATAGTGTCTCCACTTCAGTCAATCATTTTTCAAAAAAAAATTAAGGTTGTTATTAAAGTGGACACAAGTGTGTCTACTGACAAAGGTACCTAAGTTGTCAAACACGATCATATTAATCCCTTTCACGTTTTATTTTTCAGGATAAACTTCTACTCTTCTCAGATACACATATACTTTTATTTTATTTTTCCATGACATAAAGCTGTCAATTTATTTACAAACAATTTGATAAATTCATACTTTAGTATTAAAAAAGTTACTTAAATTTTGAATCCTTTAATCCACGTGATTCCTTCAATTATTAATATCTATTGAAATTATTTGAAAACTTTATAATTCTACCCAGCTATATTTCATGTAGAAACATGAATAAATAACATAAAAAGTATGTTTGTTTGTAGTTAAATACAAAACAACATAAAGGACTATCTGGGTTTCTGCTCACCACCGGTATCGAAACCCGGTTTTCAGTGCTCTAAGTCTATTGATGTACCGTTTTACCTCTGGTGGGGCAACTAATAAAAAACGGCTTATAAATATCATAACTATACTTTATAATACGTTTTTGTTGTTTTTTAGAGTAGTACATCCCATTAAACTCATGTTTCATAATAATACAATGAGTTAATTTGTCAGCCACCAAAATATTGAATTATATGATATTCATTAACGATCTGACTTTCATTTTTGAAACCATAACTTCAAACCATACATAATTTTATTTAATTGAATGTACATAATACAAATCGTAAATATCCGTCAATTTTGATTCTTACAACTTAGCATATGCTTTGAGCTGTATCTAATAGCGTACAGAGACAATCAAGAAATCCAAAACACAAAACTTATTCTACATCGCGATATAATCGCATATGCAAGTCCCAGGCTCGAATCTCATCACTGAACATACTCGTCTTTTCATCCGTCGAGGTGTTATAATATTTCTGTGGATGCACTATGGGATCACAGTAGCTTAAGAGCTGGCGAAGATGGCTTTTAGTAGCTGTCTTTCTTCTAGTGAAACACCTCTAGATTAGGAAAGGCTATCCAAAATTACTCTCAAGTAACTTCGTGAAATTTAAGAAGCATGCATTCTAAGTCACTAAAATCATACTCTTGTATTGAGTTTCACGATGGATCTCTGGTTAATAAACGTAATAATATGTTCGTAAATACATACGCACGGATGTAAACTTAACTCTATGAATGTATGAATGGGTGACAGTTTGACAAATCATTCTGATGAGTGTCAGGAACAGCATAATCGCATTAATTCACCATAGTTTGTTTCGCATATATATATATATATATTATCGCATGGGTTATACTGTTATTGCATAGAGTCGCTATAATGAAACTTTCTGATAACAAAGTTAAAAATAAATCAAAGCAATTAGCAATGAAACGCGCTGCTTCTTACACTAATATTCCCATTAGCATAATGAATCAGAAAACCAAACAAACAGTCTAAATTATTTGTAGAAATCTCAAGACTAACGCGAAACCAATTACATTCACAAAATTATAATCTGGTTCAAAGATTTCTTCTTGCCGTTTTGCATATTACTCAGCTTCGTTATGAACCCTGTTGATTGATTAATGATTAACTATTTTATATCTTATATCGTTCTTTGTGAAAAAGCTTTTAATTGCAAATACTAAAATTATTTGTACCCAGCATAGTAATCTTACTAATCGATGTCTTTGTTACATGAATTAAATATTGAGGATCAATCGCAAATTATAAGAACGATGTTCCAGATACATATTACCCTTGGAATTACTTCCTTCGTCATAAGTTGCTATAAGTTGATAACTGTAAATTCCACTGCAGTAAGCTCATCCAAAATATGACAAAGTCGAATTTTGACCACAAATGTGGAGATACTTAGCTCATAATCTTTCAACTGTTCTTGTAATCAATTTCTATAACCAGATAAAAAAAAAACACTGCACTAAACTGCATCTGAGGGTTTGATAGATATGTAGATGAAAAGGCTTGCTGATTCTGGTTTGTTCAGCTTAAGTTTCTTGTGAAAACAGTCACGGGTTTTGAGCCTTCGTCACTTCAAATTTTTGTTTATGACATTATTACCTGTAGCAGAAAATATGTCCATCTCGTAATATTATCTGTTTATCCTGATTGGTTTATAATGCACTTTTGAGTTCTTTGCTGTGTTTTCATAACATGGTTTTGGTTTTAGATTGTTTAACAATCTCACTATGCAAATACCCTTCCCTATAAAGAGCTGTTACCTACTCTTCCAGTCATACAGACACCAGTGAGATATTACATCATCGAATCTTCGGGAATTTTGCCATGAATTAGATAAGACGTCACTGCTTGCATCTACATACTTTTCTTATAAAAGGTGATTCACCTTCCACAAGTATAAACCTTTTTCATACTAAAATTAACGTTTTATCATAAATGTAAGATTATATGCAATATTATTTTATTACAATAGGTCAAGTCATATCACCTGACAAAATGTTTATTAACTTATGAACTAAAATGAACATATGAAAGAAAGTTAAATGTCTTTGTATCATCTGCGGAGTTACTTGTATTATTAAGCTTTTAGTTCCATTGTCTCATCTTCAAATATTACAGTTTTGTTTTATTAGTCGTACATGTTGGTGTCGACAAGAAAACCTACGAATTTCCTTTGACCAAACTTGCGCTTCTTCGATGGGGTATGTTTGTTGTATACCTCCATGCTGTGTCAAAGTTATAATAGCTCTCAGTTAGTCACTTTGTAGTTGTTTTCATAAGAAAAAGATGGATTATGTTGTTTTTGTAATTATACTATTCAAACAATAAAACTTGCATGGTAAGACTGAAGTAACCCCCTCTTCAAATATAAAGTTTCAGTCAGTGTTAGAAATATAATAAAATAATAAACGAGGAAACAGTTGTTTCGTATAAAATCTGTCTATATGCACTTCGACTAACCTTTAATCTTATTTTTACTCTATGCCAAGGCTTTGTTGTCAAAACAGCTGTAAGAAAGCGGTAAGAAGTTATTCATCTTCTTACTTGTCTAACCAAATATTTTAACTTATTTCCCTATTAACACTGATATTTTGAACTTTTCTACAAAAAGAACTAAATGTCTAGTTTCATTGTGGGTCTTTTGTTCTTTAAAAACATTGCTCCTTTTCTGTGTGATAACTCTTTTATCAAAATACAATATCTAACAATGAACAATACTACCAAGCATCATATGCATGACATGTTTAAAACCATCAAATAGTAAATAATAATGTACTCTGTCTTTAATTCACACATTTAGTAACCTAAATTAATTGATGTATGTAAATAATAATGTGACTTACTGTACTATATAGAAAATCAATAGTTTTCATAATATTTCAAATTTACCTTTTTTTCACCAAAGGTAAAATGTAAAATATAATACCTTACTTAACGGCCTGATACATTTCTTGACTGGTCGCACCTTTTGCTGTGGACTGCAGTCTAGCCTATTCAAGCAAGGCTCATCAGCACAGTTTGGGTCAGCAAACCAAACAAATACAGTTAGGTCTCTTACAGTGGCGATGTGTACATAATATTTATAGAGTTCTTTGCTCTCTTAACATACCATTTACTAATGAAAACAAGTTTAGATTTGTGAACAGTATTGTGCCATTTACTATGGCAAATCGAATAATATAGAAATATATTAACTTCATATATTACATTTTCAGTTCTATCGTTTGTGAAAAAAACTAGTTAAATGCACTCATCATGTTTTCAGGTGACTGTTATTGTTATTAACATATTATGATTTTAAGTATAATAATTCTATTGTTATCATAAGTACGGTATCGTAATAATCATTACACTTCTTACCGATTTATTCATTACTATTAATTTCTCTACCTTTCAAATTTTAATACCTAGATAAGATGAAATTACCGCATATAAAGCAAGGGAATCGTCAAATAAAACTGTATTTAGCCTTGGATCTCACAGAAAATGTTCTAAGTTTCAAAAAATTGAAGAAATGTATTATTTAAACATTTTCTTTTAAAAGAAACCTACTGCATAAAATAGTGTGAGAGATATACTATTTGTACTTGAGTAGATTCAATTTTATTCAAACATTTTCTTTTTGAACAAACCTACTGCATAAAATAGTGTGAGAGATATACTATTTGTACTTGAGTAGATTCAATTTTATTCAAACATTTTCTTTTTGAACAAACCTACTATATAAAATAGTGTAAAAGATACACGATTTGTACTTCAGTAGATTCAATATATCACCTCGAGACTATTTGTTTAATAATACTATTTCGCTAACTCTGACAAGCATAAGTGTAAATGTACCTTTAGTCATTTAATAAATCTGTGTATATAGTTATAAACTATGCTATATTAGGTAATAACTTCGATAGTAATTAATATATTCACAGTATTAGGCTGGAAATTAAGAGAATATTTATCATGTAGTGGAAACTAAATTATGTAAAACATTATTGAATTTTTCATTATAAAATATCTATGTAACAAACATAGTTTACATTAATCTATGCTAACAAGAAAGCGTAATTCTCCTGTATCATTATTCTAGAAGCGGATATAGATTTCAGGATTTAATATTATATATTCATAACGAACATAATTCATTGCAAAACTCGCTAGTATATCATATTAACAAAGTCAGCGATAGCAATATGAGGTTCATTATTTCAATGAACGTTCGTCAAAGGTCTTATTCTAGTTAGATATGAACAAAAGAAAAATGTCAAATTCGAGGCACGTTCTTCATTATTACTGACATTACTAGTCTCGTGGTAGTAAAAGTCAAGAAGAGAACTGAGGTATTTACGAAGCAAATTTTCTTTCATTCAGGTGAACAAAGCGAATGGTGAAAGTAGGAAAAAATACTATTATTGTTAAAGATAACGTTAATAACTTTATTATGCTTAAAGCAGCTCATAGAACAAATATATGATTTATTCGCAACAAGAAGAAATAATTACATTATTACTGCATACACTCAATGAACGAATACGAAACAAATAAGTGCTAAATTATTTATTGAAATTCTCATGAAAATTCTATGTTCTCTTATTTATATAGTAATGTGTCATATATGTATGTATATATATAAAGATTCACGAAGAAAACAAAGCCAACATAAAAATAAATTTAGTTATAAATATAAAACTAACAAATACACAAGAACAGAACCACTGTACAGACGTGACACAGAGAGAATTGGTGAGGCTTTCTAGTGTTAACAAACTGAGCATGGTTTCGTAGCTAAGCTCAAGAAAACTGCTTGTATAAATTAAAAAATAAAAGATGATGAATAGCGTGTTTACGAAAAAATAATGGACGGACAAAAACTTAATTTCGATGGAAAATGAAACAACTAGTGTATCAGTACGACACTGAAAAAATACCGAATCGAAGTAAAACCTAGTTATAAAATAATGACTGCATGTTTGTAATTCAGCTGTAGTAGTGACATAGGAGAATTGAATATTTGCGTACCAAAGAAATCAGATGCGTAACCTTTCTAAGTTACGTATCAATAAAAACAATATGTAATTGGATATATCTAATCTCTGACTGAGTGTCTACCTTAAAATGTAATCAAATAAAAATAAAATTAACACTTATCATGTTGAGATTTTAGCACATTAACTTATAGAAACTTATGTTATGTCCAAGATTTAGCCCAATAATTAAAGACATGTCAACTATTATTTTCTAAAAGCGTAAATCACCAACACTTCAAAAAGATTATAAAAGTGAGATAAGGAACTTGTTGAAAGTTACCCCAAAATTCGTTGGCTGCTGAAACACCACATAAACCTGACCAACCCTGAACTCTTATAAAATGCAGTTGAAACATGTTTATATAGTCTCTTGCTGTTATGTGCTGAACACGACCATTGATCTTCTTTTTTTGTTCAAGGACAAAACAGAATTTAGAGAAATTCAATAGTATTGATTTATTTATATAAACACAAAGCAACTAAAACATTTTATGAATATCAAATTAATCAAAATATCTAATGTGTAATATCAATAAAGGTATTCTATATGTTGATATCTCAGTTTTTAAAGAAGTGGGAATTTCCTTCATAGTACACTTTATGTGTAGTTATAACTTTTAACAACTTTTATGGCGGGCGTTTTTCTAATATTTTCAGTATTTGGAATGATATTATATGAAATATATCAGTAAATATTGTGTATTCTTTCTACATCGAAATTAATCAGTTCTAGTATCGATAAAGCAGTAAAAAGCTTATACAGAACATAAAAAGGCAAATATGAGAAATCATGAAAGAGGGGACAAAGGTCAACTAAATAAACGAAGAAAATGAGTACAGTAGCAGAATGGAAAAACAAAATTAGAGAGATGGACAAAGTTAAGAAAACTCATTAGAAAAGATTCCTTCCTTACTCTTCAAAGATTTCAGCCTTCGGAGAAAACTACGATTCGTGAAAAAGTCGATAGATTACCCCAGGCGAAAGATTTCTTATAAAAACTTTCCTTTGACTGGACCAGCCCTGAAGGCTAGAAAAACTTGTTGGCCATCGTCTTCAAAAAATACGACCTTCTATGACAAAAGAACAGACGTTAAGAGCAAAAAAGCTTTGTTTGATCAGCTTTCGTATCTTAGTGAACGAACATAAACAGGCATCAAAGCTGTAAATGGTAACAAGGAGTTTAAGGATGAAACAGAGGACGAAACATCATTGTTTTCATCCTAGCTTCGTCCCTTCCATTTTGTTGTCTTTTGTTTTCTTTGAGTGACTTTACAATGGTTGTTTGGTCATGTCTCTTTTGTGCTTTGCGACATGTATTGTCTTTTTACAGATTCGCCTCAGATGAAGTTATTTTTTTGGTTTTTACGAAACAAACATAGAACAAAAGAAACAAAAATGATTAAATACAGCCGTAAATAAATTTATTTCAAAATAATCAAATTTTCTATTATGTATCCACATAATCAGATATACATATATCCTTGTTATTACTTATTGAATTCGTATCTGTGGAATGATGTTGTTCCGTATTTCACTTATTACATGATTTATTTCAGAATAACGAAACGTATAAACCTAAATAACGCAATCAGAATATTCAATTTGTATGTACATACAGAGAGGTAGTGAGTGACTATACATGCCACTTCTGAATTAAACTATTGGAGCTTTATAGCAAAAACAACAAAAGCAAAAGCCTGTTAAAAAATTTATCATCATAACATACGAGGTTTTTCTTAAATAATTAAAGTGGTCTCAAGACCGCTACTAATGCTGTTGTTGTTTATTAAATAGCAGAAATTCGTTAACTATACTGACAACAGTTTCAGCTGTTATTGTCATGCTGAATGTATATGCAGATCCCAGGAATCAGTTGATTCTATACAATCAAAGTTTGTTTCGACAATATATCTTTATAGCGAGAAAAGAACGCCCTTAAATTAAACAGCAATGGACAAAAAATAATTATTTCCATAGTTAGGAATTAGATGATTATTTTGTGAATGGTGAAGATATATGGTAGTGTTTTACAAAAAATAAATAATATTTATGTATAACTATCATGAACTCATGCTGTTCCTAAAGGTTGTAATAGACAACTGTACTGGGCCCGTATTGGCCATGTGGTTAAGGCACTTGACTCATAATCTGAAAGTCCCCGGGTTCTAATCCCCGTCACACCGAACATGCTTGTCCTTTCAGTCGTAGGAGCATTATAATGTGACGTTCAATCTCACTAATCGTTCTAGTAAAAGAGTAGCCCAAGAGTTGGCCGTGAGTGGTGATGACTAGCTGCATTCCCTCTGTCTCCCGATAGTACAGTGGTAAATCTACAGATTTACAACACTAAAATCAGGGGTCTCATCTATGATATGTATAACATAGATGCAATGTGAAAGAAAATGTTACCATTAGGCACACGTATGTAATGTACTTACTGTTCTATTAACTGACTACAAATATTTCTGTATACAAATTATAAGATACACATATTCAATTATAGGCCTGTGTAGTACAGTTGTTTGTTTTTGAATTACGCGCAAAGGTACACGAGGGCTATTTGCGCTAGCCTTCCCTCTATTCTTTCACTTCTAAATTAGGGATGGCTAGCGCAAATAGCCCTCGTGTACCTTTGCGCGTAATTCAAAAACAAACAACTGTACTACACAGGCCTATAATTGAATATGTGTATCTTATAACTTGTATACAGAAATATTTGTAGTCAGTTAACAGAACAGTAAGTACATTACATACGTGTGCCTAATGGTAACATTTTCTTTCACATTGCATCTATGTTATACATACCATACGTATCACTATAATGGTAGATAAACAATATACATATATCTTCTAGTCATTGAGAATATTACGTATGTGTTTGTCATTCTGTTCGTGCAATGTAAGATACTAGTTGGAACATTTAAATACAGTACCATAATTATGGTACAAAACTGTACGTATATTTATATATCAATTATCCTGTGTGCATTAAATATAAAATTCAAATGAATTGCGAAATATATTTTAAATTGAAAAGAGACCTTTACATTGTGCTAATTCAAAAATATTTTTGATATTTTCAAATTTCATTTCGTGAAATTTATTAACGAAATCCCACAAGTCGATACTTACTTATAATTAAATGGAGTACATTTTCATTATTAAAAGATATTTGTTTCGGACAGAAACTCATGATCATAACTTAATTCCGTTGGCTCTATGGCATGTGTCCACTTTTGAAACGTTGAATTCTGTTAGTTTAATACCATAAGTTCAAAAAGGGAAAAAAAATCTATCAAATGCAGCTTTCTGTTTTTGGTTGATCTCATTTGTTGATTTAATATGATCAAATATGTTAATTTAATAGTGCTCCACCCTTAACTTCACACACAGTTAACAAATTTTAAATTAATAGGTTTCCATCCGTTAACTTCTTATATATAGAAGTAATGTGTATTAAAATTAAAAAGGTTTCACCCACAATTAACATTAGTGAAATTAATTATGCTACTAAAGACAACTTCGCTCGTCACTAATGTACATCTTAACAAATTCATATATAGTTAATGTATTGAATTATTATGTGCGTCATTCTTTAACTTGGCCAAATATTAAAACAGGTTCTATAGTGTTATATTAAAACGATTTGAAATATAAAAGTCAAATTGACAACGACAGCCGTAGTAAACTCTCAGTGTAACGGTATGCAGGTGAATTACGTGTTAACATCTTTTAATGTTTCATAGATAGTGTGGTGCCACCAAAAAAAACTGATCGATTTTAAGAAGATTATGCAACATCCCATTTCATTTCAAAATATTCATACACTCAGATCACAGAAATGTGTTAAAAACAGAAACTTAGAACTTCACAATGTATTGAAGAACAAAAGAATACAGATCAACTTGTAACATAAGGCCAACCAATCACGTACCCCAGTCAACATTATGCAACATTTTCAAGAAGGATTTCAACAAGGTATAAGATCGTACTTCTAAACATACCTGTCGTTCAACCGCCGTGTACTTCAAACAGCTGAAGAATGAAAATGGTATTCATGGTATTACCTTACATATCGGTAAAGTATGATGTTCGTGGAATCGCCACTGGGAAACCTTCAACCTAGTAAATTATGTTAATTACTGAAAGGATGCAGGAATAGTTGTACTGCTTCCACGTGACAACCTCAACAGAGCCTCTTCCAATAAAAACTGCCTGCAGGACTATTTTCAAGATGCATTGTCGTCCGATAAAGCATAACCATATGTGACTACATGGATTGTAACGACGTAGTGAAGTTGCAAAACTATCTTAATTTCATGTACTCAACACTCTGTACGTATTACACTGAAGGAAGTTTATCCATAAATTTCATACGTTATTTACGTAATAATTAATGTTGGTTTTGTTATATCATTTGTAAGGGTAAATGTCATAGGATGTCATAGATGTATTTTTTGTAACTTCTGACCAGTTTAATTTGTATGTATCTGAGTTTCCAAGTTACATAAGATAATAAAGCAGTCACCCATAACCAGTATTTCTGTCACACACAAAATTTCTAGTGGCTGAAAACGATCTTATTTTAGTTCTGCAGGGTAGAATTTACTGTACATTATGTGAGATATATAAAGTCTCTTTTTAACGTGAATAGCTACAGTCCTTCTAGCTAGTCTCCTTGCTGATGATATAGCACAAAGCTACGCAATAAACTGTCTACACTCTGTCCACCGTGGGGAATAGAACCTCAGATTTAAACGTTGGTAAACTTACCGCTGACCCATAAACATGTTTCTATGAACAGACTTAAACTTTTCAACATATAAGACCGTATAAAACTTTAAGAATAAAAGGTTTTATACCCGCCACTATCATGATAAGGTAAATCTCCTTTTCTGCTAAAAGATTACAGAAATATTCACGGCTGGTTAGAGGTGGTAGTATGGCATCCTTAACCTATTTCTTTATACGTGCGCTACTGAGTCTTTTAGCCAAATTTAATTTATATATTACTTGACGTTGAACAGAATCTCTTCGCAAGCCTACTTTAACGTTTATGTTTACTTATTAACAAGAAAAAAGAAATGCGAAGTATAGAAAAAGTAACCACAATAAGGAAGGTATAACTTTTCTAGTTATACTGAAAACGTATTTAAAAGAACGTGATCCCACTCTATAGTCTCTCAGCTCTAAGTTAACTACGATATTTGTAAAATGCATATTTCAATTAGATTCAATTCTGAGAATAGCTTCTGTGTATTCGAAGTTGAGGCACGCTTTATTTTAACAAAATGAATTACCCTGTCGAAACACAAATGTACAGCACAGGCAGTTTATGTTATTTTAGCGTAGATGAACTGGATCTTAACACGCAATTACTTGTGGGTCTTTTTACATTAATGTATTACTTCATACAGAGAGCAGCTTAGCATATTTATTGAGGTTGTCTCCTTAATGTTCGTTTCAATTACTTTAATTAGTTAAACAATGGCCATGTGAAATTGTATAGCTTTCTCAATTACAGTAAGCTTTAAACAGTCATCACACACCAAAATGGTTGCAGCACACATAACGTGTATTATTAGCCAGAAATATTAACCGCTCTGTATTACAGTTCTCATTTATAAACTTGTTTCAAATTACTGTTTCAATAATTTAAGAAGTATCTATAAATTTGCAATGAAATATAGAAACAATACTAAAGTCATGAACATTTTACGATTATACAAATAACAAGTACGTTTGTTTTTTAATTTCGCACAAAGCTACTCGAGGGCTATCTGTGCTAGCCGTCCCTAATTTTGCAGTGTAAGACTAGAGGGAAGACAGCTAGTCATCACTACCAACTCTTCGGCTACTCTTTTACCAACGAATAGTGGGATTGACCGCAAATTATAACGTCCCCACAGCTGAAAGGGCGAGCATGTTTGGCGCGACGGGGATGCGAACCCGCGACCCTCAGATTACGAGTCGCACGCCTTAACACGCTTGGCCATGCCGGGCCACGAATAACAAATTAAACTGAGAATTGTTTATAAGGTTTTACTAACTACCGGTCATATTATTTAAAAGTGATCTCTTTGCAGAGATATGTTACAGGAACAAACACTGAAAATGTTATTTCATTTCTCAATATGAAATTATTTCAGTTTATAAGTCGATAACGCCACTTGAGAAGCAGAAAAATATCATCATTGAAAAACTATAAATCTGTTCCGACAGTTTGGTAATTTCACCAATATTTTTACAACCTTTAAATGTTTACAGGATCGTCCAAACATGAACTGAAAGAATCTTCCAAACTTGATATTATTTGCATTGATAAAAAGAATTTTTTGAAAGAAATACTTAGTTTGTACCTTATTCTCGTGAACCAGTAAAGTAGTTCGACTTTTTCCCAATTACAGTTTATAATATATCTATTGAACCGAATGTTAGTATGTCTGAATATGGATCTAGAGATCCATTACTAGCGTCAAGTTAACACACTTTATCACATATTATGAAGATGACAGTCAACCACTACTAGTCTGTCTCTGCAAATTTAGGAACATATACCAATTCACGTTTGTTTTGTATAGTATTTAAACGCAAAGTTATAAAATGGGCTATAAAATACTCCTTGCGGATATAGAATCCTGACTTTTAGCCCTCTACGCTTGTTAATACGTGGTATTAAAATCGTATGTTGAGCACCTGATCCTCAACAGATACTTAGGATAGTTTGTGGATTGTTCGTTTTACACAAAAAATTGTATCCAGTGTTAATCTCTCTCCTACGAGGCGTGTAGAATATCATGCAAAATTCTAAACAAAGATTTATAATGTTGTAAACCGTAGAATTTATTCTGGTCCCACTCACTATATCAGAGATTTTCTTACTGATGTAAAAATAGTTATGGATTCGGAAGAATACTAATTTTATTACTTAGAAAATTGAACAATAATATAGTGATGTTAAAGAAATCAGATTTCTAAATGACTTAAATAAAAACTTGTAATAATTACAATTCACTTACTAAACCTTATTTACACCTTTATGCTTCTGTTACAGAGAATTGTTGATAACGTATATATATAAATATATAACACCTAAACCTCTAAGTTTGCCATATCCTAGCCAGCCTGATGAGACTTAGTATTGTGTGAAAGGCCAAAGGTCACGTAGGCAGTGACTATAGCAGATATAGTATGACTTATATAATATAACTTTACTTTCAGTCATGTTTCTTAAGATTAAAACATGTTTATTGTGATGTACTAATTACTTCTTCCTTAATACACAACAAGAGAATTTTGTTACACGACTTACAAATTGTACAATGAATAACATTTTGCCACTCCAAAATGGTAAGGGTAGTATTATATTGTATTTCATACAAATTTAACCTTTATAATAATTTTTATAAAACAATATAATCTTTTAATGTTAGTGGTATCACTTATAACATTAGGTTTTGTTGCATTGGAGTTTACCTGGTGCTATTTAAAATATAATTATTGACATTACAGCTTTCAAAACATAACTCATTTAATATTTCTATAAATTTTAACAACATATTTTATGAAAATCTTTTGTTTGAAATGTCTGAAAGATTAGAAAGACATTCTACAGATCAATAGTTGCTTTTGTGACATAATTATGGCCTTAACTAGGAAAAGTTAAACAAAGAAACTAAGGTTGTCTTGTGGCTTATGAAGTTTAATCCAACTTTCAACGAAGAGCTTCTGTTTATTTAATTGAATGAGTAGGACTGGTCGCCATGTTAAAAAGCATTTTAAGTTTGAATTAAATTTACAGGATATTACCTTTAATCTACAATCGTAATAGCAATCACAACATTTAGCGGCAATTAAAAATAAACTTATTTTTACTAAATTTACTACTATTGTGCATTGCTATGGGCAGTGATGAGGTATTTGCTCAATGGTAGGAGGACTCATCGCTACAAGCTTGTAGTTAACACTGTTTCCAGCGGAATTCTAAACACATTTTTAGGAAAGTTTACCAAGAAGCAGAAAGGGAAAGACAAATTCAACAGTTTCATAGATAGTCACAGGAATTCTTTTTCCCCTTTGAGGAGAGAGAGGTTGTCAAGTTTATCATACCACTAATACGTAAATTAGTAAACTTCCCTGTGGTTACCAAAGTTTTATAAATATTTAAAAACCTGTTAAACAGAAGGTATATAACAAAGTTGCGGTCCTGCGATATCCTCTGAATCAATGACTGACTACTGATTTTGTTTTTATTCTTAAACCAGCGATGATCCTAAACAAATATGGCTTTATATTACGGCAGATAAGTTGGAGAAAACATATTAGACATTATCTGGCTCAAATGTGGAAGAGTTGCATGCGATTTCTTTTACTGTCGAATTGCACTAAATTTATGAATTGTCTATCCTCTAATATTTTATCATTTAACTGTGTCCACTAAACCTTGTATATTTTATAAAAAGAGGTGAGACTAATTAAATATGGATATTAAATAGAGAGAGAATTTAATGTTTTATATCTACCTTTATCTTTTTTTCAACATAAAACACAAACCCTTTCATGTATACTTCAATACAATGATACTTTCTCCTGAAAAACAATTCATCTTTAATGTATGAAAACAAAAATAAAAACCCTTACTTCCTCCAAGCAGACATAAATTTTTTTTTATAAACATATACTTTTAACTTCGCTTATAGAAAAGCCACCATATGACAGGATATAATATTACAACGTTTTAACTAATAGTATGTTATTGTATTCCCCAAATCTAGTACAATAATTCAACTACTGAGAAACTGTTAGAATCTTCTTTGCTTTAATTTTGAAAATACACTATAAGAATATAACTATGTAAACGGTGAGGTAAAAACACAAGTAAAATACCACCGGACTGCTACCCGTTTATCATTAAACTGTACAAGTTGTACAGTCATGTTTTGGTATCTTACACCGTGGTTGGTGTCATCAAACCAAACACAGAGTTCTACATAGTATAAAGCTTATAAAAGAACCAGCAATCGTACTATTCTTGGAAGTAATATTGTCTTCCAGTAATGACTTCTTCATGACAATAGTGTATGTGGTTCAGCTGGTCAAGTATCCTCCAAGTAAAAACCTACGATGAGACTCCGTATTTCAGTAAAAGTAAAATTTGCATTATTAATAATAGAAGCTGTCGAGGAAATCAGAAACACTTCAAAAGCGATGTTACTTATTTAGAGTCTGTTATCTCTGAGACAGACAAAAGTCGAGTAAGGCTTACCAAAAGATTTGCTGTAAATATAAAGGGGTGAATTTTCTTCGAGATTAGTGAAATAAACATTAGTTCGAAATGTTCTCATCTGTTGTGTAGCTACTTAAAAACCGCTTTTGAGAAGAGGTTCCCAAACGTAAAGATTAAAATGTGGGTTAAACCACAAACCTTAGAATGAGTAAGTATTAAGACATGTGCTTTTTACAAATAAATCTAATACTCAAGTTCCAATTTTCGACAACAATCAACGACAGTTTACTTGAAGGTAGACAAGAGAATGATACAATAGACAATGTACAGCAATGTCATTGGTTTACAGAAACTGATGGCACCCTGACTGCTGTCAAGTACAGGCTAATTCACCACAACTTTCTCTGATGGATACCACTCTTTGATCCAAGATTCATCAAACACAAAACAATAATATTAAACATAGAGAAAATGTGGACAAATGATAGCTTGGCAATGTTTACTAGAAGCGGACAGAACTCTCACAACTATGGCTTGGTCTGCGCAAAGTCTCAATATAAACGTTCTTTAGGCTGTATGATCTTAAGTACAAAATTAGAAACTCTAAAATCGATCAAATGACTTTGCTTAAACCTTGAGAGTAATACAACACTTAAGATGTTATTCCACAATTGCGCATTTATAACCTCTATGGCACCATAAAAACAATGGGTAATGTTTTATGTGAAATTAGAGATCATTACAAAATGGTAATGCATTTAAAATGTGTTCAGTTTCCTTTCCTATTTTCTGAGATAGTGTTTACACCATTAATAAATTCACCATCTAATTGTTTGGTTGTCATTACTTATAGTTTGTGGCTCCTTTATGTGCATCGCTTCTCGTGTTTTCATAACCATTTCCATTACTATGCTTTTAAGATATAGCATTATTTTCACTGAATGAACCTAACATTATTTATCTAATAACAGTCAAAATAGGAACATATAATATTTCAACAAATTATCTGTTTTTTTTTCCATTAAATGAAGGGATTTCGTATTTTAACATTTCATGCTTTTGTCACAGTTCATTTCTCTATAAAGTTTAATGATGTAGCTGTAAAATTTAAGTGTTTCTATGAAAGCTATTCCTACTTACTAGAAATCATTACCACTAGAAAACCAATAACATTTCAACATATGTAATGTCTCATTAAATAATTTAACGTTTCGTATCAATGTTTTTTTTTAAACCATATAGTAAAATGATGTCTTCCTTCAAAACTAGTTTTAAAAACTAATTTCAACTTATTTTATATTCCTACTTTTGTTGAATTAAGAAACTATTATAATTATGAACATAATTTATAGGTATTAATTGGTAAAAATAATAACATGCTTTAATCTGTCATTTTATAAGAACAAGAATTGTATCAAATTAAGTCTTGGATGTTACGATACCATTTAAAAATAATAAGGTAATTGTGAAAAGCAAAATTATTTGGTATAATAAGGTATCCTTATCTCACTTTGGAATTTACTAAAATAACAAAACATTTTATTTTATATGAGATAAACAAAAATAAAAACTTTAAACAGTTAACATTAACGTGGTATTCCATAATGACGAGAAACCCACTTGAAGTAAAAAGGTATTTTGAAAGCGGCTGGTGTGGGTATTGAAACTTTATTTAAAGTTTTAATGGCCATACCATTCTTGTTTAGAATGCATTAACCAGGTATGTACCGTCTCAAGTAATTGTTGGAACGTATTTCATATTATAGTTCACTTATTTCTTTATTTGATCTCAATGTACTCGACAGAGATTTTTAATTTTTGGTTGTCCAGAAAATGGCTAAGAAATAAATGAGTGTCAGTTGTAAGTTTAGAACAGATAACCTATTGGGTAGCTTTGCGCTGAAGCTTTTTCATTTTTCACTTGTAACAACATAAACCAACACAATGGTTTTAAATGTATCTGTATTTATTAGTGTCAAATAAAAAAAAATCAATTTAGTGAAATGCTTATATCCTACTGAAACAGCTGTTTTCTACGTCCAGTTAAATGTATTAAATATTCAACAGTATATAATGTATACATCATACTATTTATACAGTAACAATTAAATTGTTCTTCAGTATCAAAACAGTTACTGTAAAGGTGATCATAAGTAGTTGATTCTATACATGTGCTTAGATCAAGAAGAGCAGCCTGGAAGCAATGTTTAATTCTTAAAATCAGAATGTTTGATAACATCATTTATCTGTCCTGGATCGCTCCTTGAAAAAACTGTTTCAGGGCATTTAAACTACCATGGTCTTTTGATGAAACGTGGCACGCTTCCCAAGAGAATTCCATATATACATATACACATGTGAGTGGTAGGACTGAAGTCTGCTAACAGTGAAATCCTTTCTTCTTAAGAAATGCACCACCATGTAGATGATGACGGTTCATAGGATATGGACCTTATAATCTATATCATTAATTATATTATTACACAGAATGTACAGCCTGTATGTCCACTATCATTCATTCATGCTCATTCCATATTTCCACCGTCACTATATAATTATTGGGCCTAAATTATAATAAGGTGAATTCAGATAAAGATGAATGTGAAATTCCGTTTTCCTACTTTAGGTACAGTGTGATTATGTGTGAAAAAAATATTGTTAGACGTGTTTTTACCACCATTGCAGAAGAGTTATTTTGTACTTTTTATGGCCAGATGCTTAAGGCACTCGTCTCGTAATCTCGGGCTCAAATCCCCATCACACCAAACATGCTTGCCCTTTCAGCCGTGAGGGCGTTATAATGTGATGGTCAATCCCACAATTAGTTGGTGAAAGAGTATCCCAAGCGTTAGTGGTGGGTGGTGATGACTAACTGCCTTCCCTCTAGTCTTACACTGCTAAATTAGGGACGGCTCGATGCAGTGGGCTAACAACCTGCTCACTTAAATACTTATTAAAGAATCCGCAAGCGATTGCGGCCCTATGTTCCTAAATGGAATTTAATGGTGATAACTAACTAACTAACTAAATTATTACAGAAGGTTACAAAATGACGCTTTCTGGCACTTCGCCACTTAAGAAAGATTTCCTAGCGCAAATAGCCCTCTTGTAGCTTTGCGCGAAATTCAAAAAAAACATTTTGTTTTATAATTGGAATGTCTCGTCTTCGGTGTGTATTAAACTAGTCGGCCTTGTAAATTACATTTATAGCTATTTATACTCAAGATCTTCCGTTGCAGATGTAAACATCTGGCTCAGTCTTAGAGACAGCGTCACTACTGCAGCGACTGGAGTTGACGTATAAAAGTTCTCTGCTTATGTTGTGAATGATAATCCATCTTATACAGGGGCATGATTCACAATAACCGTACCATTGTTTTGGAAACAATTTACGTCTTATTGATGACACTGTGAGACGCATGAAGCTAATTCGCAATAAAATGTTGTGATTGGCTTGCTTTCATTTTTTTATAACTGCCGAACTACTCTACCAATTGCTATCAAACATCGGAAGAATCCTTAAAACCCCCAAGGGATAATAACGAGAGTTAATTTTTTAATCTATGCCCCTGTGTAACCTTGTGGGGATTCATATCTTATTTTATACATGCGTTAAACAGGCACATCAGCTACTACATAATATTTTTGCTTGACATATAAATTTTTTTGCTTTATATACACTATACATAATATACACTTTTTCTGGTCCCACATGTATATATAATTTACAGTTTTCTAATGTCTAAAGAAACATATCAAAACAACGTCTAAACTAATATAACTCATCCTCGAATACAGTTTCTTCTCATCGATGTTTATTTTACAATAAATTATAATAAATAAAATCAATACTGTACACTGACTGTATTAGTATTGATTCATATCAGTTTTTGTAACATAGTTTTACTAAATATGGACGATTCCACATTTCTTTCTCTTTACGTTTTGTTCCCCGATAACTTTTGGACTTGGAACGCCACAATTCAGGTTCATTTTTCCCGTGGTGGATGGCTAGCTCTGCAACTTTGCGTAATTAATAAAAACAGCTTCAGGTTTTATCGAATTTTTCGAACAAATCAACTGATGATAAGAAATTCTTTAGTGGCAGTAATTTTTGTTATTGTCATTTCAGGTTACCGAAACAAGAAAATTGAAGCTCAACCTGTTCTTATACTTACCGCGTGTCACTGAGTTTCAAAAAATATCACTCCTCATCCTTAACTCCAGACAGAAAAAGTGAAAAGACAGAATTTAACTAATAAGAATAATGTCGCCTGTTCTTAAAACACCTATTTAATATATAGTTCACTTGTACTGTGAATAAACACTTTCGTTGTAAAAAATGTGTTAGTAAGCACCAGTTCAAGTCTGGCTGGACTTTATTTGGAGTTTTAACTACGAAGTTTCTGGCAAAGTATTTTATTGGATAATGATTCAAACAGCAAGCTAGAAACTAAAAATTCAAATGTTTAATTCAACTCATTCTGTTTACCTTTATACTGCCGCACTGGTAGCACAGCGACATGCATGCGATCTTACAATGCTAGAAACCGGATTTCGATACCCACAGTGGGCATAGTACAAATAGTCCAATGTGTAACTTTGTAGTTAATTACAAACAAATATGGAATATAATACGAAATTATACAATGTTTGCACTTTTGTGCTGAAGTATTAAATTATTTAACAGAAGCTGCTGTTTAGGCTACATTTCAGATGAGAGGCTAGTAACTTGCATTCTTAAACATGCATAGAGTCCGGCATGACCAGGTGGTTAAGGCACTTAACTCGTAACCCGACGATCGCGGGTTCGAATCTCCGTCACATCAAACATGCTCGTTCTTTCAGCCGTGGATGCGTTAAATTGTGACGGTCAATCCCACTATTCGTTAGTAAAAGAGTAGCCTAAGAGTTGGTGGTGGGTAGTAATGACTGGCTGCCTTCCCTCTAGTCTTATACTTCTAAATTAGGGACGGCTAGCGCAGATAACCATCGTTTTGATTTGCGTGAATTTCAAAACAAATCAAACTTAAACATGCATATCAAAATAAGTGAAACGTTATCATTTATATTAAATGTACATTTTGGTAGAAACTGGTACTGGAGAGAAAATAAAGACTTAAAATTACCTCTGAGGTAAAACACTTATTAGGTTATTACAAAATCTTTGAAAGTAAATGAATGTTATCCCTAAATAGCGTGTACTGTAGTATAAGAAAGCCTAGATTATGTATATCTTTTAAGAATTTGGCAAACGATATATATATATATATTGCTTAATTTATTCATTTGTTTGTTTGTAGTTAAGCAAAAAGTTACATAAAGGACTATATGTGCTTGCCCACCACGGGTATCGAAACCAAGTTTCTATTGTGGTAAATATATTCCCTACAACATATTTTACAATTTTGCACAATATCTACCTCAATTCTGTTTCATTGAGTAAAAACAGGCAGTGAAGTATAAATTGTTTACCTTTAAAACAATAGTTCTAGAACATAAGTAACAAAAAGAAACACATACAATTCCTTATAAAAAAAAAACAAAATTATGCAATGATTATTATTCATAATATAATTATTTGGCTTAGTTTTAAACTCGAGATGCAAGTTTCTTTACTGTGTTGTGTAAAACAATAAATGTTTCTTCAGCTTTACTGATCCATTTCAAATTTGCTAAACAGTTGCGCTGCCTGTGTTAATGCATGTATCACATGTTGGAAACAAAATAAAATATTTCTTTCACATTGTGTGTATTTGAATATAATATAAAATTATAAAATATACTACGAACCATACACTTATTTTTTACATCTTTTTGCTCTAAAAACAACTTTTGCAGCGCGTGAAATGGTAGAGAATAAAGTCATAAAGGATTAAACAAAAAAAACTTTCTCAGTGAAGATAAAATTCATGATTAGCATTAGAGATATTTGCGTGTTTGTGTTTTCTTATAGCAAAGCCATATCGGGCTATCTGCTGAGTCCACCGCTCTGTACAAGTTATTTGGAATAATTATTGAATACATTTTAAAGAAAATACGTTTTCGTAGTTAAATATGCATAATGTAATATAACCTTCTTTCAAAAATGTGAATAATTTTTACTTTACTGATGGCTTATCTTGTAATTACCATGATATTCGGAATGTTATGACGATCGCGAACTTTTGATTTTAAAAATTTACTTTAATTTTACCCAGATAGAATTCTTTCACCATTTCTAGGTCACTAAGCCAAACAAACAATGAGGTAAATAGAAGAATTAACGTGTTTCTACTTGCAATCATCAGGAATTATTTCATTTGTTAACCTTCGGATTGTTTTAAACTGCAATGAAACACTTTGGTTACTTATTTTAAACAGCGGGATATCGTAAATGCTACATCCAATTGTAAAAAATATCACTTCAGTTACGGAGTTATTTGTATTACTCGTTGATTGTGTTAATTAGACTAACATGAAACATTCGCACTGGGGTATTAAAAAGCTCCCTCATGATTCACAGGGCCTAACGTAACAATTGCTGTTACTTTTATAGCTGCCCCATAGTTTGTCTATACCCGAACACCAATGCCGTTACAGCACCTGCTTAGAGTACCTGATCGTGTTTGCCAGGTAGGATCCTGTTAGCTTGTGATTATGGTCATGAACACAGTTACAAGTATGAGACCTCCTAGATCCCGAAAGAGGTAAGAACATAAACTCTGATGTCATACTCGGACACGACAACTCTCACAACTTACTACTAGAACCCCACATTTACCCGGAGTCCACCTCCCAAGATTTGTTCAAAAGTGTACAAGAAGTTTTCAGACACACAACGTTAATGTAACATTATGAACCAATGGTCTCTCATGGCCAGGCATTGGGAGCTTGACTCTGCAATCTCAGATATATAAAACGGCTCGTTTGGGCGTCAGGTTCACAAAGAAGCTTCGTTTGTGAACCTGACGATGACCGAAGAAGGCGAAACGTTGTTCGCTCTTTATGTAAAGTGTTTTCTCAGCCCAAACGAGCCGTTTTTGCATATAAATTTCTCAACAAGTGGGTTTCTCGTCATCACTGAATCTGCAGGTATGAATTCCCGCTACACCAAAGATGCTCGCCCTTTCGTCTTTGTGACCGTTAAAATGTTACAGTCAATCACACTATTTGTTGGTAAATGAGTAGCTCAAGAGTTGGCGGTAGACAGTAATGTCTAGCTGCCTTCCATCTAGTCTTGCACTGCTAAACTAAGAATAGCTAGCCCAGACATCCCTCGTGAAGCTTTGTGCGAAATTGATAAAAACAAACAAACAAAATAAATCAATGATAAACAATGAAGGTTTTACGGCCGCCTAGATACAACCCATTTTTTTCAAAACTGTTTTTAAGTACTGTTTATAGTACACTTTAACATCACGAATGAATTAGTGTTTCCTTGTTAATATTTTAATATTAGCGTAGTTTTAACAATAACTTATTTTGCCAAGCTATATAGTTATATAATTTCAATCTTTATGCTGCATCAAGAAGCAACACTTTCTAATTGTGTAACACTCATTATGGTTATTTACAACCCTGTGTATAACATGTTAACTTTAATTGCTTTGCAAATTTTAGCTTGTTAGGAAAAAAGCAGAAAAACAAACAAACAAAGAGATAGATCCTTCTTGAAAGTTAAATTCAAATTTTCATGATAGCATATCGAACAAAACTTGCACTTTGAGTAGTTAAATGCAACTTGAATTGCAGCTTATAAATATGTCAGTAAGTTTTATTTTACGTTCATAATCACGACTCTAGAATAAAACAACTGTTTTTTCCATATATTTACTTTCAAAATAGCACATATTTCTCAGCTGTTAAGTAGTAATTTATTTATTAATAAATTCTTTGAAGCTTCTTGATGGAGGTCAAAGGTCAAAACAGTTATACTTTACTTTCAACTACAAAATATAAATCGTACCTATAGAAACTTGTATGTTGTATCTTGTTTTATCAAACGTGAGTTATCATCATTTAATAAGATATAAGTACACACTTTATTAAGCGTTGATAAATTCCAGTGTGGTATTTAAAACAAAGCTCAGAGAACAGTTAAAAACATTAAAAAAACATAATTTCACGTGGGATCCAACTTAAAACAAGGGGAATCCGTAAAAGACGCAGCACTTGAAATTAGTTTAAGTAGGATTAGAGTAATTTAATCTAAGAGACGTTTTCTTTCCTTTTTATTAACCATATTTTTATGCGCCAGCAACCATAAGCGTGGGGCGCGCGTATATCTTATTAAATTTTACTACTCATCAGGATCTTTATACTCTTGTCTCAAAATTGAAATTCTTTTCGGCTGTATTAGAGTAAATCAATCTATGACATCTTAGGCGTGATTAAATAATCAATCGAAAGGGCTTGACCCCCTGAGTCCAAAACTGTAATTAGATTTCAAATCGATCAAGAGATCAGGGAGTTGTGTGCAAAACGTTTGTACTTGAAAATATAAAGTAAAAACAGAAACTCAGTGCTCTTCTATGAACCTCTTTCCCGTGGCTAAAAATACACGTTTTGGTGTACTTACGTCATCTATCTTTTTATAAAATGTGTTAAAATATAACTTATGACTAATAAAAATCAAGATTTTTATTATCAAAATCTTCGTTCTCTACGTTGTTGACAAATAATTTCTTTAATTTATGTGAAAGTTTATAATGTTACTTATCAAAATCGCACTATCTGATACAATATGTTTGAAGAACTGCAACGTATTTACTCGTTTATTTGAGAAAGTTGTATATTTAACGTGTTTGCGTTTCTTGACTCATCGGTAAAAAAAATCATTAATGTACGATACATTTTAGATGGCAGAAAAACTTGTATAAAAACATCCAATCTTCATTTCCTTTCTCTGCATTTTCACACATAGGATAGGAATTCAATATATGATATCGCTTCTTGGATGTGATTAATTACTAAGTAGAGTTATGTATCTCAGCCCTTATTTACGTACGAGGTAATTATGAACTTTGAACTTAAAGCCATGCAAGTGGCTATTTGCTGTAAGACACGTGCTTTTCATTAACCAGGATATCGTCTACGTATCTGACGAGGATGCTTTACATCTGCTACCATTAACTATTGAACAAAGACACATCTGGAAGTAGCTCTTATCATAATGAGTGATCCAAGAAACTAACGCAGATGTAAATAAACACTAGGAATCTCAGACTTATATGCTTTCCTTAAATTCATTTATTTGGTTATCTACAAACTCTTTCTTCTAGAGCCTTTCTCCTTCTTTAACAGAAAAAATAACTAATTTACCTTTTAAGGAAAGAAACTGATAGTTTCAGGTGACTAAATCAGCATAGACATTTCTCATATATTGGTGTATTACAATGTACTGAAACGTTACACCTTGTTGCATTAAATCAGCTAGTAGTGAGGCATATCTACTTATACGCATCTAAACTTTCTTTCTATTTACTGGCCCGGCATGGCCAAGCGTGTTAAGGCGTGCAACTCGTAATCTGAGGGTCGCGGGTTCGCATCCACGTCGCGCCAAATATGCTCACCCTTTCAGCCGTGGGGGCGTTATAATGTGAAGGTCAATCCCACTATTCTTTGGTAAAAGAGTAGCCCAAGAGTTGGCGCTGGGTAGTGATGACTAGCTGCCTTCCTCTAGCCTTACACTGAAAAATTAGGGACGGCTAGCCCTCGAGTAGCTCTGTGCGAAATTCAAAGACAAACAAATTCTACTTACTTCTAAGCAGAGTTTTATCAGAGTAAAATTAGGATATCTGCTTCAGATATAAACCACACAGTTACTTAGAGGGTTGATCCACTTTTGTAAAAATAATCTGAAACCTTTTGAAAATCTCCACTCGACTACAAAGTTTCCTCTCGTTCATTGTCTTTGAACAGTCAGTTAGCAGGAATGTAATGTATCCGAGTTGCTGAGTTATTTTATCATTACCAGTAGTGTTTTAAAACATAAGGAGATATTCACAAAAACTTGACTGGAAGTTATCGTAAAATTTTGTATTAATATCATTTTCATAAGTTTTTTTTCTATTATAAAGTAAAATTTAAAATCGATTCCCGACTATTTTCCTAACTTGTCTGATTTCTTGTCAGTTTTATTATTTTATTATTCCGTAATTCTCGGTCTTGAATCCTCCTTTTATGAAGTTTTTCTTTCTCTCTGACAATAGAAAAGAAAAAAAATAAGGCTCTGGAATAACAAACAGTGTGTACGAAGGAATACGAGATAAGATTCTTTACATTAAATCCTGTGACGGATAACTGTCCAACACCGTACAAAAAAAAACCAAAATTGAAAAACGGTTTGGAATAATCGGATTGAAGTTTGGCAGTTTAGGGAAAAAGAGACGGACATTATCCTGTTATCACACGTTACATTGGTTGCTTTGTGGTATTTGGATGCTCGGAATCAACCACACTGTATGGATGGGTTTACTTGGCCAAATAAAGCATGGATTCTCTAAACGGTCAATTGTTATTTCTACAGTAAGAAAACTGATAAAGAAGTATGGTGATAAAGATTCGTGCGATCGTTTCTCACTCCAGAGTAGCCACAGTATAAAATACATGACATTATATACGATATATGTTTTACTCATTTCGTAACTGACTTTCTAAACCCTGTATATAATAAGTATACTTTTCAATGTCTTCATGAAAAATATAACATCAATGCTGTGTCTGCCATAAAGTAATCAAAGAGAAAAGTACGATATTGTCAATGAAAGTTTAAAAAAAAGTATAGCTATATTGTTAATTGGATTAGTATTATGTCTTCTGAAATGGGTTTTTAACATGCAATTAAAATTTCGAATAACATCGCATAGAGTTATTTGGCCGATTTATTCATGTTTGTTAACTGTTGTAAGCTACAAATAATTATTATTCAAACAAATTACTATACTACAGAAGATTCTTATAATTTTGGTATTTAAATCAAAGAAAATTGAGTTTATATAGAGTAAATCGAACTACAAATCACTTTTAAATACCTATAAATTAAAACATAGAATTGAAATCCGAAATTAATATAGCGATTTAAAAGTATATGCAATACCTATAATAAAGACACAAGAAATATAATAAATGGACGTTCATCTAAATAAAAGTATTAATTGAATTTATAACGAAATAGTATTACAAAACTAAAGTGTGAGATCCATATTTATCTATTCTACCAAAATTATTTAAAATATACTGATTTAGATCAAAGTTATTTATACAGATTTAGTGTAAAAGCTTTTATTACATGTTGTGTCATAATATGTAAAAGAAATTATCAGAATTGCTCAAGTAAAAATTAAAGTGAAATGAGTTAATGAAACTGCAAGATGCATCAAGATTATGTAGGTGCTGAAATGGACGGAGGCAACGAAAACTCCTTATATGAATGCCATAAACCAGAGGTGTAGACTATAAACTGTACAAGCAGCTTAACATTAAAGATAGGACAGTAAAAATGAAGGCTGATAAAAGAATATTACGAACATAAATTATTATTTATAGTTAATCTTATCAGTTACAATGGAGCGATGCAATATTTGATTTTTATTCTACACTTACTCTTATCTCTTATGAAAACTGTAATCACTTTTGGCTAAGAGAACCGTATACATTTACAGGATGAATGCATTTTTATAATATTTACAAACTTAGTTACTGTAATGTTTCATAAGTATTTGTTACTGCAAGTTATTATGTTCCTGAGTTCATAACTTTTTGCATTACGTTACTCGTTAAAATGTTGTCATTATTAGGTAAGTAGGCTAGGATTAACTTATGACTTAACCTAAGTCTTGAATTACTGGATGAAAAATGGGAGGCGGGAAGAAAAGAGGCTAAGATTGGAAGGTATAGGATAGATAGCGTTATGCTTTTTAACACTATCAGATATCGTTAAAGACATAACTCTTTGCCTGTTATTCGAAATTGTTAAATCTTAACGACATAAAATGGCATAGAAAAATATGTATATATTTCTTTTATTTCAAAGATTGCCTGGTAAAAGAAATATAGATTGGACCTCCGCTAAAGCTATTTTCCACAGAAAGCCCTCAACCAGTTCCCAGCTGATGTTCTTACGTCAGCAGGCTTGAACGAAGGTTGATGAGGTCACCAGACTGTGCGGTTTCATTTCACATTGGGAAGGGTGGGCAAAATAAAAGGGGAAGAGCGTCAAAAACCATATCAATGATGTTTAGTTTATACAGTCCTACTTATTTTTATTTGTTGCAAAATATTCACTATCCTAAAGATCTCTGTCTATCTTAATGTTTTGAGAAACAGATTTTAAATGATGAGGTCACCAGACTGTGCGGTTTCATTTCACATTGGAAAGGGTGGGCAAAATAAAAGGGGAAGAGCGTCAAAAACCATATCAATGATGTTTAGTTTATACAGTCCTACTTATTTTTATTTGTTGCAAAATATTCACTATTCTAAAGATCTCTGTCTATCTTAATGTTTTGAGAAACAGATTTTAAAACATAAACTTGCAAAAATGTAATTGGGATAAATGACTGAAAATATATTCGTTATTGCAATACACTGGTTATATACAGGCGGAAAGTAAAATTCTCTTGTTTTTGTGTTGTCAAATCAGAAAGACGTAATTTCAAACTATGAAAAGGAAATTGAGCTTGAAAATCATACTTTCTGATTAAAAACATGCAAGTAAAAATTAGAAGCATTGGTTACATAATTCAAAAATATATATAAATATTATTTAAGCTATTTGATTTATCTACAAAAAACGTTAAAATATACATCGCTAATCTTCATATCTGAACCTAAAAGTTTTACTAAAAGAATATTTCTAATAATGAATCGATTCACATGCAAGATGAGATATGTAAATGTGAAGTTTCTGAAAACGTACGTTAAGAGTTGTTGTAGTCTAATCACTGCTCGATTATAATTAATTCTATATTTTGGTAAATCACAATGAACTTAAATAACGTATGCAAGTGATGTTATGATTTTTCAAATTGTTAGTACTATTTAGTTATGGACACTGTAGCAGAAAAACACAAATGAATAAAATATAATTACATAAATACAGTAAAGATTATTGTTTAAGTCGCGAAGGTTCCCAAAGCTTCTTCCTTAGTGAAAATTCTTGACCTTCGTTTATATTAGTTGCTTGAATACGAGCTTTTGTTTGGATCATTTCCCACAGTCATGTGAAACTTGAGTCTTGCTTGATCACAGTATTTCCTGCATAGCTGTTTCAAAGGCCACACTGTTTACAAGAGTCGTTTGTGCCTTCCTTTCCCTGTCTTTCATCCTCCAAAGGGGCTGCTCAAGGTCGGAGGTTATAAACACTGGTGAGCACAGGGCACATGCTCACAACGAGGGGCCTAGCCATGAACTGACATGTTCCGTTTTACTCGTACATGACAGCCAACTTTATGCGAAACCTGATAATCGACTGGCTTACTCAGCAGTTATACATTTACACAAGAAGGAAAGGAAAAACCCAAAAGTGTTCCATTTCAAAATAATGTGAAAAAACTAAGATAATGTCATAATCTTTAGAATTAGTTCTCACTACAAATCACAACAATATTGGCTCACTTGGAAGTTACTATTGTTTTAATCATTTTACTTTCCTCTTCGCTTCAAAATCTTCTTCATCCAAATTTGAAAGACTCAATGTTACACCAAGGTTGTTTTTATTGTATTTTGAATTTCTCATAGTTTTTAGATCTCGTTAATGTGTTTAAAAATTTGTTTGTTAATAAATAAACCCAATGTGACACAATGAGCTATGAAAGAGCTGTAGTTTAAGACGTTACTCCTTCAGGTATTTCTCAGATACTTCATAACGGATTTTTTATTCTAAAGGCAGAATGATTTAGATGAATAACTATTTGCACGATGTTAAGACATATGACGAAACAATACATTGTTTTAAATCAGAAACGAGTCTCTATCCTAGTGAAATCTGCGCGCACTCAAACACATTGATCCAAACCAGTAAGTAAAATTTCATATTTATATATTATAATGTGACGGTCAATCCCACTATTCGTCGGTAAAATAGTAGCCCAGGAATTGGCGGTGGGTGGTGGTGACTAGCTGCCTTCCTTCTAGTCTTACACTGCTTAATTAGGAACGGCTAGCACAGTTAGCTCTCGTGTAGCTTTGCGCGAAACTCATAAACAAATATATATATATACACCAATAAAATATTTCCTGCAATAAAATATAAAATAATTAACATTTTGAACAGTAATAAGGATTTTCTTAATTCTTCATTCTTTGAAACAGATCATATCGTTTTCACTAAGTTCTTAATTCATTAATAGTTTAAAAATATAAGAAAAACACTTAAAAGTTGAAGGGCTATGTAATTAACACTTATTTGTAGTTGTCCCAACTAATCATGCATATTCCATTGTTATACAGTGTTAATACATTACACTGCAGTAATTATTTTCAACCTCTTATATTTTTGGTGTTCACTGTACGAGAGAAGCTGAGAAAACAAAACTCCTTATACATGAACCCCCATATTGTCTGATCCAGAGTCGTTTTCAGTTTAAGGTAACTACATCTAATGATCATGGATTCGTGAAATTAATAAAAATAGCTATATTTTAAGGACTATAATAAATTGATGTGTTTGTTTTATAACGTTAAATTGTTAAATTTAACTAGTTCTTCTAAACATACCTAGATTTATATTGCACAAATTACAGAAAACCATATGTATATATTTCACAAGTATCTGGGAAATGTAAAAATCCAGATTGGTTTCAGTAATTTTTGACGTCTTGAATTTTCATCTCACAGAACGTTTCTCTCTAGAAATTAACCTTAGTCAAACCTCATTGTAATGACAAGTATGGTAAAAGTTTTATTTGAAAATATGTGTTACTCCTATTAAAATGTATAACCATAGAAGCATACCCACGGAATGTAGCTAGTTTCAAACAAGTAGAAAAATTTTTACCAATTAAAATTCTAGTTTTTGTACAGGAGTGTTAAGTAATGTTTCCACTAAACTTTTCATTTTCAATACATTGTAAAACTCTGAGATTTTTTAATATGAAGCTTGTTGTTGTTTGTTGTTTTGAATTAAGCACAAATCTACACAAGAAACTCTCTGTGCTCTGCCCGCAACGGGTATCTAAACCCGGTTTTTAGCGTTGTAAGTCTGCATATTAATATAAAGCACTGTTACAAAGAGACCTTTACAAGATATTATACAAAATGTTCAAGAAAAGGTGGCTTAAGTAACAGCTGGACGAAGATGACAGTTCTTAGGGCACATAATAAATACCCAGTGAGGTTTAAAAACTTTGTATGATATATCTGAGGTCACATCTCTCTAGATTCCTGATTAATACCCTGCACATTTAGGGAAACTGGTTTTAGCCTTCCTTGACTTTATAAATAAGTTAAGGTGGAAGCAAGCTATTTACATAGATCAAATATAAAAATTAATCCAGTAACGAGTACACCTAATTTAATATACTGTTGTAAATGGAGTATGCAAAAATGTATAGTAATTAGAATGCACTGACTGATCGTTAAGGTATCCTCGCTGTTAATAATATTAAAAAATTAAAGCATATTATGGCATTTATTTGATAATACTGGTGAGTAAAAATCACAATTTAAGATTAATACAACCCTGAGAAAATTATATTATTGAAGTTTCATATTTAAAACTGCTAATTCGAAGTTTATTTGGGAACTCTCGTTCTTGATGGCAATAAAAAATTTGGGCGAAGTTTTATTTCACCAAAAATTAGTTTTTGATCACATAATTTCCTTTAAAATATTTTACTTTTAAATATAATATAGCCATGTGAATATAGATCAGCGATCTATGTAATGAATTAATTTTTTTAATAATCATTAAATCCTCTTTCATGGGAACGTTTATATTGATTTATTACGTAGAATTCCTCACAATATGTGCAGCTTACCCCACCTAAAATCGTAGAATGTGTCAAAATAATTTTAAAGTTTCTTGTTATTTGTGTTACATTAAGTATATCCGATTATAACAATTGCCAAGCGATTTTTAAAGGTATTTTAAACCATTTTGTTTTACTTAAAATGTAAAAGCCGATTTGAGTCACTCATGTGATCTTTGGATCATATCCAGAAAAGTAATGCATCAAATGATCAACTGTTCTCCCAGTTCCAGTTAAATTTCTGATAAACACACAAGCATGTGTATAAAAATTAAAATTCAGAATGGTACTGAGGATTTGATTCGTAGAACATTTCTAACTGTGTATTTACGTTATTGTTGTTTTTATCTGCTATCTCCCCACAGACTCATCAAAAAGTAAAGCATTAATTCAAATAATAATTGGCCTACTTCTGTTTTACTAGGCTTAACAACTAACTACTTGGAAGAACTATTGTAAGGTGTTTTATGTTGTTATGTCAATAAATAGCTCTCCATGTTTGTGATGAAAATCTGGATTAGCTCAATGAAGAATAATGTGATGTACATTATCAGTATCACTGAGTTGTAATGTTAGTCTAGTACCTTTAATATGTAAATAGCAGCTACAATAAAAATACAAGACACAACAATTATCACTATTTGCAATCAGTTACATAAACGCACATTTTTTACCATTGATAATTCACGAAAAGTTTTTTTTATACTTCGAGAAAATTTATGTATAATATTTTCGGACACTAGTGAATGTATTCTATTAATATTTAAAGTGCACTTAACTCTATAAAACCCTTAATGTATTCATAACAAATTGAATTTGCATTGGATACATTGTGATAGCTGTTTATTCATATCGAATTTTGGGTGTTCATTGGAAGTTCACAGATACCAGATGTGTTAGCAGATGTAACATGCAATGGAATTAAGAAAACATTTAGCAAAACTGAAAACGTTCTCTATTGTTTGTCTTTCCGTTGTGTTCTTTTTTATTTTAATCTTCATCTATGCAAATTATTATTTTTAGATGGTAATATTATTATATTATTATAAGTTTGTTATGTTTCTTGTGTCATGTGTTTTATGTTTATTTTTGTTGTTATTTGTTCTCATTAATTTGTAATTTCTGGTAACCTACCAATCTAAAACGTTTTAAAATGTTCTTACATGCCCTTAGACTAAAAACAAGCTTACTTTCTTAAACATCAAGCTTTGCAAATATTAGTTTATATAATTATCTACATATAAATATGTTTTGTTGCATTAACAATCATTCTATTGTTCTACTACACTACTTTGATTTTAATGTCGTCAGGCTTAAAGGTTTCATATATAGCAGAATGTACCTACATCCATAACGTATATGTTTTTTCTTTTATTTATTCTTATTTTTCAATATGTAAATGTATATACATGTATTATATATTTTTTCCTTTAAAGTTTGTTTTCTGAAGTTTATCTTCGACTCATCTACATTTTATTGTTCTTAAACTTAAGTACTCAATAAAAATTTGTTGTTTTAGTATTTTTGTGGTGGGCAGAGCACAGATAGCCCATTGAGTAGCTTTGTGTTTAGTTTAAAACAACAACAACAGCATATCGTGGGGAACGTTGCCACACTACTTCTTGCATAATATTTCACAACCTCAAACATATTTTATATAACATATAAGCTTAACATACCCCAAAATATCTGCTCAACAACGTTGCATATCAAAGGCTCAAATTGCTTAAAAATTCTGTCTCCAAACCAGTAGTATGTATTCACTTTTTCTTAACATTGGTTGTAGTTACAGAGCCTAAAAGAACATGCTGTTAACTAGACTTTAATTACTTTTTAAATCAATTTCACTTGACGTGATATACGTTATCAGAACAAGTCTTAAGTTTCTCACGAATGAAAAAGAAAAGTGCGAAACTTGCGTTTACTGAACTTCCTGAATTTTCAAATTAGGCTGTCCACGTCGATATCACATTACTAAGACATGATTTATAAACTTAATTTTTAGGAACTGTTTATCACCCACTTTCTTTTAAACTTTAGAATAAAATTTAATTCAATCGGTAATAAGAAAAACACCAAAGTCTGGTTTTGTTTGTTTACATTTGCATATCCAGCTGTCCAAATAGGTATCACAAACGACATTCAGCTAATGCATTTTGAAATAAATTGCTTTGAATGTCTTTCCTAATTACTTTTACATCTTGAATTTCTACTTGATTATGTTTTAAACAAAATTCATTGCTGAAGTTTGTTCTACCTACTATTTATATACTGAGATATTATGATTTTTTTCTTTAATGCCAGGTTCAAGAAGTTTTTCAAATTATTTTACATCAAGTATAAGAGTTTGATAAAGTAGTGTTTTTCGTGCTATTTATTATATTATAAAAAGAAAATCTCACCAATAGGAGTTTCAGTCAGTTTCACAATACATTCAATGCTTGATACAAGTAAGTAATGCATTCCCTAAAATTTACCTTTACTAAAGTAAATAACTTAATGGTTTTGAAGTAGAAGCGATTTTAGTTAATGGAGAGCAAACTTTATTTTCATGATTTGAAATTCGTCTACTAAAACGGATTATATTGCAATTTACTTTTTTTTTACAAGCAATTTAAGTTTGTTGATTGAATGTAACTTTGTTTGATTTAGTTATTTACATATTTTTACTTCCATTAAAAGCCCTGATGCTAATGTTTGTATTTTGTAAATTGTTTAATCAGATGTTTTAGAGAAACCAAGTGTTTTCGTGTTACGTAAAATGTTCGTTTCGTACACTTCCATTCTCGATAGATGCTACATGTAAAAATCATAAATAACATTCATTTTATTATCTTCCTATACGCTGAGTCCCCGCTAGAACAGCGATAAGTCTACGCATTTAGAACGCTAAAATCAGGGGTTCAATTCCCCTCGGTGGTCTAAGCAGATAGCCCGATGTGGCTTTGCTAAAAGAAAACACACATACAAACACACCATATACGCTGATTGCTTGGAACGTGTAAAAAAAATAAAATAAAAAATGCATGCAACGGCCTCTAATGGTGGTTTAGTTGTTTTCTTATACCTTCCAACAATAGCCAAGTTACCTTCAAGTTAGAAGTTAGTTCGGCAGGTCTTCAATACCTGCTTTCACCAATGATGATTTCTCTTGATTCCTTAATGGCCTGATTCAGCAGTAGTCCTAGATCATGTCTACTTTCATCATTAATGGTTCTTAACAAAACGTTTTCTTTACCCAAAGGCTTCACTGCTGACAATAGTGTGTCGCGCTTATTGAAACCAACGGGAACTCGTATGAAAATAAAATAAAATAAATCAGTGAAGTTAACTAACTAGAACATATATTATCTACAAGTAAAGCTTTAAAGATATGAAACTGCTGTTACATGTTTTATAAAAGGTGTACGATAGAAATTGTTTAAATCTAAACGTGTTCATTTTTATCAAGCACACCTATACGAATGCTCTTTTCAGATATTCCAAGACATGTTTACAAATTTTGATGGTTTATATTTGAAGTGCATAAAGCGCTGAATCGCGGTAATATGTGACAAGTCAAACCACGATCACCATAGAACCGTATTTTGAGTATACAAGATTAATGTTTGTTTGTTTGTTTTTGAATTTCACACAAAGCTACTCGAGGGCTATCTGTGCTAGCCGTCCCTAACTTAGCAGTGCAAGACGAGAGGGAAGGCAGCTAGTCATCACCACTCACCGCCAACTCTTGGGCTACTCTTTTACCAACGAATAGTAGGATTGACCGTCATATCATAACGCCCCCACGGCTGGGAGGGCGAGCATGTTTGGCGCGACGCGGGCCCGAACCCGCGACTCTCGTATTACGAGTCGCACGCCTTACGCGCTTGGCCATGCCAGGCCGACAAGATTAATCAGTCCAATTGTACATACTAAATTATTTAAGTTAAAATAAAACGTACCCATTACAAATTGCCTTACATTTAGTTTAAATTAATATGAATAAATTATCTTATTTACTGATTTGAGTTTTTAAAGCAGTGTTCAGTAATCTGCAATACTCTGAAAGGTTACCTTTAAGGGTAACGAGTTTACAAAAAAATTATACTATTAGTATATTAGTTATAAGAATGAAACAACAAAATTGAAATAAGAGAAAATACTGCATCCAAAATCAGTTTTTTACAGCTTTATAGAAAAAATCAAGAGTCTTTGTTTATGTAAAATAATGTTTAAGCATAGTACCAGCATTGAAACTTTATAATCAGTTTTGGATACTAACTAGTTGATTTAAGTTTAATTTAAGCATAAGTTACTTAAATGTGAAAAGCGGAGTTAGAAAATATCTTGAACTCGAAAGCTGGTAAATCTAGGAGCACAACTTGTTAAAGGCAAGTGTTGGCACTGTTGTTGTGCTTTAGATTTCTAAGTTGACAAGCGGTGTTTAACTCTATTCAACTTCACAAAAATTATTCTGACACTTTACTAAAAGCTGTGAGTGCGTTATAAGAGTGAAAGTAAATCCCTTAGGATAAATGGTGTGTAATAGAGTGTTATTGACTGACTGTCTGCCCTCTAATAAATAGTTCAAAATTAGGAACGACTTAAAAGCTTCAACATAAATACAAATACCGAAATAGACAAAAACCAAATTATTGCAGTATTAAAGTAAATAAATGCTTAAAACCTAAAGATATAACTAAATTTGAAAACATGCAGTTCGATTAAAAGTATTGGATTTAAGTAATTAGACATTTAGAACCGCTAGTACCTTAAATAATCTTCTTGTATATGTTCTATGTTATTTATCCTTTACTTTTACTTGAAGACAAATATAATTAAAACCGCATAGGCGACATAAATAACAAAACTAAATAATAGGTTGAACAATCACCAAGTTTTTATATATTTTTTTATTCTTATAGAAGAATGACGTTTTGAGCTAGCGATCTTCGTAGAGTTTAGAACATAAATCCTAATTAATAAGTCTCTCCACAATGAGAAAGTTGTGGATTGCTTGAGCCATAAGGAGTAAATAATGTAAGCGTTCTAGATCGTTCTGTTTCTAGTAGTGTTTATATACAGAAAAGATTTCACCGATCTCACATGTGACGGAAATAAGAACCACACATGTTTATTATAAGCAAGTAAATTATGTTTTATCACGAGTATAACATGAATAACCTATTACTGGCTGAAATCCAACCATGATATTTGATATCAGATGTAACGTCTTTTAGTTATTATAATTTTTTTATTTTGCTTTCACTTATAAGTTCTTGGAAATAAAGGCTATCTCCATTTGAAGCTCTTACATCAAAGCAGGAGCTGGTCACCCAATATGTGACTGGTATTTCCAATGTCACACTAGGAGCAAAGGTAGTGGAATGATGTAATTATCGTACATTTGTTTTAAGCTTAAACTGTCATCATATACGAGCAACATGTACTTGAAGAAGCTTGTCAGAATTGGATAATGTTGATAATAATTATACATGTCATTAATAGACAGTACTGTAGATTCTTTGGAGTACTGGATAGCTCATCTAAGGCTAATATTTATTTCAAATAAATGTTATGTAAGGGTTGCTTTTGGTTTAAGCGTAACGCTACTCACTCTATGGGCTATCTGCGATATATTCATGACGAAGAAACGAACCCCGGACTTTAGTGATTCCAGGCATTAAACGTAACGATGGCTTTCAGGGAGCCACTACGTAGGAAAAACACACATTCACTGCCTGTTTATTTGGCTAAAACTGTCACAAGAGAATATGATTATGCAAACACTTTAACTTAAGACCATATGAGCCAATATTCAACTTTTCTTGTATCTATTTCAGTAATAATCAACACATGATATATCATGTACTAAATTAGTGGTTCCTATACGCCATAAGCATGTGGCGTGTTATTAGAAATTTGTTATACTCCTCCTATATTTTTGCAAATTTTCTTTCATATTTTATAGAGGTCATTATTGGCACAATCCTTTAAATTTCATCCATTTTTTTTCTTTCAAAGTTACTACTTCAAAGACTTTAAGAAAGCAAGCCACATCGTTTAGGAAAGTTTTAATCTTAAAAATGTTCATAATTGTATCTTAGTCAGAAAATTTTTAACATTCAAAACACCTTTTGAGTAGCTTTAAAACTACTAATTACCTTTACCCAGAAGGTATTGTCTTCAAACCTCGAAGACAATAGTATGTTTATCTGACACACTGAAAATGAGTTCTCTTGAGCCCAATCTTCCAACTGTACCGTAGTTTAATGTTTACTAAAATACGTGATTATTTCAAGTACCTTATATTGTCTTCCTGCTTTAAAGAAAAGTTTAATTTAAATTAAGTTGTTTTCTCGTTTCTGAGATTCCCACTTAACTAATAGTACTTTTTAAAAAAAATAATGAGCTGGTTTAATTACAGTTTAATTGCACACGTGAGTTGTAGGAATTTAAACATGACAATACGTGCCACTAACACTAAAAGACTTAAGAACACACGCTTGTTAATGGTAATTCTCAAGGGGTAGGTGACCTTGCTTTTAGAAAGTAAACAAAATCGCTTTGTCATCAAAGAAACATGATAAATTATTACTTCATGATAACGTTAAATAGGTTAAAAAAACAACATGCGTGTGTTAATTTTTATAAATGATCGATTGGAAACATGAATAATTTATTTGAAATGAGAGAAAAAATACGGATACTATTATTTAAGGCATATATTCAGTGTTAAATAAAAATAGACAATAATATGACTACAAATGTTAATTAACTGAAAGAATAGTTCAAACTTTCAGTTTTATCTGCTTCTTTTTTATTATAGAAATACTGGGACAAAAACAATAACTGTATTCGACAAATAAGGTAATTACTATTGTTAGGTTTCAATTTGTTTTCCTAAAAATTAATTAAATTTAATAGTATATTGGAAGTTCAGTCAATAGAACACATTGTAAATATACAATACTGTAACAGAATCCGAATTGAAATGAAATCAATAATATTGATTTCTAACAGGCATATTTTTGTTGTTTCTCTTCTCTTTCTTTCGACAAATGGAACAAAACGTGAGCCAGCTATGGGGATAGAAAATTTATTAAAATCACCTAAATAAATAAAACCAACAGAAGCACATTAATAAAATTAGTAGTCTCTGGATTAATTAAAGATTAATTCAAAAAGTAAAGAAAAACTCTGCAAAGCAACTAAACAAATAAAACTAGCAGTCTTTAGATTAATTAAAGATCAATTCATCATAAAGAGTACAGGTATAAAAATATAATGGTACTCTAAGCAAATAAAACTCATCAAAATAATTTAAAAACTCATTAAATATAAAAGGTTGCTAATTGTTAGAAAGAGAAATTAAAATGATATGCTACAGTTCGTTTTTATACTATGAACAATCAGATTCTCAACAACTTGACTGAATTCTTACTTGTTATAAATCTGGCTATTTAAAATTTAAGCAATATATAATGATACTTTGGAAAACAACAACATTGAACAAACATTAAATTATTTTGAAGTTATGATTAGATAATGTTCCTAAAACCCTCATCTGTTCTCATCAACATAAAATAATAATATTTAATATTCTCTCATAACAAAACACACCTAAATATGTACAATAAAAGGAAGATGAAAGTATTTTTAGTAAGATATCTGTTACAAACGTTTTTATGGTTGAATAAACATGGGATGGAATTTTTCTAGTTTGTTTGTTGTTAAGCATAGTGTATGTAGATGAAATAGTAGTTTGAACACAGAATAACATACGAAGCAAAAATTTCGATATTTTAATGAGATTTTTATTCACGATTTTAAAAGATAATTAGTACAAGTTTGCTCGTTGTTAAGCATAAAACAACACAACGGGCTATCTGCGTTCCGCTTGCTGAGGATATCGAAAACTAGTTTTTAACGATATGAGCCATCTTAGACTTACCGCTAAGCCACCGGTATAGAATTATTTTCACGTATCAGGAATTACAGCTTCCCCAGCGGTACAGCGGTATTTTAGTGAGCTTCCAACGGTGGAAAATGGGCCTCGATGGGTTAAGCACAGATATCCCATTGTGTAGTTTCGTGCTTAAATCCAATGCAAGAAAAAAACAGCAAAAATTACCATTATTTCAATTATTGGCTATTATAACTCAAATATTTTAACACAATCCATGGGGCGTTATCAAAAAATTTAAATGCACAAGAAATAAGAAGACACAAATGAACACTTCAAGTGAAAGAATTACAATTTTAAAACTTGGACGTACACTTGAAAGTAAATTTAAAATGGGTTATCTGTTGTAGAAGGAACAGGTAAATATGTTACACGAGCCGCGTCTTTAAAGATTATAATATTTCTTGTGATGTGTTACTAAAAACGATGGCTTAACGGCTTACAAAGCTAGAAATCGTGTTTCAATATCGAAAGTGGACCGATAACAGATATCTAATTGTGTAGCGGTGCGATGAATTAGAAACAAACTAAATAAAACAAAAAATGTGTGCGAGAAAACCTCATAAAACATTGTTTTTTTCTGATTAGTTTAATTCGTGTTTTTTGTATTTCAATGCACTATGGTGAAGTGATATAAAGATTTACATTACTAAGTTCTTTGTTTATCAGATTTACCGTAGATTATATTTAACATAACGCTGTTATTATAAATTATTTATTTTACATTCTATATTAAAGCATACTTAAACCGATTTCAAGATCGCTCATACTTACCATTCGTAAGACGCTTTTAACTAATGTAATAAATAGCAAGAAATATGATGTGTGAAGTCGAGTTGCTCAGACTTTAAGTTAGGAATCAGCAGAAAAACATTCTAAGCCAATATTTAATTTTTTGTCTTTTTTAGAGATTTGTATTTAAGAGTTTAAAAGATGCTTAGTGCTAGAAAACAAGTGCATATTTATTGTTGTAGCGTCGTTAATGTATTAAGTATGTTCGAAATTTTTAAAGTTACCAGTCGCTGGAATAGAGGAACCTTCGTTAACATTTACTTCTGTACTTACATATATACATATGAACGAATTATATTTCTCCTAACTTCAGAAATAAGGATTCATCAATTAAATCTTTCAGTCTTCCTGATAATCTTCCTGATGTACAAACATGTTCTCGAAGACGAATCAAAATTGCGACCGGCAGTAATAGCTGCACGGCAGCCAACATCCAAGACACTTCAGATCAAGGTTAAAAAATGAACCAATGCATCCCTTAAGTAGACAGTACATACGAGCCGGTGCTAACTCTAGATCTTCTCACAAGTAGATGAGGGTGTTTCCACATTTCCCATACATAAAATGCCCTTACATGACAGGTTAACCCCCAGTAATCATCTGGTATAAATTTTACAGCTGGGTAAGCTGAAGCAATTAGGGTAAACTGTCTTACCCAAGAACTTGACGGCTTGCCGCGCGAAAGCCTCAATCCTGCAAACTTTTGCCTATAAGTCCAAAGGCCTAGCGACTAGACGATGCCGACTCCCACGTTTTCACTCTCCATATGTATATTAGTAACAAGAAACAAAGAAAGTGTCAAAAGATTTGTATCCAAGAGAAGAAATATTTAATGCAAAAAATATCAACCCTTCACACACTTATTTCTTTTCGTACCTTAAACTGCAAAACGCACTTTACTTTGTACAGGAAAACCAACCAATCCAAAACCACCAGCAGCTTTGAAAATTCAATAATTCCTAGTTTTTACTTATTAAACGAAAAAGCGTATATTTATTTTCCATGTAAAACTAAAACCGTCACTTTCAATTTTTTACCGGTACTATAACTATAACTGTTTCAAGTGATATTAAGTCCTTTTATAAGAAGTATAGAACTAATATTTTTACTTCATTTCATGTGGTATATTAAACTAGTTTTGACAATATGCTAGAGAAAATGAGAGTTGTAAGCACTGTGTCACAGATGTGGTTCCCTGCTGATCAATATCAGGTAAAAAAACAAAAAAAGGGTTAACTTCTGGAGAAAAGTTGCAGTTATAGAGTTAAGCGAAACGTATTGATGGCGAATTAAACGAGAGAAGATAATATGGATAAGTTGGGTACTTTTTTTTTCTTGTAATAGAATTACCTCAAGATGTCTGACAGTTCGCCCCTAGTTTACGGTGAGAATTTCATTCTACCCTACTTTTATGAAACTTGGAGGAGTTGCTTTTCACTACAACATCTGTGTTGGAGATTTCTGGTCGTAACTGTACTGTGAAAACGAGACAGAACAAAGTAATTTTTGCTGTATAGTAACACTTCATTTGTTTGCATGTTTTGTTGAATTTCTAACAAAGCCTTTGTGGACTATCTGTGTTAGCCGTCCTTAATTTTGAAGTGTTTTATTAATAGGGGTATAGCTAGTCAACACCACCCAGCTAACTCTTAGACTTCTCGTTATCGATATATAATGAGATTGATCTTCACGTTACAACGCCCGCTTCGAAGAAAGGATGAACGTGTCAGGTGAAAGGTTTCGATCCCCTGACTTACAGGTTGCAAGTCGACAACCCTCAAACATCAAGTTATCCAGGTCCTATTTATACTTGATATCTTCTTTTGAAAATATTTTTAAGAATCTTAGAGTGTTTGGTGTTTTACTGGAAGTCGCTGTGGATTATAAATATATATATATATATGTTAGATTCCTTGTTATAGCAATCTGGGTGGCTCAAAATAACACAAGGAAGAAGCAGGTACAATAAATAATACGGTAAAACAAAAACATCAACGTAACAAGAATTCAAATTATAAGTCCTGCAACCTTTAAAACACTTAGTTCACCTTCTACACACATAGTTGTTTTCGAAATTCCAAAACTCTTAGAACACATACTTTTACAAGTATTTTATCTCACTCCTGGCTACAATATACTATTTTCGTAAATACGAGATCTGGAGATTTGTTATCATTTAATATATAACTCTATGTCGACGAGTGTCATCTGAATAGCTTTATTTTTAAGAAATTCCCACACCTTATTTATTTATCGTCCTTTTACTTGTTTTTTTTTTGTATATTATAGTGTTGCGGATATTTAACAAATCCCTAGTTTTGGAAAAAAAAAAATAGTGTACCCCAAAATTAAACGGTCTGTGCTGTTTTTAATATATTACTTTTATAATTTATTCGGTCATTATCAAAACCAAGCATTTTCAATTTACAAGAAACTCGGTAGACATCTTCTAGTAGATAGTTTTATTAAATTGTCTATCATTTTGGAAGCCCAGATAATAGCTATTCCAAATTCAAATATCCAGTACTATTATTTACATATTACTTTGTAATATTCTTAATATAATTACTAATTCGTCACTATTAACTTTGTTGAAACTCAGCGTAAATCCATCACACTTAACTGTCTATAAACTTGTTCGAAGGCATGTTTATTGATAAAATAAAGAACAATCACAACAGAATTAATTAATAAGAAATATGCCTTAAAACTTAATCCTATGAATTACTTCAAGTTCTCTTAATCACAAAATGTTTGTCAACTTTAGTGAAACTCATAATATATCAACCTCTTATAACAGTTTGTCGTCGTGTTTAATTGCTTAGCAGAGCAAGCTATGTTTACTTCAAATCAAATATCAACAAATGTTATTCATTATTCTCAGTAATTCAATCGGAGTATTCAAATCACCTTATCTCCGTTTAATCTTATTAAAGTTACGCAAATATCAAACACATTTCATAGGAGCTACGTGCAAAACAGCTTGGTAACATAAGAGATAGCTCCCCAAAAATAAACCTGTTCTTCAAATGTTTTTCTAAATAGTTTATTCTAGCTAGTCTAGTTGATGATATATGTATATATACGTACATATCTGAATCTGACAAATAATTTTAGTATACATTCTTAGTACGTTGAGTAAAACTATCTAAAAGTAAGGTATACGATCGATACTCAATATAATTTAATTCAGGTTTAAATAAATATTACTTTCTGAATTCGTTACAATCTGAGATTTTTGTTTTACGTTTGTAATTGATGTAAATGTTCCACAATCTATAAGTTATTGGCAATAAAAAAATTAATCGACCAGAGTTGCGAAGATGGTTAAATACAGATCACCGATACCTCATGTAAGCAATTAATTGTATGAGATCTGAAAAAGCGAACATGTGATTCAGTAGGATAATAACTATCAATTGTACCATTAACATATTCACTTGCGTGAAGCTAACATATATTTTCAATCATTAAACTAAACTATTATTAAGTTAATAAGCTTATTTTTAACTGAAATTAATCAAGTTTCAATGAAATGTTACAATGTGAAAGGAAAGTACAACCCATGTTAAGAGATAAAATTATAGTTAAACAACAGAAACTCAGATTGTGTTTCTTATAGCAAAGCCACATCGGACTATCTTCTGTGTCCACCGAGAAGAATCGAATCCCTAATTTTGATGTTGTAAATCAGTAGACTTACAGCTATCCCAGAAAGGGGACTTAACTCTGGGAGTTTGTTTTCTTATTAAGCACAGAGCTTTAAAATGGACCATCTTTGCTGGGCTACCACGGGTTTCGAAACCCGATTTAGTGGTTTTAGTCTTCAGATTTACCATTGTGCTAGTTCCGAGGGAACTGTAGAAATGAATATCTATTTCGTATATGTCTAGTACTGAAGTAATTTTTAAAAAAACAATCACGGTTGGTATGTCACAATATAAATTTGTGACATGATATTAGTTTAGTAACGTAAATGAGAAGCTAGCAGTTAAAATTCATTGTGGTAATTAGTTGTTATGAGAACAGTGTACATCTTTGCAAAAATCAAACGTTTCTGCATTGCAGTCAATACTTTACTCGAGTATTACAAGACATTATTCTTAAATCTTTTAGATCACACTAAACCATGATATAGTAAAATACTGAGTAATAGAAATTGCTGCATGTAAAATGAATAAAGTTTTTCATAGGTTCCAAACATTTGTTTATTCATTTCCTAGTTAAAATAAATGTTGGATTCTTATTAAGCTAATTGTAAATGGAGTGTTTATTCGTGTAAAAGTGTATTATGTTGCAAGATACGTGAATTATGTTTTATAACGAGCTAGCTGTTCACTGATGTCTCTACATCCCATTTCTAATTAATGGAAAATCGATTGAGGCCATAGTGTACTCAAATTACTCCTAGCTACATAAAGTACGAAAAGCGTCAAGTATCAGACCAGCACCCGTTGATGTCACCAATATACCAGCATTCATTATGTTTTAGGATTTTGTTTAGTGAGAGGCTTTCCCCGCTGATACAGCAATAAGTCTACGATTTATAACGCTACAATTTGCCCGATGTGACTTTGCTATAAGAAAACACTCACACATTGATGAAAACCTCTGAAAACAAATTCTGTAAGGAAACACAAAACATTCAAGCTAACAGTAGTTTCTATGTTCATATCTTTCAGTTTCTTTTAAGTGATGTCACTGAGATGGTTACTTAACTTATCAATTACGGCATACCTTTACGAGTATCTGTAACTGTATGCACAGTTTAAAAGTATGTATTGAATTTAGTACATTCACACAGTGTAAACAAGAAAACATTGAATTATATAGTAATGGATCACGTTATTATTGTGCAAAATCTTTTATTACGTGTGAAACAGAGAAACTGTTATCTGAAAGTTATGCAAACTTAATACATTTAAAGATGTGTCAAACTTAAAAGTTTTGAGAAGCACGTTATTCTAATGGTTTGCAGTAGCGAGATTATATTGAAATAAGGAGAAGACTCTAAAACTATAGCTCTTTTTATTTTAATAATGTATTGTTAGAGTTACAAAATAACGGTCTATTAAAGACACATAAACGGGGTACTTTCTTTGTCTCCAACAACAATACCTTCATTTTTCAGTTTTGTTACATAAAAATCTGCTTCTGTACGTATTAAATCCAATAGCTGCTTCTATTATTGTTTGCATCCAGGCAACAATGTCAGTTAATAGATGGATATATGGTTGTAAAACATATTTTGTTATTATAATACTAATATATGTGTGTGTGTGTAGACTGTTCAGATTGCAAGGCCAAAAAAAAAACTATTGCTTGTAAAAGAGACGCAATTAAAACTGATGTATCTCTACATTTTCTGATAACTGTCTTACTGATATAAATTTTACCTTGTTCATATTGTAGTTTGAACGTTGGTTTTACCCGTGTGTTTTTTATGTGGAACGCTTTTACTTTCTAGGCTTTTTGTCAGAAAACGTTGTTGTAAAATATCATCCAACGTAAAGTGACGTTTTTTTCAGAGTTCATCTTCTTTTACGCATGTTTTAACTAGCAAAACACTTGTATATATGCATATCATAGCGAATGTTCTTTTTTATTTTGGTGTCAATGATAAATACTCAAAAATATTTTAGTGCTTTTGTGTGGCCTTGGTCATTATTTACAGGCATTGTATCTCATATTGATTGTTTTTATTTAACCAATGGAGGTGTTATTTTACCCGAAACTAGATGAATTGCATTGGTAAATGCGGTGAATAAAACGTCAGTAATAAGTTTACTCAAATTTCAACAGAATAATTACATTTTAAACGAACTCAGTGTTTATGCAGATTTAAGACACTACTGGATAAGTCTTATTTCACCAAAACATGAAGCACATAAAAGTTTAGAAATTATCAGCAATAATTGTTTTCAAGTTTATTGCTTGGTATTCAACGAACTATTTCACTAAGCTATTATACCGTGAATTTCCTTGACGCTGAGAGAACGTCACCAACAGCAATAAAACTCATAAAATCTCGTCCTCTCTACCAATTATCTTGATAAGATGTGTAGAAAAGCTCAAACCCACCATGAACATAAATTTATAATAGCTGGGGTAGTAAAATGCCGAACTTCACAAACTAAATATATACAATTTCGAACTTGTAAAGACAGAGTTGCTAATCTAATCTATTTTGATAGCAAACATTTTGTTTACTTATTTTTTGGTTGTTTTTTTTTTCGTCTCTTTCAAAATCCTCCAGTTACAATATTTGGCTTGAAAATGTTGGCGAAGTACATTGTGGAAATAAAAACACAATTTATGACAAAGAATATACTACAGCGTTTAAGGAGAAATTTCTAGCACCCAAATTTACTAAGTTAGGCTTCCCACAACGAAATGACAATATGATTATAAATTACCTGACTAAAAAGATATATGGCACAACCTGTTTCATTTTGCAGAAATAGCTTCATCAGTTCTGAATATAATCTACAATGCGCCAAACTTGAATAAATCACTTAATACTAGATATTCGGTGAACTTCTCCAATAATGTTAAAGTAGTTTTCCTGTGTGAGGGATATATTAATCTAGAAATCTCTATAGTATAAAAAAAAAGCTCTTCAAATGTTTTAAAATCATATGTTTCTGACTTAGTGTCTGTGACGAATAAAAATTTTATCTTTTAACTAGCCGTTCTGGAATAATAATTGCAGTGAAAATCCTAAACTATTTTGGCTTTATTGTATTTTTTGTCGCCAGTATTTTCATATGAGGAGCTCCTAGTATTGAATTTCATATCAAATAAAAAAATCATAATGGCCACATCCATCTTTAATATAAACCAAAGTAATCGTGTATATTGATTGCTTCTTCACTTTTTCAAAGCCCCATGCAACTAAACTCAACCTAATGGGTCAGCGGTTATTTTACGAAATTATAATTCTACGATGGAAAGTACGATTCCTCCTGAAGAACACAGCGGAATGAAATACACAAATGAGAAATTTAAGGCTCTGACTACCACAATTACAATGTGTTATTTTTTTATCCACTCTGTTCTTAATATAAACTGAGATACAGTTTCTTTAATAGTGATTATTTTTTCGTTTTTTTTTACTGTATGAATAAGAAATCAATATTTCACAAAGTTTAACACAACTAAGCCATGAAAGAGTTTTTTACTTGTAAAGATGTTTTAATATTAGATATATGTATATTATTATTTTTTGAATATTTATAGATGTTTTAATATTAGATATATGTATATTATTATTTTTTGAATATTTATAGTTTTTTTAGTAATTTGCGGTAAAAATAATATCTCAGTTCAAATATTGAAATACAGTATTTATAAAATTCATCAATAATTACAATAATTTTACACAAACTTCAATCTGTTTTCAAACATTCCATTCTTATCTTTTTATTATTAACTATTAATAATAATTCTTAATTTCTGGTCAAAAAAGATAAGACATAGTAAAGATACAGATATAAGAACCTAACATATTATGAATTTGCTGTGTACCAAATTGAAAGTAGTTTATATAAATCGTATAAGTGATAACTAGCATATCTTGATTACTGACCGGTTACCACCTTGAGATATATGAAGGTCGTTTTGAGTTTCAAAGTGTCTCCAATATATAACACATTTTATTAAATATCTCAGATTCTAAATATAATCGTAGACATTCTCATGTAGTCAACGAATCCCTTGTAAGTAATGCCAATTTTCTGCAATGGAAGCCATCTTGTATTTCAGAATGGCTGTCAAACATCGACAATGCTTGTAACGGTCATTATCATATAATCCCTATCTTTTTTTAATACTTATTCTTTTAGGTCAGATTTATTTATAAGATCTTAATTTATTTATTCTTGTGCTTATTTTTGGATTTCAATATAACAGCCATAATTAGAAGGAGACTAAAAGATATATGTAATGCCAGTAAAGTTGATTTATCTGGTTTATTCGTAACATTTGAGCACAATCCATAAAGAAAATGTAACACTTAATAATTAATATATAGCATCTAGTAGCTGATATCTAGCATTTAATAGCTAATATCTAGCATTTAATAGCTAATATCTAGCATCTAGTAGCCAATATCTAGCATCTAGTAGCCAATATCTAGCATTTAATAGCTAATATCTAGCATCTAGTAGCTATTATCTAGCATTTAGTAGTTACAAAAATTGGAAAGTGGGAAAGGTTCATCACTCTTGATGAAAATAAAAGAAGTCTCAAATTTTTCCCTGTGTAAAGCTTGTATAGAGACATCTTGATGTTCCCAACTAAGAATTAGTTTCTAGTGTAGGCTTCATAGAAATCCTCATCTTAAACAGATATGAATGCATCTATCTTGATATCAAATCATGAAGAATTAAATTCGCAGATTCTGCGCCATATCCAACATACCAAGAATTGTTTATCTTCATGAGGTAAACTTCATCAACTGTTGCACTGATGCTGTAGTGCTTTATAGCTTATATTTCAAACCTTTGTTAAGATGTACTGATGCATGAAGTGATAAAAAAAGAATCGCTACATTAACAAACTCATAGTTCAAATTAGAGATACAGTAAAAGCATTGTTCATAGTCTTCCATGCCTTAACTAGGTGTGGTTCAACAAACCAATCTTTTGGTTTGTTCTGATTTGAATATACTTGAAAATATTAGTGAATACAACTCCCCAAATGAGAATGTGCTTTCCAATACAAAATATTTATCTGCAAACTACAACACTCATCAAGTAAATCAACACCCACATTATTATTTTATGATAATTTATTTTATAAAGTTAAGAAATATCTTGGCTCACTATCATTAACCAAATATGCATTGTATAGTCGCCTTCCCACTAGTCTTACACTTCTAAATTAGGAACAACTAGCACAGATAGCCCTCAAGTAGCCTTGCGCGAAATTAAAAAAACAAACAAACAAAACAAAAATATATATTTTTCATAGTTTATTCAGACATTTTAGAGGACTCTTGAAGCAGTAGAACACTACTTTTATCTTTAAAGCTGAACCAAACAATTATACATGATGGCCACCTTAAATTACTCTACTCAAAAGTTTTAGCAAGATATATAAACATATTATACCGTATTTTGTCGTGACTAATTTATTTCAGTTTGAAATTTTCTAAGTAAATATATTTTCAAAAAATTGCTAAATGCGAAACTAATTCTTGCCTTTATTTTACTGTTATGTGCCACACCATTTTTCTTACTCCTAGGCGAAGTAATATGGATTTAGATTTTCAAATATAAAAATTTTCTGATTTTTGTTTCACGTTAATCACAATAAAGAACAACAGTAGTGTCACTAACAAAACTAAATGATTTTATCACGTTGCGTTTATGACTTGGTCTGTATGGCTTAGTGCAATATAACTATTTCTTTTCTCTATTACAATTAATATATTTTAAAGTGTTACGCGACAATATCTGATATAAACGTTGGTTCTGTTCCATCTTACCAGATTCGTCAATGTAGTAACATCATTTTGCATTTGCTTTTGGCAAAGCTGCAAGATATTTTTTCAGAGTCACGAAGCCATTTTTCCTTCTTTCCTAAGACGCAATTTACTACGGTTATAAAATTCGAATGGTTCCAGCATTTGTATGTCTGAACAATCTGTTGAATCATTTATTCAATCCTAATGAAACATGCAGAATGAACAAGGCCGTTTTGTTTTTTTTCATATGTTGAAAGAATCATTTTAATGCTCCTTTGGGACATGAGCTATTAGCAAGGAAGAATGAAATAAAACTTTTTCGTGAATTATTTACTTAAACGTTTTTCATACAAAATTACTTAATAAAACATTTTCAGGTGACAAACTAAAATGAGCAGCAATATTTGGATCAGCCATTACTATTTGTGCAAACTTTATTGTTCTCATAAGTGACCCATTATTTAGCAGCAAGAATTACAGGATATTATGTTTTTCATAAGGCTAAAAATCTAAAGAGGAAATTATTATTTTTTCTACCTCACCTTATTTATTATTTATGTTTTGAATTATTGAAGTGAGAGAAAAATAATATAAAAAAGAATAAATTTAAAAAATATCATTCAAATTTTAATTTTTTTGCATTTCAAAATGTTTGTTTGTTTGGAATTTCTCCCAAATCTATACGCGGGCTATCTGCGCTAGCCGTCACTAATTTAACGGGTAGTCATCATCACACATCGCCAACTTTTGAGCCATCCTTTTCCCAACAAATATTGGGATTTACCAAAAAAGTACAAAGCCTCCATAGCTGAAAGGACGAGTATGTTTGTTATGACGGGGATTCGAACCTCAAATTACAAGTGAAGCGCCCTAATCACTTGGTCGGGCCGTTTCAAAATGAATGGCACAGGCTGTAGTACTTTATTTATTGCAAAAATTATATTCGTGGCAATATTATTTCTCTTTCAAAAGTTGTTCTTACTTATATATCTCACCTATTCAACTATTTAAAACAAATCGTACATAAACCTCAATATTTGATAGCAAAAAACACAGATAGTTTATCAAATTATTTCTGAGATCCACAGGTAAAGTTTAGTTCACCTTGGTTTATTTAACTTAAACGTATTTATTGCGTATTTTCATAAAAATATGTAGCATTAGAGTCTCTGCTAATGTCTTAAAAAAAACCGAAATACAGTAAATTATACGAAAAGTACAATGAATGTATGGGATTTTCGATGAAAATTGCTTCTTTGATTCTAATTTATTTTCCATGAAAAATATATAGGGTTTATTATTTGAACTTACTTGAATAACGTTTTAAATTAATTATAGCTTTGTTTCTGTGCTCATTTATGGTTAATTATGCTTCACAAATGTCGACAAAATTGGTCAAACAAATAATAATAAACAAAGGCGCGGTAGAGCAATTAAACAAATACTGACAAAGGAAGAGTACATCTTGCGCTTCTTTAAAGTAAAGTTAAATCTATTAACACGTCTGAAAGGATCTAATTTGTCCAAAAACACAGTTGTTTTATATCTACTTATTTAAAGTGGAATGGAATAATGAATGTTATATACATTACATAGGCTCAGCTAAATGAATTCTACTTTGAAGCTATTTATACCTTGATAAATGTTTAAATCTTGGATAAATACTTTCCTTATTACACTAGAGTATTTTTACTACACTGTACTGTAATTCATGTATAATACAAGTTTACTCATATTATTACAGTGATTTCCACGTCCCGATTTTTTCGTTTCTTTCTCTCTTTTTTTTTGAGCTAGTACCTCATCATTAAATAGCATTTACGCTATTAAGTTTGTAAAGCTAGTATCTGAACACCAAATAGCATTCACTCTATTACCTTTGTGGAACTAGAATCTAATCATCAAGCAGCATTCACTCAATTACGTTTGTAGAGCTAGTGCATCATCACCAAGTAACATTCACTGTGTTAGGTTTCTGGAGCTAGTGTCTCATAACCAAGTAACATTCACTGTATTGTTTGTGGAGCTAATACCTCATCACCGAGTAACATTCACTGTAGTTACTGTACTTAGTATTATTAGGTAGTCAAGTTATCCTTATATCTTGAGCAGGGTTAAGAGAATTGAACATACTTCTCCGAACACCCAGATTACGTTTGGCTATGGGCTATTTTTTGAGCTTAATATCAAATGGTTTAAAATCAAAACACCTTCCAAGGTATAGCATAGTATTACATCGGGCAATTTAAAAGAGAAAAATGGAACTTGCAAATATGAAAGGGTGCTTCACAAGAACTTCGAAGCTGAATATACACTATGAAATTATAGTATTCAAAACTACAGTATATGGATGTATTTGCAGTCCACCAGCAATTTTAAATAAGGTAAAACTGCGTCACTGGCGAATAAGCATCGAGGCTAATAGACAGTTAGTTGCATTGTAAACCAAGCAAACAAATAAATGTGTAGATGGAACGTTAAAGAGGAAATTTAAGTGTCAAGTAAAAGTCTGACAGATGACTGAAATTACCATAACTTGAACTTATACAAAGTTTACGATCTATAGAAACGTAATTGAATAAATAAACGAATGAATACATGAATAATATACAGACAGCTGGAACACGAGTTTACTTTATTGGTGTAAGAATACGTGTATGAAAGAAAACATTTAAAGGCACTTAAGGTTGTAATTATTATAGTTTCATGTTTGGTAGGACGAATGTAATTGTGGATACTCAATGAGCTAAATTACGGAAGGACATACAGCTGGAAGACTGACAAACAAAGTGATAAAGTGTGTACACCAAACAAAAAGTTACTTGTTCTGTGTAAGTACGTTGGAAAGCTGATTACAAACAACTACAATGGAAACAACACAGTCGAAAAGCCTGATGGAACAACTACGTAGCTAAATAAAGGGAATTTAGTTGTATTAAGGATGGATGAACATAAATATGAGGTGGGTAGTCGACTAATGACCAATATGTTTCGTAATTAATAACCTAATATATTTTTCTTTATGTCTGGTTTCGTCTAATTTAATTGATTATAATGAGTTTTGATTCTGTTTTTTTAGTTATAATTACAATTATGAAAAATATTTCGCAATTTAGTTTAATGTACGGGATTAGAAATAACTTAAATTGATTAAAATAGTCGACTTTCATGGGATGCTAGTAAAACGGCAGCTGAAAATGCAGTTCCTATGCCGATAATTCTGTACAGTCGAATCATTATTGGTTTTCTGGTTTATTTATATACAGCACTAATTATTTCTAGTCACTCTGTTATGCGAAATTGTCTTCATTAATGCCATTTTAATTTATCACATTTCTAATGTATCTAATTAATTCACTTTCGGTCAAAAACTTTTGATAATTTATAGGTTTTGTATATTAATATCTAATGTAGCCGCTATGTAAACCTATTACGAGAACTTTGCCTAAAGCTTTGTGTCGTTCAGAAAGTGTTTATAACTTTGTAATTTATTTGTTATCTATATATTAAAGTCCCAGAGTAAATGAGTAGCAAATTTAATCTCAGTGAATATGCTACAGTTTATCGGTTATTCACCACCAGTTAATATAGAATAAACTTTGACCAAGGGTTAAATGCCAAAAATTATCAGTTACGTCAGACAATTTCAGTGTTTATCAGCTGTACACCAAATGTTAGCCAACAAAGATAATTACTCGTGAGACTGGTACTAACAATTATAATGTAAACTGCACACTTGTAACATTTATGATTTATGTTTCTTTACACAATATTTGTGTACAAAAACAATTCATAGACAAATGAAAATATTTGTAAATGATAAAGTTTATATCACATTCACTACTTACCAAACCCACAAAATTAGGTCGTAAAATTATATCACAACTTATAAAAGGAAAATATTGAAACATCAGCTGACAGGTAATAATGCTTACAGAGGTTTCTTTCGTTTTATTAAGATTATTTTGCAGCCTCACCACGTCCTTACAGACCATGTCGCCTTGTGCAGTCATTCTCTATCTGACAACGGAGCATCTTGAAGATAGCTCTTTAGCGTAGTTTTCACTCCACAATGCTCCTTTGTAAGGTTATTATGTCAAAGTGCATGCCTTCCTCTCTGTGTGGTTTTTATAAGTCATCTAATGTACAAGGATTGTGGTTTCTCAGTTCCTGCTTCAATGATCTGATCTGATTTAATCGTTTGTTTGGAATTGTGACAAAGCTACTCAAGGGCTATCTGTGCTAGCCGTCCCTAACTTAGCAGTGTAAGACTAGAGGGAAGGCAGTTAGTCATCACCACCCACCGCCAACTCTTGGGCTACTCTTTTACCAACGAATAGTGGGATTGACCGTCACATTATACATCCCCACGGCTGGGAGGGCGAGCATGTTTAGCGCGACGCGGGCGCGAACCCGCGACCCTCGGATTACGAGTCGCACGCCTTACGCGCTAGGCCATGCCGGGCCCTGATCTAATCATACAGAAATTTATAGGAGCTTACTGAGTCCAGCGACTTGACTTGTACGTCTAAGTATGGAATAACATGAATACCTGTATCATTCTCCAGGTGCATCAAGTAAATTGCAGTCGAGCAAATATATCGTGGAAGCAGCTTGTGTCACTTTTCCTTATGAAGATCTTTCTTTATTATGTAACGTACTATTACCTCTATATAAGCGAATAACTTATGCCACTGGTTACTTTTATATTCATGTACTCTCATAAGCTACAAGACACCACTTATCACGACTTTTTACAAGTTTCTTTCTGTATTGTCCTGGTGTCCCAAGTTGATCTGTATTCATTCCTTTGTTTTCCAATATCATTAAGTACAGAGGATATCTCCAGGTTAAAAATTATAAATTTACCGTCTCAAGATAACTTTTTGATATTATTGTATGCTTAAAATGCATCTGGAAAAACTGTTATAGATCCTGTCCAAAAACGATGATTTCCGACAACATCGCACAACGTAACGCCAAACAATATCAAATTGTAGTTCTGATACATTCCGCTCTACTGTGACTTTATATCGGCTGTGATTGTCATGTAATTTCCTTAATGTAAATTCAAAATAGTTTTGATATAACGTGCTAAACCACGGGCATACAGCTGTTTATATATATTTGTTTGTGTGTGTGCGTGTGTGTATAATTGCGAAATATATACCTAATTGTCACGTTCTGTATCCTCTAAACAGTTAACTAACAAATATATATATATATACACCAAAATGCTTCTTTTCAAGAGCACATTAGGGGAAAAGTATTCCTTTTTTTTTTTGCAATTTCAAAAATTGTATATCAACTTCGTTCCGTCAGTCTTCGCAAATACTGAATGGCCAATCTGGAAATAAATTAAGAAAAATGTTTCTTTTTGTAAGGGAATTTCGCGAAATAAAAAATAAATGAGACTTCTTCTGTCGACTGATTGAAAGAAATATTTCATAGATAGGAACGAAAGGGAAAAAAGCATAGAGAGAGGAACATATTTGAGTACATATTTGTTATTGTTCAGTTTAAAGCTGTTTTTTCATGTCGGTATTATATGCATGCAGGGATCTACTATGCCATTTCGAATAGATTGATTTGAATTGAATTGCATATATTTCCTTTGAAACTTCTTACAGGTATGACAAATGTCAAAAACAATCACTTTGGTAGTGGTCTTTTCTTGCACTCAGTAAATGACAAGGATTGGTGGCATCCGGAACAAAATTCCCTTCTGCTATTTATTAAACCTGTACGCAAGACTGTGTTGGCTGCACCCATTGTCTCTAAACCTAAATATTTTTGACAAAAATGCATTGTGGTCAGTCTCCTTTGCTCAAAAACAAACGCAATGTTAATTTTCTTTATTCGCAAAAATAACACAACACATACAATGTAAACGGTCCACCAGACAATGATATTGCATATACTCGAAGGATTAGGTTGACTGCACATTCTATATTTATTCGTGATTATTTTTAGGAATATTAACGTTGAATTGTTTAAAAGGAAATCTGGTAGATAAATTTAAAGGTAAACAAATGCGCATAATTGCTGCACACAACATTTGTATCTTTTGTTATTTAACACATTAAATCAACTCCCTGTAAAACATAATAGCAAGACTGTGTTTCTCAATGTGGGAAACTGTATGTACCTTACGTAATGTGTCCACAATTCAATATACATATATTACACGCACACATTTATGTATATCTACACACAAACACACATATATATTGATAGATAGGTGTACCACACACACACATACATATATATGAGTGTGTGTGTTTTTTTTTATTCCATTTGAGTGTTATTATTGCACAGGGTATCCATATTTAGTTTCATCTGGTTTGACAACAAAATTTTTATGATATACTTTTCACAACAGAACATCATAATTTTGTCTTTATCAGGATTATAATATCAAGCGATAAAGTATGTCTACTGAAACAATAAACATTTCAGAAAGTGTTTTACAAATAAAATCCTTTTAACTGTAAGACAAGGTGAAAACATTTTCAAGATTTTCCACCTACCAATCGCTAAAATGTGCACTTCTGCTTCGTGTTGATGGATATTTTTTCTTAAGCGTGTCTTACTCAAAATTAAGTTCATCTTCATAAGCTTACGAGTTGAGCACTCTAACCACCTGGCCATGCCAGGCCATTTGTGTTAGGATTACCAACATAGTTTACGAACATTTTGTTTTTAAACTATTTTACAATTTAATACTACTCAATAATTAGATGCCGTTAGCATACGTAAAATAGTTTTTAATTATTGTGCTATTTAGTAGTTTTGCCATTATTTTGTTTTTTAAAGGTTTTGAAGTTTTACATGGTTTATACTCTTGAAAGCTATGAACAAAAGGCTAAAATCATCCCATTTCTTAAAAACAAGTAAATAAAAATTTACAAAATAAAGGAAGTAATGTAGGGATCCTTCAAAAACAATGGAAACAATACCGTAGGGACAATATTTGCATCTTCCCTATACAATAGCACCGGATCAAGATGTACTAGAATGTTACATACAAACATAGGATAAATTAAACTCAGTTGTAATTGAATAGTTTTATACATACATAGCTATATGTTAATTCGTACCTAATTTGTAGGGCTGATGCGAATGCCATATCTACTATCTTGTTTGAATTGGTTTTGAAGGAATGATATTAGCCATCCCTATATTTGCTTCATTTTTGAAAATTTTCGTCTTTACTTGTTTTTAACTCAATGTTTCAAGAGACATAGGAAGCTTATATTTATAACCAAGTTCTAAATACAATGAGGTTCGAACTGTAATATTTATTGTTTATCTATTATTGGCTGATAATTTCTTTTTCATCCTGAGCTTAATGTTCATATTAAAACATCAAATATCTGTAAAAAATAAACTAACTTCAAGGAGTAATGATAACATCACTTATATTAGAATTATGATTAAAAAAATTACTGGTTAAAAATGCTTAGAAAAGTAGATAATCCGTTTGAAACAATGTCACCGTAATGAAACTGGTTCACATCAGTGTTTTGGTTTTTGGGTTGATATTTAATAAAAAAAAAAAGAAGCAGAATAAACAAGAACAAGAAATTCAAACATTTTGTTTGATAGTTGCAAACTTTCACAGAACTTGTAGCTCAGTCATTACATAGATATTATTATAAAAGGAAACTCTGTCTAGCAATTTAAAGTTTTGTTGGCCCATTAAGAATATATTTAAAATACCATTCCAATAAACAGTTTGAGTCTCCTCTATTCCGTCTGTGGTATCGCCGACCTAATAAAAGTAAGAGAAAAAACAAACTACATTTATAATAATAAGAATCCGGGGTGATGTATAAAAATTAAAACAGCTTTAAATTATGTAATCATACAGCTATCAAAGCATCACATTTTTAACCAGTTAAGCACAAAGTGATACAATGGGCTATCTGTCCAGCACGGGTGTCGAAACGTTGTATCACTGGGACAGAAGCATTGAAAAAAACCTAATCTTTATTTTATGACGCCATTGAATCACTGACTAACTCTTATTTACAGACAGCTCATTGTGTAACTTTATGCTTAATTCCAAACCATCAACACTCCTGCTGCTCTTATGTTATTGTAATACACTTTTAGTAAGTTATTTATATTATAAAAAGTTAAGAAACTTCAAAATGATTTTTATGTTTATTACGTTTTATACTTATTTTGATATATTAAGCTCTAAGTAGTTCGTTACGTTCAACTTAAACGAATATATAAAATTTTATGAAAGGGGTTCCTGATAGGCAAAGATTTATCTGCTTATCTCTTTCTATATATTGAACAAAGGCCTTAAAATATCAAAATCATAATTTATGCAAAGAAGTTGGAAGCTGAGATGGTAATTATTTTGCAAAGTGATAACCCAAAACTAAAATTTATTTAACGAATATTATTCTGATGCTGTCAAATTATTGATTTTTGTACACTTGTCACTTCGTGTCGCTAAGTAAGTTTAAGAGTAGCAACAGCACCTTTCTCTGACAATTTGGTGTCATCTATGCCGTGTAAGCAGTTTTTCTTTGTATGACCATGAGTAATTAGGACGTAACGTGGCCCGGCCATTGGTTAGTATGCCAGTCTGTAGATTGGAGACTCCATTAGTTTGCACACAGTTGCCGCCAAAAATAACAAAACAAAACATGTTCAGCACTTTATGGTCCTGGATACATTATAAAAGTGGCAGCTAAATCCCATTTTACATATCATTTCGTATCATAAAACTGAATTTGCAATTAACCCTTTTATCTTTCAACGAAGCAAACAGTAATTGAGAATGTTAATTTACCATCTCTTTTTCGTTGACACGTATGAAGCAACGACCCTCAAAGTTTAACTTTTTAATGATTTCAATCAAACAAATTAATAGGAGGTGTAAAACGCCTTACGTTGGTTACAGACATGAAATCCCATCAAAATAAAATAAAAATGTAATGTTGGATTCCATTGGTTAGATTTAATATGGGAGAGCAAAACTTTATTTGAGTTATAACATTAAAAATAATTAACAATGGCATTTTTGTGGTTTCTTTCCTCAGTAGATCATACTTTAAAAAGTTATAATTAACCTTAATTATTTCTAATATCTCCATAAGGGCCACAAAAACAGAGGCTTTTTCTATGTAATACGATCGAACGAAATATTAGTTTGAATAAATATAAATCTATCGTATAGATAAATACATTCAATTATATATCTTCTAGTTCACGTGCAATGTCTAATAATTGTTATCGAAAATGAACAAAAAACGCATAGTATTGTTTATATCGAAAACCAAATCCTCATCAGGCATGATTAAAAATATAAACGCTAACAGCTTTCAAGCAGTGAATATCATATACAATTTATTCAATTTAATCTTCTTTTTTTTATAGGAGGTCATTAATCTCTGTAAGCTATCTCCGTTCTGCTATATTTTATATAAACAAATCATAAAATTCGCTTCATATCCTTCATATTGTTTTTATACAAAATACCTATTTTGTTTATTACTCTCACGAACAAAGTGTATGTGTGAAAGAGAAATTGCCAAGTAATAAGTCTTTCTTATATAGAAACGATCTCGTAGGTAGAAAAACTCTTTGTCCACTGTGTTGAAAGGCTTGATAATTATCATTTTGAGCATGTCTCGAGCTAATTATTACGTTTGTCAAGCCCACTGTTGAGTGAGTTCGAATGTTACAACTTCTTTTTCTTTCTTTCGTATTGAGACAGCTTATCTCAAACGGTTTTATTTGATATTTTGCCACAGTTCTTTCTTGCTGATTCATTCCTTAACCAGAGAAAGACAAGTAATTACTTCAAACCCCCAATCTCACTTATAGGCCAACACATCACACAAGGATGCTAATGAAGACAGATCGACCAAGAGATCAACCGAGATCACCCTGACAGCTGACAATTGGGGGAATTTCCTAAGTCCTAATTCTTGAAATTACCAAGCAAAAACTTCCGAAAGATTGGTTAACGTTATATCTTTTTATCATTATGTGTTTAACACTGTATGGAAATGGACAAAATAAAAGTGTAAATAACTTGACTTTCTTATCACTTTTTCGTTTGCCGAAGTTCTCGTATTGACCGAGAATTTATTTTATATTTCTTTTTCACCACAAAAGTCTTTGCTGAAAGCCTAAATCTGATATCCAGCTTGTTATGTTATTGTCATGTTATAAGTATTAACACTAGTCTGCTTATTAGTTTGATTGTAATATTTAATTTATAAATTATGACAGACTACAAAAGTGCAAACACTAGCACAGCACTATCGTGTATTAGCGTTATATGAATGTATCTACAAACAGTACAAATGTAAGAGTATAATAAATAGGTAATACATTAATATTAAGTATTAATATTAATTCTTATGTTATTAGTAGTTTTTAAGTTGTATGAAGTTAGTTTTTATATTTATTTCTTGCCAAATACTGTATTATGTACACTTTTCTATGTGTGTAAATTATTATTTAGGCTTATGCAATGTTGATTCCTAATAATAAAGCAAATTTAATTTTGCGATTTTGAAATTAAGTACAAAAGTAGCTACAGTTTGATCTTGTCCTCACAAATGATGTATTTGTTGTTTTTTAATTTGTCATGGCGTGAACCCTAACAGCACTACTAAGTCAGACAAATGTTAGTACAAATATAAACGCAGTTTATTTCACCCTTTGATTTCCCTTTTTATTCGACTGTGCTCAATATTCCCAGGTACACTAAAATAAAGTAAAAAAATAATTTTAACTATAATAAATATGACTACACTAATTAAAACGACTAATTGGTTTCCGAATCAGATGGGTTTAGTTATAAGCATTTGTCTTTTTTCTTTCTTCTGAAGCGAAAATTTACTTTAGGTTTTATAACTTAACCAATCATAGATATACCATACGGTCATTATTATTATTAATTATCATAATATTATTCTGCATTATTCGTGTATACTCTAAAATTTCTTCTGATATCTAATCTTAACTCTGGTTTCTCACTAAATGAGTTCAAAAGTATCCTCCACAATAACTAGAACTACGAAAATATTATTTTCTACGATTTTTGCTTATCAATATCTGTTCATTGTAAGTGAATTTAGATTAAATATACAACTCATAAATAAATAAAAATGTCCATTAGTGAAAACAGTTTGATAGTCTTTATTAGAAGCACATAAAAAGTAGTTTTCATTTTCACTAAAGAAAAGTTACTTTCCCTTAGAGGTAAGACAAACAGTCAATCTTTCAAGTTTTTATCTTGAGTCACAGTTGAAACTTGTTCTATCTCTAAAGACAGATTGAAGCAATAAACACTCACGGAAAAATTAATGTGGATGTAAGAAATGTAACATATTCTTGTTTATTTCAGTTCGTTTTCTTTATTTTTTAAATGCTGTTGTGAAGTATCTCATTTGAAAATGTCCCTCCAGCTGACAAAGACATCACAGCCATCAGGTTTCAGTGCTTGTTAACTTTTGTTACTAACGCTTTGATTGCCGCGAATAATTTATTCGCGTTACTTATCAGGCCAAATCTTCAAATAAATATCTTCATATTTTTAAATTTCTAAATATTTTGATAAGTTTGATATTTAGAACATCGTGACAAAATTTCTAAACTTTTTATCATGTTAAATAGATTTATCTGACCGATAATTTATTTACAACCAATAATTTTGCACTTTCGATAACGGTGGTCACATGTGACTAGCACTCGTAAACACCTTCCGATGTAGTTTTCACATTCCTCCTGTTACATGTTATTATTTGTTTCTGACGAGTCTCCGATTTATTATTCTGTTACGTAGGATATGTATTATTACTTCAATAGCCCGCAACTTTGAATTTGAGCTTAAATGGTTTGTTTTGAATTTCGTGCAAAGCTATACGAGGGCTATCTGAACTAGCCGTCCCTAATTTAGCAGTATAAGACTACAGGGAAGGCAGCTACTCATCACCATCCACCGCCAACTCTTGGGCTACTCATTTTACCAACGAATAGTGTGATTGATCTTCACATTATAACGCCCCCACGGCAAGCATGTCTGGTGGGATGGGGATTCGAACCCGCGACCTGTCCATGACAGGCCTTGAGCTCACTAATTAATTAAATATTAATATGTATTAAATTTTTGTTATTTGCCGACAGGATTGATAACACAATTTTCTTTTTTTAACACAAATGTATTTTAATATACAAACATAAAAACAATACAATTTATAATAAAATTATTAGTAGTAGTTATTACAAATGATGATTTATATACAACAGTTTTACAAACCTACAAACAACACAGAGTTTTATATCCGTTCTAGAACTGAATATTTTATCGAAGGTCCAGGTCCACGACGAGTAAATTAATTCTGAGTTGACATTGTCACGCCTCGTCTGAGCTAACGCTATCTTTTTCTTAACTAGCCTCACATCGGATACAATCTGATTGCTGCTGACAAAAATATTTAATGTCCTCTTAGAAATACTAGCATCCGAAGTAATTCACTGAAACTGAACGGTTATAATGTTCGAAATGTATAACATTCCTGGTCAAATTATACGGTTTTCCGATTAACCACAATTATAGCTTCCTTGACCTATAGCGTACTAATTATAGCTCTCCAATAATATTATCTTCCGTCCCTCTACTAGCCACTTTTTATAAGAATCACGCGAGTTTGTAGAAATTTAGACAAAACTCTCGCGCGCTTTGGTCAAATAAGTATTGTTTATTTTTACACTAAAGAACGTTCTACACATTTCGAAAACAGGCGGGAGTTGCGCAATACACCGTTAAGGATATACGTCACAAGCGAAAAAAGTAAAAAACTATACAGAAACAAGCGTAGGAACTAAAATAAATGTATAACTGTAAATCTGTAACAGTACAGAAACGTTCATTGATAAAAACCCAATAATTACACTGATCAGGAGTGGTGGTGCTGCAATTTCGGAAACATCAAACCCAGTATTTTCAGTAAGTAAACATATCTGGAAAGGATTAACATTCTTAGTGTTTCAGTCGATTATTCTGGTCTCATGTAATGGATCTACAAGTGATCCATTTGACTTACATGATGGACACACCGAATACGTTGATGAAGATGATTTTTAAATATTAATGTAGAGGATATAATTGATATTAAGTGGATGCATCTGTTCAACAAGACCTCCCATGATCTGACAACTAACAGTGGACTATTTCGGAACACTTTCTCCTTACACAACCCAATACCATAAGATGTATACGTGATATTTCTTGAACTGATGAGGTTCATCAAATTATGGTAAATGAAACTAATAACTATGCTGCAAGAAACCTTACAATCCACCCACAACTGAAGCATGCATAATTGAACAAGCGGGTGCCGACAACAACAAAAGAAAAAAAACTCTTAATAGGGTTGTTGATGTATATAGGATGCATTAGTATGCCTTCAATACAAGTCTACTGGTTACGCTGTAAACTGTACACTAATAAAGTGAATGATGCAACAGTGAGTCGTAATTACGGAAAGGCGACAGGTTTTAAAAGTGCAATAATCTAACCGTTTTGTTACTTACAAATTTTCAAGGTGCTAATATCCCTGGTCATACTATAACTGCTGACGAATCTCTCATGCTATTTCAAGGAATACTAGTCTTTCCAGAGTATATACCAGGAGGAGCTTACTACAGGGTGTTCGGAAAATCACTATGCACTTATATATTTATTGCGATGTGGAACAAGTGTATCTGTGAATTTTTCAGCAAATCGCTGTAGCACCACCTTCTCGGAATACGTGTTTGACGTGCCATACACGTTCTTCAGCTGTTAAAACCATATTGGGATCAAAATCTAAAATATAATAACATATTATTACAAAACTGCACAGAGACTTTCCGAACACCCTGTTGTATGGAGTTAAATTTCTTAACTAATATGATCCTTGTGGATACTGCTATTCTTGGATAGTGAAAACTAGCAGAAATACCGTTGATACTTCTGAATATGGATTATTCACAGAAATTAATCTGGATTTATCTTAGAAATAACGTAGAGAGGGATGGTATCTTCATGTTGATAATATCTACAATTCAGTAATTCTTGCTTAACTTTTGTTAGAAATGAATTGCTAACTATACTGGAAGTTTTCGATTCAGCAGGAAGAGTAATCTAAAGGAGGTCAGAAACAAAAAAAACGAATAAATGAGAAGCAATTTCCAGAATAAACAGTAAAAACGTCGCTGTCATAAAATGAAGAAACAGAAAGGATGTTACAGTAACATGAACATATCACCATGATGAAACCTTTGCAACTGGGAAGAAAAAATGAAAGAGAGATGACATAATGAAACTTGACATGATGGTACTTTACAACAAGGTTAATATTGGTAGTTATATAGTCGATGAAATGTCTTCCTATTTTTCCCTTAGTCAGATGGTAAGCTTAAGTAGCGATAGAACTATTTTTCGTATTACAGTTGTCAATTCGCAAGGAATTTACAATGAACTTTGCATAATTCAAGAAAATGAGATGCAGATTGGAGTTTCTGTATAGAACTAGTTGAAACACTGATGGATTTAGATGGGAAAGCTTTTATATCCCAATAACACCAAATCAACATATGCTACATGAAAATGAGAACATTTCGGCTAATGAAAAACTTTCTTCAAACTATTGCAAGAAACTGTTTGAACATCACGAGCGAAAACATACACAAAACTATGATGGAAATCCATTAATTTGTTGAAGAGAATCATTAAGAATAAAAAAATATCATTTATTGCATATGAAAAACGTTTATTTGCGTTACAATTTCATTTTAATTCAAAACATACAGTTAATAAAAAAATAGGTTACTGATGTTATTTAATCTGATGTAATTATACTGTTTGTATTTAAAAATGCGTTGTAAATGTTCAAGACTAAAAATAAAATACTCTTGAATAACAGCCTCGTTATTTATTTATTTATCTTTACAGATACGTATGATAAAATCATGAGCCATATTGGTCCCTTGTGACCAATAATCACAAACCATATACAAAAACTTCAGTGAACATGATTGGTAGGCCACATGCAAAAACTGCATGCCACAAGCAAAAGAATCCTTTACATATACAACATTTCGTATTGGACACGTGAGACCAACGCCGTCTACTATCATGGAACTGTGTTTGGTATATATAGCTAACATGATAGTCAAAGTATGAACTCAAGTTATTTTAAGTTTTCATAATGTTTATCATATCTGCTTACAGAAAATAATCATTGTTATCTATATTTTCGTCGCGCACAATGATCTTTCGACATTCATAACTACATATATTTGCCACAATTAGCCAAGCGAACTGTTTTTAGAGACTAGCTCTTCAAGGCATCAAGCAGATGCAGTTATTGGTAGTAAACAACATACACACATACTAACAATAAATCTCCTTTTTTATTTTACAGAGCAATATCTATAAGATAAAAGAGCAGCTAAACGAATGAAACTATAAACCATTTAGTTAAAACTTTTGAATGAATTTGACTATCCTGTTATTTTTGTTTGTTTTTAACGCAGCATCTTTTGGTATCAGTTATAAATAGTTACCTACTTAGGTATCTAAGAAAATTTATTTTTTAGAGCAAAGTCACATTGAACTACTTGTTGTGTTAATAAACTTACCAATGTTTACAGCTTTCAAAATCAAACAAAGGGACATACACCAACTTCAGAACTCCTGTTTGAGCAAATTATATTAAACTTTTTTAAGTCTTAAAGTTGCTTTTTGATTCAAAACATCAGTTATCATTTACTGTTCATTTCACGATTCCCTGAAAAAGCTTAAAAACCTAAAGTTAGGTATACCATTAAAAATATTTTAAATACAGTATAATGAATCAAGTTTTAAAATATCAGAAAACCAAAAATATACATTTTTAAAGATTGTTGCGTGCATTCGATTTCAATATATTTTCAAGTAAAGGAGTATGTGTTTGGTTACTCATATATAAGCAACCAAATTAGTAAAAAAGAAAGAGAAACCTACCTTATTAAAAAATTAGATCATTAGATGGCACTTCTACTAAGCATTTCTCAGTACATAGTATTTAAGATGTTAGAAAAACAAGTAGGTTCAAGAAGTCTTAATAGACATGAATAAAAACCATATAACCCGAGCGCTTTCGAAAAGTAGGTCTTTCTTTTTCAGAAGCAAATTGGGGATAGGTAAATAATGCGTTATATATAAATGAATGTAAAGGTTCACCACATCAGTACAGCCCTATATCTGACGACTGTGTGTCTTAGCAATAACCCTACATCGTACTCTCCATTACAAAAGATTCATTCGTAAAGATGTCATGTCCAAAGAATATCACTCTTACCTGCTTTCTTTCCAAAGGCTTCTAGTGTACAAGGATGTTGATGCCCAGCACCAATTTCAGCATACCGAACGTACCAAAGTCTAAAGACGTTTCATTATCCAGATGGAGACGCTTCTGTATTATGTAGTTTAATGTTGCCTGGGGCACATGTACGGTTAATGCCAATGACTTTTTTGTTCGTGGATACTCAACTGTTACAAGATGCCGCACTTTGTTTAGTTCGGCTAACATAAAACTTGTTGTGGCTCTTTTTTTCTTTTGATGGTCTTGTTGCCCTAAGTTGGTTTACATTCTTTTGTTTCTCAATACTGTAATGTAAAGTATATTCTAAATCACCTCTCTGACACATCTTTACAGTCTAAAATGATGACTAGTATGCGTCTGAAAGTGATGTTACGCCCTTCTTAAAAGCGATCAGTTTCTAATAGCATCACTAATTACGAACGCCAAACAATGTAAAAAATCAACGTATGATATATTCCGTGCTACCATGGCTTTATATTGGCTGCGGTTATCACGATACTTTCTGATTTCAATATTTAATGTCTTTTTAACATAAGGCAGCTCGACATGGCTTAGTGGTTAGAGTGGTTTACTCGCAATCCGAGGGTCCCGCGTTCGAATTGCCGTCATACCAAACACCCTTGACCTTTCAGTCGTGAATTATAATGTGACGATCAATCCCACTATTCGTGGATAATATAGTAGTTAAGAAGTTGTCGGTGGGTGGTGATCACTTATTGCTTTTCCTCTAGTCTTACACTACTAAATTAGGGACGGCTAGCCAAGATAACCCTTGTGTAGCATTACGCGAAATTCAAAAACAAACAAATAATACAAGGAACTCAACTTTTATCTATTGCATAGTCGATGATAAGTTGAATGTTTTCCGGCAAGTTCATGGCTATAAATTTGAATAGAAATACGAAAGACAAAAACAAAATAGCCAAGTGGGTCGCGCGTTAGAATCCCCGTCGCACCAAAGATGCTCGCCCTTTCGTTAAGTTCCACTTCCTCAAATACGTTTAGTAGTTTTGTTTAGAAGTATCACTTAACCTTGGAATATGATAAAGTAACAGAAATATTTAATATACGTAGCCTTGGGCTAGTAAATGATTGTGAAACTAAATATATAAGTGTTTTTCAACAGTACTTAGGTCTGAAGTTCGTAGTTTCTACCTTTCGAGAGTGCTGATACAGAAAATCAATATCTTTTGTTAAGCTGTGCTATTCCTTGTTACTAAATAATTAGCACACAGCTATAAGACCATGAAATGGGAATTATGATTTGGCTGGTGAAATCTGGTATAAGAATCTATGGTGGTCGAAAGAAGAAGACAAAATAATTACTCTTTTGTTCATGATTACAAATAACACAAATGCATGTTAACAAAACATTGTGGGTAAATTACACTTACAATAACTGAATGAAATGATTTCGTCTTAAAGTAAACTGTACGCTAAAATAAATTAAGGTTATATCACTTACTTTGACAAATAAACTATGTTTGTATTCCAAAATCGTTATCCAGCTGGTAAAGGCCAATAGTAGTTGAGTCAACTACTTTAATTAGTTTTATTTCAATAATGACCACTCAATCTTCCTACATAGTTAATTTAGTGGGCAACAAAGCTAAAATGACCAATAAAAAGACAAATAGTTTAGAGTGACAACAGTATTAAATACGCCATCTCTGAGGATTATATCTGTTGAAAAAAAGAACTCCATGCTTCGAAGCAGAATCAAAGAAAACTTACAAAAGTTTGAAACTTTTTCAATTAAAACCATGCAAAGGTTTAATAAACGATATTATATACTAGAACATACCCGAATGATGTTTTTGCTTTCTCTTTATATAGATTCAGCATCAATGTAAAATTGAGGTTTATATAATTTGTGGGAAAATGATAGAAGTAACAAGTAAATTTCAAAAATTCAGATAGCTAATTGTATTCCATTATAAAGTCTTTTAGGCAGAAATAGAGTAAATTAATCTATAAGACGTTGGGCACGGTCAAATATATCAATGGAAAGAGTTGACCAACTGAGTACAAAACAGTAATTATATTTCAAATCTGTCTAGAGATGACGTAACTATGAGCTAAACGTTTGTACGTGAAAGACAAAACAAATTCAGAGCCAATCTATGAGCAGCTATGCCGTGGCTGAAAAACAACTAAAATTACAGAAACAAAACTCAAAACAATCTACATTTTTCAACTGACCCAATCGATCATCATTAGAAATTTATGTATATAAATGCACTGGCATGTCTCCACAGAAACGATTGATAATACTTTAGAAATATATACATAAAACTATCCAACCTCTTCCAAATAAATGTTGCTAAGAGTATATTATTGTTAGAAAGAGAAATATTTCTGAATAAAAATTTTCAAACAACCAAAAGCTTAAATGATAATGGACCACGGACATTTTAAAGGACATTATACGCACACACCTGGACAAAAAGCAAAATCAACTAACAAAAGTAAATATATCCTACGAATTACAAAATTACGAAACCGTATACTGCTGCATATCATATATTCCCATCACCATAAAAATAACCAACATTTGGCAAAAACTGGTAACAAAATATGACATTCCAGTTAATACCAAATTTATTCATAAACCAGGCACAAAACTGAGGTCTATACTATGTAAAAACTATACTGGCAAACACCACACCAACATTATTTATAAAATACAATGTGATAACTGCCCGACTTCAAAATTGGAGAAACAAGTAGAAAAATAGAAATCAGATTCAAAGAACATTAAAAGACACCTTCACACGTTTTCAAACCCTGCAAATCAAATAAACACAACATAACCAAAGAAAGCACCCAAATATTAAATAAAGAAACAAACTTAAACAAACGCAAAATTAAAAAGCCTTACTTATACGACAACTGATGCCCGAAATAAACGAATACAAAGGAACACCTTTACACCTATATTAATAAATATAATCAAACATTTAGGCTCGCTCTCTACATTCCTCTTTTTTTCCTTTGTGAGCCTGACGATAACCGAAGAAGGTCGAAACGTTCGCTGTTCGCTCCTCTACATAAATTTTTTTTAAAACCAAAACCAGCCGTTTATATATATATATATATTAAAGAAATAAACTTTCACTTTTTCCACTCGAGTAAGAATTTTGCGTAACAGAGTATTTGACAGGGAAACAAGCAGCGAAGCCAGCCTATAGGAAAGCGCTCATCAACAGTTAAATTAAAATACTCTAAACTCCAAATAAACTATTGTGATGAAGATAATAATATTTTCTGACACTGTTAACAATAAATAAAAAGTAGATGGTATTCACGCAAGCTTAAACTTTCATAAGTTTCCAGCAACAGCTCTAATTAGGATCTGTTTTCGTGAGAAAGGTGGCTCAGAAACGATATTTCTAGCAGCTCCATTCAAATACAAATTTCTTTGAACTTCAAAGCACATTTAAGATACTTCTGTACTTTTTATTTGCTTAATTGTGTTCTTAAAATCTGACATCAACGTACAGTGAAAGATCTGTGAAACATATTTCAAGATGTAAGGTCCAATACTGACTTTACAATCCTTCAGAAAAGTTGATTGAAATGGAAACTGTATTCATTGCCATCATACGAACACAGATACCTCAGCAGCTGTCATTAAAATTACTGATGATAAACTATTTCTTTATATTTTTCATGAATTCGTTTTAGTTTATACAGTATTGCTTTGATTCTAAACTTATCTTCTTTGCTCTTTGGAATAGTTCTAGTATATCTGTCCTCAGTTTGCGTTCCTATTTCTATTACTTGAATAACTTCTAACCCAAATGTATCTGAACACAGTTCATTAAAGGATCTCTGATAATTTTATTGTATTTTTTTAAATGCTATATTGGTATTTTCTGTATCTCTGTGTCAGCAAGTTAACTACCCTATCTTTTTGGTCTTTTTTCTCTTCTTCCAACTCGAACTTAAAAATTTCTCTAAAATCAATTGACTATTGCTATGATTTAATTTCTGTTTACACACTTACTGGTTCAGAGGGTATTGATCCATACTGTTTGAAACTTCAAATTCAACTCTTTTTACCTTATTATTAGGTACTTCCTCTAATACGTCAGTTCTTTTGTTCATTCTTTCCAGAAATTCAACACATCTTTTTTCTACTTTTTATTTTTTTCCAACTCTTTTTAGCTTCTTTTATCATTCATGGTGGACAAAACTAGTGTACGTCCTCTCTCTGACGGTAATAATTTTATGTTCAAAAGATGTCAAATTGGTGCACTGACAAACAAATATGTCCTTCACAAAGGTCACATCCTCTCACCTGGCTCTTACTATTACCACGTTTTTTGTATCGCCCGTTTTTTGGAACAGCAGCAAGTTTTTGGATTTACAACGTTAAAATTAGGGGGTTGATTCCCTTCTGTGGGCACAGAAGATAGCTGGATGTGGCTTTATTATAACAAAACACACACACAGAGATTTCTGATAAAAATATGATGTATCTAAATATTTATATTGGTGCCAGAATCATCCGCTGTTCGCAAATTTTTCCGAGTCTCATCCTTGTCATTTTTCTTTGCTAGTGATATTATAAACTTTTGCTTCCTTTCACATCAGTTTTACTTTCAGTAGTAACCTACATTCTTCCCCTTACTTAATTATTCTTTAATTTTTTCAGCAATTTATGCAATAAATCAGTTATCAGTTATTTATGATCTATCAAAGACAAAGCTGTGAAATAGAAGTAATAAAATATGTTAAACTTGAAAATTAAATTGATCCAACGTTTCCATTTTTCACATAATAAACAGTTAACCTGAAAATGATCTAGGAAGATAAAAACATTGCTCTCTGCCGTTCTGAGATACATAGAAAATATTAAGATTTTAATTACTTCAATAAAATAAGTAAAAAAAATGCAAAACATTTCATTATTATAATAAAAACTAACACGATTCAAGTTTCCGTATTCGTTTGTACATCTTAATAGTAATTCACCAGTTTCAATGAATTTATTTCAACGTAGAAAGTTGAAAAATTGTATATATGTAAACATTTACGATAATTTGATTGCTCTGCTAAATCGTATGATATTCACTGTTTAATGTTTCATTCTGCCTTTGCTTTTTTTATTTTTCCCGATTTATAAATATCTTCAACATTCAGATTGTTTTAAACTTTCTATTGTTTTTTTAATGTTATACATGACTCAAATAAAAAAGTGAACCGTACTCAAACATTTTATTGACACACAAGCTATTTTTGCTTAAACGTGTAATATAAACCACTGCACTCTGTTAATTAGCTCTGGTTTTTTCAAAGATCCAACCTTGTTTTCTTATAACAAAGCGAGCTTGTGGTTATTTCCTGTTTTCACCAAAATGGGGCAGGTTTTGTTGAAACACAAACTGACCTTGTCCCTGGCCAAGTACAAGACACTAGAGCTTGTTCGACAGAATATCATTTACTGTTTTTGTTTTAGACATGCTTAATGAGATGTACAGTGTTAAGCTATTTCCAGCCCTCAACGTTACCTCTAGGGTTTCACATGTTGTAAATAACAACAAAAATGACATTACTTTAAATACCTTATATTTAAATAAAATATAACATAAATTAGTAGCATCTATTCTATTTATTATCCACATACTTGTGTAAGCATCTGGCTTGCAGTGAGTAAAAAGAAAGTTAAAACCTTACAGAGAGAAAATATAGCTCTGCTAGGGCGTTTTTAGTAAATCAGCTGCATAAGTATCAGAAACTAAAATACTTCTCATGGTATAAACAAAAATACAAATTTGTAGTTCGATATGTACTTGTTCAAAAGTAATTTAGTGATATTTGAGTTTGCTGCTTTGATTTAATTATAAATATTTAAATTCAAAATGATTAAAAATGGTTTTATTAGTAGTGTTGTCCACATCAGGTTACTCGATGATTACGATAATGTGAAGTTCAAAATAAGAAAATATCTTGATAAACTACACTAAGGTTGAACCGCTACAAGTTTTTTTTACGTGTACTACATGTCTATATAAAACAGTTCAGACTGTTTTCTATATTATTACTTGATCTTTATACATATGATTAGCTACCGTCAACCCAATTCTCTTGGTTTGTTAGTTCTCTCGTGCTCAAAGTAATTTCATGATATAAGAATACAACTTAATGTGGTAGTGCTACGGATTTACAGACATTGGACCAAATGTCAAATAAATTACTAAACCTGATTTCATTTACATTTCGTAGATCATTATAATTAGCTTAGGGTTAATTTAGAAAATTAATATCATTTTTATCTTTAGTTGAAGTCATCGTTCATACCACGTGGAAAAGCGCTGGTTCTGGTCATCGAGTGCAGACGTGTGTTTTTGAGCTCCGTAATTTGCTACTGCTTATATTTTGCTAAGCCTCGTTTTTTGAATATTAATTGTTTCTTGTGTTACTAATTGTTTTTGCTGTTTATTCGCCGTGTGGTAGCGATGTCTTCTAATGACGTTGATGTGCTTGATGTTATGCGACGTACTGTTTTTGTTGAATGTTCTAATGCCAGCCATGGTAAAGTTATCCATGCAGTTTGTTCAACTTTTGGAGCGGCTTCAGTAAATTCAGTTGTTCCATGACCGGGTGGCTATGAGGTTGTTGTTTTTTTTAACTGCTGATGTCGATATGGTGACTGATTCTGGTTTATTGGTTAATGGAGAGCATTGCTTCACGAATGGGGTTACCAAACGTACAGTTACTGTTTCTTTCATGGATGTACCTGAGTATATCGACGATGCTGTACTTTTACAGAAGTTGAAGGACTTTGAATGTGAGGTTAAAAGTCCTCTTGTATGGAAACGGGACCAAGGTATTTATTTAGGTGTTCGCCATGTTCGTGTTTCGTTTAGTGACACATGTACATCTTTGCCATATGTTGTGGTTGTAATGCTTAAAGTAAAACATGACCGTCAAATGAAAGTGTGTAATTTGTGTTTGAGTGCGGATCATCTGTATAGAGATTGTCCCCAATTAATATGCAGGAACTGTCATGAGCAAGGTCACGTGCGTCATCGTTGTCCTGAGCTTGGGGTTTCCCTACCTCTTCCTCGCGATAGTGCTGTAGTGGCTCAGGCCCCTATTGAAAGTGTACTCTCAATTAGGGGTGATCGACCAACTGACGTTCCACGACAAACAATGGAGGTTCCTCTCCCGATGAAAGAGGTGGCTACCCATAGTGTCTTACAGGACAAGTCTTTTCGTCGTTCGACTGTCTATAAAGGTGCGAGGGAACGAGCTAAAAGTCAACCCTCTGTTGGACGCTGACATTTGGACGGCCACTTTCCGCCCTTACAGGTTCGAGGTGAGTCTGCCACCAGTGCTGTTGTGGAACCTGTTTCTCGCCGATGGAAATATGCTAGTGTGGTGGCGATGGACAGTGCTGAGACCACGAAGAAAAGTGGTGGACGGAAACGTTTATCGTACCTGACAGTAGTGCGTCTCTCTAAGGCGAAGCCTAAGACTGTGTCTCAACAGTAGTTACCTATTTGCTAATTTTCTTCTACTTTTTGGTGTCATTATGATATTGTTCACGTGAATAATGTACTTTTACATAGTGCATTTTCTACTACATGTTGATGTCTTTGTTCATATTTTGTACTAGATTAATTTGCCATGTTTTTTTATCTTAGCATGACCCAATCACTTGGGGCATAATGTCAGCAAATTTTCTTATTTCTTGGATTACTTTCTTACTAATTTTGATGTGAAACTTTTTTTACGAAAGATTTTATTGAAGTGGCTATTTTGTAACAGCGATATTTGAGTGGCAAAGTTACGCTTGATTTCTCGGAGGGGGTTGGTCGTGTGTTAACGTTAAGATTCACATATACGAATTTGTCCTTCAAATTGTTTATGCACCATGTGGTTTTTTCGTTAATTAGAATTTCCATTAGATGATTGTTCGGATACCTGTTATGTGCTTTATTAAGATAAAATATGTTCTTTTCAACAATTGAGTTTTCTTCTTTATTACAAGTGGTCCATTGTTTGCTTTGTTTTATTAATGTTTTTGGTGAATTTTGATTTAATACTTACCGCTAATTATTACTTCTTTTATATCTTCTAACACATTTTATACCTTTTATGTAATATTTTAACAAGGTGGTATCTTCCAATGTTTTCTTTCCATATGCTAATTATTTAACTAGTGTTTTATTTGATGTATTTTTGTTTATACCCTCTCTTTGAGGTGGGATGAGTAAAGAGAGAAAAAAAAAGCCGGTTTTCGTCCGATCACCGAAGCTAAGATACGTCGGGCCCGGTTAGCACTTGGGAGGGTGACCACCTGGAAATACCGGGTGATGATGACATTTGGCCAAGCATGTTAAGGCGTGCGACTCATAATCTGAGGATCGCGGGTTCGCAATCCCGTCGCGCCAAACATGCTCGCCCTTTCAGCGTTATAATGTTACGGTCAATCCCACTATTCGTTGGTAAAAGAGTAGCCAAAGAGTTGGTGGCGATGACTAGCTGCCTACCCCCTAGTCTTACACTGTTAAATTAGGGACGGCTAGCACAGATAGCCCTCGAGTAGCTTTGTGCGAAATTCAAAAACAAACAAACATTAGTTAAGTCAATTTGGAACTATGTTTTATAAATTCTTTTACCATAAATAACAATTCCACTGTATCGTGGAGATATATTTCGATTATGTAATCGACAACTTTATTTATTAATTGATTAGATTTTAGTTTTCATGTGAATTCTATAAATAATGTGTGTAGGTTTTTGCAGAAGTTTTTCTTCACGTCATATCATGTCTGTAATGTTAAAGACCTGGAAAGATCAATCCGATGAGAAAGATCAGTTTGAATCACATTCTGAATATAGATCTGATTATTTTTCACTCTACACATTTAAAAAATATTCAATGATGACAGAATATAGCATTTTATTAAAATTTTGTTCGCTTATGTAAAAACTACTTGAAAGTTTTCATTGCTTTTTTAAACAAATAAAATTGTTAAAGTCATTGTAAAGGAAAAACAATTACGAGATCAACGATCTGGACTAACAACCAATTTTGGGACTTTTATTTGCCACTTAGCAGATCCTCGATAGCACAAGATAATCTGTATTAATAGCTACTTTTACAATAGTTGAGCTACGAAAACTTAATTGTTCTATTAATAGAGTGTTTATTATTACTATTATTCTGAGGTAACAAATTCAGAAGATCATATTTTAATTCAACAAAATAACATCAAAACTAATACGATTGAAATGAAGAAACATGTATATATATATATATATATATTCAAAAGCGTAGTATCAGTACTTATATTTGTTTATTCATCACTGGAAGTTAACTGTTATAGATGGCTGAAACCAGTTGTCATAGCATTTTCTTAAATACATATTCCTCCAGTGCACCTCTCAGTTGAAAGTATTTAGTGAATGGTAATCAAAAGGCTCCATCCAATTTAGAGGTAATAATTGGGGAGTGAGATATCACGTGATTTTACAGTTCCAGAGAACCAAAAAGCGGAAAGTTCCATGATGTACTATTAGAGGAGAATAGTTCCAAGGTACGTTTCTAGGGCGGTAAGTGATGTGGTTATTACCAGCTTAATTTATAATCTATTTTTCGTATTAACATTAAACATTCAACCTCTAGATATATAAATCGCATTAAAACATTAAGTAAAGTTATATAGCCAAGATAAAACAAACAGAACCATTGCGTATTCAATTTTTAATAACAAAAAAATGTTTAAATAAGTAAAATTATTATTCTGTTTCATCGAACTGTGTTATTGTTTGACTGTTGCAAATTGAAGTTAATTCACAATCTATGTATTCCCCAGCTGAAACAGCGGTAAGTCTTCGAATTTACAACACTAGAATAGCGGTTTGATTCCTGTCGGTGGACACAACATATGGCTCGATGTGTCTTTGCTGTAAAATAAAAAAAAAACCCACTTAACAGTTTAATAGGCCTAAAAACATTTATGTATACATATTTTGTCCGAGTTATATAAACTATGAGTAATATAGTATATTGCAACTCAAAATATGTTGTAATAAGATTTATTGTTTGTTTGTTTAGAATTAAGCACAAAGCTACACACTGGGTTCTCTGTGCTCTGCTCACCACGGGTATCGAAACCCAGTTTTTAGCGCCGTGGAGGGCGATTTATTATGACTTAGATGTTTTCAATATTATTACCTGCGAAAATAATGTTTTTATTACAGTTTAACTATGTGTTTAGTCTCTTTCAAGCTGAAACATATATCAGTTTAACTTAAATACATTTAGTGGACTATTCTCCATATTAATGCAAAACATCATTATCCAGCTACATATCATATAAGAACATTAACTATAATTGCAAGTATAATGAAACTCGGGCGTGCTATTGTGTATTCAGTTTGTCAAATGTTGTTTTATACATAAATTGTCCAAACTATGGATATTACCACTTATATCATATGAACTAAAAGTGCCACAATAGATCTAAATGGAAAGTAAACACTGCAACCGGCATGTACTTCCTACGTAACTCAGCTTTCGTTTTTCTGAATTTACCCTATTGTTATTAAACTTTATATGAACGTTTTGCTCCGACTAAACGTAGTGAGGATGCAATTATTTTCTTCAAATGTCGCTAGCACAAATCACAGTGGGGATTTGTAAAGCACGATTCATTCCAGAAATAGCGATCCAATGATAATGCAAAGTGGTTTTACTCTAATGTTTTTCGGCATAATAATTCCACACGAGTGATACTACAAAGTACTTCAGTTCAATATGGAAATTATTTTCTGCACTTGTTGAGTATTCATCAAATTCTCCATCCAGGATAGGCCCTCATCTACAAGATATGATGTCATTTATTTATAGCTCTAATAGTTAACTAAAAAGGTATGTTTTAAACAACTTCCCAAGATTCATCCAGATGCTGGTTTCAAAATGATAACAATATAAGGAGTAATGAAATTTGTGTTACAATATCTTCTTTGTTTATCAAAGTTCTAGTTTCGAAGTTAAGCAGTACGTACATATAATAAGAGAATGATAAAAGGTGTAACAGAATACTTAGGGAATTTCAAGAATTTCTCTAATTTATAGCTCTTCCCTTTTAAGGATTAATGTTACCATCTCACCTGGCATTCTCTTTATTTGGACAACTGAACTTTCCATGCTATTTTCTTGTTAGATGAGTCACAGCTTAAATTTCTTTGCAAACTCTAGGAATTAATGGACATGTCTCTTCAAGTTGGTTAAAACATTTATGACAGGCATTTGTATGTGCAAAAAGAATGTTGTTTGACATGATCTTTAATTTTAACACTTACTAACGCTTTATGTTATACATTAATTTTTACTTTGCATTTCAAAAGATAATAGGTAAGTAAGCTAAATATTTAGTATATAGATAAAACTATCTTCATATAACAATTGATATAGAGGTTTTACAGCTTAAGCGCCAATAAAATACTAGAAAACAAGTGATGCTCATTGTAGTGATGGAAATACGATAAGTTATAACACGATGCGTTATCTTTCACTCTAATCAAACAACCACAAAGTTGAGCAGCTCAAGATAATCCTCAAGTGTTCAAAAAAATTAAATTCACTACCCCATCAAATCGTCAGGTAATAATCTATTTTCCAATAATTCTAGGTTTACAATGAAAGATAGTTTGCTTGTGATCAAATTAAAATCTTGATTTTCAGAGTATAAAAATTTGTTACTCTTGATAGTTTTTATGTCAGGTAGGAAATCTTTCTTAAGTGGCAAAGTGCCAGAAAGCGTCATTTTGTAACCTTCTGTAATAATTTAGTTAGTTAGTTAGTTATCACCATTAGATTCCATCTAGAAACATAGGGCCGCAATCGCTTGCGGATTCTTCAACAGGTATTTAAGTGAGCAGGTTGTTAGCCCTCTTCACCGAGCCGTCCCTAATTTAGCAGTGTAAGACCAGAGGGAAGGCAGCTAGTCATCACCACCCACCGCCAACTCTTGGGCTACGAATAGTGGGATTGACCGTCACATTATAACGTCCTCACGGCTGGGAGGGCGAGCATGTTTGACGCGACGCGGGCGCGAACCCGCGACCCTCAGATTACGAGTCGCACGCCTTACGCGCTAGGCCATGCCAGGCCTCTGTAATAATTTATGTTCGAGTAATCCCAAAACTCAAAATGATTGCGATAAATACTATAATAAACTTCAAGCAACACGTTCAGCATTTTTTACTCTTGGAAACTCTGTTGTCCATCACCGGGATAAATCTTGGGAAGTTGTTTAAAATATACCTTTTTGGTTAACTATTAGAGCTATAAATAAATAATATCATGTCTTGCAGATGTGAACTCATCCTAGAGATCGGAAAAATTGACAGATACTCAACCTCTGAAGAATATGATTATGTTTAATCATTGATTTATAATAAAAGGTGCTTTTCTCGGTCCACAAAATTCTTTGAAAGATAATGCCATTAGCAATCACTTAGAGTTGTGAAAGACTTGATAAACTCATTTTTCTGAGCACTAAGGTCGAAGTTCAGTGACGTTATAGATCCGTTCATCAAGGCCCGGCATGGCCAAGCGCGTAAGGCGCGCGACTCGTAATCCGAGGGTCGCGGGTTCGAGTCCCTATCACATCAGGCATGCTCGCTCTTTGAGTCGTGAGGGCGTTATAATGTGACGATAAATCCCACTATTCGTTGGTAAAAGAGTAGCCCAAGAGTTGGCGGTGGGTGGTGATGACTAGCTGCCTTCCCTCTAGTCTTACACTGCTAAATTAGGGACGGCTAGCACAGATAGCCCTCGAGTAGCTTTGTGCGAAATTCCAACAAAACAAAAAAACAAACCGTTCGTCAAACTGTTAGGATAAAAATAATTTTCTTTTCTTTTAAAACATGTTTTACATGAATAGCACAGTATATTAAATGTGATATAGGAATATGTAGAATAATTGTGTACAAAATGATATTAGTCATGTATAAACTAAATTAAAACTGTACGAACTTGCATACTCAGCTGAACACTTTTGTAGTAGTAGTCGTGTAGAATTATTGTTATGTCGAATAACATTAGTGTAGGACTAGACTTTGCATTATCATGTAATCACCATTCCTGGAATGAACTATGCTTTACAACTCCCCACTGTTATATTGTCAGTAACAGTGCCATTTAAAGAAATTTTGAACATAGCAATGTTACAGTTTCGAAGTTTAAATTAAAAGTTCTATAAAAATTCATAGAATTGTCATATCCTATCCAATGGCATGATAAAGATAACATCGTGAGTGTTACAATAAAAGAAGACAGTATCATATGTGGCAGTTTATTGAACGACAAAGAGAACAGAAGACAAACAGAAGTCAACAGAAGACGTACAGATGTGTCCTAACTAGTTTCTCTAATATCAGGACTTCTTGTAATTCTTCTTTATATGTGGTATGTGCTACTATTTATTTTGTGCTCTGTGTTTAATATAGTAAAGGTGATTTTGAAACGTTTACTCAGCTAATTGGATTTATCGTGCAGTAAACCATTCATTTATTTAAGGAAGATGGTGGGTGTCACTATATTTTGTTGTAGTGAAATGTTCAAATAGTGTTTAATAATTAAAATATAAGATCCGGTGAAAAATTAAAACAGAATTATAGAGCACATGTTGAATTGAATGTAGTCGTATAATGCAGTCGTGCTTAAGCATGCAACTTCAATTCATGTTTTTACGTGATGTGTAACTAAATTTTGATTATTTTATCCAACTATTGAAAATTGTCTTCTAAATAGACTGTAAGTTAATCTAATACATTTATGAATAACGTTTTAAAAAATGATAGATTTAATGCAATTGTATTGTTTATACATGTATATTGTACATACTGTATTGCTTTAGTTTTATATGATTCAGACGAAAATAAAAACAATTTGAACATTTTACTCGTAAGACGACACAAAATGTTTTTCGTTTTTTTTTCAAATCTGTCTCTCCCCTGAGACTGTAGTAAGTCTACGAATTTATAACTATCCAATCAGGGGCTCAATTCGCCTCGGTGGACTCAGCAGATAGCCAGCCCTAAGTGGCTTTGCTATAATAAAACACACACTCGGTGGACACAATAGAGAGCTCGATGTGGCTCTGCTTTTAGAGAAACACACACTTTACAGATCTACATAAAATGTGCTTTATGCTAATGTAGAGAAATATAATTATGTAGATTTTGAATATTATACGTTAATACGAAAACAGTCCATTCCAGTGATATGTTGTACATTGTAAATTTAATAAATATATATATAACGAAAAATAACAACTTTAATCACTGAAACACTTTGTTATTACAAAAGGAATACACAATTGTACTATTACATTTTATTTGAACATAGAACTTTAATTTATGCTTTAATATGTAGAATCTCAATTTGTTTTTATCTTAATACGAGAAATAGACTTCTATCTAGGTTGTAAGTTGAAGTAGGGGCTGACATTTAATATTGAATACTTGTTGGTGGAAGTTCAATCATTTTTTTTATATAAGTGTATTTCCTAGCTGCTGCGTTTCTTACGATGGACTAGCGAATTCCACTCCATGCGTGTGTATATGTGTGATATCAGAATGACACGAAACTAAGCAAATGGATATTGTGCTGGCGTTATCACATGTACAGTACTCCCGTTTAAAATGATGTTTCTGCTCACAACATGTTATAGACTTAGTCTCTTGGATTCACTATATCTCTTCAGCTTATCATTATCACGACTTCAGAAGGTTATATAAAGCTTTGCAGCTTTGGAAACTGAATTTATTAGCAGGTCGTTGCACTATGTGCTACTGGCATCAAACTGCTAGCCAGTTAATTGTAAGCCAAAGCATTTTCTCTACAAGCATGAAAAGAAAAAAAAATGCATTTGGAAGACCAACTCAAAGAGACAGATCAGTTTATCCATAGAAACCACATTTACAGAAAACAAGCAAATGCTACAATTATTCAGAAATAGACTCACAAGCTCCTACGATTCGTATAAGAGTACTTACTTTACAAATATGTCTATATCAAAAATTCTGTTCAATGCTCGGCTTACAATTAGCTCCTTAATAAAGCTCGTATAACCAAAATTCAGCCAGCGCCATCTTCATCAGGCAAGAGAACCAATAAGAAGAAACGCACCATTGTCAGTGTGCTTCTACTTGAGATCCATAAACTATGGAAAGCTGATTAAATTAATAATAAGTCAAATATTTATATTGAATTGTGTTTTCAAAGATTAATAAAAAATTAATTTATTGCATACTAACTAGTTTCCAAACATCTTGACGAAACTTATTAATTCTATTTACTTATTATAAATATTGGAATTTAAGTTTAAAAAATTCACATTAAACGTCAATCCTCTGGAGTATAATGATGATCAATCACTCACGTCTTCCAACATCATATAATTATCCATTCCTAGCAGCACAGGCCCGGCATGTCCAGGTAGTTAAGTCACTCGATTCGTAATCTACGGGTCGTGGGTTTGAATCCCCGTCACACCAAACAAGCTCGTCCTTTCAGCCGTGGGGCGTTATAATGTGACGGTTAATCCCATTATTCGTTGGTAAAAGAGTAGCCCAAGAGTTGGTGGTGGGTAGTGATGACTATCCTTCCCTCTAGTCTTACACTGTTAAATTAGGGACGGCTAGCGCAGATAGCCCTCATGTAGCTTTGCGCGAAATTTCAACCAAACCAAACCTAGCAGCACAGTTTGGGACTATCCGTTCTCTATCGCCATTTTGTTGAGCCATGAGGACGCTTTCTGTCTCAGTATCAAAAGATACCCCTGCCCCCGCTGGGCAGCACTCTTTGATCTTTACTGACCGAGATGATTTTTTATGTGGTAAATGAGAATGTTAACTACAAAAGTTAGAAAACTAATTATTAACTGGGCTAAACTGCAGGTTTATTCATGTACATGGATTGCTCTAGTAATGTAAATATTCTCTAAAAACAGTATTTGAACTGTTTATTCGCAACTATTTCCTACTCTCTAACTATCTTTTCTGGTTTCAATCATTGCTGTAGATCGTGACTAAAAAACTTATACAGGTTTTTAGGATCGGTTATTGAGAATGATCTAGTCCATATCGATATTCGATACTTTCTACATTAGATTTTTAATATTTAAAGATCAAAATCCATATCATTTGTAAAACATGATATTATGGAGAATATACTTCAGAATCTATACAAATGATACCATGACTCCAATATCACCATCAGAAGACGAAATTCAAACTTTCACTGTTGTATAAGACTTATTTTTTTTATTCTTAAATCAGGGTTCAGACTAGAAAGAACAGTACAATTATGGAATAAGTGCTTGAAAGACTATCACAATACAAGAGCTTCACCACACGTTATTGAGAGAAATTTGAAGTCTTACCGTATATAACCTTAGAAATATTATTTTGATTTTCCTAACCTAAAAACCGATGCAGTTCGTACCCTGTGTATTATAGAAAAATACACTACACGAGAATAGTTTTTGTTTATTTCTTTAAGAGCAAAACCACATTGGGATATCATAGCGTTGTAAGTCCGTAGGCTTATCACTGCTCCATCGGCGGCCGAGCATTTAATATACTCGTACAGCATAAATTCGATTTCCCTTAAGCTTACTTCATATTAAGATGACAGTTGTCAGTTTTGAAGTGATTGCTGATTTACTTATTTATTACTTCTATTAAATAATTCATCGATGTTTAAATTTATTTATAACATGTATGTTGTTTTTCATTACAATGAAACTATGATTTTAATTTTACTCAAATGTATTTCTATTCTTTTTAACTTTAATAGGATGGACTGGTTACATAAGTATTTGTGTTGGGATAAATACAAACTAAACAGCAAAGTTGACAAGTTCTTAATGTCAGTCCTTTTGTTATAAGGTGCATTTCCAGAAATCATAGTTCCATTATAGTTTGCTTTTCTACCATACATTTCATTCACCAAACACTTCATTTTTCAGTAGCTCAGAAATGAAGGTAACGTAGCTGAATGATTATCCTATTCATGTAAATATTTTAGTGAATGCACAACCAAATGATCCTTATTGGTACAGCGGTATGTCTGCAGACTTACAGCGGTAGAAAATGGTTTAAGTATCTGTGGTGAGCAGAGTATAAATAGCCCAATGTGTGGCTTTGTGCTTAACTTCCAACACAGGAAACAGAATGATTAGTCAGTCCCTCATTGGCATAACGAAATGTCTGTGAACTCACACTGCTGGAAACCAGGTTTCGATAGCACGTGGTGATAAGAGCACAGATAACCTATCTTGTAGCACAAATATATTTTGTGTGTTAGTGGCGTGCTTCACGTTATTGCACTAAACTTTGCAAGTGCAATTTTATCACAAAAATATATAATAAGTTAATTTCGAAAATGTACGTGTAACTTCAGAGCAAATTTCTACAATAAAAATGACATTTTCTTGTAAAACAAAACAAAAAATTTGTTTATTCTTTATTAAGCTTTAGCTTTTGAACACATACCAAAACGTTATTTTTATTATTAAAGTTCATTTTTGTGCTCTTTTAATTTTCTCTTACCTCTGCACAGCTATGACTTCACAACTGTAACATAACCTAAACACGGCCCAGCATGACCAGGTTGGTTAAGGCGTTCGACTTGTAATCTGAGGGTCGTGGGTTCTAATGTCTGTCGCCCCAAACATGGGGGCGTTATAACGTGACGGTCAATTCCACTATTCGTTGGTAAAAGAGTAGTCCAAAAGTTGGCGGTGGGTGGTGATGACTAGCTGCCTTCCCTGTAGTCTTACACTGCTAAAGTAGGGACGGCTAGCGCAGATAGCTCTTGTGTAGCTTTGCGCGAAATTAAAACACAAAACATAACCTAAGCCTACAATAAGTGGAAGAATATCTATCCAGCATGTTGTGTTTATAGTGAGTGTGCAGTGTCTCTGAAATCATTTAATCAGTGATACTTTATTTTCACTTATATCAGCTGTTCAATAACACTGCAATATATCACTGCTACTTAAACGTGTTATTGTCCCAGAAATATATTTAATGGTGCGTTTTCTTGAAAATAACTCACATGCCTCAATTATGTCAGTCCTGGTTACGCAATAGCCTTGGTTTTGATTTTGATTATGAGCTGTCAGCTTCATATTAATGGAAATGAATACGATATTTTTATCAACAATATTTTTCTTGTTTCATTCCTATCAATTATTTTTAAATTAAGAGCACTTACTCATGTTTGTTATATAAAAAATTTGCCACAAGCAGTTCAACCATTTTTTCTCTCATAATTTTGTCAAACTATAGATTTCTTCTTGCTTTATTTTTGTTTGGTTTTCATTTTGTTTTTAATTTTGAAATATTCACACATTAGGTTTGGTGTATTTGACTTTAACCACAAAGCTACAGAATAAGTTATATGTGCTCTGCCTACCACGGGTATTAAAACCCGGTTTCTAGTTTTGCAAGTCCGCAGACTGTGTCACTGGGGGGCTTCTCATGTAGTCTCTCTCTGTCTCGTTACTTTAAAAATCTTTATTTTCGGATTTTAAAGAAGATTATTTTCTTCTTCTTTTTTTTAAATTTACCTAACAGACTTAATGACTTTTATTTTATTTCAGGATTTTAACGCAAAATATTTGCTATAACATCACATGTCCTGTCGCACTTCCATCTTATGAACACCCAGGATCAATTGCAGTTTTATTTTATAACAAACTCTTTAGATCGATCCTAGAATTAGTGATATTATGATCTAACTGATCTCCCAAAACGTTGAACTAAAATCTCTTAATATCTTCTGCAAACAAAATTAATAATTGTATGTAACAATTGTTGCAGTAAATAGCATCAGTTTTATCAAGATTATTTTCTAGTCTATTATTACCAATAAATAACTTTTAAAAAGTTTCATATGGTAATAAAATATATTTTCTTTAGTAACAATTTTTCTAACTTTCATTTGTACTTTGTACTATTCATCGCTCTGATTTATTTTACTTCCGCGAGTTCAAGATTGCGGTATTTAACCTTGTCTTAATTTTAGTTCTATCTTCTGTTTTAAGGCTCATATTTGGATTAAAAGTTAGTAAAAAGAAAATGTTTCTTCTTTTGGTTTTGTCCATATTATTTTACGTGTACTACCAATCGTCGTTTTGTCATATATAAATTTAATGGGATTGCATTAACCGAAGTTTACATAGAATACACGTTATATACAAATTTTCATAACTGCAACCGAGCACAATTTTTGTCCTATCTGTGAAAATGTTTTACATTAGATTTTACGCAGACAACAAACTAAATTTATTTTATAATAAATTTGACTGGATAATTATTTATTATTTTGCTTATAAAGTTTTGGCATTTATAACACTACCAAAAAGATGGACATATTTAGACTAAACTCACATGAATGTAACATACTTTTATTAGCCATCTGGATGTTACTGATATTTCATTTCAATCAATGAGGATTTAATAATGTAATCTCCTTAAGGAGATTCTAGCCTGAGTAGCTTTCTAGTAATTATTGCTGCTACATTTGAGATTACGATGAAGATTACATCGTAAACGAAAAGTCTTATGAATTATAATGTTGAGAAACATCATACAAATGATTATTAAAAGGTAAGTCTTCAACTACTAATTCTCTGCTTTTTAAATACACGTCGTAACTGTCATGTCGAGCCTGGGAATAAATTATTATGAAATGGATTGGATTTCGGAACTATATTTAGTGATAAAAATAAATTTTACTATATTTTTGTTTGGTTGGAATTAAGCACAAAGCTACACAATGGGCTATCTGTGCTCTGCTCACCACGGGTATCGAAACCTGATTTCTAGCGGTATGAGTTCGCAGACGTATCGCTGTGCCACTGGGTGGCAAATGTTACTGTATACGTTGCTGATCTCATTAGACAGTGTTTATTTTATCACACCTCAAGAGATAATAATGTACCATTATTTTAAAGTAATTTTAGATTTCTTATTGAGTGTTATTCATACCGTGTTTTCACTTTTGTGGCTTTAAGAAAATGAAAGAGGCATTAGAAACATTGGAACTTATAGTGCACCGTATGGTAACATAAAATATGATTATATGAAATTCCTCTGATAGATTGTTTAAGCAGAATACTCATGATGAAACTTTGTAGAATGGACGGCAACTGCCTAATGCCGTCCATTCTATAAAGTTTCATTATGAAATTCCTTATTTACGAATTATCAATACCATCACGGCCGTGAGCTGAACGATATAATAAATATAGGTAAATATCGATGCCGTCGTGATTACAGGCCAATAAGACAACACTGTAATATTTGGACTTTGAATGACTTTTAAATTAGATTCTTTATGATGTTTTCTATAATATCTAGAACGTACTACTTTGAGAATGTAACATGGGACAAATAAATAATTCAGATGTCTAACAACTATAGATCTATACAACTATACATCGATTCAAAAATTCGTTGTTTCAATTCATTTCTACTCTTCAAGTTTATCGTGTACGACTTCGACCACATTTCTCTTCATTTTAAATCTTTACTTAGATTCAAATCGGTTTGAATGATTTTTGTTCGAAAATTCCTTTCCATAATATTTAACCTGCCTGGTTGATCTTTGTGTGAAATTTATTAGTTTCACCTAATTATAGCAATTTTTTCTGCTGTTTACAGATTCCTTTTAACTCTGGTTTTATATTTCATTTCTTTAATCCCGGGGATTTAATTTTATATTTAATTATAAGGAATTTCTTTACAACGTTTTATGATAATGAAATATGCTGCTACACTAATGCTAAGTCAAACACGATCCGTATCGAAGGCATCTTGAGTACATAAGAAAGAATAAACCTTCCAGCATGATAAGATGTCCCAATAACAAGTTTAAAGAGAACGAACAGAATAAATATATCATAAAATAGCAAAACTAGGTAGTTCTTGTTTCTTAAGTTTGTTTTTTCAAAGTGGCTGAAGTTCACGTAAAATTAGGAACCCATGTGTCAAGTTCTGAAAGATGGTAAACTTGTGTAGCCTTCTTCACAGTTTCCTGCTAGCTTCGCCTACTACACGGTTTCTTCAACCAGCTGCTTTATTTAGCAAGGTTTGCTAGCTGGACTAGTTCACTCAACGAGATACTTTGTGCCTTATCTCCGAAACAGCCGGTCTATACGTTAGTTGGTTCTTTATATAATCAAGTAGCTCTTAGTAATTCAGGCTATTTCAAAGAAAATAAATAATATTTTCTCTGGAAAAAAAAAAAAACAATTTTAAACTTTTTCGCGAAGGCGTATTATAAGAGGGCCTTATTTAGATACAATAATAACGAAAAACACGTGCCATTCTGAGATGCAGAATATAGTGAATCGTTTATTTAAAACAGTCTAATGTTTGAGCTAAAGTCTGTTTAAGTAGAAATACTTTTCTGACTTAAACAGTTAACAACTATCGTGCGTCTCTTTTTCATTATTTTTAACTCTCTTTTTTCGCGTTTTTCTATTTGGCCTTATTAGTTTTTGAATCATAACCGTTTGAAAGTCTGAATACAATCTAAAAAACCTTTTTCAGTTCAACGTCCAATAATTTCAAACGATGCAATATGACATTTCTTAAAATTTACTGGCCAACTAATTAGGTAAAACAATATTCTAATTTTGCTATTTAACAACAATATCAACTTTACTCCTCTTGATTAGCAAGAAAGCACAGTGAATTAAAATCATAGTACGCTCTGAGGTATTCAGCACGTTAAAAATAGGAACTACCTACAAGAAATTGTTCCCATTAGCTTTCGTAAAACAGTTGTGTTTTTTTAAACTCATAGCTCAAAGATCTTTTATCGCTTAAATAAGCAAATCGAAAATTCAATGCAACAAAAATTTTCAGTACGTTGTTTAGATTACATGGTTCTTTGTGACGTTAATTTCCAAGAATGTTTCAATGCATATAACACTTGTGACTGTATCAGTATATGAGCATAACTGAGAGAGTTTGTAAGATTTCTTTTTGCAGACTCAACTCATTTACATATAAAATGAAGGAAGCGAAGTCTTTTCTGGATTACCGAAACCCGCAGGTTCTGAAAACAAAGGAGAATCATTAGCTGTTTTAACGTTTTATGTTTGGTCCAATTCATATCCTTGAGCACGATCCGCTACCATTGAGGAACATTATAGTGTAGAGAGTGTGATCTAGACTACAGCCACTCATTCCTACTACATTCGGATTCTGAGCGAGATTACAAGCATTGTCTCTAAAGCTTTTCATTACCCAAACGAAACTATACTATATTCTATAGAAAACACTCAAATAACCTAAAGAATCAAATACACACACACACATACATTGATGTATATATTCATTTGTTTACAGAGTAAGGAGAAAATAACTTGCCCCAATTATTGGAAAATAATAGTTATTTGAATCTGTTATTTATTGGAAAGTATTTGTTTTTGGATATTTTCGTTATTAATGATATTTTGAGCTGTAATAGCAATGAGAGCTTAGACGATTTAGGCTAGTCCTAGGTCCACAGTCTAAGCTAGCAATGAAAAACAATTGTTTAAAGCAAAAGTTGATAATGAAAATAATATAAAATTAGACTAATATGAAGTATCCGACTTATGAAAAAAGTGGTTTATTAAAATTTATTATCGGAGCAGAGAGAGAGCATACAAATAAATCGATATAAATAATATTATTTATTTGTTTTTGAATTTCGCGCAAACCTAAACGGGAGCTATCTGCGTTAGCTGTCCCTAATTTAGTAATGTAAAACTAGAGGGAAGGCAGTTAGTCATAACCACCCACCGCCAACTCTTGGACTACTCTTTTACCAACGAAATGTAGATTGAGTGTAACATTATAATGCCCCCACGGCTTAAAAGGCGATTATGTTTAGTACCACCGAGATTCGAACCCGCGACCCTCAGATAACGTGTTGAGCGCCTTAACCACCTGGCCACGTCGGGCCTTTGTTGGTTTGAAGTTAAACACAAAGCAATACAATGGGCTATCTGTGTTCTGCCCACCACGGGTGTTGAAACTTGGATTCTACTATTGTAAGTCCGCAGACATACCGCTATGTCACTTGGGGACAATATTAGAAATTAACCAACACAACTAAAAAGTACTACGAAACACTATGTTAATCATTGCGAAGAGAATGAAATTAGTCGATAACATTTTAATACTATATTATTTTTGGGGCAAGCTACGTTTTCTTTGCCCTATATTTGAGTAAATTCATTTTAAGATTTTTACGTATTTCTTTATTATAACTGTTTTTATCGCACCGGCTTTATTTTCCGGTATGGATCAGAATGTTGTTCCAATTTTCTCAGATAAAAGTTTTCATCGATCTTAAAATTTCTAATATGAACTAAATTACTAAATTCCTGGCACTCCTTTATCCACACAGCGACCCAAAATAGTCGACTAATATGTCATGCCCTGATTTGCATTCGTTTTAGTCGGGTTTTAAACGAAGTCAGAATTTCCTCTACTTTTTAATCAGGGCTGTTTTTAATATTGAATATTTCAGACGAGAGAACGTTGGGATTCTATCTTATCATGTTTCATCCAGTTCCCAGTTTCCAGATCAATGTTTTCAGTAATGCAAAGTTAGATCATGCAGACGGCTCATTCGTCTTACGTCGAGCTTCTTTTGCTGAAAATCGATCATTTGAAATTTCGTGACATCATGCATGTGCAGTGTTCTGTGCTTATGTTTTTGGGTTTTATTTTTATTTTGTGAAGATGAGGGATTTAACTTCATAACATTCTCTTCAACAAGACTTTTGTTTGTTTGTGTTTGTTTATTTGATTATTCGTCCGTGCTTATTTATTGTTCCAAGTTGTGAAGTGAGTGACAAGCGGTTAAGTATTAAATTAACTATTTCTTAAATACAAAATAAATCAGCAAATAAGACGAATATTGATTTAATGATGGCATTAACAATAGATCTTTATATGAAAACAAAAACAATGAAATTGTGCTTTTCACTTATAAATCAATGAGAAACAGTAACATGGAACTCGTTTTAATCCGATTTTCTTCACTATCTACTGTTTTGACAAAGCAGGTATAAATCTATTTCACGTTATATGTTGCCACACATATGAATATTTAAAACTTAAGTCGAATATTTCTTTACATACGAGGTCTGTTCAGAAAATACGCGGACTGTTTGAATTGCGCGGCTCCAGTTGGTTCCAGGGGAATCCGCTTGGTGTCGCTAGGTTTGCACAGATCAGCTGATTACGACGCCATTTCCCGATTGCAGATATCTTCATTTGTGTATTAGCTACGCGGTTTTAAGTGAAGTGCGATTTTTTCGTTTGGCGGATTTCAGAATGAATGACCTGAAGGAGCAACGACTTGCTGTGAAATTTTGTGTTAAACTTGGAAAATCTGCGACTGAAACTTTTGCTATGCTTAATACGGCTTACGGTGATGTTGCTATGAATCGTACGGCATATTTCAAGTGGCATGAACGTTTTAAGGATGTTTGACAGTCCATTGAAGATGATGAGCGTCCTGGACGTCCTTCCACGTCAACTGACGACCCACACGTCGACAAAATCAACACCCTGGTGCGGGCAAATCGACATCTGACTGTCAGGGAGCTTGCTGAAGAGTGTGGGATATCAGTTGGATCTTGTTACGAGATTTTGACCGAAAAATTGAAGATGCACCGCGTTGCTGCGAAATTTGTGCCTCAGAACTCGTGAGTTTTTGGCCAAATACTCGATCACTGTTCTTCCCCACCCCCCCCTACTCACCTGACCTTGCTCCTTGCGATTTTTTCTTGTTCCCCAAACTCAAAAGACTTTTGAAAGGAAGAAGATTTGAGATGATTCCCGAGATTAAGGCAAATGCGACGTTACAAAAGAAGCGTACCAGGACTGTTTCAACAAGTGGAAACGCCGTTGGGATAAGTGTGTGCGTTGGGGAGGAGAGTACTTTGAAGGGGACCCAGACCTGTAACTTCTAAATAAAGTACATTTTGTTTTATGACGTCAGTCCGCGTATTTTTTGAACAGCCCTCGTATTCAATATATTAGAACTGCATTTTTTCCTATTTAAGTCTTCAAACCCCAAGTAAAAGGAACTCAAACATCCTGAATTATATGTAACATATATATAACTGCATATATTTTTTTCCGCAAGTTTAATCAGTTTAGAACATGTACTATGTTATGCTGCAAGATTCCATGTGTATCGAAAGATGGATGTTTTTATGTTTATTGTTGTTTTGAATTAAGCACAAAAGCTACACAATGGGCTATCTCTGCTCTGCCCAACACGGGTATCGAAACCCAGTTTTTTTCGTTGTAAGTCTGCAGACATACTGCTGAGCCACTGGGGAGCTCTTTAATTGTAAGCAAAATATTTCAAAAAATTATTAACCATAGATTTTTGAACTTCATTTTCAAAGATAAAGATTAGCTGTATAAAATCGAATTATACTTAGACACGTCTATCAAAATGGTCTAAGGTGTAAATGATATAAAAATTGACTGGGAAAATATATGCAAACGTCGTCAATTACAATAATTAAAGGAATTTATGCATTTTTAAATCAATATACATGCTGACTAATTATGTTACTGTTTTAAACCTCAGAAACTAGTTTCTGCGAAATAAGCCTAAAAGTTATAAAAAATACCAAATTATCTTTTGGTTTTATGCTCTAGTAGAGCTGATATACATTACAAAAATTAAACATTCCTTGAGTTGTACATCTTGAAAAGATTATTATTCTTTTCAGAGAAATACACACAGGTCTATTTTAATTTCACAGAGTGCAATTTAAACATCTATTATTGGGAGACGGCCCTGTATCTTCACTAAAGAATAACGTTGGATGGGCATTCAGTATTATCAAGGGAAGAAACTAGCTTTCCTCGTGTAACATGTCGTACGTTTTATGTATTTTTTTCTTTATCCAGAGAGAATAGAATCACATGTTTCTTCCTAGAAATACCAACTTCAAAGTTTCTTAACTTTGTGTATACTTAATAACAAAATCCAGTTTCGGTCTTCGAAACGGCGATGAGAGTAAAGACAATAATGTTGTAATGTTCTTATTACGTCATATCTTCTTTTTTAAAACTGCAAAAAACATGAAGATAACTTTAAATATATGGATTCATATGATATGCAATTAGTTCTTCTTCCAAGAAGCATAATAATAAAGCAATATGACAATTAATGAGGGTAGAACATTAATATTTGTTTCTTTGTTTACTCACGCTGCTAGAAACTGAGTTTCGATACCCGTGGTAGGCAGAGTACAGATAGTCAATTGCGTAACTTTGTACTTAATTCTAAACAAACATATGTTCAATGAATTTTTTAAAATATATTTCTTCTACGCCCTGGTGCTCTCGCTGATAACAATATTTTCGTAATTCCTAATACATCTCATAGGTTCAGCTAACTCAGAAGATTTAGATACAGATGTCAACCTAACAATATCTATATTTAAAGAACGAAAGATAAATTTACAAAACTGAAATGCAATATCATTCAATAACACTATTTAACAAAATTTTTACATTCTCTTGTTATTTCCCAAATGCTTACGCTAAAAGTAAATGGAAAAGACCTATTTTTTCTTCAAACGTTGCTTTTACGATCTGGATAATGAAATTTTAAAATTTACCCATTTTTCAGAACATTCCAGGTAGATTCAGTGCTAAGTAGCTGATAGAGAATTTTCAAGAACTTTCTAGAATGTTGTAGAACTTACAAGAGTTTGCTAAAATATTGTAGAACTTACGAGAATTTTCAAGAACCTTTAAGAATTTTCTAGAACTTTCCACAGTAATATATATATATATAGTGGCTCACCACTTCAGTTTAGTTTTAGCTGCCTAAGTGAACATATAGACTTATCTGATTTTATCAGAGATGGCATCCAGAAGCTGCAAGCACTATCCAGACGCATTCTGCTATGTATGTGGCCAATTTATCAAGACAAGAGTAAAAAAGTACTTTGTGACAGCATTTGCTGAAATGTGTGAAGCCTACAAAGCATATTTCGGCATGCCTGTCGGGAATGAACACAAGCCCTAGGCACCTCACTTTACTTGCGAGTACCGCAAAAAAAACTCTAAAAGGTAAAATGGACAATTTTTGCTTGCTTCAATAGTAAGATTTTATATTATATAAATTTTAGATCTTTTAAAATTTAAACATCTTTTTTTGATTTCCAATAGTACAGAAAAAATATTACATATAAAATATTTTTCATGAACATATAACACATTTGTTGTGGATGAAATAAATTTATTCTTCATAATAATACTTTTATTTTGCTATTATTCAAGATGGTACAGGGAGGAAAAGAGAGCCATGAAGTTTGCTATTCCAAGAATGTGTCGTGAACCCCACTGATCACTCAAAAAATTACTACTTCTGCATGATGGACTCTCCCAAACGTGGGGCTGGCAAGAATGCATCTGTTATCATGTATCCAGACTTTCCATCATTCAATACCCAAGTGCCATACTGCCCTGAGCTCCTTGTACCCACTCCACCAAAGAGAAAGCAGCAATCCTCAGTAGAAATCAGCAAATCATAAGAGGAGGTAGATGTTGAAAATCCAGATCACAATTTCAAAGGTGCAGCTGCTGAGAGAAACCCATACTTTCCCAACGAAAGAGACCCCAATGACTTGTTTAGTGATCTTGGTCTAACAAAATCGAATGCCGAGCTTTTGATATCTGGGCTCAAGGAGTGGGATTTGTTAGATGAAAGTGTGCAAGTCACAAGTCAGGGAAAGCGTCACCGATATTTTTCAAGCTTCTTCATTCGTCAAAATGGGCTCTGCTTCTGCCACAATGTATCCGGTCTGTGCGAGGCAATTGGAATTGCCTGTAACCCGAACGAATGGCGCCTCTTCACTGATATCTCATCCAGAGGCCTCATATTTTTGCTGTTCCATAACGGGAATAAGTATCCATCTCTATCCCTGGCTCATTTGGTGCACATCAAAGAGGAATACAACAGCGTCAAGACCTTGCTAAAAGCCTTGAAGTATGATGAGTATGGCTGGGAGGTTATCGGAGATTTCAAAATGGTGGTATTCATGATGGGTCTCCAAGGAGGCTGTACCAAGTTTCTCGAAAAACTACTCACTTCTAAACATTTTTCAATAACTCTAGTATAAATACATGTAAATCTTGATTAATATGTTGTTCTATTCAGACCTTATGTAAATGAAAATGTGCAAATTTGCCCGTTTTTACATAGAAAAAAGGAATAATGGCCATTTTCTGTACTTTTACAACATAAGCAATTAAGAAATAACACATACTATCCAGGAACAAAATTTGTGTTACATAGTGTAAACAGTTGACTTGAACATTTTTTTTTCATTAATTGATAATAAAGTTAAATATATAACATTATTGCTGTATTTGTGTTACTTTTATATTACGATGCGTTTTATTTTTTTCCAACGAATTAATTATTCTCAATATAAATACGCCTTTTTGATATCGTACACATATTTTTATTGTATGTTCTCTAGTTTTGTTTCTCACTACTACATAGATTGCAATCAAACTTAGAAGAATTCAGATAAAAATATATCTGGTTAAACAATAACCATGATAAAACATTACCTATTCCTATCATTTCTGGTGCTCCTGTCCTGATGAGTGGGCGTTTTTCTCTCTAACCATGAATCCGATAGGATTTACTAGAATTAGTGCAGAAGAGCAACATATATATTGACCAACAGCTACCAAGACCTTATTTTTCCAGTGAAGAAATACGGAAGCCCCATCGAGTCTAAATAATTCTCATTTGTTGTATGGCTTCTCATCTCTATATATTTACTAGGACAAACAAAATGAGTACATTTTACGTGAGGAAAAAATGCTGACATTAATTCTGTGGTAAAAAACACACGTGTTAGTAACACTTTTCAAATCATCCATACAATTACTTAATAATGCAAACTAATTACTTCCAGCAATACTTTACATTCATATATATATATGTCATGTTAAATTATAGTATTTTTAATAGCTATTCTCAGCTTATATTTACAGGTAATCTGTTTTTTAATGCATACCAAGAGTTTTCTTTGAGAAAAGATCAGGTAGAAGCCTTTGTAAATATACAAAAGCACCTAATTTAATCATCACTAAAATACGAGACAGGGACCGCTTTTTGTGTTTATGTAGCACGTGAATGCTTAATGACATGTCATGCCACAACACAGCATAAAAATTCAATATTTGAGAATTAATCAAGAATTCATTAACGGATTGATTGAAGTGAAACATGTCCAAGAAATTTATTTAGTTTCACCAAATACTTGTGACGTCTCTTCTTGAGAAGTTACTACGAACTTCTAATTACGTAATTGGATTAAAGGAACGTCGGAACTCTTTTGATCGTAGGATTGTTTCAATTTGAGAAGAACAACGCTGTTTGTTCCTACTGAACATAACCTGAAGGAAGTTAGAACATTCACTTTGTATATAGATGACTGAACACATTCGTTCATCCTACGAAATGATCTCAATTATTTTGTTTTCTAATAAAAACGACTGAAATTATAATCGATAGAATAGAAAACTGAAACGGTATATGAAGAGATACGCTCGTTTTACAAGTAAGATATAATCTTTAGAGCCAACAACTTTATTTTTACCAAAAAGTGGCATCTTTAAACTTAATATGCGATTTTTTTAATCTGCAAAATTCTACGTTAATACATGTTTTCAGTTATATATACATAATCATTCAAAGTAAACTGACTTGTCGTTAAGCTAACATGTTTTGTTTCTACGGTAATAGCATGATAACATTACTTGAAAACGTTACTAACAGATACACTTTTGGAATTAATAAATACGTATGCATAAGTTACTATGTGCCAGAAAAGAATTTTAATAACTTAATTACTTTCTTTTGCTACTTAACAGTGGCTCTAATAAGCTAACAACATAAATGTGCTCAACTTTTATAACCAATACGTTATTATTTGTTTGTAAGCACGAAGGTAAACATTAGGCCGTCTATGGTTGCCCACCACATGTATTGTTTTTTCTTTCTTTGTTTTTCGAATCTCGTGCAAAGTTACATGAAGACTATCTGCGCTAGTCGTCTCTAATTTAGCAGTGTTAGGTTAGAGAGAAGACAGTCATCATCACCCACCATTAACTCTTGGGCTACTCTTTTACCAACGAATAATGAGATTGATCGTCACATTATAATGCCCCCACGGCTTAAAGGGCGCTCATGTTTGATGTGACGGGGATTCAAACCTGCGACCCTCAGATTACGAGTCGAGAGCCTTAATCACTTGGTCGTGCACACGTATTGAGAAATGTTGTTTAACGTGATATACATACAGACTTAATGCTGACTCCTGGGAAGCATTAACCCATTCATACATATTTAGCTTCAATAAACTATTGACTGTTCTTCTAGATTTCCTTTTTTTACATTAAAAAATAAGTGCTGCAATAAAATAATGAAAAATAGAATATAGATTTTTGTGAAATTTAACTAAAAAGTAATTATAATATGCTTTGTTAAGAAAAATGGTCATAAACGCTTTAAATAATTTTAAACGAAAATTAGGAAATTAAAAATTGTAAAATAAATGGAAGAATGACCCAAACTGAATATTTTTCTCTGTATTCTTTATTGGATGCAATTATATTTAATGAACTTTTCCTGTGACATAAAAGTAAGATACACAAATTAAGATAATCCTTTGTTTATTGGTCGATCCATTTCCCTAGCCATATTTAATGGTTTTTATTACACATTTTAGTACACATGCAGATTTTTTTTATATTCCTTAGAACACTATTTCTTTCAGAATTTAGGCGTCATATTCTGGTTCTAGAACAAAGAACAAATAATATTTTAAGATTTTCTAGTAACTATTCTCCTAGAGACAGAGGCGTAGATTTTTTACACCCGATGGGGGGGATGATTTTTGCAACCACTTATGTGAACTGTTCAATTTGCAAATTGGTAATTTCTGATTACGTGAACTTGAAAGCTGTAAATATGCAGTTACAGAGTAATCTTGTTGCCACGATACTTGCATGTACACTTAGGCCTACTGACTGATACTTACGAACTATCGCTTAGATGGAAAACCTTAAAAGCACGCCTATATTAAAGATTGTCCAAACATATTCGCTCATTCTTTCTTAGGGACATCTAAAATGTGCCTGGCAATCCCACTGTTCGTTGGTGAAAAAGTAGCCCAAATGTTTGCAGTGACTGCTGATGAATAGCTGCCTTTCCTGTTGTCTCACATTGCTAAAGTAGGGACGGCTAGCCCAGTTAACCCTCGTGTATCTTTCCGCGATATTCAAAACAAACCAATACTTTAACATGTACATATTTTTAACAATTGGTGTCGTTTTGAATTTAAACTAAATATAACAATTGTCCATTACATTTTCAACATATATAATTTTTATCACTTTTATGTACCATTATCATATGATACGGAGAGTTGTACTGAGCGGAAAAATTATAATTTCGGCATTTGTATGTAAAAAAAAGTAATTTTTGTTAAGAAATCTAATCTTGGGTTTTAGCATTTTAAGTTCGTAAAGTTACCACTAATTCATCTAGTTACCTACTAAAAAATTTAAAGTTTGGTTCCATCTATTCTTTCCTAAGCAGTTTGATGTCGATTTTAAATTTCGTGCAGCCTATGCGAAGAACTGTCTGCTGTAACCGTCCCTAATTTTGATGTGGTAGACTAGAGAAAAGACAGCTGGTCAACAACATGCAACGACCAGAGACGTTGACAGTCATGTCATAACACCCACACGGCTGTAATGGCGAAAATGTTGGGTCACAGGGTTTTATCCTAAGACACTGATTGTGAAACAAGCGTTATAACCATTAGACCTACACACAAATTACGAGAAAAGCGTAATAACCACCAGGACATGCCAGAACTCTCGATAAAATAGCTCTCGTATCTATATGTGTGTGTGTGTGTATGTGTATGTACGGATGTATGCATATCTATAGAAAAATTGTAGTTTACGAGCCCACCTTTCACGCCTATATTTTGAACGAATTCAACCAACCTTGGCATGCAATCTTAGTTCCCCTGGAGAGTATTTCACTAGGTTGGCATTCGGAGCTGACGTCCTTAATCATCACCTGGTGGGACGTATATTTTCACTATGCTTTTCTATCTCTAAAAAGTTACAATAGAGGTGGATTTTTGTGTTCAGATCTTGCTTCTTTATATCACTCATTGGGGTACACTGTGCCTTTCCTGTGCATGAGTGGCACGTCAGCTAATTGTATATACTTTTCTACCTTTAATGCAGAGTGTAATTCTAAGAGCCTTTGTGTAAAATTAAAAAAAGAATATATAATTACATGTCAAGGTAAATTTAAACAATTCATCTAACTGTATGGGTTACAAATAGAGAACGGACAGAATTTTCAAAATTTATTCAATCAAAATATATTGTTGTAACAGCAGCTTGAATGTAGTTTCAATATATTTTCATTCTTACGATAAAAGCTGGATACCTCGTTTACGTGGTGACACCTAAGAGCTTAATTTCATTATTTATTTCCATACTACAAGATGGCCGAACCTGTTTCAATTACCAAACACATGGGTATTCTTGTTCTCGTGCGTTCAATTTCAAACTACGTAATCTTTTTTAGGAATATAAAAGCTGAAAAAACAAACAAATGAGGTGAAAAAGTTCATACAATAATTTTTTCTTTAGTAACAATTTATACAACACTTGCCTCTAAAATTGTTCTTAAATAAACATTGAACAACAGTTAATTTCATTAAACTAAGAAGTAGTAGTTTTTTCCAATATATAAATAAATATAACTCATTTATGGCCAGGTGGTTAAAGCACTCGACTTGTAATCCGCGGGTTCGAACCGCCGTCGCACCAAACATGCTCACCCTCCCAGCCGTTGGCAGTGGGTGATGCTGACTTGCTGTCTTCCCTCTGGAATTACACTGCTAAATTAGGGACGGCTAGCGCAGGTAGTCCTCGAGTAGCTTGCGCGAAATTCAGTTTTCTGTCTACGTACCAACATAGCAGCCCTGAGGTAGAATACTTTTGTTGATTTCTATTTTCTTTGTGTATAATGCCTTTTTTTAATCGTTTTTTTCAGGATCATGTCTGAAATATCGTTAAATACACAAGTAACATTTCAATAAATAGCTGAAGCTAATCCAAAACCTATATTTGAAATTGTGAAGTTTCCCAGGCTTTTATGTTTCTAATAAATTCCATTAAAATAAACTTTATTTATTATTTTTGTTATCATACTAAACGAGGAGATAATCCATAACGTAGTTTAATTTATCGAGACACATACTTTTTACAGCTTGCTAAACTAATTACAAAATACGAACCTATTCAGATTCAAGCAAACAACATTCTTACTGCTCCGCATGCACCAACGACTTAAAATTTGGGAATATAGTGGATTCATGATAACTTAATTATTGAATGGATGGAAACATCGGAAATTTGATTTACTCTCTGCTGAAGTACACGCATCGCTAATTATTTTCACTTTAGTAATTTCAAACTATCACCCTTTGTTACAGAAAACCGTCCTGATTGCGTCTGTCTTAGCGAAGTATAAACGAATAAGCTGTTGAGGACCATGAAATTTTCGAATACATGATAAAGTAGGAAAGAAAATACAAGGTATATCTATTAGAAAATCGCGTCTCAACGCAAAAATAAAGCTGTGATCAGTATGGTGCGACTGAACGCACGTAAGTTTATAAACGGGCGAATAGTAATGTGTATCGTCACAGATAAACTCGTTAGACGCTTAGTTTGTTGCGTGCACCTGACTAACAACATCAAGCTGAGGCTTATAATAAGGTGGTACTTGTTCAAACAAGAACACTGTAAATTTGAAATTGGTATAGCCTGATTCTTATTAATTAATGTTGATTGATCATCACAGGGTAAGTACAAAACGCAGTAAGCCTTGGAAGCATTTCGGCGAACCAAGTAGTCGAAGGTAGTGTTAATAAGTTATATACATCTCTAACTGGAAATTCTGTTTATACATGTATGATAAAATAAATACATAGGAAAGTTGTTGTTCGAGAATATTAATGAGAAAAAGAAAAGGAACAAAAATATTACCGAAAACATAAAAATGGCGAGTGCATATGTTAACCAATAAACTTGCACGTGTCAATTAACTTGAGTTTTTATTTCACCTCTGATAAAGATGTTATGTTTACCAGATGTCATCAGAGGAGCTGCTGATACACGATACGCCCCTATTGCTTTTTGTCATCAATATAGTGAAGTAAATGATGAAATGTGAATATCAAATATTAATATGTTAGGAAACTAGACATATCATATAGTTCACTTTAAAATGTTCCCATTAACGGAAGCTCTAAAATACCTATGTATATAAGATTATAAGGAAATGTACTTTTTATTATAAGTTTCGATGAAAAAAAATATGTCTTCTTAGTTTAACTGAATGTTTCAAACTGTATTCAAAATTAGAATTTGTCTATAATTTAAAGTTGTTAGCAAATGTTCTAAGCCGCAAACCAATTTATAAGTTCTATTGGGATAACTGAAGTATCCACGATGCATAACATTTTCCCCCAGTAACAGAGCGGCATATCTGTGGACGCTGACTTACAACGCTAGAAACTGAATTTCGATACCTTTGACGGGTAACGCATAAAAATAGTTACCCTTGGGACTGTGCGCCTTGTATTAGATAGCGCTACGCAAGTATTAATCTCAGTTGAAGAAGAGAAGGTAGAGCTGATAACGTTGTAGTTCCACAAAGTGCAAGAAGAACACACGTTGATAAACTCTTGTTGCTAGGTGATTATAACAGGTGATCGTAGTATCAGAGATAATGTCTCTCACAACATGTATCAGCATGACTTGTCTTAACATAACTAGATGTAGTACAATCGATTTAAACACTAGTTCATTAGTTTTATGTTTAATTACGTTTCCTAACTATTTATTTATAAATCTTCCTGAGAAAAAAAGCTCAACGGTGATTTATTAGTTTTATATTCAATTACATTTCCTAACCATTTATATGTAAATAGTCCAGAAAAAAACTTTATTTAAATATCATGCAAGAATTGAAATTTACTGTTCTACTACTTTGACTTTATGTTATCAATATAACTTGACAATATATTTCATTTTACACAAGATAATTTTACTTTTATCTTACATGAGTTTCAAAAGGATGTTACTATACTTATGATAACTTCATCAGTGTTTAAATTTAATTATGTTAAGACATTTCTAATTGACGTCATTAACATTCAAACTTCACCCTTATTGGCTCACAGCTAATAGTATGCCTTACTGATATAGGAAGGTGATTACTAGGACGGAAAATGTTATGAAAAGAAAAGTTGAACAACACAAATATAATACCCAGTCGCTATCTATGTATTTTACATTATACTTAATGTTGTAAAAAAAACGGCTCAAACTGCACATAATCATATAGTTCCCACACAAATTTATTGTCTACTTTATTTTAACTAGAGTTTGTATATGTCACTTAGTCAATAAGCAAACAATGTGTGAAATGTATTTGACTTACGATTTTATTATTCAATGCAATGAATTATATGTGCACGTACTCTGATGGTGACAGGGTTAGCTCTTTCTCATTAGTTTCGATACAAGTTCAGACATATCCTTTAAATACATGAATTTAAAGTCCAGTCAAATCTGGATCATTTTTCAAATATAAATATTCTGTCCCTATCACCGTTAATAACCACACTGATGCAGTTCTACTGCATGGAAATAAGAATTATGAACCAGCCTTTAAACATCTGAACGAGACATTTCGTCAAGTACCCGAGTTCGTAGTGTCAGCTGGAATCGTCGTATCTAATATTAAATACCGTAGTAAATTATGTAACGTTAATAGCTAATATAGTGTTTTAACCGAAGCCTTAAAATATTTCCAGTCTACACTACGATCTCGGGTACTGAACGATAGATCATGTGCAAATGTAACTTAAGAAAGTCGTTGTACGTTTAATACTTGTTAAAAATAAGCTTTCTCTAGAACTGTATGATGGGTAAACGTTGATTTTCACAATGTTTGTCTTCAAATTTTATCTGGCATGAGACTTTGACGCTGTCCTCAAACACCAGCTTCCAATTTTGTTTTTCTTTTTGTCCTTCATAAATAACATTGTAGTGTCAGTACTTTCATCACTGTATAATCATTTACCTCCAAAAGAATTATTTGCATCAATACCCACAATATTATTTTAAAAGGTTATAACATTATCTCTTCTATAAACGTAGGTAACTGTAACTTAAGAAGACCATTGTGTGATAATGCGTTATGACTTTAACTTATAACTGATACTACAGTGAAGTTTACTAAATTTTCATATTTTCATAAATCTTTTATCAACTTCATTGGCATTTAAAACTTAAACTTCATTACATTTGAATAATTACACATTGAAAAAGTTAGACTATGACTAGTTCTTATTGGGTTCTGTTTGTAAACACTGTTAGATTCAAACAACAAATATGTGGTTAATCGATCAAAAACAGAACGTACCAACTTATAAACAAAAACTAATTTCCTAGTGTACCATCAAATATTGATAATTTCGAAAATGTACATTTACCTTTCTGTATAGTTATATAAATTACAATACTTTAGAGATAAATCTCATCACGTTGGTGAATGGTTTTATGAGAATTTATAAAATGATTTCCCATAAAAGATAGAAATAGATATGTCTTTTCTTGTAGACCATGCCTTTTGTCGTGAAATTACAAAACTGAGAAAGATATCACAATACTGAAAAAGTCTGCTTCATGGTACTTATATTAACAATGGTAGAGTGAGGTAACAAGGTATTTATCACACTATCTGTTGTTTACATCGCACAAGAGTTAAAGTCATTGCTCTATGTTGTTATATATCAGATGAAGCATACCCTTTTTGTTTTCATTATATTATAGAAAACCGATTGTAACCGCCAATCCCACTATTCGTTGTTAAGAGAGTAGCCCAAGAGTCAGCGGTAGGTGGTGATGACTAGCTGCTGCCTTCACTATAATTTTACAGTGGTAAATTAAGTATGGTTAGCGCAGATAGCCTTTTTGTAGCTTTGCGCGAAATTTAAAAAAAAGCCTACTGCTATACCTGATAAATGGAAAATTCTCTCTCTACAGTGTTAGAATTAATTTAACTTAGCTACTTGTATGTGTTTTCTGTTTCATTGATGTCAATACTCTTGTAATACATAAAAGTTTTTAAACTAGTTTCTTCGAAATAGAATGAATTATATATACAGTTTTACATACTTGATAAAGAGATTGCTAGTGCAACAACTATCATAGTGTTTTCCAATCGGCATTCTTTCTCTTTTTATCTTTACCAATCTAGTCTTTATAGAGCAGCCAAAAATCAAGGCATTTGATGAGTCATGTGACTTACCATAAATGACTTCCTGCGTTTCCTCTTCACCCCCTTGACAGAAAACAGAGTTGGATATTATATCATTCATTGTTAGGAAACTGTTCACATACAACAATCAACTTAGCGCCCACACGCTGAATTAATAAATGTGTAGATATTACGTTGGTGGAAATGTATATATATTTATACACACACATTTAAAGAATAAATATCATGAACGTAATTCATGAACAAGATATAAAGAGAAGACATTAAACCTCTCGGGTAATCTCATGCTCTACTGCTTTGTAGTTTTTTCTCGCCATAAAAATATTCTCCAATGTATAGTTGTTGTTCATGTTGGATTTTTAGCGCAATGCTACACAAAGGACCATATACCTCTGTACACTGCTTAGAATCGGACAATGGATTTTAGCGTTGTAAATCCGAAAACTACCGCTGATCAATATAGAGCAATATAGAAATAAAAATAAAATGTTATAAGTATGACTGTACTTATGGTAACTTTTTAAAACTGTATAAATATGTACGATGTAGGATCAATAAGTTTATAAATTGCTCACAATAAGGACTAATGAAACAATATTGTTTTTGTAATGTCCTACATCATTTGTAGAATCGCCCATTTAAAGTAATCATGTTTTCTAAAGCAGATTTCGTGAAATAGGTTTTCATTTAACCGTCCTATAAAAAAATATATAAAGCACGATGCTCTTAATTAACATGTTAATGAGCTGATACATTCATGATATGCTAAAAATACGTAGGCCCAAGAAGTCTTGATAAAACTGAATTAGAATCTCTTATAACCCGTGTGCTTTCGAAAGGTCGACCTTTCTTCCCAGACGCAATGAACCGATACAAATATTTATTCTATTGTGTGATTATTGTGTAAGAGCATTTTAAACTTTTCTGACTGAACTTCATATTTTGTTTACCAGAGTTACAGATTAAATGCACTTACCAGCAAACTGTACTTATTATTATATATATATAAATATATATCGCATAACTATTACAACCCAGACGCATTATTTTGTTGCATTTCAAAATATCATCTGTATGGTAGAAATACTGTTAGAGGACTTTTGGAATATAAGTCAGTATATATTACATTTTGTGTTATTTGAAAAGATAAAACGAAATTTATGCTACTTACGTCTTTTCTGGTAATTTAATAAATAAACCTTAATATCCAAACGTGTGAAAACTGCGTTTTTGTCTCACTGCTCTATCTTCAAGTTTACTGTACTTTCTGGCTAATGGAGGCAATCAAACTGGAAGCAGGGAAAACAAAATTACGAAAGAAATAAATGTTAGGATTCACTAAACCACAAGAAAGGTCAACGATTCCCACGTAATTGAAAAAGGGAAATCTAAGATCATTGGGCGAATTCTTGAAATATTCTGTACGAATATGTAAGATAATGTTAAACATAAAAGTAAACTGAAAAAGTTTTAAAACAAAAGAAAATAGTACTATCACGGTAGAAAAAACATGTGTGTAAGTAAGAGAGGGTGGGTGATGAAAGTTAGCATAACGTCAGGATATGTCAGAGAATTGTGTGAAATCAGGGAAACATGGCGGTACAGAATATAAATTTTAGTCATCAATGACCTGTCTCATTCCTAACAGGACGGAATAGCTCAAGCTTTGAATGTAAATATAGTGAAAGACAACCCATAGCTACAAATTACAAAAAATAAAATATATGAAATCAAAATTTCTGTGAAGTGCAGAAGCTGTTTATGGCACAGAAAGTAAGACGTCAAACTTAAAGAGACCATGTAACAACATGTCCATCTTTGTTTCCATAAAACGCAAAACTAAAACAAAGCTAAGTATCACAATTGCCTAAGAAAACATACATATTAGCTTCATGAGTTCCTCTTTGCTTTTTTAAGAGGACTGTCAGCACATTCATTAACAGTAATCTTGGTTTGTCTAGAATCCAAATAAACCAGTTTTGTAGTTGAGGCCATACAGCTGGAAAAGTTTTTTGCCAACCAACACCAGCGTTGGTGGGGGAAAGAAAGTATTTCAAGACTCGAAGACAGTAATTAAACTGAAGATGATAAACACATAAAAATAGGCATGTAAGATAATTCAACTAAAGGCATTTTTCATGCAAAGCATATGTGCAAAATTACATGCGTCACTTTTCTAATTAGAAAATAAAATTTATACAAGTATGAAATTTCTAAAAACGGGTGAGGCGGCAAAAATTAAGATGGTTAGCTCGTGGAATCTATTCAACAAGAAATCAGACTAGCAAAGCATTGAGTCAATTACATAATAGGATCCAGTAGCTGAGTAGTATTACTAGATTGTAGCTTGCTATTCATTCAGGAGGAGAAAAATTCAAATTATCTTCTGTCAGTTCTTACAAAAATATCACCATTCATGTATCGTAGGGCCATATGTTTGTATTTACCCACTATGAAGAGAGAGCATATAACATATTTAAAAATTTTCAAAAAAGTGTGTAGTGAAGATTTCAGTTATAACCTCTCCCTAAAAAAAAAAAACAATATTACCGCGCTTTTCCATTCAGTACAAAAACTTACTGTAAAATTACTTCTCATGAAAAATGAACAGAATATCTGCCTGTTTAGCTGTTTTCCTCTCTACTTTAAAATTTTATTTTGACACGTTAGTAACGTGGATAAAGATTTAAACTCCCATGCTCAAAGAACAGAGATGGACAGTTGTATGTTTAACGGCAAAAAGCTAGACATTTGCTTCATTGAGATTCCTTCTAACGGATTCAACATAGAACAATATCTTGATAAAAAGAAAATGTGTAGGGTTTTTTTCGGAAATAGCTTCGCAATACTTATTAAACTAAGCATGAAAAAGGTAAATTACCATAGAATATTATAACAAGAGTAACAGTGAAAAAATAACCAAATTATATGAAATATAGTGAGACAAAGAACCAACTTTTGCCAAAGTTGTATTGTATAGAAGCACGTTCCCTTAAGGGGAAAACAATTATCGTGAAGTCAAGAAGTAACAATGTTCAAATGAGTGTCCAATAAAGTTCTGGCTCTGTCATTAAGAAAAATCAGTTTTTTCTCTGATAAGTCCTTCAAGGAAGCATTCCAATGTCTGATCATTATTGCCTGTAGGAGAATATTCCTACAAAGGACGGTGAGCTCTCAAGTCTTCAAAATTTAGATGTTGGAAGAATAACCTAAATTAGCAAAATTAATTTTCATTAACCTGTTGCCAAGATATTATCTGTACAGTGTGCAGCAAAACACGATACAATAGAGTGAAGCAAATATGATAGCAAGTAAACAGATAGTCGTGATAAATTTTTCTACGAAATACACTAATTTCGAGTCATATCCCTCAACTCTTCGCGCTTTCTTTTGTAATATACTGAGAAGAAATAAAATTGTGAATGAATGCTTTTAAGCTGCTAGAGAAATTATTTTACCGTGTTATGAATGTTGTGGCCCTTGAGCAAATCTATTATTAGCCTCTGCAAGAACATTTGCAAATTTCTCCATAAAAGCTTGTCCTTCCTGATGTGAAAGTTCGTGGACTTGTGTATTAGAATCGATCACTTTAGTTTTACAACTAGCATAGTTGGTTGAAGACTAGCCTAAAACAGCCATTTCTAAAAAACAAGAAGAAAACCTTTGGAAATCATATTTCAGACCACTTTCATCAAGTCTTCAATTCAGTAGCAGTGGAGGTTTTGCTTCTCACTGAAGAGAGTGATGGAAGAAAGAATATCTGCAGAAAACTTGAAGGACTAGATCAGAGAATCATTTTGCAGTGGTAGAGATACAAGATGAAGCAACAGCAAAGTCCATATAATCACCTATAAAATTATTCTTAAGGATTAGCTTAGAAGATTTACCTATTAAAATTACGTAACAACAAATATAAATACAAACCAATCAAACGTCAAGAAAAACATGCCAATGAATAGTGGGGCTGATCCTCATGTTATATCACCCCCACGACTAACAAGGTAACTATGTTTGTTCGAAGGTGATTCGAACCCACGGCCTTCAGATTAGGAGCCCATCGCTGTAAGCACCTGGCTATGCCAGGTCATTTCATTTCTATGGTTATTAGTTAGGTATACGTAAGCTTTCAAATTGGCTTTTGGTATATATATCGTCAAATTCTACGAATCCTTCTTTCAAATTTTGATTTTGCCAAGAAATAACTAAAACGTTTGTTTTACTTTACCTTTCGCTATTCTAAATTAAATTTTAGAATAATAATTAATTCAAGAGCATCTAAATTAAAATAAACTCTAAACAAATCCTTATTCTCAAAATTGTAGGTCTAGGTGGAAAATCCTATTTCTATCTCAATTTGATTGATTCTTTAAAATTAAGTACACAACGAAATATCTTTGCTCTGCCCACCACGAGTATCAAAAGCTGATTTATAGTGGTGTGAGTACACAGACATTCTGCTGTGCCAGTGGGGCGGGGCTATCTTACGTTCATCAAAAATGTTCACTATTTTTCAAAATCACAATTTGCTAGCGTTTTAAAGAAAATACGTGACATTCAATGTGACCTTGATCTTTGAGCTACATTCATCGAAAGTTAATCAATTTGTTCTTAGAAGTTTAATTTTTGTACAAAACCTGGACAAAATTATGAGAAGCCTTTTTTCTAGTTATACTGTTTATACACAGATAACGCAGATCGGTAAAAGCAATATCACTGTATATCGGTATGGTGATTACCTAAAACGCTTATCACATAAAACTCTTGGGTTTTATGTACCACAGTCCATGTACAAAATTTGATACGAGCATATGACATCTCGACTAATCAAACCTGGATTTATTGCGGAGTTAACGAAGTAAGCATAAGTTGCCTTACACATATAACTGCCTTTTACGAATAAAATGTTATAATAAAACATTAACAAAAGCACATAATCACATAACAGCACGTGCTCTGCACTTTAGGGCGGTCAATCTTTGTAAGATCGAAGAGGTAATCTCACTATTACGTCATACATCAGTAACTGAAGAACTACTGGTGATGGTGACTCTGTATTCTCTGTAGTATATCAGTTGCTCTTACGGTTCTTTGTTCAATAAACAATAATCACAATCCTTCAGAGTACGGCTCAGTTGAAAACTGCGTTTTTAATTGTGATAAAACTTTATAGAATCCTCCACTTTACTAGGGTTTGTAAAGAAACAAATATTTACATAAAACTCATTTTATTTGCATACTTAAAACAGGCTAATCATGTCCCAGGTGATTGATTTGTTACATTTATAGTCACGTTGTGATTAGTCCACAGCCACTGAGTAGCAGCAATAACTTCTCTGACATTTAAAAGAACATAGTGTAGAGGGTGGAATACATTATATTAAAAACATTTTCAATATGCAACCGCAAGCGATGTAAAGCTGCTGTGAAACAGTACGCATCAATACAACATTTTGGTATTGCTTGGCGTTACACAGGGTGAGTGATACCACAAAAATTAAAAATTTTGGGGAAGGTATAAAAGAGGCTCTGGATGGATTATGGAAAGCCTTACAGGAAGATAGTGTGCTTTGGACATTTTTAACCTCACGGCGGAGCCTTTGACAGTAGGGTTTGAGACTTTATAAGAAGTAAACAAACATTGTCTATATCTTTCGCAGTTCTTAAATACTTAAAAATTTAAGTTTATAACGTAAACATTTTGTTCTTAATACAATAAATTGTTAGGTTCAGCCTGTCAATATATCTATACATATATTTGAAACATATTACGTTTTAAAACTATATACATCCACGCTTTGACGTTGGTGCTTATTGTTTGAAAGATAATTATTTTGTGTACATTGAAACGTTATCTGTCCTAGGTTTAAATAGAAATGTTTTAGCATGAAAAAAACATTGAAATCCGAATATCGATGAAGACTTTTCTTTGCATATTTACTTTTGAATGATATAGTTTAAAGACCAAAGAATTGCTTTGTGGTAGGCATTAATAACTTGAAAACCAACTTCTAAGTTGAAAATCGTCATATGTTTTCGTGATCTTATTATTATAATTCCGACATAAATAAGTGAACGGGGTAAACCAAAGATAAATAAATGTTCACAATTTACATATATACATTCGTTCCATGAACAACCTATATTTAGACTCTACAACTAATTATAATGTCATTCCTGTCTCTTTTCATTGAACACTTTAATATTTTTATAGATTATTCACTAATATAAACGCAAATCAAGGTCAGAGAATAATCTTGGTTTGGTTTGTTTTTGAATTTTCCGCAAAGCTACACGAGGGCTACCTGCGCTCGCCATATCTAATTTAGCAGTGTAAGACTAGACGGAAGGCAGCTAGTCATCACCACCCACCGCCAACTCTAGGGGTACTCTTTTACCAACGAAGAATAGAGATTAAACGTCACATATAACGCCCTCGCGGCTGAAAGGGCGAGCATGTCGTAAAATAATGCTTTGACTCAATGAAATTTTAGTCACACCCAAAGAAATATATTACCTTCGATTTACGGTAGACATTTTAATTCTCCTAAGTTAGATGTTTATTAAGTTAAATAAGAAACATCAAGTTTGTACAAGTGTTTTCATTTACAATCTAATAGATATTTAAGATAAGCTTATTAGATCGACCTAAACTTTTTCGTTAATTTTGCTATTTTATGTTGTTAACAACAATTCCGACATCTAAAGCACGATAGACGATAATCCAAAAGCTGGAACGAAGAGATGGTGATCAAATTCCATGTTTCTAGCAAAGTAATTGATTACTTTAAGTTTCAATTTGTCCCACGGTTATATAAAACTTAATTTAACTACCGCTTGGTTGACTACGAAAAATTGGCCTTTCCCATATCGTTAATCACATAAGACTGATATGTGAAGCACGGAGATACCATCCTAGTATTGAATTCCAAGCATAATCAAGGCTCAAACATGTATGTTTTGAATCTTTCAGTAATCAAAGATCGTAAGAACAATATTTCTTGTTGTCCATATGAAACTATGACGTTATTTCGAAACTGATTACTTCTTGAGTTTATGCGATATACCGACACTGTACATTTTAGTAGAAATATTATCTCATAAGTAATATCAATAAGATGTGGACTTAAATGCTTTCATTAGTACCCTAATCATATTCTTATATTAATTAATAATATATTAAATTCTGGGTTTTTATTAGAAAATCATCGCAGAACATAAACTTTCACAACAAACATGAATATGGATGAACAGTAAACACAAAATGTGTATTTCTTCTACAGATCATGTAAGTAGAAACTATTGACTTATTAAGATATAATAAAAATCAGAATGAATATGTACATACATATGTGTGTGTGTATACAAACATGGTTTGGGTAAAACTATCATAATATTTGCGTAATTGCCTCTAAATACGCTTCCTTATTTATTGTGCTCTTTTCACCCTTTTTATTAACTTTAAATTGTAAAATGTATAAAAAAATTCCAGATCTATATTGTTTTCTAAATTTATCCATATAAATATTGGAAAAACAAAATATGATCATCTTTATCAGCATACTTTATATTGTATTTGTTGAACTGATGTTTGTACACCTAAAACTACTTACACAGAGATTAGAAGAAATGTACTATATCTTAAAAGATATGACACGTTTTACTGTTATTTTCAAAATGCATAGCAAAGCTGTCATTGTTGCAGGTGGCATGGCCCGCTCTCGCCTTCATGAATTATATACGTTTAAAATAATTCCGCTGGTGGTTGTTAATCATAGTTGTTATTGTTGTTTATACCGAACAACAATTCTTATCGATTTCGAGTCAGCTGTCATAAAACTAAAAGAAGAGCATTTAGGAAGCACGTAATCTGATATGGGTTACGACTTTGAATGTGTATGTATTTGACCACAAAATACTCTGTCGATAAAAAATAGTAGATTAACTCTTCCATTACTTTGACACAAATGATATAAACCACATTTAACTGTCTGTGTGTTTATCTTACAATGTCCTTAATATTTCCCGTTGACAATACATGTACAAAATAAAACATCCATAAGTCTCTTCAATGTTTCATGATAATTGTTTGCCATATTTCACTATTTTATTAACTGTAACGCGGAAGTATCAAAGAAACTTCAAGTTAATAAGCAGATAAGTTATGCTAGGTTTAGCATATATGTGAAAAGTTATACAAATGCTATTTTTGTTTCCAGAAGTTTGCGATGCATGAAATATAAAGCTGCCTCCAGGCGTGATATATAACTTCAACAATTTTGCTGTGCAAAATTATTGGCGGTTGAGCGTCCAATACTCCATTACATATTCAACATTATGAATGTCATTTTAAAAGTACTTACTGCAATTAACTTGTTGCAATTCATCCATAAATATATTACAAATATGGCGAATTTCGATAAACATATGCAAAGCTTATTTAATGAGAGACAAAACATCTCCAAACCATTTTTAACAATAGTCCTGATGAAGCATATTATGCCTAACAAGAAGCATAAAACAACATAAAATTCAAATTACAAGTATTATGACATAAACATTTTCGAAGCATGTTTATACTGAACTAAGTAATTATCATCGCAAACTAAGATTGAAAATAAGCCCAATCTTGCAACTATAACGCAATTATTATTGCTTCACTGCATGTGCTCAGGTTGTGTAATATAATATCTATTAAGTTATCAATGTGAAGATATTACAAACATTTAAGAACAAATTATGGCATAGTACAGGATATGCTTTGTCATAAAACGATGTACTTCATTAAATAAAATACCTGCAAAAGGTATAACTTACACTAATCTTCTTCTATAACAGACAATGGTTAATTTATTTAATTTTCCAAAGCACCATATTAAGATAGCTCAGTTAACTGCTTGTTTTTTTGTTTTGTTTATGAATTTCGTGCAAAGCTACTCGAGGGCTATCTGCGCTAGCCGTCCCTAACTTAGCAATGTAAAACTAGAGGGAAGGCAGCTAGTAATCACCACCCACTGCCAACTCTTGGGATACTCTTTTACTAACGAATCGTGGGATTGACTGTAACATTATAACGCCCCCACGGCTGAAAGGGCGAGCATGTTTGGCACGACGGGGATGCGAACCCGCGACCCTCAAATTACGAGTCGTATGCCTTAATTCACCTGGCCATGCCGGGCCAACAAGGACTCGAACCCTGGACCGTTAGGTTAAAAGCCTAACGCTCTATCGACTGAGCTATCCGGGCCGAAACCACATCGTGCTATCTGCTCACCGAGGGGAATCGAACCCCTGATTTCAGTAGTGTAAATCCGTAGACATACCGCTGTACTAGCGAAGAGCAGTTACCTGCACGAGATGTATGTTGTCACACTGTTCTCAAATATCTCGTTCATATGTGAATACATTTTAATACAAATGGGCAATCTGACAGCGTAATAAAAAGCTAAGCTTTCTATTGGTGCAATTGTTCGGTTTTTTAAATCGATAGTAAATAATTGGTGAAATTTAATTTGTTTTTTTGAAAACGCAGCAAACGGTCTTACTATTTATAATATTATGCCAAGTACCCCAAAATACTTACTGGTTTCGGATAGTGTGATATAACTTGTATTTGGAAAAGTCGTAATTCTCGAAAACAAAAATGTTGACTCCACTGCTAAGTCTCCCACGCTGGTACAGTGGTAGGTGTGTGGATTTACAACGCCATATTCACGGCTTCGATTCCCCTCGGTGGACTCAGCAAATAGCCCAAGATGGCTTTGTTATAAATATCCACACACACCCTCAAAAATTATAAGACAACGCACTTTCATATTTAATTATTGTTGATGTCCAGAAAATAATATTAAACAAGATATTGCTTTTTTTCTGTATTCATATTTAACCTTCACTACTATATTAACTAGAATTAGTAAGTATTTTAGTGTAGGTTTAAGTTGTTTAATAATCTTATTAATAGTAAAAAACCAATCGTTGATTTTTACAACAACAGAAGGTTAAATTAAAACTGCTTCACTTATTTATTCCTGGGTGTTAAAACTAATTCACCACAAGAAAATATCCTCTTTCTTTTGTCAGACTGTCCATTTTTGTTTGGAGATGTCGCCACTAATGAAACGATTTTCTAAAAACGTTCCGAATGCATATACATATATACCGGTCGGAGGCAGGTACTACCGTAATTGTGCAGTCAGGCATTTTTTAAAGTAACAGGTGATTCAACAACTATATGTTATTACGTATAAACTACTGAAATATACTGTGACATTTTCATAAGGAATATGTTTACAAAACGTAAAGATAATTCATAATTAAAACCTTACGTTTAATGCATCGTTGATAAAATATTATATGGTAATCGTATCCTATGTATACACACAAACACGTGCATATATTTGTAATGCCATTATTAATCCAAGACCTTAAGATGGAAAGTGACATCGTGTTATCGCCGAAGACTGATGATTTTTCTGTCCACATCAGGATTAATGTTATTGGAACAGACTAACATCGTGTTCTTTTAAATAGTGACTACGTGTACACTAAATACTGATCTTTTTGTTCTCGGGTACTGTCTTCTTCGTTCCCTTATTCTGAGTTAAAAAAGGGGAAAAGCAGTAACATTAACACTTAACCAAGAGAGAAAAAAAACACACGATAAGTTTGGCATAAAAGACAAGGAATTAGAAATTCCTGAAAGTAATCTTTCTAGAAAAAGGGAAATTCTCTCGAGGCTAATTAATCTCTGTCACATGATAAATAAATTACCCTTCTTCAAACAATGAGCCCTTACTAATTCCAAAACGTCACCGCTGATTGGTTGTTTGATACGTACGTACTTCATACACATCAAAACTATACAAAAGGTTGCACACTTACAAAAATTTATTTATGTGTGTGCATATAAATTTATCTATCAAGATGAAATAACCTCTTGCACGTTTCAGCATGTATTGAAACTTTCGTTGACAGCCTTACTTAGATTTTTTTCCCTTTCACTCGTTTATTTTACTATTTAGATATCGCCAGTTTTATTTCTTAGATCAGGTTACAGCCACTTAGTATATAGTGCAAATTTTTTCTACTGAAAATATTCCAAAGTTCTTAGCAGTAAAAAGTACATCATTTCTTCGAGCAAAAAAGCATGCAAATAAAATATATCGAGTTTATTGTATAACACATAAAGATGTTTCTTTATATACAAAACGATTAATTTTGTTTGTTTAAACAGTTATAAGCATTGACAAAAAGACAAATTCGTTAATACTATGGAAATACAATCATGCATTAGCGTGGATAGGAGAAGGAGGATTTCCCCCTGCTCGTACTTCATTGTACGCTGTATTTGGCAGGCCTAAGAAATGTGGTATAAAGCAAGTTTTCAGACAAGTTGTGTAGAGAAACTCCTCTTGTTTAAATAATTTTTGGATAATATGATTCATAACACCTATTACAAAGGCATTTGAAGTAACTTTTAATAATATTTTCTTTTTTTTTTCTAAAAATCGTAATTATTGGTTAAATTGTATTCTCTATAAACCAATATACAGTTAGTAGTATATTTCTCAAAAAATGTCACTACAATTTAAATTTGCTTTCTTTCGAACAACCCTGGACAGGAGGTAGTCTTGTGTCACTGACGAGGTGCTTGCCCTCTATCTGTACGGAAATTCAGTTTTTAGTTTTGTGTGTTTTTAGACTTGCTTGTAAAGTTTGCGCAAAAATTCGAAGCAAACAAAAAGTAATCTAACAAGACATAACCATGATTTTCTTTAACTTCAACTTTAAAATAAGTTTTCCGATTTTCATTAATTTTATTTTTCGATTTATCCTTCCACACGTAATAAATTATAAATGACTTTCAAGAACAGATCAAGGAAAAAAACAAACATTAAATCACAGCAAAGTACCTAAGTATGTAATCGTAAGTAAAGTAAGTATCTGCATTAATTTATAGTTTAGTATTATTACAGTATATTGGAAAATAAATACCAAAAAAAAAAAGAAAGGTGTTATTTACCTTAAGGCGCACTGAACCCTCTGCAGGCCAATGTACTCCTGTACTTTTATATTTTGAAGTAACACATTCTGAGCTTCTCTGGTTGAGAATCTATATACGTTGCTTTATTTGAGGGAAGAGCAGTCACATATACTTGTCTTTCCACGAAATTTAACACAAATCAAAACGAAAAATTATTCAGAAATGCCACCATGAAATCGTATATTGTTGATCAAACATTATTACTTATGTAACTAAATTTATATATATATATATATATAATTAACGAAACATATGTTTTCAGCTATAAAATTACAGGAAACTGTAAAAAATAATAAAGAAGAGAAAAACAGAAGAGTTAGAAGGTTGAAGTATTTTGTAATGTTGCTATTATTTAACTATTCAAGGCAGAAAATATAGCCAAAAATGATAACAGAGTATTAATAAACTAAAAGATGACAGACGTTTCAATGAATATTGTGAAAGACCCGATAATGATGTATTTAAATATTAATTGTGACTGATACACATATATATACACTCTATCTATACCAGATATCACTTGCTTATGTTTCAAACACTTTAAAATAAAGTGGAAATCAGAAGTGTTCTTTCATAAAATGTCTAAAATCACGTTTTGCATAATAAAAGTTAAATCTTTGGTTCCTAAAATATTTTTATGAGATAAATTCATTCAATTAAACTATAAATATTAATATCATCATTACTTATACTGTAATTTGCAAGTAAATTATTATACATTCAATGAACCTTTGTATCCATATTGTATTCAAGAAAGTCTTGCAGAGTTAGTTTAAAATATGTTCAGTAGCACATCGGTATGTCTGCGGATTCACACCACAAGAAATCAGGTTTCGATACATGTGGGATAGGGGAAGGACAGAGCACAGAGAGCCCATTGTGTAGCTTTGTGTTTTATTCCAAACAAGCAAGTAAGTTAACTACGTAGCAAAAGTTTCTACTTACAGCCACACAAAATAAACGTCGCTCTCATCCTTCTCATGTGGTTATTTTTTTTAGTTCATGTATAATATTTATCCACGAAAATATGGATAATGACATCATCAGCAGTTAGGACACTTTTAAGTTCTTGACAACTTCAAACATTTCTATTATAATGAAACATAATAACATCTATATTTAAGTTTTTATTAGCCAAAAAAACAAAAATACTACTTTGCATTGTTATTTTTTAAAAGAGATTAACAAGAAACAAAGATACGTGGGTTGCTCAGTGATACGATTTTACGTAGTACAATTATGGAATAGGCTAAACTGGAAAAAAGAAAATCACATTGATTGTTTTGTATGTTGATCTTACAGGGAAGAAAAATAGTATAGTTTTGAAGAAATCATTTATTTGTAACTTTAATCTAAATCAGAAAAACGAAAAGATACGATTCGCAGTTATTAAAGTAGAACAAATTTAAGATGTTATAGAGTTTGCCGAAAGAAGAAACTTTGTTAGAGAAAAGAAGAAAATGTATTTTTAATTTTGATACAACATTCAACCTTTCATATACGTCATAACCACTGATGCTACAAACTTTCTTTTATATATATATATATAACCGTCTCAAACATTCATTTTATTCTATCTGATCTCCCATTAATAGCGGCCCGGCATGACCAAGCGTATTAAGGCGTGCGACTCGTAATCTAAGGGTCGCGGGTTCGCATCCCCGTCGCGCCAAACATGCTCGCTCTTTCAGCCGTGGGGGTGTTATAATGTGGCGGTCAATCCCACTATCCGTTGGTAAAAGAGTAGCCCAAGAGTTGGCGGTGGGTGGTGATGACTAGCTGCCTTCCCTCTAGTCTTACACTGCTAAATTAGGGACGTCTAGCACAGATAGCCCTCGAGTAGCTTTGTGCGAAATTCAAAAAACAAACAAAAAACAAACCCATTAATGGCACCAGAATGAATAAGTGTCTGTTACATCAAATATGCGCATCGTCTTTGAAATTTAGTGATTCATTGTTAATACTATTAGTTCAAACAATTCTCTTGAGTTAACAATATTAAAATTAGCAAGTAAAATATTGTAAAGATGCAACTTCTCTAAAAATAAGTAATTTGGATGGAATTTAAAATAAATAATGTTAATCGAATCTTGTAATAATAACTGTCCCCCACTGGGACAGCGGTAAGTCTTTGGATTTACAACGCTAAAATCAGCTGTTTAATTGTCTTCGGTGGACACAACAGATAACCCGATGTGGCTTTTCTATAAGAAAAACACACACATACAATAAAAACTAGAAAATTAGGGTTATCGCGTATGTTGTTTTTCACAGAGATATTTTCAATATATTCTCAGTATGTGAGATTCTGTGGATGTCTCACTTTTCTAGAAAATCAAGAATGTCCTGAGCACAGTAGCAAAGTAATATACAATATATATATGTATTGAATATGTTTCGACATTTACATTCTACCTAAATTTAAACTTCATCTGGACATATTCTTCTTTCAAGTAAACCATTTACTTAAATCGGCCTGAGGAAGCAACATAATATTTTTATAATTAATAAAGGTACTAATTAGTTATACTTTTAGTATTATTAGATTTCCAGGATAAAGTTTTTAGTCCCACAACCGATGTGTATACTGTTACATATTTCATATTATAGTCTATCCCGTTATTACGTTACGTAACACGATTTTAAATAGCCAAAAATTTTAATTTTAATTCAGAAGTTAAGTGAATGTCTTTATACATTAACTTTATGATTTTTGCCAACAAAATTGATACAAACAGTTTTCCTTCTTAACACAAAAATATATTAATACACAAACAACAATATAATTTATGATAACGTTTATTACAAATAATGATTTATATACACATGTTTTACAAAGTTACAAACAATACTGAGTCTTCTATCTGGTCTGGAACTGAATCTTTTATTGACAGTTCACCATGAGCGAATTAATTCTACGTTGATACAAGGTGCATTTCTGACTGAGAGCTAGTTAACTTCTTCACACTTTAGTTTTCACGACGAAAATATCTAATGCCCTCGTGGAAATACTAACGTCCAAAGTTAATTCACCGAAGTTGAACAATTTGTAATGCTCGAAATCTATAAACGTTCGTGGTCAAATATCTGTAGTTCTCCGATTATTAAGCGTTTATTGCACTTATAGCTTTCGAGATTTATTGCATACCAAGTATAGCAAACCAACATTATTCTGAAAACTGTCTCTTGGCTCGTCGATTTATAAACTTTAGACAAAATTCTCGAAATTTCTGCTGGAAATAATGTAAAATACATATTGTTGATTCTTACACTCGAGAACCTTCTACAAATTCAGAGAACAGGTGGGACTTTCACAATACATATTTAACTATAAATTAAACGCATTTTTAAATTTATATTAAACTCACACAAATATCGGTCTTAAAATAAATATATAATGGTAAATCCGTTACAATACATGTTTATAACTTTTAAAATATACGACTTAGATATACATATAAATATGTTAAGGTAGATTTTGCTAAACTTATAAAAAGTTAGGACGGTTTAAACGAAATAAAAAGAAAATGTTTACAAAAATGTAAAAAACAAAAGTTGTAAACTAATGTAAGAGAAACTTAGACTCCGGTGTTTCGTTTCTCAATTATATATATATTTAATTTGTTTGTGTATTTTGCAGTTCTATTTAAATTAAACTACAAATTGTAATCAAATACATAATCACTGCGTTTACCACTTTTTGTTTTTTAAATCCATGCATCAATTTCTAGAAACGTAACATCACCTAATCATATCTTTATGAGCCTAGACTGCATGAAGACTCGTAATACGTCTATAATAACCACACTCTTAGGATTCAAGACTTTAATCACGTTTACAAAAATAAAACTTAGCAATTTAGCATATTTTAAGTCATTAAAATTTGGCCAATTTGGACAAGCTTACTTCGTTTAAAACTCTTTCACATTTTACGTTATAGAGTTCTCTAGTAAATAATTACACTCAGTGTTTTGTTCTAAATTAAGTAGCTGAGTTAGCTCAAGTGAAATCATTAAATATTTTCCACTCTTTGGCTAACTCTCACAATACGCTTTACATTTGCTTATAATCAATTATTTATTTCAAGTTTTAGACAGGTTGTCCCATCCGAACTATGTTTCTGTTTGTTACAGCACTGTATGGATAAACACATAATTTATTATACTAATTATAAACATTCTATTATAAACATTTATAGTTTAATATGAAAACATGTATCACGTAAATACTTTAGACTAACAGCAGTTGTGCATATTTACAATAAAAGTCACAACACTTATGTTCCTATGTGCACAATAGCTTTATTTGCATAATGTTAGAAGAAAAGCACTCTCTACATGTTTCGGTGGACCACGTAATCTACGATCATCAGTGCATGGCCACAGGAACTTGTAGAAAGTACTTCTCGTTGTTTTGAATTAAGCACAAAGCTACACAATGGGCTATCTGTGCTCTGCCCACCACGGTATCGAAACCCGGATTTCAGCGTTGTAAGTCCGCAGACATACCACTGAGCCACTGGGGGGCAAGTACTTCTCTTCTAACAATAAAGTTATTGTTCACATAGAAACATAGGTGTCGTGATTTTGATATTCACACATCAACTTTTGGACAAGCACTTCTGACAAATAACCATTTATAAAGTGCATTTTTTATGCTTTAGCACAGAAATGTCAAAATTAGGTTTTCTCAAAATTAGGGACAGCTAGCTCAGATAGTCTTTGCATAGCTTTGCGAAATATTTAACAACGACACAGAATATGCTGTTTCAAGAATATTTGAAAAATATCAAGAATTTTGTTACAATAAAAATATTGATAAAAATAAAATAAATTCGTTGTATATTATAATAAACTCTGAAGAATTAAGAGAACCAAATTATTTTATTTTATCTGAGACTTTATTATTTGTATTATCTAAAATTTCATAATTTATCTACTCTGGGATATTATCCTTTACCTTTTCTAGAATGTTATTCTTTATTTGCTCCGAGACCTTATACTTCATCTTCTCAACAAGAATATTTTATTATTAACAGATAAATCTAGCACATGGCCAAATATCTCGGTTCTACATCATTTAAACTAATGTTTTTCCTTAATAAATTCATTCCTATTTTACAAGTAATCTTTTAAAATTATATTAATATAATAGTTCCAATATTGTTATTCTTAGTTTTCTTTTACAAGTATTACTTTCGTCAGTATATTAGCAATAATATATATTTTTAACATGTGTTGTCTACGGTATATCCTATTAGCGAATTCTAAAGATATACATGTACAAGTTGGTAAAATACCTTATGAAATTTTAATGTACATTCACCACTAATATGAGTTCAAATTAGTATAAATAATATTACCAGAAAGTTCAAGTATAAAAGCAATAAATATAATTTCAGGTAAATGTAAAAATTTAAGCTGGAATTGTTTATTTATTTTCTGTTATCTTCGCAGTGTGTGTCAGTCATAAGAATGAAAATTCTTATTTTAAGGATTGATAATGATAAAGTTTCCTCTACTTTGATGCTTGTATTCTTATGAAGATACGAAGGTAAAATATTGGTTGAAGAATGTCAATATTATTTCTTTGTTATGTCACAACATTTACTCCAATCGGTATTTAGCTCATTAAAATATTGTGAAGCGTTCGTCTTAGATGCTTTCATAAGCACAGCCACATAATTTCATCAGTATACTTACTTGAATGAATACACATCATATTTTTTTGTTTTCATCGATTTCTCGAGAACTGTCCTTATTGTTTGTTGTCGACAGAAGATACACAACTCACGCAATTCACCTGATGATTGCTTTAGTTGAAAATTGTGTCTATGCAAATTATTTTATTTACATTCTAATGAAAAAAACGTGCACGAACAAAATGTTTACACAATTTTGAAAATAACAAAGTATAATACTTTTAACGATACAAACAACCAGGACAATAATTATCGAACATATTTAAAATGTATTATAATATTAACCAAAGTAAAGTGTAAGATCAGTTACAAGATATTCTAGGGTAGTCAAAATCCTTTCTTATATAAAAGTCTTTTTATTCTGTATCAAGATAAAAACTGAAAATCAAAGAATAAAAGATGACCAGAAACCATAATTAAAATGGTATTTGTTTATTTACTGTGGTAAAATGGGTTGTCTATGCTCTGCCCACCGCAAATATCGAAGCTTTGTTTATAGTATTGCAAGCTTACGAACTTACTGACGATCTAGCAAGGGCTCTTCAAATATTATAACAGTAGATTTGTCATAAATTATGAATAAGTAACCTTATTTGTATTATTTTAATAGAATAACTTTCGTTAAAGTCACGTTACGTCTAAGTTTTTTAGATGATGTTGTTTTTTATTACATATATGTTATTATATTTACATTTAATCCCATTTTTGTTTTGTTTCCTAGTTTCGCACAAAGCTGCACGAGGGCTATCTGCGCTAGCCGTCCCTAATTTAGCAGTGTAAGACTAGAGGAAAGGCAGCTAGTCAGCACCACCCACCGCCAACTCTTGGGCTACTCTTTTACCAAGGAATATAGGGATTGACTGTCACAATAACAACAATATATACTGTTGAATGACAATAGTTCAAATAACAACGATATACACTGTTGAATGATAATAGTTCAAATAACAACGATATACACTGTTAAATGACAATAGTTCAAATAACAACGATATCTACTGTTTATTAACAATAGCTTAATTAAAAGCAATATTTACTGTTTAATAACAATAGTTCAAATAAGAACAATATATAATGTTTAATAACAATAGTTCAAATAACAACATATACTGTTTAATCACTATAGTTCAAATAACAATATATACTGTTTAATGACAACAACTCAAATAACCACGATATATAGTGTTTAATAACAATGGTCAAATAACGTTTAAAAAGCTGTACGTCACTAATACAATCAAATAGCAAATATTGTATTGTTTCTCATTGATTGATTTGGGATGGGGGAGGGATTTCGTGCAAAGCTACCGACGACTGTCTGAACTAGTCGTCCCGAATTTTGAAGTGACAGATTAGACAGATAATCAACACCACTCACCCACGCTTGGGCTACTTTTGTCACAATAAATAGTGGGAATTTAACGTATTTCTCAAAACACACCCACGGTCACGATCTTCAAGTGCTAAGCATGATTTTGTTGTTTTGTAGCGAGAAAGGGGAGCATAGCTCTGAACACCAGTTCCTTGTTCTAGCCTATAAACCACTAGCTGAACTCGGCTCCGTTGACATTAAAACCAAATCAGCTACATAAACAAGAAGGTTGTTTTTTTTTACGGTATAAACATAATATAAAACCAAAACGGCCACATCCACCAAGTCATTTCCTTTTAAATTAATGATAAACATTTCTCTAAACACTCTTCCAACATTCTTTGTTAACAATGTTTCTGGAAACTGAAACACAAATATTTTTTTCCAGCAGCTTGTAAAACGATCTATGAAGTTGTTTCCACCGTTTTAACTTTTTCAAATGTATAAAACCGCGAGGTTGGTCTCTGAATTGTCCTATTCCGAGTAACTGTACTTTCAGCATAAACTATCCACGGCCCAGAGAGAATATGACGTATATACGTATATCGCATAAATCCTCGAAAATCTCTTCTTGTGAGTATAAGGCTTAAGAAGTTCACATTTATCCACAATAACTTTAGTCCTCAAAAAGTTTGGAATAAATTTGCAAAGTATCTTTCGAAAGCACACATATTTAGCTACTAAAGAAGTTTTTCAATATTTAAAAAATAACTGATTTTGCTTCACGATACAGTGGTTCAAAAACAATGGTTTATTAAAATCACCAAATCAACCTATGTATTAGAATCTTTACGATCTTTTATCAAAAATTTTCACCTTACAAATATTTCATAAAAATACAATAATGATGTTAAAAAAATAAGAAGTACTGGTATAAATGAATAAAATCCCTACACCTCGAGCGCTTTCGAAAGGTGGATCTTTTTTCCTCAGAGACAAAGATTCCCACTTTGCCCTTGAAGAAAAAAAAGACATTTTATTAGCTCCTACTATTTGACACACAAAAAAATATAGAAACATTCTTTCAAACCAGCATATTCTGCACAACCATACTTATGAACAGTGTACATTAAAGAAGCAAAACTAATAGTATATTGGTTTCAACCACTTAAATGGAACGCAGTAAATTTTTTTGCAATATATGAAATATTGAAATTTCTACAAGTTTTCGATGTACACCATCTTCTATTTAAATTTTGTTACATTTTTAATGATATCGTAGAAACACTTCCTTAAAATTAACTGCAGAGGATAAGAGGAAATAGAAAATGCTGAAGCGTTCAAAATAGTACTTTTTCCTTACAAAAAAAAAATATTTGTACCTCCAATAATATAAAATGCGTTTTGTATGTCATCCAGTTTGCTTCAACCACTGTTTCTATAACATTACAAAAGTGAACTCAAAATGTTAATACTGCAATTATAAATACACATATTCCCCACAATTTCCTGTTATAAATACACATATTCCCCACAATTTCATTTCTCTCTTTCTATTTGCCCAAAGATCTTTTATATTTTTCTAAGTTCAAAGGTTCTTCTGTTGCTGCCATATACAATTCAACACCTACAAATTACTTTAAAATTGACACGACAACTCAAAGGCGAATAACTTATAAAATGAAATGTGACATGTACAAACTTTGAAATAAAAACAAATTTCACTGGAAATATAAAATCCATCAACACTACTGAATGAGCCTCCCCTATGTACTTCATTCACGTGAATTCTTTTAACATCAATCATTCCCTATTAGAATGTTGAATATTCCTCAATATTAGTCTGTAAAAAATGTTGGTATGTGATAAATGAAACTTACCTAAGCGTTAAAATCCTCAATAAATGAATTTGGTATTTCCTTCTAAGAAATAAAATTCCAACATTATGGGGAATCGCCGGTTTCAACCTACAAAGTTGTGTAAAAAGGTATGACTCGCATCCCAAAAACCTCTCTCACTGTGCTATTAACACAGTTACCCAGTAACTTTATAAAGAAATCACCACTTCTCACATATCAATATTAACGTAATAAAACAATACTTTTCTATACCAAAAATCTTATACCATTTTAATGTCATCCATCTAAAATGTCTGTCTCGAAGTCTTACAATAACATATTTCCAAAAATTATATGAGTTTAGAAAATAGTCACGCTTGCCAACATCCTCTAATTTTCTGACGTTTAACAGGTAATCTTGATAAAGCTATTAAATGTATAGAATTGATGACATTGTAAAAATGATTATGCTCCACTTTATTTTTCTTCTTTAACTTCCTACAACAACAGTCTATTTCTAACAAATTCTCTCTCATCTGTGTTCTTTCTTTTATCTGCATTTACGAGAATCATTCCTAACTCACATTCTACAGTATATTCATTGAAGTTTGTCTGTTTCTCTTTTCTTTTCTTAAAGATGTCTCGTCTTTCATACTAATGTTAGTTTTATTTCCATTAACGTCCAAATCGTTATGTAATTTTGCAGTACACGAGTCCTGTCCTTATCTTCACCACATTCTGTCTCCCAATGCCATTCTGTTCTTTTCCACCCAATAACATTCGATACTCTATATCTCCTACATGACGCCCTTCCGTATGTGTTCTTTCGCCGTTACTCATAATCCTATATCTGTCTCTTCACCCACATTCAACATGCTTGAATAGGGAACGCTAAAATGTAATGCAGTTTCTTGCACTACCTAAACCGTAAAATTGTTATTAGTGTGACCCTGCCCCTTACACCACCCGCAGATAAATTTTAGATAAGCTTGAATTATGTGGTCCTTCTATCATGCACGTGCTACAGATTTTCACTTGGTCATCGTGTTTAAATTCAACAAAAATGTATTTGCTTAAAGGACAAGCGTTTTCAAATATCAAAAACGATAAAATATGAAAAAACTTCATATGTGCATGTGTCTTATACCGACATATACTCCTTTCACATATTTCTGTGGCACATGTCTTTTAATTTCACATTTCAAGCATTTGTAATTCGGTCATCTAAATGCATAATCTACACCTTCTGTAAAATAATAAAAAAGCAAATCTCGTACTTGCATCAGTCTATACACATGGTATTACTTCCTATAATAACCATTCCTAGCAGAAAAACCACACTTGAAGCCATCGTTAGTTTATATTTTTTACGAACGTAATTTATTATCTGTGACTTAAGAAATGCCTCGGAGTAAAACTGTTCGCAACATAATCTCAAGGGCAAACTCGACCAGCTTCCTTCAAAATTCAGCGCCATCATGAAAATAATGCAAAACTACTTTTATACACTAAATAATCAGCTTAGCTGTAAAAAAAAAAACCCAAAAAAAACGAAGGCTGCCCAAGGATTTTTTCATAAAAATAGAATAGTACTGTAACACAAGAACACTGTTAAAGCACATGCACAGTGAGTTGTTTCATAGCTAAACTTGCCGCCGAGAAACCGGTTACGTACTTGAAAGGTATATACCTTCAATTATCGTTTTAATTCAAAACTCTTTGGTTTACTTTTATCGTTAGAGAGTAAAACATCGAATTGCGTGCTATCTTTGTTCTTGATTTTCTTATAATCCATGACCTATAAACCTTATTTCATCTTGCCTGTATTTTATTGTATATATTTTGTTACTCTTTTATGATGAACCTTATGTTGTCTTTTATTGAAAATATTTCAGTATTTACAATTGGTCAGTTCTAAACCAGACCTCAAGCGGTGTATTTCATTTTATTTTGTTTATACTTATCAGCATGTTTCAAGATTTGTAATGCTAAAATTTGTTGTTAATTCCTCGCAGTGATCACAGCGTAGATAGCCCTTTGTGTAGTTTTGTGCTGAAACAAATAAACACATTTAATAATATGAATTATATTTTTACAAATGGAGAACTGTACAACATACCCTGCATTGCTTTCTATTGTTCATTATTCGTATTAGGGATTTGTACACCTAACCACACGCAGGATGACGTTGTTTATTTGTTTGTAAAGATACACAAGGGACTGCCTGTGCTCTGCCCGCTGCAAATATATCGAAACCCGATTTTAAGCGTTTTAAGCCCTCAGAGTTACCGTTCAGCCACTGGCAGTGTTTTATGTTGGAAATTATTGTTTCATGTTTGGAAGAGTATCAACTAAAACTTATATTGTTGTTGTTTTTTTGTAATTTCCGTTTTATTTTATGATTGGGCAACTTTATTTATGACGTTTTTCTTTACTATTAAAGCTCTTTTTATTTGTAGTTATTTTGTGTTTGTTCAATTTTATTTATAACTATAGCTCTTTTTAGTGGTTCAAAACTTCATTATGTCGAAAAACGGCGTACAAGACCTCATCTTGTATTTTGTTGTTTAAAGTTATTTTTAAGGAATTGGGTAAGAGACTGTACGCCAGATTTTCACATCTTTTTATTATTAATTTTTTGTTCTTCGCCCATGGTATTTCAGAAACAGGCTTCAAGTTTGCTTTAACTAAAATTACTTTTTTGGAGAAGCAAAGCCAATTCAATTTCCAGAAACGGAAGTCCTGCCAGAGGTATACATCGTAGAAGAAATACTCTACTTTATGTCGTCATTTTTTAGTACTGACAAAGTATAAAAGTTTCATTTAAAAAGAAGATTTTGATCAGTATATTAAACATCTACGAAAGTTGATGTTTAAATAAAATCAGTTATTTCAACTATAACTTTAATTCGCTGCACCAGCTATTCCCTAGCAGTATAGTAATTATTGGCCATACGCCAACAGTAACAATGCAGATCAACGGTTAGCAACTAAACGTGGCAAGAAAGACACACGCATATATCAACATCGCCCTTGAACTAACAGTATTAACAATGAATAATTAAATTTCAAAAACGATGCGCACATTTGATGTACCAGACACTTATTCACTCTGGTGCCATTAATGGGTTTGTTTTTTGAATTCCGCACAAAGCTACTCGAGGGCTATCTGTGCTAGCCGTCCCTAATTTAGCAGTGTAAGACTAGAGGGAAGGCAGCTAGTCATCACCACCCACCGCCAAATCTTGGGCTACTCTTTACCAACAAATAGTGGGATTGACCGTCACATTATAACGCCCTCACGGCTGAAAGGGCGAGCATGTTTGGCGCGACGGGGATGCGAAACCGCGACCCTGAGATTACGAGTCGCACGCCTTAACACGCTTGGCCATGCCGGGCCTAAAAACAGATAAAAAAATCGGAGAGGATTCATAGCTTTTAAGCCTGATGTAATGAACATTAATTTTTTCCTTCATTAAAAACAAATATCCTATCTTTAAGCGATTAAATATTTATATTTGTTTATGGCTGTGGCCAAATTGTATACTTTGTGAAAAATTAACTTTTATGACTTAACTGCTTAATAGATGTGTGCATTGTGTTTCAACTATAATGGTAATGCTTTCTTTGAAAGAATTAAAAGTTCTTTTATCACTGTTATTGTGTTGTTGCGTATCTACCATACAACAAAAAACGCTCGAAATTAAGTATTCAATTAGCACCATTTTATCATGATATTTTTATATCTAAGTCTTCCAGTAATACTTAATGTAACTTAACTAAAACTAAAAACTTGTTAGATTACTTTCTTTATTAAAATGATTTCTAATAAAACAATATTTTAAGAAAAAGTTTGTATATTTATTGAACAAGATCATAAGTAGGCATACAACGATAAATTTTGAAAATACAGTGAATTCATTTCGTTTGGCAATTATTAAACTAAGCCAAAAGTTAGAATACAAATACAAGCATTTGGGAAACACGCCATTTTTCACACGTAAAACTAACAATTTGTATGGTAGCTATTCCAAGTAAACAATGAATGCAAAGCTACTTAAGCTAAAACCCGTATATTTACATACACACAAAAGTTACAATTGCTTCTTACTAATGTACTCTAACAGTTATTATTATTTTACTTACGAATTATCTACTACACCCTCGTTTTCTCGAACATACTAGCTAAATGCTTTCATGGATGCCTTTTTCGTTTCAAAACTCATTATGACGATTTATGTTCACTTGGACCTTAAAAGCAAATTTCTATTGTTTCATTCTGATTATGTGGTATGAATATAGTTTTGCAGATAACCAGATATTTTTTGCATTAATTCACACTTCTTATTAGAGGTTTTCTCCTTTCTTGAAGAAAGCGGCCATAGAGCAATATTTTCAATAACTTCTACGACTTTTATCTGGTTAAATTGTGGACAACATGGCACAAAATTCAATCGATTTTTGAAATTTTTCACCAAATGGTATATTTTATTTACTTTAAAATTATCTATAATCAATGTACGACTTCCGTAAGTTATCGCTAAAAGTATTATAGTTAAATCATTGAAAATTCGAAAGAAAAGCAAATAACATTATTTTTTCTAGAAATATTTGGTGTCTCTTAAAATATGTACAGAACCCTTACATACCTTTTGGATAAGTGCACCTTAAGTACTTATTTATTGCGTCCATATGCATCGCTGTTTCATATTTTATTCCTGATATAAATTGCAAAAAAAAAGAATAATATTCGAACAAACCTATCTTTATAAGTTGTCATTTTAAGCCTAATATATAGCCGAGATAAATGAAAATAATTGTAAATTAACAAACTGCGATTTATAATCATTATGAGTTGTTTTATTTTGAAAAATGTACTATATGTTTCAACAGATTAATATGTTTCACAAAATAAAACCATTTCATTAATCTCGTAAATCGATGTTTATCTGTTTACTATTATATTAGCATAATGTCCTCTGTGCTATACACAATAAACTAAGGTCCCTTGCCACCCTTAAAATTACTTCATAGTCAATGTGATGGACATAATTACGCACGAATGCCCAACTATACTTATAAATAAAACTTTGTACTGGCTCTCTACTAAACATGGACTTCACAGTACACAGTTATTAGTTTTAAGCACCTCAATGGCACAAAGGTCGATTGAAGTTGCATTTAACAAATTGAAAGATATGTGGTTGAATGCAGTAACTTTAATACAGTTTCATTGATCACTTTTCTCGTGAAAGCATTTGTTTATATTAAGGTGCGGGCCAAAGCTTATGATCCTTCAGCAACCTTAAAACCTTGTCTAGTTTTTCTTTTAAGTTTTCGTGAGATTTACCTCACTTCACTGAAATGTTATTTTAAGCCGGTGAGTTATCTTTCTTAGCCAAAGTTTTCTCTATACGACTGGGAACTTTGCTTCTGAGTGACTAAAAGTACATGGTTGCATTGCTTGTTATAGTTCCAAATTCTCTATTGTATTACTTTTTTTTATTTTTCTGCAAATATTGAATGATTTCCTCTTTAAAATCTTGTGACCTTTGACTTTTTAATAATCTCAATCTATGAACGTTTCCATTCTAAAAATGTGTGATTGCTTTTCTAAAATGTTCGCGTCAGGCCACACGAAGGATTATCTGCCCATAGCCGTTCCTTACCCTGGACTGATAGACTAGAGAAAATGCACTAAATCAATAACATTGTCTGATAACAAGGATTTCTCTAGCTGAACAGTAGAATCAGAAAAAAAAACACTTATAGCTCATCCAAAATACGGTTTTCGTTTTAGCAACAACGGGACAAGAACCATAAACCCTTTAATTTACAATCAGAAAAGAATAACAGCCAGGCTACTCCTGGTCTTATATAGATTCCTCGAAATCATAAGCCTACACATTGTAGTCGTTCATCATTTTATGGCCAGGTAATCGCCGAAAGCTAAATATATGTAAGTTATTAGTTTTTAGCGCAGAGCTAGAAGACTCACTGTCCATCACGAGCAAACAAACTCCAGAATTTAGCGCTGTAAGCTCGTAAACCTATCAGGAAAATAATTATAGGAGTTAATATGTCGCTCATGGCATCAATACGCACACCAGCATTACCGCATCTGCTTATAGAAATCGTATTCATAAGGCTGTTGTTAACCGTAATATTGAACCTCGTTTCTGTGTTTTTAGTTTTCAAATAACATTAAAAAACGTGTGTGTTTTTTTCTTATGACAAAACCACATAGAGCTATTTGCTCTGTTCACCGAAGGGTATCAAATCTCTGATTTTCATGTTGTAAATCCACAGACTTACCATTATCCCAGCGCGAGACAACACTAAACAAACGATTTACTTTTAAATTTGTTAGGAAATAATCTGCTGATACCGTATTTAGTGTGTACAATATTGAAACGTAGTATTTCGATAAATATTTTATAGTGACCAAGTTTTTATAAAACATAAAATTATTTTAAATTAAATTTTAATATAAACAAAGTTCGAACTAGTAAACATACGGATTTCAAAGAGGTATTTCTTTTATTTTTTACTAAATATTGATTGGTTTGTTTTGAATTTCGCGCAAAGCTACACGAGGGCTATCTGCGCTAGCCGTTCCTAATTTAGTAGTGTAAGACTAAAGGGAAGGCAGCTAGTCATCACCATCCACCGTCAGCTCTTGGTCTACTCTTTTACGAATGAAGGGTAGGATTGACAGCCACATTATAACGCTCCCACGGCTGAAATGGCGAGCATGTTTGGTGGGTCAGGGATTCGAACTCGCGACCCTCGGATTACGAGTCGAGTTCTTTAACCACCTGGCCATGCTGGGCCGCCGACTGTATAAGTAATTATAAGTATACTTTAATAAGACATAACTCAATTATTTAACAAAAGGTGCAATTTCTGAGAATGCATTACAACACAAAATTAGGTCGATTTTATTTTCTTAATTAGGTAGTGCTATTTCAAAACTATATAAACAATATTTTTTTACACTATTTAATATCATATTTTCTAATGATTTCATTCATATGAAATATAGTATAAAATACTGGAAAAATTACCTTTAATGTTACGATACTACTCACAGTACAGAGAAACTTAACTGTGATCTAGTCATTTCATCACAATTGCTAGAGTCCCCCTTTAGTACAGCGGTAAGTCTACTGATTTACAAATATCGGAGGTTCAGTTCCTCTCGGTAGGCTCAGCAGATAGCACGATGTGGCTTTGCTATAAAAAACACACACATACACAACTGGTAGACAAAAATATATAAATAAATGTCTTGATAAAACTGTATTAATAAATTCAAATTCAACGTTTCTGTAATGATAATGCCTATCCATATTTTTTTTTCTTTTTGCTATATTTTAGTGGTATCTAAGGTTCTATTTCAAAGATGAAATATGTTTTTACTTTGAAAACAATTTTTCAATGTTTTACGATGCTTGGTTGCACGAGTTGCTCATTACAAGCATGATGACAGGTTTTTCCACGACATCAGAACGTATCCAGCCACGAAGAGGGGTCACACACAATATCCGAAAATTCGGACCAGCTGATACTGAAGAGGAAACCGTTTCTTGTTGATGCCAAATGTCCCATGCACTCTCTGTTCAAAGAAACTCTTACCGCTGAGATGAATAGATTGCCTTCAACCCGAAGAGACGGACCCGTTTGTACATTTTCAGTGAATTTCATGCCTGGATAGACGTCACCTCTGCTAAACATAAGCTGGCAGCTCGAGCCAGCAGCTGGAAACTACGGTGAAAGAAAGAAATAAAAAAATGGACTGACTCAAAAGAGAGAGAGAACTAAAAAATACGAGATACGTCACATACAAATGTATTATTGTCCATGGTTCGACGCACTGATAAAAAATATGTCGATGCACCCTTATAAGTGAGCTCATTTTTCTCAAAAATAAACGAAGGTAAGAAAGGGACATAACAAACAAATTCAAAAATTAAGGCTAGGCGTAATCAAAAGATACATCATACTCATTTTAAATCTGCAAATTATAATGTATTACTTCATTTAACCTATATTTACAGGTGAATTTCCTTATAATCTCGAAACACTTGGAATTTGATAAAATCTGTAATACACTAGTGAAGCAGTTAGAAACTGACAGCAATTTTTCATTGAATTATGTTATTGTACTTTTCCGGCATATCTATCTTAAATCAGCAGTTAATAAAACATCTTATATTGCATATTTATCATCTAAAAAACATCAACATACTTTTGAGTAAGCTAAGGCTCACATGCGTTTATTTATTTATAAATTTATAAATCTATACCAATTTTCTTACTAGCCTGCCCATACAGTAAAATAAAAAATATTTGTTACTTAATTGTCCTATACACATATATAAAGAGAGAGAGAACGTAAATAACTGTTTTCATTTTTCTCAAGTTTTTGACAAGTTTTACAAAAGCGATTCGCTGTTGTTTGTAAATATAAAATCCTCGAAAACACACTCCTTCTGAAACAATAAAATAAGTTGAAGATCAGTAAAATATAATTCATGGTTACTTTAAAGATTTAACCAACATTTTTCACGAAATCTGAGATAGAAACTATGAAAGTACAAGGAATTGTGTTTCATAAACCAGTTTCAACTGTTTCGCTACACCCTTCAACAAGCTTAGCAGAAGATATAACACAAGAAGCTAACGATTTTGTAGATATTTTGCTTTTTTTTCACAGGCTTACTAATTGTATTATATAGTACATTCATTTTATTATCTTAGAAATAGAAATAGAAAATTAGACAAATTTTCAAACACAGTTAAATGTGACTGTGTTTTCTTGCATAACATCTTTACAAATAAACATATACATCTAAGCATAAATGAGGCGTAATCTATGTTCACTAGTTTAAAAGAAATATTGAGAATAATTGCCCCCACATCATGAATCGAATTCTATAAACAAGATTTCCTTGTCTTAGACTTAGTTTTAATATTACTTACCTAAAACACTTACATATCATGTTTATCATATTAATCAGTAGTCAGAACTGGAAATGCAAAAGTTACGTCATATTCTTTAGCATGTGAAGTGTTCTTGAATTTACACAGTTGACTAGAGGGAGGGCAGTCAGCAGCATCTTTCACAAGGCCTTATCCAGCTCTTTGAACTGAATAACGATATTGGCTGTTACTTTTATAATTCTCCTCTGGCTGAAAGTGTGTCATTTCTCGAGCCTTGGCCTCTCGATCTATAGCCTGGAATGCTAATCGTTATATACGTTTGGGCTAAATTTTTCAGTAAGCAGATGCCGTCTCAAATTTTCTTCTTACATACAAAATAAAATATTACTCGTGGGAAATAATTATGTATATACGAAACAAAAATAGATTTTCGAAGCCAACATTAAATAAAACCAAGTATTATATATCTGTTCATAATGGTGAACAAAAACTTATATACGTTGAAAATTCATTAGATATAGATAATGTTTGAGATGAAAAAGGATTGAATTAATACCTTTATATGATCAGACATAAAATTATATTGATTCAAGTATAATACAACTATAAGTCTTCTGCTGGGACAGTGGTAAGTCTACGATTTACACCGCTAAAATCAGGGGTTCGATTCCCCTAGGTGGTCATAGCAGATAGCCCGATGTGGCTTTGCTGTAAGAAACGTACACACACACACCTATATATATCTATAACATGGCCTTTTTATGACTTCTCTTCAGCTAACGTATCCAAGTTCTTAAAATAATTATCCTTAACTCAAATATTATAACTATGTGACAAGTTGCATGCCTCTGCATTATCCGAAAACGTTTACTTGGATTTATTGGTGCTATCCTTTCTGCACTAAAACTAATGTTATCTATTTAGATTTATTGATGTTATCTGTTCCTCCTCTACAAATAATATCGGCCCATCATGACCAGATGGTTAAGGCACTCGACTCATAATTCGAAGGTCACGGGTTCGAGTCCCTATCACATCAGGCATGCTCGCCCTTTGAGCCGTGAGGGCGTTATAATGTAACGATAAATCCCACTATTCGTTGGTAAAAGAGTAGTCCAAGAGCTGGCGGTGGGTGGTGATGACTAGCTGCCTTCTCTCTAGTCTTACACTATTAAATTAGTGACGGCTAACGCAGATAGCCCTCGTGTAGCTTTGCGCGAAATCAAAAACAAACAAATAATATTATTTATATCGATTTATTTGTATGCTCTCTCTCTGCTCCGATAATAAATTTTAATAAACCACTGCATTCAGAAGTAGGATACTTCATATTAGTCTGATTTTATATTATTTTTATTATCAACTTTTGCTTTAAACAATTGTTTTTCATTGCTAGCTTAGACTGTGGACCGAGGACTAGCTTAAATCTTCTAAACTCTCATTGCTATAAATATCATTAATAACGAAAATATCCAACTGGTAACTCTGAATCCTGATCGTTATAAGCTGTAGTTTACTGTATGTGTTGATTTGTGTGTTAACATTATGTAGTTTTTGTCAGTCTGTTATAAACAATAAGCCGTACTTACTTTTAAATATGTCTATATTTTTTAATATAATTCATTAATAGTAATAGAATATAAGTCAAACTGACCAGCTGCCTGTATTTTGCAGTTAATTTCGTGTGCGTTATCATGGCATATTAAAATACTTTTTATTGACACCTTAAAATCACAATTATAATTTTAATTTGCTTTTGCTAACTAAATTATAGAGGGACAACTATTACTCCTGGTTTCATATTTCCAGTTGGACAGATAGGAAACGTTATTATATCAACATGGTATATTTTATTTACGACAATGTGAGTTAAAACCTTTAGATATTTCTTTACTGCTGATTTAGGGACGAAGTGAAATTTATAATTCTATCTTCATTTATCATAAGCGCAATTTAAGGGGGCTTTCACGAGCAGACCTGAGTAAAACGTTAATCAAAATTTATACGAAAGATGTTTCTTCAATGTTTCCCTTTGAGCTATTCCTTCCACGATATAATTTTCTTCATCTGAGGATAACGATTAAGCACATTTGCCCTACACTGCTGTCAACAAGCTCGGATGAATGATAATACATCAAGCCCAACCTTATACTAAATATTCTCTTTTCAAAAAGAACAAAATCTCTTTAGACTTTATAGGCTTATCAGGTATATGATCCAATAGGGTGAATGTAATTCCAATTTTGACAAACTTTTCTGTCAAAATAACCGTTAACTTAAAAGTATTACCAAGAAGCTTGTGAGCTTTTAACAATTCTAATTTGTTGGTTAATTATTAAGTAGTTAATGGTACCAAAAGATAAATTCAACTTCTTTGCAATAGTCATCTCGATTGAACAGTTCTCTTTCGTCACCACAGTTTCTGTCACTTTGCATATGAGGACGTTGTTCCTGATTAACAACGTTTGTCCCAAACGTTGTTACAACGAATTTGTCCGTTTCTATGTGAAACATTGAAAGTTCTTTCCTTCGTGGCATACCTAATTGTTTATTAACATTAATGTAAATTTGGTATATTTGTACGAATATTAAACCTGGAAATCTGTACAGTATTTTACTAATTACATATTTATTAATTGTATAGCTGCATTGTTCATGATATCCGAAATCGTTGTTTTAAATAAAGAATTATTCATACGTAAAATTAATAGTTTTAGCCCCTCGGTAACTCATCGGGAAACTTAAAGGCTTATACTGCTAAAAATAGGGGTTTATTACCCGCAGTGAGAATAGTATCAACAGCCAATTGAATAGATGTGCTTAAAATAACACAAACATGTTAGCCAATCACAGTAGTAAACGACACTACTGTCATCTATAGAGTTAGAATATCTTGTGTCTCTGATCAAAATCTTGCCCTCTACAGCTGTGTTTTTTCTAACTTTAAAGATATTGAAAAATGGTTGAGAATAACGACAATTCAGATAGAGTGGCTATCTTATTAACGGCACTTAGATACCAACATCTAATAAATCTAATAACACATTTAAGGAGATTTCAGCGCAAAATGTATGTATGTTTTATATATGTATTAAAATAAATAACCCTATAAATTCTACCTCTTTATATGTATTACTCATGTATTTATAATGAAAAAAAAATAATTTTTCAATTCAAGGAAATACTAGATTCTAGGTATTATGCTATCTGTAGTGCCATCTAGTGAAACCATTCGGCTAGAACAACTTGACCAGAAGTTTACAAACTATTTGACATAAGATTTTTTAATGTTAAGACCGAAACACAATTTGTTTCATAATTAAATCACGTATCGCTAGTTTTCCTAAATCTAACAGGAAACTGAAATGGTAAATAGCTTTATTTTTTTGTGATCCAACTAAAATCAGAATTTTTATTGGTTGATCGAATATACTTTTTAAACCGATTTAAAAAAATGAAGGATAAAAAAATTCTTAAAACTAAGTTGAGATTAACAGAACAATAATAGGACGATCGTACATTAAGGCATTTGGTAATATGAAATGTGACAAAATACTTTAAAAATACATTTTGTTTCAAAAAAATGTGAAACTTTTAGAATATTCATTTTTAGAAATTGTACATCTCTATGTAATTTCATTTATGAGTGATCTGTTTTACAAGATAATTTTTGGAATTATTCATAGAATACCATGAGAGGAATTTTTTTTTTATTTAGTCCCTCGGTGGGACAGCAGTACATCTTCGGACTTACAACTCTAAAATGAAGGGTTCAATTAAAGATGGAGGACACAGCAGATAGCCCAATGTGGCTTTGCTATAATAAAACACACACAAAATCGTTTGTTTATTGGATGCACCCTTTTTTCTTTTCCATCCTTGTTTTCAATTATTATATTTTACCTTATTCTAAGGTTTAGCTTTCCACAGAAATGAAAAGTATTCGATCTAGCACGTAAATTTTGTATTCATAAATATTTTAAAATCAATCTTATTTCAATTATATGTGGTGTTGGAGGAAATTTAATGGAATTTTTGTTTCCGACATGTTTTAAACAACTGCCACGTATTTATAATCAGAAAGCTATTATTAAACGAGTAACTAACTAGTGGTATATCAACATATACTGAACTTACCATTTTTCGGATCTGTAGAGAAAGCAGTAGCTCCTACGTGTTGTAACTTTTTACTTTTATAAATATTTGGAAAATAAGTTTGGAAGTCTTAAGGAAAAACATGTTTTAGTTAGAGTATATAACTATTGAGCTGTTGATTATAAATTGCCAGTCCTGCTCTATCGATAAAATCAAGGAAGTCCCTCATGTACAAAACGGTAGTTAGGTTTAGCTAAAGGATTTCAATATGAAAATTCCCATTTGAACTGTCTAACTATGAACTACAAAAAATGAGTTTAGTTTGTAGACATTTATTCATTTGTATATTGCACTTGTCCAAACCATTCATTTGTCTTCTACCTCTTTCATCTCGAATTTCTAAATCTTGTGATTTATTTCTACTTACTTTCATTTTCGATGTCAGTCTTTCAAAAAAAATATCGTGAGCATAAAATATATTGTTATTTCAAGTCTACACAGAACAGTGGTTTTTACATATAAATATAAAGAGCATTTAAATGCTGACTGAATCGATTATTTGATTGGATATACGTTTCTGCAAACTACTTGGTTGCGATATACATCGGAGTTTTTTGTTTCCAAAGCAGTTGAACCTAGAAATCAGGTAGCTGTTTCCACTAATAAAGTTTTAATTATACCATTTTTTTCTTTTATAATTTAATATTATATTTATATTGCGCTTCATTAGTTACTCCTTCATTGGTTGTTAAGACTTTTTTTCTAAATGGTTGTACCTTATGTTATAGAAGTACAAACTATTAATTATTATTATGTAGAGGATAAAACAAAACGTTTTTAATTCAAAATTGGTAAAGGTATTAGATAGCATTTTTTATTAATGAAACAGCTTGCACAAACTTACTAATACGTCAGCAGGAACTAAATAGTGAATTTCTTTTAAACTTGATACAAAACCTTCTGAACTACATTCACAATTCTTTCACTTTTTATATATCCAGCCAGCTATTTCATTTATTTGATAAAAAAATGAATAGTTGGTTACAGCGAATACTACTGGAGTAAACGCAACGTGTCTATTCTCAGTTCCTTTTCAAAACTTCGAACAAGGAATTACGAAAATTTTAAATATTCCATATAGACATTGCAAAATCAGTAAGATATATTTCTCTTAATTTATGTTTCATTATTTGAGTTTCTCGCTAACACAGTTCTGTTGTTTAACATACATACAGACATAAAAGGGTTTTGGTGCACAGCGTGCTAAATATAAGCTTCCACTTAAAGCAAGTACCTAGGAAAATAAAATAAGCAATTCAATGAGAAGTGAGTAAAACCATTCAAATACATCTTTCTGACGTATAAAAATAATGATTCATTGTTTTATCAGTTAATTTTTTGGACATAAACTTAATAATATCTCACAAAGTTCGGTAAGCTTATAAGAACCATATACTAAGCTAACAGCGCAAAAGATTCTTTATACTAAAAGTGCAATGATAAATTAAAATAAATGTTTTAAGTATTCCTGTCAAAAATGTCAACGAAGGCAAAACATAAGAAAAAAATAAGCTTTACTTGCGTTTAAATTGTGTAAACAATGCTTTTCTGAATTATATACGTAGCGAATAACCATAATAATAAAATTACAATTATAAGTTAAATAGATTTTGTTTATTGAATTGATAAAAACAAACAGATAGACAAGGCATTCAAATCGGTATGTGTAGTTTGTTTGTTTTAAATTGAACGCAAAGCTATACAATAAGCCATCTGTACTATACCCACCACCGCTAGCGAAACTTGATTTCTAGCGGTGTGAGTCCACAAATATACCCTTGTACCACTATGGAGGGAGCGCATTTGTAGTTTAGCGCAAAGCTACATAACGGGCTATTTGTGTTGTGCCCACCACGACATGCCGCTCTGCCACTGAGGGGAGAGTACTAACAATAGTAATAACTCCAAAGAAAGAATTAGATTCATTTGAAGGAACTATCAACTATGATTTTTCTTTCTTTTTTCGGTTTTTTAAATTATATGTTGAAATACTAAAGCGTATATACTGCGGTTATTATTGTAAATCATTTTGACACATTGAAGTATATACATGCAGAACGCTGTTATATTTTGTACTAGGTTTCTTGTGACAATTTAGTAAACTCATTCAGCTGACCCAAGGTCAGCCAACACAACGTACCTCTTTCTCCTTGTTTTATATGCATTGCTAATTATTATTGTTATTCGTTGTAGTTACGCACAAAGCTACACAATGGGTTATCTGTGCTTTTCTCACTACATGTATCAAAACCCTTTTCATAGTGTTGTAAGTCTGAAGACATACTGCTGCTGGGGAGGAAGGGGGAGCTGTATGCACCATCGTATCATTGGTTAATCTACTATTAACTTAAGTGAGACGCCTAACATTATACTTCGCAACCTGTCTCACTCGATTACAAATGAAACTTTTAAACAAATATTTAACGGTTATACTTCGAACAAAATTTTGATGCTTATTATAATTTAAAATTGACATAACTGAAAAGCTGCAAGTGGTATTAGCCCCTATGAACCACTTCTCTTTGATAAAAACGTGTCTTCAACAAATAATTTGTCTTGTGAAGTCACATTATCGTATACGAGGTCTGTTCAAAAAATACGCGGACTGTTTGAATTGCGCGGCTCCAGTTGATTTCAGAGGAATCCGCTTGGTGTCGCTAGGTTTGCACAGATCAGCTGATTACGACGCCATTTCTCGATTGCAGATATCTTTATTTGTGTATTAGCTACGCGGGTTTAAGTGAAGTGCGATTTTTTCGTTTGGCGGATTTTAGAATGAATGACCTGAAGAAGCAACGACTTGCTGTGAAATTTTGTGTTAAACTTGGAAAATCTGCGACTGAAACTTTTGCTATGCTTAACACGGCTTACAGTGATGTTGCTATGAATCGTACGGCATGTTTCAAGTGGCATGAACGTTTTAAGGATGGTCGACAGTCCATTGAAGATGATGAGCGTCCTGGACGTCCTTCCACGTCAACTGACGACCCACACGTCGACAAAATCAACACCCTGGTGCGGGCAAATCGACGTCTGACTGTCAGGGAGCTTGAGGAAGAGTGTGGGATATCAGTTGGATCTTGTTACGAGATTTTGACCGAAAAATTGAAGATGCACCGCGTTGCTGCGAAATTTGTGCCTCAGAACTCGTGAGTTTTTGGCCAAACACTCGATCACTGTTCTTACCCACCCCACTTACTCACCTGACCTTGCTCCTTACGATTTTTTCTTGTTCCCCAAACTCAAAAGACCCTTGAAAGGAAGAAGATTTGAGACGATTCCCGAGATTAAGGTAAATGCGACGAAGGAGCTGGAGGACATTACAAAAGAAGCGTACCAGGACTGTTTCAACAAGTGGAAACACCGTTGGGATAAGTGTGTGCGTTGGGGAGGAAAGTACTTTGAAGGGGTCCCAGACCTGTAACTTCTAAATAAAGTACATTTTGTTTTATGACGTCAGTCCGCGTATTTTTTGAACAGCCCTCGTATAAACTAGTTTCTCTTTACACAGTAGAACACAAAAGTGAGATACACATTTCATGAATGTTATTAAACATATATACAGTTGTTTTCTTAGAACTTATTTATTAGGCTTTTATAGTCCATTTAAATATTTATCTTAATACAACTAAATCTTAGACTATTTTATAATTATAGGAGTGTCATTGACCAGGTTTAATCATCATAACAATTTTAATCAATAATAAAATAACAGCAATAACATTAAAGAATCTTTTTTATCATCAATCTAAAATTCTCTCGTTCTGGTACATTTTGTGTAATTGGGAGATATTATCTTGTTATTTTGTAAACATTCATTCTGAATAAAGACAAGCTAAGCCTTGCTTAATTTCAGCAACTATATCGTGTTGAAGAAATATGTCAAGCTTTATAGAGAAGTGTAGATAATATATGTCAAGAAGTAGTGCGTTAATTTAAACGGCATTTTCTTGTCATCGTTTGTTTCTAGTCTAAAGCTTAAGACTACTGACATTCAGAATTAACAAGCTGTCATTTATTTTCAAAGTACAGATGTTCTTTTATCTTCAAGCGCTGAAAAGTCAAACCCAGAAAACCCAACCCTCAAAGGTTTCACCCGTCTGTTGCAGTATGTAACAGCTAAGTGGCACCGGGTCAACGTGCAAGAAAAACCAAAACATATGGCATCAGAACAAGACACATGTATTCATTCATAAATACATCAGCCATATAGCTCACCTGTCATCATAACTACTAAGACATAGCCGGACTGCAAACCTTTTCTGTGTGGAGGGATTTACGTGCGTAGGTGGGTGGGCGTTAAAAAAAATTGAAGTACAGTGAAATATTTAATTATTTGGACAAGAGGTGAGAAAAAGAGTCAACAAAACTAAAACAAATTACTTTTTGCCTGTTAACAAAAGAACTTTCGACACTTTTTATTCTGAAATTTATTATTCGTAAACGTTACTCACCCCAAATACTTTCAGAGTTTTGTGAATTTGGACAGAATTAATTTAATATTGAAAACTCTTGAACTAAATGCACATGATTTTATTTACATTCGAAAGTTCTGGAGCTTTAAAAATTATAATAAATTTCCGTTTTATACATAGATCTAAAACACTAATCACAGAACAATAAATCAAATGCTCAGAAAACCTTAAGCGCACAAATTATCTAACAAAATTGTAAACTACAGTACAAATAAGTTGCCTTAATCAGCCATATATATCTCTTGATTGTCACGAGATTTTACGGAACCTTCTCTTTTCACCCTGAGAGTCAATTGAAGCACTAGCAACAATATAATACGTTTATGACAAAAAGTAACTCTTCCAAACTCATTCAGTTATAAATACTACACACATAACATTGTCCTCTATTAGAAATCCCGTTTCTAGTAAACAAGGGTAAGCCGACGTTAAGTCAATGTGCAACGGAGAAATTTTCAGTCGACCGTTCTACCAACTTCAACAATATCTGTCTATCTCCAGAGGGCGTTATAAATGCACCACCTATGATGAAGGAGTGCTCTGATGAAAAATCAATAGCTTTGTAGTATAATTGAACCAACAAAACAGCAAGCGTTTTAACGCAGTTGTATAAATAGCTACTAACTTCCTTTTACCGCATGGTCTGTCGCTTTAAGGAGAAAAAAAATACATTTATGTGACTACTACAGTATTTTAGGCATTTGCTTTTATGATGTACGACAAACATACTTGCTACTGTGCATAATTACTAATCAATTATATTATCATATTAGATTGTTACCTCGTGGTTCGTATCCCGTTGTTGAAAAATAAAAAAGCTCCCCATCTTAGAGCCGTGGATGTGTTAAAAGAGTAACCATGAAATCCTACTATTCGATAATCCTATGAGTTGGCATAATGAGCTGTTAACTACTTGCCTTTCTTCTAGGATCCCACAGTAGCACAGCAGCACAGCTGCAGAATTATAAAGCTTCTTTCTTTGTTTCTAGTTAAGCACAAATTTTTATAATGGGCAATCTGTACTCTTTCTACCACGAGTATCGAAAGTACTTCTTACCTTTTTAAGTTTGCAGACATACAAAAGTAGAAACCGGGTTTCGATACCCGTGGTGAGCAGAGCAGAGATAGCCTATTTTATAACATTGTGCTTAACTTCAAACAAACAAACGTTTTAAAGCTATTTATACAATATAAGGGACGGCTAGTGCTGATAACCTTTGTGCAACTTTGTTCGATTATATAAAGCAAACTACAAGAAGCACACAATCTCCTAGCATATAACCAACCACTGGAGCTTTAAAAATTATAATAAATTTTCGTTTTTTATACATAAATTTAAAACACTAATCACAGAACAATAAATCAAATGCGCAGAAAACCTTAAGCGCACAAATTATCTAACAAAATTATAGACTACAGTATAAATAAAAGTTAATAATACAAATAACTCTAAGTGAATAAAGAGCAAACTTTCTGGTAAACTACAGGGTGTTCGGAAAGTCACTGTGCAGTTTTCTAATCAGCATTCATTCAGTCCATTTCAAACCACCAACTGATAGCGGTGTTTAGAAACAAAATAAGAAGGATCCAAGCCTGTATTGATGCCAACGGGGGTCAATTTCAACATTATTTATAATTGTCATTCATATTTACCTCCTGTATTCTATATTGAAACATGTCTGTTAATAAATATATAAGTGCACAGTGACTTTCCGAACATCCTGTATTATTAAGATGAACGGTTTAGAAATACAAGATTCTGATGTCTGATAAGTTGAAATACACTACGATATCACTCATGAACATCAAATCATAATACTTATGACATAAAAAATTAAAGTATACTTAAACTGTTCCTACTGTGTAATATAAACTAAATATTTTGATCCAAGTTTTCAGCACAATATATCTATAATATAACTTAAAACAGTTTAGTATAACAATCTCATGACTTTGCAAAGCAGATGGCTGAGTAGATCACGAAAGCTCTAGGCTCAGTCTTTCGTATAGTTTATATATTTTTTTATTTTTAGTTGTTGTTGGTTTTTGTTGTTCTTTTCCTCTGGTAACTGACTGCTATTTGACGTTTCCTACTCCTGACACTCGTCGAGTGAATCTGTCACGTACTCAAGCGATTTGTGATTGTATTGTTACTTTAGAAAAATCAAATATTTACTCTTTTAAAAAATGCAGATTTCTCTGAGACAGAGATTAACACTACGTGACATTTAACCTTTTGTTTTCCAACACCTAACAATGTCTAGGAGAGATATAAAAAGACAAACATGTTATATAATATGTAACAAGGTAGGAAATGCAGCGAGTAAATCTGAATAAGAATAGATTTTTTTTCGTTTTTAACAGTAGCTCTTAGAATGAACGAAGACACATCGATTATTTTTATCTTGTAAAGTAATTTGAGAAACTTCCTAATATTTTCGTTATATATATATATATAAACTAAATCATTTTACAGGACATGGGAATTACAGAACTGTTTAACAATGTTATCATAATTAATATACTTCCTCTAGTACGACTGTGCTGTATCTCCTAACGACAAAAGGAAAGTACTCTTGACTAAAAGGTTCAGATAAAAAAGCAGTGCCTTGTATGTATGTACTTAGAACAAGTTCAGATTATAGACTTTAGTTAATAAAGCAGTGGAAAAACGGAGAAGGTATATAATATCACATTAGCTACATATACATATATATAAATATGTATAGTAACACCTCATATAGTAATAAAATAAGAAAAGCAGAAAGAAAGAAGGGTATACCTTGAACGTTACATCCTTTCAAAGAAACCTTTGGCAGTAAATCATACGTTGCAAGACGATTGTCAAAGAGCACGATTGTCAGAAAGAATACGACTGGACATGGTGACATGAAATGTAATAGCGTGGTGAAGGTCCAAGATCGTTCTAATATAACGTACTCAGCCTCTATAAAACAGTGTATTTTCGAATACAATCATATGGTAATTATATATTGTAAAATTTTTTTCCATTATAACTTGCTTTAAAATTTGTAACATAATAAGAATGCAACCTTATATTAGTAATACCAATAGTTCATTTGCTAACACTTTTTGAAAAATAATTCATCGACTATCAAATGAAAACGTTTAATCGTTCTATAATAAAAAAATCCATGATATATCATTTAATAGATAATTTAAGATACTAATATGTGCTATTTACTTACAATGAGTGATGTAATTAAAGTAAGATTGTCTGATTCGTAAGATATATTCAGCCTCAGATTGACTCTACTTTTATGTAAAACTAAACAACATAAGCTCCATGTGGACGTCACCATATTCATAAAAACTTCAAGATAAAAAACTACACATCAAGAGACAATACCCTCCAGAAAAACCTTGCTTACAAGAAATTACAACCCCCTCAAAATTATGTTTCCACGTTATATTATTCTGACAAAAATTTTACATGTTTTAAATAAGAATAAAACACAAGGTGATAATACCAGTTTTCTACATGTACGATGATTTCTTTATATAAGGTTAAAAAAAGAAATGTACTCTAAATGTTGTGATATAAAGAACGAACGTTTGGATTGGATAAATGGTATATGAGCCAATATTCCACCATAACCAAATATCTATCTTTTCTCCTTAAACGTGAGATTGGATCCATGTTTTCTGATGGTGGAATATTAATTTAATATTAAAAAGGGTAAGTATTACTGGCTACACTTAGTTTCATGAGAATAAAATAACATTATGAACATCATCTCATATAAGTGTATTTTACTGAATAATAACGCACGTCCTCACCATATGTAACTGGTTACCAATTCCTCTAATAAGAAGTTATTGAACTAATGAAGTAGATAGTATGCTAGTTGTATTTGAGTTTGAATTAAATATTTGAGGATGTCATGCGAAGATATATGGTGACATGCTATTCAGCCTCTGAGCATGTTACTGAACTGGAAATGGGTTTGATATTAGTGAGCCATATAACCTGAAAACTCATTGATTCACGTATTACAAGTGTGTCACATCGCTATAAGCTCTAAGGTGATCATATTCTTATTAGCAAACGTTTTTTGATGACATATTTGAGCCCAGGACCCACACTACCAAACTTGGATTTACAGATACGGACTTCAATTGCAATTTTTTTTATATATTATATCACATAACTGGTATTCCTTTTTGCATAAAAATAAACTCAAGGATGACATTGATATTATAAAGTTCTGATATGTTATGTCCAAAATATAGAAGACTCCGATTCACCCTCAATTGTTCCGAACAGTATACTTATTTGTGATAATTTTTGCATGAATTAAGTTATTTTTAAAAATAATGTAAATTATTTTAAAGACGAACACTAACTAAGTCATTATATAATATTGAATATTTAGGATTAATATTATGTACTATTTCAAAAATGTTTCTATATCCACAAACATCTGAGAATACCTTCGTAACTCGACAGTAATCTTAAGGACTTATAACAATTGAATTTAGACCCCAATTTCCACAAATGGTAAAGAGACAAATAGCCCATAGTGTACTATTTTGTTAAAATGAAGCGAAATAAACACACCTCTGAGAAATGTACAACACATGTATATGGTTGAAGAGATTGGTTTCAAATCTGAATATGCAACTATTACTAACTCAACAATCACAATTTATACAAAGTCAACAATTTATTCCTAGGAACGAAGTTATAGGCTAGAGATATTCATTGATTTGTCACAAATAGGTTTAGTCAAATACCTCTGTGAAAGATTCATTGAGCATTCTCTGTAGTTTTCAACATTTTCTAAGCTACAGGATTGATGCAAGTTTATACCTTTTGTACATTGATTTACAATGATGTCACTAACTACATGCAGAACACTGACACAAAATTTTAAAACACATCTACTGAAATATATTTGTGTTATTTCTAGTTAGAGAAGGTTGAAATTAACAGTTTTCTTACTGTCAGAATATTTCTTCCACAAGAATGACTATGGCTAATAATCACTCATGACTGACCGAGATAAAAGACTACTGGATAGGAAAGCAAAGCTTCATTGGTGCTCAGCGCCAATCTGTTGTTAATAAATGACTGGAAGCATGTGATTTAGTTTGGCGATTCGCATTTTCGTACTGATGTAACGTAATGTACTGATGTAATTTTCGTAACGTGTCTATGTTGCTTTATTTTCTTTGTTGATTCTATACAAATGTATTCGAGAGCAATTCTTCTTTAATCTTGAAGTGATAGACTAAATGGGAAGAAGGCAGGGTGCAAAACCACCTACAGCCAACTCATGAGCTACTTTTTTCCAACAAATAGTAGGTTTGGCTGGGACATAGTAACACCCATAAAGCTGAAATGTTGAGCATGTTTTTCTACAACTTTCGATTCCGAGTGTCTTAACCACCAGGCAATACCAGGCTTCTGTTGTTTTGACAGTCCAAACTGTTGAAGGTTGATATGCCGAATGGTAAACGTTTCCGTTGCCTGGTACTAGTTTTTTGATCACTGTAGATCTACAAATGATATGTGAGGTGTACCTTTGAGTTTTCCCATGATTGTAAAGATCCACACGTGTTTATTTTCCACATTTGATTCAAAGAACATGTCAGTAATTTCAATCATTCTTCTTGATATCCACAGGTTAAACTCTTCGACTAAATGGTCACAATCAAAAATACCATCCAACTTATTTTGGATTCCAGGTAGCCTCTGTTTTTAGGCTATATCAAAAAAATCCAAAAGATATTAAACATAATTCTCAGTAATATAAATGGTCAGTGGACAGCAGTGTATCTGTCAAAATGTGTTTGTTTGTATCACTCGAGATCAAATAAGACTTGTTTCATTGAATTCATATCAATGGGATTACATTATTTACAGACCTACTCAAACCTAATTTTGAACTTTGGACCGATGAGAAAGCAACCAAACAGTATTACAGTATTACCTTCCTTTTGAGTCGTCTAACGCTAATAACGAATTTACAAGCAAATTGTATAAAGACTTTGATAGCACCATGTCTCGATTCCGTATTTGGATCTTCAATCCATTGTGACCAGTAAACCATGCTCGGGCCTCTATTTTAGCTTTTAAGACACTGATAAAAAATCAGGTTCACAAATGGGCCTCGAATGGTATCACTACTGAAAGTGATATAGAATTAAATCTGAATAAAAGAAAGTCCTAAATGGAAGGGCTGAAAATAGTCCTCGTTAAGTAGTCATATTAGATTATACCTATCTATTTTGGATAATCTATTCAAAATGTATGTGCTTAAAATCCTTTACTTTGCATTTAAAACATCATATGATACCATAGAATTATATTTTTAAAGAATATCACATATTCTCATGATCCTAAATAAATTTATGCGAATATCTGAAATTGCGAGGCATTGTTTATACATTTTCTAGATGGGCCTCGAAAGTTACGACGTTTTGTCGAACTATGTAGTTAGAATTTCAAAATTTGTTTATTTTTGTGTTTCTTCTATGGTCGAAACTTTCAACATCATGGATCATATATAATTGAATAGCACACTGACAAAGTAAAATCAAACACAGAACAACTCCTTGACGTCTTTCTAATTAATAACCGAGATTAATGTCTTCATTCTAATTGAATTTAAAATTGTAGATTTATCCATTCTCTCAATCACCTATTAATAATTAAGATTGCTAACAGCGTGATCAATCAACTGAGAAATCAATTAATTCTTCATTATTATTACCATTTTTTTGTTTTATACTTTACATACTCTCACTCAGGTCAACTGTAATAATTAGTGATTACTTTTTCGTTCTGATATATGTAAATAGACTTTAGTTATCATAAGTTAAAAATAATTGTGTTTTGGATGGCATAATTCTTAGATTTGCCATCATTTGTAAGAAGTTTTTAATCCGATTTTAAAATGATGCAATTTTATGCTTTATATGTTATATCCACTCAAGATGTATGGCGCCACCTTCCTAATTATTAAATAAAGCACTAAAACGTAGATTAATAATTAACTCGGGATAAAACTCGTTTTTCAGCATTTAACAGTTTTCTTTTTGTTGTTTTTTGGTTTTGATTTTTGATACTATATTTCGTATTTGTTTGTTTAGGATTTCGCGCAAAGCCATACTAGGGCTATCTGTACTATTTTGCATTTGAATGCCAAAGCGTTATAAACTGTAAAAGTAGTACTGTGTATTTAAAGTAGGTTAAGCAGTTAAGTGACTTCCCTAGATTACTCATGTGTGCATTTTGGTACTTAGAGTTCTGAACGAATCTCACGGCCGTGTGGGGCGTCTACATGACTGCGAGATTAAAACTGTTGCAGAACACGTACCTACCAAACACCTATAGTAAAAAAGAGGCTTCTAGCCGAATGAACTAATAAAACTGACAAACCGTCCAATCTAGCTAGCAAATAACACTAGATCAAGGAACGCCTTCAATACCAAGGCATTTGATTCAAGTAATAAAACTCAACATGGTAACAATATCAGTGCTTATAAACAAATAAAAAAATAAATTCGTACACAGAATATTGAAACATAAATACTATTGCTTGAGATGGAGCTCTGATGGATAACAGAGCCATTAAACAAATACCTCTCTCTTTGCAATATATGTTACTGTCTACACCTAACACGCCTTGTGGTGACGTCATCCGTACTTCTCTACTGTTAATTTCGTTTCTGCGTAGTTTAATGAAGTTTGGTAAGCTTCACACGCATACACACCCAAATGCACGCATACATGCGACTCTTTGAATATATACTTAACTTTTAAAAATATACTGTTTGAACAATATTAATTGGTTAGTGTAATCCTACTAAAATACTTTGTTTTCCATTTTTCTTAATTTTTTTAAGCTTGATATGGTACTCTCATTTAATTTTAAACAATAGCTAGGCCTATTCTAATAGGGTTTTTTTTTGGTAACTAATACAGAAACTATAGTGGCAATGAAATATAATATTAAGTTGCTCGTTTATTTTTAAAGGTAAAGCTACACAATGGACTATTTATAAGGTGTGACTATCACAAGACTCGAACCTCTGGAACCAGATTTCGATTACCGTCAGGGTGGATGGAGGTAGGTCATATTGGTTGCACTGTTTAAATATAGAGACTGAAATAAGTAAAACAATTCAAGAATTGGAAGATTACGTTAGTTCTATTGTTTAAACAGCTTTGAATATTTTCTATAACAGATGACACTTAAAAACGAATAATAATGCACAGTAAAGTTAAAGTTCATTCTTAGAATAACGATAAACTGTATATCAATGTTTATTTACATGTATCATTAGCTTGATCTACATAAGTTGTTCATACAGAAAACCTACAACTGATTACAGTATATTATTCACCTCACATAGTTTTTATTTTAAAATTTGCAACATCTGACTATATATGTTTTAAATTGAATTCGAAAAAAAAGTTGCTTTTAACTTCGACTTTATATCTTAGGATAATAGAGTATGCAATGGGTGTGTTATAAGAAATTACGTTATCCCCATTAACTATGAGGTTACAATCAATGAAGCTGTTTCTATTGGCTAAGTTCAATACTTAACGGTATTTCATCATAGCCCGTGATTAAAACCCTTATTTTATTTTTAACACACAGTAGGTAAGTGTGTTAAATAGCATATTTATTATGATTTACTTTAAAATATATAAATAATATCCAGCTGTAAAAATACACACGAAAACATACTATTAAAAGCAATTAATTATTTTCGTGCTTTAGAGTTTTATTAATTCAAATTTTGTTCCTGCTTGCATTCTTTATTTTAAGAACTAATTAATATACTCTTGTTTGATTTAAGTCGAAACAAGTATCTGATGTATCATTTCAATTTAATTGTAACAAAAGAGAATAAAACAAACAAATAAGCAGCTTATATAGAAAGTAAACAAAACACTTAATTCTAAATGTAGCATAATTTAGGTTTCTTCATTATAAACAAAGTATTTGAAGAATAAGTAATTAGTAATTTTTATCCTAAAATATGATGTAATTAGTAGAGTTTAACTTCAAAAATTCTGGCTCGAACACTGAACATAACAAACCAATTCAAAGTTATCACAAACACATGGAAAAAGAAATGTAACAGTGTAAACAAAGCACTAGTTTTAAATACTTATTGAAAACCTGTCACACACAGTTAACAGGATTTCGATGAACGAATTCAAACTTAATTCCTATTTATTATTATATGGAAATTTTAATATTTCCATTTAGCTACTTCATATTCACAGATAAAGAAATATACTTGAAAAATCCTTGAAACAAAGCTACAAAATTAAGCTGGTTTACTCCAAGAAACTTGGAAGCTCTTTGTGTTTGATCATATAAGCTCAGTGCTTTTATTATAATGGCTTAAAACATAAACTTAATTTCAAATTTATTTTGCTTTCATGAAAGAAATTGTTTAATAATTTACACTGTGATATGCATATATTAGAATATGTCCATAAAATACTTATATAAGGAATTTAAAATATTTTATATATTGTGTGTATAGTTCAATATTTACAAAACTGCTGCACAAAAATTATGAAATTGATATAATGCTATTATGATCATTTGTACAAACCAAACTATTCATATGATTACCAATCATTCCTACATTTTAAAGTTATTAAGTTGTTTACAATCTATTGTTCCAGGTGTTAAATATCACTTAAAAACATTTATTAAAGTGTATTTGAACGTATATAAATTTACATATAATTAAATGCCAAGATGAGTTCTATTATATATTTTGATTAACGTTATGCATACATGATGTGTACAAAAAAATACAACATAAAATATTTTGAAAGACTCAGAGTATTATGTCTTTTATTACAAGTTTTCAATTTTTTTCTTAAGAAAGGCATTTAGATTATCAAATCTATGCCCCAAAAGTTATTTAATCTGTTTACATCTACTATTGCTAAATTGATCGTTGCATTTCAACGTACACTTTATAGAGAATGTGCAATAAAAAATTGAAATAGTTGTAAGAACTATTGCATTTTATGAAAGCGAAATGAATTAAATTATTAGCAGATGAAATGTCATGAAGAATGTAATGACAAAAGTGAAATATTTACATTTTAAGAAAATCTGTTTATTAAAGTCTTAAGATTTCACAGAATCGCAACCCTAAAGTTGTGTATATCATATACTAATAAGTATAACATACTTTATTTTCCATTTACTATAAAATATGCTAGAAAATAAATTTTCTTACGTAAAAACGATTCGACCACTACTTTATGGTATTGTAGATATATATTGGTTGGCAGTATATTAATTTAGAAAGTAGATTTTGGCCAGCAGTGTATACGTGTGTGTATCTTTCTTAAACTATAGTTGTCAATGTATCGTTTCTATTCACTTTTTACATTCTCGTGCCACTATGATACGCCTAAGTCATAGTGCAGTTTTACTGTATTTTTATATTTTATATATAGCTTGGCATTTTTATACCAATCTAATGGAAGATGGTATTTAAAATTTATTTTTGGTGAACTTTCTATAGTTAGTGTGACGATATTTAATGTAATGTATCTCTACGTGAATATCAACTGGAATAATAAAACACCTAAATAAGTATAACACTAGTATAATTGTCCTATTTTAAGTAGGTGGAAAATGCATAATAAGCAATAAAGAGTACAATAATGACACAAGTATAGCTCTGTAAGTGTAATAAACTCAAGTGCCATAAGGTTAATTGTTGATGTATGTAAGCGTCAGCAAGTGAGCAGAGGTTAGCTTGAATTAATAAAAAAATAATATTCCAACTATGACATTTTCATCCTTACAAAGAGGTAACGTTTTAAAAGTTTAATTATTTTATTACATTGTCAGCGTTTAACAGAATTAAGTGTTCCTGTCAAATAAAATACTTATTTCTTTCTTTCAGATTAATATAACCAGAGTCCACGTGTTTTGATGACGTTGACTTTTTTGTTCTTATTTTAAAATAACTTTTTAGTTGGTTTGATACAGACGGTAATTCACTGGCATGTCAAGCTGGGAATCAAAGGCCACAGATGTAGAAACTAATTAAAAAGTTGAGGATTTTTCACGGAATGTATCGATAACAGAACAGCATTAGAATGTGTATGTGAAGAATAATAGTATATCTGTACACACGCATATATATATAAAGTGTGGAAATTTCTCTTTAACTTCCAGATTGGTAGATCGCATAAAGCAGAGTATACAAGTATCGCATCTCTTCTTAAAAATACACTAAGGTAATCAAATTTCATATTACTTACAAATTCCTCCAAAATACTCTTATTATTACAAAGAAAAGAGAAAAAACAAGAAAGATTATTTCCTTATGTGTTGAATACTACTAAAAAACAAGTAAAAGTACCCGTCCCCAGTGACTAGAAAAGTTTAAGCCTAACCTAGTAAAGGCACCCGTTTTCAATTACAGAAACAGTTCAAGCTAATCTGATAAAAGTACTCGCACCAATGACAGGAAAAGTTTAAGTTAATGTAGTAAAGTTACCCGTCTCCAGTGACGGGAAAAGTTTAAGTTAAACTAGTAAAAGTACTTGTCACCAGTAACAGAAAAAGTTAAACTAGTAAAAGTACTTGTCCTCAGTGACGGGAAAAGTTTAAATTAATCTATCAATTTACGTTATTTCATGGACTTTAAAAAGTTAAGTTGTTGTATTTTTAGTTTCACTCAGAACCAAAGCTCAGCTACTTATACTGCCCACCGGCAAAAGTAATTGTTAAACATTTCAGTCATGCTAAAAGCTGCTCAACATTAACATGAGATAAATTTACACTTGTATTTTTTACGTTACATTACGTTACGAAATATGAATGATAATGTGGTTAATTCCTAACAAAGTATGTAGAATATCCTGTTTGTGAAATAACATTTGACATCAACATTATTCATGACTGTTCGGCCCTCATTTCAAAAGTGAATGTTGAGCTTTGCCTATGAGGGCGGGAATCGACGGCCGTAAATATGAGACAGTCGAATGCTCGGACAGACACCCCAGTTCGTAATAAACATAAAATTGTGCTTGATAATGATCGTTTTAAGAAAATCAAATGTCCGTCTACTGCTTCTTCCATAACACAATAAAGCAATATCCTATCTTGCTCTTATATTAATTCTATAAATGACAAATTGAAATGGACAACACTCTCTGTTATGCATGCAGTTCAGGCCTAAGACAACTTTAATTCAATTGTTGTCTTCTTATGCATGGTTAGTATGCATGAACAATACCTTAAAACATTTCATGTTCCTGCAGTAGTTGTGAGCAAGTGGATCCATAAACCACACTAGCATTTATCAACTTCTGATCAGAACAAGCGACTCCCTTAGATCAAAAATAAAAACCAACTGTCTGTCTGATATAATTAATTAAATGTACTGTTTTTACGACCTTACTTATAAATATTAAATTTATCACTTTGATCAGTGAGGGTTCTCTAAAGTTGAGAGTGCTTTAAAGGATGGATGAAATGAATCATTCTCGACGAAGCTTATTTTGAGAATTTATTCTCGGTCACCCATAGCTTCATCACAATACTTCATGTTTTTATGGTAATAGTTTCGCCGAGTTGCTTCTAAACATATAAAAAGAAAAATATAATTTTCCATATAACATAGACATAGTTTTTACGTTAAAAAGAAATTCTCAGAAAAATACATTAGAATAAAATCAATAAAAATAGCCGACATCGGGCACGTTCGTAAAGTCATCACATATCTCGAATTGAAGCAATAGAAGACATAAATGTACATATACTGATGAAGATCTAGACCGTTCCAAAAATAACATTTACACTATTGTATTAGTTATGTGGGCAAAGTGAGTTTTGAATGTTCTTCCATGTTTAAAATAACATTAATATTTTTTACTTGATTGAACAGAAATAAAACATGGTTTCATCATAGTTTAGTATATCTGTTAGTCTTACTTGTATAATATATAAACAGTCATTTAAAGCATCTAAGCAGCATATACTCGTTTCTTGTCCTGAAGGCCCACCATGACTCGCAAGCTGAGGTTCGGATACCCATCCCACCAAACCTCTTCTTCCTTTCTGCCATAGGGGCGTTATAATGCGATGGTCAATCCTACTATTCGTTAGTAAAAAAGAACCGAAGTGTTGCTGGTGATGACCAGATGACTTCCCTCTAGTCTTTCTCAACTAAATAATGGATGGCTAGCACAGATACACTGGTGTATTTTTGCGCAAATTTAAAAACAAACAAACAAATCTTACCCTTAAAGAGTAAAAATTAACAGTGGCCTTATTCGATAATACACAGTTTTGTGATTTTATTTCAATGAACAACTTAAAGAATATTTAATTGAATCCCCATTACACTTAACATGCTCGCCCTTTCAGCCGTGGGGTGACGGTCAATCCCACTATTCGTTAATAAGAAAATAGCCCAAGAGTTAACGATGATTGATGATGACCAGCTGCCTTCCCTCTGGTCTTAGTGCTAAATTAGAGACGGCTAGCGCAGATAGCCCTCGAGTAGCTTTGCGCAAAATTCAAAAACAAAGCAAACAGTATCTAAAAAAAATCATAAACATTGTAGTTGCTTTAGATGATTTAAGTAATACCACACATAATTCAATAAATAAGTTAGTCTGAGAATGAGTTTCGTAAATTATTTTATAGAAAAACCACTGGTTCTGATATGCAGCGCATATTACTACAGCAAATAAATGAATGTCATAATTTTGATACACGGAGAAAAACTTAATGGTTGAAATTAGTATATGACTGGCCGGGCGCGTGACCAAGTGCTTAGTGCTCCGAAATGTACATAGGAATGTCCAAGATTTAAGATCAAGATATGCAACTGAATAGATTCCTCGTATTAAATTACTAATGTACTATAAATGTGGCAGCCATTCCCACTATTCGGTGGAGAACAGATGCGCAGGCGGTTCTTGAATGCTGCTAAATAGTTTCCCTCTGATTATTCTTGAAGATAGTGGTGTAAGGAGTGGCTAAGTCTGAGCCCATGGGTCATGTGACCTAGCCATTTAAACCACGTCTCATAAGGAGCGTTCAAATTAAAAATATTTAATGTAAAATCGGGATACGACTTTTTACTAATAAATAGAAGCCATACAACCATTTTATCAGCGAAGTCTAGTGTTAAGACTCTGAAATAATAATAATACAATATATAATATAATATTATTATATTAGCTAGAGTACCCGTCCCTTGGACGGAATTTTTGTAAATTCATGATTAATGAAAGAATATCTTAGAGCATAAAAAGTTACATTTCTTATACGTAATTACGAAAAAACTAAAAGGCCTATAAAAACAGTAAAACACAAAATGTGAAACTGCAAATTTTCATGCATTTCTGCATGGATCCATTGAGCCTCCAAAACAATTTTGATAAAAATCCATCAACACCATGGAAGTCGTTACAATAACATATAACATACAGTACTATTATATTTATATATATTATAATTACTAAAGTTAAAACGTTTACTAGAAAAAAACAGACAGATCAACAAAGTACTGAAAAATGACAACGAACTGCTATGTTAGAATGCTAGTTATATTCAGTTTGATCATTTGTGTTTACTTCTTGTTGTTTTTCGTTATACTTCAAACAAATTAAAAAATTTAGGATACGTAAGCTGTTACTCCCAGCAGATTGGTTAAAAATTTCTGAGATCCAGGAAGTGCAGCTGATGAATAAAGTTATACGTTAAGATGAATTTTGTTTCACACTTACAACATCCAAGTACTCCAATAGCATGGACATGGGAAGCCAAGTAACTAAGTGCAAAATGGTAAACCATCCCATATTCAATGTCAAGTAAAGACGTTTCTTGTGCATAGGCTTAGTCAGTTAAGACCGTGTTTTTCATTCTTTACTTTCATCATAGTTGATCGTCCCTGGTGACAGCTGGATATAATGGAGATTCATGAAGACACAGGTATATTATCATAACTCAGTAAATATTACTCAAATGAAAAACACCAGGGAAAATTTTATTTGCTGCAATATTCAATATTATTTGTTAGGATGAACTTAGTAAACCAAAATTATTGCGGAAACATTATATAGTTGATATAGTGTCACCCATAATGTCATTTCTCACGCTTGTATGTAAAATATCACGGCGGCACGTTATATGGTTTACCCTACAATCTGTTTTAGATCACAATGTTTATTTACTTTAGAAGTGTCTTATAGATACATATAAAGCACCTGCATCTCATCGGGCCCGGCATAACCAGGTGGACAAGGCACTCGACTCGTCATACGAGGGTTCTGGGTTCGAATCCCCGTACATCCAAACATGCTTGCCCTTTCAGCCGTGGAGGCATTACAACGTGCAGTAAATCCCACTATTCATTGGTGAAAGAGTAGCCCAAGAGTTGGCGGTGGGAGGTAATGACTAGCTGCCTTCCCTCTAGTCTTACACTGCTAAATTAGGGACGGCTAGCACAGATAGCCCTCGTGTAGCTTTGCTAAAAATTCAAACCAAACCACCTTATACGATGTGACGAAGAAACAAGCGTTAGTACAATTAGCTGAGTTCTTAAAGCAATTAAAAAGCTAAGCCCAGTCCATAACACTGTATGATACATGCCAACGTTAAAATCGTGAGATTTTTAGTATGACACCAATTTTTCTATGGAACTCCAAGTGGTGCCCTCATAAGAACTTATTGAGATTCGAACTTTAATCTAAGAGTTATTAAGTACTTTTGGGTAGTCCAATAAAAAACTAATTACTGAGTTATTGTTTGCGTAACACTTGTAATTACGTAAACACATTCGAACACCAAATAATATCAAGTTGTCTTGAGGAGAGATGAAACTGTAGAATTTTTTAAAATTGTCTCTAGCATACTCATTTAAGTTTCGATTGATTACCATATGCAAAAGAAAAACGTGACATAAATTATAATATCATAATTAATACCCCCACTGGCTTAGTGGTAATCCTGAAGGCTCAAAACGCTAAAAACTGAGTTTCGATACCCATGGCGAAGACAACACAAATAGCTCATTATGTAGCTTTGTGCTTAACAAAAATAAACGAGGGCTTATGTTACTTCTATGCTTGAATTGAATTAAAAATGCATTAAATCTACGAGGAAAGAAAGGCTTACATTTGAATGTGTAGTCTTCAGTACGAAAATAATGAAAAGGGCAATATTAATGCTGTAAATAATATAGTTTTGGAGTTAAAGGAGAAGTGTTCCAAACTTATGAAGTAAAATTAATATTTGAAAGAGTTAGTTTTGAAAAGTCGAATCAAAGCTAGGTGAATTGGTTCAATTTCCTTAAAATAAAATTGAGATACGCGAACTTTCTTGTTTAAATATAGTTGCCAGAAAATATTATTAATATTTCTAATAACCTTAGGTATTGTTTTTTATTTTCTTATAAAGAATTCCTGTTAAAGGATAGAATAGTCTAGCGACTAATAATTGAAAACCTGCTTAATATTCAAAAACATACGAAAAGCTCGATTAATATTTAGTAAAAATAATTTTAAACGTTTACAAGATATGTGAGCTTTAGATAAGTTATTAACGGATGATCACCTGAAAAATCCAATGAAACCATAATGAGAAGAATGGAAACCTTCGGTTGTTTTGTAAAGCACTAAGGGACGTGATAGGCTAACAGTGCTCTGCTCACCGCGGGTATAGAAACCCAATTTTTAGAGGTATAAGTATAATAATTTACCACTGAACCATCGCTGGCGAACATGATGTCTTTTAAATACGTTTGTAGCTTACACATATTTAATTAGTGGTTGTTTAGTATGAATACAGAATGCAGCTTTGCATCCATAGAATTCTAATACAAAAATTAAACAATAAACAGTATGGCTATTTTGGCTGAAGGAGAAAAGGTTCTGTTTTGTATTTAACGTGATATGTCTTGTTGGATATTTTATGTTCTAAGAATTAACCAATATCAGTTTGATTTCAAAATGTTTATGTGTAAATCAAACTGACGTATGTGTTTACCATCTCTGACACTGCACTTTTCCCGCCTGACTTCTCTTTGCCGGTTTGTTGTTTTACTTCCTTGTTCGAATTGCTCATATAAGTTCTCACTTTCACACTTAAGAGTGAGAGGTGCTCGGTAAAAATACTCAACTGGATTAGTTCCGCTATTCTCATCTGTCCAATGTGTCATTTTGATCGGGGAGCTGGGATATGAAATGAAAACATTTTCACTCCAACTCTTCTCAGGCACTAGATGGATGGATAGGTGGTTGGATGAATGGACGAAAGTCCGCGCCACGCGCCACTGCCCTTTTGCTCTTGAGAGTCGTGTTGCTACAACAAGGCACGCACGTCCGCGGACAAGATATGAAACTGTCTCTGTAGCCTTGAGCAAATCACTCTTGTCGCTAGTGGTGCGTAACGGAAAATTTGTCTAAAAGACTTAGAGAAGTCAGAAACTTGGCAATCTCTCCCTTTACAGAAGTTTATTCACCCCAAGTTAAATGAATGAGCCTTTGTGAACCATTGATCGAAGTATATTATTTTTAATGAAAATAATACTCTTTGTGGGCAGCTGTCTCAAAAAATTGAAAACCGACTGCCACTCTATTTTCGATAAAGACTAAAGGAAATAAAAGGTTAAAATACAAAGAAATAAACGTCATGTTTCTTTTCGTGAATCAAAAATTTTAAGATTTCGATTATTTACTATTTCATTCCTTATATACCATTAATACTTATTTGTATAGATTAGCAAATATAGTTTTCGGTATTTTGGCATCTAAATAACATTATTTTCAACGGATACTCACCATTTACAATTTTGCAGTCAGTTTACATTATAAAAATTGAAAAAAGTGCGACATTTGGTTATCCACCAAAACGTTTCGATACTATTAAGAAAAAAATATGTATTTTTAAACCGTTTCATAACAGCAACCATAATTAACTTCTAAATGATGAAGGAAGAGCACATACACTGTTTTCTCAAGATGGTATTTTATGCTTACTTGTAATTATTATTATTCAGTGTTGTTGTGATAAAACTAATATTACAAAATGAAACAGTTAAAAACAACACAATAATTGATTTTCATGTATATAACAAGCCTTAACCATCAAAAACTAAATAAATACGTTAGTGCTTGATTAAGTGAAGGAATATTCACGCAAGGGCTATACATTACTAAAACATCAGCAACAGATAAGAATGTGCATTGATAGGTACAATCATTTAATAAATTCATGTTACTGTCTAATATAAGCAATTATTATCAAACTTTTAATATAATATATTAATAATAAGAAGAAAAGGGCAATCTTTTCTTTATGCCCAAAATTATTAGTACATTTAAACATCAAACTCTAGTTAACTCTTTCGTGCTTTCATTTCAACTAATTGAAACTTTAATAAAACGTATTTTCTCTGATAGGATACTAAGTTAATGACTACAAATATAAATACTGCACAAACAGGCAGCATCTGTTTAGTAATATCAAAATTTGACATGAAGAGATTTCATCAACGGAAACGCTTCTACATTTCCAACAAAAGAAACATTAGTCGATCAAAAGATGAACTATATATTGTGCAGCTATATTTTACAATGCATAATTTGTAATCCTACAATGACGCTAAAAGCTTTGCTTTACTTTTGAAAACAATGGCGTATCTTAAGATTTAACGATACCAAACACGTTCTCCGCATCTCATCGTTATAGCCAGTGGTAGCTATAGCTGTACCAGCAACGTTCTACCAGCCTTATTGTCAGACACCTAGCGATATTTTATCTTTGTTTTTGAATTTCGTATAAAGCTACACGAGAGCTATCTGCCCTAGCCCTCCCTAATTTTGCAATGTAAGACTAGAGTGAAGACAGCTAGTCATCACCACCCACCACCAACTCTTGAGCAACTAACGAATAGTGGGATTGATCGAAATATTATAACACCCCCACGGCTGAAAAGGCAAACATGTTTGATATGACAAGGATTCAAACCCGTGACCCTCGGATTACGAGTCGAGCGCCTTAACTAACCGACCGTTCTGGCTGGACTTCCTAGTAGTATTTATACTAGCAACTTTCTGCCGTTCTCATAGTTACAATTTAAGCGACTGTTGTATGAGCAACATTTTCTCAGCCTCACTGTCAAAAACCTAGTAGTAGTTAGAGCAACAATCTTCGCTAATTTTCATTGTTTCACGCGCGACAATAGTTTAACACTCCTACGAAAATTGTGGCCTAATAGGCCCCAGAGCAACTTGAAAGGTTATTAATATTAGGCTAATAATTTTGTATTTAAATGAAATTGCCATTAACTGACCCTATCCCTTTATATTTTAAGGAGCAATAATATTTTGACTTTTCAGACAGTTGCGAAATAATATTTAAATTTTTTTTAAAACATCCACTAAGGGTATTTTGGGGCCTATTAGGCCCCAGATCAAAAAACATAAAAATGACTTTATTTATTTCCTGAATAATTCTAGAACAGGCCTGGGCAACCGAAAAAAGCAAATTATAGTAAAAATATATTAATTTTACAACTTCTTTTTAAAAGATGGATATTTAGGATAATAACTCTACTCCAACAATAATTTTAGACGGTCCTGATTATTGCCTAGTTTGCCCACGCCTGTTCTAGAACATTCTAGAAACTTTACAGAAGTATTTAGAATAATCTAGAATATTCTAGAAGCTTCAAGAATATTCTAGAAGAATCTACAAATCTTATATATATAGGAGCTGAAATCTTCAAACCGTGTCAAAAATGATATCTCTTGATGAAGCTGTACATTTACTGACAAAACCATCCGACGATGAAAGTGAACATGATAATGTCGAAGGCTACTCTGAAAGTTGTGATGATGATCCTTCTGAAGCCGAAAATGATGAACAAATCGCGCCGTACCCTTCTGAAAGTGAAGAAAGTAATCAAGAAGATCTTACTACGATGCCAGTGAACGAACTTTTGTCCAAAAATAAGAATTTTAGTTATTCAACAACACCTTCAAGGATCAACAGGAGAACCGCAGCTCTCAATATATTCAATGGGAACCCAGGCATTACAAGGCAAGCTGCTCCAAGAGTCTCTACACCATTCGAAACAATCAAAATTTTCATTTCTGATAATATGATGGAACAGATCATTCACTCAACAAACACCGTCATGAAAGAACCAATTTTTAAAGAAGACCTCTGGAAATGGATCGCAGCTAATCTTTTCCTTGGAATAAGCAAATCCAAAAATGCATCGATAGACGAAATGTTTTCAACCGAATTCGGTTTGCCATTTTTGCGAAAACTGATTACACAAGACAAATTCAAAAAAATGTGCTCAAAAATCAGATTTGACATCCACTCTCAAAGAAATAGAGAAATCAAAGATCCCGCCATCTCTGTTTTTTTCATTGAAAATTGCAAAAACAGTTACAACCCAAGCGAATACCTGACAGTGGATGAACAACTATGTAACTTCAAAGGAAGAGATGGCTTCAGAACATACATTCCTATAAAGCCAGGAAAATACGGAATAAAGATTTGGTGCCTAACAGATGCAAAGACAAGTTACCTCCTCAACGCTCAAATTTATACTGGAAAGGTTGGAAATACGACAGAAACAAATCAAGGTGAAAGAATAGTCAGAGAACTGAGTCAGCCATTTCTTGGAAAAGGAAAGACAATAACGACAGATAATTTCTTCACACTTGACACTTGCCAAGTACCTACGAACAAAAAGAACAGGACTTGTTGGAACCATACGGAAATCAAGAACCTTCCTGCCTCCTGAAATAAATGCGAAATCTAGAGAGTTATCACAAAAGTTTTTCTACCATGACGACATCACTCTTCTCAGGCACTCAGACAAACCAGGAAAATATGTGCTACTACTGAGTTCTCAGCATCAGTCTGGTGAAGTAGAAGAGAATGGAAAACCCGAAATCGTCAATCTTTACAATGCAACGAAGGCAGGTGTCGACACTCTCGATCAACTGGTGAGATATTATACAACAAAGAGGCGATCAAAGCGCTGGTCAGTCTGCATATTCTATAACATTCTAGATCTTGCTACGTACAATGCTTTCGTTCTATACTCAACAAAACATCCAGAATTTCTTCGTCAACATAAATCAAGAGCCAGAAGAGAATTTATAGGGCAATTGGTGCTTGAAATCAAATAAATTTACTGCAAAGATAATGACAAAACAACCTCATGTGAACCGCCTGCAAAGAGGGCAAAAAGAGAACGATGCCATTTGTGCAGCAGATCAAAAGATAGACAGTCGAAAATTGTTTGCTCAAATTGTAAAAAAAATGTTTGTCAGAGCCATTCTAAAGTTGTTTGTAATGAATGTTGCTAAATCACTGTGTTTCTATTGGAAAAATATATGGGGCCTGATAGGCCCCAAAATCACTTTAGTGGATGTAAATATTTTTTTCGTAGGAGTGTTAAAAAGCAACTTTCTTCAAAGTTCGTTGTTACAAAGTTCTTTATAGTTAGAGTAACAGCTTTGTCACCACAGTCTCACGGTCACATATCCAGTTATAGTTTCAAAAGCAACGTTCTTTAATTCTTATTGTTGCATTTATAGCCATAGTTATAGTAGTAACTTTGTCACAGTCTCATGGTTACACATCCAACGGAAGTTTTAGTAGTAACGTTCTTCAACTCTCATTGTCACACTTGTAACTATAGTTATAGTAGTAACTTTGTCACAGTCTCATGGTTACACATCCAACGTAAGTTTTAGTAGTAACGTTCTTCAACTCTTATTGTCACGCTTATAGCTATAGTTATAATAACAACCTTCTCTCAAACTCAATATGACACACCTAGTGACAGTTATGATAGCCAGCTACTTCCTCCCCATCTCATGGATTCCTGCTGAGTAATATTTATCACTGAGACAAGTTTCTTTCAGTAGGTGTTGCGCCAGATTACTCATGAAGTCAAAGTTAGTGCTTATGACAAGATTGACTAAATAAATATAATTTCTATAGTGAATTAACTTAGGGATAGTTAATAAAATAAAAACATAGTTAACTCTTATCTGACTGTAAAAAATCAGTTACTCAGACTGAATGAGTTTAATAAAACAAACATAAACTACACATTAGAAGTTTTGGTAATACTATAAGATTATGGTTTTCTACCCCTAGTTTGTAAACTGTATACCAATAATAATATGGCCAAAATATACTGTGTTCTACAGATCAAAATAGTATAATTGTATTAATTATTAGCGTAATGAGTATCATGAATCACTACGGCCTTACATTTAACTGTATTTACCTCAGAAAAGATGCAAAACAAGATAATGTAGCAAGGAGAAGCTTCAACCAATATATGTCACCTCTCGCATGTTATTTAGCATGAAACCCGGCATGGCCAGGTGGGTTAAGGCTCTCGACTCGTAATCTGAGGGTCGCAGATTTGAATCCCCGTCACACCAAATATGCTCACCTTTTCACCCGTGTGGGCGTCATAATGTTACAGTCAATCCCGCTCTTCGGTGATAAAAGAGTAGCCTAAGAGTTGGTGGCGGGTGGTAATGAATAGCTGTCTTCCCTCTAGTTTTATACTTCTAAATTAGGGACGGATAACACAGATAGCCCTCGTGTAGCTTTGCGCGAAGTTAAAAAAAATCAGTATGAATTTTCCTATTACTGAGCTGCTATATCAAATGTTATTTACAATGAAAAATATTTAATAAGTCGGAAACAGCTCATGTTTAAATAAAGTCAATAAAGAAAGTCATAACACTTTATTTACGTCATCTTATATTCGTATAATGTTATAAGTCCCGAAATATTTTATTGTGTATGTTATTCGGTCCCTCGCTGGTACAGCTGTAAGCCTACGGATTTACAGCCCTAAAATCAGGGGCTCCATTCCCCTCGGTAGACTCAACAGGTAGCCCTATGTAACTTTACTATAAAAAAACACACACAGTATACTTAGAAAAAAGCTAAACATTTTTCACAAAATTAGTTAATTTTTCGGCCAATATGGTGACATTAATAGCAAATTATATTAATTATAGCAATGTATGATACCCAAACAGCACTGATAATACCAGCTACGTACAATGTTATTAATTGGTGACGTGCGTTATCATTTTTCATTACGATCCAGGATTTTAAAGAATTATTCTATTTACTCAACTGCATCGTGTGCATTAACTCCTGTCATCAAAATCCTGGTGTTGGTCAACTGCATCAGTTCTTGCTACGCGTGTGAGCAGGATCTAGAAATACAAAAATTATAGTAAAACAGATGTAATATGAACGCAGCGTCCCTCTGTCTTTGCCCTTAAGTAGCATTGGTAGTAATAACTACATAGTGAGTGGTAAACTAATGATGTGTAACTGGAGAGTCAAAGACAACAAGCCTACTTGGCTTCACGCCATTATTAGGGTTTCAACTGTAACAGGTTATTGTCATTGCTTTTAATGAGACAGGAACTAGCTACTAGCGCATAAAAATTATTCTTGAATACATGAATTCACTTATAGATTACATTGATTAAAGCTATAGATAACTCGCAAATGTAATAGATATAAATTATGTGAAAGCCAACCAATGCAGCCACACATTACACCGTCAGGGTGCGTTGTTGTTGTTGTTTTTTCTCATTTCTCTTCTATAGTTAATTCGACTGAAATTTTATTTTCATTTTTATTTTATATAATGGTGAATGTTAACCGAATTGCTCTTTAGTGCAAATAATCCTTATGTTTTCTACAATATAAAGGACTCTCGAGTTAAATATTTCATTAATAAAAGATTTCCTTATTTTTGGTTAACATATTCATATATCTATTAACCCATCAGACCTTGATCACTATTCCAACGTAGTACTGTGATGAAGATTATTTTGCCTTCTTTTAAAAATTTTTACTTTTCGGTTTCAAAATTTATGTCTTGCAATAATTATATGCAAAAGTAAAAATTTTTAAAAGAAGGCAAAATAATCTTCATCACAGTACTAACATTAATAACAAGAAATAAATCTCCTTTTGAAACCATTTCATAAATCGCTAAATGTTTAAAGTTATCATTCTTTTCCAAATGGAGAAGTAATTTTCTTTCTACGACCAAAATATTGACGACTTTTTATCCTTGCATAATTTGAAATTAAAGTTACTTATGGTATGTATTGGAATTCAAGGTACTGTAGCATAACGTTATTGACTGGGGCTTTTCTGGCGCCATTATTTCTTACGCAACTAAGGATGCGTTATCCACCTGAAACATATGAAATAGTACCATTACAGACATGCCTGTTTATGTCTTTTCTAATATAAATACGAGACATGTTAGAGGAATGAAGTTGGAGAAAGTGTAACGTGTGTGGTAAACCTGAGGGAAATGCTTTTTGGTATTTCAATAAGATCGTGATAATTATCGCTACTCAAAGATTGTCAAGATCTAAACCTTGCATTCTCTCGTGACAGAAGTCTCTCACACTATGTGAAAATTAAAAAAATGATAGGAGTCTTTCACACTATGTAGAAAAAAAACTTGATAGGAGTCTCTCACACCACGTAGAAACTAAAGACATTACAGGAGTCTCCCACCCTATGCAAAAACTAAAAATAATAATAAAAAGCCCTACAACTCCCAGTTTTGATAGGTGGAACTATCTTGATCTAGTAAATCCCACGATCTGATAATTTGGGAAGAAGTGTCCATTTTCTGTTAGAAATGTTTCTGAAATAATTTTAGCACCTGAATATGACGGTGCTGACAACCTTTTGCTCCAAGGTGTAAAAATACAAAATGGTTGCCTTCAAGTGATAGTTTATAATATTTAAGCATGTAGACACCATAACAACACATTTTTACTACGAAAATATTTTTTTAGGTAGCATCGCTCATTAAATATTGCATGTTAATTCATAAGCGAAATGGTCTGGAGGATCAACTTGTATATATATATATACGTATATACTTGTGTGTGTGCAGTCGACCAATTATTTAATCTTTGATCCATGTTTAATAGTTACGCTCCCTGACATATCATTGTATTTACTGGTAAATAGTTGAATAATGCAGCTGAATTAAGGTAGTGTGTTAGTTAAGTTACAATACCTTTGATATACATGTTAATACATTGTACTTCTTTTGTTTTACATATGTATTGGTTAATTCATCCACTTAATATATAAGAAGAAGTATACTAAAAATTGAACCATAAAGTATATTATCACAGAAGGTGATTACCATGAGGTTGGACAATTAGTTCCAAATGTGTCACAATACTACGAACTGCTGGAACCATTATTCAGGTAGACTCACTTGATGACAACCAAACTATAACCTTTGAAATTTGTTTTGTTTTACGCAAGAAAGCAAAGTGAAACAGTCTTGAGACCATCTTAGACAAGAAAGGGTTTGGTGACTTAATATCTCCATGCCTAAAAGTTGAACATAAATATAGCTTTATTTACTAAAATACTGATTGGCCTGTGATCCGTGAAATAAATGTTCACAAACTGGTAACTTATTTTTTTTGTTAATTACTGACGTTCATTGGATGTTACTCTACTTTATTGACTCCTGTTGGTTACGACCCTTTTCTTATAGAAGATCAGTTTCAACAGTTCCTTCTCTCAACCAATAGCAATTTTGTGTTTCTACAGCAATGCGGGGAACTTTATCCTCTGAGGAGGTGATCATACAGAGATGTTTTTTCTTCCCCTGACACCGTGAATATTAATCTGGTTTCGCAGTTTGTTCTCAGCGCTTTTGCTTCCAAAGTCATTTCAAAGTCAAATAGCAATTAGAATCACTTGCGTGTTTTATTCACACAAAGAAATCTATGTCCATCCATATGATACTTATGTTTGGTAAATCACTTTCTGGGTGTAAGTTCAATTATAAAACTGCATCTCTGCCAATATGGATACACTTAATATTATGCTTATTTTCCCAATACTACCATGCATAAGGTGGAAGTAAAAGTATACAAAGAGAGTATTTACAGTGGTTTATGATATAATAGATATTCAACCATAGTAGATTCATAATGACACCAATATTTTCATAAATTGCTTCTCCTGACCCTTTTAATATAACCATTCATGAAATGAAAATAGTATTAATTAAATTCGTCGTTTGTTTGTTTTTGTTTGAATTTCGCTGAAAACTACTCGAGGGCTATCTGCGCTAGCCGTCCTTAATTTAGTAGTGTCAGATTTGAGGGAAGGCAGCTAGTCATCACCACCCACCGCCAACTCTTGGGCTACTCTTTTACCAACGAATAGTGGGATTGACAGAACATTATAACGCCCCCACGGCTGAAAAGGCGAACATGTTTGGTGAGACGGGGATGCGAACCCGCGATCCTCAGCTTACGAGTCACACGCCTTAACCAACCTGGCCATGCCCGGCCAAATTCGTTGTTAACGACCTTGTTTATGTGGTTTTACTCTGTTAATAGACCAATACTTTGTCTCTCTTACCATACTTTTTGAACAAAATTTATATCAGTTCATAACCCTGGTTGTACAGAGTGACTTTCTACAAATTAAATGTAAAGCAGTTTTCTTTAAACAGCTGAAGAGATCTTAAAACACATCTAAATACGGCTAAAAGAATGTTTAACAGCGAGGGCACTCAGCTGGTGAAGCATTGTATTATAATATTTGTAATCAATATAGCTTGAACATTATATTTAATTATATATGCTCATTAGCTAGATATATATGTTTAGTTTTGTTCAGCTTGCTTTGATTAGAAGTTAATATTAATTTATTATGTACAAATATATCTATGAACGTTATAAGAGACTGTAAAATAACATGCATACTGAATTATCGTTAAATGGTCGCTAAAATGTCCACCAATCTTTTGCAAATAAATCGTGCTCTTTCTCTTTAACCAAGAAGACGTAATTCACCAAAGGTGTACAAAAAACAAGGGCTTGGGCACACAAAGTATGATCTTTCTCCTGTCAAGTCACTAAAACAAACAAAGAAACACTAGAAAGGTTTCTGTGTGACACTGTCTGCCCATCAATGTCACATGAAACCCTTTTCATTTGGTACACTGTTTACACAAACACACAGAGTGAAAACGGTGACCAAGCATAATTTTTGTTTTTCATATCATATTTTGTCACACGTTATTTCCTAAGAACAATAATGTTTCTTAAATTTTGATGTTATATATCACTATGTTCGTTACAGTACTATTAGAACTTTTATACCTTAGAAAAAAAAGGCAATTAAATATTCTAATATATATATATATATATAAATGTAACATTACTGTCTCTTGTATGTCCATGTAACTACTTCGCAGGGTGTACATAGATCTTCACTAATTTGGTATGGAGGTTCATTAGACCCAACCGTGGATACATACAAATATTCAGCTTGCGGAGATACATGCAGACTTGCGGTTTCACATTTTGTGTTCTGCAGTTTTTATGAGCGTTTCTACGTATTTTACAATTACATATAAATTAAGCAACTTATCATGACCCAAGATAACCTTTAATTAATCGTGAAGTTACATAACTTCCATCCAGGGAGTTAGTGCTTCAGCTAGTAAATAACAAACATCCAGGGAGCTAGTGCTCCATCTAGTAAATAACTTCCATCCAGGAAGCTAGTACTCCAGCTAGTAAATAACAAAGTGATAAAAACACTGTCATAAAACCAAATTGATCTGTTTTACTTTTCTAAAGTTAATCGAAAGAATTGAAGCAATAACATGTTTTTTGTTACATGTTTTGCAAAGTAAACAATAAGGGCAGTGTAGTGTAATCATTTTAATATTCGTGTTTTGAGAAAGTTTACGCAAACATTACATGAAACAGAACTTCTAATCATGCTACAGTATTATTATAACTTTACGAGCTTAAAATTTGGACATACATGTTTTGTTTTTGAATTTTTCGTGTGGAGTGTGTCAACTTGGACTAAATAGTATGTCAAATTTTAACGTTTTCTTCATACAACTATTGCATAAGCTCATCTGAAACTCATGTAGAAATTGTGTTGTTTTATTTGTAAATCTGCAAAATAATTATCAAAACGGCATTTATAGAAGTGTATATCGATATAATAAAGACTGTCACTAATAACTAACTGACAAATTATCCGCCTTAAACCGACAACGACTTTCCAGTGTCGAAGTGTTAATTCTGAAGACTTATAACATTAAGAAGTGAGTTTGATATCTGAGCACAGAACAGGAAGCCAGTTGCATAGCATTGTGTTTAAAAAGAAACAAAACAAACACATTTAATTAATAGAGCCTTCTGCAATTAAGACAATAATTTACCAGCTACTTAAATGTGTATGTTTACTATTTACAGAACTAAATGTTTATTCTTCATTTCTACTAACAACAATTTTTTCATAATCATTCATATATATAAAAAAATAGCTACGTAACAAAACGTTGTATCCCGTGAAGTTAACTATAGGATCCACTTGGTAGCATCTAGCGTTACAAATTTGTATTTGTAAAGAGAGAGTGTGTGTGTGTGTGTTTGTGTGGAAAGTCATAATTTCAAATAAAAACAGAAACAAAACTTAGCAGTAATACTTCTCCATTATAACACGTGCAAATATGAGGCAGAGAAGATAAAAACTATATAGGTTACAAACCCGTAAAGAATTGTTACCGCAACACTTGTTCCCGAAACGTACTAGCCATGTGAGATACATATCTCTTTTCCTGGAATACTTTTATTGTTTAAGGGGAGAGCTGATATAATGCTGAAATCAGTTTTTATATTATTTTTCCTGTATTCATATATTCTTCAGTATTTTATTTGTTTCTTAACAGAGTGCTGAATTATCAATCAACTAAACAATATATTAAACAATACAATAATAAGTATCGTATGAAACAATATTTTGTAAGACATCAAACTATGAAAGAATGTCATATCTCTCATACATATTATTTTCCTTGCATGATACTCTTGCCTTGTTGTTTTATTTTTGATTAGAGGGAATGAATGTATTCAAATTTAATTACTTAATAGTTGAATATTAAGTATTTTGTATTTATTTTACTCTAATCATAGTGATTTAGATAAATACTTTTCAATGAATATGCTAATTATGTATAAGCTAAAATAGTTTGACACTGAAAGTATTTAGTTTAAAATCATGTGGTTATGAATTTTTACCATGTCTTTCCTGTGTTTTCCAAACTTTTCCAGTTACGACATAATTCCATTCATTGAAATATCTTCAAGGTATGGTGTATTTTCAACTCTGCGAAAATTTTCTATCCCATATATATTGATTTATTCTAAGAAATGAAATAAACATTTAGTTGTAAACACTTTTGAAAAAATGTAGTGTATTCAATATCTACCTATGTTTTTAATATATCATTTTCAAACAGTTGTTAGACAGTTTGAATTCAACAGTTCATACTCTTGATTGCCAATTGAAACTCATCTGTTAGAAATAATCTATTTTCTGTTACATTTCTGCATTTTTTTTATGTTGAAATTAGTTATGACTGAGAGACAACTACTAGCAGTTGTAGTTATTCCTCCAAATCAGTTTCTCATTCATTCTTTCAGTAAATTGTTTATTTTACATTATAATTTAAGCTAAATGCTTCCGAAATGTTTATCACTGAAAAATATATTCAAAGAAAAATAAGAACTAAATTGTGTTTCGAATAAATGCAAAGTACGTCGTAATAAATGATTTAAGATGTCGGTACGTTTATTATTCGATCACATACTTGTACTAAAGTATCATTAACATTCTGTACTAAAATCACAAGTCCTACGTATTACCCTGTGATCAAATGTAAGGTTAATCCTGACAATTCCAGACTAGATATCGTAAGATTATTGCCAATTAGATGTAATAATTTCTTGTCTAAAGAAAGTATTAAGATAACATGTAGAGAGTTCTAACCATTTGAGTTATATATATATACATGCATATATATTCATATTAATTTTATTTGAAACTAACTTATATTTCTACGATTACTTTAAAACATTTATACATTTTTTACGTACAAATAATGCATAGAAATATCTTATTTCTAATAACAGTGCATATTTACATTTCGACATCACCATATATAACTTTAGGTAACGTATATATATACATACATTTCTGTGTACATGTTCCGCACTAAACGACTTCATAAAAGCTCGCACACATATGAGGTTGATTTAGCAGTTCTATTACCTAATTAGGTTCATATAAGGAGTATTTGTGATAAAAATGTTTGGAGTGTGAATCACAAGTACAAATAGTTATCATTCATCAAGTTATTTTACCTATAAAAATGATATTAATGTTTTTTAGCAATCCAATAATTAATCCAAAGATACAATGGCAGTAATGTTTACAGTAAAGAAATTTTGATTTTATTGATTACAACGTTTTAACTCATTGCATAAGATTATCGTCGAATTTCATTCGTCGTTTAAATGTCAAAGAACGTGAAAATGTGATTGTAAGGAAACATTTACAGGTGGCGCTAAAGTTTATTTTTAAATAAAATACGGTTGGTAAAATATTAATACAAAATATTTTAAGTAATTCTGAATATTTATTTTGTATTGGTTTTTGTACTTTATTCAAAGTACTTCAGTTATTTATTTTTGCTCATTTCTGGCTCTTTTCCTATCATTTTTGACATTTTTTACAGAGATAATACTTTTAGTTTCTTTGAGATGTTCAAAATCACGTAAATGTCCTTTTTCATGTTTCTCCGAAATAAAATTTTTCACATGAATTGTATTTATCTGTAGATGACTTCGTTGTTTTTATTCTCAGTAGAGTAATTACTGGAAACAAGGTTTTTGATTTTAATATCTAAACGATTTGGATATTTACGTCGAGGTTATGTTTTTTTCAGGACTCGTTTCCATAATCCAATTATATTTTCACTGATGTGTTGCACGTAAGAAATTGTTAGTAGTAGTAATAAAATTGAAGATGTTTTCGTCTTTAAGATTCTAATTAATTGCACTTTGCCTCTTTTTTTGATATGTCAATTATTAACAATTTCTCACAGATTGTTGTTTGCTGTTTTAATGAAGATTTCAAACATTCTTTATAGTTCATCGTTTAAATTGTTTGCAGTGCATATATTAAATGCTACCTGTATAATACACTTCGAAGTTTATAGTTTATGTTTTGTTTTGTTTTCCAATTAAGTTACAGTTCTGAGTTTTTCGACTTTTTATGAACTTAATTCTCAAATTCTGATTGTTTTCCTTAATGGGGACGTTAAAAAGAGTTTATGCATAAATGTTCCTTTTAATATTAATGTAGGGATTTGTGTGATATGAGAGCATTCTTTATCCTGATCAGAATGGAAACCGCGAAAAACTCCGTTCATTTAGCTTAGCTAATATAAATATTATGATCTGGAGACTGCTGAGTCTAAGGCCTTCTATTCACTTGAATTTATTAAGATATCTGCTAGTGCATTTGATACTACACTTAGTAGTAGATTGTAGATCTGAGAATAAGTAATGTCATTGAATTTAAACAAAACTTCGTGACGAAAGTAAACAAGACTAGAAATATTACGTTTTGGGCCTTTGCTTATTAGTTAAATAACCAGTTTTCTGGTCTTACTTTATCGTAATTTAAGTATATTCATTTAGTACATCAAAACTTGTCATTTTTTGTTTATGATCTAACTTTATAGAGTCAGTAAAATATGAGTTATTTTTAATAGTGATATCAGAGTTGTTGTATGCTGAAACTATGCAGGTCAGATGTTTGCCAAGTTTACAGTTATAGAAAAATAGGTTGATATTATTTACATTATTGGTGCATTTTAACCACTTTTTTCAGCTCATAATTTATGCACTTTTTAATGTGCTTTTATCATTTTATACTTTTTTTTTCATTTTTTTAAGTAAATGTTGTTATCATTTAGTCCTTCATTGAACAACGTTTCTTCATGATTAACTTGGAATTGTTTCGTAACTTATCAAATCTTTTTTCTGGGGGTAAGTTTTTTTTTAAATTTTGCATTTAGTGCTTAATGTTTTTGAAGACTTGATGAGGAATTCTTCATGAATTATTTAATGGAATACATTTTTTGATTTGGAAGATAATAGATCTCTAGTGATTCATGGAACCTTGAAAGTAGAGCTACTGTTGAATCGGGGGTTAAAATTTGATTTTTATTTGTTTATATAATTCGGTTTGTTAATCAATGGAATTTAATTGTTTGTCGATATCGCTATTGTAGTTCCTTACGTCGAAAACCTATGCTAAGGGTAGGTGTTTTTGTTTGTTGTAAAGCAAAGCTATGAATAGGTTACCTGTGCTTTCGATATCCAATTTTACCACAGACCCATCAGATGTCTATACGGGTCAAGAAATGGTAAAAAATTAAGATCAGAATATCCCTACTGTAAATGTTGGTGATATTGCATTTTTGATATACGAGGTCTGTTCAATTAATACGCGGACTGTTTGAATTGCGCGGCTCCAGTTGGTTCCAGGGGAATCCGCTTGGTGTCGCTAAGTTTGCACAGATCAGCTGATTACGACGCCATTTCCCGATTGCAGATATCGTCATTTGTGTATTAGCTACGCGGGTTTAAGTGAAGTGCGATTTTTTCGTTTCGCGGATTTCAGAACGAATGACCTGAAGGAGCAACGCCTTGCTGTGAAATTGTGTGTTAAACTTGGAAACTCTGCGACTGAAACTTTTGCTGTGCTTAACACGGCTTACGGTGATGTTGCTATGAAGCGTACGGAATGTTTCAAGTGGCATGAACGTTTTAAGGATGGTCGACAGTCCATTGAAGATGATGAGCGTCCTGGACGTCCTTCCACGTCAACTGACGACCCACACGTCGACAAAATCAACACCCTGGTGCGGGCAAATCGACGTCTGACTGTCAGGGAGCTTGCTGAAGAGTGTGAGATATCAGTTGGATCTTGTTACGAGATTTTGACCGAAAAATTGAAGATGCACCGCGTTGCTGCGAAATTTGTGCCTCAGAACTCGTGAGTTTTTGGCCAAACACTTGATCATTGTTCTTCCCCACCCCCACCACCCCCCTACTCACCTGACCTTGCTCCTTGCAATTTTTCTTGTTCCCCAAACTCAAAAGACCGTTGAAAGGAAGAAGATTTGAGACGATTCCCGAGATTAAGGCAAATGCGACGAAGGAGCTGGAGGACATTACAAAAGAAGCGTACCAGGACTGTTTCAACAAGTGGAAACACCGTTGGGATAAGTGTGTGCGTTGGGGAGGAGAGTACTTTGAAGGGGTCCCAGACCTATAACTTCTAAATAAAGTACATTTTGTTTTATGACGTCAGTCCGCGTATTTTTTGAACAGCCCTCGTATGGTATTGCCTGAATATTTTATAAAATAGACATTTTCTAACAATTTCTAAATGATGGAAGAGCAATTCTACGTTGCAGTAGAATACATTTATGATTTTTTAAAAAATAATTCAACATACTAATCATATAATAATAATGATAAAATATTGTATTTTGTCAATACATAAATACGATCGCTAAATTAAATAGCAGAAAATAATCTAGTATTATTGATTGATCAAACTAAATGCCATGTAAAGCTCCTATATGTATTGCTAACTTGTTGAAGGCTAATCATTTGAATTAATTACTACTGTCAACTATCGTTAATCACTAAGTTAACTTTTCTATGTGCTTTAAAAACTCGGTTATAATTGAAAAAGTTTCACTGTATATAAACAAAATTCACCAACTCAGAGAAAAGTGTAACATTTCACCACAAACTGAAGTAAGAGTTCCAATGCAAACGGTGTTAAAACTTGAAAATATAGCACAATCTGTTCTAAACGTGTGTTATAATTCTAAGTAGTTTACTCAAGCAAGGAAGTAGAAAAATGTAATAACAGAACCAAATAGATTTTTAAAAATATAGTGGGGGTGTTTTTGTCTCGTGCAACGGTGGTTCAGGGGTAAGTTTATGACTAATAATGCTATGACTCGAATGCTTGCAGTGAAAACCACCACACTAAATTTTACTGAGCAATATTTAATTGAAATAAATATCGCCAGGTGGGATGACGGTAAGTCTACAGAATTACAACGCTAAAATTATGTGTTCGATTCCTCGCTGCTAAAACAGAAGATATCCCAATGTGGCTTTTCTCTAAAACAAACAAAACAAAAGTAAATTAAATAAATGAAAACTGCTTATATTTTTAGAGAATTAAATATATTAAACACATCCTTAAATGAGTGCATAAAACGACATCTCTACATAATTAACAATACAGACTAATTAAATCAAAAGAAACAAAGTTAAACTATGTGAATTAAGTAATTGTATGAATATTAGTAAGTATCTAAGACAACAGCCCGAAAGCATAAAGCAACAGAGAATGTTTTAAAGGATTCTTCTTGTTACAGTTCGAACAAGTCAATCAAAGTGTTTTGCACTGTGGGAAGCATATTACAGTTGATTGAACTTCATTGTAGGTTATTAATACTTCTCTTAATAGTTGAAAAATTATAATTATATCTTTAACTAGTTTCCTCAATTTATCTTGCCATTACGGACACAAATAAGAACTTATATCAATAATGCTAAGAATGAAGATGGATGCTTTTTCTTGCTAAATAGTTTATTTTTTATATAGTCTACACACCTTTTTTGAGTAATTCAGTTTTCCCATATCCACCACATCAGAAGATTTAATAAGCTTAATCATTCAATGAAAAAACGTATATAAAATAAAGCAGGAAAAAAATATCATAAGGACTATGTTGATGCTGATAACAATTCAAACTTATCTAAATAATTCTAATTCATACGTGTAAAATGAAAAGATAGATCACAGTATTAAAATATCTTTTAAAGGAACATATTTTTATCCACAAAGATCTATTAAAGAAATACAATAATATAAATCAATAATTGGTTTATTGTTTTAACTAAGACTTACAAATGATAATTTAATAACTTTCTGAAACTCACTTATCAATCTCAGTAATACAAATATAAAACCATAATAGTATTTTCGAAGATGTGTGACATTCAAACTTTATGTTATTCCTTCAACAAAAATAACGATTTGGTTTTCTTCCAACGCATTTATAGAATTAACACTACGTTATTTTCCATCCTTTACCATTGCATGAAAAAAAACTGTATGCAAAAGTTATTCATCTCAAATTATAAATCGTTTTAGATAAAATCGAAATTTATAACTATTCAAAATATACACTAATAATACTATGTAACAAAATTTTTACTTTCTCTTTTTCCTTGGCAGAAATCGTTATTTCCCAACTGCTTATGCCTAAAGTAAATGGAAAATACCTATGTTTCTCTTAAAACTTTGCTTTTGTGACCTGGGTAATGAGATTTTCAAATTTACCCATTTTCCAGAACATTCCAGGTAGATTCAGTGCTAAGTGGCTGATAGAGAATTTTCAAAAATTTTCTAGAATATTGTAGAACTTACGAGAATTTTCAAGAACCTTTTAGAATTTTCTAGAACTTTCCATAGTAATATATATATATACAGGGGTTTACCACTTCAGTTTAGTTCTAGCTGCCAAAGTGAACACAAAAACCTATCTGATTTTATCAGAGATGGAATCAAGAAGCTGTAAGCATTTTCCAAACATATTCTGCTATGTATGTGGCCAATTTATCAAGACAAGAGTAAAAAAGTACTCTGTGACAGCATCTGCTAAAATGTGTGAAGCCTACAAGGCACATTTCGGCATGTCTGTCGAGGATCAAGACAAACCCTGGGCACCTCATTTTACCTGCGAGCAGTGCAAAAAACTCTAGAAGGTAAGACGGACAATTTTTGCTTGCTTCAATAGTAAAAGTTTATATTATACAAATTTTAGACCATTTAAGATTTAAATATCTTTTACTTTTTAAATTTCCAATAGTATAGAAAAAATATCACATATAAAATATTTTGCGTGAATCTCTTACACTTTAGTTGTGGATGAAATAAATTTATTCTTCATAATAATAATTTTCTTTTGCTATTCTTCAGGATGGTACGGAGAGGAAAAGAGAGCCATGAAGTTCGCTATTCCAAGAATTTGGCGTGAACCCACTGACCACTCAAGCAATTGCTACTTCTGCATGATGGACCCTTCCAAACGTCGGGCTGGCAAGAATGCATCTGCTATCATGTATCCAGACTTTCCATCATTCAATACCCAAGTGCCATACTGCCCTGAGCTCCTTATACCCACTCCACGAAAGAGAAAGCAGCCATCCTCAGTAGAGAGCAGCAAATGATAAGAGGAGGTAGACGTTGAAGATCCAGATTACAATTTCAAAGGTGCAGCTGGTGAGAGAAACCCATACTACCCCAACGAAAGAGACCCCAATGACTTGTTCAGTGATCTTGGTCTAACAAAGTCGAATGCCGAGCTTTTGACATCTAGGCTCAAGGAGTGGGATTTGTTAGATGAAAGTGTGCAAGTCACAAGTCAGGGAAAGCGTCACCGATATTTTTCAAGCTTCTTCATTCGTCAAAATGGGCTCTGCTTCTGCCACAATGTATCCGGTCTGTGCGAGGCAATTGGAATTGCCTGTAACCCGAACGAATGGCGCCTCTTCACTGATATCTCATCCAGAGGCCTCATAGCTTTGCTGCTCCATAACGGAAATAAGTATCCGTCTCTATCCCTGGCTCATTTGGTGCACATCAAAGAGGAATACAACAGCGTCAAGACCTTGCTAGGAGCCTTGAAGTATGATGAATATGGCTGAGAGGTTATCGGAAATTTCAAAATGTTGGCATTCCTGATGGGTCTCCAAGGAGGCTTTACCAAGTTTGCCTGTAATCTTTGCCTTTGGGACAGCAGGGACACCGCAGCGCACTACAACAGGAAGCACTGACCACAACGGACCGAGTTTTCTGTGGGGAGGCACAATGTCAAGTGTGAGCCACTAGTGGATCTCCAAAAGGTGTTGTTCCCACCATTGCACATATAACTGGGTCTTATGAAACAATAAGTCACATCTCTTGCTAAGGAGTCTGCAGCCTTCAAATATCTTCGAGACTTCTTCACTAAGCTGTCTGAAACTGTGGTCAAAGCTGATGTCTTCATTGGACCACAAATAAAGAAGATCCTAGAGTGCACAGAATTCCACAAAAAGCTCAATAGGAAGAAATAAATCTTGGACCAGCTTTGTCGTAGTGGTTCGGGGCTTCTTGGGCAATCACAAGGCCGAAAATTATGTGGAACTGGTTGAAGCTCTGGTGAAAAACTTCGGTAAAATGGGCTGCATGATGACTCTGAAAGTCCATATCCTTGACGCTCATCTTGATAAATTCAAGGAGGACATGGGGGCATACTCAGAGGAGCAAGGCGAGCGCTTCCACCAAGATATACTGAACTTTGAACGCTGCTACCAAGAGCGTGTAACGAAAACATGATGGAAGACTGATACGTGAAAGTGATTTGCATTTCAGTCGCAAATCTCAACATTTTTGTATAACTCTAGTATAAATACATGTAAATCTTGATTCATATGTTGTTTTATTCAGACCTTATGGGCCCGGCATGGGCAAGCGTGTTAAGGCATGCGACTCGCAATCTGAGGGTCGCGAGTTCGCATCCCCTTCGCCCCAAACATGCTCGCCCTTTCAGCCGTGGGGGTGTTATAATGTGACGGTCAATCCCACTATTCGTTGGTAAAAGAGTAGCCCAAGAGTTGGCGGTGGGTAATGATGAATAGCTGCCTTCCCTCTAGTCTTACAATGCTAAATTAGGGACGGCTGCCCTCGATAGATAGCCCTCGAGTAGCTTTGTGCGAAATTCAAAAAGAAAAAACAAACAGACTTTAGGTAAATGAAAATGTGCAAATTTGCCCGTTTTTACAGAGAAAATAGGTTAATTTCTAAATTTCATTATCCAGGTCACAAAAGCAAAGTTTGAAGGGAATAATAGCCATTTTCTATACTTATACAACACACGCAATTAAGAAATAATACACACTATTCAGGAACAAAATTTCTGTTACGTAGTGTAATAATATATAGTATATATATCTTTATTTACGCATTTAATAAACGATTTGTTTCAGTTATTCTTTCAACTTTCACAGTTGTATAAAATTACTTACCCTTTACAGAACCGTTTTCGTAGTTTTCACTAACCCTCAGCTATTTTTATTTTTTACTTTATTCATCTTATCCAGTAATATACATTATTATGCAAAAGTGTTAGGACAAAGTCAAAAATTAGATTTCAGACTGCTTTCAAAGAACAGTGGAAAACAAATCACACGTAAAAAATGAAATTTTAATTAATCTTCACATTTAGTACAACAGGAACTCAATGGAAATGATTGAGTTTAGCAACAGATAGTATGCTACCTTCTGATTTAATAACTTCAGACAATTTTTGAGGCGTTGGTGGAGCATATTTAATCGATGTGTCCTTTGGTGTTTTGCTCCAAATATCTCTAACACACTCCCATAAAGTTTTTTTGGTAATTACTTTAGATGTATCAAGTTTTTTGATATATCAAATTCTGTAGGGGCCACTGTATCATCTGAATAACACCAGCAGCTTCTTTCAAAGTTAAATAGTTTCTATATAGGTTAGATGAGTGTCTGAGTAATAATCTTCTTAGCAGTAAAATTATTTATCAATAATGTGCAAACCACTAGGTATACCGTGACGGTTCAGTATCTAATGGTACTTGCCTTGGTCCATCGATTATTCCATCGATTTTGGAAATATCTCCTGTCGCCTCGGCAGAAGTACATCCCAAATCATCACACTACCACCTCCATGCTTTATTGCAGGTGCTATATATCGAGGTAAATATTTTTCATCTTTTTTCCGCCAGATGTACAACCGCTTTGAACTAAGTATTTCAAACTTGGACTCCATAAAACCCGTTTCCAGTCATCAACACTCCAGTTTTTGTACTTTTTAGCACTTTTCGGAGTAAACGTTTTTTAACTATTACACAACCAAATATTCCCTTCTTGTTGAGTCTTCTTTATGCTGTATTTTTGGACACTTTTCTGTCAGTTGGTTTAGGCTTGTCATTAAGTCATTAAAACATGTTCAAAGACAGATGAAACAATAACTTTAACTGAAAGAAAATTTAAACTTGTTAGAGGTAGAGCTTGTTTAGAACAAACAATTGTAGCTATATGTTAAAATCTGCAGTCATTCTCTAAGAATTTCTTTTTCTTTTTTTCTCATTCTTTGCTACAAATAGTTTTGCCACAGTGAGGGTTATTGGTGAGAAAAATATGAGCTACGATATAATGTTCTATCGAAAACTCTTAGATATTCATTTACGAGGTTATAGAAATTATTTAAGATAAAATAGTATGTTATGACTAAGTGGTTAGGGTGCCCGACTTGCAACCTGAAGGTGGTGGGTTCAAATTCCCGTCACATCAAACATGCTCGCTATTTCACCCATGGGGCCTTATTATGTAACAGTCAATCCCACTATTCGTTGGTAAAATAATAGTTCAAGAGTTGGTGGTGGGAGGGGATAACTAGCTGCCTTCCCTCTAGCCTTACAGTGCTAAATTATAGATGGCTAGCGCAGATAGCTCTCGCGTAGCTTTTCACGAAATTCCAAAGAAAACAAACACATTGCATCCAGATTACTCAGTAATAATAAACACACACAAATCTTTAGTAAGAATACTTTATTAAAAATTTGATCTTTTATGTACAACATCATGTAACACTCATAAAAGGCTTATAAAAATTCGTGAATATGTCCTAAGTATGTAATTAGAGTAAACATTATGTTTAAGTTTACAGAAACAGAGCTTCGTGCAGCGCAACAAAAATTCAAGCAGTTTATATTTGTAAATTGCAAAGCGCTCTAGTACAGGTAATTATTTTTGTGTGTATGATGGAACAATCTAAATCAAGATTTTATAAATACTTCTAAATATAATTGTCATAAATGATGATTAACTTTGATCATTCATTTGAGTTGAATAAATATTTATTTTTTAAATGTATGAAAAATATTTAACAAGTTGGAATCTCGTTACAAAATTGGTATTTTTGTACGGAATCTTTCTATGATATAAGGAGAATATATAACTGTTCTGAAAAACAAACTACCAGGAAACAGCGTTTCACAATTTCACGTTTGACAGCACGAGTCTTGCTACACTTGATATTTCTTGTATGATGTATTGTGGGAAAACTTCTTTAAACAAACTAAATTTACTTCCCTCTTTTTTAATATAAATTATTTTCCTGGGGATATTCATAATCCCAAACAAACACGCAACATTAATATTTTTCTGTTCTAAAAATCAACCTGGACTGAAATGGTTGTCTATATATCTAGTCGCTTCATATGTTTCCAAAATTGTCGAATATTTTTATGTAGAAAATAGTGTCCAAAAATTAGAATTAAAATAATTATTTGCTAAGTGTTGTTAAAAATGTCTATCCATCTATGAACAAATAATCCAATTAATGACAAAAGTGAATGTAGAAATTAAATATGTTGAAAATATGTCAAACTGGACTTGGCGCTCAGTGACTTCAGCAGTTCATTTCACGTTACGTTAAATATATATTAATCCGCAAGTTTGAAGACCTATAAGGTATTACTAGTATTACTATTTTATTTTAACCATAGTGTAGCTATATGTGTTTGTTTTGCTCATAATAAACTTATGTACTACTGCTTGAGGTAAAACTAAGATCTTTTTACTGTTTGTTTTAAATTTCTTTTGTATTTATTCATTCTACATTTTAAATTTATTCTAGTATGCAGAATATAAATATTTCTAAATGTTATTAATGAAACTTCTCCCATTCTCAAAACCCAATAAAACGTTTACTCGATAATCTGCCCTTCCCCCAGTGGCATAGAGGTATGTCTGCGGACTTACAACGCTAGAAATCGAGTTTTGATATCCGGTAGTCAGAGCACAGATAACCCAGTATGTAACTTTGTGCTTAATGTGAAATAAACAAGTTCAGTAATCTACTCTATAAGAATCCCCACTGATAATGGTGAGGTTATGATATTATTATTTCTTAAAGGGGTAAGTCACCCCCAGTGGCTCAGGGGTATGTCTGCGGACTTACATCGCTAAAAACCGGGTTTCGATACCCGTGGTGGGCAAAGCGCACGTAGCCCTTTGTGTAGTTTTGTGCTTAATTCTAAATAAACAAGTACACAAAAATCATTCATGATTATCGTTTAAGATTGAACATTTTAGTACGTTATCTTAAAACAAAAACAATTTATCCAGGCACGACTTGATGACTAAAGTTCCTGTATATGGATCTGAGGGTTTGTGGTTAGTGTACAGATACCACAATAAAAAATCTTACTCCTTCGCATTTTGAAGCCATCGAGACGTTATAAGTGATGGTGGATTCTGTTGAATAGCTTCCTTCCTTTGTCTTGAAATAGACCACGCTAACAGCTGTAAGTCTACGGATTTGCAACACTAAAATCAGAGGTCAAATTCTTCTCGGAGAACACAGTAGAGAGCCCGATGCAGCTTTGCTATAAGAAGAAACACAAACGCACACTGTCTTGGATGTATAACTTCTCTAAATTACTTTTATAGATTTCTCACCTAATTTTTATATGATGTAGCATATTTTGCTTGTTAATACTAGTATACTAATATCGCAAAGAAATACATTACTTGTTTTACGTCTTTACCTTAACGTGTATGAAAAGCGTAATAAAGAAATGATGCGGCACGAGGTTTATCTACTGCTATGCTAGTAACAAAATAGTTTTCTTTTGCAGAATCTTATCTTGTCCATATCGAATTTCTTTGTTGTTTTTGGTAACCGCGCTTGTTTATTGTGTGGATACAATCACTCGTATTATTATTTTTTTTTACCCTTGTCAAGATTGGTTTGCTCTTCCTTCTATATTAAGGGCTCAAATGAAGAACACTACACAGCCCCAAGGTTTGTTTTCTGTGGTCAATTTCATTATATTGCTTGAAAAGTACGAAATAACTCACTTTGTAATTGAAAATTACAGTTTACGAACTACGTACCAGATAAGATAATTTCAAATGTTACTTATGACATAATAATATCAAAACATCGAACATCTGTGATATAGACAAATAAAAATATATGTTTATTTATCTGTTTAATCGCTGATGATAATTTGATATAAAAAATAATTACTTCTGTACATCTAGACATCCTTTCAAACATATAAACTATTAAGACATCTGGCGTCAGATCTCCCACTGAACGCTATACTTAATTGATGGTAACTTGGAACTGACTTTAATGAGGCTAGAAACTGTAACTAGAATGTCTACAATTTCGCAGTGAAATTAATAGGATAAAAACACCTTACTTCAATTGTATGCACCTCAGTATAGCATATATTTCTGCACTAAGAGGAAATATAGTTCAAATTTATACCCGAACGTTTGAAAGACTTATTTCGTACAAATTGCAAGAAATGGTTGTCACTTCTTATAATCTAGTGGTAACGTAAAATCAAATGTAATATATTTTTCTTATTGAAAATATAAAATGTCAGCAGCTTTACGTCACTTCATATACTTCGTACTTGATTGTCAAACCTTCACATCTTATAAGAACATTTTCATATTTAGATACATTATAAGTTCCCAAAGCATGTTTAAAGTCTTTAAAAAGAAAAAGAAAAAAGGCTTTAAAGGGGAAATTTTTCTTCTTACTTTCTGTTCCTCTTTTATAGTGTTTGTATCTCTATTTCTTTTTCTATCCTATTCTACAGCTCATTTTCAATAATATTATTTCCTTTTTTCATATATTTCTTTCCTCCCTTGTTTCCATTTTTGAGTGTGTGTATATATATCTATATATATTTCCTAGTTTTTGTTTTCTGCATTCTGTCCCTCTCTGATTTTTCTTTTAAAATTGCTAGCTCTTATAAATTTCTAGTTCAACAAACAACTATGATATGCCATCTCTTTAGTCAAAGTTTCTATTCAAAATGTCATTTTTTTCAAAGCCACTTTATTGTATTTTCACACTTTTATCACATTTCATATCATTTTTTACACTTTTATAATTTGCCCCTTGTTCTTTTCCGTTTATATTCTCTCTGTCTTCATCTATCCTTAAAAACCGTTGTTTTTTCATTTCTTTGTGCGTTTGTTCTTCTATACCCTTCTCTACAAGTTTTCCCGTTTACTCCGTATTTCTAAAACACCCGTTGTCAGTAGAGTTATATTTGTTTTACTATAAAATATATATTTTCCTTAATCACTTCAGCAGTAGTTGTTCTTCTCTTCTATTATCGTTCTTTGTGTATTCTGTTGTTTTATTCCTGAGTTGACACCAAGAAAACTGCATTTTTAAAATAGTTACTCAGTAGAGTTATAGAGATGTTATTTAGTGTGTATGTGTGTGTATATATATATATATATATATATTCTGCTGGGAATATATCAGTATAGATACTATCAACTATTGTGTTTATAAGACAAAACTCTCATGTAAAGTAGTATGTTGTATATAGAATTTGTTTCAGTGGAATTATTGTTATATCTACGGATTTTATTTATTCTATATTTTAATGTATACAAAATTAACCATGTACAGATTTCAACACGGAAATATTCACAGATAATGGTCCTCTTTTACAAAGACATGCAAAATAATTTCAAAATATTTGTATCTTTATACGATAATGAAAACTTTGATATTGTAGAAAGTTTAAAGTTTTATCTATGCAACGTAAGAAACGAAAATTATTTCACAAAAACACATTTCTCTATGCATAAAACAGTTCAGGATAACATCAATGCTAGGTGGCAGAAACCAATAAAAGGTTTGATAAAAGATCAAATGAGAGTATAAACAACTTTTTTATTAAAGAAAGACAAAATTCTGTATAATTTATATATTTTTTATATATTAGTCTAGAAAATTGAATCCTGCATAATATCGTACATTAGAGTAAATTTGTAATTTAAATTCAGATTGGTTTTTATTTGAGTCACGTTGTCATATGAATCAAGACCTGAAAGATGTTACAGACATGCATATACATTTCCATAAGCGTATATATATAGTTCTTATTTCTTTCAGGCGAAGAATGGGGAAAGTATGCTAGGTTTCATTGTTTTAGAAACTTTCATGTGAATTTTTTTTAGAAGTTCATCTAACTTTGTTCCGGGTTTCTTTGTTTTGAAAACTGTAATATTACTACCAATTATTTGTTTTAAACACTGCTTACAGCATTGTTTGGTTTTCTAATTTTCAATTACTGTTTATAATAAGGCTTGAGTTTTTTATTGTGAAGACTGTCTATACTTTATGTTCGTTTCTTTGGTTCGAATACTTTTCAGAACTTGGTTTGAGTTTCTTTGTTTCGAAGAATGTCTGTAACATTTATTGAGTTCTTTGTTTCGAACAATGCTTATAACGCTTATTGGACTCCTTTGTCTCGAACACAGTATTTTTCTTTGCATTTTTAAATGTTATCAACACAAAACCACATTTATTGATCATTTTTATTCAACCAGTCGCTGAAATGTGGTAATGTTCCCTAAAGTTAAAAATTGTACTGAAATGTTTCCTTACATTTGTGAACTACAGTAAAATTTTGATTTGTACTCGCTCAACTAAATTTTTATGGTGAGGTATAACTGTCATTTTCTACTTAAAACGCAATGAATTTCTTTGTATTATGTCGAAGTTTTCAATGATATAATACATATGAACTTACAATAAGCAATACACCAAAAGATTTGGCTGCATTTAACGCAAACAAAATAATTTGAATAAATCATTGTTTGTTACTTTTCTAATGTATAATTCGTTTATGTTGACCTAAAAACCTAAAAGGCCCTTATGATAATACAGTGTTTCCCAAAATGGTAGCCTCAGCCCCCCTGGGAGCTGTAAAGCTTTTTTTTGAGGGGGGACGCCAGAAGTGGGCCGAAAACAAAGATGCTTAATTAATTTTTTTATTCTAAATAAAGAATAATTTGATAAAAAATATATTGAATTAATTAAATATATTGATTCATAGTTTACGATGAAAGCAAGATAACCTTACATAAAATTAAATATGTACATTTAATTCTTTATACAGTTACGACAGCAAGTGTTCATACCCCTGCGTCGTGAGTAGTTTTTTCCTCATAACTTAAAAAGTATCACGATTAGGATAATGAATGTGTGGTATATTATAAATATTATACTAACACATATCTACATAAGTTGTGTGCAAATTGAAAGGCAAATAAATAAACTGTTTATAAACAAATAACCAAACACAGGAGGAACAGAAAGTGTTCGTGCGCCTACTTTAATGGTCAGTTGTGTAGCCTTTCAGGTGAATTACTTGGCGCAATCTCTCCTCATAGCCCTCCACGATCGTTTGATAGTACTCGACTGGTATTTTCTTCCATTCTTCTTTACAGAAGGCTTCCAACTCTTGCAAGTTTTTCAGATGACGCTGATGAACCTTGGTCTTCAACTCATGCCAAACATTTTCAATTGGGTTGAGATCGGGTGACTGCGATGGCCACTCCAGAACGCTTATATGGTTCCTCTGCAACCAGGATTGCACATACTTCGATGTGTGCTTAGGGTCATTGTCGTGCTGGAAGATCCAACGACGCCCAAGCCGCAAGTTCCGAGCATCATTCTTGATATAAGTGCCTAATATGTCAACGTACTCTGCTTTTTTCATGATTCCGTTGACGCGGTGAAAGTTGCCTACACCAGAAAAGCTGAAGGAACCCCATAGCATGATCGATCCACCTCCATGTTTAACTGTAGGGATGGTGTTCGTTGGAAGATTTTGTTTCCTCTTCTTACAGAAAATATAACAAACATCATTGTGGCCGAAAAGCTCGATTTTAGTCTCGTCTGACCAAAGAATAATTTTCCAATAGGAAAAGGGTTTATCTACATGCTTTCTTGCATACCTCAATCGTGCTTCTAAATGAACAGGCTTTAAATATGGAGTTCTACGAGGACGGCATGCTTTGAACTCAGAAGAGTGTAACATGTTCGTAACTGTAGAGATGCTTACCTCAACCCCAGTTTCCCTTACTAGTTTCTGTATGTCATTACGTGTTAAACGAAGGTTTGTACTAACTTCTCTGAGAATCTTCCTTTTGGTTCTCTCTGGAGTTTTGGTTGGGCGTCCGGAACGAGGGAGGTTAGCAGTTGTTCCTGTATGCTTAAACTTGGCAATTATGCTTTGAACAGTAGATTTCGGCACATTAAGTTGTGTAGCATTACCGGAAAGAGAAACACGAGACTTGTACTTTACAATAATTAGGTTTTTTGAATCACTGGACGGTTGTTTCCTGTTCGCCATGATGACCAAGCAGATAATGACGAACGGCGCTAAGTTGCCGGAAGTACATTTTTTGTTGGCTAAGTTCCAATAATTATGAACCAAGTGTCTAGTTCTGGGATGGTATAATGTAGTTTATTCGCTAAACTAAACAAATTTTTACGGGAATATCAGTTTTTTCACACGTTCTGAACAGTACGAACACTTTCTGCTCCTCCTATTTATGGTTATTTGTTTATAAACAGTTTATTTGTCATTTATTTTACATACATATTTATGTAGTTGTGTGTTAGTATAATATTTATAATATATTATATTCTATTAGTCTAATCGTGATACGTTTTAAGTTATGAGCAAAAAAACCACTCGGGACGCGGGTGTACAAACACTTACTGTCGTAACTATAAGTCTACAACTTTGATGCAAACATAATAAACTAATAATGGTCTAATTATAATGCATATAAATTGTTAAGAAGGCTCACATTAAATTACAAACATGCAACTTAATAGAAAAACAAATAATTCATAAATATTATTAGAGTTCAGTAGTGATTATTTTTTTAACTTGATAGATCACGTTTTAAAGCATTTTTAGGTTAGAGATCCTCAAAGTTTTATTAGATTAAGGGATCCAGAGAATAAAGGGTTTGGGAACAACTAACTGGTTTAATACACAAATGCGAAAGTAAATAAACATTTCACCCTCTCACTTACCAGCGTACCTATTCCGCTGATCAGGCTCATGTCCATCTCGGACGAGCCTCCAATTTATTTTGTTAGGTATTACTATTCAGGCTATGCCTGAAACTGAGTTAAATTGTAATATAAGTTTAGAAGTTAATTAAATGTAAAAATATATCAAATTTTATTATGTTTGTCAACAAGATTGATATACCCAGTTTTCTTTCTTAACACAAATGTAGTTTAATATACAAATAATAATATGATTTGTAATAACTCTTATTACAAATAGTTATTACCAGTAATGATCTATATACAAAAGTTTTACAAACTTGCAAATAATATTGATCTTCTTTCTGGTCTGAAACCAAGTCGTTTATCGACGGTTTACGACAAGCGATTTAATTTCGAGTGATATCGGTACAGTTCACTTAAGGGGCAGCTAGCTAGTTCTTCAGACATAAGTTTTTCACAGCCAAAGTTATGCAATGTCTTCGTATAATTACTAAATTCCAAAGTTAATACAATGAAGTTAAACGGTTTATAATGTTCGAATTCTATAAACGTTCTTGCTAAAATATCTGTAGTTTCCCCGATTAATAAGCGTCAATCACAGTTAAAACTAACTGTGCACCAAACTAACAATATATATATCTGTGTATACTGTCTTTTGGTGTGTCGGTTCATAAGCGTTTAGGCGAATTTTTAGAAATTTCTGTTGGCCCAACAATAGACTAGTACTTTCATTAAACTTATATTGTTGATTCTTACTGAGAATCCTGTACAAACTTAGTGAATAAGCGGGAATTTCGTAAATCACATTTAAGAGTTTAATTTACAAGCATTTCTAAATACATATTTAACTAAAACAAGCGTGGACATTAAAATAAATATATAACAGTTAATCCGTTACACATACAATAAAATATATGAGAAAGATGTATACCATACAAGATATCAAGATTCACTTTTTTGGAAATGTTATATCATTCTTCAAAATATTTGGCCCGGCATGGCCAGGTGGTTAAAGCACTCGACTCGTAAACCAAGCGTGGCGGGTTCGAATCTCCATCACACCAAACATGCTCGCCCTTTCACTCCTGTGGGTGTTATAATGAGACGATCAATCCCACTTTTACGTCGGTAAAAGAGTAGCCCAAGAGCTGGCGATTGGTGGTGATGACTAGCTGCCTTCCCTCTTGTCTTACACTGCTAAATCAGGGACGGCTAGCGCAGATAGCCCTCGTGAAGCTTTGCTCGAAATTCAAACCCAACTATAAAACATTTTATTGTGTACACTAAACTATACGAATTCGTGTAAGTAGACACACTGAATATTTACAATAAAAAAGTTCATTTTCAGCTTTCGTGGTTATCCTATTTTTAGGTAGTTAAAATCTCTGTAAAACTACTGTAACATCCATCTACTTTAGCCATCTATGTTCACATTCTTTATCACATAATCATTAATAAACTATACACCTTTTTGTTTTTTATATAAGTCCAATCGCCCATTTTCCCTTTCTAACCGTCGTTCGCCTACTTGTTTGACTCGAAAATTTTATGTTCTACTACAAAACTATCTCACCCAGTTTTCGATGTCTCACAGTTTACGCTCTTACATATACGCATCTAACATCCTCTCCTCTCACTTTGGGGAGTTAACTTTCAACAGGCTAACAAAGTTTCCAGAAAATCTATAAAGCAGATGTTTTTGACACTTGTTTAAAATGTAGAATTAACTTGTGCGGCAAAATTTTACTATTATTAAATGAGTTATTATTCATGCTTTTATATATGACACATAATTTTTAAATTGTGTGAAATACTATATTCGTAAACGATCAATTTAATTTTAACTTTGAATGTAAGGAAAATAGACTGTCAACTTTCTTCACGCGAACACATTTTTTACAATACACTAAACAACTAATAATTAGATTGCACATGAAAGGGGTTTCTTACAGTCCTTCAGTAACGTCTATTAAATTGTTTATATACATTTGGATAGTTTATATTTTCAGAAGTTGTTAAAGGAAGTCAATGTGCAAAATTAAGAAATACTGATTTTTTCTCCTACTTTTTAACAAAATGCCTTGATCTCTGACGCTCAGAAGCTGCAAGTGTCTGTCATTAAAAGGAAATCATGCTATTACATTCAATGATAATATTTCAGCTGTTACTTATCTTTACCACAGTAACATGACGGATTATTACTTTTCACTTTGTAACATGGAAATAGTTTTCTTCCACATTATGGTTCCACTATTAGAGGTGCTTCGTCTGTTTTTTTCATAAAATGTAACAAACATACTTTCGTACACATTGTTATTCGTATTTACGGCACCTCGGGTAAAATAACCGTAACATTTGTTTCCATATAATTCAGAATCCACGGAATCATATGATAAAATCAAAATGAAAGCAAACATATTATCACTATATAGAAAAATAATAATACACATGCTGCCATTGTAACTTTGAAAAAAATATTATATTTCTGGTACCTTCAACATATTTTTTGTGCAAATTATAAATGTGTAGAAACTGTACATATATGTATATACCATTGTTCCGACACGAATGAACATGCTTTCTGAAACCAATAAACCGATATGTTTTACCACATTATAAAACTAATTAATCATTCTGTAGTTTCATTCTCTATCTCACTTTCTCTGTTCTTTATAAAGGACAACGCCTGGGCAGTGCCATTATGGTTTTAAGGTGTTACATCCATGTCGACATCGATTTCTTGATAACAAAGCACACTATGGCGGCTCACCCTAGCTGTCTTCGCCGAGTTGAAAAACTTCCATTCAAATCACGTCATTTGCTGAATAATTCTCACAAGCCTGTCACAACATACAAAACTTTATCCAGCGATGAAAAATTACATTCATTGAGCGACATTGAGGGCACCGTCAGAAACCGAAAACAATGTTTATTCTAGAAAAAAATAAAATATCTAGATACAGGGACATATACTGGGTTCTTTACGATATAGCATTTTATTTACTTAAACATTTACTGTTTTAGACGGAAGAAGCAATAAACAAGCAACCAAAATGTTGTGTTTCAACGTGAGATGATCAAATATTAAAGTATTATATACATTACTAAAAGGTATATGAAGCACAGATAACCTCGCAACTTTAAATGAAACTCAATAGCAGCTTATTGACCATAATCAAAGGTATATGTAATACCAAAGAAGTCTCCCCCGGCGCAGCGGTAAGTCTACAGATTTGCAACGCTAAAATCAGGGAGAGGGATTCGATTCCCCTCGGTGGACACAGCAGATAGCCCGATGTGACTTTTCTACGAGAAAGACACACACAATACCAAAGATATGAAACATATTTTTTTCAGTGAAGACTTTCCAGACATATGTATTTCTTTACATTATATTTCAAGAGCAATATGGAAAATATTTCAATAATAAAGGTATTTTCAGAAAACTTTCTGTTGTATTACTTGTAGTAAGAAATTTCTTATACGATGTCACTAAAAGTATCTAAACACAACTATTGTAAATAACGACATTAAAAAGGAACATTGTTAAAAAAAGTTAAAAGATGTTTTGGGTTTCAGTCCTTCGCTGTTACATTCGATATGAAAAAACTCTAACACATCCCGTCTACCCGTTTACTGACACCTCACTTGTGACAACGATAGTAATAAAATATTAAACAGGAATATTTCTATTATAGTTGTTTAAAGAACTGTAAGAGGGAAATAATGCACAATGAGTTTGTTCATGTTTCTCTCTCTCTTTGCTTGTGTATTGAACAAAAAAAAACATGAATCGTAATATGCTTTCTAAACGTTTAGCCCTTTTTTTCTGCTTATATTTAAGCTTCTTCTCATGTAATAAGTTAATACATCACTCAATTTGTTTGTGTTTAAAAGTCCCTTAGAATGAATTATAAATGTGCCTGGATTTTTTTAATGTCGTTATGTGTAGTTTTTGACGTGTTACAGTTTTATCTCACTACTCTATAAAAAGGTTTTTTAGTCACGTACTTACTTGACTACAGCTGTTGAACGAAACTAACTAATAATAATACATACACAACATAATGTCCCTAGTTTCAAAATGTAATACAACGTTTGCTTAAAATTCTACTGTATAAAGATACTAAATTCTGTGAAAATGTATTTACTTACGTCATTAGTAGACTGTTTACCATAGACGTAACATCAAACCCAAATGATCATTTTTAAATAAAAGCGTTTTACTGAAGATAATAGAGATTTAATCAAATGTTGCTATGAAACTAACTGAACAACACACATGTAGCTAAACAAATTTATACTTGTAAGCATAATCGATATATTTCTCGTTAGTTTAAGTATTTCGAATTTCAAAGGAAAAAACAACTGTTTAAACAAAGATGAAGGTTAGTAAACCCACAGCATGTCAAAATCTCTGTACTATACGTTTAGTAGGAAGTTTCTTAACACTACTTATTTTGACATTCGCAATTTTTATTTTTATCTTTGACATCTGTTTGCTTTGACTGTAGTAACCTGAGCCTAAAAGTAAAAAAAAAAAAAATTAAATTCTCGTGAAAAGTTATTCGGACCTCAAAACGTTCCATTAAAGTGTGGGATAGCTCGGCATGCTTTAATATAAACTACTAAATATATTTACATAAAATGTTCTTTAAATAACAAAATCACTGCATGGGTAGAATGGATGAAATTCAATGTTACAAAGTAACATTGTATTAGGAGGATAAAACACTTTCTCTTTCTTCAATTAAAAATATATAACACAAGTAATGTAGCATGGTACGTTTAAAGTATGTTGAAACATAATGCCACTACAGTACTTCAACAAACATGGCTTGGGCTACGTTTAGTTGTAAAAAGTACTATATTTTTTCTAATCATGATATCTTTATACAATCCATAAATTAACATAAAATTCACAATAAAAATACCTATGGTATTTAAATAAAAGAAGCTATTGTGGTATAAATATGGTAATGTTAAACTGTATTAACTTGAACGAAATTAAACTAAAAAAATGTATTACTTGTAAAAAATATATAAAATCAAATTTGTTGTTCATTTTAAACTGTAAATAATATTTCATTGTTACACATTATGAAAGTTAAGCACTACTAGCTTTGCAACACTTAGCTAGAACCCAGGAATACGGATTTCTACTAGTAAAATCTGTTTCATTAAGTCTGCTCAACTTTAGCTCATTTATACTGTTATAAGATTTTATACACAATATAGCCATAATGTTCTCATACTGGTATGATTACTATATAAATTATTTTCGTTATTATTATAACACTGTTCAGTATTTCACAGAACCTCAGTAGAGAGTGTAATTTATTTCATCAGTGCTTTGTTCCATCACGTTTCCATGCCAAGTTGGCACCACGCCAGCTGAAGAATAAAGGCGTGCTACCATGTCAGTAAGTGTCAAAATGTGAGCTATAATATTGATTCCAAGGCTAACGAAAACATGCTACCATTAAGCACGACAAAATTCTTTGCATTATTGTTTTGGCCAAGATGTACGACTATTTCAGGCGGAATCTAAGCAACGTATATTTACTTAAACAACACAAATGGCTAATTATGTTATTATGATACGTATTTCTGCCACTTTCCTTCTAGATAATATTTTTGTGGAATCATATGCTATCGTTCTTTAAATTAATATATTTAACCCCAACATAAAGTAAGATTTTTATTATAATGAGAATAAAACGGAAGAGCTTGAGAATAAATAAATAATTAAATATAAGAAGTAAAAATCTTTTAATAAGCGTAATTTATTTTTAAAAAATTGTTGTTAAAGGTATGACAAACTGAAAACATTTCATGGAAATCGGTGATGATCTTGTTTCTAACGTGTAGCCATTTAAAAGATAATTTTTCGCAAATAGAAGCTTCAGTCTCAGTCACATTCTCACTTGGATATCGCAGATCCTTGTTACATGGATCGTGAAATGGCACTTTTCAGCACGACTCTTCTGTTCATAAGATAGCTTGGCAAGATATTGTTGTATAAAACTAGTAAGTTAGGTTACTACTGCTGTGAGGAACGATATTTGTTTTAAAATAATTTCAACTCTAGGAAGTAAAGTGCTTACTTTGGATTGAAAGGCCACCTGACGCTTTACATAAGTAATCGAAGCATAAAATATAAACCTTTATTCAGAACAATAAGAACTTCTATTTTCCAAGTTCGGCTGATGACAGTACGTGGTATAATAAAATGCATAATTTAGTCATTTTCATGCATTTTGCTACCATGCTACTGTACACGTGTTACTCGCTAGGCAGCCAAGAATACCCAGTTGAGGTTGAAGCCGTAAGACTGTGAGATAAGGTTGATACGATGCTCACTTGATTTTTTATCATCAGACATCTTATTTTATTTGAATAAGTGACGATGTTGGAATTTGAATTGATGGTCCCAAAAGTAAAAGAGCTGTTTGATCTCTTAGGAATTTATAAAAGAGCCAGCTGTGGATATTTTATCAGTGCCATGTTCTCAATTTTATTTACAAGATATAAATAGAGGGAAAAATTTTACGTCACAATAAAGTTGCAGATGACAATAAGACAACTATAAAGAAGAGGAAAATTTCTACTTAGAAAGCATGTTGCATCACGAAATTAGAAAAATCCATAACTTGAACTTCCACTTCCAAAGGGTAAACTTTTCTTCATATGAGTAAAGTAAGTGCATTCCTTATGCTCTCAGGTTTACTTCTACAATAAACTTGAGTTACAGACTTTTTCAATTATGATTTATAATCTTCACAATATTATATTAAAAATTCAAATTACCTTCTACATGTTTTTGGAATAGAGAATAATTTTGTTTTTAAATGTTAAAATATATTTTAAAACATATAATACCAGATAGTTGAGAAATAGTGTATTAAAACTAAAACTAAAAAACAATTAAAGAAACTCGTACTCCTGAAATTTATATCTTATATATAACAATTAATGAAATCAAATTAACGAAAAAACGTTAACTGATAACATTAAAGACTTGAAGTATTTATAATACACGCACTTTGAACGATTGCATAATATAAGACCTGCAATCTAGTGCAAAATTAGAATACAAATGTCCATAATTTTATTTTTAAGCTGAAGTTAATGAACTAACTTATATTATTAGTATGCTAAGTGTCTCACTATAATTTCATTATATCCAATAACATGTTGATGGTCCATTTCTTTGACAAGAAGCAGTAAGCTAGATTACAAATGTCTACAGTTGTCGCTGGTGTGGTCTGAGTGATATCAGAAATGCAGTAAGTCTATAAACAGGCGAAGTTATGTTTTTCGTGAATGCTCCTCTCTTCCTATAATATTCTTTAACATTATCGAAAATATCTTAAAAACACATTAATATTTATTGCTGGAAACATTAAAATCTTAAACATCGTGTTGTGTTAAGGATGAAATTTTTGTTCTTTCTAGAATTGGTTGGTTGTTTAGCGTTTTATGGCGCAGTGCAACTAGGCTATCTGCGCCCTTTCGAGAATCAAGTAATCGAGGTCTCTATTTTGTGCTTTATATATTAAAAGGTGCAGACCTAGTTGATAAAATATATTATTTTATTGGTAAATAAAATGTAGTGTTTTGTATATAATGTCACTTTAATTTTCTTGTTTACTCATCTTATCGATCTAATTCGCTAATTTAAATTTTAACGTCTTATACCACTTAATATACTAAATGTTTTAAACATAATATTTACATATTTGTATAACTCCACCCTTTACACTAGACATTATCTTAACCGGCCAACATCAACTGACACTACTCCGACATCTTTCACTTAAGATGTAATATTCTGAAGTGCTACTTAACTTATAGATCTGAGCTCATTTGGCTCCACATCTTTCCAAGAGTAAAAGGTGCTAGATATTCTTGTTAGCCATGTTTCGACAGTTCTAAATAACTAATTCTTATGGTTATTGAATTAAACATAATTAAATTTTACAACTTTACATTATTATTTAATTTGACAGGTTTTTTTTCGAATTTCAAAATGCCAGAGAATAAATAATACGTATTTATTCTAGCATATTTAATACCTTACAAGATCAGCTCCAGTGTGTAAACCACACATGTTACAAAACATTATTTAATCATCTTTCTTCATTTGTTTGAAGTTAAACACAAAACTACACAAAAGTTGGCGGTGGGTGGTGATGAATAGCTGCCTTCCCTCTAGTCTTACACTTCTAAATTAGGGACGGCTAGCACAGACAGTTCTCGTGTAGCTGTGCGCAAAATTCAAAATAAATCAAACGAACAAGAATTTTTAAACTTTTTTTCAATAATTCACAGAAATAACAACCTTTGTTGATTTCTTTATTCTGTTTACCCCTTCGTGTAGAATTTCCCTTGTTCAACTGTTCTTCCAAGTTGTTTGTTAACCAAATTATTAACATCTTATATATTCTATATGACAATTTCTCTATATTTGCTTATTTGGCTCTATTCAGTAGTATTTAGTAAATTTCATAGTTAAGTGTCACATCTGCCGAAATACCAAATATAAATCAACACTAACTAAGATGAGTAATGGTTAGTTTATTTAAAACAAATCATAGATACACCCAGTTACTTTTCATTTATTTCTAATATATTTCTAACAACTTTATCTTCACCTATAAGCGATTTCTTCTCATCTTGATTTGTGTACTCATGCAATCTTATAGTATTTTCTCATAGCCACTGGAAACATCGATCAGTGTTTGTGGTCCAGATAAATCATACATTCACTGAGAGTTTCATCTCCCTTCCCAACGTCTGTAGATTAGGTGGTCCGTTTATTTACTGCTGTTCTACGAAATGACGTGCCATAACATCAATAAACTTAACCAATAAAGTTTTAATTACTTTAACTGCTCCCGGCACTAAATGGACGCGAAATGAATAAAATGCTAATTTCAGCACTCATTAAACCATAAAAATATTATACATGGTGTTCGGAAAGTCACTGTGCACTTATATATTTATTAACATACAAAACTAAGTCTTACTTTGAGCAGTAGAGTATAAGATAAAGTGAGCTTTTGGCGACTTAGTGAAGTAGTACGTTGTCATCACGATAGTAATCATCAGAAATGACAGTGATCAATTAAAAAAACACTAAATTTCCATGTTCTGATTGGACATTTTATTGTTTACGCCGTCAACTAATATGTCATCTGAATTCTGAAAGGGCAGTGTGTTCTGATTCAAAAGATTATTTAATATTGTTGTCAATTAGAATTATCCCGATGTAAGCATTCAAGAAACAAAGATAAATATCCGTTTCTTAATTATTTACGGGTAAAACATTTGCAATAGAGTGAATTTGTTTCATGCAAGTACATAAAAACATTTGCTTAAGCTGCACCTCAATGTAGGACATGTGCTGCCATTTTTAACATCTGGAACATCTCAGTAAAGAACATTTTGAGAAAATCATTTGCAATTGCATGTTCGAATTAAGGAAACTCTTTAATTACATATTAAATAGTTAGAAGCGTTGAAATTTGTAATAATTAGATTGCGTTGAATGATGCCTTAATTACAATATTTTTGGCCCAAATCCCATTATTGTCTCGCAAGTATTTCGCCAGCTTGAGAAATTTATATTAATTCTAAATGCACACACATTAGAGTTAACAATGAAAATTAATTATTACTCGCCGTTGTTTAGGAAGATTACATAACAGTTTACTTACACTGATGTTACGCTTATCAAAGAAGCTAACCAATGACAGTACATCAATGAGATTTACAGAATATCGGTCAGAGTACTTTTGATGCTTTTTTTCTCTTTTTCAACGGTTTCGCTGTTAGATGCATATTATTGCAAATACAGAAATAATTATAAATATATTAAAATGTGTCAAGTTTTAGTCAGAGTAAAAGTCAAGAGAAAAACATTAATGACTTATAATATTTGTAAATTGTAACATTTTTTATAATTAATTCATGTAAATTTTTTATTTTAAATATGCAAAGTTAACCTGAGCGCCTTTTGGATTAGTCTTTACAGATATGGAGATATTAATTTTGTATTTAACTTTATACACAAATTTAGGATTAATCTAACTCTCTCGTATGGTCTTGAACCTCGTAGGCTGTTACAGTGAACAAAAAATTATCTTTATATCAAGAGTGTCCAACTGATGAGTTAAGACATTATATTATAATCACTGTAGATTTTTTTTTCTGGTATGAGTACTTCTGGCCCGTAATTAATTTAAATCAATATTTTGTATAAATTTATCTTTATTATTTATCTTGTAAATTGTCTATTAGTTCTTGTTCATATAGTTAACCTAATGTTGATGAGAAATTAGTACCAAATAATGGATCAAACTCTCCATTAGGGACGGCTTCATCCCAAGATAATATCTTTTGTGGTTTAAATAATAGTACTCCTGGTCTGTGAAACCGAGGGTTCATGGTTCATGATTTATTTTTGCGAAAACATGTTAGGCCCTTTGGAGCCGTGGGTGCGCTATAAATGAGCGATCAAATAGTCACTATTCAATCAGATGAATGAAACTCACGAGCTTGCACTGGATACTGATTATTGGCTGACTTTCATTTTGACTATCACTTTAAAATTAATTTTGCGCGAAAAGTGCAGAAGACAAAAACAAATAACCAATATAATTTAATAAATTGTAACTATAGAAAGTAAACCATCATTTTTAAAGTTCTTAAAAGTAATAATAAATCGTTTAGATACTGATAGTTTTCCAATATAAAAAACGTATATATCTATGTTTGACATCCGTGTACTTTCATTAGTGTATAGTAACATTCTAACCAATAATTACCACACAAAAATGAATAACGCTTACCTATGAGAACTTTCGTCAATAATAGAATAGGAAATGTATGGAATTTTGTTCGCTTGTTGAATTTCGCGCTAAGCTACTGAGAGCTATTTGAGCTAACCGTCCCTAATTTAAAAATAATAGACTCAAAATGAGGCAATTAATCAATACTGCTTACATCCAACTGTTGGGATACTTTTTGCGCAGTAAAATTGGAATTGACGGTCACTTTTTATCGCTTTCAGGGTTGAAAGGGTGAGCATATTCGATTACAAAATTCTAGTCTGCGACCACAAAATTGTGAGTCTAACGTCCTAGCTACGAAATCATAAAAATCAAAGAATCTGTTTGTTTAAACAAAAAGTTAGACTCTGTCCACTGCGGGAAATCGAATCCCGTATTTAAGCGTTTTAAGTTGGTAGGCGATTTTATAACTCAGATATCTTTAGTTAAGATTCTTGGTTAAAGTTGAAACTAATTATCTAAACCATGTCACTGTTACTTTGGTGATAAATACTTTTGCTGTGACGGACTCGGCGTCTTCATAACATAGGTACAATTTCTGGTTATTATGTCACTGACTTTACTATAAAATTATATTCTGTATCCTCTTATAGAAATTACAAAATTGACTATAGTGTTAGTTAATCTTCTACCCTAAAAAGGTCACTTCACTGTGGTTATGACCTTGTTATCATAACTATAAGTGGTGGTTGGACAATAACAATTCCTGTAACAAATGGCTGTCGTTGAGATGCAAAGACTAAACATCCGCTACTAACAGCTAATGCTAATATCCATTTTTGACTACTGAACTCATCTAATCAATTCTTGTTTTCATTAGACTTCAGGACCATTGTGCCCTAAATTTGTGTATCTATCTATGCATTTTCACGTTCTGAAAAGAAAGATTGAATAGATATAACATTCAATACTTATTTGAAAATAAAAAAAGAAGTAAGACGGAACAGTAGTAACCCTTACTTCTGTTATACATATACCTTACACGAATGTACCTGAAAACTTAATGCTCTCTCTTAGAAACCAGTTTAACTCTTATCATGTAACATTCATGCTAATACCCATCATAGAATTAGAATTATTGCAGTGTTTATATGATGCGGTGACACTATGATGCATTCCAGATGAGAGCAAACACTAACAAATATATTCTGATATTTACAAAAGATTCCTGTAACTGAAACTCTTCTCTCCATATGTCATAAAAATATTTATATTTTTAAGCGATATGCATATGTGTTTTGAAACTCCTTTGACTTTTTATAGGCTTCACTGGACCAATACTTTTTTTGTTCTCTACATCCCATATAATATTAATAGGAGCTATCACTGGTTTCACTTTATGTCTTGTAAGGTGACCCTTTTTTTTTTTTTTTTGTATACCACTTTCCTAGATCCTCGCATGGTATTAACGGCATAATCTACACAGATCATTTAAACATGTCACTTGTGTAGCTGCTTAACTCTAAATGGCCAATTTCACATTAAAAAAAATGTAGTAACAGAAAGTTATGAAAGGTTATCAAAGGTTAATTACTAGAATAATTCAAGTGGAAAAGTTATAATCATTGATACTCATTTGCATTGCCTTTGATTATTGTGTGTAAACTATAGTTTAACTGTATACACAGTAACAATTCATTTTTAAAAAATATAGATGTCCTCTTACTGACCCGGTAAAACTTGACTGTGGTAGTTGTCCTTTTTCTTCTGACTGTCGTTTCCATCTCTAGCAGACAGGAAAACAGAGCATTCCAATAGAAGGAGATGTCAATAACACATGTAGTAACTTTCTGCCGATAAAGGCAAAGACTGTAAACACATACAACAAAGCCCCCGTGTCACATAACGCGGATATAAGTTTGACATTTCCTTAGCCATGGTAAAATGAGCCATTCAGTTTCATAAGCACGATTAATATATAAATGGCTTCTGCGGAATAAGGTAATTAATTACAAAATTCCTTTAAGTCTGCTCTATCTACAGTCTTATTTTCAAAGTTTTCATTTAAATATATATACACAACACATCTTATCCTTTGAATAAGTGATGACTACAGTACTTAAAATGTTTTCATCCAAACCTGCAACTATCTATCCCTATTGTGAAGTTTATTCATTTCAATGAACAGTTGAAAATATCTATGCATTGTAGGGTAATATATATAAGCATTAACACACAGGAAACGAAAAATATAGCAAATTGGGAAGAATGTTACACAAAATGTTTGTTTACTTATGCACTGAACAAACTTTGTTTTTAGAAGACTATATGTACATTTATAATGAAATAAGCATGAATACAATAGCCTAACCGTTAACGATATCGGTTATACTTTAATGAGATACACTCTTCTCTACATTACAGAATACAAACAACACCTAACGGCAATAAAGTTCAAAATAATTACGTGTAACATTTTCTTTCTTTTTATTTTTGTAATATCTAATTAAAGTTAACTTCCGATTGAGCACACTAACTAAATACATCAGGAATAAACATACATACCTGGTAATGGGCTTAATGAATTAAATATAATGTTTCACTTATACTGCTTAATAGGATCGAAGTGCGTTGACTCATTAGTTGGGTACCCTTGCTGTGAACAACATTTTCGGCCATAAAACCGAAAATAACTTACGAAGTTTCTCCAGCCAAGGAGGCTTAAGTTATCCTATACCAATATACTAAGTAGAAGAATGAAATAGTGAACATGAAATAACATTACAAATTATTAAAATAAAAGAGGATATATCAAATACTCCAACCAACAGCTTGTGTACGCACTGTGATAATAGTTTCTGTATTCATTGAGTTCTACTCTATTAAATAGCCCTTTGCTTGTCAACTATGCTTTATTTTTTAACATTTACTGTACGTTTTACTTAACATGGCTATTCTGAAACCTACTTAGATTTACTTCCGACAAAACACGACTAAAGTAAAACTTTGCAGCCTGGTTTATTACTTTTATGGCCTCTGTCAGTTGAGTGTGTATAGCAAAGTCACATTGGGCTATCTGTTAAGCCCACCGAGGGTAATCGAACCCCTGATTTTAGCGTTGTAAATCCGTAGACATACCGCTGTACAATGAATTGAGAGACTTTAATCTCCCGTGATAGCTGCAAACGTTTTATTAGATAAACTTTGCTAACTATAAATGTTCTAAACGCATCATTTCCTAGCTTTGTTAAGCTTAAATAAAATAACATAAATTTCGTTGACCAGTAAAACTCTACATGATAATTCTCATAGGTTAATGTTGATTTAGAAAGCTTATACGTTTGTTTGTTCCTAATTTAGCAGTGCAAAACTAGAGGGAAGGCAGCTAGTCATCACCACCCACCGCCAACTCTTGGGCTACTCTTTTACCAACGAATAGTGGGATTGACCGTCACATTATAACACCCCCACGGCTGAAAGGGCGAGCATGTTTGGCGCGACTGGGATGTGAACCCACGACCCTCAGATTACGAGTCGCACGCCTTAACACGCTTGGCCATGCCGGGCCCTAGAAAGCTTCTACACCGCACATCAAAACTCAGTTACTTCAAACCAGAGAGTACGCGATGGCTCAACATTAAGTCAGCAGCTTTACAATCCTTAAGATCGGGTTTTGATACCCGTGTCAAACAGCCTACAGATAGTTCATTATGGAGTTTTGTGCTTAAAAACAAATATCAAACCATGATTACAAAAGATGGAACAACCTTATCAGTTTATATTTTAATTATTACTTTTGATTAATAAGGGAGAAAAGCGCGTTTTTTATTTCTTTGTCGAGAATACTTTGAACTTGAATTTTGCTACATGGGAAAAAAAAGCCACAGCCCTGATAGTCATTGATATCAAAAAGACCATAAAGTCGTTAAAAATAGTAATGTTTTTCAACATTACACCTAATTTTCCAAAATGTTTCTAATTTCAACCTCCTTTAATTTTTGCTACTACTTTAAGTTTAGAAAAGAACACCAACTTAGGATAGCCTATATGACAAACTTTATTTTGTCATTCATGGTAACGAAGATAATTGAAAATGAAAACTGTCTTTAAATAAAAGCGCGCAATTTTGAAACGTGAATTCACTTTAAGGTATCTTTTATTAAATTTACCTCATTCAAATCACCTTACAGAAATTCTATAAAACAATCTGAAGACCTAATATTTCTTAAAAAATAGAATCCTCAAATCCATGTATTGGCGTAGAGAAAAATGACTTCTATTGTCCTGTAATACAATAAAAAAGTCACATCCAGCCTCCTGCTGAGTCCACCGAGGGGAATCGAACCCCTAATTTTAGCCTTGTAAATTCGTGCACTTTCCGCTGTAGCAGCGAGATACAGATTCTAAAGTAGAAATGCATTTATGCTTAACAAATAGTAACACCACAAATCAGAATATCAAACAACAATGAAATAATCAGACAGTGATTTGTGAAGGAAAAAATTAATAATAAAGGTATTCACATTTTATGTATATGTCATACGCTAATGTTGTTATTATAAATGCTTAAAAATGTTCTTTCCAAAGATCCATTTTCGTATTATTAGAATTAATATAATTTAGAAAATATTACTATTAAATTTGTTCCATAGTCATTGCTATCTAAACCCTACAAACTGCGTGTGGATTCCCCTCCAACTTAGTTAATGCGATTAGTAAACCAACCAAACCTTGCGTGCCAAGAAAAGCTTATGCCGAAGCCAATTACGAACACAGTGTGTTGTTACCGCTCTTTAGCTTATGTTTACCGCCACAAGGAGCTGTGATACACGTCACATATGTCAGTACTAAGGCTTTTAGTAGATCAAGAAACTACTGCTTAATTCTCGTTATGTGCTCATTAAATGTCACCCGGTTATTCCTAATAAATTTGTGGATCTCGTTCCTGCGGTTTAATATTGGGAATGAAGCTTAGTGCGTTAAACTATAATGTGAACAAATTACCACGGCCTAGCACATGTCACACGGCTTATCCTTCTTCCTCCTCCAATAAGTTTAACGGCACGACGCCTTTTTTGTGGGTGGGGTAGGGGAAATAATGATAAAAGGTGCCAAGTGTTTTATTACTATATCATAAAACTCAACTGTGAAAACCACATTATAAAAATAATGGATTTGAATCACCATTTTTAAAGATTATGAATCAATGGGATATTTGCTGTATTAGTGATAAAATCTCTTAGGTAAATATTGGAAGATGTGAATTTTTTTACAGCTTTAATTTTCACCTCATCCTGGTTTAATACCTATGTATATATACTCCTGTAATCTTCCAGTCATGTACATACCCACGTAAAAGCTCAATCGCTAACCATTCAGACACTACACACTACATAGTTGATGTTTGTTTTAGGACCAGTAGGTTGTGCTTATTCGACAATTCATATAGCTTATAATTTGCTGTTGTTGTTCTTAAATCGCAATAAAAGTTAGGTTTTTCGGTTTTGTTACATCATAATATTTACTTCACGAAACCTATTTTTTATTGTATTTGAGACATGAGTCAGAATAAAACCTACAAAAATATTGTTTCTTTTTAACAATGCAGACACGTTCGGCCAAAATAAACTGCATTTTCTATCAAAGTTTCACGAGTTGCAGATTAATAACTAAGATTTCATAAAAAGCTGCTATGAAGTCAACAATATTTTACACCATCTGTCTATCAGAAATGTTATTAATTGAAATGGAAACAAAGGCTCAAAATTATTAAAATACATATCTATGTATTAGGTATCTCTAAATTAAAATCAACTAGTAGCCAAGACGTTTGTTTACTAAGAGATAAGCACTGGTAATATAGGTGTTAATTTTGCTACTAGATAAGAAAAATAAGTCAAATCAACGATAAATTTATTACAATATAATACACAGTCTTTCCCATATGTTTTTTTTTTTCTAATTGTATACTTAACTTACTTTGTCCTGAATAACCTTAATGGTTCTTGTTGCTGTTTCCAGGTGGGTTGTTGGTATTTACTAAGTCGATAGTCCCATTTACACCAGATACGTTAACATAGTTGAGGCAGGGGTAGAGAAAGTTGAATTAATGAGAGTTCAATAACTTATAGCCTTACTTATACAACAACTTAAACCCAAAATAAACCAATATAAAGGAACGCCTTTATACCTATATTAATATAATAAAATAAATAAAATTATATATTCAAACATCTAGCACCGCCCTCTACATTCCGACACTCAGTTACACAACCCCTTTCAAACGTGTGGTCAGTTTCCGGTCAGTTACCTCTTTCTTTGTGAACCTGACGATGACCGAAGAAGGTCGAAATGTTGTTCGCTCTTCTATGTAAAATATTTTCTCAACCCAAACGAGCCGTTTTTGCATATAAATTTCGTTGATATGACGATAAAATTTCAATACCTAGAATAACATTCTGAGAGAAGATTATATCATAAGTTACTAAGAATGCGACAAGATTTTGTGATAAGCTTATTAGATGTAATTTTCCAGAATAACGCGCCGTATAGTTTCAGGTGTACACATTAACAAGATATGGAGTCATTACTAATTATTTTTTGAGAAATAGAATTAAAATGACAAACCAATTTCTAAGCAAAGCAATGTTGAGTACTATTCATTTGTTATAAAAGGGTGGCACGTGCAAATTCTAAAAGAAATATTTTTATAACCCAGATGATAACGAATTAAACCACGACATAAAGAAAGGAGGGTAAATGCATTTGGTCCTCAACTAAAGCCTGAAACAGATTGCAACAAATATAGGGCATGACTACAGATATCCAACAGAGCTAAAATATGTGGTCGTGGTCTCTAAGAATAACTGTCGAAAATTATACTCAGGAGGTATGATTCATGTGCTCTTTCGATGACCAAATGTAATTGAGTAAAACAGTTAATTTACAGATGGATAAAATTGGATATTTACATTTAAGAGGAGCAACATACAAATTTTAATGATAAGCTTAGATTTCTATAGTAAGTATAAAGTCGTCTGGATAGGAAAAAAAAAATTCAATATTTATCCCTTGTCACCAAATAATGGTAATATTGGCAAAGATAGTAGACCAACCACCCATTATCAAGCACTGTTAAACCATTATGTAGCCATGGTATTCTTGTCTGTAAACTTTTCAAATAAAATCAATACTGCAAACATCATCAAATGCGGCAATTTTGTTTTCTGAACAAAGTAACTAAAAGAGCATTTGGAGTTTTGAATGGTGCGTCTTTATATTCTTATCATGTTGACCATAGGGGAAACAAATATAGCATTTGAGGAACCAGGTGAGCTGAGCACTAATCATGTATTCAAAAGTCTTAGCTATGCCTAATATTAAAGAAATTTAATGGTGAAATTTGACAGTAGGAATTGTCTTAGATTTATGAAACAGCGCAGAATAACTTTCTGGATATTTTCCAGAAGTAGTGTTTTCCTAACTGCGATAAAAAAACACGATCTGTCATAGAGAAATGGAATTTGTAGCTGTCATTGCTCTTCTCAGCAAAGTCCTGGAAGATAGAGTTATGTAATCTGTATAGTGATAAACGCTAAAAACTTCTAGTTTGTGTAATAGATATGAAATAAAGGAGAAATTCTATAACGCTTCCATGTAGTATTTTTAATAAGACTTTAAGCATGTTGAAAACGCTGAAAACGTGTCCATACTCAAAATGGAGGAGAAAAACTTTCTTCAGGTGCATAGAACGTCTGCAATTTCTAATATACTAGGTAGCAATTTGTCTGTATAATCTAAATTAATCTTGGCTGAGATGTTGAATTGGCCATAGATACGTTTCTCAATGCTTAGTCGCTAGTTTACTACATTCAGCATACTACCATGGTGCTGTTTTAAAGAAAACATTGTGGAATTATTCAGTTTCGAGGGTTTGCAAATTGCATAAATAATTACAATGATAAATATCTCAGCAGATTGAAAAAGAATGTCCATATCTTTTAACACTGTGTTTCCTACTGTAGAAAATTCCTCCAAACAGGTAACAAAATGATAACATGTGAAAGAAAATCATTGCAACCGTCAAAGTGATTTGAGGATAAACTGAGTTGTTTACATGAACAACCTACATTGAGATTCGGTCAGTCTGGCTCAAAACAACAGCATGGTCTAGGACAGGTCACTATCCTTTATAAGAATTCAGAGGATGAGCACTGAGACACTATAAAGTAACTGTTCAAAAGAACTACCATTCACCATTCATATCAAAAGAAATACACTCTTATAGAAAAATTAAATCTGCACTATGAATTTATAATAGTTTATCCTTAACTGATGAAGAGTGAAAATGATAGAAAGATTACACAGGGATTAGTCAACGGATAGAGAATAAAAAATACTCATAAGCTCATTATTACCTTAGGTGAAACATTGAGAATAAAAGTTGGGTAAAATAGAACACCTTGCTTAATTAAAAAGACTGTACATGAGAACATAAATGAGAAACAAAAACACCTGAATAATGTGGAAAGAAGGCTTTGAGTACTGGTTCAAAAGCTCAAGTGGCAATGCCATATCAACAGTGCAGTAGATTGAGAACATCTTTAGAAACGAAATCAGCAAAAAAGAAAATATTTATGTGCCACTCAAGAAAAGGTTTATACACTTTCGGTGTGTTTATTAGCCTTGTTGCAACCACTGACAACTTATGAAAAGAGTGAACCAACTCTAAATTTGATTTAAAGCCCCTAAATGTAAGACATTGGTTTTGGTGTCTTCGTCCGCGTAGCTACTTTCAACTGCCACAGAAATAAAAGTTGGATGTGAAAAAATATCAGCAGATTAAAAGGTAAACAAAATGCTAGAATATTATGTTATACAATATGAGAATAATTGAATTAATGTATTGATATAGAAGGATATGAAATAAGCTTGCTGGCTTCAATACTAATGATATCCTGGGCATTATTAACTATTCTTGTTCACATGACACTAGGTGCAGTAGCCCCTACACAGTGAGAACCATTACAATTTTGTACGATGACAACTAAGTTTGGTATGTCGCAAATGTTAATAAGATCTACCGAAAATAGAAAGTCAGAGATTTCTCTGCAGGTAGAGGATATGTGTCCAAATTGTTGACACTTACAGCTCTGAATCAGAAGTACCATAAAAAAGCCATACATGAAATTAGTCGAATCTTTCTTAGCAGTTGGAGGAAAACTCCTTTAAGAAAATGTCGACAGTACCCTAGATATCGTATATGACTAATTACTTGTTCGACAGTGTCGTCGAACTCCAAAAATACAATGCCTTTGTCATGCAAATTCATTGTAAATTGTAACTGCAATTATTCCTAGAAAAACGCCAGATATGACAAGAAGATTCTGGGTAAAATGGCAATGATTTTCCCGTGCTTTTGCTGAGTAGCAGTCACTAAAGTCAACACCACAACTGGTTAGCTTCTAGACATTAGGAATAGCATAAACTGGTACGAAGACACTTAAAATTTAGTAAATATAAATAATTAAACTTAATAATATTGACATCATCAGATAGCAAAATCACAACAAAATGTTGTATACATCTACAATGTGTAATTCTGTGACAAGAAGAGTGAATAGGTCTGTACTTGAGACAAAGAAGAACCATTGGAGAACTTCGTAGTTTTTGTTAGTATTTGAGTTTGGAACTGAAGTACGTTGATTGAAGAGAACCATTATTGCTGTTACTCTTAGTTTGGATGATTTGACTGTCAATTTCATCGAGTTTTGTTTCAAGATTTTCGAAGGTAGCTGAAGAAATGAATACCAAAATTTCTCTCTAGATATATAAAATTGAACAATGCTGAATTAAAACAACACGAAGTTTTAATTGGAAGTAAATTATTAATAAAAGTAGTCCGATGAAAATAGTGCTTGGGATTAACAAGGAAGAAGAACAGTCCTGATTTTTAAAAGCACCCTATTAATACATTAATACTTATTCAAATTTAACTGATATTACTCTAATAAAAAGAACCTTGTTAATAGATTAAAAAATATTTTCTATTATAATGACTTTCAATTAAATTTAAAGAAATGAAAAATGTGCAATAAAAGTTTTTAATAACAATTTCAAAATATGAAAAAAATTAAAGATTTATTCTAACAATAATTACATAATAAAAATGTTTACTTACTGAAGAGGCAAATTTCCATATTTTTAACATGATATTTATGTAATTAACTCTTATCTAAAATTATTAGTTTCTCAGCACACAAATAAAATATTTAAAGCATAAATAGCATTATTATGAAAAGCACCTTTCATCTTTAATAATTCCTACTGTTTTGGTCCAGCAATTTAATTTGCTATTTCGAGATACTGAATTACATAAATACTATTTTTTTCTATTACGTATTACGATATCCTTTCGCTCATAACTTTATATTTTTTTTAATTTGCTATTTAACTCAAATCATTTTTAAATTTTCGAAAAAATGTCTATAGTTTCGTTTGTCTGTAATTTGTTTGTTTGTTTGTTTTGGAATATCGCACAAAACTACAGGATAGCTATCTGCATTAGCCATCCACAATTTAGCAATGAAAGATAAGAAGGGAAGGCAGCTAGTCATCACCACCCACCACAAACTCTTAATCTACTCTTTTACCAAAGAATATTGGAACTGACTGTCGTGCCATAGCGCTCTCATGACTGAAAGTGGGAGCATATTTGGTGTGATGAAGATTCGAACCAGCAACTCTCAGATTACGAGGCAAGCGCTTTAATATTGCCAGACCGTCTAAAATTTGAACAGTTTGTTTTCAGAAATGTTGAAATTAATCAATATCTCTGGAGTATAACATTTTCAGTGTTATCCTCATAATTGATTAATTATTCTCTCTGTGACCTTTTCATCAAATTAAAACCTTTATCGATGATTTTCACTGAATAACAAAGTTTTATCAGTACTTGTTTCAATTATTTTAATGTCAGATTTTTCTCTCCCAGATAAAATATTAATGTATGATATTCGAGTAAAACGTGTATTCTTTACTTCATGCACGTTTTCACTGTCTTTAGTAATATAGAAAGTTTCAAAAATTTCGTGTAGTTTGCTTCTTATAAAATATATGTAAAGCATGACTTTGTCTCTCTGAGCCTCCATTATCTAAATAAAGGATCTTGAGCTGGTAAACCTATTATTTATTTGGATGAAGATCAGCCATTCAAATATTCAAGAATTGAAATGTTAGAAAAAGAATGTTTGGTCGTGTGGTTATGCCAACAAGAAAAAAGAAACTGATGATTCCATGTGAGCATTAAACCTATGTTTCGGGTTTGTTTTTTCTACTTTGCTTCCATCGTGACTAATTCTGTAATGATTCTATTCCACGGATAAAAAGACTGAATATTAGCTTACTATTCCAATAGAGGGGATCGTATACAAAGATATGTACACTCGTTCTTTTGTTATGTATGTAACAAAGGTTCATTTCACTGCTCTTATAACGTGTACTATCTTTTTATTTCTCGTACAACTTTAAAATCTAGTCAAATTTGCAGATTCAGATAACTCAGCAAATTTCCTATTAAATCCTTCTGTTATTAGGGGTTCTATTCTATATTTGTAGGGAAATAAGTTGACATGAGAATGTCACAAGTGGATAAATAGATAAAGGGAAAATTTTCACAAATGTATATAACCTTTATAACAAAGCAACATGGATACTTAATTCTACTAATGAGGATGATTGCTAGAGATGTTTATGCGAATTTATTGGTTTATAATAATCATCCAAAACAACTAAGAACGATTTGATGTTTCCACTATAACCAAATGTAAATTTGGTTGTTTTGTTTAATCTGTTTGAAACTTCAGTATTATATCTTTTATTTCAAATAATAAAACAGACGTCTACAAATTTATTATTTATTACTTTTAAGTAATATAAATAGCCAATCTCAAAATACAGAAGGGAAACACGTCACGAACGTAACATACATGTAGATTGGAGCAACATTAGTATCAATAAAAATTTCTGAATATTTCCTCTTCAAACACGAAAAAAAATAGATTGAACTAAATTTAGACCTATTAAAATGATCCCTTATTACATTTTGAGTAGTGTATTCCATATAATTTTCAAAATAAAACTCAATTGCTTTTAGTCCAGAATCATGTGAAACACTCTGGTATAAAGCAACATCATCAAATGACCTTAAGAAATGATTTGGTGTCATCTTTTTAGATAACTGATTTCTAAATATTTGTTGTCTTTTATATAACCTTTTACAATCGAAATACACGATTTTAAAGTAATATCGAATAAGTTGCTAAACGGTTTAGTAATTTTATTTTAGTCTTCTGCAATAGAGCACCGTGACACAACTAAAAGGTTTGACAACCAAAGATATTCAAATCTTTTCTCTCTAAGCATTCCTTTATGTAATGTTTCTTTTAATCTGGGTGGTCTGACCAGTATTCCATTAAGCATGGATCATTGAAACACAAAGCTGCCTTCCGACATTAGATCTAATTTGTTTACACAATAATGAGCAGGGAGTTTGTTGGCAAGGGTAACGAACTGATCAGAGACTTTATAATGCCACCCAAGAAGAAAAGCTATACATACATATTAGCACACGCTACGTTACTTCCTCTGGCTGCATTTTGTTTTATTACACCCGAAGAGAATGAAATTAGTAAAAGCTTACGGTGCTAGCGAATATGCCTTTCCTTTACAGCAATAAATCTACAGAGAAGGGTAACGTCTACCTGCTGGGGCAACGTGCTGTGCTTGAGCTCGTGAAAGAAGAGATAGGATATGTTGATAGGAAACAAACAGTATGATGTGTGTGCGTAAGTATCTAGTACATGAGATAAACCTTATACACGAAATGATTAACAGTTCAGAAAAAATATAAACGTGTATTATCATTATCCATTTGGTGATATTAATCAATCACAGAATAGAATAAATTTGAAAGAAGTGTTAGAGAGAAGTAAAGACGGACACGTACGTACATATATGTACTTACAAAAAGATGCAAGGCTTGCCTTGGTTTTCATCTTCTTTTTTGCAGGCATATCTTATTTCTGGTTTACTGAGAACAATTTTATACACAAAAATTACATTGAACATGGAACATTCTTTAAAATAATTAATTGCAATAACATTTCCTAATGTTTCACGTATTTCACTGGAAGTATTTGATAATAACTTTACCAGCAAAGAATGAAAACAAACTAGACAACCATAGCAAAATTAATTCAGAATTGACAATATTTACGTTCGTTTTCATCGCAAATTGATATAAACTCAAAATTTATTGAAGCAGATTGCACTACTTAAAATGGTATAACATTTTTTGGATATTGCACTTCTTGATTGGATGTATAGAAGTATCTATGGCTTAACTCTACATTAGTTAATTACTTCCAATTATATGATCGTGTTAAGACCCGGTAAATTTACATAACGTTTTTTTTTCCATTATGTAAGCTTACATTATATAATAAATGTTTATTTTACTGAAATATTTCAATCTCAGTGCGTAGATGTGTTTAGCACATTCTCCTTACATTTTTAGCTTTTTATCGAACATTTTTGTGACGATAATTGTAAATTTAAAACGTACAACTCTATACAGTTTCTCAACAAAGCTATTTTGCTATATTTAATCCTGGGTTATTTTCGTTTACACGAGTCATTTAGTCCCAGATTGTTTTTAGCATCTGGAGCTCTATGTACTCTCCCCACAGTGGGTATCGAAAACTAATTTTGTTACATTATAAGTCGTCAGACTTACTGTTGAGCCACTAATCAGTAAAAAGATGATAAATTATAGCTCCGCTTTTAGAACATCTGAACGTTTACAGAAAATATTAGCAGATATAAAAGTCTAATGTATTTTATAAAGCTCACAGCATGTTACCCAATAGAGCAGCACTCCCAGAAATGTTGTTTTTAACTTTTCATTTTCAAATATACAGCTTCTGAAACTGTATGCCATATTTTGATAAAAACATTTTCCGAAAAACATTATTAAGCCCCACTGTATTGAAATAAAAACAGTGCATATTACAATTTTTTTATCTTTTTTAAACAGTGTTATTGTAATGTTTTTTCAATAGTCAGTCACAATGCACAAAAACTATAATTCTATATGCTATAAGAAGAAAAATACACATAAGTCTAGTAATTAATTTGAAAAAAATAAAGACCAGTTTGTCGATAATTTTGCTGATATTGACGGTACCAATTTATAATATAAGTGTTCTAGTGATAAAATATAGTATATATGATAAAACTTTTCTGTGTATAAAGTAGTTTGAAAAAAAATATTCTTACATCAAGAAATAATTTCATTTGCTTCACCAATGTAATATCTCAGTGAACAGAATATGTATTTCTACAATATTAACAATAAAACTGTTGTAACAGACTGTCTTTACAAATACTTATCATTTCCATAAAAACATTTTTAGTCAAACTAAATAAAAACTATAGAACTAATAGAATCACTTCATTCTCTGTTATATAATATTTAGGCACTGTTGGATCGACATAAAGTAAGATAGTTTAGTCCAAACACATTAATAGTATAATCACGACTGAACCTCATTATATATTACGATTTATGTTATATAGTGTAGTAACAATTATAAAATCAATTACTTCGTTACATATATCAATAAAAAATAAAATAACAAGGCAAACTATATCTTTAGAACGAAAATTTTACTTACTTAAATAAACCATCTAAATCTATGCAAAATAAAGTATGGATTTTGTATTTAACTATTTTCCGTTTGCTTGTCGTTTAGCGCAAAGTTGCACAATGGGCTGGCTATCTGTACTATTCCCACTACAGGGCACAAAACCCGCCTTTAGCTGTTTAGAAACATAAAAGAATAGACAGATATTTTGATGTTAACATTTTTTTAAAACTCTAATAAAATTAATGTAGTCATTTATACGCATTAACATATATTTAGTTTTAATAACAGAAAGTATATTGGTTTGAATATAGTTTCCTTATTCTGAACGTTTTGAACGACATTGATACGGTTCGAATTAATACGAAGTAATAATTTATTGTTTTTATGGTGTAATATGTTTGTTCCTGTAAACATACTGTTTTTTATACTATGAACATTATATTATTCTCAAGTTAAGTCTGTACATGGTTGGAATAGGTATGGGAGAAAGCTTGTTAATACGTGTGTTTTTAGAATATTTCTGTTAATTCTGTATGATATGTTAAAAATGAACGACTATGCTACACATAACACAACTAACAGCTTTGTTCTCTGTGTTTTGACATGTTGTTTCATATAATAAGATTTTGATTGAAGGTGGTTTTTGTTATTGTTTTTTGTTCTGATATTTGTGCCAAGTTACTCAAAATATATCTGTTTTAACTGTTACCAATTTTGAACTAATAGACCAGAGGGAAGGCAGCTATATTCAACAGCACCTACTACTAATTCTTGTCTACTCTTGTCTTACTGCCATCCTAATAATTCACCCGTGTTCCAAATTACAACAGCGATTTGATTTTTCGCAGTAACCAAACACCAACATTCGACTCGCAGATCCACAGACTGTCATTTAAACAATTGTGAGACAATCGGCCCTTGCGGAATGTAACATTCTTTACTGCTCTTATTAATCAAAGCTTTCAGTTATTCAAATCGCTTTCGCAGTTTCAAATGTCAAAATAGCTTTATCGCTAAAGAGTTTTTTAATTCCATTTATTTACTGTAAATAATGATACTTGAAGTTACTACGATGAATCTGCATCGCCATTTATGTGAAAACAACTAATTATGTTTCAGTTCTTTAACTGTTGATTTTTGGTGAAATTTGTTTAATAGAAGTTTATGTTTTATTGCATAGTTATATAAAAAAGGAACATTATTTTCAAAAACGAAATCTCAACTTGTTAGCACATCATCTGTATCAATATTAGAGTTACTTTCTTCAAACACTGAAATTTCAAGAAGAACCCTAATAGTTATTGATTTACTGTTGCTATTTTAATGAACTTAATTTTATGTTTTAAGCACCATTATTATATTTATTCACAAATTTAGTAAAGTAGTATATTGTTTGCAGTTGTTTATTTCTATAGCTGTAAATAAACGGAAATCAGTATTTTTTTTCAATAATAGAAGTTAGTTTCTTTTTGAATTTTGCGCAAAGTTACACGAGGGCTATCTATGCTAGCCATCCCTAAGTTAGCAGTGTAAGACTAGAGGGAAGGCAGCTAGTCATCACCACCAATCGCCAGCTCTTGGGCTACTCTTTTACCGACGTAAAAGTGGGATTGATCGTCTCATTATAACACCCACAGGGGTGAAAGGGCGAGCATTTTTGGTGCGAGGGGGAATTCAAACCCACGACGCTCGAATTACGAGTCGAGTACCTTAACCACTGCGCGATTCCGGGCTCCAATGGAAGTGCATACATGACAGATACGTTCATTATCTTTTTCTCACATATCTGTTTTTGTCTAAATAGTCTTAATGATCATAATAACTTTTTTTTATTTTGAATACATGTATTTTATTTACTATAATCAACTTTTAAATGAGGCCTTTTCAATATTGTTAAATCTACTAAAATATCAAGTTTTTCAATAAAAATGGAAAATAAATTTACTGATTTTCTTTTATTAGGATTTATTTCCTCGAAAAAAGTTTTTATCCAATGTTTTTTGGATTAAAGTGGTGTATATAAAGTTGTTTTTAACTCACTTTTCAAACAAACTTTAGAACTTAACTTTTGTTTCAAACCGCATGAAACTGGTTTTCTTTCTTAATGTACTGTTACATCTTCTCCCAGGGGATTCGATGTGATTATATTATGGGACTTTGAAAAGTGGGGGAAGTCATAACTGACACTTTTGTTGAATTTCTCAAAGTCTTCTACTGAGAAATATCTGATTTAAATTCAGTTCTAGTAGTTATAGAAACATTTTAGTTAACTTAAAAGAACTAGAACGTATAGCTACTACCAAGTTTTCTATTCTCTTACCAGGGCTCGCGCCTGAGATACGTGACATGAACACCAATACTTTGATTTCTTCTAAAGAAGAAACTTCACGCCAACTTTTGAATTAGTTTCCTAATAAAAAATAAGCTATATTAAAGTATTTTGATCGAAATTGTGTAGACTGAAGTTTCATCACGTAGAGTGACTTCATTTGACAATAAACCTAATTATATTGTATCTTTGGTGTATAGATTCATCTTAACACAGAATTTATTCCCATATTTTTTTATCATTTTACTTTTAGTAAAGCTCACTTCTAATTAACTTACTTGTCTGTGGCTTAGCTAAATACTTTTAAATAAAAGTTGCATAAACACAGCGACATAAAATTTTATACAACTGCTTTTTTTTTTTTTTTAATTTCCACAAGGTATCTGGGTAACTTGTTCGATTTTTTGAGAACGAGATATCTATATATATACTCGTACTTTGGGTTAACTTAGGTTCTCGTCGTCGAAACGTCCACATTGCATTGTCTTGAACAAATGTTACTATTGGCCAATTTGATATGGGGGTACTGAATCTTAAATAACCCCAATATCCCAATGGTTATCAATACAGAGACAAATTAATTCGTTCTAGCTGGAACAATTCTGTTTATTGGCGTTTCAAGCGAATTAAAGCGGACTAGCTGTAGTGTTAGTCAAGGTTAAGTGGTGCAGCAAAAGACAGTTTAGCGAAGTAGGAGGTAGACGTCACATATTGGTTTGAAAACCTTCTTGGCGTCTGGTCGTCCGAAGATAGCATAGCCAATTTCTGATTACTTTGCTATCGAACAGATCTTCGGAATGAAGCTCCCTTTGGGAATGCTGATAAAGAGCTATTTGAATGTAAGACGTGATACGTTCCTCCATGAGCCATGAGGACTGACTATGTGACCAGCATTTAAATGTGTCTCATTTGATGGCTGAGCTTCTGTTGAAGTTTTGTTTCGCTAATAGAGGTTTTTTTCCAGACCATTGGGTTTTTTTCGTGTATTTTACTCATTTTCTAAGAACAAACAAGCAAAAAAAACGAAAGCGAACAGACTAGCTTGTTAAATAAAAGGAACTGAAAACCTCTTTACTACATTTAACACAAATAAGTACAAGAAAGCAATGCATCAAGAAAAAGAGATATAGAAATATCAATAATTAATTTTTAGGTTAAGAAATAAACGACTTGGACAATAAATAAACGAATAAACTGGTAGCATAAAATATTCTTAAGTTTTCCTTATGGTGTAAAATAGCGACACTACTCTGTAGAATAGGTGGTGAAAAAATGTTATTCGTAACTACTAAACAGCTTAAATAACTCCAAACATAGTATAAGTTTCATTTAAAACAGATGCTTAGGATTGGATTAGAGAGGTGAAACATTTATAACGCTTTTTCATGACACTTTTACCATTTTCAAATGACTCATAACAAAACATTGGCCCCCAAAGATTATCTTTCATTACTTTTTCTAGATACTATTGGTAGTCTTATAGACTTGAAAACACAAAGTATATTTAGTATACTGAATTGACTTTTCATAGTTTTAATATTCTTGTCAATTTTAAAGGCTTTTTTTCGGATGATATACTCACGTTAAATGTGTTTAACGTATAAAGTAATTTTAAACTTTATGAGATAGTGTTTAAAATAATATAAACACTATTATAATACATTTTGTTAAATACTTTGTAAAAGTTTGCACTAATATTAATATTTTAACCATTATTTTAAATAAGCACTTCTCTGATTACTGTGTTGAACAAGATTCTCTTAGCATTTAAAACAAGAATTACAAATAGGTACTGTCGGTTTTTAAACAAACGATTTTTCAAATTATTTATTCAATAAATTATTTGTTGATTACGGGCTTCTTAATAGCATATAAACAACACAAATTTTACAAACAAGAACATCATCCATTTAAAAAAAACTCTTTCACTAATTATTGTTAGGGTTTCCTGAATAATTTACATAGAAAATGAGTGATTTAACCCAATATGCCTGGTCTCTTCTTTATACCAAACATTGTAAAAACATAAAACTAGTGAATATGATGTAAAGTGTAGACTCCACCGACAGTAAAGTGTACATAAACAAGTAAGTATGTTGAGGGATAATCTTTTTTTCTAAATACATGTTTTTTTTTTTCTATATTTTTCCATAATAATTTTATACTAAATTACCTGGAAAGATGCAGTTGGATCACGCTGTTATTAAATAAATGCAACTACAAAACAAGTTTAGGAAATAAAATATTAAAATGAAGACGATCTTTATGTCAACTATAATGTCAAATAACTATAATATTATGAAAATTCTGCTGTGAGTTTTATGGACATCTGTATAAATAAACGTCAGCATGTGTGAGTATATGTTTCCACGTTTCTTGAGTAATTAAAACTAAACTTGATACAATGATACGGAATCATATGAGGAAGGTCGTGAGATGGATTGGAACCCCCCATCTAATAATGTAATTCTTGAAAACAGTTTAATTTTTACTTTCATTATTGATACCGTATGTATTTTATTGCATTTTTATTATTTATTATGTAAAGATAAAACAGAAGTGCATTTTCCTATCCTTTCTTACAAACGAGTTTTTATTTTACTCATCTGTTGGATGGATACTCCAGCTAGTATACTATAAAAAACTAAATAGTTTAAAGTAAACGAATCAAAACGAAATGCATAATTTTGCGAACTAACATTTTTTATCACAGTCATTTTGAGACAACACTTACACCTATCAGCGAGGCCAACTTCGCTTCATTCATATAATAATAATAATTGCGTCCTTCTATATATTAACAACTACGAACGTAAAGCGTGAATTAGCAAATTAACAAGTTTCATAGAGATACATAATCTTAATTTTGATATAAACAATGTGCTCACTAAAAACAGAAAATAATCATTACTAATAACATCATTTTATACCATTTTTGAAAAAGTTCAAATCAGTGTCTTCCTTACAATAACTACTTTCCTGTTTTATAGAGACGTTCCTACGTAGTTTGTACTACGGCATCATAATTTCTTTACAACTAGTAATATGGAGAGCTTGATATTATAAACCCAATCTTTAGACTACATTTTGTTTTAAACGCTCATTTTTGATATAGCTTTTGTTTTATTTGTTTTTTGTATGTTGTCAAATATACTTTTGTTACTTTAAGACTAAGCTGCAAATTACAAATTAGTAACTCAAGCATTCGCCAAATGTATGACACCAGTACGTTAGGTTAACGAGACAAAAGCAGGACATAAAAAGAACAAAATAAAGTGAAACAGTATGAAGCGAGGTGTTATACCAAAGAAAGTTAATTTGTGACTCATCTCACAAAAAAGAAGCACAATGTTGAAGTGATTCGCATGCTTGGTATTTTCTGATATTTTTCGTTCCAGTCACTTTTGAAAACCATTTAATGATTATTAACTTGTGAAAACAAGGAACTGACAAGTATGTTCTTTTAATAAGATTTGACCCCATTTTGTGAATAATTTGTGATAAATAAATAAATACTATTACTGCCAATATTTTGAGCTTAAAGCACTAAGACACAGTAGGAACTTATAAGTTTGATATTCTTGTCATTTATTTTGGGTATGCTTATCATGATTCTTAAGTCATTTGTTAATTATGCTACACGTGACTGTTGATACGTCGAATACCTAATTCAGTTAAAATAAAATTTTCTAAATATGCCAATAGATAGGATTTAAAAGTAAAGAGTTACTTTGTTTCATATTAGTTAATTTACATGCTAATATGCAAAGCACTTTAGCTCCTGAATTTTGCAAGTATATATTTATCCATGCTGAAAATAAAAAGACAATTAATACTGCTTATAACATTGGGCATTTCCTACCCTGTTAAGGACTTCTTTTTGGTATGGTCTTAAACTTTTGACTAGCTAGTATTCAGTGTAATTTGATAGTTTTCACATTTTCCCTATTAAATGCTAAAAAAGTTTTTACTTTTATTTTCCCCTTTTTGATTTTCATCTTTCGAAGTTCTACGCAAATAAGTGGTTGAGTCTAACAACGCAAAATGCATATTTTTCTTTATGTTCATTGACCTAAGATTTTGGCCAGCAGTGTATATATATATATATATTGACTGAAAAAAGGTTAGTTTTGCAAGACATAAGAATCAGTACATTTCTAAAAAACTGACACTCTTTGACAAATGTTTTGGGCTCGGGCGTGTCTATTCTAATTATATATACAGGTCTATTAAAAATTTAACAGGAAGTAGTTACATTACCTTTTTCTCTGTGTTAATGAGTCTTTAAAATACAATGGTGATACGTTTAACAAAATTTTCAAAACGATTGCCAAAGCTGGTTAATATGGACTTTGACTATCTTCTCACCAACATTCCTATTTGCAGGTAAATCGAATGAAGGCAATGAGATGAACTTTTCTAAAGATCAAGCTAATTGACGAAATTATTTGTTTGCTTGTTGTTAAGTACAAAGTTACGCAATGGATTATCTTTACTGTGTTCACCACGATTGTGAAAACTTGGGTTTTAGCAGCGAAAACCCTCACCTCTACTGTGAAGTGATGAAAAATAAAAAATAGACAACTATTATAGTTATCTAAAGTCTCAGTTCATTTTGACACGCAAACATTGTAGGTTCAGGATAGATAAAGGCAGCAACACCTTTCGTCATCTTTCAGGCTGATCTTCTCTGCCCGACTAGTTGATTTTTTACCTTCACCCCTATAACACACTAACGGCCTTAATGTGCAGAATACGATTTGTTCGGTAATGAGACGTGAGCGTGGAATTTGTAGATTCATAGTGCAACACACTTACTATAAGGCCTCACTTAACCTTCATATAAAGAAAAATCTCACTTATGAACGTGGTCACGCGAAGAAACTTACAAAGATAGCGATAATAAATATAATTATGAGTATCAAAACTACATTATACGAACTCCGATAAGTGTATTTATCAAAATTCTTAAATCTTTAAAGAAAACTTCAACTGAATGTTTTCTTCGCCAGAAATCGTAGGTATTTTGAGAAATGGTTTGAAAATTGCTTGGAAAATTATCCTAAATGCCCTGGTGGCACCCAAGGAAAGAAGTCAAGTTCTATAAATCTACTTGAAAATTTGATTTTGGTGAAGATGGCTATTAAAGGAACAAAGAAAAGTTCCCTTGATAATTATAAGAAATGCGTTCAAAAGGCTCTTACAAAATATCATTTCGTATTTTACAATGTTAATGGTGGTTAGGGAGGCAGAGTCGTGCTTCAGATATATCGCAACTATTTTAAAAACAGGAGGAAGTCAAACTGAGTTATTTAGGAAAGATAGCAACTCCAAACACGCTTCTCCTGTTCTTACTGTCTTGTTGAACAACTATAAAATTGGAAATGGTGTCATGAAAACGAAATGTTTACCCTATGAATGTCAAGATAACGTAATGAATAGAAAAGCTCATAATTCTCAACTTCCGTCTTATATTCGGTTTCACTTTTCTATAAGCTTCGTTATATGACTCTAACTAGACTGCTTAAAATATTTCCTTTGCTGCAAAAATATACCATACCGCAATTTCGTATGCATAATTTCTAATAAAATAGAAGAATAATAAGTATTTTACTGATTTTTTATAATCTCTTCACTTTAAAGTAACATTAAAGAAGTATAATTTTTTCAGTTTTCACAGATATAGTTAAATATATTTTAAATATTTTATTTGTAATATTGTGTGCATTTTTGTGATTAAGATTAAACAATATATAAAAACTATATAAATGTAACAAATGCGTATAAATCGATATTTTTCTTTGTTCCTTTATCATGTTCCTTTTTAATAAATAATTAAGCCAATTGCCTGTATAAGTCTATGTTTTATTGCATATATTTAACATTTGGAAATGTACACAAAAACAACGTTTCAACTTATTCTTTAAAATATTATGTCTGCGGACATACATTGCTAGAAACTGAGTTTCGATGCTCGTGTTGGGCAAAACACATATAATTCATTATGTAGCTTTGTGCTTAGCTTCAATTAAAAGCATGTGGCGCAGAAAAAATGTTCGGCTATTAAATTATTTGATTGTAATTTAGCTATTGAAAGACAGATAATGAGTTATTTTAATGTTTTTTTCAAATATTATATAAATGGTCCTGTAAAATGTGGTTCTTTTACTCTACTTAGCAGTACAATCTTCAATGCAAATAAAAGAATTTCAACCTTTATAAAAGTTTGTACATTCACTATTAAATACATTACAATACTATAGTCCAATTACACAGTCGAATTATAAATAAACTCGGGTTGAGTTATACTATCTTTAAGATTAATTTGAAACATTTTGTATTTAGAATATTTTAGATTAATTAAAATATATTGCTATAATTATTGTTTGTTTTGTTTTGAATTTCGCACAAAGCTACTTACTTAACCCTTACGAATAAAGCAAAGATGACCTAAGAAGGTCAAAACGTTGTTATCAGCTTTATTAGTAAGTTTTTAATACCCATAGCAGCCGTCCTGATATACATTTTTACCTTACATTATCCTTCGGTAATATACGCTTTTACAAGGTTAATAATTGTACGCAATTATGAGACGTATACATAAGATTTTTATTTTGTATAAAGATTGTCCTTGTATCTGAAGGTGAATGAAATATGTTAGTTTGTTCTTTTCAAAAAGGGTCTCAAGATATTTTCCATATCTTAGTCCAGGGGGTTGGAGCTATTATTATCCTAACATAATTACAAGTTTATTCATTTACGGTGCCATCTCCCATTCAGAGGTTATTCATACTATCTCCTCTAGCTTTCATGCAGTTGCTTATCTCTTAGTTTGCTTTGGTTTGTTTTGAATTTCGCGCAAAGCTACTCGAGAGCTATCTGCGCTAGCAGTCCCTAATTTAGCAGTGTACGATTAAAGGGAAAGCAGCTAGTCATCACCACCCACAGCTAACTCTTGGGCTACTCTTTTACCAACGAATAATGGGATTGATCGTAACATTATAACGCCCCCACATTTGTTACCCTCTCTCTTTCTCTTTAAAATTCTTTGCCGTTTACCTTATCTCTCTAACCGATTTTGAGCACTACAAGTCAAACGCTTTAGTTCACTTTTTGCATTCCTGAATTCTAGCCTCCACAGCTACGAAGCACTACCAAGAATATTTTGAATTCAGTATTGTGTTTCTAGTGTGTTCATCTTATATTGTCACTACTCGCTCATAGTTTTACTTTCTAACCATATCAAGCATCTTCGTTGATCCGTTATCAAAGTTTATTCTATTTGATCCAATTGCTTCTTCCAAATGAATGATACATTGTTCTCAGGATATTTACAAAAAAATCGTAACTTTAGGTTTCTTTACATCTAATTCCATCCCCATAGCTTTTCGATATATAGTTTGTAGAATTATAATTTGTTTTTTAATTCATTCCCTTTATTTTTGCTTCATAACCCTTATAAGTTGCTTATCATGCTTGAAATTTACTTAGTAGGATGATTAAGTTTGGGAGCAACACACGACCCTGGTTTCTCCTTCTCTTACCCCAAAATATAAAACTTGGAACAAAGTACAAGCCTCTCTTACTCATTCTCTAACCTTAAAATAAAACATTGGAAGCAAGATATAACACTGTCTTTTTCCTTCTCTTATTTCAAAAATATAAGATTGGTAAAAAGATACAACCCTGTCTTTCTCCTTACCTGACCACAAAAAATAGGTAAAAAGATTCAACCCTGTCTTACTCCTTCCCTGACCTCAAAAATATACTCTTCAAAAAAGAAACACAAAAGGGATATTTTTGTTATTTTAAAGAGAAATATATGTAATAACGTTACAAGCTCAGAGTATGTGATGTTACATGTGTTAAGGCACTGATTGTCAGACCAAAATGACAATAAAAGTTGTGCATTTTGAAAACGGAGGAAAACATCGGATTTTTCGTCAAAACGCATTCGTGTTCAATAAATTTGTTTGAGAGATCTGCATGTTCTGCAAGTGCAACATGTACAATATCCCTATAAAAGTGACGGGTTCTCGGTTTCCATAGCTCAGTGTTAAGCCACCGACACGCAATACAGTTACGCCAAGACTGAGTGAAGCACAACGCAACAACGCCATTGGTTGCTTGGAAACAGGCGAATCTCGATCAGATGTTGCTAGAGCTGTGAATGTCTACCAAAGCACCATCACAAGGCTATGGAATCGTCACCAACAACATGGATCAACTCGTGACCGTCCACGATCTGGCAGACCTCGTGTGACCACGCCCGCACAAGATCGCAACATTCGGTTACGTCACCTTCGGGATACACCACCACTGCGACGTCTACTGCCTCAACCATACCAGGGCTGCGTAGGATTTCCGATCAGACCGTACGCAACCGTCTACGAGATTCTTAGGCCCCATGTGCAACCCATCATGGTGAACGTCAACGACATTTTTCAACATGACAACGCCCGTCCTCACACAGCCCGACTCACCATTGTCTTCTTGAGACACCACAACATCAACGTTCTTCCATGACCCTCCAGATCACCAGATTTAAACCCCATCGAACATCTGTGGGACGAGTTGGACCGACGTCTGCGACGGCGACAACCTCAACCGCAGACTCTACCTCAGCTTGCAGCAGCTTTGCAGGCTGAGTGGACAGCCATTCCACAGGATGTGATTCGTCATCTCACCGCTTCCATGGGCAGGAGATGCCAAGCAGGTATTGATGCTCACGGGGAGCATACTCGTTACTGACGTTGAGTGACGTTAAACTTCACCTAGTGAGCGTGGACTTCGCCTTTGCAGACTTTGGATGTTCAGCAGTGAATGTGCAAAGTTTCACACATGTCATACAGAACTACCAGGAATAAACTTGTTAACAATTTGTCTCATATTTTGCCTTTTGCGTTTCTTTTTTTGAAGAGTATATAATATTAGTAAAAGAGTCAACCCTGTCTTACTCCTTCCCTGATCTCAAAAATATAAGATTGGTAAAGAGATTCAACCCTGCCTTACTCCTTCCCTGACCTCAAGAATATAAGATTGGTAATAAGATACAACCCTGGCTTCCTTCTCTTACGTCAAAAATATTTTAATTTTCTTCTTTTCTTCTTATTCTCGACTTTTTAAAACAAATAAAAATTATCAATGCTATAAAATTTCTAGAGTTAATAAACCAGTTTTTGCCATTACTTTGACTTGTTTTTCATGGATGGTTAGAAAACAATGAGACGTATATATAAAGACCTCCTTAGATTTGTAGAACTGACAAAGAACTCTTAAACGACACAATTCCATCCACATCTTTTATCGTGTATCTAAAACACATTTCACTAACTCTGAGGTTTTCTTCAGTTTCTAGTATTCTTTCATTAGATAATGTATCTTAGATGAAAATCAATAAAAGCTATACCCCAGTGTCAAACCATGCCTTGTTTTTTGTGTAGCCTACTATATTTATCTTCCCCACCCCCAATAATGTTATCATTGCTGTAAGTGCGTGTGTTTATGGGGGGAGAGGTAGTGACTTTAAAGAAACTGGAAAATACACTGGAATTTAAAGTTGGTATTGGTTTCTAAGTCCATATTTATTTTAGAGGATGATGAATTGTTTCACGTAAACTTTATGCTGATTAATGTAAAAATCATATCAGCAAATCTGCTCTCACTGAGTGCCGTTCTAAAATTAATACTTTAAATAATTTATTTTGAATTACCTATTTCAATTTGTTATTTTACTTTCCTTAGTTCTCAAATACGTTATTTTGTAACTGAATCTTCTTAGCAAGTATTTCAAATAGGATCGGCTCTGATGAACAAACAAAGTTGAAACGGACAGCAATTGCTTACTTCGGGTGACACTTGTAGAGAACGTCGTGGAGGACTAATCTACAAAAGTAGCTCCTACCTGAGCTACTTTTATAGATTAGTTCTCCAATACTTTCTCTAAAAGTGTCACCTTGAACTTAGCAGTTGTTTGTTCATCATAAATGCTCTGCCTAAACCATCTGGTTCAGTCTGTAGATTAGCTGAAAGTTAAAGAAAATCGTAATGTCTTTCCTGCAGACTGAATATGAGGTTGTTTTGTTGTTTAAATAAGTAAAAAGCATCTCGATCAATAAAATGATTATTTATTTAGCTATTTATCTGCACTGCCGTCTTAATCAGTACCATGTGTTTGTTATATACCTTGTTTGCATAGTCACAGCACAAAATCACCTGATTTATTTGTTGTCATGGTTTCACTACGAGCACTGTGGGATAAAGAAGAGTGCAGCTAATAAAGACAAGCTGTTTAAGACGAATGCTAAAACCCTAAAATGTTAAGGCTGTAATGCATTATTATATCTCGTTAATGTGTTATACACAATATTTAAATTAGTTTATTAGGATCATACTTTGAAGCTTTTTGTTTGTTTGTTTTTAACAATTTTGCTGTTACCAAATTAATCCTTAACACACACTCCGTTTCATATAGGTTCCTTCCACATTATAATTATTAAATTGAGTAGGATTCTAGTCACTTATTTTTATAAACTGGTTTTATTTTGTTTGTTTGCTTGAAATCAAGCATAAACCGACATATAGGCTATCTGTGCTATGCCCATCACGGTTATACCGTTATGCCACTAGGTGTCTATTGGTTTAATAAACTTCCAACATTTAATGACCCACTGCGCGATTAAAACGAATGTACTGGCGCATTATTTGACGAAACAAAAATAAATATAGAATAGACTGATTTAGTAAACACTAAATATGTTCTATATGAGGATATGTATTTGATTCTAAGATATAACTTTCAGATAAGTGAAGTTCATTTCTTGTCTTTTCCTATCAATAGCATATCACTGTGTGTCCCACATCTCATCTTGAGTACACTTTAATATATTTTAATAAATCTGTAAAGTACTGAATTTCGGATTCACTCGTATATCAATAATATATGTTTTTCTTTCTAAATTTTACTTCTTAAGATAACTACTTGCATGGTAGAACATAAATTTTATATAGAAGATAATTTCATCCGTTATTTTAAATATGCTCCTCTGAATTTTCTTTTTATTAATTATAAGATGTTTAGAATTACTCTTTAGAAAGAGATTTTAGAGGGACATATAGATTCAAGAAATCAATTTAACACCATGATACAATAACCTATGTCTTGAATACTTTTTAAAGAAGATCCTCTCTTCTTCAGTAACAATCTGAAGTTTGCTAGTTTTCCATACAGAAGAAAGATCTTTATTTCGAAAGTGCTCAGGTTACTGAGTATGGTATATTTGTCTTACAAAAAGAAGTATTGTATGAAACTAATAAATGAATCGTATATGTTATTTTGTTGAAAAAAGACTATAATATAAAGACCTGAAAAGCCTGAAAAGTTTGGTAGCAAAATTCTGTCACCTTTTACCTCTGAGATAAAAAGCCAATAGTATTTTTCTATAATAATATAACAATGTTTAAAAGTTTGACATTCTTTTCATCCAAGATAAATGTATATCTCTAAAATCACATGTTTAGCATAGTCTCAAAAAACTGACTTATAACAGTGAGTTGTTGGTATCCGTGAGGGAGGGAGGAGGTATACATTTATCATTGTGCTTTCCCGTAAATAAATAATGCTTAAAGGTTCACGTCAACTAAAAATAAAACAAATTTGGCAAAATAGAAAATATATAGCCGTGTGAAATTAAATTCAGGTAGCTCTTGATTTTAAACCTCATCCGACTGTATAAATTGCATATTATAAGAAGATCTGTTGTGATAAGATTATAGCTGCTTTTAGCTTAAAATCTTTTACTACCTGATCCTTCAACCAGGTAAAACCAAATCAGTTGTGGGTTGGCGGCACTTTGGTACCGTCACTATGTTATAAGAATAAAAAGCAAATCACATTATTTGATGAGATTTGCCCAAGTGTTGGAATCGGGTATTGTTGACAACCATATATTCCTCTTCACTTCAAAACCTGGACTATTAATGGAGATATCCCTTGTGTGGATTTGCGGGAATATCAGGAAAAAACAGAACAAATGATAAGACAGTTGCGTGATGACGAGAAATCCACTTAAAGTAAAAATGTATCTCAGGACGAAGGTTTGGTTTTGGAATTTCGCACAAAGCTACTCGAGGGCTATCTGTGCTAGCCGTCCCTAATTTAGTAGTGTAAGACTAGAGGGAAGGCAACTAGTCATCACCACCCACCCAACTCTTGGGCTACTCTTTTACCAACGAATAGTGGGATTGACCGTCACGTTATATACCCCCACGGCTGGGAGGGCGAGCATGTTTAGCACGACGCGGGCGCAAACCCGCGACCCTCGGATTACGAGTCGCACACCTTACGCGCTTGGCCATGCCGGGCCCTCAGGACGAATAGTAAAGGTATTAACACTTTTACTAATAAACAGAGAACAATGTTTCGATCTCCTTAGATAATCTTCAGGTCAACAGAGAGTTTGCAACTGACCGTCAGTTGTTCTCTGTATTATTAGTAAAATAATTAATACCCGTACCAGCTCTCCTGAAGTAAGACAGTTTCCTCTCTAAAACATTCTATGTATAATCTGAAACTAAAGCTCACATACAAAAAACAGAATAATAGAGAAACCAAAGCATCAAATATTGAAGAACAGATAAGTTACAGCTCATTCTTTACTGGCCTGGCATGGCCAAGCGCGTAAGGCGTGCGACTCGTAATCCGAGGGTCGCGGGTTCGCGCCCGCGTCGCTCTAAACATGCTCGCCCTCCCAGCCGTGGGGGTGTATAATGTGACGCTCAATCCCACTATTCGTTGGTAAAAGAGTAGCCCAAGAGTTGGCGGTGGGTGGTGATGATTAGCTGCCTTCCCTCTAGTCTTACACTGCTAAATTAGGGACGGCTAGCACAGATAGCCCTCGAGTAGCTTTGTGCGAAATTCCAAAACAAACAAAACATTCTTTACTAAAATATATGGACTAAAACTAATTGTCTCACCCCGTGCCGAATCATTCAAAGTAAAAATACGTATATATATATATCCCGCAGTTCTGCTTTGTAAACACAGGATCGTCGTAACAACAGTCAGTTGAAGTTAATCCTGTGAACACGGCATTCTGAAGAGACAATGAAAGGCACCTCCAGTTACTAATGATAGAACATAAGCAGATTTGCCAAAAATTTTCATCAGACATTGTAAATATATTCCTCTAAAACCTTTTTTTGTTTATCAGCTATAAGATATTTAGAACTATTTCAAAAAAAGTGATAAACTGTATGAAAGCAATAAGCGAGAAGTGTTAGTAGTAGTTAAATATTCCTAATCCAAGATGTTTATTTGCATGTTTAAAATTTCGAGCAAAGCTGCGAGGGGTATCTGCGCTAATGGTCCCTAATTTAGCAGTGTAAGACTAAATGAAGGCAGCTAGTCATCACAACCCACCGCCTATGACTCTCTTAAGGTAGCCAAATGCCTCATCATCTAATTAACGACGGGTATAAATGGATTAACGAGATTCCCACTGCCCTATCTATTATCTAGCGAAACCACAGCCAAGAGAACTGGGCTACTCTTTTACCAACGAATAGTGGGATTCACCATAACGTAACAGCGACCCCACTTCTGAAAGGGCGAGCATATTTGGTGGAACGTGGATTCGAACTCACGACCCTCAGATGGTAAGTCAAGCGCTCTAACCACCTGCCCATGTTACGCTCCTAATCAAAGAAACCCTAAAATTTCCGAAAGGTAAATTTTAGAAAAAGGATGAAGATTTACCCTGTATATAATAACTAGTGTATATTCATAAGTAAAATAACAGTGTTAAAATAATTGTACCCCTATCTCTGTTAACCATAAAAATTAATATCCATTATTCACAAACGAATATATTATTTTACTTTTGGTGTAAATGTTTAAACCGCTTTCTCAAATGTTGAGCTACCATTATTAAAGATAATGATTATAAAACGTATCATTATTTTGAGTTAATGATGATATAAGACGTTATTAAAGGTAATGATTGAAAATATATCAATATTTTGAGGTTCTGTTAAATGAAGGTAAATTATATACTTAAATGATACCATTTAAGTGAATTGTAAAGTTCCAATCTTTTGAATGAATGTAAACTTGAATTTTCCCAATCAGCGTGTATGTACGTACTGTCGTCCAAAACATGTGAGATCAACTTGTATATATCACTTTAAATAATATCAGTATCAAATTTCTTCTTTATACCAAACACAGGGTTGTTTGCTAAATTGATTTTGTAGAAATGTCATTGTTTTAATTGTTTAAATATGGTAAGTTTACAAAACTCAGTTATTCGATGACTAGATTTTTATCGTTACAAGTAAATGATTTCGTAATAAAAATTACACGAAAACCAAAACTAAAATTGCCAATTAATTTAGTGTCAATCAGTATGAGGAAGCTTAAATACAGTTCATTGTTATTTGTTGTATTGTGTAATTAGCTATTTGACAAATGTTTGAGAAATGCATAAAGTATAAGATATACAAACACCTGATTACTATAAGAAGCCATCTTGTAATCGTAAATGTTTGTTATAAGTTGGCTCTTCACTCTATCCCATATACTTCAATGTATTTTCATTTTATAATTTAATATTTTAACTCCTACTACAAATTCATAATAATATCAGTACTTATGTGCCTCTTTCGATACATTTTTTTAATTCGTGACTTAAGCACATTTTTCTTAGCATCTTGCTGATATTATATAATATGTACTCATTTTGAACAGTGTAAGCCATCATATTTTATCCCAGGATTTTTTTAAATCTCACTTGAACAGTTTTTCTACGTGAGGGGAATAGGAGAGTTGAATAAATTCCACATACTATTACTTTTATATAAAAATACAGCTGAGAAGATGAGAGAATAACAAGTTTTTCCATCTTATTTTCTCTTTTGTCTCCGATATCTCGTTTTGGCACACGTCGTTGTGTTTTGATTGGGAAAATCCTGGATTAGTGTTTGCACAACGAATAGCCTATAGACTTTATATGTTCTTTAAATCTACCTTCCTTGCTGATCGCTGACGAAAATACAGTTTAGTTTTTAATGTCAACGTTTTCATAGACTTCCTCCGAAGCTTCTTCTAATTAAGCTCGAAAAAGATCAAACTAGTTTTGCCCATTTTTGGATGTTTTTTTTAATTGATAAGTAAGAATGAATACCTGTTTAAGCAGCTTATCTGGTAATGTAATTGTAGTAAATTAAAATTTAAAATCCACTGAAACGAAGTAAAACTTTAATCATCGTAGTCTCCTAATCCTCTTATTCGACCTCATGAGAAAATTACTATATATATATATATATATACACACACTAGAAAATGTCTCACGATAATCTTTAAACGTTAATATTAGGTTGACATGATTGAAAGGCCTTTTTCTCAACTGTAAATTAACAAAATATACAAATTATACACTTCATTTGGTTAGGTTTTAACATGAACTTAATAATGTTATTTTAGGAGACAAACATTGACTGGGGATTAGTCCAGCTGGTGAACCATCGATATCACGTTTCATAACTGAAAATAAAGCGTATACTTGTGATAGTAAATGTCGTGGTTCGACGTCTTAGACGTGATTTTCAAATCAAGAAACTCAAACTTTACTGGCTGTGATATAGATGATTTGATAAGTGTTTTTTATAGCTATCTGCTTTGTCCACCGAGGGGAATCGAACGCCTGATTTTAGCGTTGCAAATCTGTAGACTTACCGCTGTCACAGCTGCGACACTTTGATAAAAATAATAATAAAGACAATTTCTGCTCTTTTCCACCACAGCCAGTGCAACAACAACAACAACAAAAATTATTCATAACCAAGAAAATTATTTTTTTTTGTAATTAAGTACAAAGCTATATAATGGACTACAGTTATCAAAACCCAGCTTCTAGCGTTGTAAATACTTACCACTGTAGCACTGGGGGGAGGAAAAATAATTTACCAAACAAAGATAAAGAAAGTGTGAAAATTATTAAGTTCATATTTGCCACCGTGAACAAATATTTATATTTGGAAATTTATCAGATATTTTACAAATTTATGGATTTTTTTGTATTACTATCTAATGGAAAGTGATTTTTATTTCTTTAAATATTTTAATTTATAATTAACGTCATCAACTATCAACAAGTAATTTGTTTTGTTTCAATTACGCGCAAAGATGCACAAGGGCTATTTTCTCTCGCTCTCTCTAATTAACAGTAAAAAAACTAGAGAGAAGACAACTTGTTCACCACACATCGCCAACACTGGGATACTCTTTTATCAATGAATAATTGGATTAACAATCATCTTATAACGCTTCCACGGCTGGAAAGATCGAGCATCTTTGGTGGGAAGGGGATTCAAACCCGCGACCCTCGAGCTTCCTAACTAACCACTTGGCCACACCGGGAAATGTGTATAAATAGATGCAATCGCACTGCTTCCCATTAGCACAAGGGTATGACTGTGGACCGCTATAAACCGGGTTTCTATATCCGTAATGGACAGAGCACAGATATCCCATTGTGTAGCTTTGTGCTTAATTCCAAAATAAACAAGCAAACAAAGCAATCGTATTGCTTTATATTCCACTTCGAATACTTACTAATAAATCGTTTCACTTATTTTTAAGACTACATTACATGTGTAGTTAAATTTGATAATGCTATCGAGTCTTGCCTTTCGTCTGGAGTTACTGACGAAAGGTGATAATCTCCAAAATCTATTTAAGTCACAGAAGTAAGCCCCCAGGTGGAAGAAACACTAAGTTATTAATATTCTTTTCTCAATCGTCATAAGTTGATAAAGATATTATCAATAAATATTTCTTTCACGAATATTCTGTTAAAGATATCAAAAAATCAAACTACCATAATATTGCTGTCTGATCTTTTTAAGCCTAAAATGTAACAGGGAACTAATGAAAAGAAAACTAACTAAAACACCATTAACTTTATGTCCATATTCATATGGTATACGTGAATAAGGATATGTTTGTTTCGTGTGTCTCCATATAACACATGAAAAAGTTTTATGTTTTTTTTTAACTTTTCTTTGTTTGTTGTTAAGTGCAAAACTACGCAGTGGATCACCTGTACTATGCCTACCACAGGTAACTGCTCATTTCGCTTTCTGCACAGGAGTCTTAAACTTATTTCAATATCTTCTTAAGTTTACACATATCTAAACCTCTATATCACTGAATGATTTACTTCTACCCAAAATGGTTCATATCTTGAAATTTTAAAAGAAATCACATCAAATTTATTTTAATGTTTTTCTTCTTTCAGTTGGACGTGGAAATTGTTAGATCATTTTGTCACAATTTTCCAAAGGTTTACTATTAAAGAGAGCAGGTGACGAACAAATACGAGCATTTATTTAAAAACATCAAAATTTACCTATGATAATCATACTTAACAAATTCCGCCTTTAATCTTTATTACACAAACATTGTATATGGTTTTATAACAAAGAAGCCAGTTTCTAGACAAACATTTAAGAGTAAGTGTAATAGACCGGCATCAATGTACCCAATGCCCTGAAAGATATTCTCATTCATGTAAGTCTTTGTGGCTATGTTTTCATTAAGATCGCGCATTTGTATCTAAAGAGCTAATTTATACTCGAGGTAACATTCGAAGATAATTATTAAATCTCACACACTACCGAGGTCCTTAGAGAATTTTGCTTGTTGGTTGATAAACGGTTTTACAAGGGAAGCCCCAGTAGGGAATGGGTTAAAAACCAAAGCCAAAATTAACCAAATGACTCGTTATATAATATATGTTTCTGTCGGACTGTGATAAATATAGATTATTTTTGTACGCGTGATAAGAAATGCACATATACATATAAACACAAATATAAATTAATAAAAAAAACAAGTTCTATACCATCTCTTTCTTCTCCTGTGGCTGAAGCCATTAATATTTTTAATTAAATTAAGTTTTACTTAATTTTCTTTATCTTAACTTAAGTTGAAGTGAAAAAAAAGAAAGATAATAAAAATCATTATGAAGTCACCATATCATGTATTTTTTAATTCAATTTGAAGAAACTCGTATGCCTTTAAACAGGAAACTTGTAATGGAATGTAGTTTTATTTTAATGTTACATCTACCAGATAAAAATATATAGGCGACAGATCCATTTATCATTAAAAGCGCTTAATTATAATTTCAGTGAAGCAAAAAATAACGATAATTACACACAAAAATGTAAATTATTATATAACTTATTGTGCTTTAACATTAAAGCCTTGTGAAGAAAAAACTGACTTATTTTATAATTCTTAAATAACAAAACTGAGAAAACTCTGAGTTTTGACAATTTTATAGTTTATCTACTTCAAAATGAAACAAAAAAGCAACAAAAATAAATCATTTATCAAAATTCTTTACTTTATATGCAAATTGATACCATAGGTATACAGTCCGAGAGTGTGTTATAATTTAATGAAGTTTACCAGCATACGAATATTACTTGAAGTGGTCGTTAAAAAGATAAGCTAAGCCTTTCATATTTCTTGTTTTTCTAAATATCAAAAATTAAAGTAATATATCTCATTAATCATTACAAATACCAATGGCATGTTTTGTGGTTCTATTTCTGTTTTTGTTTGTTTTGTTTTTAAGTATGCGAAAAACGCTTGCATTAATCGCTAACTTAAAGCATCTTTGTTTGAACGAACGTTCTGCATAAACTCGATAGAAAGAGCTTATTAAATACGTGAAAATATTTATAAAGGACGGTGTGTAATGATTATTAAAGGTCAACCTGAGTTACGTATGGTAACAAATGACAATACACGTTTAACTGTTTCACTGTCATAAGCCCATATACGTTTCTCCCAACACCAATACCGCCAAATAACAGTTGCCATATGATTTAGGAAATTTATACCAGTAAGAAAAAAGTCTTCCCTTTCAACCTGTAAAATTTAACAGTTAGAAGTTCCATATGGGCAACAAAATATTAAAACGCGGTCTGGAAGAGTAATTTACATATATATATAAGTGTCAGTGAAGTAATTAAGGTAACAAAACAATATAACTTTTATTGGAAGTATTTACTGAGTATTATTAGCCTTATAGCTTTCTTATTATTGGACTTAATATTAGTTAAAATTCGTGGCACAGAATACGTTCTTATTTTATGGACGTTATTTTACTGAAAAACAATTGTCCCTGTTTTATATTCTACAAAGTTGCAATAAGTGTGAAACACATTAGCAAAAACTATAAAGGTTTAAACCATAAGAGGGAACACACTACTCACACTTATATTTCTTTGTTTAAAAGATTTCTGTAGAATTTTCAGCTCGTCACTCCTTACGATGAAAATATCATAAAGACATACAATTATGTTAATATGCAAAGGAATACGCTCGTTACGAAGCCTGGAAAGTTTCTTTATATTAAGTCTTCATATTTAAAGTGATATAAAATTAAAGAATTAACATACAACAATCTGAATCGTTCTTAATATTTTCTGTTTGAGTATGTTCAGTGTTTTATGTTGTTAAGCACAAAGGTACACAACGAGGTGTCTGTGTTCTGCCAATATCTCATATAGGAACCCAATATTTTAGCTTCATGAATTCTCAGGTATATCGATAAGCGACCCCTAGGTCAAGTATATATGATGTGCCCAATAAAATACGGCTTATAGTATGTCTTCAGCTGAGGATACAATGCATATGCTTTTATTTATCGATAAACGTGCATGATATGCCCGATACTTCAAGAAAATGTGACTATTAGAATATTTACTTTTTCTTGAAGTTCTAATCAAAAAATCATTAAATATATAAAAAATTAGTCATTGATTTAGTAAGCATTATTACCTCTTTGTGATTTGTCCCCCGCTGGTACAGCGATAAGTCTACGGATTTACAACGCTAAAATCAGGGATTCGATTCCCCTCGGTGGCTTTGTTGTAAGAAAACACACACACACACTCTTTGTGATTTAGATTTAATAAACATTCATCTATAGAGTTAAGGCTATTATACATTTTTATTATTCTTTGATTAATAACACAAAACAAAATATCAATTTAAAGAAATACGAAAATAATGTTTTAATCCTAAAAAAATTCGTATAATTCACTTTGAAATTTAATAATGAATAAGTATTGCAATTTATCAAAGTTATCCCTCTCCTCAGTGGCACAGCGATATGTCTGCAAACCACCCTAGAAACCTGGTTTTGATGCCTGTGGTGGGCAGAACACATATAGACAATTGTGCATTTTGCATTTAATTTCAAACAATCACTGTAAATGTCTGCTATTCATTTTCAGACGAACACCAACAAAGACAATTTTAACAAGAGAAATACCGACTAGCAATGCCAATAAACAGTACATGTCAATCTTGAGGCTTGTAATTGCATGTCACTAATAGGTTTCTTCGTCTATACAAAAATGCGTCATAACACGTCTTGTATAACATATACAATATCAAAATGTCATGTTTTTTGTGTTTTCCTCTTCACTAACGCGATACTGTATACATCATAATTTTTGTGCTGACTTGTAATTTCACTGTTTATATTTTTACACTTTATTTTTATATTTATTTATTTCGTCACTTATTTTTATATATTTGTTTTGTTTTTGTTTCAAGTTGAAAGTCACATGACCTTTATAGTACATATCATTGTTTTAAAAAAATGTTGCTTATCTGTTATATTCACTGACATTCCTTCTATACGTTACTGTAACAGAAAGTTTGTATTTAACGTTACAATTTATAATTCTAGTCAATTAACTAAGCAGTACAATTATTAAACGTTTTACGAAATACCATTAAATGTTAGTTTGATTGTGCTCAGTCTTTTGGAGAAACTCTACAATGAGACTTTTGTTTTAATGCCTGTTTTACAAACAACATTTTTGTTTCAGTTCAGTTCATTTCACTGAATAGACTTACAAGTTTGAACATGACCAAAGCTGCAAAACCAGAAGTAAATAACTAATAAACAAGCAGTAGGAAATGAGTAAATATTAACATTTTACATAATGAAAAAATACTCAACCATATACTTCTCGGAAATGTAGTGCTTTGAAGAATGTGGTTCCAAAAACATAAATGGATTTTGCTGCAATTGGAATTTACAATCTTAAAATAATACCAAGAAACAAAAAAAAAACTTTATGCTGGTTAGTAATGTCACTAATTTCAATATCCTATTATTGAAGTAGACCTGCAATAAGTGTAAAAAGCTAGGAGTTAGTCATCAACTGTTCGAAAATGGTTGCAGGCAAGTGGATTGGCAACATGGAAATGGTGCATCAAAAACTTCCATACTTCATGGCCATAGAGTTTGGATTTTGCAAGACATCACAAAGCTTGAAAGAACAATGAAAAAGTATGCTTTGGACTGAATAAAGATTGAGCTTTTATGGACCAGCAAAGTTTTGGTGCATAGATAAGACCATGAGACATAGAGTCAAGAGGTTTCGAATCGTGGAACATTGTGATGAGACAATAATAGCGTTCAGATGCTTCCAACTACAGCATTTGAAAGTTTTATTAAATTTAATAGCGTTATAAACTATAACAGGTATCACAACATTCTGGTTTATCACGTCATATCCAATTTACAACTTCGCTGTGGTTTTAAAATTTAGCCTGATAATGTACCAAAACTTACCGCACAACTGAAATAACGGTAAACTAGAGAAGAGGGAAATAACCAATAATATTAAAATTCCCGATATTAGTCCATCTGAACATACGTGTAACAAGTTGAAAACGTGATGCCATAAACATGAGAGAAACAAATTAATGTCAGAAAATGAAAGAAATATCTGTTAAAACTTTCAAAATTCTGGTAAGGTGTAACATTCAAAGATGCCGTTTTATGGTTAAAACTAGAAGATAGCCTGCTATGTATTGATTATTCAAGTGTTATATGCTTCAAAAGCGAATTCTATGCCTACTATATACATATATATCACGTTGGCACAGCTGTAAGTCTTCGGATTTAATCAGGAGTTCGATTCCTCTTGATAGACACAGCAGATAGTCCGGTGTGGCTTTGTTATAATTCAGAGAAAAAACTGAATTTATTCATTTTGTACGTTTTATAGCAAAACCAAATTAGGCTATCGTTTGTGGTCACGGTAAGGAATCGAATCCCTGAATTTTGCATTATAAATTCGTAAACTTACCGTTGTCATACCAAGAGACCTCTGTTTTACGAGACGAGGACACAGCATACAATATGTTTATAGACTTGAAAATTCCTAATCCAAAGTACTCTAAAATTTCTGAAATCAGATATTGTAAAACACACTTATAAATTAACTAAAAATATTCCTTATTTATTGCTAATGATATTAAATAATCCACGAAAAGGATAGCTCTGCTGAATTGTTGGATGGATACAAGTGGCATTATACATTTCAGAACAGATTGCTTTAAACAAGTGGTTTAATATTCTTCCATAAATTTTATTGAACATTTCCCATGATTTTATAAGTTTAAAAGAATGTTTTCTAAGTATCAGTAACTCGCTACATCTTTAAGCTTTGCAATAATAACATGCCTAAGCTTGCGCAGACCTTGTAATGCGTAATTACACTTAATTGTAGTCATTAATTAGTCTTAATTTCTCTCATTAATAACCATAGCGTTATCTAACATAGTCAACCTTACCAAGACAGTATCGCACGGCGCACTCGAAGGATGGTTACTTTAGCATCCTTAAAAATGTCATTCTCTTAGCACTTACGATAATAGAAAACTTGAAACAATTCGAAACTGTTGGGTAGGGTAGAATACTTTAGTCTAAGAGATGTTTCATTAATAAAAGTGTAACGCAAATACTCTTCACGTATTCAGGCATAATCACCATGGCCAATAATTCATTGAAAATATGTGTTTAGCAATAAGAATGGGATGTTTGGAAAGAACCAGGGAAATATCGACCAAATAGCACGTTATTATAACTACGTATGCTTGATTTCCTTTCCGCAAAGGAAATGGGTCGTTGGATCTGAAAACAAGTTACTTTTACGTGATATATAGGCATTGAATCACAAATGCAACAAGCAGTTCTATGTTCCCTGTAAATTTCTATTTCACTAATATAATATGTAAAATGCACTTTAATAAAATATCTTCAAATATTCCATAGCATACAGACCTGTAATAGAATTTCAACTTCTCAGGGCAAGTCTGTCTTGTCTCTCTCTCTCTCTGTTTTTCAAAAATATAAATAAATAATTCACAGTTTCTATACGTTCTAAATTAGGAATATCGTATTTGGTTATATATTATGATTATTTTTATATCCGAAGAATTACTAATTATGTGATAAGTACTGGTGAGAAATATAAACCAAGTAATTTATTTATACTAGTTATTCATAAAATAAACTTGAGAATAAATTTTCGTCTTTTCTGTACAAAGCTAATTTCCAGTATATTAATTGTCAATTACAAGAGGAATGATTATGTAAAAGCAAAAATATAGTAAACCAAGATTAGTGAGACTTTTATAATATTGTAATTATTCTTGCGGCCCGGCATGGCCAGGTGGGTTAAGGCGTTCGACTCGTAATTCGGAATTTGAACCCTCGATTCATGCTCGCCCTTTAAGCCGTTGGAGGCATTATAATGTGACGGTGCTTTCCCTATGCTAAATTGGGGACGGTTAGCGCAGATAGCCCTCGAGTAGCTTTGTGAGAAATTCAGTAAACAAGCAAAAACAAATTATTCTTCATGAAATAATATATCGGAAATTTAAAAACTTTCACCACGAAACAAAATTGCGAATTGACAATAATTAGGTGTTAAGTCTATAGGGTTTGGCATGGCCTAGTGACTAGGGCGCTTGCTTTTTAATCTGCCAGTAACAGGATTGGAATCCTTCACTGTCACCCAAAAGAACATTATAATGTTAGGATCAATTCCACCATTCGTTGATAAAGAGTAGCACAAAAATAGGCGGTAGATATGTTGAATATCTGCCTTCCTTCTGGCTATTCACTTCATTATTAAGGCCAAATAGTATAAATAGCTCTCGGGTAGGTTTGCTGGTTATTTAATAAACCAGTAAAACAAAATTTAAGCAGTCCTGGTGACTCAGCTGTAAGTATGAGAGCTCGTAACACTAGAATCAGCTTTCGAACCCGCGGTAGACCGAATACAGATATACTCTTGTGTACAACATGAAATTGAGAACGTGTATTTTGATAAACATTTCCCTCAGCCTTCACTTATCTTTTTCGATGATGTTAACAAATATTGCATAAATCAAAATCAGCATAACTTTATACAACTATTATTAACTGAACGATTAGAATAACAGTGAATGATACTTTATTCTATGTTAATAAAATTCAAGAAAAGAATAAATAAAAGTACATTACGAGCACTTGTGTGATCATGTCGATATTGTTATCAATATCTTTAAAACAATCATGTTGGTCTTTCAGCTTTAAAGATAAAAGTAGTGTTCTACTGCTTCAAGAGTCCTCTAAAATGTCTGAATAAACTATGAAAAATATGTATTTTTGTTTTGTTTGTTTGTTTTTTTAATTTCGCACAAAGCTACTCGAGGGCTATCTGTGCTAGCCGTCCGTAATTTGGTAGTGTAAGACTAGAGGGAAGGCAGCTAGTAATCACCACCCACCGCCAACTCTTGGGCTACTCTTTTACCAACGAATAGTAGGACTGACATTATAACGCCCTCACGGCTGAAAGGGCGAGCATGTTTGGCGCGACGGGGATGCTAACCCGCGACCCTCAGATTACGAGTCGCACGCCTTAACACGCTTGGTCATACCGGGCCTATATATATATATATATATTCCTCCCATGAGTTGAAATTTATACTTCTATATTACGTATTTGCGGACTTACACCACTAGAAACTGGGTTTCGATACCCGTGGTGGGCAGAGCACAGATAGATCATTATGTAGCTTTGTGCGTAATTCCAAACACTCACTCACTATATTATATTTATTTTCTGTCATATCTTTCATATCCTCTTAATTTATAAAAGTTTCTTTTGTTTGAAATAATCACTCACTCACCTTTAAATTACTGTAAATAATTAAAGACAGAACTTTAACTTTTAAACTGGTTCATTTTAAATAGTTATTTTTATTGATTTGAAACAAATGCCCCCCGTTAATACAACGGTAAGTTTACGGATTTACAACGCTAAAATCAGGGGTTCGATTCCCCTGGGTGGACTCAGCAGATAGCCCGATGTGGCTATGCTATAAGAAAAGCACACACACACACTCAAAACAAGTTTAATATATATATATATAACCAACTACGAGCCAAGATATTTATGAGTCTGTTCAACGCGATAAACTAGTCTTTGTGAAATTTTCTTACCCAATTCTAAATCTATACATCTGTAACATACAAATATAATGTTATGTATACTTCAACGAAAGTTGGTTACTTGAAAAGGTATGTAAAACATTATTGCAGTCAATAAGATAATGATTATAGAAAATTAACTAATATTAATGGAAGAGGTTGAATAGAAATAATACGCAATAAGATAATAAAGTATACATTCAAATGTTTTGTATAAAAAAGAAATCAGAGCAGTAGATGGTATGTGTTCTTTTTATAAATACGTAACAAAATAGTAAGCCACCTGTCAACAAATAACGCAGCGCAGAATCAGAACCTAATCATTTTAATGATGATGACAAATCACTAAAATTCACTGAAAGAGAGCCCGGCATGGCCAAGCGTGGTAAGAGGTGCGACTCGTAATCTGAGGGTCGCGGGTTCGCATCCCCGTCGCACCAAACATGCTCGCCCTTTCAGCCGTGAGGGCATTATAATGTGACGGTCAATCCCACTATTCGATGGTAAAAGAGTAGCCCAAGAGTTGGCGGTGGGTAGTGATGATTAACTGCCTTCCCTCTTGCCTTACACTACTAAATTAGGGACGGTTAGCACAGATAGCCCCCGAGTAGCTTTGTGCGAAATTCAAAAAAACAAACACTGAAAGCGTATTTAGTACGTTTGTGCATGACAATGTTGAAATTAATGTTATTCGTAAAGGTTTAAGTCTAGTGTAATACATTTATAGTAATTTTGTACATATGAATATAATAATGAAACAGAACGGATAACAGCCATTCAAAACTCTACTAAAATTAGTAAAATGTTTGACTGATTTTACATTCATAAAACACTTATTACATCTGAAAATAATTTTTATTGGAAGGCACAAAAAGACTGTGTTACGAACTTTAACTTAAATGGAAGTTAAGTGTCTATTTCAAGGATAATACATAAATTTTTTTTAAATATATATGGCTTAATTATTCCTTAGTGTTAACCCTAGCCGTATGATCGATTGTTAACGACTTGTTAGGAGGGACAATTTAATAGTTGAAACTAAACATGAACTAATATGTTGAACTTTACTCTTACTAAAGTTAAATGTAATAATTTACTAAAGTGTGCTTGGATAAGGATAACGTTAACAACTCATCATATTCCGTTGTTAGAAAACGTTATTTCAACCTCCGAATTCCAAACTCTTTCTTGTCACTGTACTTTAATTAAACTTTTGTAGAAAGAAAAAAAAAACGTCGTTTACCTCGTCAAGAAGTTTGAGAACTGTGAGATAAAACGACAGCTTTTCTCATGTCGTGACTGGCTTAAAAAAAGAAAACTAATCAGTTAATTAATCAGCCGTTACTCGACAAGTTAAATTAAAGAGAAGAAACATATACATTATTTACTTGTAACCACCAGTAACAATATAAAAGATATATACGGTGATATACAAAGAGAAATACTTTCTGAGATAAATTTTGAGCCACTATTTGCACTTGTTTAACTTTAAGCTATAATAAATAACGCATGTGTTAGAATTTTGTTTATCGTAAAAAAATACTGACATAAAAACATGCTGTATATGCGTTGATCTTAATAACTACAACGCTACGTTTATCTTCAATAAGTTTAATTCACGTATTAAAAAAGTAAATATACATTTGAACTACATACAATTTGCAGTTTTGTACATAATATGTAAAACTTGTAGGCAAGTTCAATTTACATATGAAATAGATTTTATTTAGGGTTTTGAGAAGAAACAGTTTTCCACAAGCTTGGACGTATCTAGGATCAGTTATGAAGAAACACCATGACGTCTTTGCATTTGAATTTATTATTATTATTAGTTGTCATCAACGCTATAGACGTACTTCTGAAATAAAGGTAATAGTAATTTCTTTTACACGTTCTATTTGTAAGGATCAACATAGCGTTTTCTTCACTAATTTTTACAAGCTTAACAGGAGTAACAGGATGAGCAATTTCTTTTAGATCACTATTTAATTGCAAACTCAGCATTATATGAATTAACACATCGTAACTAGTCCATCATAATGTGGTAAAAAGAAGACAAGAATTATTTCTGTTCTATCAAAATACTAATTCTACACCGAGTAATATGATATAAACAGAAAGCGATTACTCTTAGGATTATATCAAAATAATACAGAAGACAATAATAACATATCAGGGTTATTATGAACAAAAGATTAAATAATTAATTTTTATTATTTTGTGTTTTGTTACGCTGATGTGTTATTATTGTTTTATAAATTTAAGCAAGGCACTTTTCCTTATTTAAGTATTCATGAAATTTCTATATCTTCAGTATGCTATTGCGTGTATACACTGAAAACAGTGTCTTCTTCTGCTTGTTTTGAATTTCGCGCAAAGCTACACAAGGGCTATTTGCGCTAGCCGTCCCTAATTTAGCAGTGTAAGACTAGAGGGAAGACAGATAGTCATCACTACCCACCGCCATGGCTGAAAGGGCAAGCATGTTTGGTGTGAAGGGGATTCAAACCCGTGACTACCTTAACCACCTGCCATGTTAGACTATTTACTTTTTTAACAATGCACATATTCGACTATATTTATGAATCCGTGTAGCCAGGAAGTCTTTGTAAATAAACGCTCCAGTATCATTACTACCAGATGAATACATTTCAAATAATCCGTAAACATTGATTCTGAGTCACGTATATCGCTGCGATTATATGCTAAAATACTTAATAATAGTTCTATTATCAGAGTGTAATGAAGGCAGAATTTTACCACTGACGGGCTTTCTTTCGCCAGACTACAGTTCATCTATTAACGTAAAGTACATGATCATTTGTATTATGAGTTGTGTGTGTTTCTTACAAAGTGAGACCCTTTAAACATTAAACAGTACAGTTAAATTATATAATATCGTTTTATAATTACGATTAAATGCTTTTGTTCTTTGTTGTTGCGCTTAAAAATCAAAATATATTTCTTCTATTATCCTATTAGTAAACTGGCGATAAAAAATACCAAATAGAGCGATATAATTAGTTACTAATTATAAAAATCGTTATTAAGCTATAGTATTCTCGGAGATACTAATTACAATAAATTGAAATACAGCAGAAAAAATATACATTTATTCATATTTAAACCAAATTGTCTTTCTAACATCTTAATCACCAAATGTATACATTTGAAAAACATATAAGATCTGTTTGTTTGTTTTTGAATTTCGCACAAAGCTACTCGAGGGCTATCTGTGCTAGCCGTCTCTAATTTAGCTAGTCACCACCACCTACCACCAACTCTTGGGCTACTCTTTTACCAAGGAATAGGGAGATTGACCGTCACATTATAACGCCCCCACGGCTAAAAGGGCGAGCATGTTTGCGCGACGGGGTGCGAACTCGCGACTCTCATGCCTTAACGCGCTTGCCTCGTATAAGATCTCACCTCAGTTTCTCTATATAAATATAGAGCCTAACGTATGCAAATGTGAAAATTATTTTCAAAATTTTGTTAAATACAGGTTCATCTTTCTAAGCCAAATGAAAAAAAAATCTAGTGTTCCACTTGAAACAATATTTTGATGTTTTAACGTCTTGTATCTTTATAAACATATAAAAATATCAAAATAGCGTTTTTAATTAATTATAAAGGAAAGTTTTGAAATAAAACTCTTTACGTTGGACTTTTTTCTTGTTAAACACAAAATTTCACAATGGGCCACATGTGCTATGTCCACCATGGATATCCAAACCCAATTTTTTCTCGCTTTGGAAGAAAACAAATCAAGATTTTAGAAAGCGTAATTTCACAGTAACATAATACCTTACGAAGGCTCAACTAACTATATAAAAACATTATATCCCAAGAGATGAAAATGAGAGTGCTTCTTCCAAATGAAACTGCTATTTATGCCACCTTGTTATACCGAGTACAATATTAACAACAATGTGTAAGTGTTATTCTTGTTCGATATTACGTATTATATTTGTCAATATATGATTCTTTCTGTGCTAAAACAATAGACTTTATACAAAAAGCGCACATATATTGCGCACTATTTTATCGTGTTAGCATTTTACAATGATATGTGGTACATTTAAGCTAAGATAAACTATATTAATAAAAGAATGAATACTATTCGTATTGCTGAGAGGGTTATAACAGTTCTTTATTGAGCTGAATAACCTCGACTTATCGTATATCTATAGCTTTGTTATTACCATGCATTGACAAAAACCATTTCTCTACATTCCTAATGAAACATACAACCAAAAAGAAAAGAACAAAATCATTTTTATAAAATACAAACCAATCAAAGTACTCATTTATTATTAAGTAAGGATGAGCGCGTAAGCAAAAGTTTCTGATAATTTTGATATTTATAGAAATAGAGAAATTATTTATAAATGTATTCGTGACTCTGGTACTAAATTTAAATTAATTCCCATACTAAGTAATAACAAATTGATTTTACCTCCATAAACATTTAATGAAGATATATGTAAGATAATACTTAGCTAACCAAATTACTTAAATAATTAAGAACCAAGGCAGAATATCAGTATTCGGTAATTCAGTAATAAAGCCATTTCAAGAATATTTCTGAGTTCACTTGGCAGCAATTTTATACTTTATACTAATAAATTAAACTGGAAATATTGATTCAGATAAAATATTCTGTAAACGTGTAGGAACTGTTAGTATTAAAGCTCCAATTAAAATAAAAAAATATCCTATAAATTATTGACAAAGTGTATTAGTTAAAAATTATCCAAAAACGCCATTCCAAGCTTCCATATTTATATTAAATCTAATTAATTGTAATAATAAAGAAACTTTTGATACTTTATATTAAAACCTAGTCATTAAAGTAAGAAGGAGCACTAAAGTAACTGAAGTAAAATATTAGTTCTGAATTAAGTGGAAAAGTGCTTGGTTTATTTATTTCTTTAGTTTAGAGCAAACTATTAATTTACGTGAAGTGCATATTCTAACAATACTGGAATACAAATGCCTTAAAACGTTTCAGTAAAAAAAAATGTAAGAAGCAAGTTGAACACACTTTCATGGATTCTATATACTCAAAAGTAAAGAATATATATTCATTATTAATTCACTTTTATAAAAATTATCATGTTGTAAATACAGTTAGAAAATTAGAAATATTTGGGTAAATGGATTATACGATACAGCATCAGATTTGTCTGTTTCAAGTTCCTATTAAATTATTTTTGAAGATTAACAAATTTGGTTTAAGGTAGTATTTTAACAGAAATTGCATGATATTACACTCAGTTACAAACGTTTTGTAAAATAAAAGCACGCACGACAATTTCACAAACCTAATTAAAATGTTTATAGGATGTTCCTTTCAGGAAAAAATAGTCTAGGAAACTATTCGTTTAATTGCAGATTAAACAAATATTTATTTTTTGTGGAAGGTCATAGATTTTAATAATACAATCATTCACGCTTATTAGTTAAAGGATTATTAGTTTTGACCACAGTAGAAGCTTTAAAGTTGTTGTTGTTCCTTCGAGTTCGACATATTTTTTAGAAACGTGTCATTTATTTTTTTCAGCGTTTTGTCATGAAAGAATATATTACAGGAACTAATTGACATTCCTGGTTTGGGCTTGTTTATGAATTACATGGCAAGCTATTGTCAGATTGTTTATCGCGAATAAGCTTCTAATATACAATTTCGAAAATTTTGTTTACGTTTTATATTTTATCCCGTTTATTAATTTCCGTTTCAAAGGTATAAGCAAAGCATTCATAAAAAATGTAAACAATCATTTTTCTAATGAACTATTTTGGATAATAACAAAATGATGCCTTTCCGATGGCTTAGAGAATTTACAGCCCTAAAACTTGGGTTTCGATACCCACGGTTGATAAAAAAAAACGAACCAAAATGATGAAGAACTGACATATTAAGTAATATGTCAACGAATCCCCCTCACAAGATCTATTCAGTTATCACCAAACATTAAAGTAGTTCCTGTTTATTGGGTATTTCTTTGTTTTATTTACCGTACATAATCTTATATTTCCACAGGATAAAAAAATTAGGTAGATGTTTTTGTGATGTGTTTATGTAATACCGTTCATTCCTTTTATACGTTTTTTTAAAACTACATAATAATGGGTTTTTAAAAACATGAATTTTGTGAAATAACTTTAAAAAACAAAATAAGCAGTATGAATTATTTTTCTATTATCATGCAACGTTTTGCACCAGACGAATTAAAATGCGGATAGTTAATATGAATCGTTTTCGTTTTAAAAGATAAACAGATTTCAGATTGGACACGAAATATTTTAGCTATAAATTTGAGCCAGATTTCAGTTTGATAACTCTAAAAACCAAAAAAAACGGTTTATCTTGTGTTACTCAGTGGATATACTAACTGTAATACAGTGAAATGATTGTGCCTGGAAAAACTAAACTTTCATATATAATAGGTTATTCGAACGTCTATATCAGGCGTAACTTTAGCACCGATTCCTGTATGATATGTATACCTCGTAGCTTGGCGAAATTCTTTCCAAAGTTCCGAAATATTTCATGAGAGCTAAGGCGCGCTGCTTGAAAGCCATAACGGTACATCTTCCGAGGTACGCAGGCTGAATATAACGATAGCGATTCTTTTTCATTTCTGACAGTATGTACAGCCCTCGGGAGTCGAGTGGGATAATAGGAGGCTACGAAAATGTGTCTAAATGGACACAAAATTTTCCAACGATACTGAAAACCATTATTCTAATGGCAGGCACACGAAATGGCAGAAAGAATTGTTGGAAAAAGAGGGGAGAAGAAAAAACGATGAGGTATAAATAAAAGATTGTGGTTTTGTAAAGACACGCAACCGTAGATATCTCGAACTTCTTAGCACTCTCAAATTTTTCAAAAATGGAAAAAAGTTCTCATGATATTGCCCAGCTGTCAGGTAATAACTTGGAAAACTTCTTTTTTTAACCACAATTTATCCTTTTATGCTATCCCTAGCTTCTACTCCATCATAAAGCTTCACTTCGAGATATTTTTATTGAATAAAAGACTCGAGTTTAAAAGCTTTAAAATCCTAACTATGTTCTTAAAATGACTCCAGATTTTATGAATTATATAAAACTCTGATTTAATAAGGTATATCAAAGATGAATTAAATATCTTTGTTCATTTTTTCATTTGTTTTATCAAATCTCGCACCAATAGAAAGTACAAAATAATTTGTGATTAGATTAATAACTATTAGAAAAGGAAAGATGCTCTTAAACGGTGTTAATGTATCCATTAAATATTAAGGGTTTCTTTGTATCTATAGTTACTGTTAAAATAAGAAAAGTGTATATTAAAAGATCTAACTTCATTACAATTCAAATAAACGATACAGGTGAAAGAAACGTATGTTCGTTTCTTGTATATCCCTAATTCGCCTTACAGCTTTACCTAAAGCAAATAGTCCTAGTTTTTTATGGTTAAAGAAGAAATAACGTACAACAAATTAGAAACAAGACAAAATAAACATGAAAGTTCATTTTAAGTTCCCTATTCCTCTATTGTTTTTCTAAACAAGATGACGTTTCGGACACTCAGCATCGACGTCATAAAGATAGAAACGTCGTCCCGCTCACGAAATAAGGCGTACCCAGAGTATTACGTCTTTAAACCCTAGAATGTATGCGTAACTCAGATAAATGCACAACGAAAGCTCAGTAAAACCAGCACCATGATAACTTGTTACATTGTCAAATCTAAGTTCATTAGGCTTACAATTTTAACGCTCTCTTATCCTTTTTCTTACTCAGTAAATAGAGCATAAACTAGATAGAATGAAATTCTTACAAATAAAGTACTAATAAACCCTAGCGTGCGTAGTCTAATTTTTTCACAATTACGCTTTCACGTTTAATCGAATTTTATGGCACTCATACACTACTAGCGCAGTGTAGAAATCTGCCAGAGGGGCTTACACAAAAATGTATGAACCTCCGAACTGTTCATGTCTTCTCACTTTAGTTTATTATTAAAACATAATACGATTTAAATGCGTATTGTGTTTTACTCATTATTAATTTTATCGGAATAATTTATCTGTAAAAAATGCATTGCGGAGAACAACTTCAATCTTATCATATATTGGTTCCATATATTTTTGAAACAATCTCTGGTTGACACTTTTGAGGAAAGCCACGCAGAAAGTATTCATCTTTCAATCTTAGTTCACACCATATAATTCCAATTTATTTAGATTATCTTTCAATTCACCTACCTTTAAACTTTTATCTTTGTATGTCAGTATTAGAAAGCTTGTTTGCCTGAATGGATAGTTTAGAGTATGTGAAGCCTTATATGAGTTACGTTATTATACTTAATAATAGTTGGGTCTTGCATTACTTACTATCTCTCTCAATTACATTTATTGCTTTGTTTTTGTTCATTACTGTTATAGCGAGGGATGAAGTATAAGCAATTTATCAATGATAACACTAAACAGTTTTTAATAAACACTAATTTACAACATAAAGATTCTTCACATCTCGCTGATCTTACACTAAAGGTAACTTACATGTTTTTAACATTATATCTCATCTTGTAAGCCTCAATACATGGGGAAAACAAAACAATAATATTCATAAAATTGTATCTTTGATTTTACACTAGCAAATGGGCTTTGAAGAACTTAGTAGTTTCTTAAATTTGTTGTTGTTTTTACTATTGTTTTGTTTTTCGGATTGCAGGAAAATAAAATTATTTAAAGTCAAAACGAAAATATTATGACGAAATACTAACACAATGCATCCTTGTTCTCAAGTGTAGTTGAGTCACCCTGGTGGTACATTGAGAAGTTTACGGACTTACAACGCTACAATCTGGGGTTTGATTCCCATAGCAGATAGCATGCGGGCAGCCTATTCTGTAAACTTTGCACCAGGGCAAAAAAAACAGCTGTACTTCAAGATCTCTTAGTTTAATTTTCGCACACTAAACAAAACTGGCAGACTTGCACCGAAGCACTGTTGCGATCAACAATTTAGCCAGCTTAGGTTCGAAAGTTCGGGAAATAAAAGTTCGATCTCAAATACCTTTTTCTTGTTACATCGCATAAAATTTGAAGTCTGAATGTTAAGAGACTTTGTTTTATACAATAAGTTAAAATGGTATTTCGTTTTCGTAGAGTTAATAAAAATTTAATGCTATTTAATAAAAAAAACCAAATTCGATTTGTCTATAAAAAGGAACAGAATTAATGACATTAAATATTAGTTCGTGTTTATTACATTTCTACTATTTAACTCTATTTTCAAAAACAAGATTCACTTTTCTACTATTTTTAGAGTTTCAGAACGTCGCGAATGTAACTTTTATTATTAGTCACTTTCAAGAGGAAAAAAATTGAATGTGATAAAAAATAAAAAAGTTAATGCAGCTCTAGAAAAAATATAAATCGAACTAACAGGTATAATGGCTGAAATTAAATGTTGTCTCGGTCATGTAGGCTTACATAAAACAAATCATATCTTCTAAGGTGAATTTTTAACTTGTGTTTTTCTATTCATCTTGAAACCTTGTCCCATCCATCTTTCTATTATATTTATTTAGCAACAAGGGACTGAATGATGTGTTTCCTCAATTTGTTTGTTTTAAAGCGAATCTATAGAACAGGCTATCTGCGCTTTGTTCACCGTGGGGAATCGAATGACTGATTTTAGCATTATAAGTACGTGAACTGACCGCTGACCCACTGGAAGACCAGTGTCTTGTCAACTGACAAAAGTGAAAATAAATTCTTAGATATGAACTAACAGGGAAAATACAGACCTATTAGATTTACAACATTTATACATATTCTGCCTGGAAGTACGACTCATCTAGAAAGTTTTTATATTCGTTCAGAAAGAGATATAACTTGAATGGGGTGAAATTCGTTGTCTTTTAACATAGTTCCTACTTGACTGCTTCTATTTTTTTCATAATTATAGCATTTTAAAATAAGTTACTGATGTTAAAAATTTTTATTTGTAAAAGTATTACGTCTAACCGATAAACTTTAATTGTACCTGATAAACTAAACGATTTGAAATGTGGGTGCATAAAAAAGCAACTGCTGTTTTAAATAAAATTACGTTTAAATAATATAATAAAATACCTGAGCGCGGCTTTAATAGTAGCTGTTGTTGTTTTTTTGAATTAAAAACAAAACTACACAATGGGCTATCTGTGCTCTGCCCACCACGGGTATCGAAACCCGGTTTTTAGCGTTGTAAGTCCACAGACATACCGCTGAGGCACTGGGGGGTTTTAATATTAGCAATTGTGGATATTTCATAAAAATCCTTCAAATGAGAAAAAATATTATAGAGTGTCAAAAAGAGTACAAAGTTACAGTTGGTAACTGTACTTGTTTACTTCGGTTTTAGTATCATTTCCTGACTTAAGTCACAAAGGAAGTATTAATGAAACAAGCTTCCGACAACAATTGTGAGCACCATCATTAATAGAAAAATGTTTTACAAACAACTCTCAAGTCTAAAAATGAATAGCCGTCTATACTAGGTCGCTTCCAACAACAGTAAGCATCTACCGCTTTCTGTCTGGTTCTTCGGTCTATGGATAAAGGGCCATCTACACTGGATCACCTTCTACCACAGTAAATATCAAACACTCCCCCTCATGTTTCTGAGTCTATGAATGGAGGGCTATCTTTACTGGATCAACTCTGATCACAGTAAATATCAACCACTCCCTGTCTGGTTCTCAGGTCTAGGGATAGAGGGCCGTCTTTACTAAGTCATGTCAAACCACAGTAAACATCAACCATTCCGTATTCTCATTGATAAGTAATAGTAACGAGTAACAGAAGTGATGTTGCGACAAAGTACAGAAGCTTGTGTTATAACTAACTATGTTATCTACTACCTTTCATGACACACACCTCTGAAGAAACCAATCAATGAAGATATCATCTTGATTGGCAAAATATCAGCCAGTCTCAATTAATTAAAACTGAACCTTTACTACCGAATTTAAAATGCGAAGAATAAAACACTTTAAGGTAGACTATAAAATCACACCACCTCCCCAGTGGCACAGAGGTATGTCTAACATTGCTAGAAAACAAGTTTCGATACCCATAGTGGGCAGAACACAGATAGCCCATTGTGCAGCGTCGTGCTTAATTACAAAAACAAACAAAATAAAATCAAGGAAACTTTAATTTTAGACTATAATGAGAAAAATGTAGTAAAGTATTTGTAAAAAAAAAATGCTGTCAAAAATGCATAGAATATGAGGATGCCTGGAAAGGAGAGGCTAGATTAACAGCGATTGTAAGATGGCCTTCAACACCCAGAAATAAAAGAGGAAAAGAAAAGCTAGGTCGAATTATGTGAAATTAACAAAGTCTTTATGATTTTACAGCATCACAAATAAGAAAATGTCATTACAAATACCAGAATAAATATCACAGATATCTGGGAAGAAAGCAGACGCGAAAAAAGTAGTATTGGAGTAATTGAAAGACAAGAACACCTCGGATTAAATTAGATTTATAATTACTGTAGAACCGATAGGATAAAGTGTTAATGAGAATATGATAATAGAAACCCTAAGTATGAAAGACAAAATCGTGGTTTCTCAAGAGAAAATTAAAATAGTAAAAAGAAAATACTAAAAACATTAATATGGAGGCAATGTATTACATAAATAAATGCTCTACAGCATAGAAAATAGACTTCAGATATTGCAAAATAAAAATAAAAAACATACATGAATAGAAAATAATTAGTGGATGATAAGATAAACTTAATAAAAAATAGGTTTGACATTTAAGTCCGATATTAATAGCGCTGTAAAAAATATTAAATATTGAAGAAATATGAAGTTAGACTTAGATAATTATTTTCAATAGATACAGAGCGGAAGAATTTTTGATGTAATTAATATTCACCTTTAACTCTCCAAAATGCGCATGTGTCGTGAAGAGGCATTGTACAAATTCGATTTTAAAATTAAGACTTTGAAATACAGCATCTAAAAGAATAGAAAGAAAATATTTTGGAAAACTTAATAGTGTTTTTTTTGCAATTAGAAAAATATTTTATACTTCTTTAAATTTTGAACATAAAAAACTAAGGTTAAAAAGGGAGAAGTGGTCATAAAATTAAGTGTGTGTGTTTTCTTATAGTAAAGCCATATAGGGATAAGGGATAAGTCTACCGAAGGAAATCGAACTGCTGATTTTAGCGTTGTAAATCCGTAAACTTACCGCTGTACCAGAGGATGACTGAAAACTAACTTTAAAATATTATAGTAAATAAAACGTACTTACAGTTTTTACAAAATTAAAATTGAAGCTTTTTGTGTAATTTTGAATTTAACTTTCAACTTATTTAAATGGTTGACTTCAAATGTCCTTAAAACTAAGAATAATATATTTTTTTTAAGTTACTCACGCATAGGTTTCTATTTTGGTTTGTTTAAAATCTTGCGCAAAACTACAGGAGAGTTATCTGCACCAGCCGTCTCTAATTTAGAGTGATAGACGAGAGGGAAGGCAGCTAGTCGTCGTCGCCCACCCACCGCCAACTCTGAGGTTACTCTTTTACCAACAAAGAGTGGGATTGTCAGGCATGTTTATAACGCTCCCATGGTTAAAGTTAAGTATTTTTGTGGAACGGAGATTCGAACCCGAAGATTACAAGTCGAGTGCCATCTGACCATCACAGGCCCCAGATTTCTTATTTTAGAGTGGTCAAACTAAAGCATTAAATGCTGAAATAACATTCTGGATGTGTTTTTGAATCCGTTTATTTCGTAAGTGAGACGTAAATAGTAAGGAAAATCTTTTAGCTGAATGTTTTCATGTATAGAAATTGGAGATTAAGAATTTCAGATCATCTTAGTATAGACTTCTAAACATATTTATCCAGGTATTCAATTGACTGGTGTAATAATTTACAAAACAAACGATAAGGATTTCAGAAAAAGAAATAAAAGTATAGGTTTTCTGGTTATGACGCAACACAAAAAATTAATAACACAAATTATTTTATTCAACAAGGAATGTTCAGTCAACAAGAAAATTTTCACCTTCTATGGATAGTTTATCAACAGCATTTTATTTTTCAATGTATGCTTATTGCGCCAATATTACAAATTACCAGGAAGGATTGCTGAATGTATATTAAATGGACTTTTAACAAGAACTCTAGATATGATAACAATATAATCAATAAATTAAATTAATTCTAAGAGACTATTTATCATTTCATAACTGTATCAAAACAAACTTTGAAAACGGCTGAAATAATTTTTTTTTCACTCTGGATATGTAAACATAGAGTTATATGGGAATGATATTTTATTTAAATATTGAAAGAAATGCATAATGAATGTAACCAATTTTGCCCATAGATATAAATTATAAGACTGAACCTGTATGTTTGAATATGAAGGTAGTTTTTTATCGAACACAAGTACACTAATATGAAAATAATGGAGAAAAAAGGAAATGTAAGAAGTTTGTTTTAATTTATTTGTTATCCGTTTTTTAATTCTTTTTGCTCACTGCTAAATATAAAGCTACACAATAGACTATCTCTGCTCTGCCTGTTGTGGGTATCGAAACCCGATTTTTAGAATTATAAACTCATAGATATATCACTAAGTCAACGGGGAGTGCTTATTTAAGTTTCTTTTTGTTTTGTTTGGAATTAAGTACAAAGCTACACAATTGACTATCTGTGCTCTATTCATCATGGGTATCGGTGGGTTAAGGCGTTCGACTCGTAATCTGAGGGTTTTGGGTTCGAATCCCCGTCGCACCAAACATGCTTGCCCTTTCAGCCGTGACGGTTAATCCACTATTCGTTCGTAAAAAGAGTAGCCCAAGAGTTGGCGGTGGATGGTGATGACTAGCTGCCTTTCCTCTAGTCTTACACTACTAAATTAGGGACGGCTAGCGCAGATAGCCCTCGAGTATCTTTGCGCGAAATTCAAAACCAAACAAACAAACAACTCATGGGTATCGAAAACCGGTTTTTAACACTGTACGAGTGTGACTCTACAGACATACTGCAATGCCACTGGGGGGCGCTTATTTACGAGGAACGTATGCAACTCTTTAATAATTTATTGAAGCTGCAAGAACCGTATTTAGTATGTTTATAATATTGTAGGTTATTTTCCACTGTGTAATAAAATTTCTATTTAATTTTATATTTGTAATCAGAATTGAATTCCTTTTATTTCACTCATTGATGCATGGTTGAAGAATCGTTTTAAAATCACCAAAGAAAAATAAAAACGTATATTATGATTTTTCTCACAATGTTTTTCCTTCAAATAAACATTTTCGTCATCTATATCCTACAACACAATTCCATTCCGAGTATATATATATAATTTATTTCTCGATCATCGCGAAAATTCTCGAGAGTTATCCGTCGCTAATTTTGAGCTAAATATAGTGATGGCAGCTAACCAACAATACACACCACCAGCTCTTCCACTATTCTTGTCTGACCAAATAATTGCGAACTTTAACCATCACCCTTACGACTCACCCACCCCTCCAAAATACCTAGCGCAATTTATTTTTCATTTTCTCCACACAGATTCACAGCCTGATTCGTTAACACCCAGGCCACGCATGCCTTGTACATCTATAAATATAGGGAAATTGACAACAATAAAAAACAGCATATCCCCAATACTATGTAACAGCAATGAAACAATTATTGTGTACAAACATATCTCGCAAACATTGTTTGAAAATACTTCAATTTCGAGATAAATTCCACAAGGTATATGTACACAAGTGATCTTATAGATATAGATATATACACACACACACACACACATATTATACCTTACTTACACTTTATTCATATGCCTTATATATGTTGTCATAATTGGCTTAGCTGTCGAAGTTTCAACACTTTTGCGTGTTGAATCATCAGGTTTCATCAGATGCACGCAAATGTGTCATCAAGTTGCCTGCTTAACCAACTCAAAAAACGTGCTTACGTTCCGCTGAATCAGCTTTCAACACATGCATCAGGTGAACAGTATACATATATTTACTTGTACCCCCATCTACATTAAAAGCTCAGTGAGTACTATATACAAACATGAACTACAACATATGTATAGAATTGATTATGTCTATATTTTTAAAAGTTCATGTTTGTAAAATTATACATAAAAGTTGATCTCATGAAGCTAAATTATCAAATTATCTGGTATCAGAGCACCACGATTTTCTGTTATTATTTTATTGAAAATAAGGAAAATATGCTTGTATCTAAATTCAGCAATTAGTCTTCTGGTTAATTAAGAAAACCTTTGTGTCTTTATCTTGTCCCGCTGTTCTTCATCGGCATAAACATTTATTCAACAAATAGTACCTAAAAGGCATCTTCATTCAATATAACATATAAGGAAATACATGTATATGTATATCATTTTCGTAAAGAAAAAAAACCGATAAACTTTAATGTTTTATAAGTGAAATCAGTGTTTGTTGTAGTTCATTATACCAATATTTGGCTGGCCTAGAGTTTGCTTTCAATAGTGGATAGAACTGAAAGGTTATATATACAAAATCACAATAATCTACTTCTCAGTTTCTTAAAACAATGTAAAACTTTTTCGTTTTAGCTCACTGTTTTACATTACAGATTTTATTCGAGTCCGCCTGAACAACAAATATAAAAAGATAATCCAAAGAAACTAATACAGCTAGGAATAATAAAAAATATAGTTATTTAGAAAATTTAATTACGTTAATGAAACATTTTAGATGTTCACCAATGGCACAGCGGTAAGTCTGCGGATTTATGATGCTAGAAACCAGGTTTCGTACCCTGTGGTGGAAAATAGCACAGATAATCCGATGGGTGCAGTATAGTGCTTAATTATTAACATTTATGATGTTTGTACCACCTTTCTTTATAAAATTTACAATCAATTATTTTATTATTTGAAATTCTGATTAGACACTTCATTGTGGCATCCACGTGTTTATATACACTTGTTTATTTGCAAATACAACATAAATTAGTCATATTACCAGAACGTCAGGTGATAAATCTATAAAACTGTAAATTCCGAAAGGTAGTCGTATTATGAATATCTGAAAATACAATGGATAAGAAGAAGGACTGAGGGTCGCAGGTTCAAATTCCAGTCACACCAAAAATGCTCGCTCTTTCAGCCGTGGGGGCGTTATATTGTAACTGTCAATTCCATTATTCATTGGTAAAAGTGTAGCCCAAGAGTTGGCAGTGGGAGATGATGACTAACTGCCTTTCCCCTAGTCTTACATTGCTAAATTAGAGACGGCTAGTGCAAATAGCCCTCGTATAGATTTGCGCGAAATTCCAAAGAAAAACAACAAAAAACAGGAGCATTTTCGTCTATTCAAAAGGTCAATTTCCACCTAGCAAGGCCTTCGTTATCAACATCGTTTTCTTTTTACTGTTTTTCGGAGTCTATAAACGGAAACACAGCCCAAACGATATATAATTGTCACTATGGAAATTAAAGTGTGTCCGCCAACCTCTGGTTAGTGGGCCTTGAAAAACGATTGGACAAAATTATCAAGTGAAACAAAGGTCGAAGCATCTTCTAATTGACCAATTACTTTAACAATATTTGGCCCGGCATGACTAAGCGAGTTAAGGCGTTCGACTCGTAATTCGCGGGTTTGAATTCCGGTCGCACCAAACATGCTCGCCCTTCCAGCCGTGGGGACGTTATAATGTTACGGTCAATCCCACTATTCGTTGGTAAAAGAGTAGCCCAAGAGTTGGCGGTGGGTGGTGATGACTAGTTGTCTTCCCTCTAGTCTTACACTGCTAAATTAGGGACATCTAGCGCAGATAGCCCTCGAACAGCTTTGCGCGAAATTCAAAATAACCAACCAACTTTAACAATAAACATAATTTGATTACCTCTGACTTTACATACAACGAACATAACGAAATGTGACAGATTACAAAAACAAAACAAAAACATCGATTATAGATGCACACAGAAAAATATTGCTTTTACTAAGTCATTTGATCCGGCCTGTTTCGCTCTCACAGTTCAGCTGCTGGAGATGGCATAATGCTGTAGAAGTAACATACTGATGGCAAGGGTTGTGGGTCCTTTAATTTTTTTGAAGTGCGAATAACACCAGGAGTGTGCTTGAAAATTGCTTCCAGTCATGTTCACCAAGCAAATCAGTTCTTCCGTTTTGGCAGACAAGAAACTTGCCAAAGTAATACCACAGCAATCCTTTATGCTCGTATTGTTTTAAATCGTTTCGAAGTGCTTTTAATCATCTTCTCAGGTCAACATACTCACTGGAGCTCAATAGAATTGAAATCACTGGGATAACTACCATTGCCGCCTTAGACCACTGTAGGCAACTGAGAATAAAATGAGACCTTACTTCTCGACAAATGCGTTCCAATCGAATGAAACCCTTTCCAGCATTTTATAGCCGTAAAGAATCAAGGTTATTATTGTGCCGAAAAGTGGTTCAACAGACTATTATGGAGGAAAGATTGTGATACTTGGCTGTGCAATCAGTGTGTGTGTTTATCCTTGATATTGATTTTGTTAATCGAATTTTAACATTGACCTGAGCTAGACCGATACACTAATAATGATTTCTGTAAGAATTTATTTCTTAGAGGTAACCTAAATATTAAAGTTCCAGACAAATATTATGTTATTTTTCCCTTTAGATTTCGTTTTTAATGTGAGTCTTTATTAGTACAATCACGGAGTCAATACAAATACCAGACCTGGACATGTTGTGGCTGAATTTTTGGGATATAAAATTAATAACTGTAGTTTATCACAGCATAACTATAGAAAGCAATTGTTAGAGCTATTCAAATTCATGTTTCAGTTACATTAACTCATTCGATAATTTTTGCAATGTTAAAACGTGAAGGGAAACTTTCATCTATATACATATATTAGACATGTATTTTTAAGAACTGTTACTTTTAAACTACCTTTTTGGATTACTCGCATATTTTGGCCATTATCTTTAATCAACGTGTTTGAACTACTAACATACTTTGGCCGTTGTTTTTATAGTGGACTCAGATATTTTTAGTCCATGAATGTTGGAATTAAGTTTCACTGAGTTTTTGAGGTTTATTGTTTCCAGAAGTATAGTTACAATTTTACCATATTTAAGGAATTATGTTTATGAATATATGTATGTTTTCTAAATCATTCTAAGAATTTTCGTAGACGTGCAAAGTCCATAAAATTAACTGGGATGAGCTTTTGATATCTACATTAAGAATTACATTTAAAATTAAGGACAAATATTTGGACATAACCCACCAGTGAGTAATAATAGACATCCTAATAACCCATCTTGTTCTTGTTCACTAAGTTTTTTGAAAACTTAGAGCCTTATTGCTAACTTTAGACAGAGCTGATGACGAAGCGAAGTTAAACGACATTTTGAAAGTTTTGTGACCTCCAAAACAAAGACAGCTTTGAACCAATATAAGTCTGTTTACCTTTTCCTATAATTTTAATCTTTATTATTATGTGTATGTTATATTTATTTATTTTATTTCAACAACTCATTAAAAAGAAGTTATTCTAAAATTTTGATTGCCTTAGTATTCTCACCGGAAATAAATGTGTAGATACTACTGAAAATTCATTTTATTATCATGTAAAGCAGTCTAAAATCATACATAAATATGAAAATAAAACTATCAAATGAAATCTTACGAAAATCTCATCACAAAATGTAACTCGATAGTCTCCTAAACTAGTTTTGTTACTGGTGGTTAGATATCCTTCAACCTAATTTCCTTTTTTTAAAAAACTACACAGTTATTTGCCTTGTGTTTTATGTTTCTAATAGCGTTTGTTAGGTTTTGATGTTATTTTTACGTTACATTTTTGTGAAAAGTCACGTGAAGTAAGCTACTTTCAAAGACCTAAACGTTTTCCTTTTGTGAAAGGCTTTTAAGGAATATCTAAATAGTTGATTGCGGACCTAGGATCTTCAATAGCAGAGTTTTTTTAATAACTGTTAATATAAAATAAATTTACTTAAGTAAAAAACGATGTTTAGCTGCTGATAAGCACGACAGGTACAAAAACAAAGTGTGTGTAGTGCACAATCTCGAACTAAGCCATCCACATATATCTCTGTATCTAAATAAGGAATCCCTTTCTGATAAGCTGTTTTATATTTTGAACACTGGGTTTTCATAAGGATTTTAACAGTGAGGGCTCGCTTTAATGTTTAAAACCGTCATCAGAAAATCTAGGAAAAAATCTTTTTTCCCTCTTTAATTATGTTGCCAGCTTCTTCATCCTTCCATATTACAGATTTTTTTCTTTAACGTTTCTAAGTACAGAAATGTCTTCTCCCTTAATGACTGCTACCTTGGCTGATAAAGCAACTAAATGATCTCTCTAAAGACCTGCGGACGAGAGCTTTCATTGCATTCTTGTTTTACTCATCATATACAGCTGGAGAAGATACCAGAGGTAAAAAAAAAGAACATTTTGTACAAAACACATGTTACCTCAAAGATAAGAGAGTACATCATTTAATCTCAGCTAATGGTGCATTAACTATTAAAGATTCAAAGACCAGGTAATATACGTATACTGATCTCTTTCCTTCTTTTCTCTGTCTCTCTCTGTTTAAGAGAAAGAAGGATAAATATAGATCTAATGAATGTTGATCGATTCATTTCTAAAAGCTTTCGGTGTAAATTTTTTTGCCTCATTGCATCATAATTACGTTTGAAAAGTTTTAAATATCTTCTCATTAAGTATTTCTCTAAACTTCATATACATATCATTTGTGCATTTAAATGTACACCTTAGATAATATATTTTCTATAAGTTGCTTCAATTGGTATGAAAAGAGTGCTTAAAATGGTTTTGTTGTAAAACTGAGAATAACATGAATGTTTTGTGACTTTTTCTTTACTGTTTTTTTATTCTATTTTATTCTAAAATTTTGTTCATCATATCGCGTTTTTCTCACCATTGTTCTTTGCAGATGTATAATAGGCTAGTCATGAGATGTATCAGGTAATGAAATATGCGAAGATGTTGTAACATCACAAGAAGTGTCCGAGAAGAAGGACCCAGTCAACTTTCAAATAGACGTTCAGCAAGGATCTAGTCAGCTTTCAAATAGACGTTCAGCAAAGATCTAGTCAGCTTTCAAATAGACGTTCAGCAGATTCAGAAGGTACAACAACCTCATATGATTAGTTGTTTGTTCGTTTATGATGAGCATAAAACTACACGAAATAATTATTTGTGCTGTGCCCAAAACTATCAAAACTCGGTTTTTAGCGGTAAACGCACTCAGACTGACTGCTGAAATTGTGAAAGGTTTTAATCCGAAATAAAACATTTGTATTTGACGTGGTTTGAAGACATATAAAGACATTAGAACGGAGAAATAAACGAGGAGACAATGAAAAAATATTGCGAGTAAGAATTAAAACCAGTTTTAAACCTTTTTTTGTGTGTTGTTGATATAGTAATAAGATTTTTAAATTTGGTGTAGATCCGTTCCTGAAATAAATAAGTAAAACGCTGATAAAGGTAAAGAGAAAAGCTCGAAATCATTCTCAAGGCTATGTGGTATGGCAGTATACCGACCTTACAGCCTATATCATCTCTTCATTTCAAGTATGAACAAACTTTAATTTAACTTGTTGGTCTGAAGAAAAACGACAGTTTCTGAGTACCTCTGTCGATAAACCTACACAAAGAAACAGAAACGGGTTAAGTGACATTATTTTTTGCGATAATGCGCAACCAAGTTCAGTAGTAATTAAAAATTTCCAAGCCAGTCCACGTCGTTTATAAGTTCAAAACGTTCCAAAGGCTTGTGCACATTCCAAAATTTAATAAATCTTAAACGAAGCAAAATAAAGCATGTGAAATGTGTTCATAAACGTACTCTCAGGTTTTTCTACCACTTAGATACATATATGAACTATGTCGACCTCAGAACATTTCTGCAAGCGTCTTCGCAATTTATAAAATATATTGACATGTACGCGTTTTAGAATTGCACCATAATTTCCTCTATACATTCCTAGGAATTGCCATGTGTAATACGGCCGTACACTTGATATGTCATCAAGACCAATATCCGAGTGAGTTAAATCTGGGAAGCGCGGCGCTCAAGGTAGCGTCCCCTTACGGGCAATCCTACATTTCAGTAGGACATTGTCCAGTTTCTCACGAACATAAATGCAAAGTCGGGCGAACACCTGTCTTGAGGGAAGAAATACGCGCATCATTAGCTTCCAAGTGGGAAATAAAATATTATACAGCTTACCCAGGTGAATGAATTTAATGTCTCGGTAACTGGAGCGATAGTGTGAACTTTTACTTACGATTTTATTTGTTTTATATGTTAATGCCGTCTCTAAATTACGTTATTCGATAAAGTCCACAATTGACAAGCACTAAATATGAAACAATAATCGGACCCCAAAAAATCTTCACGATACATTTGGTGAAGGTTCGTCAATGTATCTCAAAATACTTTGTTACTAATGCATTTTGAAGTTCACTTTTTTTATTTATTTAATCGTAATATTTCAAATAAACCACAAATATTTGGTATTTCGAGTTTAAAGCATGTATTTGAACCAAAGATAACTTTGGGCGCAAAAGAGCAGTTTTGAAAGAAATTATATAAACGCAAATGTTTATTTATGAAATAGTAATTATGTATGATATTCCTCGTTACTTCTTAACGCGAAATTACTTTCTTTTAAAAGTAACTTAGTGTCCATCGTTAAACATCATTAATCCAAATTATTCTCTTTTAGCAAACCTTCCAGTGGCTCAGCTGTAGATTTGTGAACTTAAAACGCTAGAAACCGGGTTTCTATACCAGCGGTGGGCAGAGCACCAATAACCCATTGTGTAGCTTAGTGCAAACCAAATCCTTTATCAAAAAGTTAATAAACTGTTTGTTTTTACTGGTTTATATAATTGCAACTGCTTAAAGTATTTGTAGCATATATTTTAATAAAACATTAATTCAGTATTTATTGATTTTCAACGAAAGATAAATGAGTATATACACGAACATCTATTATATTTTATGAAACTGTCATAATTATCAAAAACATTTTAATATGGTTATCAATTTCATCTGATACGATTTTACAAAAGAATCTCATTACATCAACACCATAAAATAATAGGAAGACATCAAAGGACATGCCCGATAAAAATTGACAAGTCCTAAATCCCTTCAACTTAAAAACAGATATTCAACAAATGGTAATAATGTTATAAATATTACTAACATGGAAAATATAAAGATCAGCCCTACGTGAGAAATAAAATATGTTTAGGAATTATTTCAAATCCAAAATATTAAGATAATAAAGTATTTTTTTGCGAACATATATTTTTAATGTAAAATCTAAAACATGCTTAAATCATTTATAACTCAGAAAGATGAATAAGAATTCCATACTATCTTCTAATATTTATTTGTCCCTTTAATTTTTATCTGCTTTTCTTTCTGGCTCCTAAGATAACTGGTAATTCGAAACATCCATTTATTTCCCACTTAGGTTTTTAAAAGATAACAAACAAAACCCACAAGTCTGTATTTCCTGAAAATTATAACAGCTATATATTATGTTAACACTAAAGTATTATAAATATGTCGTTATAACAAAATATGCTTATATGTTAATTTTTTGCTCTTAAAAAAATTTACCCATTAGTCACATTTTATGAAAGAGTAAGCCCTGAAAATTTCAACCTCTAAACACAGTAAATAAAGGTAATTGTCTGTAATTTACACCCACAGAAAGTTAGCCACACTTTGTAACCAGAAAGGAGCGGTTTTAATGGCAGTGTGATTCCGGTTGTTGTTAAAACGTTTGACACTTGACTGTTGTCTGCAATTCAACCTTGCTGCAATTCAGAAAGTTCATAGTCAGGAAGAAATGAGAATAACGTTCAATTTCTGGAAAAGTCAGCGGCATGTAGCATTGAGCGTTTTCTATTCCGAGCCATTGCTCCAATTTATTTGATATTCAGCCCAATAAATCTAGTATATATGTGTACTTAGTATCACGGAAGTCGAGCGAAAACAAATAGGCATTGTTCTTCGTTCAAAAGTTCTGTACCTAAAGAGAACAAAACAACTGGTAAAATAAACAAACCGAAAGGTTTTCCGAGTAATTGATTTAAAAAAAAAACAGTCTAGAAACTGTTTACTTATTTTAAAGAATTTGCTTTATCTTAATTTGATTTTAACACAGATATTAATAAGTTTCTTTGTTGAGTTGAATCAGATTTATTCATAAATTGTTCTTTAAAATCAGTTGATTTTTTACCTAGGCCACAGCTACTAAAAAAAATTATTTGTATACCTATTTTCTCTCCGTTGTCCTTTATTAAAAAATTAACGTGCTCGTAATCCCAATCAAAGAAAATTTGGGTTAGTTGCTTGTTTGGTTGGTTTATCGTTAATTAAGCGCAGATATTCACGATGGATTATTGGTGCTGTCCCCATCACAGGTATCGAAACTTGGATTTTAGTGTTATAAGTCTTAGACGTAAAATTGAGATAGTGGAGCTGGTGGAAGTTTGGGATAAAGTATTCTAGCATAAAATATGAAGATGTCAAATCCATTCAAAACAGTCAGTTATTTAGTATTCAACATTTTGTTGTTTTGACGAGTTCACTGCTTTTCACTTACAGAAGCGGATGCTGTCTTCACGTATTGTTCCAGGTTTTAATTGTCGATAATCTAATGTTTTTTTACGACTGGATTAAGCTAATTAGAAAATTTTTTAAAACGTAATAACCAGTTATTAAATTATTAATCGCCCAAGGTATTTTAATAACGTTATCTAATAAACAAAAAAAATCTCAAACATAACAGTTTTCTAACGGTATAAAGTGAATGTATTCAATGCTTTTAAGCTACAGAAACATAAAATAAACTGCCTTCAAATATCTAGTTCTGTATAATTTTGATTTTTATGACACGAAAACTGTGTGACAGAGAATTGGTACACAAATGGTTGCATCACTTAAAAAGTTGTTAATAGCTTTGTATTCCATTGTCTCGAGGAATTAATATTCTTGTCATAAAAAAGCTTATGTATAACGGCTTTAACATGTGACTTTTCGAAAATTTATAACAAAGTGTTTTAATCTTCAGCTGGAAGTTGTTGCGCATATTATGGTCTCGTTATGAAAGCTTGACTTCGGATTATGCTTTATGGCATACAACTGTAAACACTGTTATCTGATCAAACTATATGTAAGACATAACATATTGCTTCTGTACAATGTACTAACATATAGACATTTCCAGAGTTGAGCAATATATATATTTTATTTCTTGTTTAAAAAATCGTTCTTTAATAGTTTGCATTTGTTCCATTTTTTATAATTTAACTGTTTAAACAAATGACCTCTGATGAAATTATCCCGTGATATCTAGAAACAGTTAATTTTTGTGTACTAAATATTCAAATAGAGTTTCAAGAGATAAACTTATCACAGCGAAATGTATTGTTATTAACCTAAACCATCAAGTTTCAAATAGTTAGTAATTTGCAAAATAAAAATACAGCTATTTGTGTGTGTCAGTTTTCATCTGTAAGATCTTATAATTCTGATCAGGTGTTATTTCATACATATGAAATGAAAACGTCTTGAAATCGAACAGTAGATCCTTGACGTTTCTATTCAAGTGTTTTAAATTCATTACCTTTCCTGCCTGAGAAACGTTCTAATAAAATAGTTAACATTTTAAAAGCCACTCTGATTTGATATTCTTTATTTAAACCACAGAAAAAAATTACATATTCCTTTCATGAATACTACAAACAAGCATGCAACTTGTAAAAACATATAAAAGTAATATCTTTTCTATATCAGCTGAACAGTTTGATTATTGTGTTGGGGTTTCAGGTTGGCTAGGAAAAAGATTTATTTCAGAAAAATCTCTTATGAGTAGGACAATATTTCATTTTATAAATATATCACCCTTTCTGAATGAAGCCTAAGAGAAAATAGATCTCTTGAAACCACAACTTATATCTTACAGCTTAAAGGTCATATCGTTCAGTCTCAGCAGCAAACAAAGAAAAATAGCCTTTTCCATTTATAACAAAAGTTCAGTCACCAACACATTAATTGCACTGTTGTTTTCAAAATAACCGAACGTCTTGTCCACAGGCATTTTTACAGAAGTTTGACTTCATCATTAACATCCTCATTTGTCCACAAAAGACAAAAGAGGTTATCATTATCTCTACTTCACTCATAAGAAATTATTCAAAAACTAAAACCATTTTAAATCCAACGTCCTGAATAGGTTTTACTTTTATGTTTCAAATATTCATATTAAACCTTTCAAGGTATTGAGAAAGACGGAAATAAAATGTGCAAAACATGGATTAATTTACAAGTAAAGGAAACGTTTAAAAAAAAGAAGTAAATATAGGATGACTAATACAAATCGTTCAAAAACAAACAAGATGGAATGGATAACAATTACATCATCCCTACATAATAGTACAAGCACACAGTGAAGTAGAATGTTAACAGACAAAAACAGCTTAACTTACACTCAACTGTTATTGGTGTGTGTAAATTCTTTTGAAAAAAAATATTTTTTACATATTTTATTGTTTTTAAAGCAGTGTTTCAACAAAAATAGAAAAGTTGTATTGATAATCAAGTTCTAAATACAATGAGATCCCAACTGTTATCTATTATTGGCTGGCAATTAACTTCTGTTCCACTCTGTATCTATATTTTTGAAGGAACACCAGATGTATGTGAAAAAAATCTTACTTCAGAGAGTACTGATAACATCGTTTATACTAGAATTTATTTATTTTTACTACTAGTAATTATTAATATTACTTATAAAAATGGATAATCTGTTTGAAACTATGTCACCTCAGTGAGTTTGGTGACACAATTGTTTTGGTTTTTGAGTTATCATGTAATACAAAAAAAGTAGAAGAAATAAGAACAAGAAATTCAAACTTTTTCCTATGATATCAACAGACATTTACAGAGCTTGTAACTTAAATGTTACATAAACGTTGTTATAAAAGAAGAATTGTAAGTACTGTAAGTTCTGATGACCTATTAAGGAGATATTTAAAATACTATTTAGATGACTGATTTGAGCAATCTCTACATTGGCAGCAAACACCCTGTTTGATAAAGAAAATTATTTGTTTTATAATATTGTTTAAGAACACTAAATTTTTTTTCTGTAATTAAAAGTAAATTTTGTAAGATGAAATGAAAAATTGAGTATGGAAACCAAAAAAAAAACGTAATTATTTCCAATACAACACAATGTAGTGTTTATGAAATATTAATCAACTTGTCCATGTAGTCTATTTTGACCTTACTAATATTTTAAACACCCTGATGATAATTTGGAAGAGTGCGAATGGATTAGTATTTGCCTTGAAACTAAAACTGGGTAAAAGTTCGAACCTGATCAAAACGTTTTTTTTTGGTTCCATTATTTTTCAAGACGTAAAAGATTTGAATACGAATGAAGTATACTGCAAAATAATTTGGAAAAACATTGTAAAGACAAGTCGCAATCTTAATTTCTCATGTGATGAATAATTAAAAACCAGCATTTTCTAATGAAAGATATAAATTCTTAAGTGTCTTTTATGGAAACGTCGCACGTTAATTCAACAAAAATTTCCCCGAGTTTATTTTCTGTGTATTATTAATTTTATAAAGCACCGTGCATTAAAATTTAAGTCTGTTTACCAAAATATGTTTATCATATCAACGAGTACATAAAAACCATAGTTCTCACTGCTCTACACGGGTAGGCATAAAGAACGAGCCGGCATACCTCAATGGTTCGGTTGGTAGGACATGAATCAAATGGTTTACGGTTCGCAACTCATTCCTGGTAAATTGCACTCCGCATTTAAATACGTATGAAGTATAATTACATTTGCTTTCCAAGAATAAAATGTAAGATATAGGAAAATTTGCCTAAGACTGTGAAGTTTATCTCTAGTACTTTTCTTTTTTGTCGTAATGTTATTCTTTAAACTTTCTTATCTATTAGGTTGAGGAATAATTCGTGAGCGTTTTTAAATAATTTCATTCAAGCATTACATACAAGACTATACAATACTTCAATTCATGAACACATTATACTCAAAACGTTTATTATGATACTTTATTTCATGTAATACCTAGGTATATAGTATGCATTGTTTTAAACGAAATTGCAAGATATTAAATGCGAAAAGCAGATGGTGTCGAAAATGCTCGATTTTGTCCACTTGACATTCCATTTAATGAGCTAAAAATGAAAGCAAAAATTAAAGACATATGAAAATCAAACACACCATCTATTAGAGCAAAAAATTATCTACCAAATGACATGAAATATTTCGCGAAAGCGTTTCATTTATGAATATATTTTTGTAACTTGAAAAAACGCTCACGAATTATTCCTCAACCCAATATAAAGCCCTATAAACTTCCATACAAATGAAAATCCCTCATTCTTTATATGTGTTGTTTAAAGACGTTTGGAAACGTTGAAAAAGAGTAGAAAAAGTTATAATTTCCCCTTTGAATATCACATTATTTGAACTTAGTTCCAACGGATTCTATCATCTGTTTAGTGTTCCGTACAAATAACTACCTTAAAGAAAACTCCACTTCTGTTCCATACAAGAAGCACAACAAAAATACACACGTGTGACAAAGAATACATTAGGTTATCCTAATTAATCATGGAATTATATGCTTTCATTGGCTAAATAAAGTAAAACGTATGATTAATATATTTAAACGTTATTATATTGCAAACACTCCAACTCACCAACATTGTGTAAACATACTCAAATTTTATCCACAAGGTTGCTTTAATTTACCCAACTTAAATATTTGAATTTCTTATTAAAATCGCGTATACATATATATATATATATATATTTACTTGTGAAAAACTTGAAAAGAAAATTGAGCCTTGTAAAACTATATGGTAGGTTTCTGTTTATTGTTCTGTTTTTAGATTTGTTTGTTTTTGTAATTTCGCGTGTGTGTGTTTTTCTTATAGCAAAGCCACAAAGGGCTATCTGCTCAGCCCGCCGAGCAGATAAAATCGAACCCCTGATTTTAGCGTTGTAAATCCGGAGATATACCGCTATACTAGCGGGGGGCTGTAATTTCGCGAAATTCTATACACAGGCTATCTGCGCTAGCCATCACTAGTTTAGCAGTGTAAGACTAAAAAGAAGGCAGCTAGTCATGACCATCCATTTTATCAACGAATAGTTGAATTGAACGTAACATTATAACGCCCCCACGGTTACAAGGGCGAGCATGTTTTGTGTGACCAGTATTCAAACTCGCGATCCTCAGACTACAAGTCGAGCGCTCTAACCACTTGTTTTTACGCATGACTAAGATATACCAATTTTTTGTGGGTATTGTTTTCTTTGTTATTAGTGATCTTCTGAGGAAGATAATAAAGCGTTGTATTTTACTTGTGCACAAAACTAATTTGTGTGTCGCAGATGTTCCATCTATATACACATAAAGAGAAAATGTTGATTTCCACTCTAATTCCTCCAAGCCTACTGAGACAATTGCTATCAAAATATGTATCTAAATACCATCAACTATGGAAAATGTCCTATGGAATAAAAATTCAGAGGGATACTGAAGAAAAAAGGTCCACCTTTCGAAAGCGCTCGGGTTACAGGGTTTTTATTTAATTCTTATCAGACTTCTTGAACCTATGTGTTTTTCTAACATCATGAAAGTTAAAAATGACACAGTTTATGATAACGTATTCTTCCTTAACATTAGGCTAAATTAATTCCTTTTGCTCACTCAGTAATGTAAAATTAATGTAAGTAAAAACACAAAAAGTAAATAAACTAATTTCTTATATACGTCATTAGGAACACCAGTGGCAACACTCTGCTGGTATGCGACACCACGTTAAACATGTTGGTAAAGCAAATTATTATAGTAACGCGTTTTAGGGTTGGTGTAAAAACGTTAGTAGCGTTTTACTAGTGCATCCAGATTGAATTCGATAAACTGGAGAGAAGGTTTTTAAAACTCTAAACTAGACTTACATTTCTGTTGATATAAAGTTGTTCCAAGTGGTACAGCGCTATGTCTGCGGACTCACGCTACCAGAAATTGGGTTTTGATACCCATGGAAGGCAGAGCAGATGGCTCAATATGAAGCTTTGCGTTTCATTCCAAACAATCAATCAATCGATAATGTAATGTTAAATAACTTTGATAAAGCACCCACCTCGGTACGATTAAAGCTTATAAGGCTTAAAACCGTATTTCGATAGAAATTTTAAGAAATTCTCAGTTGTTCAAATAAATGCTTTAATCTATTAATTTTTCTTCAATAAACAGGGTGACTTATAACAAGCAGAAGCGTGACACATGTTATCTTTCTTTGGGCATTGTTTCAACAAATACACACTAGACTAGCAGATATGGAGAAATATCTGTAAATTGCAGGTACACAGAAAAAGAGACATACGTTTTCGTGGATAATATATGGTTCACCAATCAAACTGCGGCTGTACAAAGTAGGTAACAGCTATATATAATTGTTCTCTTGTGTAACCAGTTTTACATAAATACTAATTCATTTTTTAACTAGATGCTAACACTTCCACAGTTGTAACACACACTTCTAAAGGGACATGCAATTAATTTGCTACTTCTATAAGTGCTGTAGATAGTACAATGAAGTAAAGTTTCACGGATGTTTTGTACAAAAAGAAATAATATTCACGCAAGTTAAAAAATAAAGGGTTTTATGCAGCTGTTTTATTATGAAAATATGTAACAATCGGCTCATTTTTTATAGTCCGATTGGTATTAATAACATTTACATGTAGGGAATTTGGACAATGGTTGAACAACTAGATATGTTTTCGCTAAAACTATAAGAGCGTGTTTTATACAGCATCATTGGAATTTTTACAGTTTTTTTCCACTACTGTTGGGTATATTTTATAAGCATGGACTATACAACCATGCTATAAAAATATTTCGGTATTCAAAGCCATTCCTCCGTAATATGACCTTATTTTAAATATTTTTTTGCCAACCACCCCGTGCATTTCCTACAAACCTAAATTTGCCTAAACCTGGCAAAAAGAAATCATGAATTATATCCTCAGCTCTTCGCAACTTAAGCCCCATGTACGAAACCCTGAATATTTCATTATTTTAATAAAGATATTTTATGCCCCCCCTGCTTGAAAAGGTGAAGATATATAGGTTTGCCCATGTACCTTTGTTAGGTTTGTACATGGTTGTTTTTGACAGATGTATTCTGAGTCTCTAGTTCTGTTTTCTCTTTTACTCCTATTTTAAATACGTACATTAGTAGTATAATCTTCTTGGAACTATATTATTATCCTCCCGTTTTGTTGCCCTGAGGAAAAATAAAATAAAATAGATAAAACAATACCACAGTGCGATACTTTTGTAAAATACTTAAAGAATCTAAAAAAAAGTATACATTGAAACATCCATTATATTTTAATGCCGGGAAGTAATATTAAACTTAATATGAGACAGTTGAAAAATAGATTTAGCTCTTTAAGCCAGCTGGTAAGGGTAGAAGCTAACACACTTGTATCCAAAACCTAATATTTGTAAATAAAAATTATATAGACTTTCATTTCTAAAAAAAAAAAATTCAGAGCATTTTTCATGTACTTGTATTTTCATTCCTTCATTGTTCAATGAACTTTAAATTGTTTAGATTAACCTTCTGAACCCCTTTTGGAGGCCTAGTACAGCCCAAACACGTGGACTTCCCTCTGTGCAAAAAGCTGGGAATATCCCAATATCAATGTTTTTGTTTCGTTTTTCTTTATAATTGCGTAGTTTACTTCTATCTTGAATTTTGGGGCCGACATGACAAGATGGGTTAAGGCGTTCGACTCGTAATCTGAGGGTCGCGGGATCGAATCCCGGTCACATCAAACATGCTCGCCCTTTCAGCCGTGGGGGCGTTATAACGTGACGGTCAATCCCACTATTCATTGGTAAAAGAGTATCCCAAGAGTTGGCGTGAGTGGTGATGACTTGCTGTCTTCCCTCTAGTCATACACTGCAAAATTAGGGACAGCTAGCGCAGATAGCCCTCAAGTAGCTCTACGCGAAATTCAAAAACAAACAAACAAACAAACTATCTTGAATTGATGCTTCGTCTTAAAAGACGAATTTTGTTTCATCACATTTTTTTCTTTTGCACTTATGTTTCATGTTATAATTATTTTAATATCTTTTGTACTTAGGTTTAACGTCCTAATTATTTGGCTTCTTTTTGCTTCTTTGGAAATGAAACTTGTACCACAAACCATAATCTAAAGAAACTAAATGTTACAAAAAGTTTTTTTGCGTTATTTAACATTTAAAAAGTACTTGGCTAATATATAATTTTTAAAAACTTTTATAACTTTCTCACGTTACTTAACTGGTATATCTTTTCTTTCTTTTAGTTACATTACACTGACCATGATATTAATGTTGTTTTTAAAAAGAAAAAACGGATATATACACATATACACTGGAATCTGTTGTTAAACACTTATTACATACTTTCCTGGAAGTTATATAACGGTGAAGCAGCGACAAGTCTATGGACCTATAAAAATCGGATTTCGATACCTACGGCGAACAGAGCACAGACAGTCCATTGTTTAACAATTAATCAAAGATGGAACAAAATGTAGTTCAGAATTGGACAACCTTAGAATGTAGAGCTGCTGTTAATGTTTAGTGTCAGCGTGTGTGTGTTTGCGTCGTTAAGGTGCGCCACTATCGATTAACATAGTAAACGGCTGATAGCAAAAAAGCAACTAGGATTACAATTTTACTGTTATTTTTATCTGTCTTGTTTGAAATGCATTTTAACAAACCTAAGAAATTGGAACGTGTCACCTGACGTTTTAATTTTGAAAATTATGCTGATTTTCTACTACCGAGTATGTATTGGCCTTCTTCTCAAGCGTATCCAAAGAAAAACAAACTTGCCAGCATTGTAACATACCGTGAAGGTTCTATAAGATATTACACATTAGGTCACGTAAACCAACCTTTTTATATTTATCTTTTAGAAACAGTATACGGTTTTAATTATGCGTTAAATATCTCTAACAAACGGAATAGAAAAAAGAATTAGGTTCGTAAGTCAAATTCAATTTCTCTTAGACGTTCTTCTCAACCAAATCTTTAAGTCAAGAGAGAGCTTTTCTAAGTAATTAGATCTAATCAGGAAGAGGAGCTAGCATTGTTAAGACTTTAAATGTCTTCTTCTCTACGAAAATATAACTCTATTAAGACTTAAGTGTGCGAATGGTTCAAAGATCTAGCAATTAAGTAAGCCTCGCATATCTAGAATTAAGTTAACTAAAATATCAAAGAAACACTAAATTCCAATATTAGTAATTACAAGAGGATATTACTAAACTTTGAGTACTAATAATTGTCTTTATGTTTAAACACAGTTTTGAATGTTGAATAATTATGAACAGTTCGTGTGCATCCTCTTCTCCTTGCATTCTGTGTTTTTATAAGAGCCGTAACTGATAAATAATACATAGTAATCAGTATATTACACAAAATATGAAGACTTTTCTTCGAATTTTACTTTTTTTTTTTTGTCTGGCATCATTTCGGAACTTTCATTATTTGTAAACCAACTATGCATTATACATTATACTTAGATATCATTTAAAGCGTTAAACAAATATTCTTGAAATATAACTTCCCTCAAAAAAACAGAAGATAGTGTGTGTTTACTTAGAATATTATATTTATTTGTGTTGCCACACAACCATAGGTAACTCCTAACTCACCTTACTCTATGCCTAATCATATAATTCTATTGTGAAAACCATTTTTCTTCAGGCAGAAACAACAACGAAACCTACCATTCAATTTCTTTCTTTTTTTAAGCACAAAGCTACGTAATGTGCTATCTGCGCTATGCCTACCTTCGGTATTGAAACCAGTTTTTTATCATCATAAGCCTTCAGAATTATAGTTGAATGTACCATTCAGATAGTTGTACTAAAGCTATATCATATTTAACTAATCATGCACACACCCATGCCAGCGTTTTCGTAATGATAAGCAAGTAAGTCTTAATACTAGATCAAATACCGATTAGACCAACAAAATATTGTAAGTACAGATAAATATTATTGAAAAAAACAATAAACAGTCTGGAACTTTTTTTTTTCAAGAAAGACGTCACGGATTTGGCTTCCTAATTTAGCTACAAATTTGTAACTATAGAATCATATCTTAACATTGCATTTGTTGCAAAGGAGCATGCTCAGTTACAATATTAATTACAAATTCATAATTTGTAAATATTTTCAAAGTATGGGCGATAACTTTAAAATAAAGATGTTTTAAATTTAAACAAGCTGCTCAAAAATCACAATAATCATCAGAATGTTTATGCTTCATAAAAGTGTACAACGAGAAACATGTACTCTATAAACCATGGGTTCGAATTCCCGTAAAACCTAACATACTCGTTCTTTCAGCCGTGGGGGTGTAATGAAGTAATAATAAATCCCACTATTCGTTGATAAAAGACTAGCCCAAGAGTTGGTGGTGTTGATTAGCATCCTTATCACTAGCCTTTCATGCTAAATTAGAGTAGCTAGCGAAAACAGCCCAAATTTCAACAGTAACAATTTTCAGTTAAACGAAACAAAAACCAAATTAAAATACAGTTAAAGTTGAGCATAAGAAGTAACTCAGACGTAAAGGTTTCTTATACCTTATGATAACACTAGTAATTACAAAAAATCAGAGTAAAATATTCAGATCAGAATTTCATGAGAATGTGATGAGATATGAATGTACAATAATATGTAATATAAGTTAATCTATTTGTTCTACCTTTTCCATTATCTATCCCTACTAAATAAATGGATGTTCCACCAAAATCTCACCTATCGTCTGGACTGGCTTCGAAACAATATTTTTGATATAGATTATCCATTAATTTGCACCAAAATCTTCCCTCTGATAAAGATATTTAACAGTTTTCATATTATTTGCTATGAATACCTGTTGTTATTGGTTCAATACATTTTGAATTTGTCTTCATTCCACCGGATTGAGAATAGGTTATTTGCTTTGACCTAGTCTAGTACTCTACTTGGGGTAAGACGACTTTCTGTTGTCTAGGAATTAAATTCCACTTAAGATTCAACTAACTTGTTTTGCCTTGGTTTAGTTTTTATTTTAGGTTCCTCAATTCAATAGATGAGAAAATATCGGAATTTAATTTACATAGTGCTAAATATGTTGTAGAAAACACAATTAAAACAAATAATCCAAATACTATAACTCCAGGAAGTACTTTTTATTACCCTGTACTTTAAGGTTGTGCATAAGATATAACTCACTTATCTGTTATGTTTCGAGTTTGCAAATATTTCTGAAAGCCCCCAGTAGCACTGCAGTATGTCTGTGCTAGAAAATGGGTTTCGATATCCGTGCTGGACAGAGCACAGACAGCCAATTATGTAGCTTTGCGCTTAATTCCAAACAAACTAAACATTCCTAAAAGTTTGTTAAAAGAAATTATTGTCTTGTGAGTAACAATTAAAGTACAGCTAGTGTAATAAATTTAAGAAATTGAAATGTTTTATTAACTCTTGTGTTATGAGGTTGTGTAGACCCCTGAAAAAGCTTTAACGAGAACGTACAGACGGATATAATAGACGGATCTTCTAGGCTGAATGTATTGAAACGTATTTTGGTCTTTTCTCGTATTCATAAAAGTACGTTTGTCAATTTCTGAGCAAATAAAACTTCATATAAAATCTATTAATTATTAAATTGATTGATGGAATTAAGCAGAGAGCTACACGATGGGTTATCTGTGCTCTGCCCACCACGGGTATCGGAACCTGATTTTGAATGGCGTGAGATCGCAGACATACCGTTTTGCCACTGGGGATCTGCTACTAATTATCAAGACCCCAATGGATCTCAGAGAATCTTGGATAATTCAGTTTTATTCGTTTTAGAAATATTTTTAGAGGATAATCTCCATCTACCATACCGCTCTGCCACTAGGGGCGACTGATCAGAGAATTACTTTAGAAGATACCTTTCCTCTATCTTGAGCGAATTATATCAGAAAATGAGTAAAACAACACACACATGTTCAAGAGTTTGAAAAACAAGAAACTCTTATTACAGATATATTCCAATCATTTCAGTTCATGGTACTCTTGTTATATAAAACTAAATAAACGGGTATAAAGACAAGTACAAAATCTCATCAGTGCATCAATACATTGTGAAAACATCACTTCAGTTCAGATTTTTTTTTCTCTGTAGCCCTCATTTTCGTTCAAAGTATAAAATCGTCTGATAAATTAGCGCGAAAACTTCCTCAATTAAGAGCGAAGTAAACTTTAAGAAGGTTAACAGAGTAACAGTTACATTAAAATATTTCTTACAGAATGATCGCATTATTTAAATAAGTGAATTAGTTTGGTTAAAAGAAAATATAAGCAGGTAAACACTTTGTTTTCAGAGATTTAATAAATGTAGATTTAGCGTAGCTCTGCTAACGATTCGATGAATATTTTCAGTGGACAAATTCCTTTAAGAAGAGCAAATTGACACGGCAATTAACACTGAAGTTGTTTGAAGATTAATCAGTTAGTTGAATCAGCGCTTAAGTAATGCATTTCCTTTATTCGTTTTGTTTTAATACAATTATGTGGCTGCAACATTATTCTTATATCATAATCCTATGCCCCAATAGGCAGAGAACAGATAGGCCATTGCGTAGCTTTGTGTATAGTTTCAAACAAACATAACCCTACAGTTAGGAAAAAAAAGATTTGTGTTATTTTTCTGTTCCTGTTTGTGTCATAAAAAACGAAAAACCTATTTTAAAGAAGTAAAAAGCCCAGCTATAACTGTGGATTTTATTGTCACACATTCACGCATTATCTCAACTGAGCCATTTATTTTTAGCTTTTCGCGAAATTCAAAACAAACCAAACCATTTATTTGAAATGATGTTAGCATCCACCCCTACCCCTTTACCACCAGTCACGGACTGGTGGATAGGTAGTGTATATAATTGTCAGGTTCCTCGAGCTTGAATTGTGTGCTAAGTACCTATGTTTTACAGAGAGTTTTATATCACTTTTCAGGATACGAAAGCAGTCAACCAGAAAAGGTCGTCATTTTCACGACTTTTTACACATCTTTTGGTTACGTTACTTCTTCAACACTCTTATAGTTTGAAGTTACTGTCTTTAACTTGTTCTTAACCCTAAGTTAATTTGCCGTTTATTTTAACTTCATTCGTTAGCAAAGCATTTTCTATTTATCTTTCAGCTACTTCTGTCAATGTATGGTGTATTTTTGTTTTTATACGTTTAAGTGTATGATGAAGTTTTGTTGTACATTTGTTCATTTCTTTGATCGTTGTATAATACCTTTTATTTCAATTTTTACTTCCAGAATACATATATTATATAACAGCTCTAACAACCTAGCGGTTTATTAATCTTTATTATGTCTATGGTATCTATAAAATCAGAAAAGACATAGGAGTATTACCAAAACAGTCATCTATGAGTGGCTTAAAACATTTTCTCAAGAAAGCTCTATCTGAAAACTCTAAATAAAGTAAAAAACTTAGATAGTTGTAAAGTATTTAATTATAACAGATTGAAGTTAGCCTTCTTGTTACGAACTAAAAACTCTTTTGGTATGTAATGGTAAGTTCTTCATACTTTATATATTATTTGTACACAAAGGTACACACTGGTTCCAGGTGTTTAACTCTCTCTCATTTTCAACTCAACTACTAGATTAACGTCCTGGCAATTTCCCGGTGGTTAGGACGCTCGACTCGTAATTTGAGAGCCGCGGGTTTGAATCCTCGTAACACCAAAAATTCTCGCTTTTAGCGTGGAGGAGTTATAATGTGACGATCAATCTCATTATTTGTTGGTAAAATAGTAGCCACAGAATTGGCGGTGGGTGGTGCTGACTAGCTGCCTTCCTTCTAGTCTTACACTAAGAAATTAGGGACGACTAGAGCAGATATCCCATGCAGCTTTTGGCGAAATTCAAAAACAAACAAAATTACTAGAAGTAAATGGCTAGTTAACAGTACCTACTGCCAAATCTTGGGTTACTCCTGTCTGACTGTCACGCCAATGTATGGAACATATTTCTGTATTCGTTATCTGGGTGTCCTTTAGGTCACGCATGGTCTGGTAGTAACCAAACACGAGTATTTAAATACTTAGGTCGAACATAACGAAGTTCCTTTATCTCCTCATTCTGTTCTATTAGTGAGCAAAACATTTTGGTAAAAAATCAAGCAAGGAAGCTACTTATAATTGACTTAACTGAACTTAACTTATTGTCCCCTGTTGGACAGCGATAAGTTTACAAACTTGCAACACTGGAATTCGAGACTCGATTCCACATGGTAGACAGAGGAAATAGACAAATGTGGCTTTACTCTGAAATAATTACAGCTTAACGTATTTTCTTGATATGCAAATATATCTTCAATTGATCGCTTGATAATGACTGTTAACGATTACATTTACTATAGACAAACCCAATAGTGAGGAAGTTAATCTTTTCCCTTTCTACCCATCCTCTTCTAATTGGTAAGTAGAAGATTTTGGTAACTAGAAGAGCAAAGAGCTGGCGATCATAAAGATGGTCTTGGTAATCCGAACTTGCTTTAATTAATTTAGAATTAATTCTTTACTTGCTACTCCAAAACCGGAAAATCGTTTCTCGATTGAGTTCTGCAATTCGAGAAGAGCTTGACAATTGATAAGACGGAAATTAACGAGTGTATGTAAATATATATATATATATGCAGTTGTAATTATATATTTTTTACTGAGTGATAACAATTGTCTTACGATTAAAATGTCAAATCCTTTAACTCTTTTTTTTTCATTTAGAAAGTCCAATCTATTATTGTTAAGACAGCCAACACACAAAATATCTCAGAAGTATCTTAGAAAACTAATTAATTTGGACTTAGTCCTTCTTTAATAAAATTCCGCATGGAGATAATCATCTAACTACGAACAAACAACACTGGCAGATTAGATTCATCATATTCTTAAGATTTCCCCATTATGGGTAATTTAATATCACGATAAGTAAAAACTATCTTTTTAAGATCCAGTTTGTGAGACAAATCAATTTATTAGTTCTTCCCTGTATATCTAGTTTCGGGCTAATTAAGCGAATAAGGTCACCTTACAAATATGAGAAGTACAATACCAACTAAAACCCAACCAGTTTTTACAGGCTTACACATTCTATGACCGTAAAGATGAGTAAATAAATATATACATATATTTTTAGTGAAATTTAATGCTTATATAACTTGTCAATTCTCTTATTCTTTGGTAAATTGTCAGATATCTCTTTTACTGCCTTACCTCCAAATTCTTCACATTGTTATGGTTTACGTAGTGCCACATGGGTTCTGATCAAATACTGGTTATTTCTATAGAATGGTTTATCCATCTCAGAGACAAATACTTTTTCATCTTCTCCACTAAGTCTTAATTTAATTAGCTCTTCAACTCAATTTAAAGTAACTACTATTGTACATTCATCGTTTTTTACAGTTACGCCATGTTCATGTCACTAAATAGGTGAGTCAACCAATCAGTTTGATAGTATATTGATATAAGAATGCCCTTTTGGCGTCTTATCATTTCCGTCCCAAAGAAAATAAGGAAGCCAAACGCGAAGCTACTGAAATATTCTTTCAACATCACATTATAAACAATTTGCTTCAGTACTGGTTCTTCGTAAAAATGTAATATTTCTTCATAATGCATTATATATTATTTCATAGGTTTATCGCTTCTAGAAGTTAGATAATGGTTTATTAAAACCGACACGTAAACTAAAACTCTGGAACGATTTAATTCATGTTTACTACTCAGTGACAAGTAACTTACTTGTTAGCAGACCAAGTTAAGTATAATGAATATTTTAAATTAAGATATAAAGGATGGATTAATCTCGAATTGTAAGACATTTTATTAAATATTTTATTTAACAGGTAATCAAATAAAGCATATCCTGTCAAGTAATTAACTACCTTTTGTTTGTATTACTTCTGTCCCAGTGTCTAAAAGGTCAAATAAATTGGCTTCACTGATTGGTTTAATTACAATATGTTGGTCGTTAATGTAGGAAATGTGTTGATGGAGAAACTTAATAATAAAATTTATAGAGGAAGGTAAAACAAGAGGTAGCTTACTTTCATTGAACTGAGGTCCTTGAGTGGGATATAAGTTAAGAAGTTAGCACAAAGGCTCACATTCAAAAATTCTAACGGTTTGCAGACGAGATCTAAAACTCTTCCTGTTTCGAATAGTTCACTACCCTGCTTCAGGAGAATAATAGAAACTGATGAAGGATAGTACAGTATTCGAACGAAAAATGTATTCAACTTTTTTTTTCTGTTTCAGATACCCATTTTTATTAAGGTATTATCTATTTACAATAACTCTCCTATTTAACATAACCAACTCAGAAGGTTACAAAATTGGTATTGTTGTAGTGACCTGCACTTTTGTGACTTCTCACATTTTACTACTTTTAGAAGAGAGTGTTGAAATTAAACTATGTACTGTAGAGAATTGACATCATCCAAGAAAATCTTCCTGTTTTACCTTTACTCCAATGTATCTATAAACTCAATACTTCAGTTTTTAATCAGCCCGGCATTGCCAGGTGGGTTAAAACGTTCGACTCGTAATCTGATGGTCGCAGTTTCGAATTCCCATCACACTAAACATGCTCGACCTTTAGCCGTAAGGCTCTATAATGTACGGTCAATCCCACTATTCGTTAATAAAAGAGTAGCCCAAGAGTCGATGATTGGTGGTGATGACTAGTGGGACCAGTCTTACACTGTTAAATTAGGGACGGCTAGCGCAGATAGCTCTCGAGTAGCTTTGCGCGAAATTCAAAAACAAACAAACAAATCAGCCTTTAATCTAGCTATCATCACTTGGTGTTCCAAGCCACTTACAAATCCTTCTACTTAAATAGCAAATTCACATATCTAGTATTATTCATTATATCCTGGTCTGTTTATTATTTATCGCACTTTCAACTTATACAATATATCAATCCACTTTCACTTACTGATCTTCTCAAAAATTAACGACGTTTCAATGGATCCTTCCAAACGCTAAATCATACGAACTCCAACACCTGAAATGTTTCTATACCTGAAATGTATATATTTATGGCATTGAAAATCCTTATTTAAACCAATATATTAACTTAGTTACGTTAATTCCTTGGTTGAGTCTTATTTCTGATCTACGCAATTCACTTATTTTCATGGAAATTATTGAGAATAATGTCATCACTCACATTTTCTCCTACATTTTGTGTATTCATAATAAAACCATTTACATTTGCATCTAAAATTCGTAGCATTTTAGGTATTAGGTAAGTTAACATTTGTGCTACCAAAACAAGACTGTACTCGAAATCAGTGATTGTCTTGTCAGATCTCTTTGTGTAGTAAGATTTACTATAGCCTAGTTCAGTACAGTTTAAGCATGGTAACTCAACCGTCACTTCTTCTGTCTCAGATAACTTCGTCTACTGGTTACTGAAGATGCTACTATATTCGTAAATCTCTGTCTACCAATAAACTTTCCTTAATTGCAAATACATAAAACATTTAAGCACGCAGTCAAATTTAAGAAGGGTATAGACAACTTAACAATAATGCTATTCACCTTTCAATAATCAATTCATTAGCAAATCGATTACTCTTCTTTACTACCACGTTTGATACTTCCCAATGCCTCGTGCTTTGATCTTTCACTAATTGCGCTTCTTCCTTACTAATATCATAACACCTAAGACTATAATAATTTGAAAACAAATATACAGGGTTAAATTATGATATTTTTGCTCAACTTAACCCTATAATTACTAACTGAAGTCTATATCTCATCAGTGTTTGATACATATTTTTTTATGAAATACCTATTCATTAAACTGGTTGTCAGTTCATTATGTTGTTGGTTGCAGCGTTCCTAATAAGAGAGACGTAACCTGAAAAGTGTAACAAATATAATATATTAGCCGCACTAATTTCTGTTGAGACCAACTATGTAATTTACATAGAAAATGGATGGCTTTACCCAAATGAGATGTCAATGAAAAGAAATACTGGAAATACATTAATATTTAATGTAGAATCATTTATTAGTTTAACTAGAAAGGAAAACTTTAACTTCAACAAAGAACATTCACCTTAGGCTCTGGAAGAAATGGACTTTAAAATATTACCATAAAAGTTAACTATATTAAATATTTGGAGAGAAAGTATAGTGATGGCACTAGTAAAGCTTAAAGAAAAGCCACTGATTAATTTAATAACAAGGGTGAATTTCGACTTAAGAAGAAAATCACGTAATATGTTATTATTTAAATAAGCTCTGTATCTACCAATACACTTCTAGACGCGAAATACGAGTCGAGTGCCTTAACCACCTGGCCACGCCGGGTCCTGATGTGTTATTATTGTCTTCTGTTTGATTAAACCCCTTTCTTATGTTTTATTATGATATAATCCTCAGAGTAATCGCTTTCTATTTATATCATATCACTCGGTGTAGAATTAGTATTTTGATATAACAGAAATAATTCTTGTCTTCATTTTAACACATTATAATGGACCAGTTACGATGTGTTAATTTATATAATGCTGAGTTTGCAATTAGAATAGTGATCTAAAAGAAATTGCTCATCCTGTTACTCCTGTTAAGTTTGTAAAAATTAGTGACGAAAACGCTATGTTGATCCTCACAAATAGAACGTGTAAAAGAAATTACTATTACCTTTATTTTGGAAGTACGTCTATAGCGTTGATGATAACTAATAATAATAATAAATTCAAATGTAAAAATGTAAAAAATGGTGTTTCTTCATAACTGATCCGAGATACATCCAGGCTTGTAGAAAACTCTTTCTTCTCAAAACTCTAAATAAAATCTACTCCTAAATACATCCAGGATTGTAGAAAACTTTCTTCTCAAAACCCTAAATAAAATCTACTTCATATGTAAATTGAACTTACCTACAAGTTTCACGTATTATGTACAAAACTGCAAATTGTATGTAGTTAAAATGTATATTTACTTTTTTTAATACGTGAACTAGACCTATTCAAGCATGTTTTTATGTACCTAAATTAAGGACGGCTAGCGCACATAACCCTCGTGTAGCTTTGTGCAAAATTCAAAAAAGCCAAACCCAAACATATTGTGTAACGATTGAAAGATAAAATATTTCGCAAATACTATTATTCTATATTACATAGACTACAATTTACAAATTTGATTGAAATGCATACATGAGGGATTTTCTTTTCTAGGTTATTGTAAATGACTATTATCGAACATGAACAATGTGTTTTAATAATAAAGAAGCCTGAAAAAAAGACAGTATTGTATTCGAGTACCACACTTTTAAGAAAAGGTGTTCCAACTAAACACTTCATTGGAGAGACTGATTCATAGAGCTACGTGCTGTTCCAAACCAAGAAAACAATGAAGTACTCTAGGGGAAATTATTCAATCAGCTACTGTAAAGCTATTTGATGCCTATAAATATTCATTCTGGTTGAAAAGTGAGATGTGGCGTTGTTTGTTAAAACGTGTAAAGTCATGGGAATCAACAATAGCAAAACGATAAATATTTGCCCTTCTGTTTAAGAAAGAGCAAGGCAATACAACCACACAATACTGAACCAAATAGTAACGTATTTTGTCATTTTAAGGTAAATCAATTTATGCAATACAACAACAAATGGTACTAACTCAGCTCTTTATGTATTTGAAAGAAAGGCACAAAGTATGGAACAAGGTTTTTTACCCTTTTTTTCTCGATGCCCTACTCAAATAAATAGGTAACTACATTGGTTAAATTTATGTTTTTCTCGTGATTAATCCAAAACTAAAAATACTCTTATACCTCCTCTGTGGCTGTCTTATAGACGAAGATGGTAAAACTGAGGAACCGTATTTCAAACCATTTAGCAACAAAAAGAAGATTCGGTACTGAAATAAGGTTTAATAGTAGTCAGTACTGAATTTTATGTATAGATGTACAATGTGGTTATGCAACCTTGTGTAAGAAAAAACCTCCTCGACGCTAGAGGGACCCATGTACCGTCATCGATAATAATAGAAATATATATGTATTTGATGATATGTAGTTTATTACATATGACAGACTTGCAAGGGAAAGATTGTTCAATTAAAAAATGTTACAAAGGGATCATTATAGAAGAAAATCATTCAATAAAAGTCATCTATAAATGAAAGCTGATCTTCAGTGTCATACCTGACTGGAGTTGTATATATCCTTTGAAAGCTCAACTCCGAGACAAGCAGAAAATTAAAGTTAGTAAAAGAGAAAAGACTTCCATAAGTAGAGTCCTAATGATAGTGTTAATAATTAAAGATAGCCTTTAAGGTATTAAGAATCCATTACGGAATACTGCTGTCCCTAATCATCGTAGACAATGGAAAACGACGATTCTATGATGGATTAGTCTCAAAGAATGTAAGGTCTAGTAATTGCGAAAATTGCTTAGACAAATAGAACTGATTTATGCAGTCGTATTTAATTTTGTATTTATTAGTAATGATTTTATGAAATAATTATTTGAAAAAAACAAACGTCATACTTTATAGTGTAAATATTGATTGCTTATTTTGTAATTACAACTTCTTGATGCACCGTGATAATATCTGATAGACTTACGTTACAAATAAAACAGGATAAGGTTTAATTCTTGAGGTAAATACATCTACAGCACTACTAGAAATATCAGCATTCTTTTAAAACAACTGATATGTTTAATATTATCATAAGAAAACGTATCTTCACCAAACAGTCATATTTTGTTGAGACACTTTATACAAGTACACAGTATATGAACTTTGTATTTTATTGTATTTTATGTTACAAATCTTTGAGTTATTTGTCAATACGAAAAGCTGAAGATGACAGCCCAAGTACATAACAGTGATATATGGTATAATAACTGGATTTATCTGAACGTGAATCAACTTTATAAAAACGTCGTTCTATATATTAAAATCTAAAAAAAACCCTGTGATTAACCAAACATTTTACTTATGTAATATGATTTACCTTTCTGTATTTCATATCTGTTCTTGCTTATCACACTTATGCATTGAAAGAAGTTTAAACGATATTGTTTGTGATCGAGTGATAAACATCTTTGAGAGTATAGCATGGACTTGTTAGCTTTGTAGCTGTGTGTTTTTACAAGCAATAGTCATTTCTATTGTTGCATGTAAGACTATTTCTTTCTACGCATATTCTGAACATGACGAACTTGCTTTCGTAAATGCTATTTATTGAACCACGTAAGTGTAATTTTTTTTAAAAACCTCAGTTCTCATTGTAATGCAACTTCACCATTTCTAAACTCTAAACGTACATAAAATACATAAAGAATTTTGTTCTGATCAAAAGTAAGTTACTTTTTAAATTAAGACGAGAAATTAAATTACTGTAGTTGATTGACTACATAATACTATTAATATCATAAATCAATAAAGAAGAAGACGTTAACTATAATATACTTATGGAGTTTAATCTTCAGAAAAATAGATAAGTACAGACTAACAAGTTTTCGTTAAAATGGAGGATGTTGAATTTAACCCTAATGCATGCTATTTGCCCTCGACAGACACTTATTTCCGTAACACCGCTGTTGTTCTTCCTATAATAGTTTTTTAGTAAAAGAAACAACGAACTATCAATCACGTAAAGTTATTCCAGTAATGCAATCATTAAAACTTTGCAATAAGAAAATTGGTTAAATTTAAATTTAAATGTTTAGATTTGTAGGATTCGATTAAAATATTTAATGTGACATTTTAATGAAATATTTCAATTGTTTCCTTCCGCAAAGTTTTGTTCAGTAATTATGCAAACGGTTGAGCACGATAAAAATGTTTTAGAACTAAATGTTTACGTTGTTTTGCGTTACGAAGATAGAAACTCCACCGAAATCTTATCGATTTTCGGAAGTGTATATAATAGAACTTTCATTTACAAATTATTAATACTCTCAGATAGGAAAGAAATGTTCAGCTCAAAGATTTATGGTGTCAAAGACAGAAATAACCTTCGTACTGAATGACATTGAGAAACAAATGAATACGGGTAGATGTGGATCACCAGAATAATCCAGATAAACACCTGTAATACGTCGTAGCCGTGAAAAGTAATGTGGCATACGAGTAGTGTAACATGTGGAATTATGAACACAAAGGTCAGTGGCAACAGTAAGCAACATAGTTAAAAAGAACCTCTATCAGGATAAACACTACAAATTACGTGTACAACTTGATTCCATAATGTATTTGTTCAACTGTTGCATACCTCAAGCACGTGGAGAAAGAAACGAATGCTCATGCTATTTCAAATGTAAACATAATACTCAAGACGCTTCTGTATACTTTCTTGTGCTCGAATTGTTGATCATTCTTATATAATTTACTATAGAAATTCTGTTTAGAAGATGAATGTGCTTTGGAAGTGATAGCCCAAGTTGGAAGTTATTTGTCAAAAAATATAGTCATCAGATAGAGCATGACTGGACGTGACGACATGAACTGTAATGACGTGGTTAGGATTCAAAATCCATTTGACATAACGTACTCAACCCCAGTAATAACATTTATGCGTTGTTGCATTATATAAATATTTTCCTTTAGCCTTGCTCATTATTTTTAGCAAAGATAATTTACAACCGTTTACATCCGAGCAAATTAATTGAAACAAAACTATGAAGAGCTGTGGCTTAATGTTTTATTTATCATTGCTAAGTGTAGCAAGTTGTTTCAAATTTGCAACTGTAGTCTGTCTAATCCTGAATATAGCTAGCAACAAAGGAATTTGTCATATGAATCAAACCTCGATCTTTTAAAAACGAACAATAAATCTTTAAACGTACTTTACGTTAAAAATTGTTCATTATTAAATATATATATACGGTTAGTATGATATATCAATAGAAGTAGATTAAAGGGAACAGGAAATTAGGCAAGATACTTACATGCACTCTTCAAGGGAAAATACGATTCAGTTTTTATTCATATGACTGTCTATTGTTACTGCTCCATTTAATTACACGTAAAATCAAAAACACACGAGTAAGCCATACATTTAAAATTTATCTCCCTTGCTTGTATCTAATGTTCTTTGTATTTCTTCAGCCAACAGCAAAGCCATTAGTCGATAATATGCTTCTTTATCCACTTACAGACCAGTGTTCTTTCCCGAAAACATCACCTCTGGCACTGAACGAATAAAGGCACTGGTGTTGAATTACTTGCTGGGTTCACTTATGCATCGTTGCCTATTAGTGAAGGATATAACTAATTGTCTTCATGCTCGTGATCAAAGATGATTTTCATTCACTACGCTTAAGCTATCAGGCATGGATGGGTTTCGTTGGTAGAGAAAGAAACTTTTCAATTTATCCTCTCAAATGTCTGTAATTACGCTTTGGAAAATTACACCTCGAGGGGTTTCATAGCATCTTGCATGTATCCTTAGAGCGTTCCTTATCTTTTCCCAATTTCGAAAAAGAAAATAACTTAAATCTCTAAGCACTGCTTTACAAGGAAACTTGTTTATGTTACATCTTATCTGTCAAAAGTTCCACCAAATGCTTGGATGAAACGAAATTAAAAAGCTGGGATAACATTACAAAATAACCAACAGGAAAACCTTATAGTACGTTTTACTTTAGAATTTAAAATTTAATTGTCTATAAACGAACATTTTTCTCGTAAATAGATAAAACATCGGGTAGTTCAAGGCTTGTTTTCGTCTTTTTGATAATGAAATACCTGTTATTATGTTGTTCACAAACAATTTGCCAGCGAAAAAGCAAAACAATAGGAAGTTTTGTTACAGGAAATTAAAATAATTGTAGTCAATAAAAACGAGAAAGTATTCGAGAACAAAACATAATCTCAGTTAAAGGTAGTTCTGGTTCTTTTATATATTATCCTAAAATATAGGTGTGGGTTATGAAACAACAATAATTCATTTCAATTCTACATTACAGTAAACAATGTCACTTAAACTTAAGACTTGAATAAAAAGACAAAGAGGCTGAAAACACGTCTATAGCAAAAAAAAAATATTTTTAAATAATTCTTTTAAGCACTAAGTAGATTTACGTGTAAGTCCTCTCTCCAACATGATTTACGTGATAGCATACTTATCAACAAATGTCTTCAAAGCAAGAATTTGATAAATTGCTGTGAATAATCACCATTATTTTAAAATTAAGTAAAATAGACTAAAGCAAATATACTTAGGCCATATTGTTACCTGTAATGAGATTTATAACAAACACTTTGAGGTTTTCATCTTCTCCAAAGAAATATCCTTTAATATTTTAGATCTGATGCATGCGTTTATATGACCGAGTACTTGTTATGCGTTCTTAACTTTCTATTTAAACATTTTTTGTTAAAAGTTGTTAGTAGACACTAACAGAATAATATTTTTTCTTTCTCCCAAAACTGGAAAGCTATGCTGCTATAACGTGAGTCTTGTAAATATTTGAACCACATACTGTTAAGTCCACATCAAATACAACCTGTACTTCAAACATTCTTGCTTAAGGAGTAAAATGAGCTTACTACTGGTTCGAATAATGCAAATATCTAATAACACTCCAGCAGATGCTAGGTCCCATTCTTCCTTATGCTGAACTTATCTTAATTCCAATGAGAAAATAGAAGATAAAAAGTGCTTGAAAAGAAAAGAAATCCCATTAGCCAACTTCAATCCTTTTATGAAGTTTATTACGATTATATGAGACGCTTCGTTAATTCTTCACTTCATTTAAATATTCTATCGTTTCAAACTGAGAACACTAATTAATATAATAAAGTAATAAACAAATAATTACTTTTAATCTTTCAATCCGGGTGACAATAATAGCTTGTAAAGCTTCCACATCACTTGTTGATTACAAAAACATTTTATTAATGAATTCACAATAGGATGTCATTGCATGTTTCCCTTCTTTAAGAGACGTGCAATAAATATTGAAATTAATAAGTTGAATAGTTGTTTTATTAGAAAGTAAGAAAATTTAGGATGGTACTACAAGCAAGTAAACAATTTCATATTATTTGTTGTTGTTTATTCATATAAACGTCGCTTAAACAAGAGCGCTTAATAGTACAAATATTGTTAACGTATTAATAATAGTTGCTAGTTTGCATTTTATTTTACTTAATTAGTTAGAGGAAACTTCATTAAGGAAACGTATATTAAAAAGTAGTGAGCAATTATAGGAATGTAAGTTGGTAATAAATAATCGATATTTTTATTACTTGCCATCAGACGAGTTTTCCTTTCCAAGAAATCAAGAAAGTCTCAGTAGGAAAATGAATAAACTAAATGCTAGTATAAAAAATATGCTTTTCATCAGACGTACTTACTTGCCTCGGGACCATCTGTTGGGCAGAATTAAACTAAGTACTGGTATAATTAATTTATTTTCTTCGCTTTTCTGATAGCTGAGAATATTTTTTACTTTATATTTTTTACTTTGTACTAGCTGAAAGCCCATTCTTTTTTCAATACTATTTGATTCTGGATAAGTTTTATTTGATAGCTCATAGAGTTGTAATTAAGCATTTACGTTCAAATGTGAGAGATTAGATGAATATGCTTCCAAACAGACAGTGGAAAAAGTGCGAATAATCATAGCTCACTCAGGTAATTTGGACTGTTAACGAAAGTTAACAATTATGAGATAAGTATTAATTACGTTTTTGTTGATTTATAAATTAAATTTGCATATAAATATTGTAGGAGTGTCAAATACCATTATGTCAGCCGTTTTGGACATCTCGAGCTTATGATCTTGTAAGAAATCCTTGAGAATTTTCTAGTAAAATGAACAGAAACCTCCAGTTAGTGTTGGATCCATAATTTTAAACCTCAGCAGAACATTAAAGGGTTTTTGGAAGCGTTTTATTGCAATTTGAGAGCTAGAACTAGATGAATGGATCATAAATCAAACATTTTTCTGAAAGTTCGAGAAAAGACTATCCATTGTTTATAGCAGCTGAGTAAGTATACTGTTGTTGATATTGCGTTCGCAAGTTTAATACGAGCTGTTGTGGATTGGCTGATGTTGTTGTTGTTGAATCGCAAATGTCTTTGAATCATTCTCCGATCCACATTATCTGGTGAGAGAAACTAGCTGACATACTTTCTTACGGAAGCAAACCCAGTTGTGGTTTTGAAGTAAATGGGAAGTAAAATGAGCGTATCCTGCTGAGCTAAGTTTATAGAATATAAACGTTTCATACAGGCAGGTGTTTTTTGTTCCACTTCTCCTCAATTCTTTCATTGCTCTCGATATTACTATCCAAGCTTCAATAGAAAACAAAATTTGATAATTCTCAATAAAAATATCTAATCGTTTAGTTCTACTAAAGAGTATTCACCTTCTGTTAAGACATGTGGTCATTTATGTCTACTGCACACGTTTTTGCTGTTAATTTTCGGTATGTAATAATAACTCTTGTATTATCATTTCCTGTTTTAGTTAGAATGAAATATATTTTTATGTTGCTTTGTTTTCTTAAAGGTCGAACAAAATTCTTAAACCCCAAAATATGTTTTTCGTGGGATTTGTCAATATTACTTTTGGTTGGCTACAATTTTATTTTGGCTAAAGTTTTGTAAGATTCACATACCATAATAAGACGTTTCTGGACAACATTGTAAAATGTTAATATCAGGGTAGGTACTGAGTATAAAAGTAAGAAAATAAACCGACTTACTGTATAAATATGGTTTTTATTATTTTTTATATATAAGTTCAATAAGTTTCACTATCTGTCTGTAAAAAGAAAAAGTTACAGAACACATTTTTGTAATCATATGGAAAAATATTTTCAAATTTTAGGGCTCTGGAGAGCCAAAATACACATGTACATGTTACTTGTTAATTTAGAAAGCCCACTTTCCAAGCATGTAAAGTGTTGGTGTTTATTTAACATATTTTATGCTTCTGTCAATGAATTCTCCAGAAAAGATGATTCCGAAACAAATTGACAATTCATTACATTTTAGCCCAGATGAAATTCAAGTCAAAGATATCAAGCACTTGTTAATATCAAAAATGTTATCGTTTTAATGTGTTCGTTCACTGTTTTTCAGTAAATTGATTTCTTAAATGGAGCAGATGTTATCCTAAGTTATTTTTATCACTCGCTTACTTCTCGGAATGCCTTTAAGGTTCGGCAGAGAAACTCTTATACAGCCATTATTTCTTATTTCTACTTCACATTATTTCGAGAAAAGAGAGTGATTGCCCGTTACCTATCCCTTGGGTACGCCCTTCTTTTGAGCTGTTGCCATTCTTTTAAATAGCATATATTCAAGAGAAAATGGTATTTCTTTTCTACACTTAAAACAGCAGATAAGCAGCATGTTAAAAAAAAAGCAACTAGATATTGAGAATTTCTTCTGCGCTGATTTAATAGGTGGTTCGTTTCAAACGCACTCTTTGTCATGCGGTTTTGGATAGATCCTCTGTGTGGCTGACATGAACTATTTGTCTTTCTCTCAAGCAATAGACTTAAAGCGCAGGCAAATACAAAGAAAGCCGTTCAGGACAGACTCTAAGCACGACTACCTCTACGGTGCAACACTAATGAACAGAATAAATCAACAACCCTATTTAAATGGTTGACACTTTAACCATAGAATGGTGCATTTGCGTTAAGTTAGTTGCTCCTGGCCTTGGATTTCTGAAAGCAGAAAACATCAGTAATTCCTTTAAAGCCAGACTCTACCTTTAAACGTAATTAGAACAGAAAGCACGATGTCATTCACACTCAGATATTGAGGTTGCACTTCGTTGAAATCTGTAACTATGAAGGAATATTTTAAAACGTTAATTCATTAATTGTCACCCACATCATCACGTTTTGAACCGCTGATAGGTTGGGTTAGTCGTCGTGATAAAGGTTCCTGAACTAATCATTTTTAATTCAAATTTATTTCTCTAACACCAGATCTGGCAGCACTAAGCCTGGGATGCAGTGATAAGGACAGTAATGATGAAAATCAAAAATATAATGATTATAACATTAACAGTATCCGTCTCTAACATTTTGATGAATCGCATAACAACCGTATAAAAAGGTAATAATACAAAGCTAGCTTAAAAAAGGTAAGTAGTTCGTGAAGCTTCCAAACACAAACGAGTACGCCCATAAATGAAGAGATAAAAATATTTTAACATGATATATATACACACACACGTTCATTATCAAGCATAAGCCCATGTAATACGGTAAAAATTATTTTATTAATGAATTTAAAACCACAGGGAGTTTAAAATACATATAAAGCTTTAAACTAAAATAAAACAAAGGAAGTTTTTTATTGTTAAGTAGGTCTTACAAATGGGTGCCTTACTTTAGAAAGCGAAAAGAAATCTCGAAGCTACTAAACCTTATATATACCTTTAGGTATAAGTGTTTTTATTTATTTGTTTTAAGTTGATAATAATAACGATTATTCTAAAAATATTTTGAACAATTTTATGTCGTTTCATTATATATATATATATAGATAGATAGATAGATAGATAGATAGATAGATAGATAGATAGATAGATAGATAGATATACTTGATTAATTCTTGTTTTGCCGAAGGAAGTTTCCTCTCGAACGAGTGAAATCACCAAGCGACTAGTAAGTAAAACAAAACTTAACTGCATTTAAACAGGTTAATCTTTTTTACTGGAGGAAGTAAAACCGTAATATATTTGAATTCATCAAATTTTAGTTAACTTTTTTTTTCATGTAGGTGCAAGATATATATATTCAAGAACATTTTTAAAATAATCAATGAGAAACGTATGTTTTAATTTTACATTCTAGATGAAATTTCTATATATCGCTTCTTTCACTACCTATCACTTAACTTTCTTAATAAATGTGCATTTTAATAAATAATAGGGAACACTATTCGATAAATTATAATAATTTTCTTATACAAGTATAAATAGTAAGAAGTTTTGCTAATTAAACTTCACAAACGTTACCACAGTCTTTCTGTCGTGGATCCCTCGGTGAGCCAGCGGTAAGTTTAAGGATTTTCAACACTAAAATTTGGTGTTCAATACTTTGCGGTAGAATAACATGTACCTGACTGTGGCTTTGTGTTAAAACAATCAAATTGTTTCATAATGATATTTTTATGTGTGTATGTTTTTTTTTCCATATCTACCAAAATTTCTTTTTTTTTTATTGATGTATTTTCATAAACCTTATATGTTTTATTCTTACATTCAAGTTTTAGATATCACCTAATAGTGAAAGCATGTGCTTGATATCCTTAGAGTTTAATAACGATTTGATGGCTGTAAAAGTTTCCGTTCATTCACACTCCGTTTCTAGCTGTAACCACTTTAACTTCCGACACACAATGATCATCTCCCTGTCGAAATGGTTAAAAAAAATTAATATTCTCGTCGTTACACCTTTTCCATATGTATCTATATAAATATATAAAGAAGTAGTGTAGAACAGTTTCTACCTGTAAAAATATAAGTACACAGTACCAGAAGTTTGCAAGTAAACCTATTTATTTTGAGACTACATTTTCATGCCCTAAAGCCTTACATAAGAAATATTATCTTCTGAAAAATAACTAAGTACAACCTGACGACAGTTCTTAATGCTTAAGGCTATGGTTTAACTAGTGTATATATATATATATATGCAGATTTAAAAGATAGAAAGCTCGACTTACTTAAGGAAATGTGAAAAAAAAACGAATAACGTTCCCTAGACGTCACAACATGTTTCTAGCATATGTAGGTATCCATACGATGAAGATTAGTGCTTATATACTTTCATAATGTTCATACCCTCAATAAAGAAGTTTAAACTGGCACATTTCTCTTTTCCCAAATACACACACTTAGACTGCTTAAACTTCTTCAAGAACCCCACTGAAAACGTTAGAAGTGAAATATATATATTCTAACTCATTTTCTACAGTTACTTCTCTATATGATTGGACGTTTGAGCAGCAACTAGATATTAATGGTTTATTCTATACATTACAGGAAAACACATTTAAACAATATTTATCTAAACAGAAATTAATTATATTTCTGATTTTGTTACTCAGTGACAATTTTTAAATCATCGTTTCTTCAAAACGTTCGTATATCAAGTTGAACAAGCTTTTCTCACATTGTTAATGAAATTTCTTTCTATGCTTTATGTTAATTTGGATCTTATCTTAAAATCGCTTATAAAATATTAGAAATTGAATTTTTAACATTTGTGTTGATGAATTTCACGCATAGCAAAAGATTATGTAACAACTTCGATTACTTGTGATAAAACGTTAGGATTTTCTGTCAATATACTAAAATATCAACTCCTTGGACCAAGAACGCCCTCGTTAAATGCGCACGTAGAATTGAATTTAATAAATTTTCGTAACTTTTATCTATGACATATTATGACAAATTAAAAAGAAAACACAAAACTAGGATGTCCAAAGTGGTTTTAATCAATAAATCAATGTTCTATAAAAGGAGAAATGTTAATTTTAATACTAATAACAGACGTTTTTTCCGGAAAACTTCCTATTCCTTTTCTAAACACTTATAATAACAGCTGGTAAAACTAAGTTGAATGATTTCTACTATTATTAGCTTAATAATAACAGAGAGCCAAGTTTTGACAAACAATTATTCAGAGAGTCATTATTGTCAGCTCTTCTGTTTCAGTTTCAAAAGGGAGAAATACTTCTGAGATATTTCGTTCTTCAAGTCAAGAATTATAGTTTAAACTATCGCATTAAGATTTATTTTTAATTATGTTAATCATATATACCGTTTGTTTAACCTGCCGCCTGTTCACACGGTTCCCACGACCATATGCGACAACATAAATCCAAATCAAACTTTCCTCGATTACGTGACATGGTTGCTTTCGGCTCCAAATATCAGTTTGTATAGGTTTTTGTTGAGAGAAAAATAAGAACGTTTTATATAAATGTGTATGTATATATTCTGTAGACTATATTCAACATTCGTCTTTTTACAAAGAAACAATATGGTAGGAACTCCATTCTCACACACTCTCTCTCTCTTTTTATCATTGTTACATCTGGAATAATAAAACTTACAAAAATGAAAAATTCGAAGTTAACTGTTTACAAAGCACATGTTAGGGACTTTTACCAGTTCAATTGTTAACTGTAATCCTAAATTTTGTTATAGAAAACAATATATCCTGATAGACTCTGAACTGAATTGTTGGCTTGCTTAAACGTGATTCAACGGTTCTTACTTTATGAGAAGAAACACGTCCCGAACACCTTAACAAAAACTTGTCAGACGAAGACATATTTGAATAAGACACGTATTAATTCAGGTTTGTGTAAATTCTCTGAAGAATAATGTTTGTTATGCTAGTAAGTCTGCTTTTCACAATAAAAAAAAGAACAGAAACAAAAGTAAATCTGGCATGTGCTAAAAGAAAATTAGGCTTATTGTTGAATCAAAGCGGAGATCTAGCTTTGTTAGATTTCATGGGATTTCCGCTCTGAAGCTAGATAGTTATCTTGTTGGCAAGGCACGCGCCGAGGAAATTACTACAGCGTCGGCACCGGAATCCCTGATGACCGCCAAAGAAGACTAGACGTCTTTTCAGAGATTTCAAGATTTGAGCCACCCTTTTAGTGATGTTTCGTGTGGGATTTGAAAAGCAAAACAGTTTTGTGAAAGTCCTATTGACTGCCATTTGCCTGCTTTTCTCAGAGGGCTTAATCTCCTCGGAAACATTTATGTCACAAATATCAAGTACCTCTGTAAGCTAATTGCTTATGTTTAAGAGGTCAAACAAGTTAAAATATAAATCATTAAATAATACTTACGATTAACTTAACGTGATTATATCTTAAAGCTTCAACTACTTTGTAAATATTATACTTTCATGATTCAAAGTGTGTTAATTGCTTGTTTGTTTTGCTTAAACGCAGTCCTAGCATCAATTTATTGCTTCTTTTACTTAACAAAATACCATTAAAAATAAAATCAAATTTAATAAAATGTCATTGAAAATACAATAAAACGTTTTGTGCAATTCAAGTCTTATTTTTATCAAGTTACAAAAGTGTTTTCAAAATGGCTTGGCTTGTTTTGAATTTCGTGCAAAGCTACACGACAGTTATCTGGGCTAGCCATCCCTAATTTGGCGGTGTAAGACTAGATGGAAGGCAGCTAATCTTCGCCACCCACCGCCAACTATTGGGCTACTTTTTTACCAACGAATAGTGGAATTGAGAGTCACATTATAACACCCCTACGGCTGAAAAGGAGAGCAAGTTTGGTTTGACAGGGATTTATACGCGTGACCCTCAGATTTCAAAACGAGTTCCGAAAAATCAGTGACAAAAAACAGTTACCTAGCACGTTTGTTAAGAATACATCATAGAGCGTGACTGACGTGTTTTTAACTACTGTGTTTGAAAAATAATGGATTATTTCCACCAGAAACCTAAATAAACAGAATAAAAAATCACAGGTTATATTTGTTATTTATAAGTATATAATTATAATATAACACTGACATATTTCCACTTTTACTCATAAAAAAGTCTTGTGATTATTAAATATCGTTGAAATATTTCTTTAATTCTCCATAAAAAAAATGAAAAAAATATTATGTGTATTTTAATCCATTCTTTAACGAAACTTTCTGGAAAGTTTCCTCGTAAAACTTAATCTTTGAAAGAACGACTATAGTAGAACGGTCTATTTAATATAGGAGTTTATCTTTGTTTCGCGTTTGAGTCCCAACGGCTTAACGGTAAAAACATGGCTTCGTTAATTGTGATGGGCACCACACATATAGCCCATTTAGTTGTTTTGTGCTTAATAACAAACAAACAAGTAAATAACATTCTTAGTTTTTTAAGTATGTGAACATAAATTGATTGTATTTAAGTTTGTGTTTCAACGCTCAAGTACCTATCACCATGGGCCTGGCATGGTCGCGGGTTCGCATCCCCGTCGCGCCAAAAATGCTCGCCCTCCCAGCCGTGGGGGCATTATAATGTGACGGTCAATCCCACTATTCGTTGGTAAAAGAGTAGCCCAAAAGTTGGCGGTGGGTGGTGATGACTATCTGCCTTCCCTCTAGTCTTACACTGCTAAATTAGGGGCGGCTAGCACAGATAACCCTCGAGTAGCTTTGTGCGAAATTCAAAAAACAAACAAACAAACAAACCTATCACCGTGGTTGATAGCTTTAGCACATACAGCCAGGAGAAGAACAAAATACTTACTCCCTGTTTTTGAGAGCGGGATATTTGTTTCAGTTACCAACACCAAAAGAAAGCACCCCTTACAGTGACTTCAATGTCAAATTAGTCTAAAATATAAAACTTTATGAACAAAGTGTTTGCAGTGAATACAGACTAAAACAAGTTACAATACTTATAATAAATTACATTACTTAGATAAAAGAACATATGGGCTTTTAAATAGCATTAACAGTATTTCGTGAGTTAAATTATTTTTACCCGCGGCATAACAGCTCATAGAATGGCTGTGAGTTTTGTTATTGTTGTTCTTTTCTTTTCAAGTACTCATAACTCCGTCAACTCTTGAGCAATTTGAGATTCTAATTACAGCTTTGGACTCAGGAGATCAAACACTTTCGTTTGATGTAGATGACCACGATCAAGGCCTCATTGATTAATTTACTTTAATCCTGCCTAAAACAATTTCACATGCCGAGGCTATTGAGGGGTCCCTCTTGTTCAACTTTATTTTATCATTAAGTAACATAGTTCTATAAATAACTTAGCAAAAATCTACTTCAATACATTTTGTTTCTTGTATCGATTAAATATATACTTTAATGGATTTTTTTTTTGTTTTGCAAAATCCAATCCAAATACTTTGTATCAACAGAATAATTATTATGAAAAAATGAAATCTCTCTTATTTTATTAGTATCATTCTGTTTCAGTAAGACATAAGGCCTTAAATGACAAAATATTATTATGAGACTATAGAATATAATTAAACTTTACAAGATAATCTTGCTTGTAAATTAGATAAAAAAAAAGAAGAAAAACTCAACTTATAACGACAAGTATAATGAAATAATTCACCAAACATGCTTCTGATATTAGCAGATCGGATGTCCACTGAAATTGTTCTAGCGGACTGAAAACATCGAAAGAAAGAGTAAATAAACTGTTTGTTTTTAATTTCGCGCAAAGCTACACAAGAGCTATCTGTGCTAACCGTCCCTACTTTAGCACTGTAAGACTAGAAGGAAGGCAGCTAGTCATCACCTCCCTCCGCCAAATCTTGAGCTACTCTTTTACCAACAAATAGTAGGACTGACCGTCACATTATAACGCCCCCACGGCTAAAAGGGCGTGAACTTTATGTTGTTATTGTAATATAAACATATTTCGGACACAGTTTGGTGTTACGGGGATTCGCGCCCGCGCCCGGACCCGTGCCCCCGACATTAGAAGTCAAGGACCCTAACCACATAGCTATGCCTGGCCAAGTAAATAGACAAATACATTTTGTGACGTGGTGTATTTAAATAATGTTAAACAACAAAAGTTACCAACAACGTTCCACACAAGAACAAGCAACCTATTTTAGTCATTTTGGCGGGTACAAACTTACAAGTAATAAGACATATTTACTGTATGCATTGTAAGTTTGTCTCTTTCACTCTCATTAGAATATTTTCAAATGCTGCTTATTTGCTATTTCGTGAACTTTATGTTGTTATTATAATATAAATATATTTCGGACACAGTTCTAATGGCTTTACAGTGTTTTGTTTTTTTCCTCTGAAGTCTGTTAACAATAAGTTATATTAAACAGACGTTCAGTTTCAAAGTTACATGAAGTGTTTTAAATCAATAAGCCTAATATTTAAAATCAAAATAGCAATAGACTACAGTTTATTGAATAATTGTGTCAAATATTAGAAATGTAATTTTAATTGAAATCGAAATTTTAGTGCAAAATACAGACATAACAGTTTGAAGTTGGTTTAACATCTTTTAAGTAATTTTTGTCATTTGGGTACTTGACACACTTACATGGATACAAACTTAATTCATTCACCATCAATAATATGTTAAGTGATATGGCAGCATACTTGTGAACTTGCATAAGGATAATGAATATACAAGAATACATGTAGACTAAACAGTTTATCACTATGTCACAAAAAGGATCGACTTAGAGCTCCATTCTGTCTTGGTATATGATTTTTGGATTTTGGTCTTTAATATTATAAAGCTTTTTTTATCTCCCGGTGGGACAACGGTAATTCTTCGAACTAGCCCATGGTAGCTTTGCTATAACAAAACACGAACATGCACACACACACACATTGCAAGGTATAATGTTTTCCAATATATTTCCTGATTACATATTTTATACACCCAGCATTAGCACACATCAAAACAAAAAAAAAAAACGTTGGAAATGGACCTTATACACTAATATACGGTGTAGATAAACAATCAGCTACACTAAATAACCATAGCAGTAGTGACATTAATAAACCAGTACCATGTGTAAGCTGTGGTAACATAATTAGTGTTTCTGAAATTAACTGTTAGATAAATACCAAGGAAAATATGTTTCACGTTTTATATGGTTTCGTATTAAGTCTTATAAATAGAGCGTGAAATAATACTTGACCTTTTCTGTAACGCTGATTTTACGTTATTCTCGTAACCAATGTCTTCCACTTCACTAGTATTGCAGTTGGGAAACAACTAGCAATGAACATTTGAAACCTTTGTCTTTAACCTAAATAAAAACATTATTTCTAACTCCTTAGACTGATTAACGATACTTTCTTCATTTGTAATCTCGGTGTGTTTAATTACTAATCAGTTTGTTCTACTTACATATAAGTTAGTGTCCCCTAATCGATATAATACAATCAAACTATGTTTCCATGGCAATAAGAATAATACGTAAAAACGCCTGAAGAGCTGAGTCGCATTTTCTGCTCTAAATAGAACCGTGGTATCTTTGTTACCATGGTACGCCTAACCTACTGATGTTCAAATATCACGAAAACAAATTATGAACAAACTCGGGGATAAAAAAAGAAGAAGCTTTGACATTTCGAACATATTACATCTTCAGTGAAGCAGCTTGTTGCTAGGTGAGATTGTTCAGATGAGCCTGTGTAAGGATATTGAATCTACAAGAATACATGCAAATCAAAACGTTTTGACAGGGACTTTAATACCAGTATGTCACAGACGAGTGAGACTGTGAAGAGGTTTTTTTTGTCAGTGTCATAAATATTTGTTTGAAAGTGATAGCTAACGATAAGCTTTTACATTGTGCTCTAAAAACTAAATTGCTTCTTCCTAAACAAAATGCACTGTAAAGTACTTTTGCGTTACAATACCATTACTTAGGCAATATGAATCGACATAGTTTTACTATATTATATTTTGACTATAGTCCAATATTTTGATGCAATATGTTTGTTAATTAAAAGTTTTATATACTAGTAAGATTGAAATAAGTGAGAAAACTGAAAAATAAACTTTCAATTTTGGGAGTAAGTTATTGAACGTTTTGTGATTTCTTATCTTGTTAATAGCTGTAAATTAACTCTGTCTTTCTGAATGGGTTTGCTACCTTTATATTTTATGCTAGGATACTCTATCTGCGTGCTTTAAACGCTAAAAGTCGAGTTTCGATAGTTAACGCACCAAATTAAAATGCTTGTAAGTAAAGGAAGCTTATAAAATTACAGCAAAGTAAACAAACTTACCTAAACCAACATAGCAGATCTCTCGGCCTGGCATGGCCAGTTGGTTAAGGCACTCGACTCGTAATCTCAGGGTCGCGGGCTCGAATCCCTGTCACACCAAATATGCTGGCCCTTTCTCCCGTGGGAACATTATAATGTGAAGGTCAATCCCACTATTCGTTGGTAAAAGAGTATCCCTAGAGTTGGCGGTGGGTGGTGATGACGAGCTGTCTTCCATCTAGTCTTACACTGCAAAATTAGAAGTGGCTAGCGCAGATAGCCATCGTGTAGCTTTGCGCGAAATTCAAAAACAAACAAACAAACCAGATCTCTTTGTCAAGTGTCGTGTGAGCAACTGGCCTCAAACCTAAATATTTAAAACACGTACTAGATCTCTTTCTAAAACGTCTTGTAAACAAGTGCCTACAAACCTAAATATTTAAACATACTTTAAAAATTTCAGATATCTCTCTTCAGAATATAGTTACAAGTTAATAATAACAACTTCTACCTCCAAATTCGGCTTCTATGGATTTCTTACTTTTTATACTGTCTTGTATATGACTCACGCTTAGCTATCCTGCCATAAACGAACTCTTCAAGTAACAACTTACAGTTGCTATAGCTACACAAAACTAATTAATAATGCGTTTGCAAGTATCATGATTCTTGATGGAAGAGGCTAATGGCCTTCCTTATACTTGTCTCAAAAATGTGAATGTGAATACTACCTGGACTGTTTATAGTTCCCTTGTTAAACGTTTCCTTGCTAGTCCCTCATTATTTGTAAGACATATTATGATGTTTTCCCATTCCGAAATTAATGTATCATTAATTATTTATGTGTAACTTCGTCTTCACTTTGCCACCTGTCGCATTTAACTTCGTAGTAAGTCTAATTTTTCATGACAATTTCAACTGGTCCAACTATCTTTAAGGTCTTCGTCTTGACAATTACAATACATTTTATAATTTGGTGCTTATATATCCACGAATTCGAAAACAAACCGAAAATCAAGTAGTTACTATTCTATGCACTAGAGGACACTAGCAAAAAGTGTGTTCCGATCAAAACCTTTATATTCTATTGTGAAGTGCAGGGGTGGATAGGGCATTATATAATATGAAAATACTCTTAAAATACTGGGAATGTTCGTTACTTTATTCTTTTGAAATTGTCAAGCGATATTAGAATGAATAATTTTATGTGCTTAAAGTAGCACCAAGTCAACTTAATTTTGAACATACACCAGTCTTCGTACTTCTGTTGTTAAGTTATTCTTAATACAAATAAAGTTGCACGTATCTATAAAAAATGTTCCCTTCCAACCAATAGCACAGCAATATACCTGTTGTCTTAGAACACTAGAAAGCGAATATTAATACCCTTGGTGAGCAGACCACAGAGAGTCCATTGAGTATTGTTGTGTTTTAATTACAGACAAGGCTCAAGTAAAATATTATTTTTTACATCAGCATGAGTAACAACAATACATTTTTCTCACTATGGTGTAAAAATATCGTTAAAGTTTATTTTCTAAATAGTAATTTCATTTACTATGATGATATATTACATTACGTTTACTGTTATTTTAGGAAAGGTAAATCTGTTGTAAAATAATATTTCTAACACACTTTACATACTAAACACGTGTATTTAAGATACAATATTTGGCAGCGCTATTACTAAACTATGTATCTATTGAACGAAGCTGGTCAACTGTGTGAACTGTGGTTTGTCAAGTGTGAAAATATTCTCGTTTCCTAAAAGCCCACATAACCACGAGAGTGGGTGTGGTTGGACAGGCTGACGTCTGGTTGAGCTTGATAAGCAACGCTTTCACTGAATCGAAGACTTTGTAAAAGTGTGGCTATTCAGGCAAGATTAAATGTACTTGAAGCTAGCACATTGAAAAACGCCTATGCTTTTTATCGATTCAACTCTGCCTTTACTAATAAAAAAAAATTTGAATTTCATTTCGAAGAACGTTAATTTTCAAATTGTTTTCATGGAGGTAATATTATTTCCATTGTGTTTTCTTACACATTTTGATGTGAATTCACACATTTATTTGAGACTGGTTTGAATCATCTAATAGATATATTCTGAGCTATAAATGTACAAACATTTCGATCACTCGTGAATCCATATAGCTGGTCATAGTATGAAATTTTACTTTAGGTTACTATTTATTGCTTTTGAGAAATACAATACCTAATTATAACGGCGGGTGTGAATTCATAATTTTATGTGATCTACATATTAGGTATTATTTCACCCTATATGAAAATATCTTTTCTTCTACATTGTTCGTGTGAAAGTATTTTTATTTTAATCTGATGCTTAATTTCTACTAAATTTGTTATGATATGAGAATGTTTATTAATCAAAGATACAATGATCTAATAATAATAAACTTAAAAATACGTCTGCTTTCCTTCAAATAAACAAATAGTTTTTAAAACGAATAACTGCAACAGTAACTCCTGGTTTCTTAATTGAATAAGGGGACATTAAGGGCCGAGCATGACATATGGTTAGCGTTCCTGGTGTGTTAATTTAAAGATTTATGGCTCACGTCCCCTTGCCGCATAAATGCACTTTACACTTTCGGGTCGTTAGAGCTCAGTAACAGAGGTTGTCAACTTTCACTACTTATTCAGAGAAAACTAACTTACGAGTTGGCGGTGGGTGCTTTTGACTATCAAGCTTCCCTTTAATTTATCAGTTAAAAATTAGGAAAACTACCTCGCTTACATAGCTTTTAAAGAAAATTCTGACACAAACAAACGAAGTCTTTCTGAAAATCATATTCAAATAAACAATGTTTGCGAATAGATAATAACCCATCCTGATGTGGTTTGTTTGTTTTGGAATTAAACACAAATCTTCACAATGGGTTATCTGTGATCTGCCCATCACGGTTATCAAAACCTGGTTTTTAGCAATAGGAGTTCGCAAATATATCGCTGTGCATTGTTTGTTTGTTTGTTTTTGAATTTCGCACAAAGCTACTCGAGGCCTATCTGTGCTAGCCGTCCCTAATTTAGCATTGTAAGACTAGAGGGAAGGCAGCTAGTCATCACCACCCACCGGCAACTCTTGGGCTACTCTTTTACCAACGAATTGACTGTAACTTTATAATGCCCCACGGCTGAAAGGGCGAGCATGTTTGGCGCGACTTGGATGCAAACCCGCGACCCTCAGATTACGAGTCGCACGCCTTAACACGCTTGGCCATGCCGGTCCATTGCTGTGCAACAGGAAGGGCTTGCTGTGGTTTATAACAATATGCAAAGAAAAAAATATTAAGCTATTATTCAAATATTTTAAAGCATATGATCAGTTAGTTTCCGCAACAATAATATATTGTAATTTGTAAAAATATTTAATGTACAAAAACAAAATTAACTACAAGATACCACACTAGCTGCTTTTATACATGTAATTTCATTGCCATAAAATCACGAGATAAAAATATTAATTATATCTTAGGAACTTGGGAGATATTAAATAATCTACAGAATTAAGTAACAGCTTCATAATACGAGAAATATTTGCCCTAAACGTCTAAATTACTAATATTATCCGTGATCTCCATCTTGGTTTTACCAAACCACAAGACTTATCAAAGTTTTATAACATAGGTAAGGCTTCATGAAACAAGAAATATTTTCTTCCGTAGATGTCAGATTGATTAGTTTTAGCCTTAGATTATTATGCATTCATCGTTACTCTGTTTTGTCTCTGTTGTTTTAGCGCAAAATGAATGAAACTCAGGATTTTAGTATTGATAATGCGTAAGCTGCCGCGGACATTCCGGGAAATCATTTGCAGAGAACTTACGATTTAACTGTAATTCACAAGTATGTTAACCTTTCATGAAAAGTTTAGTTGAGAATAAATAGTAACCATGAAACAAAAATCCAACGATCTCGTTCTGATTTCACATTCAATATTATCATTATACAATAAACTATTGTTAAAACTAAATACCAAATTCCATCACAATACTTTAGTTTGCTCACATTAGCTACATCTAAACCTCATAATTTGGAATATATTATTTCCTTTAACCTTATTTGATTTCTTTTAAACACAGGATAGTTAAACTACTTTGACAACCAGGGGCGAAGATCCTGGGGGAGGAGGATTTTGTTCTTGGGATTCTCGTGTTCTTACCAATCGAATTACATAATTAAGCCTAGATATAGGCTTTTTTAGTAGCCGAAATGTGCATCTTTAATATAGGCTTGCTTCTAAGCCTTTTGATCAAGTTATAGTTCGTAACTTTTTAAGTATCAGTCAGTAGGCCTAAGTATACATCCAAGTATCGTGGCGACAAGATTACTCTGTGACTGCATATTTACAGCTTTCAGGTTCACGTAATCAGAGATTACCAATTTGCAAATTGAACAGTCCACATAAGTGGTTGCAAAAATCATCCCCCCATCGGGTGTAAAAAATCTACGCCCCTGTTGACGACCCACCACAATGTTTAAAATTTTCTATACAAATATTTACTAGCACGGTAAGAAACTGACCTCAGAATTGATATTTAACTTTTTCTTGGATACCACATATGTGTAGAGAGGTTAATTTCTAGCCACCCCGTGGCTCAGTGGTATGTTTGCGGACTTATAACGCTAAAAACTGTGTTTCGATACCCGTGGTGGGCAGAGCACAGATAGCCCATTGGGTAGTTTTGTGCTTAATTCAACACAACAACTGTTAATTTCTATCGCCCCAATTGGTTTCAACAAAACGTAAAAACTTCTATATATTAGTATAAATTATCATATTTTAAACTAATAATTTGCTACTTATACGAATTATATAAGTAAAAAAAAAAACTATTTCCAAAGTAAAAATGACTCATTTATGGATCTCTCTCGCATTCTTTTCGGGTAATTTTCACTTCCTGTTTTAAAGTCTGAGTGATTAACTTCTTTACATTTTTATTTATTTAGCATATTTTCCTTTTGGTTTTCATTTGCTTTCAGCCATTTTTAATTATTTTTAATCGCCTATTTCCTTAGAAAAATTTTAACTCAAAATATAAAATTTAAATTATCTCCTACAGATCTTATATTACAAAATATTTATTGTCTAAGTGTATTTTCTCGATCTATTTTATGAGAATATCTTCAACAGCATTGCGCCACAATGAATATTTGCATTACAAATACGATATGTGTTAATCGTCATTTCTCCTATGATTTACCGTGTGAGCGAAACTAACAAATAGATGTAATAAATTACAACTAAAGTTTCATTGAAAAATATATTATATTAGTCTTAAAATCAACAATGTACATGTTGTATAACTACAAAACCTGTTTATAGTGGTCTCTAACAAAATTAGTTGTCCCCCAGTGGCTCAGCGTTAAGTCTAAAGTTTTCTCATGCTAAAAACCGAGTTTCGATACCTGAGATGGGTAGAACACAGTTAACTCATTATGGTGCTTTTTGCGTAAAGTTAGTGGGCTTATATAGCGCTAAAAATCAAGTTTCGATACCCCTAGGTAGCAGAGCACAGATAGCCCACTGGGTAACTTTTCGTTTCAAACAAACAGTAGATCAGTTATGAATGTTAAAATTACAACCAGTTAAGTTTTATTACACCTTAGACTTTGCGCTCCATGAAACTTCACATCAGCTGAGCAACTGTACCAAACATATATTTTAACCAGCCAAACAGAAGTTTGATTAAATTTTACTTGCTGAAAAACATTATTAATTAAGTGTAAAAGTTGTAACCATTCTTATCGTGAGGTGTAGTCACATTGTTGTGTGTTTTTGTAGAAAAATGATGACCCAAGTTTAACCCTACGAAATGTGTGTTTGTCAAAAAACTTTAAACCAAAACAGAAACCAAGTGATTTAAAATGTTGTTTGTATTTTTTTATTTCAATGTGACACATGTTTCTTGCGAGTATTTTTTAACACCAAAGTACGGCATTCTCAACCTTAATCAGAGTAACGTTTTTACCATTCGAAAAATATAAACACAACTGCATTTAATCTAAACTAAAATTGACGTAGAAGGATAAACAATGATGATTATACTACAGTGTAGTTTGTTAAATAAATACAGCAGTTTCTTTTTTTTATAGTAGTACGTATTATGATAAATGTTTTACGACTTCTTGAAATATCTATCTCGGAAGCTTTTTTTTTTGCCTAAAGCACACTTTCATATCATCAATTTAAAACTAGTGGCCATGTTTTTTTGTTTGAAAGATATAATTGATAATTATTATTATATGGTGCTAGAGACCCTTGGAAATAACTTTTTAATACAAATTTTAAATACAAATTTCATACATAAGTGAAACGACCATTCTTTCATATGAATAAATTGCTATATTGTTTGTTTTTCAAACCTCCTTAAGATAATACTGTGTTATGACAAAATACACTGCACGAAACAAACAATAGTCGTTTGCGCTGTAAAAAGGCAAAACCACTGCTATAAAATGATGTCAAACATCCTTCCCCCTATTTGATTTTAATGAAAAGTAGGCAACAATCTTTTAATTGTATAATCTGAAATATAAATAACTGAACACTAAGCTTGCGCTCGTAAACGAATCTTTGATACAAGAGTTGTCTTTACGTCTCTATAGTTTATATTTTACTTCACTGATAACACTTACAGATATCCTTTACCATTGTTCTGAAATACCCATTCTTTCCAAGTCATGTGTAGTGTTTTCAGTCACTTGCTAGGACGTGACTCGTTTTTCTCTGAAGAATGTTTCATACTTGATCGGATCGATGGTATTGTAATCCAATGACCATGTAGCCCTTTCCATCTGGCCAGTCTTCTTTACTTCAGGTCACGTATAGACAAGTTTAACACAGTATGATAAGTACAGGAGTTATCAGCCATTAGACTGAAGAAGTAAGGACCATTTACATCACTGTACGGCAGCACTGTCGACTGTAAAATATAAAAAAAAACTATAATGTATCGTTAAGAATGTTATTTCGCAGAAAGTATTACCAACAATGTCTGCTCAGGTTTATTTCTCTCCATACGTCAGTCCAAAAACTTACAGAATATAAACTCTATAAGATGTATCGTTAATAATACCGTCTGCAGGATTAACTAACCAATACGTCTGTTTAACTTTGTATTTGCCCATACTTTAAACCACAGAATTGAAAAATATAAACCTTTTAATGTGTGCCATAACTAATATCATCCACAGAATTTAGTGGCTAATACGTCTCCTTACGCTTATTTCTGTCCATACTTAAGCCCAAAAAGTTATATCATATAAATTCCATAATGTGTGACATTAATAGTACCATTTGCAAGATTTAGTGGTCAATACTTTTGCTTAAGCTTATTTTGCTAATACTTTGTCACCACTATATGCGTTATGTTCCTGTATAACAACAAGATTGTGCCTTGTTCAAAGTCTTATCCAAATGAATACATGCTTGTTATATGGCTGTAGTGTGAAGCAAACTCATTTGGTAAATAGAAGTTTCTCCTCATGTCGATGTCACACCATGTATTGTGAGTGGATTTCAAAACATTGTACGAAAGTTATACAAGTTTTTTTGTGAATAAGACCGGCGTGGCTAGGTGGTTAAGACACTCGACTTGTAATTGAAGGGTCGCAGGTTCGAATCCCCGTCACACCAAACATGCTTGCCCTCTTATCCGTGAGGGTGTTGTAATGTGACGACTAGTCCCACTATTCGTTTGTAAAAGAGTAGCTAAAGAGTTGGCGGTGGGTGGTGATGATTAGCTGCCTTTCTTCTAGTTTGCATTGTTAAATTAGGGACGACTAGCACAGATAGTCCTCGAATAGCTTTGCGCGAAATTCAAAAACAAACAAACAAACTTTCCAAGGCTTAGAACCAGTCTATGTGAATAATGCTTCTAACCATATATACACTATCAAGGCATGTTGTTGTGGCAGCAATCATTTGATTCTGATTCAGAACAAAAACTCTGCAGCAACGGTTAATCAATATGGACAGATGATAGTGTATTTTGTTCGAATGGGTGGACAACTGTACAACCACATGGTATGAAAGCGGGTCTACAATCTAGTAATAGCATTTTGAGACAATTTTAACCAATTTGAAAAAGTCTGCTCTAATTGGCCAGTTTCAGTTCGTCCATTAAATCTTTACTTGAGGGAAAAATTAAAGTTTCTTCTTAAATATCTAACCATGGTCTATGAAGAACACGAGGCACTTTAAAGTCGTTTATTCACTTCAAAGTTATAGGGGAGACAAGGTTGTGTGAGATCACTACATAAAGCATAGACTGATGACCCCGTAGGTCAAATGACTGATCTTTAGGTACGTGGTAAGCATAACGACGAACTAAGTGAGAATGTTAGTATTGTTTTATACGAATGGTTATCACATCTATAGTATTACAAATTCTGGTTATACTCTAATTGATTTACGCGCTTAATTTAATATCTAAATAGAAAACCAAGTAACATACAGAAAATGTGAATACAAGTGAGATTACTATTGACTTATTTGACTTATTTCTCTCGCTGGAATACGGTTGACCATCGTCGGATCAGACTTCGGATTGTCCTCCTCAGCTGAGACAATGGAAGACCAGCAGCCTTGATGTACTTGTCTGTAGATCTCCTCCAGGCTATGTCATGTCTCTCCATTTTTCTTTTTCTCTGTTGGTTCCATTTTTGCACCTGTCTTTTCACATTGCTCTGAGGCTTCCTGAACGAGCGGCTAATCCTGTCCCATTTTCTCTTCGCAATTTCTTCTTAGACAGTCAGCTGATGTGTCTGGTCCTATGGGTCAGCACTAGAGACGACATCAGTCCATAATATTTACCGAAAAATATATATACAATTAATAATCGGAAGTAGCTGTGATCTTCAAATGTAAGTTTCGTTTACAGTGTGTCAACTTACTTGTTAACTTTCGATGGAAATTATAAAGTATTCTTATTCTTACTTTGTATTTTGTCGTCAAGAATAAATCTACACAATGAGCTGTTTGTGCTGTGCTTCACGGGTATTGAAAACCATTGTTTAAACGTTAAGCTCTTAGACTTAGCGCTAAGCCACTAGATGGTACTGAATAGGAGCAGAAAAAAGAGAGAGAGAGAAATGATCTTATAAGTCAAATATAAAAAAAAAATCATCTACTTCTACTTAATAAAAATTATTTCAATAATCCAACGATTTTCGATGTGTGTGTTTTTTTCTTATAACAAAGCCACATCTAGCTATCCGCTGTGTCCACCGTGGTAATCGAAACCCTGATTTTAGCATTACAAATTTGCAGACTTATCGCAATCCGGGCAGGGAGAATTGTCTAAATGTTCCCCACATCATAAAAATAAGGATTTTTTGTTAAAATGTTTTTAAAAGCTGCCATCATTCAACAGAGGTTCATTTATTAATCAGTTGTCACTTTTGTTGTAATAAGTAAACATATATTTCTGTAAATGACCTACTTTCAAAGAGTAGCACAGGCATAATATAAAATTTACTGTATCATTACACGTAAAGCAATTTTATATTATTTTATAAAATAAGCAATTAAGTTCATATATCAATGGTATAACAAAATAAGAATGTATTTTGATCATTCTCACTCATGTATTATTCTCTATTTAAGTTCATATATACTGTTATGAAAATGAGGCAAATTCGACAGTATTTATTATCTTAGGCATGATATCATTTCTCTTATGTATTTCATACTCTTGATAAAATTCTCTACTGTATTTATTGTTTTTTTAAGTTAAGCATAAAGCAACACAATGGAATACCTGTACTTTGTCATTCACGGGTATCGAAACTCGAATTCTAGTGGTTTAAGTTCACACATATGCCACTGTGCCACTGGGGTACTATTGTATTTAATTCGTAGCTTTCTGTCTTATAATAATAGCGAGAAAGGCAGCTAAAGTACGTGAGTGTGTTTTATGTTATCTGAATTGTTCATGTAGCCCATCGAGTGATTTTTGGGTGTTAGTGAAAATGTTTAAGTATTCAAATCCTTTCTTCAAGAATTGAGTATTCGCTGATCTTCCTTCAGACACTCGTTAGCGAAACAAAAGAGAAAAAAGAACTAAATAGGAACAATGTGTATTATATAATAATTTTATTACAGAAATGCATTGAAACAATATTTCCTTTATGTAAACAAGATAAGCAATATCATTAAAAGGCATTATGACCAAAATGCCTACCCTTAAATATGCTCATATAAACGTATTTTAATCAGTGTTCCTTGTAATCACTATTGTATAGCGTCTATTCACTAGTAAATCATAGCCTTTATTGCATCTCAAAATGAGATGACAATTATGAATAGCTTGAAAACACATACTTACGTGGATTCATCACAGCATTGTTAACTTACAAAGAAATGTTCTACTATAGCTTTAATTCTGAAATAGTAATTGAAAATTTAAAATATTGTGGCTTCAGTTCATATATTTTTTTATTTTTTCTGTTTCTCTGGCATCTGTGGTTGCTTATACGCGAAATTAGCTTAGCATAGTTGAAACGATCCATGATTTCATCTAATAGTGACTTGGGGGACTTTCGTCACAAATAAATGTCGCTCTTGTTGTAGGTCAGTAAAGTTAACATTGCCATTCAACATTCAAATGAACCATTAAAAAATACAAAGTTCAAGAGACCAGATTTTTCACGATGCTATCAAACACTGAAGATGAAATCATACATACGGTGAACATTTTTTCACTTGAAAACGGGATTGAAATGGAAAATTGGCAAAGAAGTTCATGATGTAGAAATATCAATGCAGTTCAAAAATATTAATGGAGTTATTTAGACCTAGCATTAGTAAAAGCCAGTTTTATCATAAGATCCTTACAAAATGAGGCAAAAACCAACAATACAATGAAATAGGCTTTGACCTCTTAGTATGCAAAGTATACATTTCATTATACGAATAGAGACACATGAATAGATTCAATTATTGAACCATTTGATAGATTGACAGAAAAGGCTGGTAGGTACAGAGCTTCAATGACTCTAACAGGATTTATAATTGCTCAAAAGTTAATTAAACTTAAGTCTTAGTAACCATTAATGACACAACTCTGAAAGAGTTTAGAATTGGCCAAAAGTAAATCAAAGTTAAGTCTTAGTAACTATTAATGACACTTAATTTTGAAGTAAATATTCGCTCTGCTATTTCATTAGACTATTATAAAAAGTTTATATTTACTCTTTTTCTAAGTTAAGCAATAATTGGATTTTCAGAATAAACTAATACAATATAAAAATTGAACGACAGAAGTTTATTCACTTAGTAACTTTTCAATATTCGTAGAAGTTCAATGTATTTCTACAAGTTTCAGAGTATTATTGCTCTTAAGAAAATTAAATCTCAATGTGTTAATAACCGATTATAGTGGTGTAAGAATTTAGCTGCAGAATTTAAAAGTAAGCAAAGATAAAGATGTTTGTAGCCCTGAATAAAATATGTTGTAGTTTTTTAATACCATTACTAACATTTAATTTTATAGGGAATATTTATTGACATTATTATGTTAAACACGATGGATTATCATTACAAAATGTGTGTGCTGTGTTTCTGCTATGTTAGAAGGGCATTAAAAGAAAATACTCTGATGGGTTTCAATATAGTATCAGAATTTTACCTTGACTTTTGGAGTGACATTTCTTTGCACTGATAAACTGACTAGTGTATTGACAGATTTCTTGATGTTTAAAGTGTCAAAGCGCTTTCAAGTCTGTAATAGAAGGTTTGTTATGGTTAGTTGTAATAAAATGGCATTTAAGGATTAAATTAAATCTACGTAAATTTAATATGAGGCTCTAAACAACAATACTTGGCATCTATTTTTAGGTTATATAATTCTAACACAACTAATGATGATGGTCTTACACAAGACTTTGATGCATAGTGAATTTCAACGAAATGAAACATCCAAGCTTATCCTGAAATGTCAATGTTCCCCTTTAATTTTGCTGAAAATATGTCTCATGCCATGAGGCAGCTATGAACACTACTAGACTTGGCAAGCATTTTGGTGTTTATTGAGTCTAAAGTAAATTGAAAAGGAATTGAGATGTTATTACACCTAAGTAAAATATAAAGTTTTAAAATAAAGACTATTTACTTTAGCATTAAAATAAAAACTCCTTCACTCAGCTAATGAGCAATTTAAGCTAGAATTGTAATTCAAAGAATGTAAAGTAATTTAACGTTTGTTATCAGAAGACATAAATAATTAACATTTTTGTATTAATAGTGTAGTAGATGAACATAATTAGAAAATTATATGAGTACTATTCTCCACTGTGAATTCCATTTGAGACCTAAAGAGTCAGATTTGCATTTAATTTTATAATAATTTTCCATGAAACAAATAAGCAAGTAAATACCTTGCTAGCAACTTGTAAAGTGCTTCTATGTATTGAATGGAATAAAATAGAAAATAAAATATGTTTTTATTTCTATTCATTAACAAATTACGTGTACAAATTTCAATAACAAATGTTTACTTCGATGTTATTGTACACAATCTTCACGTCACTCGGCTATTAAACATTTTAATAAACTGTGAATTACGAAATACGTAAGTATTTTGAGTTTCAATAAAGTTGAAATGGCAGTATGATTGTTTGGTTGGTTGTTGAATTTCGTACAAATCTATTCAAAGGCTATCTGTATAAGCTGTCCCTAATTTTGAAGTGATATACTAGGCCATCTTCTAACAGTTTTTGGAATACTCTTCACCAAATAATATTTGAGTTGACCTCTACATTATATTACTCACACAGCTAAAAGGGACTAGTATGTTTGTTAACAGGTTTCTATTCCGTAGGGCAAACATCCTATATTCAACAAGCTATTCCACGGTTGGAATTTTCAATAATATTATCTGTTTTTATACTACATTGCAAAATCTCGCCAGATATTGGAGAAATTCGATCGTGGAGTAACATATCACTTATTAGACTGAGTTACAGATATCACATTCTGCTTGTTAATAAATAATTTCATAAATATTAATAATTAAGACTACTTAAGACTACTAATTAAGACAATCATTCTTTAATCTTTACAAGAATATTTCTTACATTAATAAATTCACTGATATCCAGACATTAAATATAAGTATTAAATGCTAAAAAAAGTTTTTTATTTTTATTTTCCCTTTTTTTATTTTAATATTTCGAAGCTCTACTCAAATAAGTGGTTGAGTCTAACAACGCAAAATGCATATTGTTTCTTTATGTTCATTGGCCTTAATATTTTGGTCAGCAGTGTATGACTGCAACGTTTCGTATGAGTTGCTTCAATTAATCAAACGTTAAAGAAGATTCAAATATATAACAATCTCATGATGAGAAATACTAATATTTATATATTGTTTTCGTTTAAAATATATCTATTCTGCCTCCAGGCCTTTGATAGGCTGTCATAGAAAACCGAGATTTCTCGACTTTTAATAAAATTGAGTGAATATTATAAATAATTAAAGCAAGCAAATTCCAAAAGTATGAAACCAAATATATTAGTAAAACGAAAAGTAATTAATTTCAACAACACCAAAATTAACTTGGAGTAAAGAATATAAAATATTGTAATATATGCATGTAACAATGACGAATCAGGTACTGTAAACACCATGACGACTCTGCTCATTTCTTTGCTCCAAAAAGAGAACCTGACGAATTCATGGACACCGCAATTTGCGTTAAACAAAGGAAATAAACGCAAAAATATACAGAAGTCTCTTGTAATGGAGTGATAAAGATGACAGTATGTGGCATAGAGTTTATTGTAATTTTGTTTTAGAAACTGTTGCAACTTCAGTTTTTACTGTGTTTTTGTTACAATGTTTCGCTTCAATTTTAAATCTGAAACCATATTTCTGTGATACAATATTTCCTATTCTATTTGTTACCTTTGTTGTTCTACAATAATTTGATATTAAAGGTGAATTTTACAGAAAAAAAGAACACTTTGCAGTCAAAAGAACTACTCAACATATCAATTCGAACCTACTCTGAACGAACCTAGAACAGTTACTTTTGACACAGATCTGACAAGTTCTAGTGATGAGGACTGTTCCACGAGCGAGAGTAGCGGAACTGTGAGTGATACTGAAGAAATAAGATTATATATTAAAACAACATGCTTTATGAGGTTTATGAGATTTACATTTAATATGACAACGTTAAAGTACTGTGTTAAGATTAATTTTATTTTGATGAGTTATGGAAATATGTTATGGTATTTATATTTGATTGTTTACAAGTCTACAATGTTTTATTTTTAAATACATAACATGTACTTGATTACTTCAACATGTTCAAGACATAGTCTTGTTTCAATTTATCTTGAAATGTTAAATTTGAAAAATGGTATTTTTCAAACTTTTCCATATGTAAAAATGATACAAAAACATCTACAGAATGATCTACCAGCTTTTAAACTTGGAATATACTCTATTTGGGATAGATTTGTTCACTGTCCATACTAGGAAATCAAGGTTTCACTGACTTTCAGGTGCCACAAATGCAAAACACGCTCATGAATGTGAAATGTGTATGTCTAGTTACATTCTTCAAAAACTTGTACTTTTTAAATTATTATATTATACTAGTTATTGTTTATCGCTTTATACTGCACACATACCTTTAAGTTTGTTCTTTTCGTGATGGCAATGGATGGCTTCAGAGGAGTGGAACCTGTACGCTGCAGGCTGAGCTCAGTCCTCAGCTCTACACGAGGATAGATGGTGGGGACAATCCTGTCTACTACCGATGTTTTTTTCAGTCTCAACCTGCCTGGCTTGAAACCCACGGAATCCAAAATAGTAGGATCCGACACAAAACATGAGCGTTCAAAGTGATCTTGACAAAGCTTTGCATGGTGTGAAGGAGTCCAGTTCTTCCTATTGACCATCCGCACCCACTGTCGCCACCTTGCCGCTTCCTTCTCCTTGCAAGGAAACGAAAAGAAGCTTTGGCCCGATGCTGAACCGTTTTTACAAACATAATCAACGCAGAAAAATATATTATCATAAAACAAACATCAAGTAGCAATATGATGACAAAAAATAGTCTCACAAAGTATGTAATCCGAAAAAGTACCGATATATTCAAATAAAACACCAGCACTGAAAGGAACCAAATGGCTGGCGCGCAACGAAGCGTGTTTGGCAACTATTACGTCATAGTTGTAAAACGTCACGGAAATAGCCAAACGACCGAGAAGAACTTGAGTTCGAGGACCCGCATATTTTGTTTCATTCTTTACTCAAAAACTAAAGTGTTTAAAAATATGGCAACCACACAGGAATTATACCTAACCAAAATACAGTTTCTAAGGCAATTATTAAATTTGTTGAAAATTCACCCTTAAGAAAAATAAGAACCTCAAATAATATGAACTTTTTGGAATAAGTATCCATGTCATATTCACACAAATGTGCTCCATAAAGAAATTTGACATTAATGTGGCAGAAGCGCATTCCTTTTTAATAAGCAACGGGTAAACTCCTTTGGCTTCGCAGATATAATTCAAATCACTATCTTAGAGTCATAGAAACTAGTGCGATAATATTTCCTTCTCATATTATATTATATTGCTTCCCAGTTTACTTATTTTGCGTTCCAAAAATTTGCACTCGTGCATTTACACGCTGACACTTTTTTTTTTACTTTAAGTATTTTTTAGTGTTGTTCTGTTTCCAAAGTCATGGTGGTTTCAGAAAATATCGGTATATTAAATTTTTCAAAATGCATTTTCCTTGATTCAACTACGCATTTAATTTTGTGTTTTCACTTGGTGCAATCAATCCGTAACGGAACACAGAGAAATCAAAGATCCAGCCTTTCCTGCAACATGTTTTCCAGATTCCAAATTAATAAGTTGAACATCAAAGTCATTTTTCAAGGTATTTTGCTCGCATAATTAAACTTCTGTAGCCTCTTTCTTCTCTGTAACATAAAGTCAATTATACATAGAGCAAGCACAAGCTTTTGCATAACATCTGATGCACAGTATGTTTAAAAATATTTCTAAATGAACATGATTTAATTCGTAGAAATCTGTATTAGTTTCTATTCAAATATCAGTCTTTCCATAAAACAAAAAAGTATTATATAGGTGTTGTGTATTAGGTACTAAAATAGAAGAGTTCAATCTCTATTGTCATTTTACAAGTTAAATTCAACATTTGATTGTCGGCATATGGATACTTGTGAATTAATTCTATATGGAATGTAACTTTGTAGTTTATTCCGTAAAAACATCGCGATCCTTCACAACAACCGTTATACATACGAAATCTGTTCAAAAAATACGCGGACTGACGTCATAAAACAAAATGTACTTTATTTAGAAGTTACAAGTCTGGGACCCCTTCAAGGTACTCTCCTCCCCAACTCACACACGTATCCCAACGGTGTTTCCACTTGTTGAAACAGTTCTGATACGGTTCTTTTGTAATGTCCTCCAGCTCCTTCGTCACATTTGCCTTAATCTCGGGAATCGTCTCAAATCTTCTTCCTTTTAAGGGTCTTTTGAGTTTGGGGAACAAGAAAAAATCGCAAGGAGCAAGGTCAGGTGAGTAGGGAGGGTGAGGAAGAACAGTGATCGAGTGTTTGGCCAAAAACTCACGAGTTCTGAGGCACAACTTTCGCAGCAACGCGGTGCATCTTCAATTTTTCGATAAAAATCTCGTAACAAGATCCAACTGATATCCCACACTGTTCATCAAGCTCCTTGACAGTCAGACGTCGATTTGCCCGCACCAGGGTGTTGATTTTGTCGACGTGTGGGTCGTCAGTTGACGTGGAAGGACGTCCAGGACGCTCATCATCTTCAATGGACTGTCGCCCATTCTTAAAACGTTCATGCCACTTGATACATGCCGTACGCTTCATAGCAACATCACCGTAAGCCGTGTTAAGCATAGCAAAAGTTTCAGTCGCAGATTTTCCAAGTTTAACACAAAATTTTACAGCAAGTCGTTGCTCCTTCAGGTCATTCATTCTGAAATCCGCCAAACGAAAAAATCGTACTTCACTTAAAACCGCGTAGCTAACACACAAATGAAGATATCTGCAATCGGAAAATGGCGTCGTAATCACCTGATCTGAGCGAACCTAGCGACACCAAGCGGATTCCCCTGGAACCAACTGGAGCCGCGCAATTCAAACAGTCCGCGTATTTTTTGAACAGCCCTCGTACAACTTGGAATTTTATAAAATAAAAACTTTCCTATATAAACAAATATACCAATACTTTATATCTCATGTTTAATTTCGTTCCTTTACATCCATATTAAGCTAAGAGATTTCGTCTAATGTTTCGTAATGTGATGCTTTTGAAAAGAAAACAGCTTAAACCGATTCGCTGTGAAACAATTATTTGTGATATTTTTGTATAATTCTTTTATATCATGCATTGCCCATTGACATAACGGTTTGGTTTGTTTTGAATTTCGCTCAAAGCTATACGAGGGCTATCTGCGCGAGCCGTCCCTAATTTAGCAATGAAAGACGAGAGGGAATGAATTTAAATCTTATTGACACTACCGCGATCTATGAAGACATTCAAACTTTATAATTTAATAAAATAAAATAATATAGCACTGACGTAAAAATTCAAAGTATTGTATTTTATTCAATTTCTAAAATTTCTACTTGATTTTATGATATTTAAAAAAAGAAGTTAGGCAATAGAAATAGAAAAAGTAGTTAATTGCTTATTGGCGTTTCATTCCGACTCTTTCAAAGTGAAACGGTAGGTACCATTGACAGATAATCCTTCTTTATAGGTCACATCATTGCTTGCTGTTTAACTTGTATCTTCTCGTAAGAACAAATGTAAGTAAATTTAGGTTTCAATATTTTATAACTTTCATGTAGAAATGTCTTCTTTCAACCGGTTGTACTAGCTAGGTTTAAAGATACTTATATTCTGGACATATTGTTTGTTTGTCTGTTTTAATTTCGCGCAAAGCTACACAAGGATTGTCTGCGCTAAATGTCCCTACTTTAGCAGTATAAGACTAGAGGGAAGACAACCAGTCATCACCACCCATCGCCAACTCTTGGCCTACTCTTCTACTTACGAATAGTGGGACTGCTCGTCACATTATAACGTACTTACGGCTGAAAAGGCGAGCATGTTTGGTGTGACGGAGATTTGAACTGAAGACCCTCAGATTACGAGTCGAATGCCCTAACAATCTGACCATGCCAAGCATTCTGGACAGACTACTTTATCCTTTCCATGAGCACTATAAGGATCTCCTTTCCTCCTACATGTCTTAGAGTATAATACTCCCTCTATATACAATGGTAGCATATTAATGCTATATTAATAACTTCTATATGACATCATGATACCTGTTTTTCAGGGAAAATTCAAGGTTAAGTGACATTTAGAAGAATGAAATGTTTTACGTATTTGCTGTCTCAGAATATCGGTATTAGAGTAGCTGATAAGTTTATTTCACGGTCACGGTTAAACATCGTATTTTGTTAATAATATCTTAATGCACCATAGGTTGATAATCATAGCTACATAGAATGTTTCAATTCTTCTCTCCATTCTGCACACATAGCTCAGCAGCATCAAAGTGTAAGGAATAGTGCACATACGAGATTTATTAAACAGGATTGACCTTTGTAATTTAAAATAGTTTGATACCCAACATTTCATTGAAGTACAAAAACTACAACTTCAACTAGAGTAAAGTTTTAAAAGAACTCAAAACGCAATCCTAATGTCAGTTATGAAGTTTCAGTTTTTTAAGATTAGTTACTAACCAGTATATTATTAAATCATTTACTGTGTATTTTCTTAATATTTTTAGACTTCACCATAATCCAATAATACTAATAATTTTTTCTACATGTATCTCTGGATGGCTGGTATGGGTATTAACACTTGTTCTCTCCCTTATCAGTAAAAGTGTTAATGCCCACACCAGCCGTTCTGAGATACATTTTTATTTCAAGTAGGTTTCTCGTCATCAAGAATCTTTTCTACAGTTTTTCGCACTATTTCTCAGAACACATTTTTGCGCTTATTTTAAACAAGATAATATTTTCTGGTATAATATGTACTTCTCAAGCCTGAAAAATACATTTCAGTTTTGTTAAGTCTTTTCTTATGTTTTTCATTGTTGGAACAATTCTTGAATATTAGCGACATTTTCGTGAACTTTCAAGAATGCAACTCCGTTACTTATCCAGGTGCCTCTATCTTTAAAACTTCATGTGTTAAGATGACTTGCAATAGAATAACCTCAAACTTCAATAAACACCTCTTTGTAAACTGAAGCTGCTCATGAATTTAAGTTGAACGTATGTTTACCTATCCTCTGTTATTACTAGTAATGTATCACATGTTCCTTAAAGCTATCTGTGGAACAATACTGCTTATCTTCAGTAAGGTTAGAATTTTTCTAGCTCTCTCTTAATCTTTACTGTCAATATAATCTAATAGACAACCCAAAACAGGTTTGAAGAATATTTATTTTTTTAGTGTGTGTGTAAGAGCTTTTTTTAAAGTTTGTCTGTGTATCTCGTCTCTTGAAGGTAATGTTACCATTGATTTTTTCTAGTTTTGGTTTTTATCTAAGTTACAAATATTTCATTGTGAATTTCTCTTATCTTACTAAGTCACATTTTTAGAGAACTTGTACTCACTCATTACAGTCTCTTCACAAGCTCTAGAGTTACTTCAGTATTTACAGTAAACCTTTAATTATATCACCTATCTCGTTCCGCAGTTATCTCTTCTTTCTTGAAGTACTAACAGTTCATTTCCTCGACAACTCGAAGTTGTTAATCATGACTAGTGGCATTAGCGTTCAGTCCCAGTCTCGATACAAAATGTTATTTCCTTGGTTTTCCGTGAATCAGTTTTGTTGAGATCTGGAAAACAGGATGTTATACAGAATGTTTACAAAACGTTCGACGAGTTTTACTATGTGTAACGTTTGGCTTCTAAACAACGCTGATGTTCTCTGCTACCAGTATAAAGAAATTCAACAGTTTAATTTTTTTTACTGTATAAAATATTTACTGAGAACAACTTGAAACATGGACTAAGTGGTTATTTATATCAAGATTCAAAAAGAGATAAGTAAAGTAAGGAAGTATACGTTCTGTTAATCTTCAGTTTAGATATTCTACGAAAGCATGGGCTAAAAGAATTTTAAGTTAAATAATTAAAGTGTTTAAGAAAAAATATATAATTTACTCAGCGTTAGATAAATGTAAAAATAGCAACAAGTAAGTAGGAGTTTCAAATACTGTATGACTGACAACAATATATATTGTTAATGCAGAAAGTAAGTATTAAATTTCTGAAATATATATATATATATATATATATATATATAACATCTTATAGGTCATTAATTAAACAGGATATATTCAACAATTTGTTTATTTTTTAACATCCACTTAAAGCTTCATCTTAATAATTGTTTAAAGAAAAAACAACTTTATAATTAAAAATAAAATAAAATCAGTAGACGTTAAAGGGCGTGATATATTATAAACAAACAAAAATAAAGCTCGTTAAGATATTCTAGCCTATCGATAAAATATGAATTCCAAAGTACGAGCAATAAACTATAGGCTTAAAATAATTACAATTGAAGAATATTGTTATGGATATTCTTAGAAAATAAGTTAAAGCTTGTACAAACTGCATATTAGAAATTGTTTAAAAAACTTAGAAGAACTATTTTCTGTTCAGCTAAATCACACTTTCTATAGGACCCACAATAAAAGTTTTTCGTGATATAATTGTGGATATCACGTACTAATTAATCAACTAATATTAATGAATGGCTGAAAATACCAAAAAGTAAAATTATTGTTTTTATGGATTGTTGTAATACTTAAAGTAAATGTCTTCATTTTCACTATTTATGCGTGTTCTCACCTGTACTAACTTGTGCCACAACGTATGGACTACACCCTAATTAGGAATATTAAATTCACTTAATTGTTTGTTTGTTTGTTTGTGTTTTCAATTTCGCGCAAAGCTACTCAAGGGCTACCTGCGCTAACCGTCCCTAATTTAGCAGTGTAAGACTAGAGGTAAGGCAGCTAGTCATCATCAGCCACAGCCAACTCTTAGACTACTCTTTTACCAACGAATAGTGGAATTGACCGTCACGTTATAACGCCAACACGGCTGAAAGGGCGAGCATGTTTGGTGCGACCGGGATTACGAGTCGAACGCTTTAACCCACCTGGCCATACCGGGCCTAAATTCACTTGAAAACAATTTTCTCGTTCTACCATACCGTCGGTCTTGTTACTCTTTATATATTATTCTAGATCGTATCCATGTAAAATAAAAATACTTGTGTTATTTTATATTACTCAAATGCTGAAAGTTACTTTCACAATATATAGAGACAAAAAATGGTTAGTGTTTGTAGTGACTCTTCTTCCGTTGTTGTATCCTAAAATTTTGATATGAAACTAATGAAATAATGAAAAGATGGTTACATCTTATGTTTCGTGTGGACGTAGACAACTGAATACGTATTTTTAAAGAGCAAAAATAACTTCTTGACGACGAGAAACCCACTTGAAATAAAAATGTATCTCAGAACGGCTGGTATGACAATTAACACTTTTATTGATTAGCAGAGAACAACGTTTCGACCTTCCTTGGTCATCTTTCAATAAAAGTGTTAATACCCATACCAGCTGTTCTGAGATACAAAAATAACTTCTAACCAATATTAATGTAACAAAAACATAACATTAAAATTTGGAGAAGAAACTAGATGGAAACTGTATGTTTTGCATTCATCTATTTATATAGACATTCAGACAATGTATTGCTAAAATATTTTAATACAACGAAAAAATTTTATTTTGAGTTCGAATTCAAAAACGGAGCTCGTGATAAGCAAGCTGGAGAGTTTGTGACACGTTGAATAGCTGCCTCTCCCCTCTTCTATCACTTTTAAATTAGGGATGGCTAGCGCTGATAACTCTCGAGTAGCTTGTCGCTAAATTCTGCAAAGTAACGAAAATAAAAAGTAAAGTAAAAGCCCCTAGTAGCATAGCGGCACGTCTGCGGATTTATACCGCTAAAAACCGGGTTTCGATACCAGTGGTGGGCATATAACCCATTGTGTAACTTTGTGCTTAATTTCAAATAATCAGTCAAATAAATTAAAATCAGTGTTTGATATTTCTGCCACTAGAGAAATTATTTTACTTACACATGGAACTATATATCACTGGCTTGGCATAGGATAATTGATAAAAAATAATTTAATGTATGTGTGATTGTGTAGCTTGTATATATTTATAACATGACTCAAGGTTGTCCCACTTGAAGATGAATATATCTAATAGAACTTAAATCCTTTCTTTCACCAAACTGTTATCTATCCTATCGATGTCATTGTATCACAGGCTACTATTTAGTATCAAAATGTTTACACTGAAGTGTAGCTAGTGTGGAATTATAATGTGATGGTCACTCTAACAGTATTTAATTCTTGGAAACCGTATATAATAAAACTTGAATTATTTCTTTTTCACCAATTTGTTTTTTACTTTAAGTTAATCATTGCCTCACAATCTGCAGTTCGCGGATTCGAATACCGTCATTGAACTGGCCCCTTAATCACCAGGATATATATATATATATATGTAATTTTTATATCTGCCAAGAAACATTCTAGTAAACATTATAAACTATGACCTATATATATAAAGTAGACATATGTATAGATATATATGTACAAAAACTTTGTAGAGAGAGACTAACTGAATAGTACAGAAAACATTTATCATTTGCTACAGCCTCACATCAAAGTTGAGCAAATAACCTTCGGAGACGGCTTGGATGGATAGTAAAATAAACTTTATTACAAATGTACAACGTTTCGACAAACTTATGTCATCATGAGCTCCAAACTTTAATTTTTCAAAAACTGGGTTCCTCGTTATCAAACTAGACTAATTTAATACTTTTATTGAAGAAGTTACTTTTTCTTAACTTTAACACGTAAGATACACCAAATGTTCATGTCTTTAGAAAGGCTTAAATTGGTTTTAATTAAATCCTTTTCTTTCCATTATACCCCAGTGGCTCTGTCTGTACACTAGCATTGCTAATAATTTGGTTTCTATGCCCGTGGTGGGAAGAATACAGGCATTTCATTGTGTAGTTTTACACTTAACAACAACCAAACAAATTCTCCAGTGCTACTTCGGTAAAAGTGCTTAATAAGTAGAGTACGCTAAATAATGAAAGCCTTAATATATGAAGTGCAATTTTATGACACTTTGGGTCAAATAATAAACACTTGGGATCTAAAAATTAAAAGAACAAAAATCGTAATTCTTAGAAATTAAATTTTAAAATGTTTTATTAGTACGTACTAACAGTGAAACTACTAACAACAAGAAGGAAATATTACCTTTAAGAATTAATTGAAAAGACACGCTTAGTGTACAGCTGGATAGTTAGATATATAGTTTTTAAATACACATTTTAATACTATCCATTGGAATTTACTTCCAGGTTGTTCTCCAAAGAAACAGGGCAAGATTACGAACTTGCAACGCTAAATTCTGAGGTTCGATTTCCCGTGAATGACACAGCAGATTACCCATTTGTGACTTTGCTCTGAACCAAACTGGAGTTAAACTGAGGTTCACAGTTATCTTTATTGCATCTATTTGAAACCACGTTTTACTTTGATCGAGGTAAAAATACACAGCTTCAGCACTCTCTTAGACTTTGTATTCAAAAGCAAAGTTACACAATGGGCTGTCTACTCTGTGCCCACAGGAGGGAGAGAAGCAACACCATTTGTAGCTTACTGCTAGTATCACTAACGCCACCCCCCCCGCTAGTACAGCGGTAAGTCTACGGGTTTACAACGCTAAAATCAGGGGTTCGTTTCCCTCGGTGGGCTCAGCAGATAGCACGATGTGGCTTTGCTATAAGGAAACACAAACAAACAAACAGTATTAATAACTAAATTTATCCTATGAATTGTCTTGTATTAAGTGATATTTGACTCTTCGTTTTCTTTTGTTAAATTATATTTGACCTGTTTATTGCCTTGAGTTAATTATTTGTTTGTTTTTGAAAGTTACACGAGAGCTATCTGTACTGGCCATTCCTAATTTAACAGTGTAAGGCTAGATGGAAAGAAGCTAGCCATCACCACCAGCTCTTGGGCTACTCTTTTTACCAAAGAATAATGAGACTGTCCATCACATTATAACACTCCCACAGCTGAAAGGGTAAGCCTGTTGGGTGTGACGGGGATTCGAACCCGCGAACCTCAGATTAGGAGTCAAGCGTCCTAACTACCAGGCCATGCTTAGACCCATTATGTCGTCTGATATTTGACCTGTTCGTTGTTTCGATTTCAGTGATATTCGTCCAGTTCATTGTTTTGTCTTAAATGATATTTGATCTATTCATAGTTTTGTTTTAAATTATGTTCGACATACTTATTGTTTTTGTTAAATGATATTTAAGATAATTGCGTTACTTTATCTTGTAAATAAACGTATATCCACTATTATAACAAGTTCTTTTTATTGAAATACATAATATTTACTTCTCGAAAGATGTTCGAACTTTGATTTTGTGTTTGAGTGTTTTTCTTATAGCAAAGCCACATCGGGGTATATGCTGACTACACCGGAACTTTGATTTACTAGCTCTAAATGTGACTTATCCTCGTAGTATGGTTTAGAAGTATAGTATTTTACTCACTACTATTAACCTAAAATACTTTAAGTGTTTGGATAACATATGACATATCGTCACAATTAATTATTCATTATTATTTAGACGGTTAACTTGTTATTTATTTATTTGTAATTTATTTTTTTCACCAAATGCATTTCAGTAGGGAAAATGGTGATTTAGAGGCGTAATCTATTGTTTGATTCGCTATTTTTACCAGAACACAAATAGCTTAGCCAAAGTCACGGCTCATCACTGGCGCTTAGAAGAACGAAACAAATGAAGTAGTCTTCGTGTAGTGATGGAATGTAAGCCTAAGTACAGGTTAGGTTATCAGAAGTGAGTAAATGACTACGCATCTAAACCAACAATATTGTTTTCACTTAGACTCTCTAATTCCTATGACTTTCGCTTTTATTTAGATTTTTTAAACACTTGTGACTCACGTTTTCATTTAAACTTCGTCAATACTTGTGGGTTACACTTTCACCTATGCTTTTTAAACACTTGTGATTTCTACCTTCATCTTTTTATATGATTGTGATGTTCACTTCCACCTATACTTTATAAAATCGTAACTTAGACGTTCACCTACACTTTTTAAAAAATTATGATATACTCTTTTTACCCAGACTGGTAGCTTTCACTTCTTGGCCTTTTTAATGCGTGTGACCCACACGTTTACTTTCTTGCTTGGAAAAAATATTTTTTTTCTAGGGTTAATTCATTTGTCACAATGTGGTATCCCTTGATCGAGTTCTTTAGTGATGGTAATAAGAGAAACAAAGATGTCTGTAATAAGAACCGATCCAACAACACCACATGCTAGGTGCACTTTGTTATGCATGACTAGCTAGTACTAGAGTATCTTGAAACAAGTGAATGCCTTAAGACCAGTGGCTCTTGCATCAAACTCTGTCGGTCATAAAACCAAAACTGCAAATCTTGTCTTTACGACACTCCAAAAATTGAATTTACGTCGTAAATGATTCTAGATAAGAGTTCACAATCCTAGATATGTGGACTAGCCGAGCAAATAACTTTACATTTTTATATAGTCTTGAAAATCAGCCTAAAACCTTAAAGCTACAACAATGATAATAACATTGTGTCCTATATACATTTCCTCTACAGTTGCGGGAAATATTCTTAATAAAAAATATTGTATGTGTTGTACTATGATAACTTAATACGTGTAATCAAGTTTTTAAACTCAGATTTTCAAACAACCAGAGTATTTTTATCCTTCATCCACCAAATCATAGCAACAATAATGTGAAAATAAAAAAACGGTGTTTTAACAAGGGATCTAGTTTTAAAGCACAATAAGCCAAAAAATGTATTGTTTATGATTGCCAGTATGTTACTTAAAACTGTATGGTGAGTTGTATCTATCATACTGAGATTCTGAGACGAACAATATGAAACCAAGCAAACTGTATTATTTACTTTATTCTCTTCTCGAAGGACCCAGCATGCTTAGAATAATATTCTTCAGGGCTGCGAATCAAAAAGTTCGAATATTCGCCTCTGAATACGTCCTACATTAACATTTGTGGTCACTTTATAAGAGTTACAGTTAATCATACTCTCCATATTATTAACTCTATAGATACCTTGTGAGGTGTTTAAAATTCAACAGCATGATTATTCCAAGTAATGTGTTGTATTGTTTTTAAAGATTTAAAATAGTATAGTCCCGAGAAATAGATTATAAGATGGTTGATTAACAATTGTTGTCGTTTACGTTGTTAGCGCAAAGTTAAACTATGAGCTATCTGCAATCTGTCCACTTTATGGAATCAAACTTCAGATTTTAGTATTGAAAGTCCTAAGACTTAACTTATCCTACAGAATAACAAAATGTTAGCAATTTATTTGTTTGTTTTGTTATTACACACAAACCTACACAAAGGGCTATCTGTGCTCTGCTCACCACGGGTGTCCGCAGACATACCACTGAATGACGTGTTGGCAAATACCCTGAGAAATGTTGTGCGAGTCCTGTACTCAAAATCTCTTTTGAAAAGACTGAGCAAATTGTAGCTAATCTTATTTATGTTAAAAAAACATAACGTAAATCATTAAGCATACGTTTTTTAAACTTATGGAGTTTGCCACCATGGACTAATATTTTTTTAATTTGCCACTTGTCTATATCCTCAGACCCAAAGTTTTACAATGAAATTTAGAATAGTAACATCCCTGGTAAGCTTGTTACCGTGAGGTAAAACAACTATAGGAAAATCTAAAATCTTACGAACCTCAATGCAACGGTAAATATATTTAAAATGTATTTATTATTTTACGAAACGTTGATTATATATATTGCAGCTTCATTAATATATTCTACGAAGAGTTTTTAGTGAATATGGAACACAGTATTCCCAGATTAACTGATTTTCTACAAGTTTGGAACAGATCACTTAATAACAGCAGGGTTGAAAAGCAAATCTCCTGAGTTATCCGAATCTGAAAACTTGACAGAATTCTGGACGCGTTTTGAAAACAGCCGACACAATGTTTATTAATTGCACAACGAAGAAACAATGGGCGTACTTGCGTAGATGGGTCACAAATTGGCTCTCTGCTAGCATACCGTGTAGGATTGCAATTTTTCTCTCCCGCAGTTAGAAATAAAAAAAATAATGTTCTAGATTGAATAACAAGTAACACTCACTAGAAATTATTGTTGTTGTGCTCACATGTAACCAAGTGATTTGATTCCTTTATCATAGTGTTCAACGAAAGAGAGTCAACGCCTTTCCACACGCAGAGGAAAATGAGTGGGGGTAGAAACTTTGGTTCCGAAAAATGGAGAAAAAGACAAGCTTATGCCTACCCTTGAGACTCTAACGGTCTTGAACTAAGAGTTTTTATGCCAAAAACAACATATAAGTAAATTATACAGAAATTTAGAAAATGTCTGTGTTACCAAAGACAATGAAAAAGTACTGACTATATTCGCCCATTACAGGGATGAGATCCTATTATCTTTTCTCTCGATGTCACTTGAGAATACTTGGACAAAGTTTTTTAAGTTTCAAGTCGATTTTTGTCATTACGTAACAATGTGAACTTTAACTAAGATTGTATAGCTAATTACGAAATTAAACAAATAATGTAACACATCTTCAGCCAATACACCTTTGGGAACTTCAATACAGATTATATTTTCCTTAGCTTTCGCTCAAAACACAAATTATCGCTACTAAAACATATTTCCTTTGGACACGCTAAAACTTTGGTTTTACCAGAAAATAGTTGAAAATATACATTAGTAATTTCACTGTTAGGTTATTAAATATTAGCGAATCTTAACACAGCGTTTATTACTCAAAAGACTTACTGTTTTTGTTTACTAATTTTCAAAGATTGTACACTCCTGGAAGAGATAATACTTAAAAGCTTTTCTAATTGTTATTATTAGTTGTAATAGTTTGCAGTTCTAATTCTAATATATGAAAAATTTATTTAAACAACAGCTGCAGCCTAATTTGAATTTCGCGAAAAATTACACAAGTGCTAATATGCGTTAACCGTCCGTAATTTAGCAGCAATAGACTAGAGAGAAGATAGTTTGTCAACACCACATCCCATCATCTCTTGGGCTACTCTTTTACCAAAGAATAATGTGACTGGATGTCACATTACAACACCTTCATGGCTGAACATGTTTGGTGTGATGGGAATTCGAAGCAGATTGCGGGTTGAGCGCCCTAAACATATGACCTTGCAGCTCTTACGTTTAGTTGATATGTTTAAATAAATAACCACTATGAGTTACCCCTGCCCTTGGAAACAAATGGACCCATGTGATGCTTGTTTATGCCACAAGTTTATGTATTAATTGGTACTGGATCAGATAAACGTGTTTAGAAAGACAGAGGAACTGATAGGTTTGTTTGTTTTTTCCCTTATTGCCGTCTCAACAGAAAAAAAAATCTTAAAACATACTCAGCCAATCACGATGATTTTGACATAACGACCATGGCACCTTAGAAATAAAGTAAAACATAGAATGATTAATTATATTCACACAACATTAGTTTTTATTTGTAAACAATCATTATATATTACTAACTGCTTTATCTTCACACACGTATAACTTATAACCAACATATCTGCAGCATACAAAACATACATAATACTATAACGTCATAGTTCCACAGTCTGACACCAGATAGAAGATGTTGGGAAGTTTATCTATTGTCATGTTACCTCAGAAACAAGCCTTTAAAATAATACTTATTCAATGTATTGTACATTATAAACTCTCGCTTTTTCACCAGTTTTTCATGTTCAGATACCAAAGTTAGAATAACATTGTCAATTTTATCAACACTAATCACGAATGGGAAATTTCCAAATTTGCAATACAACAGAAAACAGTTTCTCACTTCAATCTTGAATATCTTTAAATCCATTTACGTTAGAATAGTTTGTTTCTGTCCTATTGTATAGTTTACTGTCCCCCTTTGAATCCATCGTGAAATAACACTTAATGGAGAGTCTAGCTTCTATATAACTAAAAATCTTCATCTCACACTCAATTAGTTTTGTGATTTCTCATTTAACCTTTCTGTTAATCGTCTTTAGAAATTTAATTATCAAATTATTGTATGTAATTTTTCAGTTTGCTTTCGTTTAGTTTCATTTCTAGTTCCTCCTCATATTAAGTCAAACATTATAGCTAATTTATTGTAAGATTTAATTGCTTATCGCTGATCTTAATGGCAATATAGGATTCGAAATATTAACTTATGGTGATAATTTATATCATTAGTTCTATTGATATAATGGAAGAAGAAATTTCATCTATGATTTGAAAGCCATTTAATAATTATAGTAAATTACTACTCTACATCAGTAAACATAGACATTCTACAATAGTTTCACTTACAAAATGGCCCGACATGGCCAGATGGTTAAGGCACTCGACTCGTAATCTGAGGGTCGGGGATTTATAGCTGTAGTCTTACGAGCGTACCCGCCAAGTTCAACTTCGGAAAAAGGTTTTTCACTGCGGAAAACATCAAATTATCTAAGTATAGATATCAATACCGTTAACCACATGTTCAAGTTTAAAGCTTTCAAAGAAACAAACAAATATCTTCAACTTTGAAGTTATAAAATTTCAGTTTCCCAATTTTAATGTTCCAAACAACCTATGCTACGATGCTTAGTACGCTCAGCTTATTAGATACAATAGAATTTCTTTTATGGATTTTTTTTTTTATAATCAAAGTTTCTCATTGTACAAATTGAACATAAAAATTCATTAATTTCTTACTGAAAATTATGGGAAGTTTTACCAAGTGTTGCAACCTCTTTAAAACTTTCATCTATATTTTGATCTATTGAGATATTGTATAGAGAAATTGTAAACAGTTTTTGCCACCATTAGTGTTATGTATCCTTAGTTTAGCTTATCATACATAAACTAAATACCATCTATTGATAAGTTCTATGTATGATTTAACACTACATAATTAGTTTAGTTAGATTATTTTTTATAATTACTTTCTTTATCACATTACCGCCCCCGCTAGTACAGCGGTAAATCTACGGATTTACAACACTGCAACCAGGGATTCAATTCCCCGCGGTGGGCTTATATACAATTCTTTATTAATTTCACAGAACTTTCTTCATTTTAAAGATTTACTTTTCTGCTTTTACACGTGGTTTTCTTGCATACTTGTTACAGGTAATAGTTAAATAAGAGTAGTGGTTGATATTTTAGACACGTTAGGTTCTGAATTCAACAACTTGTTTATTTCTTATTACGTTTAACATGTCAGTTATTTTGATTAAAAACAAAATTAGGAGTATGAGTGAACAATGTGATATTACTTATTAATGATCACATGTTTAAGTTCTTTACATCCTTAACCTAACTTGTGGTCAGTGAACCGTCAATACCAAGATTCATTGTCTCAAAAACGTGTCCCGCACTTTGAGCCTGAGGGTGCCCTATAATATTCTCACTCGATCGCACGCACACACACACACAAACTTAAGAGTTATGAGTTGTTGATGTTAGCTAGTTGTCTTCCTTCTAGTCTTATCCGTTCAAAATTAGGGGTGATTATATGCAGAATGTCCTTGTGTAGCTTTGTACGAAAACTCTGAAACAAACAAACTTGTCTTCTGACTAAGTTCAAGAAGTCTAAATCAACATGTTCAAAGAATTCATGAAGTTATACAACAATACATTTGTACAAAAAGTACTAGAAGGATAAAAATTATTACTCCAACTAAAACGGATAACAACATCAATTAAGTCTAGTAGACGAATCAATGCTTCTTTCTGCAAGTGATGAAAGTAATACATTTCACCGAAGAAAAAATATTAGTTTGTTTTTTATTAAGCGCTAGGCTGTACAATGGGCTCTCTGTGCTGTGCCCGCCACATGTATCGAAGCCAGGTTTTTAACGTTATAAGTGTCTGTCTTACTTCTGAGATAGTGAGGGGGATGGGCGAAAAGATTAAATTATTTTATAATTTACGTTACTAATTCTTTCCATACCGCTTGATAATCGATTCAGAATATATCTTTGAAAATAAATTAAAAAGTAGAATATGGATAGGCTGTAATGTCGCTATGAACCGTTTGGGGGTCTTAGGTCAATGCGTAGAAATTTTTAAGGGTAGGCGTTGGATTGTAATTTCAAGTCTTAGTTTATTCTAAATAAGAGGTTATTCACATGATATGTAAAAATCGTGGCCCTTATAATGAAAGATTACTGAACAACAGACGTAATGTATTAACTCCAAATGTCTGGATATGTCAGAATATTGTATATTTTTGGATGTCTGCCCATTCGATTTTACTCTTAGATATTAAGATTTGACTGACTTGTACTGATTTTTGTACAATGTTTAAATTGAATATATATATGCTTACACGGGCTTACTTTATCAAAACTACTCTTTTAAACGTTTCAACGTTAAATTGGTATATTAAATAAACAGTCTTCAAACCATCCTCTTGAAATCTAAATAATCAAATTTCTCCGTGAAGAGAAACTTAAATATCAGTTCTCATAGTTTGTAAGTTATGTTCATGAAATATCCAAAACATATTTCTCCTAGCAGATAAAAAATAAAGCTTGAAAATAGTTTCAAACATTCTTGTTTGTTGACACTAAAATAAGAATATAGTTTGCCAAAAACTTGAAACCAGTTAGTAAGGTAGGTGTATAATTAAAAATACTTTACTCTTAGGTTTCATTAAAGAACACTGTTTTATGTCATCAAGCATACGTTTTAGATAGTTCATGTGATGAAAAATTTTTTATAAAATATGCAACAGTCTTAAGACTGTAGCCCTGGCTGAAAATAGGTAGCACCATAAATAACTTTTAATGTGATTACTCAAACAACTGCAACGTTTACTTATTAAACGACTACCACGATCGTTTTACTTAGTTTTGTTTCTTTAAAAACTTTCCAAAAGAATTTCTAGTCTTTTCCGTTTTACGAGCTTTTTTTCTTCTGTTTTAATGCGCAAGAAATTGTAGGCACATATTAACTTGAGACGAAGACACGGAAAACGTATCTGAAATAATGTACTTAATTAAAAACATGTACATTTTATTACTGAGTGCTATGATTTTGTAACGGCTAAAGGGCCGGGAAATTTATTATGTAAACAATATAAAATGACATTTGGGGGAGCGTCGTTTCTTTCTTCCTTTTACATTCTTCTTATTTCAAATGAAATGAGGAAAAGTTTGCATGAAAATAACGATAATTATATTTCAAGATAACACAAACCGCAAATGAAATTTACAACTGGGAAGTTTCCTTTATAGCGTCTCAAATTGTTTCTGCGTTAATAATGGTTACAAAAATAAATATAACTGTAATGGAACATATAAAAACTACTTGTAATTATAAATGAATAAAGAAAACGTTTTTTATACGTGAAACACACGCGGAACTTTAGATGCTTAAGACACAACTAATATTCTAATACCGTTCACAGATACTTTATGCTTGCATTGCCCATTTTTGTTCCTTATACAGATATCTGGAATTCGACAGACTTTCAGATTTTCTATAACATATATGTTCTTATTGTTTGTACTATGTGCCGCTCCTTATCTAGTGCTTCGTGCTTATTTTTCGAAAGAAATTCATTACTAGCCTGGTCCATAAACCGTAGCAAATCAAGAAATCTTTCTTCAATTCAGTTCGAACTTTTCTCTCCTACAGGATTTTGTTCTTCTCTTAAAATTACCTCTTCTATATCCCCTTGAAGCTTCCTTTGTGTGCGTCTCGATTTTATGAAAGCCGTCACGTTCGTGCCAGACAAAAAAGGTTTATTAAGGAGCCCCCAAGTCTATCCGCTAGCTAGCTTATCTGCTTGGTTATTGCAGAGAAAATTGCACTCATATTAACTGTAATAAGGACTGTAACAATAGGATCAGTATCTTAGTTTGATGGTAGTGCCATCTATTGCAAATTAAGAAGAAAATAAATATATCTTCTTAATATATTTGTTGCATAAATTTTAATATATTCTCAGATATCACCAACCCGAGAAATCGATGTAGACAAAGTGTAACGCGCTTTCTGAGACTTCTAGCTTGGTTTTTTTGTTTTAAAATGTGTATCTTCCAGAAAATTATTTTATATAATTTATCGACCGAAAATTGCTACTTTGAATGAAAAATAATAACAATAATAAAATGCACCAGAAATTTTACCTCTGTAAAAAAATAGGCTGTGTCCTTAAAACTTAATATAGCGCAAAGCGAAGTATCTACCTAAAGTAAAATTACACTTGGATTTTCCAAATATCATGGTCATTTGATACACCATTAGCGAAAGTAGCTCAAATATGTATATAATATTTAGCGTATTTCTCATCGGTTTGTTATTAGAGCACACACGCTTTATGCAGTCTAATACTCTCTGTATAATTACACGGAGTTAAAAATAATTCATTCTTTGACTATGAATACTTCATTTTTAGATCTTATAATCACTTTAGAGCTGTACGCGTTATTTTGTAATCTCCATTAAGCAATGAAACGTCCACTGCAAATGATAATGTGTAAAGGCAATGCATGACTTTATTTGATCTTTTTTATATATATACTAGAAGGACTTATGTAAAACCAAAATTCATTCTGGATAGGATTAAGTTGCTAGTAAGACAGTACCTAAGAAAAAATATAAACTTTATTGTATTAAACAGTCATGATAACACTTCAGAAATTTCTCTGTTTTTTTACTACATTATCTTAAACTAGTGTGAAAACATAAAGTAGTAGCTTAGTTTTATCAGATTAAGCTGATATCGTAGCATCTGCAGATCCATTTCGTTAGTGTTATTGTATTAATTGTATATGTGTGTGTATATGCATATAATGTTTTCTCAAAGCTATATTTACAGTAAAGGATGCTTTTAATTCGAAATACAGAAAATCATTACGCTTTATCTTTGAAAATGTTAAATTATTGTGTTTATGGCAAATACGTCACAGCCTATTGAGTTTTAGCCCCCAGTATCACGATGGTTTGTCTGGGAACGTACAGTGCTAGAATCCGATTTTGATACCCTTGGTGGGCATAGCTGTTGTGTATCTTTGTGCTTAACTTCAAACAATTCAAAATCAAACCTACTGAGTTTCACATATTTTCGCAAATACAATTCAGTTTAGCCATTTTCTAGTTTAACTCCATTAAAGTTAAATTAGGGACCCTTTTATTGCCATTATTAAAGTTTAATAATGCAAATAGTGATAAATCGCGTAGTTAGTGCAGACAAGTGGTTTGAATTATAGGTTTGGTTGTTGCTGTTAAGCACAAAGGTAAACAATGGGCTATCTATTTTCTTCTCATCGCTGGTATTGAAACCCAAAAGTTAGGGTCGTAAGCCTGCAATCCTACCGCTGTAACACTGGAAGACTTTTGTACAAGTGAGTTGAATATCTTTAACCCGAATTGGTTACTGTGTAAATTATCATTTTAAGCTACACTAGCCGCCTCGAGCAAGTAAGTTTACTATATCTTGTTATACAGAGCTAACAAAGTGAAACTATTGTTTTAAGCTTCCATGGGTTACTTCAGACGGATAGGTTTAAAGTATTGCTGATTACTGAAACTTTAATTTACAAGCTTATACAACATAATCGTAATTTATGTTTGTCTTATGAGTAACATATACTTGAAATATATTTTAATATTGTTTAAATTTGAGCATAAAAGCAATAGTAATATTTCTCCAAATAAAACAAAAAATTACAACAAATATTTTATTCTAAATAATAAAATACGCTTTAATCTAAAGTTATTCAATAGAAACGTCATGTGTACTTTCATTTCAAAGCCTTTAATATTGAAAATGTAATCAGATATTTCAAAGTTTTCCAAATAATTGTGTTCAAAAGAAATTTCAACGCAAATAATTGATATAAGATATGGCCTATTAACTGCTATTGAAAATATTATAGATAATTCTACTTCCTTATCAGTTGGATCATGCGTCATTACCAAAAAACACAAGGTTATTGAATATCAATGAGATTAAAACAATCATTTTACTGAATTGCCAATTATCATTGAGCTTATTAAATATATAAACCGGTTGTCATGATCACCCAAGTTTGCTCAGACTTTCCTACTACAGAGTATTATGAATCAATTACTGTTTGTACTTTTAAAAAAATATGAGTAACAAATGGTGAATTTGCGTGATGCAGGTATTAGATATGAAAAGCTATGTTAAAGTATAAAAAATAAGGAATTTAGCGTTCCATTCAGTGAGGGCAAAAGTGACCATCATTTTACCCAGAATGGTCATGTTTTTCGAATGAAGTAATGTTCTTGATTGCGTTGTTAACCAATTAATGTCGTAAAATAAAAGTTATGAGTTTGTCCGGGAAATAAGATCTCGTTATTTTATTTCGACTGTTAAATCATGATGCATAATGGTTTGTTTGCATGCAGAAAGCATCTACCATTCAACGAATATTGATAACCAGCAAACATCAAACGTAGCTATAATTTAAAGTTGTTTATTATTTATTCAAAATATCAAAAAATAGCATATATTAAGTCAAAAATCAAATTGGGAAAACACTTTTTTTGTGTAACCTCTAAACTACTACGATGTGTGTGTCTGTGAAGTTAATACCCTAACAATCAATGTTTGTTAGGATGTTTGTACATGGTTTTTCTACAACTACAAGATAATACTCTTAAAGCAACTTGTAGGCACTGTGTTGCTTGAAGAGTTGCTACACCAGGGGGTTACTTAAAGGCAATAAATAGAAACAATCTTCATATAACGATGTACGCAATTTAGCCTTAAATTATAATTATTTATTTATTTCTGCAACAATCACATTTAGAGAAGTTTGCAATACCCTACGAATAAAAAAGTAAATGTGAAAACAAATGATAATCAGTTAATAATAATATTTCAGAACCATTCTTACATCCTGCTAAGTTATAAATCTATATAAATATATATAACTTAAAACAACTGCAAATAATTACAATTCTAAGTAAAAATGAAACCATAATGTTCGTTAAAAGGTTTGTTAATGTTAGGAATTTATAAAAATAAACGTAAGTCTTCAAATTTTATTTTCATTGTTCAGGTAAAGTCGGAATTTTTTGGTTTTATGAAAGCGTTACCTTAAACACGATTGTTTCACATACCAATGAGATTACTAGATAATTTTTCTCACTATTTCTTAAGTTGATTTTGTAAAGCCACGAGTTCTCGTAAGTGTATATAACGAAATAAATATTTTTCCATTATTTCTTAATGTTTTGTGATTAGTCATACGAGTGTTTTGTATAATGTGAAAAGCCCCCACGATGGAAAAGAGGTAAATTTACGGACTTTCAATGATAAAATCGTGGGTTCGATTCTTCGAAGTGAACACAGCAGATATGCAAATATTGTTTTGCTCTAAAACCAGCAAGCAATCCTATGAAAAAAAATTACCATTTTGTTTCATTTACGCTATTAATAAAATTTCAGTAAATTGCACTTCCTGATTTTTCAGACATAAAGATAAAAATGTTATTTATGACTTTATATGTCCAGCTTTAACAAACAATAAGGGCTATTAATGATTAAAGTTATATTTCTTATATTCCGATAACTATCCATTGAAATATTTAATATATCTTATATAATTAATATAATTTCTCCTAACGTTTTTTCCTCTTAGCATAAACGTTATTGAGAATAAATAAATATATTTGATGAACGTAACGTAAGGAATTTCGAATCCCTTTTTTCTTTCTTATAAAAGTCTGAAGTTAGCTCTCATCTCATCTTCTTTTAAACAGAAAACAGAATAGGGTTTCTAAATTAAGCTTAGCTGATTCAGTGAGTCTCTATTCTACGTCAGTGACTCTGCCTTAGTATGTGTCGGAAAGAATTACATTCCGTAAGCGACACATAGTCGAGAGAGACAACAACCACCGACACCAATTTTGCCCCAACGAAATGAGTAAGGCAGAAAATCGCTGAGCTCAGCTTGATGTGCGAATGCATTGAAAACTGCTTTTAAGAGAAAAGTAAAAGCAGAGGTATGACTTTGATCCAGAATTGGTATGTTTACTCAATTCTAAAATAATCTTCTGTCTCTGAAAAATGTATTTTACTCTTTTTTTTTAAATAAAGAAGACATCCTTAAAATAGCAATATTTAGTGCATATAAAATTTTCAGAATTATTTTCTACACATTCAAATATTCCGTTTTGAATAATTCAACTAAGAATTTGAAGCGTCACAACTTTTGTGACTTATTTTATCATACAAAATAGTGAAACATGACTCATGATATTATATACAAACATTTCTTATGCAAATTCCACGTATTGCAAATGCAGTTGAATTATTTATTAGTACACTGGTCACAACTTCAACTGAAAATGTATTTGTTAAAGTTTGATGTTACAAATATTTGGTTTAATTATTTCGCTTACTAATATTCTATAAATTCCAAGGTGTCTTATGTAACAAACTAATTATAAGAAATTAATTTTCCTTGTAATCGTCTGGAAAGTATGAAGCAACAGGAAAATATAAAACTTAATTAAAATGAGTAGTATGTAACCTATCGTAAAGAACACAGTTCGTAATCTAACAGACAGCGGTAAAAGCTCATGATATATAGAAATTAGAAGTACTGGCCTCTTGCTCAAAGCGAGATATTCCATTTAATTAATGCAAAAACTAGGTTATTTCAGTGATTGCTTTGTATTAATATTATAGCCAGCATACACTACGATTTTATGAGAAGTATAATAATTTTAGATTTATTTCGTATGTCATTTAAATTCGTTATTATGTAAACCGGAATGTGTTATGAAATGCATCATGACCATTTCTTTTGTTGTTTTAGTCCATTTATGGATTTCCAGAGATCTAGACATTTTGTTGCATGTTTCTTAGAAAGGGATTTTGCTAAGCTGAGTTCTTCCAATGAAACCCAAATTTTGAAAAATGTTGACAAAATTTTCTAGTGACGAACCTCCTATCGTAAACTCTCGAACAAATAGAAACAGAGAAATATAGAAAGGGGTAGAATATTTAAGGAAAAATTTTAGCTGTCTTTCTCAATATTTTTATAAACAATGTGCATGATCAGTCGATTTGATAAATTGTTAAATAAAAGCTTAACTGAAAATACAAAATGTTAGAAACTACCTTATAAATCCCTTTTAATTAAAGCAACTAAAAAATCAAATTCAATTCGATAATTAAAAAAGAAACCTTTTTCTTTTACAACACTTCACAATAAGCATTTTTTTACATTGAAAATACACAGTCAACCAAATGTATTTAATACGATCTATAATATATTTTACAAACTAATCAGCTGAACTTCAAAATAAGTAATTCATAATTATTTTAAAATAATGTAACTTTGTCGTGAATAAGATGTAAGAGTATGGAATAAGCTGACTAATCAATTAATGTATTATGGAAGCAGAAATCGTGAACAACATAAAAGCTCATACAATAAAAAACAATTAAATACATCAACATAAGACAAGTCATATATTCCACTTTCACTTGAACGTCCTACATCTGTCGAAATTGAGCCTAAAGATTGTGTAATGTAAGAAAAATAAAACAACGTGTAGGTTGTTCAATTAAGTTCATTATAATTAATTAATACGAGCATTATAAATTTAAAATATTATTTAAAGTATTTTATGTTAGCACCAAGTTAAAACTCAATTTCAAATAAACGTCTTTTTTTTTCATCTATTTAAAGTATTTATTGTTGGTATCTCGATATAACTCATTTCAAATAAATATCTTTTGTTTAGCACAAGTAATTAAAATTTGCTTTTTGTTTATTTGTATACCAACAATTTATTGTAAATTGCAACATAATACACCAAAACATTTTAAACGTTTGGATTATATAACTATAAGAAATCTAACGTAATGTTTTTCAAGTGTGTAAATATAGAATATATTCGATAATCCGTTTATTGATGTTTATGAGAGAGAAACAAAAATATAAATTATGTTCAACAAAAACAAAAAACACTGTAGTACTTTCGAGCTGTATGAATTTTTAAGCAAAATTAACAAAGTAAAAGAGAAGTTGTTTGTTTGTCTTTTGAATTTCGCACAAAGCTACTCGACAGCTATATACGCTAGCCGTCCTTAATTTACCAGTGTAAGACTAGAGGGAAAGCAGATAGTCATCACCATCCACCGCCAATTCTTGGGCTACTCTTTTACCAACGAATAGTGGGATTGACCGTCACATTATAACGCCCTTACGGCTGAAAGGGCGAGCATGTTTGGCGCGACGGGGATTGTAAAAGAGAAAAGGTATACAAACATGACTTATATTTAACTTAATGATGTAATTTCTGTTTCAGGCTTTATAGTTATAGAATAGTGTTTTCTTTTAGCAAAGCCACATCGGTCTATCTGCTGAGCTTACCGAGGGGAATCGAACTCCTGATTTTAGCGTTGTATATCCGGAGACATATCGCTGTACTAGTGGTGGGCAGTTATAAATTTGCATTCATTTTGTAACGAATTTATTGTCATATATTTATTTTAATAACTATGTTTGTTTCAGTTTAATATATATCTAGAAATACGTGTAACTTATATTAACAGATAATTGCATAAGTCTCGTCTGTTCTCTAAATTTCTAGAAGATTTTCGAGTGTAAGAATAAACAATATATGATTTAAGAAAGCACTAGCGTATCTTCGAATATTGTTGACAACTGAACTTTCGAGAACCTCACCCTAAACGTTTATAAATCGACGCGCCAAAACACAGTATAATATTGTATTCTTAAGACGGCTGGCTGAGACATGAGCCCGGCAGTTGTCTGTTGCTAACTCTTTGTTAATCTGAAGGTGACCTAAAAATGTCAAAACGTTGTTCTGTACTTTATTTTAATTAAAGTTTTAATACCCATACCAGCCGTCTTTAGAATACATTTTTACTTCAAGTGAGTTTCTCGTCGTCATGAACAGTATAATATCGTTGGTTTGCTATAGTTAGTATACTATAAACCTCAGAAGCTATAACTGTGATGAACACTTATTAATCGGAAAACTGCAGATACCTGACCAGAAACACTTATAGATTTCGAACGTTACAAACTGTTTAACTTTGGTAACTTAACTTTAGACGTTGTATTTAGTTACTAACTTCAAATATACGCTAGTAAAAAGTTAATTTCTAGGAGGAACAAATTTTATTTTCAACTTAAAATACTAGTCAAGAATATTTTATGCTGCTTGTATTTCTGTAACCTAATACTATATGAATCTCTTTTATTCATGCTACTTAGACCTTATAAGGACTGAACATATGCATATAAATAAAATATTAAATGATATTCTAAATTTCATTTGCCTTATACAACTTCATTACCTATCCCTTTTAGTGAATAATTTAGTTCGACTTTTGCTTGCAAATGAAATTTAAGATTGATATTCAATCAGTCGTTTGGAATTTCCTGCTAAAACCTAAAATATCTAAGAATGTTCTGAGAATTATTAAATAGTTTAATTTCTTTATCACATATAAACTGACCCTTTTTCATGTTCTGTCACTTACAACAAATTAAAATAAAGTATGACATGTAATATTAAATAAAATATTTAAATAAAACTATTTAAAAACTGTTAAATAAAACTATTTAAACGTTATGTTCCTACCACTAGGTCCTGCGTGGCAAGTGGTTAAGACATTCGAGGGTCGCGGGTTCGAATCCCCTTCACACCAAACATGCTCCCCCTTGCAAGGACGTTATAATGTGACGGTAAATCACACTATTCGTGGGTGAAAGAGTAGCCCAAGAGTTGGCGGTGGTTGGTGATGAATAGTTGTTTTCCCTCCAGTCTTACACTGCTAAATTAGGGACGGCTAGCACAGATAGCCCTTGAGTAGCTTTGCACGAAATTGAAATCAATCCTAGTTCCATTCTAAAAATAATATTTTAGATAAAAAAATCTATATGGGACTTATATTCTGCCTCTTTGAAATGGATTTGTAACAGCAATAACAAATAAGTTAGTTTAGTAATGTATATTTCGTCTTTATTTCTTTACAATGGTAATTACTCTGATATAAAAAGTTACACCTCTTTCATCATATGATGTTTTATGAATTTACTCATCCCACTTAAGTAAAGTGCTTATACCTTTCATTTACTAGAACAAGAAATGATACAAAATATCAAAATATCGCTTTCGTCCTATAAGCACCTGTAAATCACCAGTCATTTGTCGTTATAGGGAGTTTTATTACTCCCTGAATAAAACTTATAAAATATGCAGTAAAAACCCTACTGCAGAAGGAAAAAGAATATAAATCGTACGAGATTTACTTCAGATCGAGTAAAGAAACAAAGGTTTTCAAAAATATTCTTTTAACGTTCAGAGAGCAGTGAAAACAGTATATAGTCAATCAGGTGGACCACTTTAAATGCAATAAAAATGATGAAAATAAAAAGTGAATGATACTATACCACAGAATTCCTGGGAAGTAAATATTATTTGAAATATTTTTTTCTTTTCAATTTAATTTAATACTTTATGACTTATCTTATCGTATAGATCTAAAATCCCAAGTGAATTCAGTGAACTTGTTTTATTGACTTGTTTGATGTTTCTTCTCTGCCAAAGAAGTTTTCCCAAATGTATTACTACATCAGATGTTAGAAGTAGACAGTTCTGACAAAACTTCATGTCGAGATAAAAAAATTATAATATTCCAATTTTTTTATAGTATTCAACTTTTATATTATTTGAAACGCATGAAGTTCACTGTCTAAATATATCATTTTTCCAATATCTTTTAAGTGACCTATACATTTACATCAGAATCTAATCCTATTTCTTTTATCGGTTATGAAATTCTGAGTAAACACACTTATATTTCACTTTTATCTCTGTTGCAGCTAAAATATTAAAAGTAATAAACTGTTACTAATTTAACAATGTGTGTAGATACCACTTCTTAATAAACAATCGTGAAAAAGTTTATTATAGTGGTACGAATGAGTAAGCTCGTGATTCACAAATTTTTAATATACAAATAATGGGTTAAATATTTTCTTGCTGTGTTATATTTTCGAAAACAACAAACGTGAACTGAGATCAGTTATTTTTAAGAGTATTCCTATATACTCTTATTGTTTTCGTTTTGAACTCTTCACCCCTAAGTTTATCCTAGTTTGTTGTAATTCCTTACATATATTATCTTTTCTATATGTATTTACTATATTTTCGTTTCTAAATGTTCATTTCTTAGTATTAAACGTAAGCTGAAACGATACTTTTGCCTCTCTACTTGGATATTTTAATGTATTATTCATATCCTGTATGTCTTTCCGTTCGTAAGATAATACGTACGGAACTATTTAAGTGTAACATATGTAATAACCATTAGACCGATTGTACTGAACAAGAACGAACCTGCAAAATGTTGATTGCCAAATATATTTTTCTTATATGAGTGTTGACAGAAAATCAAATTACTAGAACTTGTGAATTCTTTCTACCTTTCAGAAAACTTATTTCTTATAATGTTAGAATTTTGTGTCAATTCGAGGAATTTGAATCTGACGATATATTAAAAGTGCTCAGATGAATTATAATATTTTGCTAATTAACAGGTATACACAGACTACTTAAAAATAACTTTATTATAAAAGAATACATATACATATATAATAACTTTACTGGAATAAATTTCAACTAATAGTTTCTTTTTTAGAAATCTTAAAATGTAAATACATTGAAGGAGCATGAATTGGTTCTATAGTAGAGTCGTGGATATCTAAGCTGGCAACGGAATTGAATCCATGCAAAACTTCAAAGAATTTCCGACAGTCTAAGCTGTGAGAGTTCTCCGCTAGTACAGCTATAAGTCTACGGATTTCCAATGCTAAAATCAGGGTTTTGATTCCCCTCGATGGACTCAGCAGATCGCCCGGTGTAGCTTTGCAATAAGAAAACACACACACACACACACCTAAACTGTGAGTGTGTTATAAGAGTAACTATCAAACCCTTATGACGAATGCTGCTGCCTAACCTCTTGTCAGTAGTTCAAAATCAGGTATGGTTGCAAGTAGCCTTAGTATCTTCGTCATAAATGGGTCCCTGCATGGCCAGGTGGATAAAGCACTCGACTTGTAATCTGAGGGTCGCGGGTTCGAATCTCTGTGCTCACCTTTTCCGCTGTGAGGCATTATAATGTAACGGTCAATCCCACTATTCGTTTGCAAAAAAGTAGCCCAAAAGTTGGCGGTGGGTGGTGATTAGTTGCCTTCCTTCCTGCAAAATTAGGAACGGCTAGCGCAGACAGCCCTCGTGTAGCTTTGCGCGGAATTCAAAACAAGCCAAACCAAACCAATTATCATAAATACAAACATTCCTAACGAATTTAACGACGAAAAACACATCGGTTACAAAACATTTACCCAATCTCTTTGGCTATTACGTTACTTATTATTTATAAATTCTGTCCTTCTCTCTGTAACGAACAACCGTGGTAATTACTGCAATAAATTAAAAGTTCATGAAACTTGAGTAACTTAACTTATAGAAAATTGATTCTACAATAAGTTATTAGAAAAGAGAAAACCTTGCTACATCGTGTGTTTTTTTCGTAGTTGTATGAGTGCTTCTTAATATTAGAGAAAACTGTGTGTTAAACGTTATTATTCTTTGTAAGTCCTTGCAAAAAAATAAGTGCGTAGTCGTCTTTCTAACACATACGTTATCTTCCATTAGCACGGATCATTTGTTATCCAATAGATGCATTTCTCTACCTACTCAGATAACCAGAAATTATCAATCAATACAAAAAAATAAAAACATTAGACGTTTCTTTTGAAAATCACAAATATGAATTAATATAGTTAGAATTTTCGTTTTCGATTACGACCTTGATTAAAATATTCTTCTTTCAAAGTTTCAAAGAAATTAGTATTCTGAGACTCATCTATCAGGGCTAAGAGGTTGTGCAAGCTCTTGCGCTAAATTAATCCTTGTTCTAACTCGATCACTTAAAATTTTATTTTCGGAATTCAGTTTGGTCTCTCTTTCTCTCTCTCTATTCCCTCCACGCATTGGCCGATTGTAACTTAGTGATTAATTCGTCCCTAGACGTTGTCTGATGGTGCTGGAAAGCTCAAAACTTTAAATCTATTTCATGTTCATGCTTTTTAAGAAGATACAGTAAACCCTGGGAGACAAATCAATAATGAAAACTGGCAGGATATTTTTTTTTTTACTTCTTTGATGAACATGCGCATCAACGTATAAGACGAGACAGAATAGTCGATATTCTATATATTTTTGCAGAGATATGCAACTTTCAAGATTTATACATTGTCGGCTCCAAAAGGGTTAGGAACATCAATATTTAAAGTGATCTCAGGTGGCGAGTTTTGATAAAGACAAGTATGTTCGCTGGTTTTCCTTTCAGTATAAAAATAATGAAAGTGGTAGAGTCTGGAAAAAATACCACAATACCTGGTGCATCAGTTTAAATGTGTAAAAATATTATGAACTACTGAACATTTACAAAAAATAACTTTCTCTTGTTTTGTGTTTTATCAACTAAATCGGACTATATGTTATAATATAAATAGGAAAGTTATCAAGCAGGAATAAATACAACTGTTTCTGTGTTGAATCTTTTTTTATAAAGTCCATTTATTTGATTAAAATTTTTTTCTATCCAAACAACCCATATTCTTTCATATTCTCCTTAATACTCTCATTATGAGAATCATCGCATGTATTGATTTTTGTCCAAATATACTTACTTCTTCTTCATATTAGTTTAAAACTTGATGTTTTCGGTTAATATTATCAAGTTGATTAATATTAGAAATGCATTTTTATAAAAGGGTTAACTTATGTATTCGTTTAATATTTTATTTATATCACCATACTTTTCTAATAAACTAATTTTCAAAGCAAAATCTTTGCTCTAGACAAAGAATTGTGGTAGCCTTTATTTTCAGTACTATACTTTGTTTGAAAACAAAATGATGGTTTGTAAACATTACGAGTGAATTTGACTTAAATGAAAAATAGCTTTTTGGTACAATTCGAGGGCAATGTTATTTGTAATCCATAAGTTGTTTCGCTAAAATATCACCGAAACCATAAACATTGTGACAAGTAAATATTACAACGACAGTTCATAGTAGAGATATATTATTTTATCCAACTAACATGCTTCACATATAGGAAACATCAGTAAATCATATGATAACGACAACTGATATAAAGCCACTGTAGAATGGCATGTATAAGAGCTACATTTTGCTAATGTTTGGCGTTTTTTGAGTAGTGTAATGCCATTGGGAACATATTGTTTCAAGGAAGATTATACAACAGCTCTTTCAGATGCTCGTTCACATTATAAAGATGTATTTTACAACCTGGGATTAAAAATTTCCAAGAGATACAATGTCCCTTATGCATAATGGCAATGGAAAACAAAGGAATATGGATCAACTTGGGACACCAGATTATTTAGAAGAAGACCTGAAACAAATCAGACTCCAACTACCGTAACAAAAATTCGATGTCTTGTAACGAATGAAAATCCCTGAATACAATACTTAACCTAATCATGAAGGATTTCAATTTGGAAAAGCAACACAACTTATACGTATTCAAGTTGTTCTACAATGCATCTGTTCAGCCATTGCATAGCTCATGAGGATAGAAAGTACGGAGATAAACCAGAAAAACCAGTCTATGAATTTCTGTATGATCATACTGCCGAAATGGGCGTTAGAATATTTTTCAATAAAAGCTGCGATGAAGGGCTATTGTCAAGAAGCATGGTCGTATGACCGAATATGGTGACATAACCTGTATTGTAATGAGGCTTAAAAATCGTTTAATATATTCATCCTCTGTGTATTACTATCGCTGTTTAACTGTAGGCGTCAGAAGCTGAAAACCAATCTTACTTTTAAGAAACATTCATATAGCCAGAGAGGCTGTATGAATAAGATACATTTTCAATACAATAACTTTATTATTGTTTTACCTCTGAACTGAGTAGGAAATGAACCTTGTATATATTGTCAAATAATTATTACATATTTGTGACTTTATAATTGTAAATAGAATACAAAGTAGAATTTGAAACACACAAGCACACAAATGTTCTCCATATTTTTAATCCTTTTCAATAGTTTCAAATTTTTACACGAAAAATTCTCGAGGTATATTCACTGTATTTCAGAGGTGCAGTCGTTAAAAAAATTACATCTATTGTTTCAAGATAGGTACAAAATTCAATGCGTTTCAAATGGTTTACATTATTTTAAGTTATACTATGTACTTATAAATAACTCGGTTAAAAATTATGCACTGTAAAAAAAAGAAACAATTTGATCAACATCAATTTTGCTGTAATATCATGAAGTATTTCACATTAAAATGTGTGTGTTTATACACTTTATCGTTCACACATATCATTTTTTTAATTTCGTGTTAGATAGCAAATTCTTACCATTTGTTATATTTCGATTCTTAGCTTTTTAGTTGGTTTATATTTCTTGCAGATGTTTTATGTACAAAAGCCTTAGTGTGTTTTTATTGCAAAGAAATGGTTAAAAGTGTTTTGATAGTGCACATTTTGACTATTTGCATCGCTTATATCGGTTACCTTTATTTTTTATAATACTCCACAAATATATATATCAAATAGATTTTAATTTTCTATTTTGTATAATATATATTAAAAAAAGATAAGCAAACATTTACCAAAACACAAATGTCTGTTTTTATGTTAAGATGTTGGAAAATTCGGAAACATGATTGAGCCAATAAGCTTTTATTAATTTTCGTAATTAACTTTAGATTTTCTTTTGCAATGAAAGTGCTATTGCTACATTAAATATAAGGCCCGGCATGGCCAAGCGTGTTAAAGCGTTCGACTCCTAATCCGAGCGTTGCGGATTCGAATCCCTGTCGCACCAAACATGCTCGCCCTTTCAATCGTGGGGGCGTTATAAAGTGACGGTCAATCACCCTATTCGTTGGTAAAAGAGTAGCTTAAGAGTTGGCAGTGGGTGGTGATGACTAGCTGCTTTCCCTCTAGTCTTACACTGCCAAATTAGGGACGTCTAGCGCAGATAGCCCTCGAGTAGCTTTACGCGAAATTCAAAACAAACAAACATTAAAGATAATGCTTTTGCAACGACATCAGAGTTGTTAACTAAATTTATGTTACAACTAATAGATTATTCAGCTCAGTATTTTGGAACTTGTATGTACTTACAAAAAAAAACTTTAATCAATGTCCTTCTTCACTCTTGCAAATACTCCACTCAGAAACTACTTTGAAAATTTTACTTTGTAGTAAAACTATATATTGATTTTCATATACCTAAATAACTGATATTTTGTTTAACAATTTTTGTTTGAATTATTACTGTACATGAAAGTTAAAACAAAAAAACTTATAAAGCAAGAAAATAGACATTTTTCTACACAACTTAGCATTCTTAGTTAGATGCAAAAAATAAGATTGGAATTGAAATAATTTGCTCAGCTTTGTAATTATTTTATTCACTGTTTCCTGGTGGGTCAGTGATACGTTTTTGGAATTACAATGCTAGAATCCGAAGTTCGATTTCCCATCTTGGACAGAGAGCAGATTTCCCATTGTGTGACTTTGCGCTGAGAAACCAACAACAAAATGTTGGTTTTGTTTATAACTTATTCTTAAAGTAAAACATGTTTGATAGACAATCAAACTCTAAGGACTGAGTTTTAAAGTTACTATTCTGTTATAAACCCGTATATTAGTTATATTACTTCAAAGTCCTACAGTGCAATTCGTATGTCAACTAACTTGTGGATAGAATATTTGCATTTTATATTAATTTCTGTTTAGTGACGATTCTTTGTGCTGGGTCTATGTAGTATTTCAAGAAAAACAAAACATCGAAATTATTATAATAATTGCTTTAAAGCAGCATCACTTGGTAATGTTATTTAATTGAAATAAAAAAAGAAGGAAAACAGCATTGGAAAAATAATTACGCAGAGTTCAATGCGTGCAGCAAATAAATAATCAGCAATTTGGTTTGGATGCAAAGTGTTATATTCTTTTCCATCTTTTTTTCAGTATTATCAGATTATCTCATAAGCATTCTGTAATTTCTGATATTATTATTTGTTCCAAGGATATACAGTGGTCACAGATATTTTCACATTCATAATTTACATGATACTTGCAGTAGGATGTAAAACAGTTACCATTTGTTCACATTATTAATTAATTATTAATTACTTATAAGAAGTCACATAATTGACTTCTTATAAGTCAATTATTGGGTTTTTCTTCCAAAACCCAAGAGCTTTTGGAACTCGGGACATTCTGGATTAAATTACAAATTATTTCTTTGCGTGTTATCCACAGTAAGGTTAAAATCATCGTAAATCTACAGGTGAATTTCAGTATTGTTATTATCTACCATCATAGCCACTGCATTATATAATTTGTTTGTTTGTAATTAAGCACAAAGTTACACAATGGGCTACCTATGCTCTGCCTAACACGGGTATCGAAAGTTCGATTCTAGTGTTATAAGTCCCCAAGCATACCGCTTTGCCAAAGGAGGGGGGAAATAAAGCTGGTAATTTCCCTTTTTTGTTGCAGTTGTAGCTTGAAGTAAATGGATCGTTAATGCACATATTAGTTAAAATATTGTTTTCACGTTTTTTCTTCACTCATATTCGTAGTAACGTAATAACTGATATTAAACTTCAGTTAGTCTGACATGAAAATGGAATTAAACATGTTTCTGTATTTTTGTCCTAAGTCAATCTGTTCATTGTATAGCTAAGTGCACATATAATTCTTTCATAACTGCTGCTTTTTAAATGTTAACTTTTTTTGAACAAAAATAATACAGATATATTTCTTGATGCACACCGACGCAATAAGTCTGAACACTAACGGTAAAAATCAGGCTTCGATAACTACGGTACGCAGAGAAATATAACCTTTTGTGTTGCTTAAAGCTTAAAAGTAAATAACCGGTCCTTTTTTTATGTCTCGTTATGATCTGTATATTTTGCAAATACACATTTTCTTTATATTTTGTTAGCGTCGTAAATGTTAATTTACTTCGTACAGGCCCGGCATGGCCGAGCGTGTTAAGGCGTGAGACTCGTAATCTGAGGATCGCGGGTTAGCATCTCCGTCGCGCCAAACATGCTCGCCCTTTCAGCCGTGAGGGCGTTATAAAGTGATGGTCAATCCCACTATTCGTTGGTAAAAGAGTAGCCCAAGAGTTGGCGGTGGGTGGTGATGACTAGCTGCCTTCCCTCTAGTCTTACACTACTAAATTAGGGACGGTTAGCACAGATAGCCCTCGAGTAGCTTTGTGCGAAATTCAAAAACAAACAAACAAATACTTCGTACTTCTTTATGTGTTATCAAAGTTGAAGGAGATACATTATTATTATTTCATTGTTATTTTCTTACAACACAAAATTTGGTAGTTAAGAACACATACTACCAATTTTACAGAAGTCAAACGAGTCAACTTGTATATAATTCAAAGCTATATTTTATCCAATGTACAATTAGTTCATCAAATACTTATATAAATAATTGTATAAATCAATGAATATGTAACAAAGAGAAATTGAATATTCAGTTAATCCATGTCGGTATCCTTTGTGCTCCTAGAAGCAAAGCTTAAATGTTTATATTGGACTTGGAAATGGTAGTTTAATCTTTTGAAGATGCCGCAAGGTTTGTTTCTAACGAGGAATAAGTAAACATAGTTCCGTTTGCTTCAGGATTAATTATTCCATTAGTAAAATGAATACTTAATCCTGACTGGAAGACAAATAAAAGAATAATCAACTTTTCTACCAACCTCTCAACCGTTAACACCAAGAGAGGTTTGTTATAGACAGTCACCTGTTTCATACGTTGTTGACCTTTTATACCACATTTACTAAAGTAATAATAAAAGGAAGAGAATAAATAATATCAAAGTAATTAACTTACGACTTGAACCACCAAGAAGTGCTTGCCAATTTGAAATGTTACAAATTACCTGGCACTATATGTAATTTTATAACAAAGTCGCATCGACCATCTGCTGTGTCCACGCAAAAGAATCAAATCATTGATTTTAGTGTTGTAAATGTCTAGATTTACAGCTGTCCCAGCAGTGGACAGCTGGTTCTACAACAAGACTCTAATATTGCTTAACTTCTACTTGTTAATGAATTCGGAAAACAAATCGTTTTCAATGTACTTCGTAATAGTTGATTTTTCAGTACTTCTAGATACATTTTGCTGCCAAAATGTATCTAGTTTATGCACAAATAGAATAAATTATGAAGGCAATAGACACAGACTAAAATTGTGACTCTTGGTTTATATAAAAGTACACATAGCTGATTACGTTATTACAGACAGATAACAAGTATACTGCAATAAAATATTACTTACAGCTGAACAACTCAGTATTGAACATTTTAGCTATTACAGAAAGTTCAACTACGTATCATTCATCACTAGTAAAGTTGAATCATAATGCCAAAAATATATCTGTAAATATTAAGATTAAAGAGCAATATTTGTAACTAAAAATAGATCACTTCTCGACATATTTTGAAAAGCTATCTGGCAAGAATCCCCTATCACTCAAGTTTGCACACATAACTTCTGCAAAGGTATAATTTTCGGAATTGTTTTATTATTCAAGAAGATTGTTTGTTTGTTTTGAATTTCGCACAAAGCAACAAGAGGGCTATCTGAGCTAGCCCTCCCTAATTTGGCAGTGTAAGACTAGAGGGAAAGCAACTCGTCATCAACACCCACCGCCAACTCTTTGGCTATTCTTTTATCAACGAATAGTGGGATTGACCGTTACATTATATCGCCCAAACGGCTGAAAGGGCGAGCATGTTTGGTGCGACGGGCCTTAACCACCTGGCCTATTCAAGAAAAACAACAAATTAGCTAAAACTTAAATCTCTAATGTTTGTAAAATTTAAACTAAAAGCTAATTCAGATATATATAAATTGTTACAACTTGAACCGGCCTGGCATGGTCAGGTGGGTTAAGGCGATCGACTCGTAATCTGAGGGCCGTGGGTTCGAATCCCCGTCGCATCAAACATGCTCGCCCTTTCAGCCTTGAGGGCGTTATAATGTGACAGTTAATCCCATTATTCGTTGGTAAAAGAGTAACTCAAGAGTTGGCGGTGGGTGGTGATTACTAGCTGCCTTTTCTCTGGTCTCACACTGCTAAATTAGGAACGGCTAGCGCAGATAACCCTTGTGTAACTTTAGGCGAAAGTCGATACAAATAAATTGAACCTAGTTGTGACTTTATCGCTTGCCATGTTAAATAGCTTAGCTTGCCTATCATTGTTGCGTTCTGGAGGCTTAACGATACGTCTATAGGTTTATATCACTAAATATCAGGTTTCGACACAGATGATCGGCAGAGCATAAATAGTTCATTATGTGCCTTTCTTCTTAACAACAAAGAAACAAAAATCTCTCTGTGATTAAGTGTACTAGCCTAAACTATAGCAGTTCGATATATAAATTTGTTCCTGATCAAATTTATGTTCGTTTTAAGTAAAATAATATCAGTTTTTTGGACAGCTTTAAAATTTATTTAAAATATGAAGCCTTGTTCAGACTACAGAATTTTAGAATCAAAAATAAAAATATAAAGTCCATGTATGAGACACACGTAAACGCAAGCACTGCCTCAGATTTCAATGTTTCTCTGCATTCAGTCATTTATTACAAGAAGTATTTGAATCTCTTTGTCCAGAACTACTTGTATCAGTTGAAAGTGTATTTGGCTCATATTCTAATAAATGTCTACTCACTGCACAAACAGTCAGTTATAATGTCTTAAGGTAGGTATTAGTAATACATGACAGTAGCAGAATAAAATGTCACTGTGATTGTTTACTAGCTATTATTACAATTCATTTTCTCTTTGAACCCTTGCTCATCCATTAGAAAATAATTACAGCTTCTAGTACATTCAACATAGCAGTTGCAAGTATTCATAAAATATCACTAATATCAATAAAAGAAACCATTTCATTTGTAGTTATAGGTATTACATTTATTCAGGAAACCAGAATATATTATTTCAGTTTTCAGTACATTCTATCTTGAGACTTTGGATCAGTGTTGCATTTATAGATTTTGGTGGTCGTATTAAAAGATAAAAAGAAAACAGAAAGGTTTACTTAGAGTATTAGAATAAACATACTAAAATATTTAATTCGGTCCCTGTGTTATATTTAAAGGCGTTAACAAAGATAAAGCATGTGTCACTTATATTACCTTCTGAAAAATGCAATCCATTCTATCGTTTCAAACTTCGAGACCATGTTAGTTTATGATCACTGGTCCCATCTACTGGTCAGTATTTAAAATATAGTGTATATTATGTTTCTGATACTGAAAAAGTTTTATACCCGTATTTTAAACAATCGCCAACGTAACAGATTAATAGCCTCATAAAATTTATTCAACGTATATATTAAATCAATAGTCAAAGATTAAAACATTTTAGTCACATCAGAGTTGAATACAATTACATGAAAAATACATTTTTGTCAAAATACCTATTGAAATGTTATTTCAATTACAAAAAGGAATATTTCAAATACAAATTAGTTTTCAAGATATTTTTCTTCGCGTCTGTGCACTAAACACATTATATACATATGTTGACGTTAAATTTTTTTTTCGTGTAAAGTGCTAATGCACATTTGCATCTATAATTAACTACACCAAAGACTACGAAAAAGAGGGTTGCTTTAATATATCTTAAATTTCGTAAAAAAAATTAGTGCATGGCTCATCACAACTTTAAATCCACCCAATACATTTTGTTTTCAGCAAAGTATAACAACTTGCTAGCTGACCAATCCCTCGAGGACTTCAAGATTTATTAACTAAAATTACAAAATCTTATACTCATAAATATATTATGAGCTTTCATGAGAAAAAAAAATGCGGATTATATAATATTTAGTTTACTTTAACAGGGTGTAAGAAAACTTAAATCAGTATTTCAGCAAGGTACTAAGATCTGTAATCATCTCTAATTCAGTAATCATACCCAAGATATCATTTATGTAAGAAAATCCTTCATAGAACAGTTGTTATGGCAACATAATTTTTAGGAAATGTTTCAACAAAAATGGAAAAAAAAAGTATTACGAGACTCAACTAGCAACCTGTGTAAACCTTAAAACAGAAATATTGTACACTGAAAGGTAACTACTCTTAAACTTTCTTTTTTCATTGTTTTCTTTTCACATACTTTGAAATGATCTTCCTCTCTTCAAATTTTGAAAACAAATCACTCGTTGTCAGTTTAAAAATCATTTTAATTGAAATTTGTTTTATGTGTGTGTTTCTTTTCTTATAGCAAAGCCACATTGGTCTATCTGCTGAGTCAACCGAGGGGAACCGAACCCCTAATTTTAGAATTGTAAATCCGTAGACTTACCTATATACCACTGGGAGATAATTTAATTGAAGAATATTCCAATTTGTTATTTAACCCACAAGCGACTTGTTCATTGTTGTATCTCAGTAAAAATATATATATCACTCTTATTAAACTTGGCCCGGCATGGGCAGGTGGTTAAGGCACTCGACTCGTAATCCTAGGGTTTCAGGTTCGAATCTCCGTCGCACCAAACATGCTTGCCCTTTCAGCCGTGGGGGCGTTATAAAGTGACGGCCAATCCCACTATTCGTTGGTAAAAGAGTAGCCCAAGAGTTGGCGGTGGGTAGTGATGACTAGCTGCCTTCCCTCTAGTCTTACACTGCTAAATTAGGGACGGCTAGCGCAGATAGCCCTCGTGTAGTTTTGCGCGAAATTCAAACAAATAAACAAACTTATTAAAATTAGTTAATATGTTGTCATCGACATTTTCGCGCACAAAACTCGTGGGTCTAAATCACGCGGTTAATTGTGAAACGAAGCGCTAAAAATGAATGTTGTTCTGTTGGTAATAACCATAATCTTTGCTTTTTCAAAGCCGTGTCGTATTAACCAACTTAAAACACATTTTTCAACAAGCTCACTCTTGTAAACCCTGAAAACATTTCCTTTCTAACACAAAGAAACGCATATTATTATATTCTTTTAAAGAAATGATATATTTATATGATCACAGTATGACAACCGTGAAAGAAAATTGAGGCTATAAGAAGCTACTTTATATCTATATTCTTTTTAATTCTAGAATTTCTGAAGAAGAATGTATTGAGAATTCGTACAATATTTCAAAACCTAATTTCAAAATAAATATACACCCTTTTAAAAGAATTATGTTTCCTTCAGATCTTGTCAGCTAGAATTAATAGGGGATAGTACTGCCACGGTACTCGCTTGGAATTTTACGATCGAATTTTGTTTTTCTCTTTCTTCTCCAAACTCCTTTTTTCCCCCTACTCTGTCTACATTTCGTTGCCGAGAACATAAATATTGCTTGATATTTTCAACGATAATGCCATCCACTAAGAGCTTGATCAAAATTGTACCGAGCGTGAGTGGCCTTCACTCTCTGTATTCAAAATCATATAAATGCTAGAAAGTCTTTCTGACATAAAATCGATGAGAGCGAAGACGCAGCTGAAACCAGTTGTCTGCTTCAGTGAACGAGGACTCGCTGTTGTGAAGTTAGATCAACAAGCGCAGACTTGAAGAGTAAATATTTTCATCTCGAACGATGTGCTCAGAGCTACATCTAATGAATCGAAAGGTTTGACAGACGTTTTGCTCTGTGTAACGTCGCTCACTTTGAACTATAGTACATGTTCTATATTGATTTTATTTGAAGAAACCTATTAATACGTACTTTAAACTTCCTTTCGAGTCACATCCGTTTTTGCCTATATTCTTTTTTATAGCAGTCTTACCTATGTAAATGCTACCGATGTTACAAATAATAATAAAGTACAAATAATCAATAAATCTAGAATCAATAATCAGTATTCGATATATAAAACAATAGAGAATTATACTAACAAGATAGTAGATATCAAACAATACAGAACTCTACAGACAAGTATTCCAAGAATATTCTGTCTTCTATCAGAATTATAATTAGTAAAATTAATGTATCTAGACATTGTGTCATCAAAAAGTTAGATGAAAAAACAAACATCTTCCAAATGAATTATACTTTTATCTCTATCGCTTCAGTATTTTTTCCACTGATGTTCATGAAGAGAAATACAACGCGCTGCACAAGTTTTTACTATTCGTTCTAAGGTACTGTTTTTGTGAAATATTTCATTTTTCTTCATTAACAGAGAACGTTAAAACTATCATAGTTTTCTGGCTTACGTATTTAGTACATTGATTTATAAAAAAAAAAAAAAACTGGAAAAGAATAGTAGTGAAGGGAAATGTTCTTAATGAATTTATGGAGAAAAAGACAAAAATTCAAACTAAGTTTCTTAAAAGTGTCATTAGTCATAATTTCTTAAAGTCGAAGGTGTCACATTTGTTTTCAGTAAAGATATGGCAACTCACTTAACAATGCGTCCGAAGCGTTAGAACGAATTACTTCATCAGACTTTTAGCAGGACTTAACTTAAGCACAACTGTCACTTGAGATAGGTGTTCATCAAAATATTCGGTTTGAGAACCCAACCCTGTTTAACAATATCAAACATAAAAGCCAAGAAAATGTAACGACAAAGACATCGAACTTGTAAAAAAAAATTTTGTTAGTTAAGATGCCTTAAGATATTTTTCTCCTTTTTGTGTTTCTCGTTTTATTCTAGTCCTAATACAAAAAAACTTGCGGATCAGCGAAGGAGTGCGTCCTCCCTTCGAAGAAAAGAATTATCTAAATTTAAGGAAGATTTGGAGCTTTCTATGAACAGGTGAAACATACATATGTATACAGTTATATTGTATCAATGCATGAGAAACGTGACTGAAAAACAAGTGGGAAAAGTAGAAGTGGGCAATGTTGGAGGTATCACAAATAAAAAACAAAAAGAACATGGTAATTGTGAGCAAGAACTGGAGTTATTTAAAAAGTGTAGATATCAAAGGGAATAATTGACTTTGGAGCAGCGTCGAAATTTTGTAATATCCGCTAGAAGAGTCATTTAGCTAAAGATATGCTCAGTGTAGTGGAATTAACTATTTTGGTGAACCTACAGTCAACTCCAGCAAGTAAGCAAGGATAATTAGACTAGGGACAGCAATTATGATAAAAACAACGATAGGTGTTGAATGACAGTCAATGATAAGTACAGTGTTCACATGGATAGTGTTGTCACCTACTGGGCAGGGTTGTTTTGAGTGAGGTTTATCATTGTGGTATATACAGTCCGGTCAGTCCACTTGGCGAATCTACCATTGAGAGCAGGTGTCACAAAACAAAGAAAAGGCTTGATTAACAGCAATGAAAACACCAATTAGTCATTAATGAAACAGCAAAGACTTAACTTAATTCCTAACAGAAAATACTACAAGATATCATGATGTCACTTGAAAGCTGTCAAGTTTGATACGACCTTAATCGCTTTGTTTATCAATTTTCACTTTTCTCTTAAACACAAAGCTACTCAATGTTCTGTACTCACCACGGATATCGAAACCTGGTTTTTAGCATTATAAGTCATCACACTTAGCAATGAGCCCCTGGGGAAATCTATAGCTTTCGTCTCCTATACTTTGTCTTCATAAATAAAGGAAATGTAGTAAATTTGCGCCGTGTGCGCCATTGTTCTCTACTCAGTTTAATGAACCTGTATTTATGCAATATTTCAAAAATGTGTAGCACTGATTATGCTAAGCTACTCATTTAAATTATTCAGCAGACAAGTTGTTTAAAATATTAAAAATAAACATTATACCCAATATATCATTGGATTCGTCATTTATCACTGAGTTACACAAATTTCAGGGATTTTCACCTCTCATCACAAATGAACCAAATAATAGATTGAGCTTTAAAAACATTTTTGGTATCACCCATGTTGTAACCAGTTGTTATTTACCGTCAGCTCTCTGGCAGAGTTAAATATCTAGGTTTCATCTTCAATAAATACCTAACTTGCAGATAGTAGCTCTTAACCACGAAGTCGCTCAACATTTCAGTCTCTTATGCCTAATAGGAGCATCTTACGGTTTATATCAACCTCTTCTTTTATGCACATATAAGTGCATTGTCCATTTCTGCATGACGTATGGTCAAACTGCTTGAATTTCAACTCTTCCTACATTTTTATACTCTTCTTCTGGTTTTGTAACCACATGTCCTATTAATAACTTTAATTATTATACTTTCTTGTCTTCCAAAGGAGATGTACTCTAAAATCAATTTAAGAAATAGGTTAAATGAAGTTCTGTCTCTCATAACGTTGCATTTTGTTACGCATTCAGTCAGGACATTCGTTCTCCGAGAAAACTCTCGCCCCAGCTGACTTATAATTACTGGGACATCCTAATATCAAATTCACCAAGTTTTACTCATCTTAAACAGGTGAGTGATTCTTTTCCGTCTACGTTTCTCAATTGGTTCCACATTTAAAACACAAATAAGCTTCCTTTACAAATCATTCACTTCTTTGCAAACTTCGTTCACGCATCAGCCTTCATAAAATTACACACACATCTATTATACACCGTCAATCTTCTGTTCCAATACATCACTTCGAAGAAGATAGAAAGCATGGTCCTTTGATACTCAAACAACCCTTGGCTGCAATTAAATGATAAAAAAATATTTGACTTTGTTCAGGGGAACCGATGAGAGATAACATTCCCCAGTACCTATATAACTTTTTAACAACTGTAGATAATAAACTGGGCTTTATTTTAATCTTTATTGTCTAATATACATCCATGTGACATACGAAACAATTGTTAGGTACAACAGACTAATAAACATTATGTATTTTTACACTTAAACAACATGCTTTTCTTTCGACAATTTATCCAAAGATCACCTAACTATATTTTATCAAACAATTTTTTGACATTTTGTAAAGTAATACAAATAGCTCAAAAACCCTACCGATTTTTATTTCTAACACCAATGATGTGAAAACAAATTAGTGACATAGTTAACACTTTGATGGTTAATCTGATTACAATAGCGCTTCAAACTACAAATTGATTCTGAGCTCAACCATCGATTGGCAGAACTCAAGATTCTTGACAAACTCTGTTTTTAATAGCAAATAAAGAACAAAATGAAGATAATAGCAATAACTTAATTGGCTAACAGATCTGCTTTCATAAGTAAAGCATATAAGATTTGAATCCCGTCTGTTTTCAGTTAATCAGATATTAATCTTCTAGTCTCACAGTCAAGTAACAAGCTGTGGTCCACAATGTGACACTAAGACATGTATCGCAGAAGTATCTCTGTTTGTAACGTAGTGCTCAACAAATCAGTAGACATTAAGAAAAAGGTAAACTTAAGAGACCTAAAAGATTATTGACCCACCTATCATCATGAATAGTTGCATGATATAAACAACCTAAAATACGATGAAGGTTCAGGATCATCTAAAAATATACAATAAGATGGCAAAGACATCACTGGTGTTCATTTGCATTTAAAGTATAGTCTAATTTCTTCCCGGACTTCCTTTATGCTTGTTTTTGTGCACGAATACAAAGTAGATACTTGAAAATGAAAGATTTAATTAAAGTTGTTTTATGGATGGTATATGAACTTCTCTACATTAGTGACGGCTATCAGATAGTGTTGAGGAGAAGGTCAGAGAACAATGAAAGAGGCATTTACGTTAGGCACATTAATTTATTTATACACGATTTCAGATGATCGGTCTTTCATAGTTGTTAACACGTTGGTAGCCACCAACTATAATTCTACGAAAAAATAAATCGCCGCACTTTTGAACCCTGCTACTGAGTATATTTCAATAAAAGTCAGTTTAATTATTTATATCCTAAACAATCCACCAAATAATCACATAATAATTTAATTTAAAAACACTCCTACTATTAACACCAAAAGCTACAGAACCCAAAACCAATAGCGTAAAAACTACAACTTACACAAATGCACAGACAGCAGATACAGAATCAAGAAACACAAGAAAAAATGAAGCAAACACAACCTCAGCTCACAAGCATTACTAAATAACAACAGGGACAATGTACACCCAAACGAGTCATGAACGAACAATGAACCTAATTATAGATGCAGTCAAAAACACTGTCTTTGAATTCATCACAATACCATAATCTAAAATTAAGACGACTGTATCACATTATTCATAACATTAGCCAAACAAAACTTCACACCATTACTATATTACATAATGCAAATTTTAGTTAATCCAATAATAGAAACCCTATAGAAAAACTACATAGGGTTAAAAAGCAAACTAATCACCCATATCCAGACTAACTAATGCTATAAATAAAAAAAAAATCATGGAATTCAAACAAAAATAACAATACTTCATGAGGGAAGAAGAGGTCAAAGAAGAGCTTGACCCTCCCAGATCTACATAAAAACCTAAAGCCCGATGTCAAAGCGGTGGATTTTTGGCTATTTGTCACAATTATAGAAAAATTGTACAGATATAGAAAGGACCGAGAGGCGCAATTAATCTGTGTCTCACACGACGATAAGTTACCTCAGTGAATGACACATAATGGGGCAGAAATTAATTTTTCAACATTTCACTACAAAAAAAATTCTTCAAAAATTTTGCACCCAAAATAAATATAAAAATATTAAAAACTTTTATTTGTTCAAAATCGCTAAAGAAACATGAATATATATAAGTCTATTACCTTAACTTTATATCCAAATATGTGTGCTAATTTTATCATCTACGATATCTGTTTATCTTGAAATCTCAAATTTGCCAGAATTAAAATATTAGATATACTCTATGATTATGCCTTTCTCCAAAGCATTTTGTTTCGATCAAGCTTAGCACGTGATTAATGAATCGTCAATTAAGGATATATTTATTATTTTATTTAATTATTTGGTATAAACAAGTCATTTAATATACCGCGTCATCTATCTTGTCCCTAATTAAAACCCGTAGCTATATAAAGGCTGTGAATTTCTTATTTGTTTCAAATGAATATTAAACTTTCAAGACCAGCCAGCATTTCTTGTGTTTATTACACTACTTTATATAGTATTAATGATAAACACTGAATCATATATGTCTACATCATCTAATCAGTAGATCTCTTTAGAAATACCAGCTTATATTAACTTCGAGCACTGCTTGTTTCAACAAAAGACCCTTACGTGATATACATAACACAATGGCGATTTGCATACTTCCTAATAACATACATCATAATACCACACTTCCTGTCTTTTATAATGAGAGCCATGAATCAAATCCCCGCAAGCGATCTTTCTGATAAACTTTCTGTTATGTTATTCGGTAATCTGCTCTTATTCATGGATGAGCTTTACAGTAACGTTTAAAATATTATAATTTTGACATAAAGTTTTTTTAACAATAAATCACCAACTATCAATTAAAACGTGTAGTGGCATTTATACAAATTAAGTAAGTAATTTATGTTAGGATATTATACAAATAGCTTAACTTCAAACCTTGTAAGAAAAAATGGCGAATTTGTTTAGGTAAAAATATTATTATCAATTAGATTTACCGATATCGTCAGATTAACAGTCATCCCTGTACAAAACTAAGCCTTCTATTTTCTGGATATATGTTATTTAAAAACAAAAAGAAGATGTTTTGAAAATAAAGTTTCAAAATTGCTTTGCTTGAAGTTAAGTACACTGTGGACTATGTGTACTCTGCCCACCGGATATCAAAACTGGATTTCTAGCGTTTAATTCCACAGACATATCGTTGTGTCACTGAGAAGGGATGGCTTCAAAATTGCAGCTAATGTCATATATATAAAAGAAATATTTACGACTTCAGTTTGAACTTCTATAGAGTTAAAAATACATCATAAATGGGGTGCATAAAATAAATTTGAAAATAAACGTATAAGTAGCGGGAAAGTCATAAAGAACTATAGCTTCAGCAGAAGGTGTAGCCATATGAACACATGTGCGGAAAACATTTATGGAATAAATTAACATGGGTGACTCGCTGTGATGACCGTAAAACATAGTTTCGTTTAACCTCAAGTACATGGGGACGTCAAATAATCAATGTAAATTCCCCATTTCAACATGAGACCCCAGAGGAGGAACGATATGATAAACAGTAGCAGGATGATACATTTCTGGACGTACAACACGTAATGTTGAATTATCATTTCTTGCTCACTTTTTAATAATGTGAGAATGTATCATTCCTACAAGTCGATGACGGAATAAATTGTCATTGAACTCACTTTTAATTCTAATTCCTAAATGACGTCAGTTGAAAAGCAAATACAGTTCGAAAGTCACCTAGAAGCATCACCCATGTTTTATTTTGTTTTTCTTTTTGAAAACTCGTTTTCGTAAAATAAATACATTAATTCCATAAACACTTTTTGAAAACATTAATAAAAGAATACGTGAAAATATTACACTGCACAACAATTTTTTTTAAAGTTTTGCTTCCTGAAATGTTTTTGTTGTTGTGACAGGTACCAAATATAGTTTTGGTTTTGCTTCATCACATAAGAACTCTAAGAAATAGACAGTTAACTGTTTACCGGCAATAATGTATTTAATCGCGTTTATGTTTCTAATACGCTATTAAGTTCAACATAATTAAAAGTGTTTTGCTCCTGATTTTCATTTGTATTCAATGTCCGGTGCATCACGTTGCAGTGTCCATCAGTAGTCAGCAAGCATTGACGGATTCCAGTTGTCCTAATATCGTTTTTACATTGTAGCAATGTCCTGGTGAAACTGAAGATTTTGATGAAACGGTACATGATGGGCACATTTGGATGTGATTTTCGTGATCAGCCGCCAAACATCTATAAGGAACAACCAACAGTGTTCAAGAAGCAAAATCTTTGTTGTGCAGTCTTATCAGTGTATTGTTTCACTGTTTCAGACCTGAAATATGAAATGGAATTGAATAAAACATGTAGTATGCTGTTTTACCATATATTTCATGTAGTATGCTGTTTTACCATATATTTCTCGTTTATATAAATAATATTCTTGACAATAATAATTGACCTTTCGTTCCTTGATAATTTATGGTACTCAATTTCAAACAATAATCGTAAATTACAGTGAGAATATTTTCTGACGTTAACCGCTTACTCTTGGTGAATAATTAGATTGTTATGGTTATATTTGTATCTTTTCTCAAGTAACTATGTGAATTACCTAATTTAACTAACTTAGAGAAAACAGTTTATTATAATATTTAATATTAGAAAGCTGGCATCTTTACTCCTTTTAATTCCGACTTTCAAAACTATAACAACTAGTCTCCCGCTGGTACAACGGTAAGTCTACGGATTTACAAAGCTAAACTCAGGAGTTGATTCTCCTCGTTAGACTCAATAGATAGCCCGATGTGGTTTTGCTACTGAAAAACAAACACACATATAACAACTAGAATATTACAAGTACTATAGGCGATAGTAAAATGTATTATGCAAGTACGTTAATTTTGCTATTTTAATCCCCAAGTAAAGGCTAGAACTGAATATTTGTTTTTCCACGCTCTTCATACATATTGTTTGTCTTATGAGCTGATAGAATAAAATATGTAGCAGTAAATTTCTGGGATGACTTTTAACAGTGGCTCTTATTGAACGATAATGAATACATCCGTTTTTTTTCATATTATTTATGCTATCAAAATGTTTGCAATTAATTTTTGCCTTGTACAAGAAGTTCTCCAGTAGCTCAACAGTAAGCTTCAGGAATTATACACCAAAAATCCTAGTTCGATACGTGATTAACACAGCACAGATAGTTTATTATGCAGCTTTGCACTTAAACAACTAACTGTACTATTAAAATCGATAAACAAATTATATAATATTGGGATAGAAATACTGAATAATATTAGTATGAAATATGAATATCCTGTGCTTTTCCCCCCTACATTGTATGAAAATTAGCTGCGCCAAAGTTCAATCACGTATTGATAGTTTATACCTTAATTTGGTGTCATATAATCAACCACACAGTCTTATAGAAGCATAATACCTATACAAATATAATGGTACTTTAGAAACAGTAGTGTTGTGAATTCATTCATGGTTCCTCAGATGGAAATGACGCAAGGCTAACAATTAAACATCAATGTCTTGACTAGTGAATGTTACTTTTTGCAGTATATTGGAGTGAAATTCCAACCATCAATAGAAACTGTATCGAAACATTGAAGCCTGTATGTGAAACTAGTGCTTTTGACAATAGAAGTGGTCAAAGCACAAAACTCGCATTAAGTAACTGGTATGTTCGTTGAGTGGTGCATTATAGTCCAGCAAAGATTTTTACAATGATTTATCTGCAAATACAGATGTGAATATTATTTACAAAGCAATAACATATACACTAGCACAAAATGGCCTCAGTTGATTATCTGTTCAAATGCTACTGGATAGGGAAGACCACTAAACTATGAGGTTGAAGTGGACATCTTATTTAAACAGTGAAATGGCCCAAACTAAAGTGGGGTTCTCTTCACAGATGAATCCCAATTCTAACTGTATGAAAATGAGCAATGTTGATAAAATATTTTATAGAATAATACCACAGTTAACATACACTATTTAGGAAATCACGCCTGGAGACATACAAATGTGGGTTGTATCCAGCTAATGGTGTTGGTGACCTACAAACAATTACAGTACCCTGACTGCTGACAAATAGAAGCAGGTCCTTATCCATAATTTTATTTTTCAGAAATAAAACCTTTTGAGCAAAGCAGTAGCCCTAAATATGACGCAAAGTTAATGAAATGGTACCTGGAAGTAACAAAGCTGATGGAACTCTTGTAACCGTAGCTTGGCATTCAAATTGTTAAGACTGTTATATAGGAAGCGAGAGGATCAAATAGCAATTACACAACTTGGTTGAACTGTATGGAGGTATAAAGGACATTTGGAATAATATTTCAAAATTATATATATGTAAACAAGGTGTCATAAAGCAAAGTATACAGTTATGTTTAATGTAAATACAGAATACTAGTACCTTGCGCAACATATTCTCATTTTCTGAAATACTGTATTTTGTTGATGACAAAATTATCATTTAATTGAAATTACCCATTGTTTGTGACGCCTGTGTGTAGCACCTGTTGGTTTTCATAATTATTTCTAACACTGTATAAATCTTAAGTATGATTACCGCTCATGTGACCCTCTGCATATACACACATAAGGTAAATATTTTAAAGGTTTTCTCTTTGTTAATTTCATATATTGAGAAATCATAAACATCCGAATATTCCGTTGAAGAAACACAGTTCTAGTTTGTTGATTTTGTATAAAATGGTTGCGATCGCTTTACAATGAGTGACTTAGGGTAAAATGTACATCTTACCCAACCTCTATGCCATAGGTTATGACCACAATACATGTCATTACCCTACACTGGTACCAACGTTTTTATGCACCCTTGTCCAAAATAATACATAATTTATGCATGCAGGGCCTATACAATCCTCCCGGAAACATTTAAATGATGTTTTAAGTTATTTAAGTACAGTTACTAAATGTAGTATTTATTTTATTTGCAGTTGTTATAAGTTAGATGGCGATAATTGTATCTCATCTTATCCAACGCTGTAGGTAAAACAACAGCCAACCAAAAGAAATGCATTTCTTTTTTATCTATAAAAAGTATATGTCCAACCTCCGTTTAATCTAGAAATGGAATTTATAACAAAATATTTTGCTTTTTCGAGGTGTTCATTTAAAGCGGTGAAAACCGTTTGAAAAATTTAGGTGGCCATCTTACCTCATTTTCTCTTACCTTTGACTTTGACTGGAAATTTACAGATTTGAATAAGTTTATAAGAAAGGATAAAAAATGACAGTTAGTATTACTGAGTTCTGAAACTACAAAGTTTTAATTAAAATGCTCGCAAACTTCAATTTAATTATAATTGCTTAGAGTTAAATATACATTTCAATGATAAACTATCTTCGTTAAGGTCCCATTAAAAAGCAGCACGTCAATTGACTTAACGACCCAAGACGCGCGAGTTGTCTCTTAGTATCATTTCTTCTTCGCTAGTCACTTCAAATTAAAAAGAAAACCTCATTTCGAATATACTAGAGCTCTTCGGATTGGATTGTGACCAGCATCCCTTTCTTCATTATTAAGCGTTTAAGTTACATACAGTCTATGAAAAAACATTAGACTTTCTACTAATGTCTAAATATCTTTCTTTCCAAATGTTATTCATTACAATTTCTTGAATATGCATACTCATGCCTTACATTTATTTATTTTAACAGCTTACATTTCCTTATATTTTTAACAGCTCACATTTCCTTATATCTATTCCTTTATTTCGTATTTTTATAAATGTCTAGTAACGTTCTTTACATGTTTATCCTTGTTCAATGTACTAAGGTTTTAATCGACATCAAATGTGGTATCGTATTTTTCTTCACAATAAATAAACAAATATATATATATATATATAAAACATAATTACATTTTTTTTCTAAATTCGACAGTACATAATTAGTATTTCTACATATTTAATATTAAATTTCGTATCATGCGCCATAAATGTTGGGAATTTTTCTTTCTTGTATCACAGTCACAGTGATTGCATTTTCAGTATGAGCGCTTTGGTTAATAATATTAAATTTTACTTAATTAGTCCTTACGTGTGTTTTTGGTTTGAATTTGGTTCAAAGCTACTCGAGTGCTATCTGCGCTAATCGTCCCTAATTTAGCAATGTAAGACTAAAGGGAAGAAAGCTAGTCATCACCACCCACCGCCAACTCTTGGACTACTCTTTTACCCACGAATAGGGGGATTTACCGCCATATTATAACGTCCGTACGGCTGAAAGGGTGAGAATGTTTGGTGTGACAAAACAGTGAACTGGCCAAATGTCATTAAACCCTAAACAACGAACAGGTCAAACATCATTCAATATAAGTGGCCCGGCACTTCATGAATAATTAAAATAAATTCAAATTGATATCTGTTAAATATTTATCAAATATGACAATAAACTTAGGAACCATTTATTGTGGTAATGTTTATTTTTCTGTACATCGTTTTCACTACTTTCAGCCTAAATATTCTTATTTCAAGAGAATCAGTATTATGATATAACAGTCACATAAAGTTACTGTAGAGCTAACTATGCATTTTGAAAGATTTTTAAATTGTTATCATATGTAGCAGATCTGATATACGTTTTCCTTAGTTTGGGCCCGGCATGGCCAGGTGGTTAAGGCACTCGACTCGTAATCCTAGGGTTTCAGGTTTGAATCCCCGTCACATGAAACATGCTCGCCCTTTCAGCCGTGGGGACTTTATAATGTGACGGGCAATCCCACTATTCGTTGGTAAAATAGTAGCTCAAGAGTTGACGATGGATGGTGATGACTAGCTGCCTTCCATCTAGTCTTACATTTCTAAATTAGGGACGGGTAGCGCAGATAACACTCGTGTAACTTTGGGCGAAATTCAAAAACAAACAAGAACTAAGAAGATTTACACTTTTATATTGTTAACGTTTTTCTTCCTTTTTTGCCATTTCCTCTTAAAATATCGAGAAACTATCAAACTTATTTTATACACTTGAGTTGTTCATCAAGTGTAAGTTCATCCTACTGCTATCGAACAAGTAATTCTATGTGGAACCTAACCAGTTCACTAAAATTCCCTCTTGTCTTGAATGTTAATGAGCCTAAGACCATTCATCATTATGCAAATATTATGATCCTTCTACTAATAATCATCTTTCAGCAGATGTGCTATTTCATGTAATTGAAAAATGAACTTTGAAAACGCAATAACATCATTCACTCTGAAAGTAAAGCCAAAGGCTATATATCTGAATTTCTTTTTAAAGTGAAGACTGATAAAATTTGAACAACATGTTTTGTTACATAAGACTACAAACGTGAAACACTTTTCTAAACTAATGCAAAAATATGTAATAAAATTTTGTTTGTGTTATTGTTGGTTAAGGATATTTATATAAGATAAAGGACCAATGAATTTCTTTACTGGGGTGGTAAAAAGCCATTTTTATCATCACCCTTATCAAGGATATACTTTGCAAATTATATTTCTCCTAGAACACGGTATTATTCTACAAATATATGGATACATTAACTAAGTCTAATCCATTTATTAGTAACAAATATTTCATAAGTTACGATAAATTCAAGAGACAGAAATTTTCTAGAAGTTAATCAAATGATCAACATTTTGAATAAACAGTACGTTTCTGCTTACTTTTGTTTACTGATTAAATTCAAAGTTTGATTCCTGCAGTTGTCACAGTAACTTTGTGCCTACAGACAAATAGACAAATATATTCTGTTTATCTTCATGATATTTTTAAATAATGATTATTTGTACAAAAAATTATTAAAATATAGTTAATTAGATACACTATGATTAAATAACCCAGTGCGTATAAAGTAAGTCAAATAAACCCTACTTTAAGTAAGATTTGATGATCTAAAATTAAGTTGTCTATTAATATGCCAAAGCTGACTCATTTGCCACATTGAAAGTTTACCAAATTTGCTAAAGAACAGCATGATCCGTGTGTCACTTGAACAAGTGTCCATACTCTGAATATCTGCCCTATTTGAAATAAAGAATTAATATGTTTCTGTTAATGTGAACACTGCTCTATGAAAGCTCATTTAACTCTGAATGAAAAATCTAGGTCCACGTTTTCTAAATGTCCAGCAAGTTACACAACTCCAAGAACAACCACTAATCATCTAGACCCTTTTTTCATTAGAAACTTAAAGATTGGTAGGAAGGATCTCGTGCGATTTATTAATAATAATTCAAATACTACAAAAACTTATTGAATAAACAGAAATCCAGCTATTCTGTAAAGTAACTCATTTATAAACAGAAATCCAACTATTCTTTAAAGTAACTAATTGAACAAACATAATTCCAACTATTCTGTGAAGCATTTAAATATTCCTATCACATACTGGTACTTATCTCAATTTAGGTCCAACGCCACCAAATGAAGTTTTATGTTCGTGATATTAGAAAAACTCGTAGGTTCAAGAAGTCTTGATAGAAATGAAATAGAAAACCCGAGTGTTTTCGATGGGTGAATCTTTCTTCTTCAGGGGCAAAGTTTATACGTGTTAACTCATTGCCTAATGATGTTAGAGTTTAGAGGTAAACTTTTGTTCTTCACATATTATTTTATCTTTTATCTCTACATCTTTATTTGCAGGAGTTACGAGATATCCAATATTTTTAAAGTAACGAATAATATGCTGTTTAAAATCTGATTATGAATGTGCGGATTATTAAAAATATTTCATATTTATGAATACTGTTGTTCCTCTTTCTTTAACTAAACAGAAAACTGATTCAGTTCTATGTCTGCTTTCATACACTGATTAAAGATAAGGTTATTAACGAGTTTCCTTAAAAATATTTAAAATAACTGTGGAGAATATTTTTCACGTACCAAAAACTTGATTTCTTTAATGAATACAGTAAATTATCAGGCACGTCACCAGCAAGCACAAGTTATTTAGTGAATACTTAAAATGTGTCAAATTCCATTCCACAAGAGTATTAAAAATTATGAATTCTAAAACGAAATAGTAGTCCTGCTGTAAGAAGTAAGAAACAAGAATTAAAACCACGATCAAAAATTTATAAAATTTAGTCCTTATTTTGACCTACAGAAAAATGTATAATACTTGTTTGCTTAACTTTTTATGTCATACTTGTTTGGTTTAGTTTGGTTTGAATTTTGCGCAAAGCTACACGAGGGCTATCTACCTTTAAAAACTGTCGCATGTCTATCCATCAGTATATACGAGGGCTGTTCAAAAAATACGCGGACTGACGTCATAAAACAAAATGTACTTTATTTAGAAGTTACAGGTCTGGGACCCCTTCAAGATACTCTCCTCCCCAACGCACACACTTATCCCAACGGTGTTTCCACTTGTTGAAACAGTCCTGGTACGCTTCTTTTGTAATGTCCTCCAGCTCCTTCGTCGCATTTGCCTTAATCTCGGGAATCGTCTCAAATCTTCTTCCTTTCAACGGTCTTTTGAGTTTGGGAAATAAGAAAAAATCGCAAGGAGCAAGATCAGGTGAGTAAGTGGGGTGGGTAAGAACAGTGATCGAGTGTTTGGCCAAACACTCACGAGTTCTGAGGCACAAATTTCGCAGCAACGCGGTGCATGTTCAATTTTTCGGTCAAAATCTCGTAACAAGATCCAACTGATATCCCAAACTCTTCATCAAGCTCCCTAACAGTCAGACGTCGATTTGCCCGCACCAGGTTGTTGATTTTGTCGACGTGTGGGTCGTCAGTTGACGTGGAAGGACGTCCAGGACGCTCATCATCTTCAATGGACTGTCGACCATCCTTAAAACGTTCATGCCACTTGAAACATGCCGTACGATTCATAGCAACATGACCGTAAGCCGTGTTAAGCATAGCAAAAGTTTCAGTCGCAGATTTTCCAAGTTTAACACAAAATTTCACAGCAAGTCGTTGCTCCTTCAGGTCATTCATTCTGATATCCGCCAAACGAAAAAATCGCACTTCACTTAAAACCGCGTAGCTAATACACAAATGAAGATATCTGCAATCGGGAAATGGCGTCGTAATCAGCTGATCTGTGCAAACCTAGCGACACCAAGCGGATTCCACTGGAACCAACTGGAGCAGCGCAATTCAAACAGTCCGCGTATTTTTTGAACAGACCTCGTAGTGCTATCCATTGAAATAAATTCAGTTGAATAAATATTTAATGCGTGCATAATATGTTTACCGTTTATATTATACCTGCATATGTATACATGTCCATAATATATCGTTATCGGTTTTACGCTTAAGAATTCGGAGTATGCATTATTTGGAATGTTTGTTGATTTCTGCTGTTCAGTACTACTGAGCTTAAAATTATTACTAACTATGGAGGCTTGTTTCCTTTGTAACCCTGTCGAGGTCACTTTCACGTTCCTTTTATTTTTTAAGTAATACTAAACATTATACAATATCGATTAGCAACAAAATTATCTCGTTATATTCTTAGCCCATCTATGGTACTAATGCTGAATGCTCAATATTCATGTTGATTTGTTAGAAAGGTTTAAAATTTATTCCTGTTTTTGATAACTTCGTTGACATAACAACAAAATAGTTTAATTCAGAAGTTTTATGGCATTGAGTCGCAGTCAAAAGCAAAATAAAATTTACGTAGTGTTGCAGCTAAGCCTTATGTTATATTTATGTATTAAGCTTAATGCTTAAATTAGACTACAAATAGGCCTACTTTTATTAACATTATAGTATCAGTATTTGAAATGTTCCTTTGGAATTGAAACACGTATATTACCTAACTGGTCTTGAAACACAAAGAAGAATGAACGTTTATTATTATCAAATATCTTTTACCCCTTATGCAGTCGAAATAGTTGTTAATACGTATCGAAATGTCCGCACTGTGTTTTCTTCTTCCTGAAAGGGAATACAAAGAAAAGACTCAAGAGTGCTATTTAAGTCTCTTTCATGGTACTCACGATAACATTTCATTTTTTTGCGTAGTTTTTACTGAAAGTATATTGGTTAAAGAACACTTCGAGATTAATGAAATAAGTGAAAATTTACTGTTTTGTTTTTTGTAGGTAAGCACAATGTTACACAACGGACTATCAATTCTCGGCTCACAACGTGTATCGAAACTCGGTTTCTAGCATTGTTAGTCTGCAGACATACCGTTGTGATACTAGGAGGCATTCTTGAAAAGTGGTTGAATTTTTGGAGATAGAGAAAAATTCGTTTTAGTTTAATTTTATAATTTTCGTTAATTATTCAATAATGGTCTCCCATAACTTTTTACAGGCTTTTATATTTGTTAAGATATAATTATTTGTGGTTTATCATTCGTTATGTTACCTATAGTTTTGCTACAATTAAAAATTATTTTATCGATGGCTTTTATATAATAATAGGTGCGAACTGACCTGGAGTGTATCTCTGAAGTAATGAGACCAGTATAATTCAACAAATTTATTACAGTTAGTACTATGTTATGATTTCAGCTATTTACTAAGATGTGCATTGTCTAACACTTTGTTTCTTTTTTTTACAGCTTTATTGTACCTTTCATCTTTTAGATATTTTATACCGACTTCTTATGATAGGTTTTAACGTGATTTATCCAATAACTTTTTGTCAGAAAGAAAAGAAAATGTACTAGAATTGCGTATAATTTCAATGTTAATAAGAAGTATCACAATATACACGTGATCACTTTCTTGACCATTTGTCACTTAATTGCCAGTGTCTTATTCTTTTGATCGCAGCATCTGGTCACGTTTGACCACAAATGATTTCAGTCAATCGATATAACTCGTTATAATTATAGTACAAACCAACATAACTATAAAGCATCATTTTCACTCATGTAACTTTAAACTTCTAATATTTCATACACTATCAAAATTCCCTCCCCTCATCATTAAGATTACTGACTTACAGAGTAAATTCCAAGGTTCGATTTTCAGCGATGAATAGATGGTAACTAGCTCATTGTGTAGCCTTGCGCTAAAACAACATTATTACGCTAACGTAATGCACAGCCAGTTGTAAAATTCATATTGAGTAATATATGTAAAATCTTGAAACGTTACATGTGAGATAATACCATTTCAGATCACTCTATACTTCAATTATAGACATACACATAATGGCAACCAATTGTGTGAGTTCACTGACACAGAATGTTCTCCTGATATCATCAAGACAGACATGTAGTGGCATGTCACAAATATCAAATGGCACATAACGGCAATATTTTGTTCAATATGAACAAATTGTAAGCTGAGAAATGTGGTACCTTCACCACCAACAAAAATAATGATTATAACAAGCTAAGAGTGCATTAAAGTTTTAGTATTCATTGAAGTTTAAAGTTCTGTATTATTTCACAATAAATATATGTATGTAAGTTTCATGACGTCACATAAAATACGAAAATATTGTTTCAGAAATTTTTATTTTATAGTTGGGTGTCATAAAATGTTCTCAGGTATGATATGCGTTACTATAGACACATTACTGAATGTTCTATGTAGTTCATGAATAACTAAAATAAATTCAAATTGATATTTGTTAAATATTTATCAAATGTGACAATAAACATAGGGACCATTTATTGTGGTAATGTTTATTTTTCTGTACATCGTTTTCACTACTTTCAGCCTAAATATTCTTATTTCAAGAGAATCAGTATTATGATATAACAGTCACATAAAGTTACTGTAGAACTAACTATGCATTTTGAAAGATTTTTAAATTGTTATCATATGTAGCAGATATGATATACGTTTTCCTTAGTTTGGGCCCGGCATGGCCAGGTGGTTAAGGCACTCGACTCGTAATCCTAGGGTTTCAGGTTCGAATCCCCGTCACATGAAACATGCTCGTCCTTTCAGCCGTGGGGACTTTATAATGTGACGGGCAATCCCACTATTCGTTGGTAAAATAGTAGCTCAAGAGTTGACGATGGATGGGGATGACTAGCTGCCTTCCATCTAGTCTTACATTTCTAAATTAGGGACGGGTAGCGCAGATAACCCTCGTGTAACTTTGGGCGAAATTCAAATCAAACTAATCCCTCGTTTTCGTTTGTTTCTTGTATTAACTAATACGAGTTTGTTTATGAGGTAGAAATTAAGCATATGGGTTAAGATCAACTAACGTAACTGTTAATGTTTAAATAATCTAAAAAGTTTATCCTTTAGCCGTTTATTTTCAACAGACTAAGATTCAGCGTTGAACACACTATAAATCCATGGGTAGTAAAATACCTGGATTTAGCTAAATTGATAACTAATGTAAAACAGTTATGTAATTAAACGTAGTACTTATCAATATCTTAGTCTAGATTTTTTAAGTAAAAAACTGTCTTCTACTAAAACAAAAAATCGCTCCTTTTTGATGTACAATAAAAAGCTATTTTGTTTATAGTTTATCTTAAAATAAAAGAACTAAGCAGAAAATTCACATTAGACCCACAACAAGATAAGCAGAAATAATGATTACTTAGTTCTTCACGTTCGTTATTTTATTGTCCATAGAGCTATATTGGAAGTTACAAGCTTCATAGAGGGACTCTCCGACATTTCTTTAAGCCTGACTTGACTATCATATTACTATACAAAAAACTCAATTTTGGAAATTCATCTTTTCCCTTGACAGTTCAGGAATATAATTGTCATATACATTATTTAAAGCCAGTGTCTGTTTTTCCTAAAACTGCAGTTACTCTCAATACTGTTATCTAGACAGGTCGTTTCGTTTTTTTCTTTTAGGCCAAATCTCAAAGACGTCCCCGCAAATTTATAATTCATAGTTCTGTACGCAGTCTCTTCATGTTGGTAATACTTTCTCTAAGTTATCTGTTAAGAAACGTTGTCATAGCTCTGTACGCAGTCTCTTCATGTTGGTAATACTTCCTCTAAGTTATCTATTTCTCATCATGTCCAATAAAACCTTCCAGATGGACATTTAACTTAAAACAGGCTATTAATAGTTTCACGGTTGTTTTTCCCTCTATCATTAAAAATAACCTCCCTCAGCTTTTGCCAGTCTTAATCCACTCTCTACTTTCTCATTGAACCCAAACCTTTCAATCCAAAACAACTATTTAGTTCACGCAAATTTCTTTTAGGTTTTCAAACTCTCCAACTCAGTCTGAAATTCCCAATTACAGTCTCCAAACATCCCTTGAAAAAATCTGTACTTCTACTAATACTACTTGCTATGGAACATGAAGTTAAACATTCACATTTCTTCTCTCATATTCCAAGTTCTTCTTTGGCGCATAAACATTCAGAAATTTAAATTGAGATTTTTTTAGTGATCATCCTATGAGTAATTACACAAAACTTAAAAAAAAAAAATACTTTGCCTCCTGTGTTGTGATTCCTTTAATGTTACCTTTGACCCTTTGTGGCTATAATTAATTACTCTAAGTAATTACTATTTAGTCTATTATATAAGTAAGATTAGCTTCCAAAACACTCACATAAATCACCATTCTATTGGTTGTATTCCGTAATATACTTTACTCTCTTCCGTCTCCACTTATTCTACTTAACCTGTCATGTATAACGCCTTAATCGCCTTAACTTTAAAAGGATAAGTTCAAGAAACTTAGAAGAGAATGTGTCACAGAAACACTGAACACTATAATTTACTAAACTTTCAGTTTTACTTTTATATTTTCTTATTTTTTGAAGTTTTCTTGTTCATTTGATATGTTTTATAGCACGTTAAATCATTTCGCTATAGTCGTCATTAATGTTTTTTTTCATGCGTATCATAAAAAGAGACACGTTATTTTTAATACTCTTAAGGACTAATACTCTTAGCACTAAATTCAAGGATAAAATGCATCAAAACTTTGAAAATTTTACAAAATACAATTCCTTAGGACTATCATAATACAAAACGTACCTGAGTAACCTGAAACTTGAAAATAAGTTTCCTTAATTGTTCGCTCCACTCATCACTTTTTTCAGTCACTTTTCGCTATTTCCAGTTAGTTTAAAATGATCATAATTATTTGTTATAGACAAGTATTATATCAAGATTGAGTCAATCATACACCTGTCATAGGAAGTAAAGGAAATAATGTTCCATTAGTGAATTATATATATTTTTATTTACTTAATATTTAAGTGATTGTTATTTCAAACATCTGTGTCTGTATCTGTTACTATCAAACATCGAGAACTGACTAGAACAATTAGCTAATTTTTCTATGGTAACTAGAAACTGCCTAACGGTATATATGAGCTTCTTCCTTTGAGATTTTTGCAGGAGAAGGAAGATCAAAAAGCTCCTGAAATAGGCACATTTCCATTTTCACAACCATTTAGTTAGCATTATCCAGCGTTTGCTTACTGTAAATCTGTGTACGTACGTGGGAATTTTTTTTTGTATTGTTATTCGAAAAGGAGAATAAAAAAAAACACTCTGAAATAAAGCACGTTTCCATTTTTCATAGACTTTTGGCTTTGAATGTAAATGTAAAAATGCATAATCAGTTCAATAAATCAATGTTTACCTTACACAAAGCAAGGTATGCAATTAGCATCTCATGATGTAAATAGGGATTTACTAACAAAAGATAGAGGACTAGTTGTGGTTAAGCAAAAAGTTATACAATTAGCTATCTATGTTCTGCTCACCACAGGTGTCGAAACCTGACTTCTAGCGTCGTAAGCCATCAGAATTACTGGTAAACAACTTGGGGGACAAAAGAAGAAAATATGAGAAACGATATCTAACATTGTACTATATGTAATTTTCACTTATTTAATGTGTCTAATCAGTTAGATCCGGCATGGGCAGGTGGGTTAAGGCGTTCGACTCATAATAGCATTTTCCCGGTTTCTATGCTCTGTCGCCCCAAACATGTTCACCCTTTCAGCACTGGGGGCGTTATAAATCATATTTTACTTCCGTTCCCCTATCTCAATTACAATCAAAGTGAATTAACTCAGTATGAGCTTTTCTATTATTAATAATATGGATCGCCAATTTGTTCTTCTTTTTGTTTTTATTATTGTTGTTCCGCTAGCCTACAACAAAAACGGGCACGAGTATTATAGTCATGTTTAGGCAATATTACTAAACAGATTATCATTGTGTAGGATACATTAATTTACTTCTATATTTTTCATAAACTAAAACATCATAATTGTAGTGTAAGTGATGTAATTATTGCCCCTTGAAGCGAACTTTCTTACATAAGTGGAGGTTGAAACAGAGATTACCAACCAATAGCAGATGAACATTCAATGACAAATGACTGTAACTTGTGGATACTCGATGATTTGTACACTATATAGTCGTTGTCTTAAGAGAACCAAACCCTATATTATATATGAAATGAGGAAATAAAAATATACACATCATATTAAATCCTATTACACATATTCATAGAATAATTACTTTAAAAGATACGAAGGTTTATTTGAAGCAAATTTTATAGATACTTCATATAAAGCTGTCATTGTTGAAGCTAACTATAAGGTGTTATAAAAATGGTGCAAGCAAACATCGTATATTATTTAGAAAATAATTAGTTTCAGATAAAGTACGTAGCAGAGACTATAACTGTAACTTAGAGTAAGAAAGTCGTAGAAGTGTCACGATTCAAACTCCACTAAAAATGGACGGGAGAAGTATATTAATATAATCAATTCTCAAATATTAATTAACACGTTTTAAGCCTTGTAGAATGTACAAAATGTCACTCAAAAAAGAAATCTAACAAGTTGGCCTTACCAGCAGCGAATAAAAATGGGAAATAAAAAATATTTAAAATGTTTATTTTAATAAATATGCTGTTACATTGGACACATTTTCTCATGGGCCCGGCATGGCCAAGCGTGTTAAGGCGTGCGACTCGTAATCTGAGGGTCGCGGGTTTGCATTCCCTTCGCGCCAAACATGCTCACTCTTTCAGCCGTGGGAGCGTTATAATGTGACGGTCAATCCCATTATTCGTTGGTAAAAGAGTAGCCCAAGATTTGGCGGTGGGTGGTGATGACTAGCTGCCTTCCCTCTAGTCTTACACTGCTAAATTATGGACGGCTAGCATTGATAGCCCTCGAGTAGCTTTGTGCGAATTTCAAAAAACAAAAACAAGAGAGCATTTTCTCATACTAGCATTGAGTATATATATATATATATATACACACACGCGCGCATGTATAAAACTTATGTGGTTACAAAATCCAGTCCAGTATAGTTCAATATTCCCTCCAATTCAGTGTTTACAGACTCCCTATATAGCTACAGGGTATAAATATAGTAAGTATATATATTTCAAGCATGTACATAACGTGTTATGTTGATCACAGTACATCATACAGTACCACCGTCAAAGATGACTTTGTGACAATTATATCAAGAGAAATAGCCATTCAATCTGCATGATACCAATCCAAAGATTATTATTGTTTTACAACAGAGCATTAAGTAAAAAGTAAACAAAGAAGCTTAAGACTGGATAAATAAGATAAATAAAAAATTGGGAAATCTAAGATTACATATAAGAATACTAAATAAAGTAAATCATTCAAGGCCAGAGATACCGTAAACATATTTACTCAAGCCACAAATTCCTGTTCTGACTCCAGCAAATGTAATACGAGCTAACAACAAGTAAATAAAGTAGGGCTTTGTAGTTTAAATATAAATGTTAATATAGCCAATTATCTGAAATTGTAAACAATTAAATATTTTTATCTCTTCAGTATAACCTTTTCATTCCTTTTTTAGAGCGGCCCAGCAGAGCCAGTTGGTTAGTTAGCCCGACTCGTAATCTGAGGATCGCGGATTTAAATCTCCGTCACATCAAACATGCTTGCCACTTTAGCCGTGAGAACGTTATAATATAACCGCCAATCCCACTATTCGTTGGTAAAAGAGTCGCCCAAGAGTTAAAGCTAGGTGGTGATGATTAGCTGCCTTCCCTCTAGTCTTACACTGCTAAATTAGGGACGGCTAGCGCATATAGACCTCATGTAGTTTGCGAGAAATTCAAAACAAACAAACTTTCTGAGAGTACCATGAAGTTTAGAACATTTGTTTCTTGTTAAGTACAAACTACACAATAGGCTATCTGTGCTGTGCTTAACACGTGTATCCATATCCGAGTTTTAGCAATGCGAACCCTCAGATTTTCCACTGAGCCACTGGGGGTAAGTTTTAGGACTGATGATACTCAATTTAATCTGGAGTTCAATTCTCCGCGGTGGGCAGAGTGCAGATAGCTTTGCAATAAAACAACAGAAACAACCTTTCTCAGAACTTAATATCGTTTTCATTGCAGAAACCGGGCTTTGTCACAAAATAAATAAAATGAAACAAAACATAAAAACATTTGAAGTAGATAAAAGCAGTAAAAAACACGTGAACAACATAAGAACAAAACGTCTACTTTGGTTATCTTGATTAATTAAAAACATGAATGTATATAAAAACAGAATACAGTAGTTAGGATATACTTTAAATCAAACGTAATACAGAAATATCTTAAATTGTCATTTATCATAAAATTTAGAGAAATCGCAAATCTTTTGAATATAGCTCACCATTACAAATATATATATATATAAACGTGTATTTACAGTTGAGAAAATTATTTAATATCTTTAAAATAACAATTAAATAAATTAAAATTTTTAAATCGTTTACTTTGCCAAATTGGCTTGAATAAGAAAAAAATAAACATTACATTTAAAGAGTGCTTAGTCGCTGATATTCAGTAAACAAAAGAGATATGTGGACTTTTAATTATGTCGCTTGTGAATAACGAAATGTTGGTTTAAGCATTAACGAACAAGTGTTACTTCCCAAACCCAAATTACAATCTTACCAAGAAATAAGAAACAAATAAAATCATCATCGGAAATTATATAAGTTAAAGAGTGTTTTGATTATTGTTAATCAAAAAAACCCACACAGTGAACTGTCTGTGCTTTGCCCATCACTTTAGATATAATTTTAGCGCAATAAACCTGCAAACTTGCCTCTGTGTTATTGAAGGGCGATAAAGAACGAAAATTATGTTATAAAAACAGGCCCAAACTGATTAAGCGGTATGTATGTACACTTACAACGCTAGAAAGCGGGTTTTAATATACTTGGTGGGCAGAGTACAGGTAGCCAATTATGTAGCTTTGTGCGTAACTTCAAACAAGAATGTTGTTAGTTTAAGACAAACGAAAAAATTAACAAATAATGCACATAATAAGGGTAGTCATGTTCTTGTATGCTCTGGTTTTCTTAGAAATAATCAACTTTTTCATGGTTTTAAAAACATTTGTATGAACATCACTGATATTCCTTTAGTTTTTTAACATCTTTACTACTTATCAAGACATTAGTTTTTCCTAGCATATAAAAATATAACCATCTAGGTTTTAACCAACATAATAACAAGCATCTTATCTTAAAGATAATACGTTTTTGTTGTTGTTGTTTTAATTACGTTGTTATTCATCAATAAACAAAACATTTATCCGAAAGTACTGATTGGCTAAACATGGGTATTGTCTCTTAACTTTAGTATTTGTTATTTAGATGATACCATTTTAATGTCACAAAACTCTTTCTTTATTTGTTCATTTATTCCTCTAGTATTATTTTGTTACAAAAGTGCCCAGTAATGTCGGACTTATATTGTAACACTATAAATGAAGCGCGTACTGCACTTCTGATATATTAAGTCGTAGCGCAGAAACTTAGTGCAGCAGAAATGTGGAATCCTCATTTATGGCATGGAGGTGGATCTACTTAGATTCTTCTGTTATGGACTAACATCACTATATTTTAATAAAAGAATCCAAGTAGATTCACCAAGCAATTGACACCAGGCGGATAGACGAACAACTCTATTGTATATATACATAGAGGTTTATTTGATTTGCTACCCCGCATCTGATATCATAATGGCTTACATTAAATGCACCCTGTTCTTCTAACACAAGCTATACTACAATCAATGTTTCATTAAAGGGATAGTACTGAATGATGTTTAGTGAATAACAATTTCAATACAATAATCAAAAGTTTAGAATCCATAATTTGGCTTATGAAGAAAGGTTGAAAATAAATGTTATTTTTACGACATTATTCAAAAGAATAAACCCTGTTCTTTCGTCATATCGTGGAACATGTTTTTCAGATGTCATTACCTTTTTTTTTTTCAAGGAAAATTACCAAATTAATTTCTACTTCGATCCTGCAACCTCAAACATAATGTTAACATGTATTTAATATTTATGTCCTCTGGTGAGTTATATTTCTATATTTTATTTTTAAAAAAAATGTATTAAGCAAGCAATCAAGCTAGAAATGTCTTGAGCTTCTCTTTATTAAAAATTATCTGCTGTGATTCATCGCTTACGTTCACAAGCCTACTTTATTACTCCTTTAGAGCCTTGAATTACTAAAATACTTTATCTGGCTAGATTATCTAAGTGGGAATTATGTAATGTGTTCATCATTTACATTCCAAAGTTTACTTTATTACTTCTTTAGGGTCTTGGATTACTCAATTTTGGTTAGATAATCCAGGCAAATGTTCTACTAAAAACTGTACAATTCTCGTTTCATTTTCTTTGATAGAATTGATAAAATACTTAAAAAAGCAAAGTACCTCTCACATCAACAGACATAAAAGTTAAAATGTTTATGTTTTTGTTCTTTCAAATGTAAAATTTTCATGTTTTCTAACATTCAGTATTATTTATACAATAATTTTATTTTACTACTTATTTTAATTGTTTTGTTTGTTTGTTTAGAAATAAGCACAAAGCCACACAATGGGCTATCTGTATTCTGCCAGCCGCGGGTATAAAAGCCCGGTTTTTAGCAGTTTGAGTATGCAAAAATACCGCTGTATCACTGGGAGGCACTTATTGTAAAGGTGAATGTACTTAATTTAAACTTTTATAACGTGTCAGGTTGTGGTAGTATAGTGACATATAATTATTTCATCATATCTCCATACTTCAATAATTAAGTTTAATTGCATGACTAAATTCATATTTTAAATCTACAGTTTTGTAATCATTCAGTTTTAAAAATAAACGCTTTTTACAATTCCCAGAATTTCAATGTACAAAAATTATAGTTTTTACAACCCATTTTTTTACTTATCGAATCTGCTTTTCATTTAGAATAAGTTATTTCTTCTTCAACCATTAACATTATAATGTTAATTATAAGAATTTTAAGTAGTATCTCATTGTAAATGCTTTACCTTTGAAGAACTATTAATTATTTGTTTCAGATTAATACAAAATAATATTTTAAGCATGTGAAATACTATAACGTCTTTTCTCGCATATATTTCTGGCTGCATCTAGTAACCTTAATTCTAGTTTAGTTTCCCATGAAAATCGATTATTCCTCAAGTTTATAACCTCACTTTGAGGAGAACTTTTTCTGACGTTTTTTAGAAACAATTATCAGTTCTTTGCCAACTATTTTTTAAAGTCTAATCTAAATAGCAAATATTGATTATGTATCTAAAATGTGGTTTCACATTGTTTTTTATTAACCTTAGATTTTTATTTAATTTTTTCCGTTTGTAATTCTTCTCTCAACTCTTTATATCTAGTTTTACAATATTTCATTCAAATTATTTGCTGTTTTTTGTGTGTGATCATTTCACATCTTCACTTTGTTGTTAAGTTCTGATTACATAAAAGGTAATCGTATTTTTTAAATATATTTATACTTCTTTTATGAAAGGGAAAATAACTGCTTTTAAATTTTTACCGATTGAAAAGCTATTTTAACTTATTTTGTGGATGTTTCTGTTCGTTTTATCTACTGCTTAAATAGGCTTAAAGGTGTAGATAGTATAACGTTATTTTCTGGAAATATTAAAATTTTATTAAATGGAGAGAAAATAATATACTCCTTATTTACCCTTTTAGACAATAGTTTGAAGTTTCGTGGAAACATTTTTTGTTCAAAATGAATTTGTCGCAATGGGTATTAGAACAGCAGTCACTCGTGTCTAAATGTTAATGAACTACGTCAAGATGAAATAATTTGGATAAAAAACAACTAATAAAGCAGATAGACTAAAGCTCGTTCTTCGACTATGCAAAATTGTGTATCTTAAAATCTAGTTTAGAATATAATGACGACTCTGATAACGAAAGCAGAAATTAGTCTTCCATATAACATGCAATCAAACCAAACTGGACATTGAACTCTTAAACTCTCAGATCACATCAGGAACGAATTTACATTTTTTTGCGTGTAGCTTGAATAAAAATTGTTATGGGCGTTTTAACCTTTAATGTGCGTCACCGAAAACAAATCAGATAAAAATGTAGTATAATGCTCGAATGTCAAGATGTGTGAAAAATCAAATAGTGGTTTAGATACAACTTGACCAATCTAACGTAATAACTGAAAATGTTCTTAGCAAACCTGATAAATCAAAAGATTTAATTTATTTCAATAGGAGTATTCAAATAATATTCAGTGATCATTAGACTGAAAAACCAAATAACTGAAATGCATTGGAATTAAACAAACTAGTATTAGTGGGAATTAAAATAGCTGTCTGTATAATTTTTCCAACATTCTCTGTTATAACTGAACCTTTCTATATTTTTTTCGTTTCTGAGAGTTTTATGAGAAACATTGTTGGTATTTCATACCACATGCTGTCATTATATATATGGATATTTATTTGTTCATTCATTAACATATATTATTTTACAACTCTAAAATTACTGTAGTACAATAACTTATGCATCACGGTAAATGCAAATAATTATTCTGAAATGTAAACATTTAGTTGATATTGAGACGTCCTCTAATCTGTATTTTATTGTTCGTTATTACTTACCTCAAAGTACTAGGTAGCTAGCTATTCTTCGGTTTACTACTTAATTTTTTTCTACTTAACATTTTATTAAAGATCATACGATGTGGTATACATGGTTTGAAATTTTTACATTCTTTATTGTTGGTTTTAATAAACTTGAGCTCAGTGAAAATGTTTAGATTCTTAAAAGAAAAAAAAGCTGTGAATGTAAAACGGTTAACCAGTAAAATATTTTATTCCCTGATAATTGAACATTTTAATGTATTCTTATATTGAAACACCAGTGAACGTAATAAAAACTTCATTCTCACAATATGTTGTTTGTGCATAGAAAGATTGGAGAACTATGTACCTGAAGATTGCGTTCGTAAATAATCTTGTACATCATATCTCATTGTAAGTTCTTTAACCCGAAAGAACTATTAATTATTTATTTCAGATTAATATAAAATATTATTTTAAAATTTTGAAACACTACAACATCTTTTCTTGAATGTATTTTAGGATGTATCTAGTAACCCTAATTCTAGTTGAGCTTCCCATGAGAATCGATTGTTCCTCAAGTTTATAACTAAACTTTGATGAGAATCTTTTCTGATGCCTTCTAGAAACAATCATCAGTTCTTGATCAACAGTTTTTAAGTCTTATCTAAATAACAAATAACATTATAATTCTTTTCTTTTTCACCTCCTTTTACAGCATTATTGAATTAAATACATTTTCTGAGTTCTTATCTGTCTAATTCTATAGAAAATAGTGTTATTGTTTTGCTACTGCTAACGCATAACATTTATTATTTGAAACAAAAAATAAATTATATTCTTGCAACATTGCTGTACAACGAATTATTCAAATGTAGTATCGATATTTTATCCCGACATATATTAATCTTTATTTCCAAATAAAAATCTGTAATAACAGTGGAAGAAACTTAGTCACAAAAATGTAGTTTCAAGATAGTTCATGTAATTCTTCAATCAGTCGAGAGACCTTGATTCATTTCGTCTCTTTTTAAAAAGGGCATAATATTTCTCTCCGTCACTAGGATTCTTGGACTTACATTTGAACATATTCGTCAAAAAATGTGTCTGTAACAGGAATGTTTTTTCATTAAAGACTTTCTTGTGTTTATTGAAGTTTAAACAGATTTGTTTCTGTTAATAACAGAACCACGATGGTTTTATCATCTTGATATTTTTACATGTTCTATATTCTAAAATTTTCACGAAACGGCATATGTACTTTTACCTAAATTAATCATTTTCATTGAAATTGGGTCACGTTTAGTTATACTTAAAATGTTGACAACCATTATCTATAGATTTCTCTTGACGAACCGCAACGTAAGAGTCTTATTGATCAGAACCCAAACATAGTAATAAATAATGTTCATTGTGGTAAAAAAAATAATTATTTAATCTAAATAAGAGTTTTTTTTCTTCCAGAATTTTAAAACATCCTTCCAGGATTAAAAAAAAATAAATATTGTTTCCAAAATCTGCGTAGCTGAATTATGTAAGATTTGATATTAAAAATAAAATAGCTTTTATGGAGTTTAAATGATCAGACCTGCGTAACCTACAAAACTGGATAATTTTATATTATCTATATTCCAGTAGATGTCACATTTCCAGAATTTTTTCAGAAACATTATCTAAAATCAATGATTAATTAATTAACCTTTACATATATTAAATTTCTCCACATATGTCATTTTCATTATAACTCTTTTTTTTGTTTCCATCTCCTCTCACTACATTATATAATTAACTGAAATTTTCTAAGTTCTTATCTGTCTACTTGTGTAAACAATAATATTGTTATTTTGCTAATGCTAACGCATAACATTTCAAATAAAAAAACAGATAATATTTTTGCAACATTGCTGACGCATCGAATTATTCAAACGTGATACATTAGCGTGATTCGTCAGCTATATAGATAGCTAAGAATTTTATTCTTTAGGAGTTCATCAATGAGGTTTTAAACAAAAAATGTTTCCTTGTGGCCCTAGGGATAAGCTCTATAATGAACAATCTAAAGCCCCAAGACAACTCAGAGTTAAAATCATATTTTTGTTCATACATGAATAAAGGTTTTGCAAACAGTAGTATTTTTAAATGTGTTTCTTCTTTTCTCTGCATCCCTTTACAATGTTAATCAAAAATTCTCAATATGATCTATTTCGACAAGCCAATGCGTTTTGTCAGCTAATGTCCATTTACACAAGTTTTATATGTTCTCCGTCACAGACTGTAGATTACATTTTGTATATGTTATAACCCTAGTGGATGCTAATTGTAATTTTACCAACATTACTATTCAAAACATCTCACTAATTAACAAAATAGTGCAGGAACTTATATATATATATACATGTGTTTGGAAATATTGGTATTTTATAGATTGAAATGTTAGAATTTTAGTTAATGTATAAGTATATTAATAGTTTTTGCTAAAATGTTGTCTATTGTTTAGTTTATTCCATCAGTACAAAATGCTTTTACACTTTCACAATACTACAAAACTTAGTTTCTCTGCTCCTATATTTTTTAGCATTTCTGATAATATTATTATGATGTTTTGCCTCATTAGTGCATTTTACATCTCCTATACATTTACCAACATCACTGAAATACTTAAGAATGTATATGTTTTCAATTTGTAAGTTATTTTTCCAATAAATTTGTTACGTGTATTCAAATATATGTTTAGTGGCACATACGTTCAGAATACTTATTCATTCTCGACATGAAAAAATACTGAAGAAATCCAAAATTAATTTGTTGTTAAATATCAACGCCGTTACATTTATATTCTTCTCGTTTTAATAATAAAGATAATTTACACGGCATAACAATTTTCCAAGGTGTTTTACGTGCTTCCTGATAGTTGTCAGGTTTTTCTTACTTTTTTTTTATAAAGTAAAGAAACTAGAGTTTGAATGAAATTGAATAAGCCTGCAACATTTGGCATAATCTCTAAAAAAGGAGAGCAATTAGCTTAATGTAAAAGCGGCTTTGAAATATTAATTACTAGATCAAACCTGCAAATACATTATTAAGCATAGCTATTGATATACAAGTCGTTTCTATTGTAATAGGAGAGTGATATGAAACTGCGTCGTTCATTGTTATCTGTAATTTTCATTTATATCTTCTGCTATTAATATTAATAAAATATATGTTTTGTTACTATACCACTATATTGTATTGTTATTTTATCTGTTCTTGTCTTCTGTAACAAATAGATCCATTATCAACTTTATATACCATTTTGTGTTTTTATATACCGTTTCCATACAAATTACTTTCCATTAAAAATAAAACTGGAAATAGTTTTCAAAGTTTAGTTTCAAATTGAAAACTAATTTATTTTATACTTAAAAATATATACCACAAATATTAAATTTCTAAAATTTACTAACATAGTTATTATATAATTGCACTTTACAAGAGCAAAATATTTTTTATGGTATGTTGTTTCCTTTACTACGGACTGAATCATAGTGAACGTCATTAGATTTACTTAAAATTAACTTAACGTCAACACATTTTTAATACTTATCAAAAATTATTATAATCTCAACATTTATTTCGTTTCTCTTGTGATTCTGTAGAAACTTTCACAGCACACTCTAATGGGAAATATGAATGATGATTCTCCTTCAGTCAGCTGACTTTGACAAAAGGGTTTGCGTACAATGAGGAAAGCAATCTGTTATATTGTCAGAAGAGAATATCGCAGTGAAAGTATTACATTGGAATACTTGTTTACAGGATTCAGTAGCTGAAACACTATAATATAATGACTAGGTCAACGGTTTCGAGTCTGTCTTCTTCTGAGGAAAAAGTAAATAGTGAGATCGAACAATCCAGAAGTATGTTGCCAATTACCAACAAACTAAACAACAAGTTGAAAACATGCCAAGAAAAAAGAGGGGAAAAATCGAACTTCCTTCGCTAGATTCTTTAAAGCTTTTTTTGTGTATTATTATTTTCTTCACAAAATATCTAACTAGCCTTTATTGTCAGCATTTTTCGACATAATAACTCATAGTTCTGTTTAAAAGATCTTCAGGAATATTTGAGCCTTTGTTGTTTTGTTTTTTTTAAATATTAAATAATCTAAGCATTGTTTTTGGTGTAATCATTTCTTTGAAGTACACAGTGAAGGAAAATTATCGAATTATTATTTTTATGCCACAGTACGAGCACTTAAATGTTCAAATTTTATGTATTACTCAACTGAAAGGGTTATAGGAGCTATTACAGTATCCTTACTTGTTTTTATTTTATAATTAGTTTTATTAATATCAATTAACTGTAGTGTTTTAAAAAAATTACTTTGATAATTGTTTTGTATTTATAGATTAATACGTGGATTTTAGACTAGCCTAAATCTCCTAAGCTGGCCAAACCTTGTGATATTTTATTGGGATAATAATGTCTAAATAATGTATGTTGTAATCATTACAGGTTTTGTTTTCTTGCATATTGATTTATGACATCCAGTTATGATATTTTAGCCAGTTTGTAAAACAGATTTCGCTTCATTAATTTATAAGATGCTTTTCAATTGCGTGGCTTTCTTTTTACGAGAAGTTTCTAATAATGAACTGAAGTTTGGAATCATTCGAAACAGAATTAGGAAAACTAACTCTTACCAAATACTGTGAGAGCCACCACAGGCCCCCCAAGGACAAAGAGGTATGTCGCGGCTCACACCGTTAGAAACCGGATTTCGATACTTGTGGTGCGCAGAGCATAGATATCCCATCGTGTAGCTACGTGCTTAATTCCAAACATACAAAGAAACCACCACAGCTAGTGTGTATTTTCAATATTTCTCTTCATTGACCTTTCCTTAAGGAAATTTTTAAAATATTTTACATATTAATAACGTTAAAAACATCGCAGATTTTAGAAGGCTAAAGTTTGTGTTAGAACCTTGTTGTCAGACCATGGATCAGCGATAAATTTTCGAACTTACAACGCTAAAATCTGGGTATCGATTCCTCGCAGTTAGTGGAATACAGAGAACCTATTTGGTAGGTTTGTACTAAAAAGCAACAACGAGACGTTGCTGTGCTATGAGTTCAATGCTATTGTTATTTTTGTAAGATATGTTTTCAAAATGATCTCAATCAAAATATCGATTTTTGGTTTTCCTTTCTTAATTTAAAACTCTATAACATTTTAGGTCCATGCGACAACATTATAATACACTGTTATTATTTCTTTCTTTCTCTCTTGAATATCGTAAAATAAAACAAATTGATTTTTGTATATCGTAATATAATTAAAATAATACACACTGACACAAGTTTGAACAGCTTTTCTAAAAAAAATAGTCTATTTACTTTCATTAAGAAAAGCGCTTTATTGTAAAATGTATTAGTTTTTAATTTTGGTGTTGTTTCAATCACGTAATATGTGTGAAGAGATTAGATTTATATGAGAAATAACTTACATGGGAACGTCTCCATATCCTGTGTGTGAATTGAAGCTAAGTGTTTTTTGAAATCTTTCTGTACTCACGTTCAGAGGATTGAGATAGACCCTGCAGTCACTAAAATTTAGATGAAGCTTACCCTTAGATATCCATTAAGTCTTATTGACATATGCGCCTACTGTCCGATATGATTATGGCAGTATTTCTAGATAGCCATCGCTATTCAGGTCTCCTTTGTATGTCTTTGAGCTTTAAGTTAGGCGTATATAAGACTGTAGACTGTTGCAATAAACTTAAGCATGTACATATATATATATATCGCACTTAGAGTAGTGTTCCTCACACCCACTGGGAGAAGGCTTCTCTGTACCTCACGCCTTGCTACTGCTGCTTCCCGCTGAACTTAACAGCTTTTGCAGAAACTGACTTAGTTATAAATAATACGTGGTTTTTCTCTTTGTTCTCTGTTGTTGTTGTTTACAGTCCCTACGTAATACTTTAGGAAACTATTTATCAATTGTCGATGTCAGAAAGAAAAGGTACTTCCAACCTCGAGCTACAACTAACTGTATGGAGGTTTCATTTTACTAATTTACCCGATCTGTATTTATTGAATAGCTATATCTGCTGTTCCTCTGTGTCCTAGAACTCGTTGCTATGCTACTCCACAGGATACAGACTAAGCTTTATAACGGCTGTCAGGAGAAGCTTTGTTTTCTTCCCGAGTTTTTCGCACGTCTAACAAATTCAGTCCGAACAAAACCTAACTTTAGCTCAGCGTGAAGTCACCCAATTGTGAAGCTTAGGAATCGAGCTAGGAGCTGTACGGTTATATTCAAAAGCTGTCTCATTCATCATCCAGGGTACATACACAAAACCTTACATTTCTTCTGCACAAACAAAGTTAACACTGCCATCGATTAACGTGTAGCTCTTGCACAAGTGAAATAATACGCACTCCTAACCCGAATCCAACGGGGTTGGAACAACTTACTGGATTGACGGGCAATTTGTTATTTCAGAAGTATCGTTTATGTTGTTCTTGTCAGTGCACGCCCATGTTCCCGCCATCTTATGTACCTCCTACATGTTGTGAATTTGTGAAAGTTGTTTTTACCTTTGAACATATTCAAAATTCAATCAAATCCAGCTGTTTGAATGGAAATTATATATACATTATATATACATTGTATATATTCATGTTAAACCCGTGTTTGCTTCTAGTAAAGCCACATCAGGCTATCTACTGATTCCACCAAAGGGAATCGAACCATTGATTTTAGCGGTGTTAAATCCGTAGACTAACTGCTGTACCAGCGGAAACGCTTAGAAGACGGATAAAACAATATATAGAATTTATGGTTTCGTAAAGAACAGATAGTGTACACTTTATACAAATACCTTAGGTACACAGATATACATATATATATATTATAACCATAAATTTTTACACTATAAACAAAACGCATTTAAAAAAATAAGCTGCATATTTTTAAAAGATTTGTGTGTTTTATTATAGCAAAGCCACGTCAGGCTATCTGCTGAGTCCACTAAGGGGAATCGAACCTCTGATTTTAGCGTTGTAAAGCCGTAGACTTACCGCTGTACCAGAAGAATACGTTTTATTTTTAAATCTATATATATCTTATTCAACTCGTATAAAAGGAAAACGTAGGTAATTCATACGATCAATAACAGTGAGTACTTTATATACGAAAACGTCTTTGTTATTAGTTCAAAAGAGATAGGCTAGAGCAAAATGGACAGCTAGTCAAGACCTAACGAACACACTGGCAACTCTTGGTGTTTTCCCAACGAAACTAGGCCCATGAAAGAAGAATGATTCCATTTAACAAAGATGTTTCTGTTTCTTATTTCGGTTTAAAAAATAAGTATTTTTAAATAAATTCTTCCTACTGACATTGTTTCGTTGGAACACTTTTGTTTTTGTTTGGAATACATATTATACTGGGTGTATGTGTAAGGAAGCAAATTAGGCTAAAATAATAATATGCTAATTTAATATTAGATAGACAAACAACGATCATGTTTAATCATCAATAAAACTCTTCCCTCTGTTTATAAATCGCTGTTTGCCCACCTGATATTAGTTTACTGGACATGATCTCTATTAAAAATAGTAAGCATTCAGAAACTAGTATTACCTAGAATATTTTGAAAATAATGTAACTTGAAAGAAATATAGTGTTGTTAAAACTGCTTCACTCTATCCAAACTAACAACGTTGTCTTAGATATTAAAAATTCCTATATGATATTTAATAATGTGTTACTCTTTTATAGATTTGTTTTTTCTGCAACTAAAACACGCAAAATAATTTACAGCCAACGTAAAAATTATTCCTTGAAAAGAAATCACGAATACAGTTTTAACTTTACTCGATTCACAGTAGTTATTTGTCCGCAATTTTATTTGCTCTTACTGCCATCTACCAGAAACTAATATAAGTAGAAAGCAAAAGGTAAACGTCATGAGATCAAGAAATCTTGTTCAGGTTTTAGACACTTATTGTTTAATAAAACATGTATAAAATAACAAAGTAAAATGTTCATTGCTTGTGGAATGTCAATCAAGTTTCGTCATATCAGTAACAGTGTAGATAGGTTGCAAGTAAATAAGGTAAAGAGAAATAAAAGAAACAATGATAATGTTAAAACTTGAATACTTACAACAAATTTGTTATTGTCACATCTTTACTGATGGAATATTACCTTAAGAACACAGAAATATTCATTACAAAAAAGAAACATTCTCCTTAAACTTGATTTTAATTTATATACATAAGTTACAGTTTTTGTACCATAAAAAGTTGAACATATAAAATTCATAAAAAATTTGAAGATCTTATTTTTATTTTTTGTCCCTTTAATCCTTAAACTATAATTCCTAGATTCATTTCAGATGTTTACTCACCCACACTCGGATACTCATTTACTACGGCTTATCATGCTGATCTCACTACCATTTTATTTAAAGATGCTAATTAAAAAGTTATATCAAAGTTTGTCTTTCGGTTCTATTCAAGTGAAGAGCTTTATTTGTCAAATACGCGATGGTTGTTGTAGTCTGCTGTTGGAAAAGCAGTAGGTTTACGCACTTAGATCGCTAAAATACAGGTTCGATTCCTTGCAATGAAATCAGCATATAGCAAGATATAGCTTTGTTCTAAAACAAACAAATGTTTGCTACAACTTAAAATATGTTGTTCTCAGATACTGACTCGTGTTTATTTAATATACGTCTGAAAATTGTTATCATCATTTGTGTTCGAAATAACACACATAAAAAAGTCTTAAATAATCCTATTGAATTTCGTGCAAAGCTCTTCGAGGGCTGTCTGCGTTAGCCGTTCTTAATTATGAATTGATAACTAGGGAAAAGGCATCTAGTCAGCACCAACAACCACCGTCTCATGGGTTACTCTAATCTAATAGTGGAATTTGGGTCGTTACTCTAACAACACACTCACAACCACAAAATAAAAAGAGCTGTTATTTGGAGGAGGAGTAACGTGGAGTGAGCTACAGGACTCCGGATCCATAGTCCATCAACCTCTTTCATTAAGATTAACGTTATCTTCAGGTGTGAAGAGCAGTAGTTTTCTTCGGAATCAACCATTCTCATTGGAGTTTTATATGTTTCAATTGAGCAAAATTTTTATTATAAATTTTCTAAGTAACCAAGAATTAACTTCTTTCTTGACGAATTTGAAGATAAGTGAAGTACTTATCTTACAGATATTATTTTATGATATTATGGTTCTTATAATATTAATAGCTTCATTGAATAAATTTGAGTAGGTTCAATAAAATAACAGTAGCACCTTTTTTTCTAAATGTTGTCTTATTTTCAAAAGTGTGATAAGGAAGAACTGTAACAAGTGTAAACTTTACACTACTCTTCCTAGTTGAAAACAAATCTCAATTAATTTGCAAACCATTTATGTTTAGGATATTTTAGTGAGCACAGACTTCTAAAATATCAATAACTTCTTTAAGATTAAATGTTATTTCAGTAACATTTACTGGTTTCCAGGTTGAGTGTTTCCAAGGTTTGTAAGCGTGATGAATGTGTAAATCAGAAAAACATGCTTTTACGTTTGAGTAAATAACAGTATTTTGTTTTCTCACAAACCTGGCTTCTTAATTATTAGAAAATAACAGTAACTTTTTCATCACAAACCTGACTTCTTAATTGTTAGTAAATAATAACAACACTTTCTTCACAAACCTAGCTTCTTACTTATTAGTAGGTAACAGTAACATCTTCCTCACAAACGTAGCTTCTTAATTATCAGTAAAAAACAATAACTTCCTCCTCACAAACCTGGTTTCAAAATTATTCGTAAATAACAGCAACTTCTTCCTCACAAACCTAGCTTTTTAATTATTAGTAAATAACAACAACATCTTCCTCACAAACCTGACTTTAAAATTATTAGTAAATAACAGTAACTTCCTCCTCTGCGGACTTACAACACTAGAAACCGAGTTTCGATACCCGTGGTAGACAGAGAACAGATAGTCTATTGTGTACCTTTGTGCTTAACTACAAACAAAAAGAATACATGTGTGTAATAGAATATCAAACGAGTGACATATTTAACACGCTTGTGTGTTACAGATTTATTGATAAAGAGGAATCAAAGACAAAACCTGACCGTGGAATGTGGCCACTTAGTAGACCAGTTTACAGCATAGATTCTAGTGACTTGTTTAGAGAAATTTATCGACGATTCCTGAAGTATAGTCAAACATCTAGTTTAAGTATCCAAGTTAAAAGAAGCATTGTTGATTTACTTTTTAAGATCATTATTAAACGTGAAATAAGTACATTTTAGCTTAGATAAGTGCTCCATGCAATCTAAATGCCCCTTTTCTCTTATTTTGACACTTGCCACACGAACCATCCCGGCATCCTAGTGTGAAATAAAAAAAACAAAACAAGAGTCAACTCGAAAGGTTTTTAGTTATTTTGATTGGGCAAAATGAAGATGTTTGGCACCATTTTCAAGGTCTAGGTTGCTGGACCATACCCGAGATCATGAGAGTCAACATGATTAAGTTAACTTGTAATTGTAAAGTAAAACGGTCTATCAATAAAGAGATATTCAAGTGTTCAAGATATGGCCTTTTAAGTGTAATAATTAAGCTGAACTGTGGATCCAATTCGGATGAGGGAAGCATTTATTTGAAGGCATCCGATCTATTTGACATACCAGCTGAATCGGAGATTTGTCAGTTAATTATTGCATTAACAGTGAAAGTAAAGCAACGAACAGAATAGTGCCGTTGTCTTCAAAAAGTGGGGTTGGAATCATATATAAGAAATCATTAGTTTCATTGTCATTTGAAACTAACAACACAGCAAATAAAGCCTAAAAATGCAATGTTGAAATTTAAGCAAATACACGATCATGTCCTTAGTGATTCTCAAATTAGAAATGATGCTTCTGCAATGAAGAGTAAGTATCAAAAGTAAAACCATAATGTAATCCATATAAATTTTATCATATCATATATTTGTTCATATTTTGTTTATTTTCGTTTCAGAAGTTGTGCTGATGAGCTTTGTTTACCTAAATAACCCTAAATTACTTATTTCCGCAATGACTCTTTTGTTGACAATTCTTTCCTCAGTACTAAGTAAGAGGGAATCCTGAACAGCTGCGACGGTAATTAGATGTCAAATGTGTCAAGAGATGGAGTTATGAGGTAAAAGTTTGTACTTGAAAAAAACTCAGAGTTTATGAACCGCTATGCAGCGGGAAAAACTACTAAGCAGGCTCGTTAATGCAAATTAAAGCAGAAGCTGATGGAGGCTCAGAAAACTTCATGGCGTTACTACTTATTTTCGTCATTTTCTTCTTCAACATGATGTGATTCATAATTTACACAGAGTTAAGCCACCAGAGCATAAATACTTTTAACAAGCTCATAATTTCAATTTGCATTTTCAAATAATGCGAAGAAAAAGAACAAACTTTTATATAGTTCTGCTTTTTTTAATTTTAGTAAAAACGAGACAAATGCAGGTAAAAATGTATCAACTTAACATACAGATATCACAAGGCTAGGAAAGCTGCGACGTATTTCTACCTTAATAACCTATATATTCCTTTAATGTTTGGATAAAACACATATGATTAGCAAGAGAGATGTTTCAAAAGTTAGTTAACGTTGCACTTACCATTTAATGTAAAATGTACTTTCATTATTATTGTTTCAAAATAAAATATCTAGATATAGTAACAACATACAGAGATTCGCTAATCGTTTCTAAGCGAACCGCTTTACATTCATCGCTATTTAATCAAATTCTGAAACTCTCTCGTCGTGAAGCTATGAGCAGAAAACACATTTTGACTCTTGATGGCGGGTTTACGTTTTTATTAACTTGGCTTAACACAGTTGTTATTTTTACAGGTTTCTTTGAAATTCTAACATTTCATTACATATTCCCTAACTCACAGTATCTTTATAGTTTTTACAGCTTCAAGTGCTATTCTATATTTCGCAGTAAAGGCTAAGTAAACAATTATTCTATAGAACTCGATGGCAGGTATGAAAAAAATGGTAGAGTTAAGCCTTCCTTTATACCTCCCCAGTTACTAAAGGAACTGAGATCTTCGATGCTTTTATTGACAGAACACGCAATATAGAAGGAGCACATGTTTTATGGAGCGTAAAGTATATGCAGACATTAGTAAACATGAGGCAAAAGTTGCGTAAAGACCTTTTTTACATAGTTTCTTAAAATACCGTAGTTTAAACTAACATATCTGGGAGTAGTGCTAGTGCTAAGGCAAATAGAATAAAATAGTTCGATTCAACCAATCTAAGCTGTATAATATTAGTGTTTAGAAAATTACAATCCCAGATCTTAAAGAGAATTTCCAGGTGAGAACTAATCACAGCCCACCTATAGTCCAATATCTTAAAGAAGATTTGAAGCAAACAATCTCACATCTTAAAGTGAAGTTTAAGGTGTGAAACAGTCACAACCTATTCACAATCCTACATCTTAGAGTGATGTATAAATCACAACCCACTTACAATCCTACATCTTAAAGTGGAGTATAAACCACAGCTCACTTACAATCCTACATCTTAAAAGTGGATTTCAAAGTGAGAACCAATCACAGCCTACTTACATGAGTCCAGAAGACGAAGAACGACGGTTAAGTTATTGATTTAAAACATTTAGACGTCTGTTTTTAAACATTAAGTTGGTTAATCTATAAGTAACTCTAAAGAAACAATATATAACTCTGAATTTAAGAACAGCTAACTTCGCTGTAAAAGAAAACTACAACGATGGAAAACTATTGCTGAAACATTAACAGTGTCTCTTGATGTTATATCCATATATTGTTTTGTAATCACAATAATCATTTATTCACTTCGTAAATATTAGCACGACATAATTTCACAACAGCTACTAAACATAATTAAACGTGGATCAAGTGGCCTTAATACTTGGGTATATATGTTTAATATAATGTATTTTATTTTTCATAGTTGTCTTAAGTTACCAACTCTTATTTTAATTAACTGCAATAAGAAGCCAATAAAGCTCCAGCGTATCCAAGGTTTTTAAAGTTTTAGCAAGTCTATCTGAAAAAATCATAATAAAAAGAATTTAAAGTCTGAAACTAAAAAACAAACATGAATTATCATTATACATAATAAAAAAAACATTCGATAGCACATTACTTAAAACTTTAGTGTTTCGAAGTGCAAGTTCAAAGAGCTTTAGAACGTTTTCCTATAACGAACAGCTCAAAAGCGTAATACAAGGAAGGGGCGTCCAAAAAAATATCAAGACAGAAGAATGGTGTCATTCGTAACTTGAACAACTAATCGATTTAAAACATCCACAAGAATAAAATGCTAAAGATGGACATGAAGCTAGAATCACCAATAGAGTTCTTCAAAATTACTTGCTAGGAAATGGTTTGCATGGAAAAACTGGCAGTCAAATGACATAATATTTCACGGACAAATATGATAAATTGCCCACGCTTTGCATTGAATCACAAAAATTGAAAGAATAAATTGTACATTGTATTATGAGCTTATGAGATAAAAAACTGGGCTTTCTAAAAATTCTCAAGGAAATTTTGATCAGAAACATGACTGTGAGAAATTTAGAGAAGAGTGCGTAAGAAAAACATTAAAACGCTATGTTCACTTTACGGGATAGAAAGGTGTTCTACTGCTGAAAATGTGGGATATACAGTCACACTTGATGGTGTTATTTTTAAAAAAATAGGAGCAACATCTAATGACTATGCAAAATCCAGTCCATTGATTTTTTCAACTACAAGTTAGCTTAACCAATGTTCGCCGATAAACAGTAATCAAAATTTCACTTACTCGCTAAATTTTCTTTCTTATGTTCGGCTTTTTATCATATTCTTAATGTTTCATCGTAAACGTAAAACTAAAATTGATTGTACTAAAATAAATACTGGTTACACAGCAACTTACAGACTTAGTCACTGACTAATATATTCATTATCTCAATAATTCATTGACTTCTCTGACTTATTTCATAACGGATCTGTTGTAGCCCAACTCGCCTGTTTATGCTGCTCAAATCGTTTTCTAAACTATCAAGAAAGTTCTAGTTATTAAGATATGCCCATCATGCTAAGTTAAATCTCGATCTAGTTAAACAGCTGTAAAAATGTCCAGATTAAAAGAAAATAAACTTGTGAACTATTCATGATCTTTGACTGTCGGATCTTACATTTCATGGTGTGCAATCGTGGCCATAACAATGATGTAGTTTTGTTGCAGTTGGCTTTCTTATTCATAAATGATATTGAGTAATGTATATCTAATTGTATTATTACAGCTTGCTTTTGAATACTTAAACTTTTGATAACATTCCTGTAACCTTTATGAATATAGTATTATTGTGAGAATAGTAAGATATGAAAATGGTACTACTTGTGATAGTAATTATTCTGATACATAAGGGTACACTTACTAGTAGTAAAATGATACTGCTGATGGTGGTTATATTTTATCAAACACTTCAGTCACTAACAACAGGATTGAAAATTCTTTTTAGACGACTACGTATTTTTAGAAAACAGTGATTACTTTCCAAGGGCGATCCGGCATGGCCAGGTGAGTTAAGGCGTTCGACTTGCAATTTGAGTGTCGCGGGTTCGAATCTCGTTCGCACCAAACATGCTCGGCCTTTCAGCTGTGGATGCGTTATAATGTAACGGTCAATCCCACTATTCGTTGGTAAAAGAGTAGCCCAGGAGTTGACGTTGGGTGGTGATGACTAGCTGCCTTCTCTCTAGTCTTACACTGCTAAATTAGGGATGGCTAATGCAGATAGCCCTCGAGCAGCTTTGCGCGAAATTCAAAAACAAACAAACAAACTTTCCAAGGCTTAGAAGGAATAATAGCTCATTGAATCACCTTACTTCAAGAATACAAATATGTCTTTGAATATCGGTACCAACCAGAGCACTGTATAATCAATGTCTATTGAGTTAGCACAAAACCTGGCTCATTAGACAGTTGAAAGTATCTAAATTCATACAATAAAGGATTTTCTAGACCTTTTTGACACCAAAACATGAAAACAGCTTAGAATGCTTCACATTTTTACTAGCCTTATACGAAGACTGACGTAATTCCACTTTTTTAAACGTCTTTATTGATGACAATTATCATTGATTTTCATGTGGAACTAAAGCGTACGAATCTTGATTAGCTTCGAATTTTATGTATCATCTTGTTAATGTTAATAAAACGGATAGAGAGTTTCTTCGCAGCAGATTTTTTTTTTTGAATCAGAAGTTTTTTTATGCAATCATAATTTTAGCAATTGAAGATGAGATCGATGCTCCAAAATGGCTTGAACTGTAGTTTTGAGGTTCGTTATTACGCTCTAACTACTCCATTGGAAAACTGAAAAATATTTTCTTTTGGAGTATTTGTCCCACTAATATATCTGATTACATGATTACTTCTCTTGGCAGAGGATTTTCAAGTACGTCTGTTTATAAGTTAAGCTGTGGCGGTATTTACTGTTCATGTTTTGAATATTTAATACTAATCAAATATCAATGTGGTAAAAGAATTACCCATAACTCTCTACATAATAGACAGTCAAATAAAGAAAGCGTGACCAACTCTATCCATAAAAAAAAGCTATTTAAAGAAAGTATGATACATTCTATGTAATAGATAACCATCAAAGTAAAGTGTATTTAACCCACTGCATAAAGGATAACCATCTAAAAAATGTGTGATTAATCTTCTATATAAACGATAACCACCATTGCTTTGCTTCTGTTCACAGATACTGAGAGGTAATAGTAAAGTCCAACTAAAGCCCCTGAAACCAAAACTGTACAGATTGTGTCAAGATGGTGACAACATTAACAGCTTATGAACAATAATGATCAGAGTAATAAATTATTGTCATAGTTTTAGCTTCACGGTGAAGTGAAACAGGTAAGTAACAGCAAAAAAAAAAAGATAAATAAAATAAAACTGAATGCTAGCAACCAACGTCAAAGAAATCTTTATGACTTTAGTACATCTGCCCAATTTATCAAAACACTTGAACGTAAGAACAGTGGAAAAGGGATATTCGTCCCATAAAGCCAACATTTAGCCTTTTCTAATCATTTAACCCATTCACACTAGAAAACATATCCTGGAGAATAGTTTAAAAACATGAAGAAGCCACTTCAATTATTTTAGGTTTGTCTAATTAAAGCGTTGTTTTTATCACTGTTTCAAGCCAAATCAGTGTTGTCCGTGAGGCTCAGTGCAAATTCATCATTCATTTTATTTGGTTTAAATTTCGTTTCGAAATGTTTTCCGAGGTGTCTACAAATTAAAAAAGTTCGTTTTTTCTGGGTCATGTACGAAGATTCAAACTATGATTAGTGTTATTCTCAATTAATCAGCATTCTGATTTGTGTTTTTAATTCATCGAAAACAGAAACACTTTGGTAGTTGATTTTAACTATAACTATCACGTGACATATATAGTTATCACGTGATATTACGAAGATGAATAGTATAAAATTCGAAAATACTGCCAGTTTTTGCATATAGTGTTTTACATAAGTATATTTGTTTGTTTGTTTTTGAATTTCACGCAAAGCTACACAAGGGCTATCTGCGCTGTCGTCCCAAGTTTAATACTATAAGTTTAGAAGTAAGCAAGCTAGTCATAATCATACCCACCGTCAACTCTTGGGCTACTCTTTTACCAACGAACAGTGGGATTGACCGTAACATTATACATCCTAAGTCAAGAAAATAGCAGGTGGCTTATTGATGCTTGCGAAGCATACATATTTTGTACTGAAGGGCTCAGTTAAGCTGGATTTTTATGAAAGTATAACTTATTTATTTCACAATCGGTGAATAAGGTTTAAAGAAATGCTGATAGACCACTCTAAATAATATAAAGAAAGAGTGAACTCAGAATACTTCTTACTAAGTTTAAAGTCAGAAAAATAACCCAGGTTGCTCTCTTGTTATCCATTAAATGTTTGACAAAAACTTAAACTGTTAAACCATTGTTATGTATACAATAATATAACATTAATATAAATATGAGACGTGCTCAAAGTTAATATTTTCTAATGTGTGTGATACTTCTATCAGACGTTTTTAATGACAGATTCAGAAATTTAATGGCAAGTCGTAAAATATATCTACAAAATTATCGCGCGCTTTGTTTCATTTCATTTTTATTTTATTATTTGCTCTGGTTTAGCTATCGTGCAAGTAAATTAACATTATTTTATACAATTAAACTAGATCCCCAATGAGACAGCGGTAAGTTTACGGATTCACAGAGCTAAAATCTGGGACTCGATTCCCCCCGCAATGAACGCAGCTTACAGAAAAATGTAGTTTGATCTGAAACATTCAATCAACTGTTAAATTAGAGAGACGAAACATGAGAAGCTAAAATTCCGTTATTGTTTATGTTATATACCTCAGGACAGATCCTAAAGAACTAAAGTCATTGTCATTGGCTTTAAGCATTTTCTTGTCAGATTTTTCCATATTATAACAACTAAAATCCAATTTTATCATCTAGAAATTCACATTTCACATATCTTACAGCTATCTCTGTGTGTAAGGAAAGATTTATCGCAAAATGTAGGTATATGACATTTAGACATGAATGTCACACAAAGCAAACTTCGTCACAAAAATATTCAGTTTTGAAATATCCGAACAGAGCATATTACTTGCAAATATTTCCTTGTAAAATTATTTAACAAACACCTTCACGAAGATTTGGGAAATTTTCAGTCAAAATGCGATGTAATTTACAACTGCTAGTATACATTTAAGAAAATTATATGTCTTATTTCTTTTATAAAGTACTCAATAACAGCTAATAACTTAGTACTTTTACTCTGAAAATGTTTATAGAGAAATTCATATGAAGATTTAAATTTCACTATAAAAAAGATAAATATAATTTTGATTTTTCATGAGAAAATTATTAATCACTGAAGCTCTTTAACGTTTCATAAAAGCCGAATTTCATTTGTGAATACTCATATTTTAGTCTACAAAGCGATTAAAACATATTATTTGCTTTTGAATTTTCGCACACAGCTACACGAGGGTTAGTGTGCGCTATCTGTCCCTAATTTAGTATTGAAAGACTAAAGAAAGGGCATCTAGTTAAAAACCACTCATCACAAATTCTGAGACTATTCTTTTACCAACGAATAGTGGGAATGACTGTCACATTATAAGGGCCCCACAGGGAGAAGAATATGTGGTGTGATAGGGGTTCGAAGCAGCTACCCGGGCCGATTAAAATATGAGCAAAATGAAACGCTTTGGACGATAGTTACAAAGCTTCTTAATTTTCAAAAGTACAATTATTTATTTAAAATAAACACAGTCTGACATTTACACACAAAAACATACATGCATTTTTTGTTAACAAACCGTAACTATTATACAGTTTTATTTCACTCCCATATAAAGAATGAATTAACTATATAAGTTTTATTATTAGACATGCAGAACCTGTAACCACGAACCTGTTTTTTATTGAATGATTACATCAGACGAATTTAATTAATCGCACATGTTCATTATATTCTATACAGTTGCTATGTATTGATCTCTGGAACGTCTAAAGTGTTCAAATTCTGACTTTCCATAAATGATCTTTCTTAAATAAATTGTACTGATATTAAATGTCTTGAAAATTTTAACATCTAACTGTTTAGAGGGTGGCAAAATGATTGTGATACAAATGTAAGAACATTTGTAATACTCTTCATTCCCACTCAAACAAATTAGTATATTCGTAATTTTTGTTTACAAATTTCAAATGACATATGTTGAAACTTTATTTTACAGACTTTTGTTTATCCTAAATGATATATTTAGTCAGTAACGGAAACATATTGCATTTTATATATTTCTTTACATGCATACATTTATGAAAACTCAAAACTTGGCATTCTTTCACGGATCGTAAATTCCTACACTATCTATAATTTGAAATATTTGACTATAATACCAGATTTTGTCCGCATGGCGGAGCCGTACTAATCGTCTGTTTTTGTTTAACACTCATTTATTGATGGGTTTGTCAAAAGGTTACCTGTTAACTTATTTGGGAGCAAAATACTTTATTATTAAAAAAACATACGTATAAACTTTCACATTTTCCTTAAATTAAGGATGCTACACTTGGTTTGACAATCACAACAACATAATGACATATTACAGACGAGGTTGCGTATGCCCTTTCGCAAGTCAACAACTAATGGTTCGAACATTTCATTCATGTCAAAATAATAAGAATGGTTCTTTAATGTTTAACAATTTCACAGTAGTAAGTGGAAAAACTGCAAAATTTGGCAAGTCTATCTAACTAAAACAATTTATGTTCGATGTACCACTTAAAAGATGATTTATAGCTTCGTATTTCGCATTTAAACACATGCAAATTTCTTCACAAAAGCAAACTTGTTTAATTTTTCTTCTCATTTTCAGCAGTAAGACGAATGACTATAGTATTTTGACAAATTAAAACTATGAAATATGATGAGCTTTTGTATTATGATTTCTTCCATACTTTTGTGGGTTAGTCGTCATTATTTTACTATTAATCTATAGTTTTGATATTTTGACATATCTTGCTCTTAAAGAATTTGTTTATTAAAATCTTTTTAGTTTTGGTAACACTATAACAAAAACTAAGAATATTATAAAAAACTAAGAACTTGAAATATAGTACAATAATAAAATTATTTATAAAACTGGTAAACTATTGTGTCAAGAAATATTCCAAATTTTTAATCTGGAAGCTAAAAAAAGGAACAAACAAACTAGAACAAAAACAGAAAATCTATGTAACTGTACATACTTTGCTTTAAAAAAAGAGTTCAGTAATGCTTAGAGCGACGATAGTATACGTATGCACACAAATGAACATACATATATACCGAAAAAAGAGCAGATATACATATATTTATTTACATGCCTTATTGTTTGCACTAGGTAGAAAGTTTCATGACATAATCATTTGAAATATTATTTTAATTGTATACAAAGTTCTCTGACATGAAGCTTTCTCGGCATTGAATGAAAAAATAGATATTCATTATAGTTACTCCTTTCTTGAAATTTAAAGCCAAACTGTTTATTTCTTAAACAATCTGTCGCGAGAAAGACTTCACAGCGCAATGTCTCGTATACTATCTGTAGAACTAGACTGTATATCATCAGGCATTCTACTTCCTGGCCTTCCTAAGTACTGAAAAGGATCTTCTGGTAGTTTCTTCAATGTTACATCGTCAGTGACCTGAAGAGTAATATCTTCCAGTGAACGGGATCGTCTCTGTGAAGGTGTCCTTCTGTATTTAGACCTTTCCAAACTTTGTGTTGAATATCCAACACTGCTGTTTGCACTAGAAAACCCATTCCTGTAATCTCTTATCGAATCTTGGTCATTTGCAAAAAAACCACCGTTCACGTAAGAATGGTAATTTGGAATGTCAGAAGCGCTGTCAGTCATCACTTGTCTCTGCAAGGCGTAGCCGAAATCACTTAGAGATCGTACATGAGCTCGTGGCCTTGATGTCATAAAATCACTGAAAGATGCGGCATCAAATTCACTCCTAAAGAACGCTGCTGACCCAGGAAGAGATGGAGGAGGAATTGACCTTCCTAGAAATACCGATTTATCAGTATTAGAAGCCCCATTGGCTGGTATACCAAAGGCAGTAAATCCATTTTGTCGTTTGGTATATAAATTAGAAGAATTAGACGGGTTACGACTGAGGTTCATAACTCCTCCATTAGGGATAGTGCTAAGGTGTAATTCGCTGTCGTGAGCTTGTCCACTTCGAAATCTTTCCATTGTTCCTGAAGCATGACTATTATTTGATAAACCATCCTGTTTAATTATTCCGGAACCTTGGTCACTTAGCGAAGAAACCTTCAAAAGAGAAAAAGAAATGTGGATGAATCATTTGTAACAATTTCTTGATATAAAATATTGGTAATATATTAAAAAATATTACTGTTATGAAAATAAAAAAACATTTATACCAGAGTGTTGATATTTTTGCTGTATTATATTTGCCTGAACCCAATAAGCTTAAAAATATTAAAATGATGTAATACTTTGTTAGAACTTTTAAACACATTGACATCCAATAAAAACGAAATTTCATGTATTATTATGTTGTAAAACAGTGTGATATACATATTTTTTTATTCTCCTTCCAGGAAATACTAGAAAGGTAATTGTCAAATACTCTAGTAAAAATTAATGCATCAATTTTGTTACGCTATGTTGGAATACAAAACAATCTCTCATACACACTTGTCAGAATACTCAAAGTTGATACCAATATAACGAAATAGTTACATCCAGAAAGATAACATAATACTTCATTAATGGGCTATTATTTCTAAAAACGTATTCCGGTGAGACAGCGGTAAGGCTACGACCTTGCAATGCGAAAGTCGGAGGTTCGACCACCTACCGAAGACACAGCTCTAAAATAAACCTACACACCAACCCATATTCCTACAAACACTAAAATTGAGTATCCTCATCAAGCCTAGAAGTTAAACAGCTGCCTGATTCTATACCCAGATGTTCAGCACGTAGTTATCAATCATTCGTAATTAAGTAAAATTCTGTAAAAAACTATTTAGATCGTATATTTGCATATTTTTTAACCAAATATGCGAAAATGATGGCTCACAAACCGAAGGATTACGCCATCCAACCAAAATATGTAGAAGATATTATTTTACACCACATCGACAATGTGCACATGAAAATATTTTATACGTTATGGATCACCACATAAAAATATCTTATACATTACGGATTACCACATAAAATATCTTATACATGATAGATCACCGCATAATATATTTTATACATTATGTATCACTAGCTGAGCAATATGTATATGAAACTATTTTAGGTATATCATTAACTTAAAACAAATATGTCCTACCTGATACATTTCTTTGTTTATCAGAAATTTTGAATAAAACTAAACAAAGGGCTATCTGTGCAAAGCGTCCCTAATTTTCAACCGATTGAAGAGAGTGAAGGCAGCTAGACAACAGCTCTCACCGCCGCCGTCTCTTGGGTTACTCCTATCTGGTCTAATAACGTGATTTGCAACGATCCCGAGGATTGCAACCAAAATCCTTTTCTGATATTAAAGTTATTTTACAATTGACTACTCTGGACAACAGAGAAAAAACTCCTGAATACGGTATAGATACTGTTGTTGTTTTTTTATCAAGAATTCTTTGTTTATAGGCTCGGCATGGTCAGGTGGTTAGGGAAACTCGACTCGTAATCTGAGAATCTTGGATTTAAACCCCGGTCGTACCAAACACACTCGCCGTTTCAGCTGTGAAGGTGTTATAATGTGTTATAGCCAATTCCATTGTTCCTTGGTAAAAGAGTAGCCCCAAAACTTGGCGGTAGGTGGTGGTGACTAGCTGCCTTCTATCTACTCTTACACTGCTAAATTAGGGACGGCTAGCGCAGATAGCCCTCGTGTAACTTTGCGCGATGTTCTAAAACAAACAAACAAATCTTTGTTTATGAAAGTGTAACAAAATAAGGTGCTATTATTTTATGTATAAGTAAAAAAGAGAGAGAAAGTGGATTTAAGCAATAAAAGTTAAACATGAGAATTTGTTAAGTAAAGCAGTACAGATACAAATCAGTTAATATACTGATTTCTGTTTATTTTACAAGTACGAGGGCTGTTCAAAAAATACGCGGACTGTTTGAATTGCGCGGCTCCAGTTGGTTCCAGGGGAATCCGCTTGGTGTCACTACGTTTGCACAGATCAGGTGATTACAACGCCATTTTCCGATTGCAGATATCTTCATTTGTGTATTAGCTACGCGGTTTTAAGTGAAGTGCGATTTTTCTCGTTTGGCGGATTTCAGAATGAATGACCTGAAGGAGCAACGACTTGCTGTGAAATTTTGTGTTAAACTTGGAAAATCTGCGACTGAAACTTTTGCTATGCTTAACACGGCTTACGGTCATGTTGCTATGAATCGTACGGCATGTTTCAAGTGGCATGAACGTTTTAAGGATGGGCGACAGTCCATTGAAGATGATGAGCGTCCTGGACGTCCTTCCACGTCAACTGACGACCCACACGTCGACAAAATCAACACCCTGGTGCGGGCAAATCGACGTCTGACTGTCAGGGAGTTTGCTGAAGAGTGTGGGATATTAGTTGAATCTTGTTACGAGATTTTGACCGAAAAAATGGAAGATGCACCGCATTGCTGCGAAATTCAGCCCTCAGAACTCGTGAGTTTTTGGCCAAACACTCGATCACTGTTCTTCCCCACCCCCTACTAACCTGACCTTGCTCCTTGCAATTTTTTCTTGTTCCCCAAACTCAAAAGACCCTTGAAAGGAAAAAGATTTGAGACGATTCCCGAGATTAAGGCAAATGCGACGAAGGAGCTGGAGGACATTACAAAAGAAGCGTACCAGGACTGTTTCAACAAGTGGAAACACCGTTGGGATAAGTGTGTGCGTTGGGGAGGAGAGTACTTTGAAGGGGTCCCAGACCTGTAACTTCTAAATAAAGTACATTTTGTTTTATGACGTCAGTCCGCGTATTTTTTGAACAGATTTCGTATAAATGTAACAAATTATAAACGTACATAAAGAAATCGAAAACTCCAGATACGCGGAACATAAACATTCAGTAGCTGTATATCCTCCTTACTATAATTTTTCCAAAAACGTCAATTATAATGCCATGGATTATATATATCACAAAACAAATTTTTTACAGTGCAAGAAAAACAAAAGAGTAGAAAACGAAAGGCCTAGCATGAGTTGATGATTAAGGCATTCAGCTCACAACCTGAGTGCCACGTGTTCCAATTTATACCGTGAATACAATGGCAAAAGAGTGCCTAAGACATGGTAGTGGATGGTTTCAACTAGCTGCCTTCCCTCTAGTTTATCGCTGCTCAACTGGAAACGACTAGTACAGATAGTCTTCGTGTAGGTTTGTGCGAAATTCAAAAGAAGAAAAAGAAAAGAATTGGTACATTTTCCCACCTATAAATATTAATTTTATATATTAGTTACAAAACTATAACAAATTGACTTTCCGAAACTGAAACTACAATCTCAATACCTTTAAACAATGAAGTTCTGTAAACTTAGCAAGAGTTTAAACTGACCGAACATTCCACCAAAACAGAAGGCACCATACATTTCATTAAAGGTTTACAGAAGGATTAAACGATTTTTACAGATCTTAGCCTCTCAATCCATCTAGAAAAACAAAAGTCAGCTTTTAGTTTCTGGAAAAATATAAACTCCGGTTTTGTTTGGTGTACATTCTAAACACTTTTTTAAGTGAAAAGCTAGACATGTTCTCTTGCTTAACTTTTCGAGCTGCGAACAAGGACCAAGGTTCATGTTACAATATTGCTGTGTGACTGACTAGTGCTGTTGGCTGACTAGTCGTTTTGGTCACTAGTGTAATATAAGGAACAACTAAACCTGAATTACAGGAGTCTTTGACTAGGCCGTTTAATCAACTTGTAAATAATTTGTCATTTAGTTTGAAAATATCTATTCACTTTTTTTTTTCATAATCTGAAAATCTATTTCATTTTCATTATTAATCGACTCTCCCTTTCTCCAGTGGCTTAGCAGTAAGTCTCAGACTTACGACACTAAAAATTGGGTTTTTATACCCGTAGTAGGCAGAGCACAGATAGCCCATTATGTAAACTTGCACTTAACAACACCTAAATCATTAGTAATCGTTTGACTTACAACGAGCATTAATGTTTTTGTCTTATTGACAACCAATATCATAGCAATATCACAGGAAGATGTTAATCTATCATTCGTGGAAGTAACTACGAATAGTAACACGTACAATAATTCTCACAATGGACATCTACAACTTCGTAACTTTCATATTAGCAATGAAAGATAGAGGGAATGTAGGTAATCATCACCATCCACTGTCAACTTTTGGATTACTCTTTTTACGAACGAATATTGGGATTGACTGTCACTTATAACGCTCTCGCTGCTGAAAGGGTGAGCATGTTTGGTGGGACGGGGATTCGAACCCCTGATCCTCAGATTGTGAGTCAATCATCCTAACTACTAAATGTTATTGATGACGGTGGTTTTCTAGCGCAAAGTTCCACAACTGGTTATCTGCTCATTGTTCACGGTAGGGAATTGAGTCCCATATTTTAGCATTATAAGTTGTGAAACTTGCTGTTGACTCACTGTAAAATGTCATGTGAATAAGGAAAAAAGTAGAAATGAAAAGTTTTATCGCTATTAAAGTGATTTTGACCAAATGCTTGGAGTATTGATAAAAACATACCTGCTATAATTTCAGAACGTTTAGCATACACACACATCCACATTTTCCTTTAGAGAGAATGCTTTCAAATATGAATCAATATGAATCAATTAAGTAAGCCTCGGCCACAGATTTGACAAACCCTTAAAGTTCACATAAAGACATTAACGACTTAATTTTTTTCATTCAACTGACTAAAAGAAATATTATACAATATAAATATCAAAAGAGAAAACGATCAAACCCGCATATAAGTTATCGACTCGCTATAGTTATACAAGGTTATAATACACCCAATCCACACCTATCAGCTCTACTAACGCAATAAATCTGTCAAATGCACATATTGTTTTTTGTCGCTAAATATAATAGCTCCACACCCTCAATTAAAACGTGTAAAAGATAACATTATAAAATTCGATATCTGTTTGTATACATTCACGTACAGGCGATTGGATCAACTTGCGTCAATGCAACCATCTACAGAGATACCTTCAATAACTCAGCTGGCGTAGGCAAAGTTTTGAGAATTCCGTAACCCAAACTACGGCAAGATCCGTCCAACAGGCCCAAACACCAATATGCAACGTAATTAAGAGGCTGAAGAATGAAACGGACATCCATGTTATTCTACATGATGACATATCTGTCGACCCGTCAGAAGCAATGCTTAATGGTATTTGTGTGATAGGACTGTTGAAACAGGTGTTGGAAAACCGCCGTACTCGTCCATTAGATTTATTATGTAAAGCATCACAGAAGAGTAGTATGCTATGAACATGACAGCCTCACAATGGATCCTTTTGCCATTGAGACTACGCTGCAGGACTATTGTCAAGACGTACGGCGATAAGATAGAATATAATTTGACGAGTCGACATATATTTTAACAACATGGTGAGGCTCTAAACTCGTACAATGTTTTACCCTCTATTAGGATACTACTTCTAAGAAATTACTACTAACAATAAAATTGTAAATTGACCTGAACAAAAGCATTTAAAAATTAAACTCTTTCAAAATACTTAGCTGTCATCGATTTAGTTTATTTATTCTTTCTTTTTCTCTTTGTCCCCAATGGGGCAGGGGTAATTTTCCAGAGTTAGTACGTTAAAATTCGGAGTTCAAAGCTCCATTGTGTAGCTTATCGCTAGAAGAACAAAACAACCTTTCTTTTTTTTAGTAAAAAAAGCTTTATTTTGGAAAACGGTAATTAGTATTATCAATTATACTGGTACAGTTTAGGTTATTTTGCAGCATTTGTTTTCAATAAAACGTTTTTCACAGTATTTACAAAACTATAGATCAATTTGAGATCTCGATGATAAACCTGTTGACGTAACACTCACTAAAGGTCACTCCGGACTACTGCATTTAATAACAATAAATTATTCTAGTGCCAGCTGAAACTTCCTGTTCAGCTGAATGACAGAGAACTTTATTTAATACTCACAGAATTGTAACTGGACTTTGGGACGACATTTAGGTTCTCTAGTCGCCGCATTACATCTTTTTCTTCCTGCCATGAGCTGTACTGCGACTGGACACACACGATACAGAGGACCTACAAGTTTGTGTTTGATTTACTGAATTAAATTGTTATGTTCATTTATATATATAAGTTACATCTTTAACATTAGTGTTATAAAAATAAAATAATATTTTCGAAGAGACATCCACTCATAAAATTTTAATTCACAGTAACTACATTTTCTTCTAGTGAAGTAATTCATGATGACGAGAAACCCACTTGAAAAAAAAATGTATCTCAGGACGGCTGGTATGGGTATTAACATTTTTGCTAATGAAGCGTTATTCGTAAAAGTGTTAATACCCATGCCAGCTGGGCTAAGATAGATTTTTCTCTTCGACTATATCGCCATCTCTAGGAATTTTTCACAAACACTCCAATAAAACCAAAGAATTTGAACACCTGTAAAATAAATTTCATTGACTAAAGAAATGCCCGATTCTTTTGCATTTCTTTACAAACATTCGTAAGAATTTTCTTTCTCTATAGTTTAAATATTATAAAAAAGAAAAATTTATTAATACTTGTAATAGAAAAATGTTTATCAATATCATAAATTCATTCCTAATTTACAAAAACTACCTATTCAATGAATAATAAAAACTTCTGAAACGCTGATGTAATACAGTAAATTACTAACGAAATAATATATTACTAGTCTCTTTCAGTTGCACTGGTTTACAATTTCAGAATTGCACTGTTAAGTCGTCTTCACATATGTTTTTATTGGGAGAAAAAAGAAAATAATATAGCTAACAAAGTTTATGACTGCAATTTCAACCAAGAATAATGTACACGAAAACAAATAGTAGGAGAACCAATCTTTACATATTTCTATATTTTACCTTTAATACATTTGGTTAGGTATGTTTTTCATCTGCATAAATTACCAATTGACTAAAGTAATATGTCTTGGTTGAGCAAAAGCATAACTTATCACCGATTTTATGTTTATTTCATTACTAACAAATTATTAAACCTCTTATTGGTTTCTAAGTTCTAGCTAAGGAACACATTTTCTGATTTCTAGCAAATGAATAAATTTCCTGACTTCTGTTAAAGAAATACTCTTTTTTTGGATAATGAATACATTTCCTGAATACTAGCCTATGATTACACTTCCTGTCTTCTAGCCAAAGAATACATTTCTTGAGAACTACATACATTTCTTTTCCATACTTACTTAAAATAATAAATGTTTTACTAAGATATCAAAAAGTGGGAGTTTAAATAAATAAATAAAAAATTAGTTTTCCTTTTCACTTAATTTTAACAATATGTTTGGTCAAGGACTTAGGAAAAATATATATATATTATAAATAATATATATACATATATGCAAATATAAAATAAACTTACGTTGATTATTGCCCGGCAGATGTAAAATGCGAATTCTGTTAATCCGTAATAAGTGTCCAAACCCTAAAAATATAAATGTATTAGATACATTGCGCAAAAAAAAGTAGTTTCTGAAGTTATAATTAAAAAACCTCTACATGACTTTTGAGATTCCTTACACAAACTTCTGTAACATTTACTTTCAAGGTACATATACCTAGATAGATAGATATACACGTTCTTATGTTGATTTTTGAGTTTTATCATTATTACATAATAATTTGTGTTACTTTTCTAAAAGTTTCTAAGTTTTTAGTTGTAATGTTAGAAGTAATAGTAATAATTTAGATCTATAATAAACATAATGACAGAGATTGCTCAAAATCCCACCTCCCCTATTATAAATTAATATCGCTTAATTCACAAAGCTCTCTTCCTGATTTCTCTGTTGTTAAATATAATTTTGTATTGCATTGTCTTTTGTTGTTCAACCAAATTAAAATCATATTAATAAGATATTGGAATAAAATCATCTTCTTAAAAACTAAGCCAATTTTTCGAATTTCTAACCAAATGATAAACATAGGCTTTAGCAACAATATTTGGCTAGAAATTCGAAAAATTGGCTTAGTTTTTAAGAAGATGATTTTATTCCGATATCTTATTAATATGATTTTAATTTTATTAAACTACTCTGATAAAAGTTCATGTTGGAACTGACAAACTTCCACCTTTGTCACGTGTCCAACACTCTTTTTGAAAGTAGAGAATATTTCTGCTAGTCACATGTGAGCGGTAATAAAAACAAATAGAAAACATAAATTTGTATATTTGATGGACCGTGACGTTTCCTTTCCTCTCTCCAATAATGGAAAATTAAAATAACATGCCAAACACATTTCATTATTTATTAAGTTGTAGTTCCACAATCATTGACTCAGTATAGCATTGTAAATGTTCACTATCCTCATGTGGAAACTCACGTGAAATACAACAAAATAAGTAACCTGACTATTTCTATTTGAGAGGGGTTAGCTATGAACCCTCTATATATTTTAATAGATGCTTATACGACATATTGCGTTTTGAATTTTTTAAGATGGACCATAAGAATATTCGCATTAGTTTTACAATTACAGATTGCGAGTATATATTTAAAACATAACGTGCATTTCGCCCTCCATCCTGTTGTTTGATCTACCTTTGAATCCCCCGGTAACAGACTAAATTATCTATATATACCAAGTCGAAGAACAAACTGGCTGCTAGTTGTTTATGTCACTAAAATTCCAATTTGCGGAGCGCAAAAAAAGGAAAAAACGAAAAAGGAAAAATAGAATTGTGTATAGTCAAGCGTGCTATTTGTAGATTAAGATAAAATAGGTAAAATTCCGAATTTAATGAACCTCATCTGTTTTGACCTCCATTTTTCGAAATATTTGTATTTTCTGTACGGCCGCGTTTTCTGCCTGTAAGGCTTAAACAGGAAAAGTTAGGTTAATAATTCCCATTCTGCACGTTTTAAAGGTGTGTTTTCAAATTAGTTAATCATTCAGTAAGTTTATTTTTTAACCTTAAATAATACTTGTTTTTCCAAATAATTATATGTCTGTAATTAAAAAGAACGTTGTCGTTCCCCAACTTTCAACGCCAGTCACCGAAATGTGTTGTTTGTTTTTTCACTACCGGAAATACAGTTGTCATAATTGCTTTACTTAATGTCAAAGGTAAAACATCCACCGTTAATTAAAGATGAAAATTATGTTATAAGAAGTGGTGAGTTTCTACAAAAACAAACTTCAGGCCATTCTACAAAAATATTCCAAATAAAAATTCGGCAAGCTTGAGAACTTTTTACTCTTTAATTCGGAGTTTGATTCCTGCAATAAAATCAACAAACGCAATCCGTTACTTAAATTTGGCCTTAATAACAAACAAGTAAAATCTGCAAAATATAAACATGTCAGTTATTTTCTAGATAAAATAGAAAGTTGAAAAACCATAAAAGTAAAGTTACATTTTTACACGGCCCGGCATGGCTAAGTGGTTAAGGCACTCGACTCGTAAGCCGAGGGTGGTGGGTTTAAATCCCCGTTCTATCAAACATCCTCGCTTGTTAGGCGTGGGAGCGTCTAATGTGACGGTCAATCCCCCCTATTTGTTAGGAAACGAGTAGACCAAGAGTTGGCGGTGGGCGGTGATAATTAGCTACCTTCCTTCTAGTTTTACACTGCTAAATTAAGAACGGATAACGCAGATAGATCTGGTGTAGTTTTGCGCAAAATTGAAAAGCAAACAAAACATTTTTACATCTCTAACACTCACCCAATAATAAAGGCTCATGAATAATACCAATCCACATTCTGGGAAGTAAAACAGGATCACCACAAAAAGCCATCCCAACAAATACTTGGATCTTTTCTGTAAGGCAACGGAAAAGACAACGGATTATAAGCATAATTTAAATATTAAGAATTTATTGACGACCGTCGTTAACTTTAATGCATATTTCATAAATATACATTTCACGTATATATATGTATACCACCCACATTTTTACATCTATTCATTTCATACGCGAAAGTTTTGAATTATTCAAAAGTACTACCCTTGTTTTCAAACAGAAAAAAAAGAGTATTTTAATAATGTGTTATTAATCTTCCTTAACATGAGTCTTTGTTACCTTGGCAGACCAAGAAAACGGTTGTTTAAAAAAACGTATTTGAAACATCCAAGTATACGTTATAGCTTATTTTAAAAGCCTTTAGAGAAAATCTTATTTTTAAGGATGACAACACTTCTTATGCGAGTGTGTTTTTTCTGATGTAATTTTATTTAAAATCCAGGAATTGTTTTAAAAAGCAGTCATGAAAGTTCTGACGTCAGGTTTTGATAGAATTACTTACTAGAGGAAGCTACTTACCAGGCCAAGGCCGGCGAGTAACGCGAAGGACATCACCAAGGTAAAGAAATAACCAGCCGCTAAGATATACGACGGTACCGGAAGTTTGACTAATTAAAGAAAACACAGAAAAATATATTTACACATTCATGTATTTTTAAGAGAATAAAATAAATAAACAATATTTTTATTGCTGTTAAGAATACGTGATGTAACATTTTATTACAAGTTATATTTTTTAAACTTTATCAATAGTTAAAATTTCCTTTTTTACGGATATTTTTTGTTTTAATTCTTATACATATTTAGTTTGCATTTTATTCCAAATTATTATTTTTCAAATTAAGTTAATAAAATACATTGAAACACAACTTTATCACATAATTTTGTAACAAGTATTCTCCTGTTGATGACATTAAACGCTTGTTATAAACCTGAGTATAAAGAATAATAGAATTTAATTAAGCTTACACAAATTTCTGTGTTCGTTGTTTTTTAAGTTTTGGTTTTAATCAGAAATTCATTTTATGTTAATAGTTAACAAAAGTTTGGAAACTAAAAAATATTGTAGCAGATATCATAGGTCTTTTCCTTACATTTTATTTCCTTAAAATTACTTAAAAACAGAAAACTACGTTTCAAGGTTATAATTTGAAAGCAAATTATACGCTTTAGTTGCCCAAATAATTTTGGCACTTTAATAGTCATGTTTTACATTCGTTTAAATCCAACTTTCAGATAACCGTGAGAGGGTCAAAGTCAGTTTTTTTATTTATCATTTCTTATGGGAAAGCAGCAGAATACTGAGTGTATAAAAAAACCTGGCCAGTTTTGACGCATCTCTAAAGTAATATGAAGTAAAATTTAATACTAAAATGATAAAAACAGAAGGTTGTTTGACTCTATAAATCATTCGTTTACGCACATCGTTATTTTGGGATAAAAAGCAAGTATAAGTACCTGTACTAAACAATCAAAATGTATCTAGCTACCTTTCATTTTCTAAGTATAATTTAAGTCACTTTGCCTTTTTCATGTTTGTAAACTGTATTCAAGGATAAGCAGCAATACTCGGAACCAAAGTCGAGCAATTTGTTTTAACACTTTTAATAATCAGGCCTTTTTTTCTCTCGTTTTTTCCTCTACACTTATCTTTGTACATAATCGGAAAACCTATATAGGCAACTTATAGAGGATTAACATTTTAAATAAAGTCCATACGACATTAATCTTATTCATAACATTTTAAATCATAAATAAGAAACAAAAAGAGGTTCACCTTCAGCTTCTATGATCCACCACAACTCAATAACGAATGCAACTGCGTATACAACCTGAAAAAATACAGCAAAAATAAATATCAGGCGTAATACACGACACCCTCATTTATTACCCATTGGTTAATTAACCATCTTTTAGACAATGATGAGAATGTGTTAAAGAGAATAAAAGAACACATGTGACCAATCCTTTCAGTTCCAATCACATATTCACGACTACATGTAGTCATACAACCAAATGCTTAAAACAGAAGAGAAAGAATTCATACTTTGGAGCATTTTGTCACAAGTTTAAACTCGCGTGTTAACAACTAGCTGATATACACTGAACTCCGTATTTTGAATATGAGAAATGACGTGAACTATTAACAATAACAAAATTTACTATTATTTGTAACAAACCTGGTTCATATGTTCTTAAAGGCAGAAACTGGAGATGAACCATTATAAACGCAACATTATTAACAAACAGAGCATGTGGTTCTAGTAAGAACAATGTATGATGAAATTTCATATTTTCTCCACATTGAAACTTTACAGAATCATAAAATTTTGTCTGTCTAAGCGATACCTAATTGAAACTCTCATTTTATTGATGGGTTAAGTAAAAATGAAAGTTTTAGAAAACAAAAAATATAGATTTATTTAATTACTTATTTTTACTCTCAACTCCTCCCTAGTGTATATATTCAAGATATGGAACACACTATTACGCTGATTAAATGTTTTCTTTGTTTGACTTAAGTTAAGCACGAAGCTACACAATGTTCTGTCCACCATGAATATCGAAACTCGGTTTCAAGCAGTGAAAGTCCGCAGACATACCGCTTTGCCAACAGGGGCACTGATTAAAGGAAATGACGTCCATAAATGTCAAACAAAGTTGAATACGTTCATAGTGAGCACTAAAATGTGTAATCTACTTATGTAATGCTCTAGTTTCCTTGAAAATAAACTAGTTTTGGGTTTTTATTTTGTGTATTGTAAAATATAATTAGAAGTAACAAAGTGTAAGCTACTTCACTTTTTTTCAGTTTTTCTGTTTTATCAGCATAGTATTCTCTATGCCAGGGTCACAGTATAATGATTCCATAGTTTTATACAGACGTTAAATGTGCGTTTCATTTCAGATAAAAACTTCCTTTAAAAGATATGCTGTAGCACACAATCCTTCTATTATTCTCGATAAAAAAATCTTCTTTTAGGCTTATAAATGAAGTAAGGGCTTTGTAGTTTGTCTGTTTTTAAACTTAGTTTTGACTCTAATTGATGGTACTGGTGCATAATGTGATATGATTTTGTTTACTAAGATAAATTAATAAAGAGTTAGAGGATATCATACATGTTTTTGTTTCTCTTGATTACGAGAAACTCACTTGAAATAAAAATGTATACCAGAACGGCTGGTATGGGTATTAACACTTCTATTGATAAGGAGAGAACAACTTTTCGGCCTTCCTAGATCATTTTCAGAATAAGAAACCTGAAGATGGCCTAGGAAGGTCGAAACGTTGTTCTCTCTTATTCAATAAGTGTTACTAAAAATCTGGTTTCAATCCCACGGTGAGCAGTGCAATAGCTCCTTACGTAGTTTTGCTCTTAACAACAAACAAACGAAAACAAAGTGTCATGATCACCAGCTCATTAAATAATGATGTAAACCTGTCACTCACCAGAGAGAGCAAGAAGTGATTAGTCACAAGAAAAAAAAGCGCTTAGTCATGTAAAATATTTTTCATTTAAATAAAAATATTTCTCATGTTAAAGTAAAGTATAATATCATGATTTTTTGTTTAGATCTTGCCTTGTAACAACTATGTTATAAATAAAGCCGAAATGTTGTTAAGCCTTTTAGCTACTTGTCTTACGATTGTTGTTTTAAGGGAAACCGGGACGCCGTCAAAAATTTTAGGGAAAACATTAAATGCGCGTCTTCTTGTGTTTTGAAAAAAATAGTAAGTGGAAGGACATGAAACGATATTTCGTACATGACCAGTCCATTGTGTTGCTTCGTGCTTAAACAAACAAACAAGTTAAAATTACTCTTAGCCAGGTGGGTTACGGCATGCGACTCGTAATCTGAGGGTCACGGGTTCGCGTCCCCCTCGCACCCAAGATGCTCGCCTTTTTAGCCGTGGGGGCGTTATAATGTTACTGTTAATCCCACTATTCGTTGGTAAAAGAGTAGCCCAAGAGTTGGCGGTGGGTGATGATGACTAGCTGCCTTCCCTGTAGTCTTACACTGCTAAATTAGGGACGGCTAGAGTAGATAGCCCTCGAGTTGCTTTGCGCGAAATTCAAAAACGAACAAAAACAATAAAAATACTCTGAAAAGAAATTATAAAGCAAATTCTTAGTAACACTAAGATATACGTTGAAGAAGTTTGTTTATGTGGTATACGAACCTTGGTGTTTGACTACGAACAGTGGCATCATGTGTCTTTCTTACCATTAGGTATTGAGGGCCCCCACAACCCACACTCTGAGTGTGTTAATAAGTTAATAGTTTCAAAAACAAAAGCTTTATCATCATTGCTGTTTTATCTTATGAACTCTCATTTTTAGCAATCACAAGACAGGATTTACTCAGCATCACCGATAATGTTGACTTCTCATTACACTTTTATCAGTGTTTATAAATGTGACAGTCATGATTATACACGTAAAATAAAATAACAATAAAAAACACAAATTTACAGTATTAAAACTTTAATGTCCGCGTTTAATTATTCATGGTCATGATGTTATTATAACAAATGTGAAATGTGTCTATATAATCCTCACATCGGGGTCCAAATTCACAAAGTTGTATTGAATTGAAAAAATAAAAATTAACAACAATAACTATGTAATTTATTTCGATGAATTATGTACAAGTGGTTAGGAATGATGCATGCGGGAAAATAAAACATATCAACTATATCTGAACACGAAGAAACTACAAAAAACAGTAATAATGACGATTTATAATTAGTTATACTGTTACTTGAAAAAAGTTTGAAAAGAGATTATTGGACGATGACAACTAAAGCAATATAAGATGAACAGAAAGAAAGACCAACTGAAGACACAGTGTTACTAAAGCAATATAAGATGAACAGAAAGAAAAACCAACTGAAGACACAGTGTTACTAAAGCAATATAAGATGAACAGAAAGAAAAACCAACTGAAGACACAGTGTTACTAAAGCAATATAAGATGAACAGAAAGAAAAACCAACTGAAGACAGTGTTACTAAAGCACTGTTTGTAGTAGAAGAAAAAAATCACACAGAGTATAACATCGTCAAGATGCTGGCAAGAAATAAAACCAAAGAGGTAAACTTATATCTTGATATCACGTGTCTCTTTTTAACAACAAAAATTATTATTTGTAAAAAAAAAAACTTTTAAAAATCTTTTATAAAAAACAACTTGGCTTGTGGTACATAAATGTTTTCCATTACTTGGATAAAAACACTGTAATTACCGACAAGTTTACATTTTCAAAGCAAAAATTCGTTGAAAAAATAATGTTTTAAAGGGCTTTATAACCATTACAGGAATATCTACAATGGTAAAATTTCTATGAGCATATATATATATAGACACACACACATATATATATAGTATTCCTTCAGGTGTAAAAGAAGCTAGTATAACTAAACATTCTCTTAAAAATTCTCCTTTTACAAAACAGTGATTCCCAATAGATGAAACGTCAAGACCAGGTCTTTTGTAATAGGCCACGTGCATATATGTTTTTTCAAACAACAATAAAAGGCCTGGTAATAATTAAATGAACTTCATTTTCAAACACTGAAATTACAGCGTTTGAGAAATTATCAACATAATATTGTCGTTTTAAACTGCATAATAAGCGCAGAAAACAATCTGAAAAGCTTGCAAGTAACAACAGATTAAGTTGGAACTGCTACATACAAGAAAAGCAATCGCGTGAGGTCCGGCATAACCACGAGGTTAGGGCGCTCGACGGGTTTGAATCTCTGTCCCACGAAACATGTTCGTTTTTTCAGTCGTGGAAACGTTATAGTATGACGGTGAATCTCACTTTTCATTGGTAAAAGAGTAGTCGAAGAATTGACGGTGGGTGGTGATAACTAGCTGCCTTCCCTTTAGTCTTACACTTCATAATTAGGGACGACAAGCGCAGATAGCCTTCCTGTAGCTTTGCGCGAAATTCCAAACAAAGCAAACGCGTAAAGTAAATTATTATAAACATTTTATTCCCATTATGTTTCATATTCTCATATAAGTATATGACTTTTTTTATGATTACTACGATAGGTTTATATGTGTTATAAGTGTATGTTTTATCTAAGGTGAGATTATATTATGCAAAAAACTTACGTTTTAAATAGGACAAGTTTCTCTCTTTTCCTTTTTCGTCAAGTAATTGAAAAATTTTCTTCTAAATGATATATTCCAACTAACCTACACTAAACATGCCCGCCCTCTCAGCCGTGGGACCGTTATAATGTACCAGTGAATCCCACTATGTGTTGGTAAAAGATTATCCTAAAACTTGGCGGTGGGTGAGAATGACTAGCTACCTTCCCTCTAATATTACAATGCTAAATTAGGGACTGCTAGCGAAGATAGCCCTTGTGTAGCTTTATGCGAAATTTAGAAACAAAACAACAAACAATTAACCTACCTGAACGTATCTAGTAGAAATAAGAAATGCTTGGATTGGATAAAAATTGTATGCTGTTTCCTTCTTACACTGGACACCAGGTGATGGCTTGCTTAGTAAAGAATAGGAATAATAATAAAGTTGTTCTGTAATTAAAGTCGTGAACATTGACTAGAGTTCATGTGTATTATTTTAAATATATATCAAATGTTGTTGTTGTTGCTTTTATACAATGTTAGGAGATATGAATCAAGGATCATCAATGTCAAATTAACGTCAACATTTTTAAAGTGTTTCTTATTGGTATAACATGGGTATTATTTAAACGTTTTATTTTCAAACTCACTGGTGTATTTATGTTGAGAGTTTTTGACCTTTGCGAGATCTGATTTACTTTAAAGTTCAAGTAATTATAGAAGAAACTGGGAGAGCATGCTTAGATTTATTTGACACCACTGGCTAAGAACACTATTTTGGGGAATTGTGTATATCTGTTACTATTAATATGTTACTGCATGAATCTAGATTTTACGTAGGTTCGTAATTTCTAATTTATTATTATTTATTTTATACATTAGTATCGTAAACTTTCTGATATACCCTCACTTTTGAACCACGATCTTTATAATTTTGTGTCACATAATCTCTTAGCCAGAGGAAAAGACCTGAAAAAAAGGGCCAAGTGAATTAGTCCACTGAATATAATTTCTTCAGCAGAACAAGTACACGTTATAATTTTGTTGGGATAAAATATTTTTGACTTAAACCAAATTTATTCAGTGTGAAATTATCGACCTTATCCTTGGTAATATCATGTCTTCTGTAGATATAAAATCTGTTTCACTATAGCTTATAATGTCCTGTGGGAAATGTTCAACCTTACCCTTGGTAATATCAAGTCTTCTGTTGAGATAAAATCTACTTAGGTATAGCTGGGCCCAGTATGGCCTAGTGTGTTAAGGCGTTCGACTCGTATTTCGAAGGTCGCGGGTTCCAATCCCGGTTGCACCAAACATGCTCGCCCTTTCAGCCGTGGGGGCGTTATAATGTGATGGTCAATCCCACTCTTCGTTGGTAAAAGAGTAGCCCAAGAGTCGGCGGTGGGTGGTGATCACTAGCTGCCTTCCCTCTAGTCTTACACTGCTAAATTAAGGATGACTAGCGCAGATAGCCCTCGAGCAGGTTTGCGCAAAATTAAAAAAAATAATAACTATAGATTATAATGTCCTGTGTGAATCTTTCAATCTTATCCTTGTTAATATCATGTCTTTTGTACTTAGGAAGTATTGATGTTTTGTTTCTAACTTTTGTCAAACATTTTCTTTGTTCTTAATTTAGGAACTTTTGTTAACGTTTGTTATTGTTGTTGTTTTTTAAATAAAAAAGGTTAGCATAAGAAACAAAAGTTAAAACATCTTTCGAAAAGCTGCGTAAATACGTAATCAAGTGAAGAGCATAAATATCCTCCCTGAAATAAGAAACGTTTAATGGTTATATTATGCACTCTCTTGTAAATGGAGCTAGTAAATACTAAATAATAATTTTAAGTAAACACACAACTAAATTTTAAAAATTACAAAATGTGTGTCCTAAATATTAAAGAAATTAACCGCAAAATAATTCCAATCTCGAACTTTAATCTATATATATATTCTAGTCATACTCGGTATGGCCTTTATAGTGTAGGCAAAAGTCTTCCCTGCTCCTCGGCTGGCTTGTTATTGAAATGTTCAACTTTCAATCAAAACATAAAAATGTCATATAAAAATATTAGACAAGTATTTTAGTTATTTATTAGACATGAGTAGCTGTGTTTAACAACATTTTAACTATACACTTTATTTTAAACCTTCACATACCTTTACATCTTTATTTTGGGCTCAATATTAATGAAATTATTTTATTATTAAAATCAAAGCTATAAAAGAACACCAGGTCGACGGCAAATAATCTAAAGAAAAATATATTTTTTATACAAATTTTGAAGTATTGCATCCGTGTATCATCTCTCTGGTGATGCTGATGTAGTTCGCTTAATAATCGGTGTTTTTAAGCTCTACACTTCAGTAGTTTTAATTAATTGACAATTAACTTTTGTTTATATTGCCATTTACTTACAGAGACTGAAAATGGAAAACATCAACACATCCGTTTGTAACCGTTTTCAAAGAAACTTCTGACTTCAATATTTTATTACTTTTGTATAATTACAGTTCTCTATATCAGAATATCAATGAATCTAAGACAACACAAAAAGTGAAGGAACACAGTTAGCTATATAAACAGAAACTTAATTTGTCATGAATGATACACTGCGTTGAATTTGAATATTCGGTATTTAGCTTTTTAATAATAGAGTACGAAAAAACTTAATTATATAAATTTATAGTGTTTGACCTAATGTGTTCGGTTATATTAGGTTCTCACAGTGTAGATTTAACAAAACTGAAAGCGTAACTAGAGTGTTTCTATACGTCAGGACTTTTGTATTTTAATAGATTTGTTAAGCTATTGTTTTTCAGAAGTTTCCAACAAATATATGCAAAGGGCTATCTGCACATAGGTGCCCTTAACTTTGAGTTAATAAACTAGAAGTATATAAATCAGCTACTCAATCCCACCGCCATTAAGCGAAGGTGTATTTCTTGTAACTTTTATTTATTTGGCTCCACACCCGTTTACTGTATGCTTATATATTACAAAGTTTTTCGCCTAATTATGTCATTAGTTATAGACATCTTTGGTGTGCTTGTAAAATGTTACTACGATGTTAATAGCCCTCTTTACTTTTCGCAGTCCCCCGCTAGGACAGCGGTAAGTCTTCGAATTTACAATGCTAAAATCAAGAGTTCAATTACTCTCGGTAGACACAGCAGACAGCCCGATGTGGCTTTGCTATAAAAAACACACACACTTATGTTTCACGTCTTGGCATAAGAGAAGTTTCTCAAGATAGGAAGTACCGGATGCAAACACGATTGCACCCATTTCATTGGCATTATCAATGAAAACAGTGTTTAGCGTTTTTGCTCTAACATTAAAACTATAAAAGATACAACTTAATGCCTTGCAAGACCTAAATAGGTCATCCGGCGGTTCAAAATTTCTTGTGAGTGGCATAATTCTGAAGGAGTCAGAGCAATTCAGAATATCCTAGTACTTTGAAGGCGTTGGTCCTACAGAAACATTCATGACAGAAAAATCACACAAGAAATAAGATATTTTTGGAGAAATGGGACCATTTTTGCAAACGTATTGTAATTTATAATTCTAATTTATATCAAGATACACACTTATTCTCCTCATAAAAACTGGAGGTTCAAAAATGAGCTTATAGACAGTTTTTGGAAAAAGTGTTTGTTTGTTTGTTTGTTTTTGAATTTCGCATAAAGCTACTCAAGGGCTATCTGTGCTAGCCGTCCCTAATTTAGTAGTGTAAGACTAGAGGGAAGGCAGCTAGTCATCACCACCCACCGCCAACTCTTAGGTTACTTTTTTACCAACGAATAGCGGGATTGACCGTCACATTATAACGCCCCCACGGCTGAAAGGGCGAGCATGTTTGGCGCGACGGAGATGCGAACCCGCGACCCTCAGATTACGAGTCGCACGCCTTAACACGCTTGGCCATGCCGGGCCATATGGAAAAAGTGCCAACGGTTACGGAGATACAACAGCCATCTTTGGTAACCACAGGCATTTTTGTGAGCACGACAAAATATTGTTTCTAATTGCATAAATAAGTAAAATAAACATGCTGAAGTGAATGTGCAGTGTAGACACAATAGAACTGCGGTCTGTATGAGACAGATTACGATTACATTTTTTTAACTATCCTTGCCTGACAGAACATTATGATTCGGTAGTTACTTTTAAAGCTCATCCACGGTTCCAAATTGTAGAATATATTTTGTGGCAATAGACCGCAAACCACGAACCCTAACATTCATAAGCTGAGCCATGTTTGGTCCCTATTTTAATAGAAATATTAGACACTTTTGAATGGTTACATGTTGCACTATTATTATTATTGCTTGCATTAAAATACAAAATGACGAAGGAAAAGAAAGTATTTTGTTGGGATCAGTTTGATAACGAGTAAAGAAAAAAACAAGAAGCAGTCCTGTTTATAACATGTTTCATGCAAATCACTTTAATTTTGTTGGATGCGTTCGATTTTTGATTTGATCATTCACAAAACAATAGTGTTCCTGAACACAGAAATAACGTAAAAACGACAACTATACATTTTAAAATTTATTTAGGCTGGTTGATTGTTTTGCTATTAAACAAATAACTGATTATACTTAGGTTTCTGATTGTTTCTAACCTCCCTGCCCCTTCCTGGTGGTTCAACGGCAGATCTGAGGGTTATAACGCACAAAATCTGGTTTTGAGTATTGATAACCATTATGTAGCTTTAGGCTTCACAAAACAAACTGGGTGTCTCGTTTGTGAATCGTTAACCTACCAATATACTACAATAGAGTCGCTTACATTTATGTCAGATATAACTCATGAACCCTAACGTTTTGGATAAACTGACCAAGATGACTCTGAAATACTATTATGTTAACGTTCCTGGTATAAATTTAGCAAATACTTTGGTGTACAATCACTCAGTTGTGCTGTTAACGAGATGGTTACAACGTAAAAATCGAAAAGCTTTATAACGTGTTATTCTTCAGTATGGGTTATGCTTAAAGTATCAAAATCAACAACATGGTGACTTTTTTTTGTATTTTGACGATGTGTCACTGAAACGTAATTCTTTTTTTACTCACAATAGATATGGCGCTTAATTTTTGCCTTTGTTTTTATAGCTGTTAATCATAAATCGGTAAAATCTACTCGTAACAATAAATACACCAGATTACAGACGTTTACGAATTTATATTAATATTTGTACTATATATACAAAAATGGCTCGTTTGGGTTGAGAAAATATTTTACGAGCCGTTTTTGCATATATATTTCTCTACAAGTGGGTTTTCTCGACATCACTGATTAATATTTGTACTTTTCCCTACTTTTTAACTATTATTGATTGTATTTATCGTTGTTATTAAAGTTATTATGATTTCAATATCATTTATTACACCTAACTCAAGAGTATATTTTAAATATAAATAGCCCCCGTTACCTTTCTAGATCTTGCAATGATAGTTTTTAAAGTGACAATAACTAAACAATAATTACAATAGACAACAATAACTAACGTCGCAGTGACATATAACGTGAAAGCAGCGCTTTACCACCATCTGAAATGAAATCACAAATATATGAAAATAATGTGATGTGTTCAAGGGCTTTTGATTGCATAACTTCATATTTATTTATAATTATTCTTTACATCACAGTTTATACAGATGGTGCAAATAAACATTTCGGATGCTATGTAAAATAAATAAATAAAATATAGTGTTCTTGATTCGAACACAAATCATAATAATCATGTAGGAAGACTATGGTATCTTATTTTCAAGTACCAAAAGTAACAAATGATCCCTAATCTAGCTAAATATCATTTTAGTTATTATCTGTTCTGTAAGTTTTAGTGGTTGTAACATTTCTGTCTCAGTGCATAAACATCTAGGGTTCTCAGACCGAGCGATCATTGACCTTTCTGTCTCTGATGGGAAACAAGTGGAATATGTCTCTCTGGTCGACGTAGAGGCGTTATACATACTGTTACAGTTTCGGTAATATACAGAAGTGTCATATTGTACAAGATCTATTTCTTACTAAAAACAATGTAAACTTACTGTACCTGTAATATTGATATATGAAAGGTATGTTGTTTTCTGCTTGCCTATCAAAATAATTATATGCCCTCAACTACTTTATTTTAAATAAAACAAGAAGATTGGTCTGATTTTTACACAAGCAGGGTTTGAAAATATAAATAACTTGAAGCTCATATAATATCACAGGAGGCTTTACTCAGATAAAATAACCAGGAAATGACACAAAACTGCACGCGGAAGTCCAAAATACCGTTCATACGAATATTTCAATTAATAGAATAGTATTTACTTTGAAAGTATCTTTTGTTTTTCACTTTCGATACAAAATATTTAGATATTCAAAATATTACGAAGCTCTTATCCTTGTTTGCTTTTATGCATTTTGGTCGATGTGAACAATTTTGGTGAAAAATAAACACATTTTAACTTATTTATTATATAATGAATTCAGACTCTTGTTGTTCTTTTTTAAGATAAATGTTTGTAGTTCAAGTCATAGTCAATGGATTGTAACATAAAAACGTCACCATTCAACACCAAGGCTTCTGGTTCAATGAGATGTTTCAATAGAAACTGTTTAGGAACACAGGAGTATACTTTACCGTATACAGTAAAATATCTTTCAGACTTCATAAGGACACGTTCTGCCCTGAAACTTTTAGGTTTATTGCACTGCGAAACTGATGAAATGGAAAAAAAATTCATTCACTAAACTAAGTAAACCCGCTAAGGTTCTGAAATGTACTTGTTAACTTGGTTCTATTTTACAGCGTATTTCATATTTTTAAATTTTTTTTTAAAGAAAAAGTGTGACAGCAAAAGAAAATCTACTTGTATAGACTACAGAATTTAGAATTCAATGTAGAATACTTTATCTGGAGAAAAGATTCAAGACCATTGATGATACTATTGTTTATTTGCATTTTGGATACCACTTTTCGGAAGTTTCGGCAAATTTCAACATAAGAAACCTGACGTTTCGATAACCTTTCGTGCAAGGAGCGTAGTGCATCAAACAGGACAGGACGGCTACAATTAGTTCCAGTAATCAGTCAAAGGGGTTGTTTTAAATTGTTATTGTTGCCTTCCCTGTGTCCTAGTCTTTACTTTTTTTTTTTGTTTAATATCATGGACTTTTGTTTTGGTAGCTTTCCACCTGAATTTCCGCATTTTATAACTGTTGCAAGGCAACATCAGTACTGGTTTGTTCATGTACATACTTCAGACGTTAGTTGTCATAATATCAAAATTATATGTAATTGTTTTACATTTAATGTGCATATTTGTAAAGTTTGTGATGCCATGAATTATAATAGTTACCCCCAGTGCCACAGCGGGATGTCTGTGGATATATAAAGCTAGAAACCGGGTTTTGATACCCATTATAAGTTGAGCCCATATAGCCCATTGTATAATTTGCTGCTCAACTACAAACAAACTGAGTTATAATAACATTTGTATTTTGTTAGTTACGGTTTTCACGGCCGTTTTACCTTGACGCTTTATTATCGTTTGTTTCTTTTAAGTCACATTCTTTTAAAAACTGTCTGAACACAGATAATGTTTAGTGCCTAACCGTATGAAAGTACGTAACGCAAAGACATCATCCAAAATATGGACACGTTTGTCTTCAATATCATAGCTGCTTTGAAATAAATATATATATTCAGTGCTGTTTTATATTTGATATAGTGTAGTTTTTAATTTAGATATTTATCGCGGAAACAAAGTTGGATCATTAATACGTTTCACAAACTCATTCCTGAAATTTCATCATCAGAATCAGATACGGTCAGATCATCCATCTAAAGTTTCAATGACAATGTATACCCATAGTTCGTGATTTTTTAAAAACAAAATTCTATAAAAAGTAGTTTGAAAAAATAAATGAACAATTACTTAAATATACACGAATATCATATATATATATATATATATAAACAAGTCTGTTGAGAGCAATGTATGTTTTTCCGCCTTAATTTACAAACAGAAATGACTGAGATGATTTGTAAGTGCTCAAACAACTACTATATTCTAGCAACCACATTTCGTGTTCTTGCTTTGAAAGTCTTTAAAATTGTAACTAGCGATCCATCCAAAAGAATTGGCATAGCGTTTGATATCTACTGTGACATATCCATCAAAAATGCAGAACGAGATAAAATATTTCATGGCATAAAGTCAGCTGCAGGTACCGTGTACAAGAGTATTATATAGCACAATGTCAACTTCAGATACCATATAAAAGAATAATATGTGGCAAAAAGTCAACATCAGGTCCCATACACCAGAACATTATATAGTACAAAGTCAACGTCAGATAACACATACAAGAACATTATGTAGCACCAAGTCAGCATCAAGTACCATATACAAGAGCATTATGTCAGCTTATCTGATAAAATCTGGGTAGCATTTCCTACTTTATTCCTCCAATAAAAGTCATAAAATTTATCTTTAGTCAATGGCAGACACGAGAGCTTCTTGAGAAACTTGTGTGGAACAGAGTGTTCTTGTAACATCAAGAAGTAACTGTTCAAAACTAAGTTCATCTAGAGTAAAAACCTTTTCAAAGTTATCTTATTCCCAAGAAGAGGCAGCTTCCAGATATATTATTCATGCCAGCCACGCACACAGACAGAGTTTTCAGTTGTTATGCATGCACATGATGCAAATGTGTGTCCTGTTGCTGAGCCACAGTATTAACATGAAAGAAAATATGATCATGAGTGTTGGTAAAATATCAAAAAGCTATTGATCCAACTACACCTGATCATTGACAAAATGAAAAACGTATTGCAAAGGAATAGACGTCAAATACTTGGTAAAATCCGTCATTTGTTTCCACACGATTCTGATGCTCTTCTTTTATGTAGAAAAGAAAAGCTTAAACCATTGAAACCTGTCACAAAGAAAATTTAAAGTATGTCGAAACTTTGATGCATCTTGGTAAAAGTTGGGAATTTGCAGACAACACATCCAATGTCGTCGAAGAAATGTTGTATGACATGTATGGGAAGAAAATGATTGATGCAAATTTATTACAATATCAACTTCACCGTGCAAAATGAGATAAATAGAGACTTAAGCCTTAGCACTACGTCAGTTGTCTTTAAAGCTACGAGTAAAACGAGCCAGTCACAAGGCTACTATTTGAAGAAGATCTCTTTTACCAAACCTAGAAAAACCTTCATCCCACGTTCGAGAATAGCGTGTCAAAAATGGTAAGATATCAACCATATGGTTAGGTAACAGTTCTGCTCCTGATGAAAGTTCTGAACTTTTTAGATTTATGTGTAAGAAGAAGTGTGTAACAGATACATAAGCGAGATTGAACGTAACCACATGTTCTCTACAAAGAAAGATATCTTCAACAATGAAGCGGATGAGGACAACGGAAATGATGATAAGAATGATAATGAAGAAAACATAAATGTAGTTTATAGATCTCAGATTTGTGGATAGTTTTGTTCATATATTTATTGTCACCCAGTAATTATCAACTTTTGAACAGTGAAGAATAAGCATTGATAAGACCTCAAAATGAATGTAGCTACAAACTTCTTTTTTTTTAAACTTGCGATATACAAGATCAAACAACATTTGAAAATTCTCTCTTTGTCCTTTAGTTTCCATAAGTTCCATTCAGCTGATTCAGATAACAGCTGTGATATTTGATGTAAGCGAATAAAAACTTACAATATACGTACACTAAGTGATACAACTGCTTTAATATTTTTTTTCACTCAAAACAAATGGAAATAACAGCAACAATTGACAGGTTAAACATCTTGTAAATTCCTCATATACTCAAGTAACACAGTTTCAAACAGGAGCATGCTCTTATTCAAATGAAATTAGGTGATACATGGCCATCATTTTGAAATTACCCATAATTTCATTTTCTCTCTAATTTTCCACTCAGATTAAAATGTCTTCAATATTACAGGATATGGATGTAAATAGCAAAATCATACTGTCAATCCAAACATTGTTAAGCCCATAAGAAACATAAAAATATCAAAGTTTTAATTTCTCCTTATAATAATACTCAAAAGCCTAGCCTCTTTCCCTCTCCACACAAAACAGTTTCTACAAGCGTTATGATTAAGTTAATAGCTTTTATAAAGCTGGTCTCTTGAAATAAGTAGTGGGTTCGACTAAGCTTGTGGACTAATGTTGTGATATGCAGGAATACTATGTTTTCCTACTATCTATTGTCACATAATTTGTTATAATTACTGATTGTTTGCCGTCCTGAGATACATACTGATTGTTCAGTTTTCGCAATCTCATGTCAATCCCACTATTCGTTGGTAAAATAGTAGCCCAAGAGTTGGCGGTGGTTGGTGAAGGCTAGTTAACTTCCCTTTAGTCTTATACTGCTAAGTTAAAGATGACTAGCGCAGAAGCACTCGTGTAGCTTTGCGCGAAATTCAAACAAACGAAACCAATCCATAGCTTTACCAAGAATTTGAGATCAAGTGTAATTTAGTAACTAGCTGTGAATCATAAGTTCTATGGTTCACTTCCTGTTTTAAATCTCTCCGGATTTTGGATGCGAGGATGTATTATAAGTGTGACTGTCAAATCGTACTACTTGATTAGAATAACCCAAACGTTGACTGTGGTAGTAACTGACTAGCTCCCACTAGTCTCCTCTTATTCTTCTTTAGACCTTAATCCCATTTAATTTTGGTATCGGCAGCTCGGGTATTTGAATTAGCCAAAAAAATTCCACACTCAAGTGGTTGGCCCTGACACCAACCTAAAGAGCGAACATATTTAGAGACAGGAATTCTAACCCACAGATTGAAAGTTGAGTGTTCTATCCACCAGGCCATGCCAGGCTTTTGTTCTCTCTAGCCTATCAGCCTAAAATTATAAGCAACTAGAAAAATAGGTGTTGAGTAGCTTTGAACAAATATTCGAAGTAAATTGACAAGCAAACAAAAATCCTACGATTTTTTGTAACTGTAACTTTTCCTTCGAAGGAAATTAATTTTATCAAATTAAGCTGAAAAAGTGTTTGTGTGCTATTAAAATTAATACGTCGTTAAAATAGGATATTTATCAGGTTGGCTATACATATATCAGAAAATACCAGTTTCAAGAGACCAATCAAATTATGATAGTTTAATTTTATGGACACTTTCTAATCACCTACCTATTGGACGATTTCATTGCGTAAATTTTTTTAATGAGCCACAGTTAGCTTATATAACTTATAACCACATACATTACTTCTGATACTTGTACAGACAAACTTGTCGTTTATATCATATCAGAGTTTTAACAACGAGTAATGTGAAAATTGAAAAAACAAAAATACACGGGCGCAGTCATAGGTTGTGGGAAGTATTTTTGAATATCAACTTTAATGATTACCAGTTACATTGTGTTTTTTTTAACCTCAGCATAGCGTCTCATAGAATAGCTCTGTGTTTTGTTCGAAATACAAACCTTTAGCCCATAACTCCATTTCTTGACTGATATAAGATCTGAATACAGCTGCGGCTAGTGATGCTTCCTTTTTTTCTTTAAAAGTCCAGTAGTCTTACCTATGCATAAGATTTCTTTTTTGAAATGTAAAAACGAACCGGCAAACTACGTTAATAATCACAAGCTCAAAAATATACCTTGGGGATGGTAAACAATTAAACCTAACTACATAACTAGTAGCACACTGAATCACACACTAAAGATATAACGAATTTCAAAAAATCAAAGATGTTTTTACTTGTTTGTTTTAAATTCCACACAAAGCTAAACAAGGGCTATCTGCGCTGACCTTCACCACGTTAGCAAAGATAGACTAGAGGAAAGGCAGCTATTCAGCTCTTGGCCTTCTCTTATACCAACGAATGAAGTGACTAACCATAACATTATAATGTCCCCACGACTGAAAGAGCGAGCATGTTTGGTGTGACGGAGATTCGAACCCGTGATTCTCATATTGTGAGTCGAGTGCTCTAACTACCGGACACTTTCAAAACACAAATTCTTTAGAATAGTTGACTGGAGAATAGTCTGTAATTCAAAAGCACTTAAGTTTTTCTTCTTTTCTTTGAGATCATAGCAATAACCCTCATTTTCCAGTAAAATAATATCTTTAGCACACAAGTGAAGCCTGTTGAAATTTGCTGTAAATTCCATTAATTTTAGAGAAATAAAAGCTATATGAGTTAAGAAATTTGAGATTTATTTTAAACCTGAGATTCAATACATCAGAAATGTAACTTAGTGTCTCATTTACAGAAATCTTTATATTAATTTAGAAAAAAATACTCATTAATTATATGAGATTGAAATGTAAAATTAAAACGGTCTTTGGTGTAAAATTCCAAAGGATATTTTGATTAAATATGTTGCAACAATTCGTGATGACAAGAAACCCACACGAAGTACAAATGTATTCTCAAAATAGCTGGTATGGGTATTAAAACTTAAATTAAAATAACGTACAGAATAACGTTTCGACCTTCTTAAGTCGTCATTAACTTGAAGATGACTTAAGAAGATCGAAACATTGTTATGTCCTTTATTTTAATTAAAGTTTTAATACCCATACCCGCCATCTTAAGAATACATGTTGCAACAATGTCTGAAAGACAGTCTGCACTTATTAAGGCAAAAGGGAGACACACAAAATATTAACTGTTTGCTAAACTCAAACACTTCCGTTGAGTTTATGTTGTATTAAATATGAAAATTAATAAACGATTGATGTTTCACATGTGATTTACCTGCCATTTTGTTGAAAGTAGCCTGAAATATAATTGTTTGACTTTGTCCTAATACTTTTACACAGTACTGTAGATGTCTACATAAGAACCACGTTTCAAAGTAAAGCGACATTTTATTCGAAATTTACACTTGAAATTTTCTTTCACTTATTTGTAAGACAAACTATTGGATTTTATCACAAATCCGCTTTCAAGAAAATATTTGTTTCTCTTTTCCCTATAGTTTGGTTCACTGATTTTTAAAATAGGAAATTATAAGTGTGAAAAACAGCTTAAATTCATAGAATATTTAGGTCAGATTTTTTTTTTCAGCGAAACGAGAACGAACGGATGTGTAAAACTGTTTATTTTCTTCTTTTTCTTAATTCCATAAAAGTAACGGACTGTGAACTTGCACATAGATTTAGATACAACAAAAGGAGAGTCTTAAAAAATTATAAGAAAAAACACAAAAAAGATATAAATAAACCCATTTTTCACCAACTTTAATAACTGCAAAGATGCTCATAGCTTTCTGAGTTTTATTCATAATCAAAAGTATCTATAAAGCATAAAAATGTGTTCATTCAACACCTGAGTAGAACAAATACGTGTAGATTTTATATTGTTTAACAATGTATCTCAGAACGGCTGGTATGGGTATTAACACTTTTATTAATAAGCAGAGAATAAAATTTCGACCCTCCCATGTCATCTTCAGGGAATGTTGTTCTCTGCTTATCAATAAAAGTGTTACTACCCACACCACCCGTTCTGAGAAACATTTTTATTCCAAGTGGGTTTCTCGTCATCAAAAATTTATATAATTTAATTGTTTCCTGGAGTCATGTTCTTTATGGTGGAAGATATCATCCAACAGTACCTTACACTTTTTCTTGGCTAGCATGAACATAAAAGGCAGTTATAATTGGATATACTACTTGCCATCAACTGATTTGTTCTCATAGGAAAATTATTTTATTCCAAATAACTAATTAAATGAGATATGTTTCTACTTTCTTGACTTAAAAACCCATCTACCCTCATGTAAAAAACGTGATTCCTTCTTACAGTTTTTAGTCTTATAAAACGTAAAACACATAATTCGTTTCCTTAAAACAATACAAATATACTTCTCATTTAAAATGAAAGTAAAGTTTAGTGACTCAAGCCCTTTTCGCAATGTCCATTTCTGTGTTTCTTTGTTCTCTGTACACACACACGCAACACATGTTTCCGTGTTTCGTATTCTTTGAACAATGAACTACCACCTTTTCATGTTTTTGCAAAACTTTAACATAGATAAACACATACATAGCCAAAAACAGCACATCTTAAATCTAACAATGTTGTTGATGTGAACCACAATTAACAATGTATAACTAGAATATTTTACAAACGTTGTACATTTCCAACAAAAAATGTTAACATATGCTCCCTCAATGTTTTAGTTTTACAACAGATTTTGGCATAATGTTGAACAGATATAGATACTATTTAATGTTTCCATCATCATTTTCTACCGACAAAAAAATTAATGTATTTCATTGCGGCCCATTTATCTCGATTAGACCAATTATGTAGGGACCAGGCCTATTATAATTATAGGTAGTCCCCCAGTGACACAGCGGTATACCTGGGGTCTTAAAATGCTAGAATTCGGGTTTCGATAACCGTGGTTGGTAGAGCACAAATAACCCATTATGTTGCTTTGTGTCTAACTTCAAAGAAATAAAACATTATAGATAAAAATAATGAAAACACCATTCATATAAAAAAATGATTGTGGTACTTGTATTGAACTAAAACGAAATCACATTAACGTACAATAGTTATACTTAACAGTTTTTTTTAAAAAGTAAAACACTTGACAATTCATTGTTCCGTGAAACAAAAATCGGAACACAGCATTGTGCAAGTGTACAGCAACAAGGAGTGTTTTAATTCAACTATGAGCAGACTTTTGATTAAGATATCGGTTTATTATTTTCAATTACTTGAATTTGTGAAAATTTCAAAAGAAACCATATTATTTATATGCAAAAACGGCTCGTTTGGGTTGAGAAAATATTTTACATAGAAGAGCGAACAACGTTTCGACCTTCTTCGGTCATCGTCAGGTTCACGATTTAGATAACCTGCCTTGATGGTGGCAGGTGTACGTGGTGATGTAAATGTCAAAACAAAGATATTTGTCAGCAGTGTAACTTCATTTTTGCGATTGGAGATGCACCTCACTCCAGAAACTCCTTGAGTGGAGAAACCAGCAAGAATCTCTGACTCGGGACGTTCTTCAAATCCCTCTTAACAATAACTCCTCGTGATGAATTCAAGGTAGCATGAGGGGTAGCTTCAATAGGTACATCTCCGATTGTCTTTGAATACAAGAGGAGTTCACTATGTTGGGATGTGGATGTTTCAACCAATATGTCTCCAGATCGAAGCTTCTTTACTGACTTTGGAGAGCCAGCAAGTCCCTCCAGTCCTTTCTCAATAAAAAAGAGGGACATTTGCCCTAAAGGTTTTTCTGAAGGAGAATATAATATAAGAAAATGAGGTACGTGTGTTACAGATGTTGAAGACTGCTGTTCAGAGTCTTCAAGACGTGGTTGTTTACCTATTAACTGTTTTTTTCACTATTTTATTTAAATTTTTCGTAGGAGGATCCATAGGAAAAAAAGGAAAATTTCGGTACCCAGTGACCCCACCCACCATGGAGCCCTACGAGGTGACGCACAAATATCATGCATGGACACTGCAGCAACGCCAGGGTTTCATGAGCACTATACCCAAACACCAGCATCAGACACAATGTCCATAAAACCCGTTGAGAACTTCCAACACTGGTACTTGGTTGACTCTAGCCCAAGTGGACCAGCCGATTGAACCAAGGGGGGCCACCCAAAGGCCGCCCGTCTACAGGATTTCAAGGCCAAAATGGTGAGTTAGGGCTGGACCCCTCAATCACCAGGATCCTCTCCTCCCCTTCAGGGGTCGCCACGCACGGCAAACACGTGGGTGGATGTTTAGATCCCAGAGGAGGTAACCAGAAAGAACAAAACCTTCCCTGGGAGGTCCCCTCACCACGTACAGGAATCCACACCGAGGGTCATGCATGTAGGAAATTCCATAAATATTTTGAAATGTCGCTAAGCATTGGAAAAGTTCCTGAAAATTGAAAATTTGTTAAAGCAGTTCCTCTATTTGACGATGAAGAAGTTAAATCATGTTTCAGAAGTTACAGTTGACTTTTGTTGCAAGATGTTAGGATAGTTTGCAAGGAAGAATCCAGTAAAATGTTCTGAAATCTGATATTCGTTTAAAGAACTATGGTTTACCAAATTCATATTTTGTCTTACTTACCTCTGAGTTGTGTTTACATGATTGCGTGCACTGTTTGGGATAAAGCTACACGTTTGTTATTACAAATCATGATTATTTAAATGTTTTTCACCCCAAATAATTGAATAAAAATGAAATAAAAAACTAAAGTACTCTGGATGAATACATTTGATTCTGATTTACAGCTAAGAAACGTTCTTGAAATCGAAAAGGTCCGGATGTCTTTTGTAAGTTGGTAAAAGCTTTATAAACGTATTGTTAAATGTAAAGTGATGCAGTGAACAAAGGACTTTTGAAATAATGTTTCCTCTTGTCTCTGAAGAACGTGTTTAGTCATAAGAAAAAAATTAGAGCAATGAATGAAACCTGTCTTCCAGATATAAGGATATGATGAAAATAGCTCTATGGGTGTATTTATGATAACTTTGGATTTAAGTATAAGAATGTAAACATGTATAAATCTTGTTTCTTTTATTATAAGGTTATTTTTATGCTAACGAGTATGCAGAGAGGAGCTATTACATTAATGCCTGTATTTTAAGTCTATGATGTAGATATCTTTTTTTTCACTGGAACATAGAAGAGTTTTTAAAATTGTTTGGGCTTACACGAACCATAAGAATTATGCTTAACTCTTAGAATGATAAGTTAGGGGATAGGAACATATATATATATATTAAAAATAATGAGAAGTTAGGAGATACTGTTCTTTACCATTTCCGTTTTTGATTTGTTTTAGACAGAACTTACTTTGTGTTTATTACCTTAGCTGATAATGTTTAATTTTTTTACCGTGTGAAGTCTGTCGTCAGTTTGTTTGTTCCCAGGACTGCGGTATATAGGGTGAATGAATGTGAAAAACCAGTGTTATATCTAACTGATGATTTTAGGTCTCCGTAAAATGAAAGATTGAACACTAAAGACTGCATTACCCAAAGTTTTGTTTGTATTTATGTTTTCAACGGCATAGTAGATTATTACAAAATTATAAATATTCTATAACCAGAATATTTACCGTGAATGATAAGCTAAACATAGTTAAACATATATACCAATCCAACTAAATATGACAAAGAAAAAAGTGAAACATATATAAGATAGCCAAAACTGATATTTACGACATTTCTAGCCTTTCTTAGAGGTATGCGTTTCAAAAGACTTTTGTTTTTGTTTTTTAATATTATTATTTTCATTATATTTCAACTAACTTATACAACGGATCATTGAGCTTCGGATTTTGTTTGTTTTTCCCAGTTTTCGCGAAAAAATAAAAATAAATGAAATACTATCTATGATAGCAGCCCCTAATTGTGAACAGAAAGACCAGAGCAGAGGCATCTAGTCAACAGCATCCCCCCCTCTTGGGCTATTCACAGTCCAGACAGGTACACTAATCTTTAGAGACGCCCAGCTTGTATGACATTGTGAAATTTAGATCACTTGCCGAAGGTCTTGAGGAAACTAAGTCATTAATAATATAGCTTACAAACTAATTGATACTAAGTTCTTGATTCAACAACGAAACGCTATAATTACCATACCGGCATAATAACTAGTACAATACATTGTCTTAAAAAATAACCAGACAAATCTGAAAAATAATTAGGCTACTTGGAAAGAAATGTATACTGTCTGAAACGTGCCTTCTCTTCAATAATCTTTTATTCCAAATGTCAAAACAAAAATTAAAACAAACTTTCTTTTATTATTGTTGTTAATAAATAAAGGGAGAGAACTCCAAAAGTAGGACCATACGTTATAACTTGGGAATATATATATATATATAGAGAGAGAAAGTTTTTATTATAGTAAGATTAATGAAGACTTTTCGTCCATTCTGTTATTATCATGTAAGAAACATTCAAATCATTGTTACATGTAACTGTCTAAATACGTGAAAGTAACTCACAAGTCAAACAATAAGGTAAATTCTTATTACACGGAAATATTTCACACAGCCCACATGTACTTTCAAATATACATATTTTCGTAAGCAAAATATCACTGACTTTGTAATGCACGTCAAACTAACGTTTCATACAAAGAACCCATTCAATGAGACCTGCTGGCCTAGTCAAAAACTGGAATTCCAAACCGGTTGTTTTAACAAGCTTCTTCTATTTCAGGTTATCGTACATTATTTATTCTCGCCAGTTGCCACGAAACCATTACTTTCCAGTGATAATTCCGTAAGCGTCGATATTTGTTTTTACGAGAACATGGGTTTAGTAAATGAAACCAAAAACGTGTGTTATTCGTCATATGTAACAGACAAAGATAGAAATTCCTTAGTAAGACTAAAAGTAAAATTAATTGTTATAAATTATCTTTGTATCCTTGTTTATGACACAGATAGTAATTATTCATAATTTAATTTTAACCACAATCAGCTTTGAAACCAGATGTATTTCGTATTTCTACAATTCTACAAATTTTGATTGACTAAAAATGTTAATTTTTATCACCACCTGTACAATGTTATTTATTATGTATCTGTAATGTTCAAACCTTCCAATGTCTCCGTGGTAAGTCTGTGAACTTATAATGTTTACAATCGGATTTTGATACCCGTCGTGAGGACAACGCAGATAGCTCATTGTGTGGCTTTATGCTTAACAAAAAGCAAATGTAATTACAAATAAACAGTTACAACAGGTAAAATATTAATAAACGTAATATAACGTGAGTAAGGAGATTTTTAACTTCACAATAGATGGAAAGATAGTATATTTAAGAGTAAGCATTTTTGTTTAAATTTCATGGCTTTTTTGGAATATACAAGAAAGACGTGAAGTCACTGAATGGGTTCCTCACATTTATCCTTCAAATTTAAAGTGTCAATTTCAATTTTAATTATATAAATCAAATAAAATGCTTCTGTTCATCAACTACTCCATAATCTTGCTCTTTTACCTTTCTCATTAAAACTGAATCCTAGATACTCTTTCTTATGTTAAAAATGGTGCGTTACTCATTATTAAATTTATGTTACCTAAGGCTCAAAGAAATAATTACATTCATGTCATTGTATTCTTAATTTGCTACTATCCAAAATCCAAAATATACACGTATATCTATATAGACATATTTTTAAATATAAAAAAGTACTTGGAAAAAAATTAATTATTTTTGTGAGTAATGACCCTCTACACTGTGCATCAAGCTACCTTTGAACTTCGAAAGAGAACAATGACGCCCATAAATTCGTCACGTGATCCGTAGGAAGTGTGCTACCTACACGTTCCTTTGTTAGGTGAAAATTAGATTTACTTCCGCCTTTTTTTCACACAACCACCCAGACCTTCATAGTTTTGTTTGGATCATCAGACAACGTTTAACACCTTATAAAACAGGATATAGGTTTGTTGATCAACAACTTTAAGGGAGGTTTCTTTCATGATGTAAAATGTAATAGCGAGCTCAACCCATTGTCTACAGAGTATCGCCCAATGATTTGTAACTTTGGAATTTTTAGATTCTTTAAACCGAGAAAAAAATATTTTAACATGTTCATACCTTAAAATGATGTAAAACACTATAAATTAAGCATATGTCTTATAATCTGGATAAATCCTGATTGTAGCAACAGCAGATACACTGTTTATTTTTTAATGGAGCTCAATTGTTGTCCAAGCTTACACGCAGAGTAATTTATTTTACTTGAGCGAAAGTAGTAAGCATAAGAAAGTTGTTTTTTTGCAAGAATTGCTAAATGCTATTAAACAAAATATATTTTAGTACTATGTGGAGTACCCTTCCCCTGGATAGAAGTTATGTAAATTCATTATTAATGAAAGGCTATTTTTGGACATGAAAAGTTGTATATGTAATTTTAAGAAACAAAGAAACACCCATAAAATTTTCAAAAAACAAAATGTGAAATCGCAATCTTGCCTGCATCTCCATACGAATTCAACAAATTGTTCTGCCAAATCTGATGAAGATCCAACGACAAGTAGTGGTAAAAAACACGCATAAATACGCCCATAAAAACCACAAAACGCAAAATGAAAAACTGAAAGTTTGTTTGTAACTCTCAAATAGATCTAATAACCTTCCATATAAATGTTTGTCAAAATTCATCCACATCCTGCGTAATTACATAAACATAGAGCAGACAGTACTACTACGTAACAATGGCCATATAATAACAAGCTACACTCTACAGTTTCCAAGATACATCATTCCAAATATATGTTGATAACATAAGATGCCACTTGATAGAACTGAATATATAACTGATAAAAACAAATAAAGAAAATAGAAGTGACACACAGTGTGTGTGTGTGTTTTTCTTATAGCAAAGCCACATCGGGCTATCTACTCAGCCCACCGAGGGGAATCAAACCCCTAATTTTAGTGTTGTAAATCCGGAGACATACCGCTGTACTAGCGTGGAGCGTGACAAAGAGATGTATTACGTTTCACTGAATATCTCGACGTAAAGATCATGTGAATCATTTCTAAGACGAATTAAACTGTGTTTCAAGGAATTTTCGTCATTTTTATTAACAGAAATATGAAGTCACTGTTGCTCCGAGAAGAAAAAGCATGACCAAATAAAAGTTTGCACATACCATAACTTGTTTCAAGCACTCTGCGGAAGTTCAGTGTTTTATACATTTAATTAATAATTTATTCACATGTTCATATTAATATATTACAGAACTGCATCAGTGTGCTTACACATCAGTAATGACAGCTTAGCTTACCCTTACGGTGCTATGTAAACTAAACTACCAATGTGGACATAAAAATGTGTAATGACAAATTGCATATCGTCTATAATACATAAGCATTCAAAGTGGAAAACATTAAGACAAGAAAATATCAAAGACGTGACAGGAAAGAATCGTCAGTGTCTAACTTTGTATTTATAAGGGTGGTGTTGGCAATTGTAAACTGTGCATTCCTGTTTGAGAAACACCTATTCCATTGAGCTTAAACTAAAATAGAATATCACCCGTAAAAGAAATATTCTCCATAATTAAATTCACTAAGCAATCCATGCTTCATAAATAGCACATTCTTAAGAAGCAAAAGCGCAGTTTTCTGAAATTGATGCACATGTACACTATATTGTCATCAGTTCAAAACATTATGATGCGGAACCATATAATAGAGAACGTAATGGTATAAAATAAGAATAAGAAATCTTAGAAATCACCGTGTACTATACGGCTTTAGTTCTCTGAAAATGAAATTCATAATAAAATATATTTGACAACGTCAAGTAAAATATTTTGCATCATCTGTTCTGTTCATCTTTATTTTTATTTTAAAACTTATGTTTCAGTTCTTCAGTTTTTTTTTAAACCTATTCAACCTATTAAAATATTCAATTAAGAATATTTCTTTCATCTTTACGTTTTTGTTTTCAAAGAGGTGGGTATTACAGAATGTTAGTTCATATTTTATAAAATCACTTTTCAAATTATCTGACATAGATCTAAGTCTAACAAATAACTCAAAGAGTAATCTTTGTGGAACGAGTTGTAAAACATTTACTTATCACCATATTTACACTTCAGGTTTAAATATCTTTGTTCTGTTTTGTTGTTATTGTTTTCTTATTCAGTGAAACGTAAATTAACTTCAGTAATTTAATAGTTATTTTGTCTTAAAAATATTTTTAAATATTTTTTCCAAAAGAGCTCAAACTAAAATAGAATAGCACCCGTAAAAGAAATATTCTCCCTAATTAAATTCACTAAGCAATCCATGCTTCATAAATAGAACATTCTAAAGCTGCAAAAGCGCAGTTTTCTGAAATTGATGCCATTACTGTTTCTGTTTCAGGTATGACCATTGTTTGACAATTTAATTAGCATTTCCAGAAAACTGACAAATAACATACACGAATACAAACACACGTTACTCATCGTGTGAGAAATACAAGTTTTCTATATCTTAGGCTTAGTTAATGTTTCTTTGTAGTTTGTGGTATACTCAATATCTACGAGACTCCTTATATATTCGAAAGTAACCATGGAAGATGAAAAAAAAATGACTTGGTCTCTTCTTACACTGCTTACACTCGAGAAAAATCATATAATTAATTTAAAAATATAAAAAAAATTTCTTCCTTTGATACGAGTTGGATTTGTTTCGTCATGTTGTTAGACACATTTCAAAAATGTTACCAATATATTACTGAGTGCAAGAATATTTTCGAATTTTTTTCAACATCGCGTTTGCTGGTTTTACGTTGCATGGCCTGATACAGATCTTAACATAAGCCTAATTATTCACTCACAAGTTATTGTTTTTAATCGCATGTTTTTAAGTTGACTTAGTAGACAGGTACACAAACAAAACTATATATATATGCAGTTAAACGCCTGAGGTAAAAACAAACATCTAAGCTCAATGAAACTATTATATTCTCTCTTTTTCTTGTAACAGTTAATCTTGGTTAGTTTCCACTTTATTTTTATTTAAAAAAAGACCTCACCTCAATTATATCATTTAAATGTATTAATTTCACATCCTGTCCAATATTACGCATTAGTTTCACTGATACTAATTTATTCTTACCTACCTATCGGCCCCCCGCTAGTACAGCGGCATGTCTCCGGATTTACAACGCTAAAATCAGGGGTTCGATTCCCCTCGGTGGGCTGAGCAGATAGCCTTTGTGGCTTTGCTAAAAGAAAAAACACACCTAACTATTGTGGCATTGCTGTTGATAAAATAGTTCCTTTAAGGACGTTATATACTCTTCAATCACATCGACTTTATGAGCCTAGAAAATAAGCTTTCATTTGTAAATAAGTTATAACCAAACATAACTATAGCGAAAGCTACAGTTTCACTAGTGCAGTTTAGCAACGTGTTCATTCGTGTCAATTGAAAAGAAAACATTCCCAAGTCTGATACAGTTTCAAAGTGAAATAAATTCATAAAAATAAAACGTTTAAGAATATATTATTCATTTAATTCTTATTCAACATCAACCCAAATTAAATACATTATTTTCTTTCTTTAAATATAAAGATAAAGACTCCACTGCGAGATTTTTTTACAAGCTGAATAATATCAGAACAGACTGTAGAACAAATTAAAAAGATATTATTTATGAATGAATTAACAAGTGGTATTCAAAACTTTTATTCGTCTTATATTGTGTACCGCAAACTTTAAGAAAATAAAGTTATTTCACTAACACGAAAAACATATTTGAGCGCTTTCCAAAATCTGATAAACGTGTTACTATTTCTCATGATTTCTAGAGCGCAACAATATAATGTGAAGTCTACATTTTATTTAAAATTAAATGCATAGTGAAGCTTAAAAACCACACTCTGAATATGTGTCGTTCATGCAAGTCCTTAAATTTTAAAGAACCTTTTCTTTATGGATTTGGAAAATTAATTGCTTGGAAATTAACTGATCAACTAGTAAATAAACATCCACCAATTTCTTTGTTTAATACAAAGCAGATGTGATCTAATCGCAACTTTTTCCACTTGACAACCAAACGGCATCCACAAAAAAAAAAAAAAACGTTTCAATATGTCTTTGTTTGTAGGAATTTATTTCCTTCCTGTGTTTTCTTCATGTTTTGTGTCCGTTGTTTTATAAAAATGAATAAACTTCAGATGACCTTCTAACATTTATAGCACGTAAAATATAATAGATAGAACACCAAAACTTCCTACAACAATTTTGTTTGTTTTCAATATGGTAAAATATGAGCTTTTGCGATTTAGTAACAAGAAGTTCAGTAACACTTACCCCAACAGTGTTGTTAGTGTATTAATATGGTGAAATATTTGTTGATATATAATTATGTGGTTACTACTTTGAAAAAAAAGCTACAAAATTTAGTCATCCATAGAGCTTCAGTAGTCTTATCAAAAGAATTAAAGAAATGTTTTACTCGTTTTGTCTTTTTCTATTTGCACAGAACGCAGATAGCCCTCGAGTAGCTTTGCGCGAAATTGAAAAAAACAAAGTAGTGCACAAGTATATTGATAAATGCTTTTACTTTAATTCATTACGCTCACATTCATAATTCTGGTAATACATACATATGCGATTTTGTTAATTTTGGGCTTAAAACCTATTATTTGTTCTTTCTACAACTTTGCAATACACATTTTTGAGTATATGTTACACAATAATAAATGTTTTGAAAGCCAATTACATTCAATGACTTTGCATGATTCCAATGGCATTGCTTTAAGGTAAGCTTACCACATCTCATTCTATACTGGTGACAAATATTTTTGTATACCTCTCCATTTCAGAATTAATTACTTTTTGTCACGGAAGCTGTGATGACATCGTAACGAAGTCACGAAACCGGTAAATAAAACTGATAAAAAAAAAGGAATAAAAGTCTAATATTTCAGTGATGTCTTATTCGTATCAACAGATGGATCGTATTTATGTTTTGGTTATATATGTCCATATAAATATTATAGTACTGTCTCAGTGATGACGAGAAACCCACTTGTTGAGAAATTTATATGCAAAAACGGCTCGTTTGGGCTGAGAAAACACTTTACATAGAAGAGCGATGACCGAAGAAGGTCGAAACGTTGTTCGCTCTTCTATGTAAAGTGTTTTCTCAGCCCAAACGAGCCGTTTTTGCATATAAAATTATAGTACTGTCTGTTGTATGATCACGTAACGACTTTGATGGGTGTGAATGGCTATTCGCCAAAATTGGTAAAGAGGATCAATAGATCCATATGGGAGTATCTACAAAAATTCTGTTTTGCATTTTGCAGCTCTTACGTGCATTTCTGCGTTTTTTACCACTAACTAACCTCCTGTAGATCCGGTATGAAGATTTGTTTGGTCCATATGGAGATAAATGAAAACATGCAGTTTCATATTTTATGTTTTGCAGTGTTTATGGGCGTTTTTCTCTTTACTATTACATATAAGAAAAGCAATTTTTCATGTCCTAAGGTAATATTTCATTAATCATGAATTTACATAACTTCATCCCAGAAGAAGGGTACTCTAGCTAGAGTATATATATGTATTATCTCGTTAACAGATTTAAATATACATCTATTTATCTATCTTTATATGCAAAAACGGTTCGTTTGGGTTGAGAAAATATTTTATATAGAAGAGCGAACAAGAACAACGTTTCGACCTTCTTCGGTCATCGTCAGGTTCACAAGTGGGTTTCTCGACGTCACTGATTATTTATCTATCTGCTCACCGGTGCTCCAACGGTAAGTCAGTAAACTAATAACACCAAAAATCAAAATTTTATATTCAAGGTATTTGAAACTCATGTGTTTTGTTTGTTTTTTCCCATTTCAAAGTAAAAACATCACAGTTCAAAACGTTTGTTGTTCTTTACCTTTGCTACTAATAACAACAGAAACTGGTTAAGTTTGGTTTTACGAATGCATTCACACCATACTTTGCAAGAAAGGAATTACTCTTATCAAACATATTTGTTATAAAATAGTTTACATTTGATTAAAATACAGTATTTTGTAACGTTAAACAGTCAAATCAAATATTCGTACTTATTCGTTTCAGGTCAAAAAATGAATATATTTGAATACAAGCTCATGTGATTATTTTAAGCATTTATAAGAATGAACATCTCATGACAAACAAGGTAAAATTCATTTTTTCCACAGGCGTTTACAGAAATTTTACACTATACACTTTCGAAATCGATACAAGTTATGTGAATTTTTTTACTGTTGTAGTTACCCTTGCTGTCAAACATCAGTAAATCTGGTTTGAATTTCACCTAAAGCTAACCACAGTTATCTGTTCTTGCTGTCCCTCATTTAGTACTGATATTCTAAGAGAAGACAGGTAGCCAATACCACCCACCACCAACTCATGAACTACTATATTCCCAGAGAAAAGTGGAATTAGCTGTTACGTTATAATGCCACCACGGTGACGGAAGTTCGAATCCGCAGGTTGCGAGTTAAGCTCCCTAAACACTAACCCAAATTCAATAATAAAAAATAGAATTAATTTTAAAAACGTGTTATTAACCTACAGCGATATTAGATCATTTAAACAAAGAGATAAGAATCATTTTGAATGAAACTGACAGAAATAACTAAATGAAAGAAACAAAAAGGGTAAGGGAACGCCTAAACAAATAGAGCAAGAAAGAAAAACATCATAAACCGTATAGGTTTCTCAAGGCTGTTTTCAGTATTTTTCAAGATGTGAACAGGAAGTTTTCCATATTATTTCGACCATAAAGAACGACTCAGAAAAAGTATTTTTTACGCTATTGATTTTAATTTTCACTTTGTAGCTTTTTGTTAATAAAAGCTGGAGTAATCATATAATTTATTGTACGACGAGGAATAGAAGACAAATAGAAAAGCCAACAGTCAGACATCAACCTAAAACAATGCAAGTTAAATGCAGAAGTGAAAGAATATCTGTGAATTATGTACTAAATTAACCACAAAATGCAAGCGCTCATAACTTCATCAATAAGGGAACTGCACTGTTTTGTTCATTCAACGCTGAATTAATTCTATTTTATTAATTAATGTACTTTATTTTCTTTTTTTAGCTCCTGTTCATTGTTTGCCCTAGATAAAATTTCTAAATTTCCTCTATTTATGTGTTATTTTTACACTTACGTCAAACATGTCTCTTAATGTTTCAATACGATACAGATCACAAATATTCCCCCGCTAGTACAGCTGTAAGTCTACAGATTTACAACACTAAAATCAGGGGTTCGAAACACCTAAGTGGGCTCAGCAGGTAGCCCGATGTGGCTTTGCTATAAGAAAACACACACACATCACAAATATACGTATTTTAATTCCTTAGTGGTAGAGTTTTCATAACCTAAACCAGATTTATAACACGTATATTCATGAGCTACATTCGGTGTTTTGTACACCTTTAAATGTACCTACGTATACTAAACTTTATATGAGAAAAATATTGTAGTCCGCACAAAGCCTTAAACACACATCTCAATTCTACCTGCAGATAATTTCAATAAATTATTTTTCTTGCCTAATTTCTAGCTTCTCTCGCCTGCTTTCCTAAACATTATCATACAAAAGTATTTGTTAATGTGCTGACTCCTACGTGGACAATGTAGGAAGGGTCCTTTTGTTTAAACTATCATGGTTAACTTGAGTTATAATATTTGTTAAGATCATATTCTCGACGAACCTGTATTTTTATCACGTTTTTTTCCCTTCAAATACAAGGGTATAAAACATTCAAAGTTAAAATAATATAATACTGTAAAATCGTTTTACGGAACTTTCACATCCAATGAGCATCAGTTAAAGATCAAGTCAGTTAATTAACATACTGAAACCGAAGTTGGAGAAACAAAATAGTAAAAGTGTTTTATTGTTGTCTTTCAGAAAATTTGGAAGAGATCTGTAAATCATCTAAATGTCTTAATGGACTACTTCCATTTGTTGTCTGTCTGTTTGTTTGTTTTATATTTCGCGCAAAGTTACATGAAGACTATCTGCGCTAGCCGTTCCTGATTAGCAGTGTAAGACTACAGGGAAGGCTAGTCATCACCATCCACCGCCAACGCTTGGGCTACTCTTTTACCAACGAATAGGGGATTGACCGTAACAATATAACGCCCCCACGGCTGAAAGGGCGAGCATGGTTGGTGCAACGGGGATTCGAATCCGCAACCCTCGGATTACGAGTCGAACGCCTTAATCCACCTGGCCATGTCCTGCCGACGTGTATCTGTACTGAACCTTAAACAATGCTATAAAATTACACGTATAATTCAGTATTGTCGAAAGCAATGAAATGAGAGTTATTTATTTCAGTGTTTAAAAAAAAATGTACTCTTTAAACTGTAAAATTGTGTTTGTTTATTAAACGGTGGTTTATATTGGAAATTATTCTTTCATTCGACATAAGACGACTCTGTATCACTTGTTATGTAATTTAATTTAGACAGACATAAATCAATGTTTTTATTGGTTCTCTTTAAAACGTTAGTTACAAGTACAACAGCTACAGTTTAGGGTATGACAAATAAAAAACCATAAAATATTCAGCTCATGCGAACGTACAGTTTGTCTATACTGACAGTCATTGTTAAAGACTGTTAAAGTTGTTTTAAGAATGTATCCTTTCAAACAAGATAAATATTTATTATCAAAACTGGATATCAAAAAAGTTATATATTTTCACAAAAAAAAACATCAGTGAATATTTTATAGGTTATGTATAAGCAAAGAAGCTGTTAATCTATGACACATAAAAATAAAATTAGAAAACATATGTAAACGTTGTGAAAAATTGCGCACGAACCTTTATGGCAGATTTCCAAAAAAACATTCTGGTTATATTAATATGAAAGACATAGCTTGGGGGGGGGGATTAGTAGTATACCCTCTTATTTTTAAAAACCGTAAGGGACTAAAGAAAAAGTGTAGTGTTTAAAAATTTAGTAGTCCTAAAAATAGTGTTTTATAGCAAGCATAATTAATTATAAACTTGATGATTGGCTAGCTTGTAAAAGGGATTCGTAGCATAACAGCTGTTATTGTAACATATAGCTTATGCAGATAGTGTTCCGACCACTACTGTGTTGTGTCCCAGCTGGCCTTGATGAGCTCTGTTTTGAGCAAAACGCGTCGTCGGAAATGGATATGACAAATATTGTGTGGCTGAAACAATATTATTATACATTCTTCATATTTTACTCCAAAAACCCTACGGAACGGAATAGAGAATATATTGATTATAAATATAATAAGCTTAATGACAATGTCTGATAATAATTATAATCACATGTAAAACATTCTTCAGTAGATCTCTTATAAAAATTATACAATCTTTAATACAAGAATGCATGGCCTACATCAGGGTACAATTCCTCACGTGTTATGTAATTCTTAGGGATTGGCATGCAGTTTCTAAATGGGAAATTCATGTTTTCCTCACGAAATAGGTTCGGCTTGGCCAGGTGCTCAGGACGCTCGGGGTTCGAGGGGTTGAATCTCCGTCGCACGAAACATGTTTGTTCTAACAGCCGTTGTAGCGTTATAATGTCACGGTCAATCCTAATATTCATTGGCAAAATAACAATCCGAGATTTGGCGGTGGGTGGCGATGACTAGTTGCCTTTCCTCCAGATTTTCCCTGCTACACCAGAGGCGGCTAGAGCAGATAGCTCTCTTGTTACTTTGCGTGAAATTCAAAACAAAACAAACCTAATGAAATATAAACTAAAGATTAGATTAACAAGGAAGTACACAATATATTCACGGGGCTTTTACAGTATTATCGTAGGTGTGAGCGGATCAGTCCGTTTAAAAGTCTTTTCGTAGAGTTAACTAAACCAGTCACGGCAAAACATAAATATACCGAGAACAAAACTTCATGCAAACCGGTTAGCATAATAGCCATTGTTACACGTCTCAAAATCAAAACTGTCTGATTTGCATATTTGAAAAATGATAAATTAAAAAAAAATTGAGTTTGTGTTTTATCATAAAAAAACACTTAAGATATATTTGGTGGGAAAGTGGGTGTCCTCTTATAGCATAGCCACGTCGGGCTATCAACTAAGTCCACCGAAGGGAATCGAACCCGTAGACTTACCGTTGTACTAGAAGGGAACGTTATAGCTCCTACAAATGTATATAATGTAATAAAATAGGGCAGAATTATTGATAAATTTTTTCTTCGCCTCTCCCATGTTCAAACTCTCTATGTCCAACATCATCAGACATGTAATTTCTACACCAAATATTTTCAAATCCTTCCATGCCTGATGGTAAAGGTGTTTTGTTTGTTTAAAGATATATTTGGTGGGAAAGTGGGTGTCCTCTTATAGCATAGCCACGTCGGGCTATCAACTAAGTCCACCGAAGGGAATCGAACCCGTAGACTTACCGTTGTACTAGAAGGGAACGTTATAGCTCCTACAAATGTATATAATGTAATAAAATAGGGCAGAATTATTGATAAATTTTTTCTTCGCCTCTACCATGTTCAAACTCTCTATGTCCAACATCATCAGACATGTAATTTCTACACCAAATATTTTCAAATCCTTCCATGCATGTTGGTTAAGGTGTTTTGTTTGTTTTGGAATTTCGCACAAAGCTACTCGAGGGTTATCTGTGCTAGCCGTCCCTAATTTAGCAGTGTAAGACTAGAGGGAAGGCAGCTAGTCATCACCATCCACTGCCAACTCTTGGGCTACTCTTTTACCAACGAATAGTGGGATTGACCGTCACATTATAACGCCCCCACGGCTGGGAGGGCGAGCATGTTTGGCGCGACTCGGGCGCGAACCCGCGACCCTCAGATTACAAAGTGCACGCCTTAACGCGCTAGGCCATGCCGGGCCCTTTAAGGTGTTTCATTCACAATCTGCGGATCTAGGGCTCGAAGCCTGTCACTGTCCATGCTCTTGCTTTTATCTGTGTGAGTTTTATAATGAGACGACCAGTTCCACTTTTCGTCAGTAAAAAATTAGCTGAAAATTTGGTGGTAAGTGGTGTTGACTAGCTGGCTTCTCTTTAGTGTATCACTTCTAAATTGGGAACGGCTAACGCAGATAGCCACCGAGTAATTTGGGGCAATATTCATGAAGAAAAAAAATAAAAGAATAGTTTAAAATATTTTGGTTTGTGTAAAAGGTTTATTATTGAAACTAAGGTGGCACGCCTGTCACTTGATAGTGGTTTGAAATACCAGTTAACCTCACTCTCTCGGTGATTGACCGAATATGATTTCAATACCCATGGAGTACACGAAACACTCCCACACATTCCTTGACAATTATTGAAATTTAAGAACATTACACTCTTCTACAAAATAACAAAAAAGGGTAAATGTAATGCTCTAGTTGCCAATACCGTAAAATAGTGCTTCATTATTTTAAATCAAGTGTACAACCTACAGTTACTATTCAAAATATATATAGAATTCCATCGTTTTGGCTATGTTCCTCTCTCATAGATTAGTGTGAAACAGTAATCGCGCGAAAAACCATTTCACGGTAGTTTAAAACTCATTTGTGAAAAATGAAAACACACATGCACGTAAAAGTCAAAAGACTCTTTAAAACTAGCAAACTCAGCATGGTGAAGGATATTTTACTAATTAAAAAAATAGTTAAAGGACATATAAGCGAAATAATCCAATTATAAAACGATGTGAAACAGATACCAATAGCAATTTCTATTTACTCACAAACACTTTTTTTTTCAAAACAATTTTTTTCAAATTTCTGGCAGGAAACAAAATGTTAAAATTTTGATGTAAATCTTACACGAAGAACTATTTCACTATGTTAGACCGCTTTCTTTACGTGTAACAATAAGAAAGAATTTTCGTCCACTTACGAAGTGTAATATTATCAAACGGAATTGAGTGGATAAATATTAAAAGAAAAAACAGTTCAAGCTTCCTTATCTTTTTCTCTCTCATTGAAACCAACAAACTTGCAAGAAGTGAAAATCTTTTCAAACTTAAAAAAACTAAATTCATATGAGTATTGTCGCCTATACTGACTGAGTCATTGTCGTTTATTAAATTATATAATAGTGACCAAGTAATAAAGTAAACACTTCTCACGTGAATAACCTTTTTTTTGTACATTTGCACCTTAAGGTATTTCAGCTTTTCTAAACAAGATTATAACTAGTGATAATAATTAAAGTTATTAATAGATAGAGTTCGTTAAAACACATTAACCATCAGGGGAGAGGATAATCACGATTATTATCAGGTTTATTGAACTTTAAAAATATAAACCTGCGAAGAACTGACTAAAAGATTCAAAACTAACAGCTTATAGAGTATTAGGGTTACGTGTTTATATAGACAGCTGAAACAGGGCTTATATGTTGGTAAAGGTGTCTGTAGAAAACAGCGATGATACAGTCACGAAAAACAAATACCCAAAACGTTTATGAAATTGAAAAAAAGAGAAACGTTTTCCTAGTCTTTCTTAACATCGTATCTGGTGTTTATTTTTCATACGTTGTTTCAATAGATAATCTCAGTCTATTATAACCATGAGCATAAGGAGTAAACGGCCATGATACTCTGTTAGTGGATGTGCTTTCCATCTGTTGGACGTTTCATTTTATACAACAATAGTTGAATTCTAAAAACTACTCCCTATAGTTTAGAAAAATAAATATTAATTACAAATGTAATAGACTTATTAGAATATCAATGTTCGCACTAATAATATGAAACTCAATAAAAATTGTTAATATTAATCATTGGATTTTCCAGAATACCACTAGAAGAGGGTAAGTTAACAAGATACTAAAAGCAGTGGGTAAGAGATGGTTCTGTGGTATGAGTTTTGATTTCTAGCCTGGAGAACCGGGTTCAATTCTTTGCAGTACCACAAAATACTCTCCACTCTTTAATCTGTGAGAGTTATGAAAGTAACAATCAGCTTTCACCGTGCATAGTGGGTGATAAAATGTTGGTAGTTGACTGCTTTTCCTTTCAGATTTAAATAGTCTCAATAGCTTTGCCATAATACAAACACGCTTAAAAAACGTCGTTTGTCATTACTCATTAATGACGAATCTCGGCATATTTTATAAAATTTCAGTTTAAAAGACGAACGATAGGTTGATATTATTTACATAAAATAGGATTACAAATTGTGAACACTTTTTTCTTAATTGGAAAAACATTTTTGCAGAAGAGAGCCTACCATTCTAGAGCTGCTCCGATGACAAGGGTTACAACTTCTTCTTCATGTGTCAAATCTGCGTCAGACATCGACGACCATGGCATGCCAGACTTCTCTGTTGTCAGTCCTCCTTATCAACTAGATATTGCTCATTGAGTTCTTGGTGACATAGTTATTGAGGCTGTCGATATATTTAGTTCTTTGACACCCTCTGCTTTTCCTCCCTTCTATTTTTCCACATTGCATCTGTTTCTCTATACCATTCTTCCTACAAATGTGTCCTAGAAGTTCCATTTGTCTCTTTCTTATAGTTTTCATGAGGGACCTTTTGTATCCTGCCAGTTCCATGACTTCCACATTTGTTTTTCTTTCAGTCCATGAAATTTTTATCATCCTTCTAAGGAACCACATTTCAGCAGCTTCTAATCTCTTCTCTGTATCTTTGTTCAGTGTCCAGCTCTCACAGCCATATAAGAGAACAGACCATACACATGATTTCAAGGTGTTAATTTTAGTGACATTTGTTATGTTCCTGTTTGTGAATATGGACTTCATTTTATTGAAAGTATCCTTGGACATTGCAATTCTTTACTTTATTCCTGTGTCACTTGATGTTATAGTATATCCAAGATATTTGAAGCTTTCGACTTATTTTATTCTCACGTCCTTGCCGGTTATGCTACGTGTGGGTGTAATTGATTGTTTTGAGATAACCATGCACTCTGTTTTCTTTGCGTTTAGCTGCAAGCCTTTTTCTTCACTCTCGTCTACTCTTGTTGTGAAGAGAATCTGTAGATTTCGTTCGGAGTCCGCAATGAGGACTGTGTCATCAGCGTAGCGCAAGTTGTTATCGCAGTTGAAACAGTCCTCGCATCTTATGCAAAGTTTTTGTTGTTGTTAGAATCCACTTTTTTTACTAAATATTCGTCTTGAGCCAAATCTGAATAATAGCTTATAATCTAGCTAATTAAAACGAGCCATCACCAACTCGTGAAGTACTCTAATTAAATATGTTGATCTTACTTTCACTCTTATAACGCAACCACATTCACAAAGTTCGGAGAGTGGTTATTTTTTAGTGATAGAAAGGCGTGAACATCGGATCCACAGTCTGGTACGCTAATCGCTGGGCTGCACTCGGCCCAACAACAATGCGAGTATAATATTGCTTCTCTCTAAATTCCGCAAAACCTCTCATGAGTTGTAATTAATTCATAATATGATTTAGCTTAGTTATTTGATACAAATATAGGAGATATTGTGTGTCACGGACATTGAGGTCTTTAGGTAAAATCTTAATTATTGGACATTGTAGCGAAAAAATTCACGATAGAGGCGTAAAAATAGTACTGAAAAAATGTAAGAGTAATAACATTCTAGAGACCTGTATCCCAGCCCCATTAAAAATTCCTATTTAGTAAAACACAGCTATATTAGGTGATTTAAATATAGATAGATATAATTATATACACTGTATTTCACTTTCATTTTATCATCTTCCATGATACTTCTTGCATTTAAATATTAATTATCATTTCTAAAATAAGTTATTTTTATTTGGCCTTCGTTTTTTCCTATATTTCTGAGCGATCCCAAAATATGGCCTCTTAAAAAATCTCTTACCATGCCTCGGGTCAAACAACGCACCTGTATGAGAGGTCGTGCACCCTAGGCACCCTCTTAACTGTGAGATAGCTTTAACAACCGTCAAGGTCGGTAGGCTTCTTGCACGACATCACACGGGGCATGAGAATTTTATACTAAGGAGATAAACTAAGGTGCTGTATGTTTTCTATACCTTTTTTTTATAGATAGTTTGATAGGCAAGTTAAGCTATTTAACATGGCAATCTGGCTATAGTTTGATAGGAAACAGCACAAGGCTTACGTAAGAAGACAAAGACCCAAATTTTAAAAATCAATTCCAGTCACGAACTAAACCTTAAATGCGAACTAAGTGTATTAAATGCGTGTTAACATCAAATGCACTTACTTAATCTTTTCAGTCTTAAAATATTCACATAATACTGATTGCTATGGAGTATGTTTTACTGAAACACCAGTTTTCTGTTACTAATTTTAATTCAAAACGTAGCTAAACAAATAGATTGTGTGTTACGTTGTATATTCCATTACAGCATACGGCATTCAGAATGAGTTATGGGAATATTTAAGCAACGGTTTATATGCATATGGGCTTGACCTGAGAGCGAACTCAGTCAGCATGTAGTAGAAGTCCATTGTAAACTTTTTTCGCATGTGAAATGCATTATCTAAATCCACTTTAAAATAATCTGGCAATACTGACAGACTCCAAGAATAAGCTTGAGTTGAATCAAATAATCCTTACATTAATGTAATTTAGATACCAGATTATTTTGCACATATATATCTATATAAACGTACCATAAGTTCTCTCATCATGTGGAATTTTGAAATAAACTAATTAAGCATACATGCTATTTCGATATTACAATTTCTATCTTTTCAGATTTTAGATACATACAAGTGATATCAGGTGACCTAAATATAAGGGAATAAGGAAATATTTTGGTACCAAGCCTTTTGAATCGAATGAAATGTTTAAAAGTAATATTAAATCTTTTTATAATAATATTTTGAGGTATTCTGCACAAAAGTTAATTATAAATAACGATTCACTGAAAATTAAAAACACAGCGAACCGTAACGAAACTGTAACAAAAGAAATTACATTAAAACTGAATCCAATGGACTGTGATAAGCTTTATAGACGTTAGAGGTGTTTTAAATGTTTGTAAATTCGATAGATCCAAACTAATACGCAGTAATTGTGGCTTTATTCCATATTGTTCTGAGTGTTTTAGAGAAATTAGAAATTTCCAATTTGTTCAGAAAATCAAGAAATATTTCAATTTTTTTTAAAATACAAATTTACTAAGCATGTGTACGACTGAAAACAAAAACATTGATATCAATGAACTTTGGGAAGGTAAAAATTGTTCTTTATAAAATTTAATCAACACACTTACTTATCCTTCGAACTGTCGTTTACTTTATGACAGAATCTGGCTTTGTGAGTTTTTTACATTAACATCTAAAGTAAACACCTGACATGACTATCGTCAGAAAATTATTGATATAACGATATTATAAAATATATTAACAAAATAAGTCAAACACTTCTTACCATAGAATAAACTCCACTAAGCACACTTCCTACAAAGAGACGACAACAAAAGAACGAGTTGAGAAATGGCATAGCGTTTAATTCAATCTGGTCGAACGCAAAAACGTATGGTATAAGAATTTTTTTCTGGAAGGTTCCAACTCAGTCTGCCGTAGCACTTTAGTTTTATAATATCATAATAAACATTAAAACTTTGGTAAAAATGTCTTTCCCATTTTTAGTACATATGCATGTATGTCTTTCCATTTCCGTACTAGAAGAAATTGTTTTTAGAGAATAAATCTAATATCCTTTCAAACTCTCACATCATCTGACCAAAACTAAATCAACTACACAGCATACACGATCCAAGTAGGTTGGAGCACCTGCCACGCTAGGAGACACGACCCGCTACTAGGAGATCGAAAAACATGCTAAGTATTTAACTGCAAACTCGCAGGATCCCTTCCCGAGAACCCTCCTCTTATTTCAAGTAGCTACATAGCCAGGGGCCGATCCCAGCTAAGCTAAAGAATCTCTCCGCCTGTCCAAACGACCAGGCACAACTTTCCCTATTCTGAACGCTAGTGACCTCATTGAGTTGAGTCCCACCTAGCCCTCGAAAGGTAGTTATAACACGTATTAATGGCGCATGCGTAACACGACAACAAAAGTAAGAGTACGTACAGGTATGCAAGCTGAAGTAACAAGTTCTCCATTTCCTTTATCACGAACTTTTCACAAGCGAGCTGCTGGAAACACATTGTGAGATGCAAACAACCGATCATTTACATTTTCTGAAACCTTTGAACTTTATTCTCTCTCTGACTAATACACCAAACTTTTATTTTTCAGAGGTAAGTCTGTTTGATCACCTGCCTACTATTTTAAGAAGCCGAACAAAAAATGTGCTTTGGAGGGTAATTATAGGTAAGTTAAATATCAGAAAAACTACACATAAGCGTAAAATATAATAACAAACTTCTGCAACCATAAATAACACCTCTTTCGGGTGCAGCGAGATTCAGAAATACCAATTTGCTCATCAATTAAAGTAACCGTATATTTGAAATTATCGTATTTTAATTTAAAATTTTCTATTTCTTACATTTTCCAAAACATAACTAAACATACCTTTCTGACAATTATTTTAAAAAGTTGATAGTCTGAACGATACATGGTGTTTCAAAAGCACTACACCTGTATTCGTTCTATGTAGATGACCTTTGATTTACAAAACTAAAACTAAATAATCCAAAGTCGTTTTGTGTGACATGTTCTCGTGCATTAATTAAAAACACGAAAAATAAAATAAAAATTGAAATAACGCTCTGAAAAATAAACTTTTGAATCACCCTTTATAAAATCAAACCTGAACCAACAAACTCATCTTCTACGTTGTTGTCAAGGCAAGTAGTCTATATGATCATCTGAGTATAAATATTAATCAGTTACTTTTATTTAGCTACTAATTACTCATAAGTTTCACCCCATGTTTACGCTGCTATCCTGCTTGTTTAAAGTGATACTATTTCTATATATATATATCTAAGGTAGTAATAGCGACAAGGATTGAATTCTGAATTTTCTTGATAGAGAGGCTGATGCACTAGCAACTCGTCTGGAGTATCCTACGTTCGAAACTGAATTAACTAACTTGTTTGAAATAGCATTTAACCACGTTATTCTAACTCCTGTGCTTGACTGATTGAGTATGAAATCAATTAATGGGTGCAGAAAGTTTTTTTTTGTCTATTATTTTAGCGTGTGTAATCACATCTTATTATTTATCTGGTACAATTCTAAATTACCTTATGATCTTCTTTCCTAATATAGTGGACTACTGTAGATACGTCAGTATTACATTATGCCCATGAATTGTGGCATTTATTTTTGTATTTTGTTTCTACAGAGTATCGGGGTCGACATTCATAAAGGTATTATAAATGGTGTTTCCCTCCTCCATTAAGTTCTCTAAGTGGTTTGCTGTGTACTAGATTATGACAGTATTGTGTTATGACTTTATGCTGTTAACACATCTTCAGAGAACTATTTGATATAGGGAAATATGGCTGCTTGTCTGTAATTTTCATCTTACTTATTATTGGTAAGTAGCATACCAGCCTCTCTACCAGAATGATTCAGGATCAAATCCTTGCCACTTAACAGTAATACTTAAATGTTCTTCTTATAACTTCCCTTAAGACAGCAGCCGAAACGAAGGATTAAAACCTAGTTCGTAGTCAGTACGTAGTAATTAAAATAGTAATTAATTCATATACTGATTTAGGCAACTGATTACAATCTTAAGTTTAAAACTTTACTGTTATTATTTTATCCTAAACTAACAACGAACAAGAAAATTCACCCTCACAGTATAAAGCCTTTAACGTTGAAAGGGTAAACATAATTGAGGAAAGATCCGTGAGATTGTGAGTAGAATGCCCCTAACCATCAGACCATAGAGGTCACAAAAATAGCCTCCTACTGAAAACAAATTCATTTTCTTCAGAATTAAAAAAACAACAACATTATTCTGCACTTTGTACGAAGAATAAGAAATACAGTAATGTAATAAAAACAATGGTTCTATCCTTATTCACTTATTCTGCCTCTTTCAACTTTTGCAGTATGATAAAAAACCTTTTCCTGGCCGTACAGAGAAACTAGTGTAATTCCTTACATCTTATATAGTGCTTTAAGGATATATGGATTCGATTTAAATATTTCTACTAAGTGTCCTTCAAAAACCTTGCCAGAACTATACAATAGGGATGCATCTTCTCCAGTGTTCTCCCTAATATGCGTGGGCGCAGAACAACTAATCAAGTACCACGCACTTCATTATTCTAGTCGCGCACATCCTCATTAATGGTGAGGAGTCTTAGCAAGTTGATGCCCTTAATGTTCCTGACAGTCGATAGGCTTACGGCCCAAATAAAACCAACTGGTAGCATTGTAAAGAAGCCTAATGAGTAAAAAAAAAAGAAGACTGATAGCGCAAATCTGCAACTTGTGTTTATAGTGGTAAATATGAAAAAAATTAATTCCACACATGAACTGAAAAAATTTGAGGGAACATTTATATTTTCCAAAAACAAAATATGCGAGTCTTTTCTTCGCCACAAATAAGTTATTTTCGCCGAAATATAATTTGTAAAACGAAATTATTCAAAATTTAACAATTGAAAAATAAAGAAAAGCTCAGCTGGCCTCACAGTAATAAACTGCTGAGCTCTAAATAACTTTGTTAAATTCTTTCAAATAAAATATAAAAGATACTGGACCTTTTATGATGTTTCTTTAGGATGTCGTTATGGTAGTTCGACACTTCTGGCTAAACCTTTATCTCTTAACTATTATTTACCTTGCAAAATTATAAGATACCCTCTGCATGTTCCAGAAAGAAAGACAGGCCTGTGATATTGTTAACGTACAATCATAATCAAAATCGCATCTAAAATTAAAAATTTCTCCGTTTTATTATTGTCGTTAAGTTTGCTGGCAACACAAGATTATTCAGTTAGACTATACCTGTAGAACTTCTTACTTTGAGTGTGGTACCTATGACTCTTTATATAAATAATCAGATGTGTACCTCGAAGTAATGTGGCATTATTGTAAAGAAACTTACGTTATTGCAATACTATTTGTTAAAGTTCTTGAAATATGACACCTATCTGAACTTTATCTATTGTAATGAGTTTCATTAACACAATAAACCGAAATATTCTCATTTCAGATACTCTTATAGAAAGTGTCTGTATCTGTTACAGAAATACGATGTTTAATAATAGCTGTCATATGTCGAGTCATAAGAACATACAGTCATTGTTTTTCTTTGTTCCTGCGTTCATTATGGAAAGGGGTAGGATTGTAAATCTTAGGATTCATTTTTGATCCGTTGGCAGAAACATTCGATCCACAATTTGGAAATATGTGTGCTATTTAAGACTAACTAACGGTCGAATCCCACTATTCTAGTTTTTTAAAAATGTGAACCAAAGAAAACAAACAAAAATCGCAAGTGTACAATTGTATTTAATTTGAAGCCACAACTAAGTAACTTCTGTTATTTTTTCGTTTTAATTTTTTTTAGTGGAATATCAGTGGCAAATCTAAGAAGGGGTGTGTATATTGTTTTATTTGAAAATTGGTTGTTTAATAACACAATACTGCGGCCCTTCTCAGGTTCAGAAACAATGGTTTGTTTTGAATTTCGCCCAAAAATACACCAGGGCTATCTGCACTATCCATCCCTAATTTAACAGTGAAAGACTAGAAAGAAGGCACCCAGTCATTATCATCCACAGCCAACTCTTGAGCTACTCTTTTACCAACGAATAGTGGGATTGACCGTTAAATTATAATGCCTTCATGGCTGAAGAAGCGAGCATATTTGGTAGAACGGGGATTAGAACCCGCGACCTTCATATCATTGAGACAGTTGACTTGTATCTAACGGTTGACATTGAAATGGTTTCTATCTTATATGTTTTACTCAAAAAGTAAACACTGTTTTATAATCTTCCACTGTATTAAAGACTGTCTACTTTTTGAATAAAACATATAAGATATAAATTATTTCAAGAAAATAATAATCATTTCATAGTAACAGCTTCTATTTTGCTCTATCATATACAGTTTTTTGTTGAGTTTTTTGCTTTATGCGCTTTAATGTTGCAAGGACATGTTAGTTAATTTACCTGTCTGCCGATGTGACAACTTGACAACTAAATTACCTTGAAATTAATTACCTCTCTGAGCACCTAAGCTTGACAGTTACGAGACTATTACTGCAGTTGCATCATTATTAACAACCATGACCATATAGTAACAGTAATTTTTAGATATATTTATCGATACATTAAACAATTACCAGCCGTACATATATTGTTAGAAAAGATGTTGTACACGTACGTTTAACGTTAAATCATTTGGTATGTTTTTATTCATACAGAATTACATAGCCCTGCGACATATTCGGTATATTTTACAGGATTAGAGTTTAAGACAACGGCACATAAAATAAATTATATTTTTCAACGCTCACATGTAGAAATATTTTAAGCTAATAATGTAGCGACATCTGGTACAATTTGCAAAGTCATCATAGCTATATTCAATTTCTATATAAAAGGTTATTTTGTTATTGTTATTTTGAATTTCGCGCAAAGCTACTCAAGGGCTATCTGCGCTAGTCGTCCCTAATTTAGCAGTGTAAGACTAGAGGGAAGACAACTAGTCATCACCACCCACCGCCAACTCTTGGGCTACTTTTTTAATTAATTAATTTACTAACTAATAGTGGGATTGACCGTCACATTATAACGTCCCCACGGCTGAAAGAGCGAGCATGTTTGGTGCGACTGGGATTCGAACCGCGACCCTCAGGATTACGAGTCGAACGCCAGATAAAAGGTAGCCCAGCATGGTAGGATGCTTAAAGCTCTCGAAACTGTTAAATTATGAACGGCTAGCCCAGATAGCCCTCATGTAGCTTTGTGCGAAATTCAAAAAACAAACAAACCACATAAAAGATTTAATTACGCAAAAATCTATTTGCTATCAACCTATCATTTCGTCTGAATTCATAAGATTTGTCCAGTACAAAAAAAATTAACGTATTCTAAAGGTAAATTCATTATCTTGACTATAAAAGTAGTGATTTGGTGGGAAGTAAACTTTAAGGAAAGAACCAGTTCCAGCAAAGTTCCTTTATGCTTCAATAAAATTCCACATATACGTTAAAATATATTAGTATCATATATTGTACATGCAACAGATATTTAACAGCATAAACACCAACACAAATTATCTTTGCAAAATACATGTTATTACTGCAAAAGTCCCGGCCCAGCAATCTGAGAGGAGTGAGTTTGAATCCCCGTTACACCAAAAAAGCTCGCTTTTTCAGCTGTGGGGGCATTATAATATGACAATCAATCCCACTGTTTGTTGGTAAAAGAGTAACTCAACAACTGGCGATGGGTTGTGATGACCAGCTGTCTTCTCTCTAATCTTACACTGTTAAATTAGGGACGGCAAGCGCAGATAGCCTTCGTGTAGCGTTGCACGAAATTCTAAATATATATATATATACACACACACACACACTTATTGCTAAGTTAAACATTAAGTGACAGAACCAAAAAGTGGCCATACACGTGTATTTCATCTGCTAAGCAAACAATTCACGTGTACACTCGATGATTTATATTTCTGTGTCTGTTTCGTGTTCGAAACAGAAGTAGCTCGTCTATCCACATTGATTGAATAACCGTTAAAATAGGGATTTCGGTAGATAAACTGTGTAATGTTTAATTTCAAGACTTGTGAGTCATTATTTAACGTTACCTGATGTAAACCTGTACGAGGTCTGTTCAAAAAATACGCGGACTGTTTGAATTGCGCGGCTCCAGTTGGTTCCAGTGGAATCCGCTTGGTGTCGCTAGGTTTGCACAGATCAGCTGATTACGACGCCATTTTTCGATTGCAGATATCTTCATTTGTGTATTAGCTACGCGGTTTTAAGTGAAGTACGATTTTTTCGTTTGGCGGATTTCAGAATGAATAACCTGAAGGAGCAACGACTTGCTGTGAAATTTTGTGTTAAACTTAGAAAATCTGCAACTGAAACTTTTGCTATGCTTAACACGGCTTACGGTGATGTTTCTATGAAGCGTACGGCATGTTTAAAGTGGCATGAACGTTTTAAGGATGGGCGACAGTCCATTGAAGATGATGAGCGTCCTGGACGTCCTTCCACGTCAACTGACGACCCACACGTCGACAAAATCAACACCCTGGTGCGGGCAAATCGACGTCTGACTGTTAGGGAGCTTGCTGAAGAGTTTAGGATATCAGTTGGATCTTGTTACGAGATTTTGACCGAAAATTTGAACATGCACCGCGTTGCTGCGAAATTTGTGCCTCAGAACTCGTGAGTTTTTGGCCAAACACTCGATCACTGTTCTTACCCACCCCACTTACTCACCTGACCTTGCTCCTTGCAATTTTTTCTTATTTCCCAAACTCAAAAGACAGTTGAAAGGAAGAAGATTTGAGACGATTCCCGAGATTAAGGCAAATGCGACGAAGGAGCTGGAGGACATTACAAAAGAAGCGTACCAGGACTGTTTCAACAAGTGGAAACACCGTTGGGATAAGTGTGTGCGTTGGGGAGGAGAGTACCTTGAAGGGGTCCCAGACCTGTAACTTCTAAATAAAGTACATTTTGTTTTATGACGTCAGTCCGCGTATTTTTTGAACAGCCCTCGTAGTTGCCTTGTTATATTTTTAAGCACTGATCCAGATATAACACAGTTTACACATATGTATCTGGTCATGTACCTCTGATTGACATATCAATTGTTTGTCACAATGTAGTTTTATACTGCATTTTAATGGATGACTTTCGATTGAACATTGCTAATACTACGGACTGAAAGATCCCCCACAGGGATGCTATGATACATAAAGATATCACAACAGTTTAATTCCTTTCCTTATTTATTTTATATAACCCTATAGATCTTTTGTGAGCTCCTTGATGCTAGTATAGTCTTCAAAATTCGCAGAAGTGAATCCATCACTTAAACATACTTATTGTGTTTTGTGTAATAAAACATTAAACTTTCAAATGTTATTAGGAATAAACGAACAGATGTTAAAGACATAACTATTTGCAGGTGAAGATAAAGTACGATAGTAAAAAATTCTATTTTATCTAAAATACAAGTTACTCTGTTGTTGTTGTTTTTTCCTATTTCGGTTAGTTTTAATAAACAAGTTAAAGCTACCATGTACTTAGAAGGTCAATCTATTTCCAGAAAAAAATATAGGCATTGTAGAAATGTTGAACTAGTAAACGCCTTTTTATTCAAAAGGAAACTGAGTTGCAAGGTTTTGTATTTGTTTTGTAATTTCATGCTGTAAGGCAGTGGTTCCCAAACTTTTTCAGCTTCTTACCCAATTTAACATGCCACATTAAGCATGTTACCCCTTTCACAAAATGTTTTCAACATTGATATATATGGCTAAATTAAACTAGAGATATATTGCACTTTATTTATTACACTTTATTTATTTACAATTTATTTATATAATTTATTTACACTGAATTACACTTTTAATTTTTAAAAATGTCAAGAACACCGGTGGGATGGATGAAGTTGCATACTTGAAGCTAGTTTAGGAATTCTTGGCTTTGTGGTTGAAAGTGCCAGCCTGGCATCGTTTGCAACATTCAAGCGAGTCCTCTTTTTTGTTTTCATCCCCAGCACGGTTGAGAACCCCTTCTCGCACAGATACGTTGTTGAAAATGATACCAACAACTTCAAGGCTCTCTTGGACAGAGTTGGCGAGTCAGCTAGTTGTGAAATCCAAAAGGAATCTGCATTTTGGTTTTGTAATTTGACTTTCAAGGCTTCATTTGCTCGCATTGTGATCCACTCCTCCTTTGCAGGGAAATCATCATCATGAATGGCATCATCAGGTACAGAAAAGGGATGAATGATCCACTGAAGATTGGCTGTTTTTAGGTCACTCTCTGGAAAGTAGTGCTGCATGCCTGTTTCAAGCCCCTTCAAATGGTCGCTCATCTCTTTGTTGATGGTCTGTAAAAGTGATCCAGTATCATAACTATTCTCCTCAACAAACTGGTCTAGGGTGGGAAACTGAGCGATCACTCCTTTCTCCAAGCGTCGAATCCAGAGTCTCAGTTTTCCCAGAAATCCAGTCACAGTGTGATGGGCATCAATGACAGTCGTGTTTTGGCCCTGGAGTTGCAGATTATCACTGTTCAGCTCCGCAAATATGTCAGCCAAGTAACAAAGTCGAGCAAGCCACTCCTTATCAGTGAACTTGGTAGCAAAAGGAGATTCTTCTTGTTTCAGAAATTTCTGAAGAGCCGTTCGGAGCTCAATGACTCGACGTACAACCTTGCCTCGTGACAACCAGCGAATATCGGTGTGGTAGAGCAGAATTTGATACTGCTCTCCCATTTCCTTGCACAGCTCCCTGAATATGCGCGAATTCACATTCCTGGACTTGATGAAATTGACGATTTTCAACACATCTTCAAACACTAATTTCAAATTACCAGGCAGGCTTTTTGATCCAAGAGAGTACCGATGAATGATGCAATGATCTACAGAAATTTCTGGATTCACAGCTTGTATGAGGCCCCGTAATCAACGATTACGACCCATCATCGACGGAGACCTAGATTAAAAAAGAAAAACTGTTATAGATTGCGTCAGTTAGTCATTCTTACTTATCTTTTGCGTTATAATTATATGGTTTTAATTTAATTTAATTTATTTTGGTACTTTAGTATTTCAGTACGACAGGCACGATACTTTTTTGTGAATTATGTATAAAATATTAGCTACACTACAGCTACTTGTACAATAAATAAAACTATATGACTATATGCCATGTAATTCATTGTATTTATACTAATCTAGACTTTATATAAACATCTCTCTCTACCTGTTGAACGCTGTTCCAATCCAATCCATTCGTGGTAAAGAAACTGTTGATGATATTGAAGATATCTTCTCCCTTCGTGGTTGTCAGCAGATCTTCGCATACTAGGAACTCTTCTTTGATCTTGTCCTGGTGGACGTAACGAACGAACCCAGGGAGAACAGCACAACTGGCTACGTCACACAATTCATCAAATTGCAAGGAGAATTTGCTATATGAGCTTTCCTTGATCTCTGTTGTAACTTGGGACAGAATATCTGATGCCATGTCATCGACTCGTCGGCGGATTGTGTTGTTTGATAGAGATATGACACTCGCTTGATCCTCCCCACATACCTTGCTTACCATCTCGTATGCACAAGACAATCAGATTCTCTGCAATGGTGTGGCATTTTTGTTGTTCGGCAACTTTATATGCAACAAAGTAAAATGCTTCGACCGCAGCTTGAAGCTTTTGGGCTTGAATTCCAGATGAACCGAACTGGATATTCTTCAGTGCCACAGCCCGGCGCTGAAAATAAGCCTGATCCTCATTTTGAAGATTTGGATGGCACTTCTGGAGGTGAGCTGAGAGTTTTGATGGCTTGAGGCTTTCATTTGTCAACACTTTGTGACATACTACACATTGTGGCCGATCCTCTCCACCAGAAGCTAAATTCACAAAGCCATAGCGAAGAAAGGCGTCAGAGTAGGTGCGCTTTTTAGACATTTTATTGTTTAATCTGCAGAAAAAGAAAAAGAAAAACTGCATAAAAAAGTGTGAACAATGTGAACTTATTATTTATTTTTTCATGGCATTCTAGATAGCATTAAAAGAGCTTATTCAGCATAGGAATGATGTAATAGTAGGTAAATACTAACTATACTGCACAGGGCAGTATATATACATACCAGGTTTTGTCTACCTCGGCTGATGCTCACATAGAAACTGACAGTGTGAAATACAGGCAACCTCAGGCAGTGAGTGACGCGTACTGGACACGTCGATGAGTCATCAGGGTTACTGAGTGACTTGTGTTCTAAAGCATACTTGTCAAAATACTTTTAGGTTACCACACACTTAGATAAATATTTTTTTCTTTTCTACTACTGTATATTAGTTTTTGATGTTTATTGTTATTTTGTTTAACTTTATTACATACTTAAAATAGGTTTAATTTACAACTTTACATACTAAGACTAAGTTAACATTAATCCTAATACCAGCTACCTCAACGTTTTCTTGATTTTCAGAATTTTAACTTTTTTTCTGTCACCCCTCCATTACCCCCGATAAATTGTTAAATTACCCCCTGGAGGTAATTTACCCCCAGTTTGGGAACCACTGCTGTAAGGGTTTGACTTAACTTTCTTATTATGAATTTCTTGTTTATTTTAAGAACATATCTTTTTCACTTTGAAACTTTGTTTGTTCTTGTTAAACAAAAAGCTACACAATAGGTTATCTGTGTTGTGCTCATCGTAAGTACAAAAATTCGGTTTTTAGCGTTATAAGTCTTCATATTTACTGCTCCACTGGTGGATGAGGGGATGGGGCTTTAAAACTATGAAATATTTTAAAGTTATGTCTATGGAACCTTTTTGAATATCAAATAATAGAACTAAAGGCCTTTGAAATTTCTTGAGTTTTGATTTATCTTAATAATTAAAACCAGACACTCACAGTAAACTTTCCGATTACCATAAGTCTATAATGTTTTTAACTATAGATCAAAGTACTTCATTGTTCTCCTAGGAAACGCCACGGTTGAAATCAGTGTTGGTGATCCTATTTATAATAAATGATCCTTAGTAGGTAGAATTTCATACTAACTTCTAAGTAAAGTTTGACCCTAGAAAATTCTACCAAACGTAATGTTTTACCACATTTAATAATCTTAAAGAGCTTCCTGTTGCGAAGTTAAGTATAAGGAAAATCGGTCGGAGTTGAAAAAGCGACTAACTTTAAGTCAATCACTATGGGAATGAGGGTTTACAACACTTTAACTCGTTAGAAAATTATTAGAAAGACTGGCCGCCTTTCGTCATCAGTGGTATGGAGATATTAGGACACCACAAGGATTTATTATGAAACGTTACAATCAAACCAGATGTACAAGCTTAGAACAAAAAGACCAGGAGGTGCGAAAGAGAACGTATAAACAGAAAGAAGAAAAATTAATACGCTGTCAGTAAGAAATAAAACCTAGTTCTCAGTATACGTGTTTTTGATAATAGTAATAAACAGTAATTCGTCAGGCATATTAGCGTGAGTCAGTTTCTGATAGTAATAAATGCAACCTTAATAATGTTGAAGGAAAAGTGAAGTTCAGGTATAGCACGGTCATAACAAGTAATGTAGGTACCACAAAATTCAACAAAATAACAAGTGATGATAAAGAAAGTGTACTAAAATCAACATTTGATAAAAGTGGTGAAAATAAATGTCGTTTTCACCATATGTTCCAGGTTTGTCAGGTCAAATGTTTCATAAATTTTAAAAAAATTCTAATTTACAATCGTAGGCCATTAAATAAAATTAGTCAAATATTAAATAAAACTAAAGATGCAATGAACATGATAAGGAAAATGGGTATTTATAAATTTGAATGTAAATGTGGTAGTACTTATACTAGTTAAACTACAGGGTGTTCAGAAAGTCACTGTGCAGTTTTGTCTGTTAATAAAGATATAAGTGCACAGTAACTTTCCGAACACCCTGTAGAAGAAAGTTAAAAAGTTAGAACGAATGAACACAAGATAAATATTAAAAATAAAAATGAAAACTTTACACTCGCTGAAAATGTAAATTATACTGGTCACGTTATTCAAAAACTGTTATTTTGATTTAACCCAATAGTATAGGGGCTAGAAACATTTGAGAAACCACAAAAATAATGACGTGAGTGGAAATAGTTTTATCTTAAATATAGATGAAGGATCAGGAGATCGAAAATAAGTAAATGACGTGATCTTTTAACTACGTAAACATGTAGTCACATGAACACGTCTTTTCTGTATTTATATATTACATAGTATTTCATACTCCTGAGTATAATTACTCGAAACATGTACATACCTTTTTTCCGACAGTTCATCTGCTTCAAATATTTATGTTCCCCACTGGGACAGCGATAAGTCTTCGGATTTACAACGCTAAAGTCCGGGGCTCGATTCCCTTCAGTGGACATAGTAGATAGCCCGATGTTACTTCGCTATGAGAAAACACATAAATATTTATATAAGTTTCCTTGAATTTTATCCGTAGTTAAGCGCATATTCATTTACTGGCATATAACCTTTAAAGTTTATTTTCATTTTAGACGTTTTTTTCTTCGAGAAAACTATATATATCTCATTCAGTGACATAGCATTACAAACAGTGTATCTCAGGACGGCTGGCATGGGTATTAACACTTTTACTAATAAAGCAGAGAACAACGTTTTTACCTTCATAGGTCATGTTCAAAAAGAAGGTTAAAACGTTGTTCTCTACTTTATTAGTAAAAGTACTAATACCCATACCAGTCGTCCCGAGATACATTTTTATTTCAAGTGGGTTTCTCGTCATCACGAATTACAAACAATGTTTCTGCTTATATACGATGTATACCATTTATCTATGTAAAAACGGCTCGTTTGGGTTGAGAAAATATTTTACGTAGAGGAGCGAACAACGTTTTGACCTTCTTCGGTCATCGTCAGGTTTCCGGTACTTTAAACAAGTCTCCACTCAATTGTCATAATGACTACACTATACTATTATGATACCACTATTAAGTTAGAAGAATATACGCTATTCAGTTAGTACTAAATTCCAAGTGAGCGACAAATAACAGCTTGACACTTTCAATGACTTCAGTAAGCTTATATATATTTGAACAATATGATATTTTCATTATGAAACGAAACAAAAGTTCGGTTTCAATATATTACACTTAGGAATTTTATTTCATATTATTATCTTTAAAATCCGATGTATTTTCTTACGATTTCGTCTTATTATATAAATGATTCGCTGTAATTGCTTACGATTTAGTCCCAGTCTGGTACAGCGGTAAGTCTAAGCATTTACAACGCTAAATTCAGGGGTTAGATTCACCTCGGTGGACTCAGCAGATATCCCGATGTGGCTTTGCTATAAGAAAAACACAAGTTTACGATTTTGCTTTATTATCTACAGAACTAGGTGTAATATCTTATAATTTCGTCTTTTTATCTAAAGAATCCATTGTAATTTCTTATTTCGCCATATTTTTACAAGATTTACAAGAGTAATGTTACGTCATTTATATATTTGACAAATCTAGAACTTGAAACCGATTTCGTTAATTAAACCTATTTGATTAGCTGTTCTTCGATTTACAATTTCTATTGTTATGTAATTAGTTCACAGCTATAATGAAAATGTTTTTCAGGAAATACATAACAATAAACTCATTGTTACAGTCATTAGAATTTGATTTTGTCTTCTTTCGGAAGAAACATTATTACAAGCCATTAAGGGAACGACAAGATGAAATCACACAGAATTGCTATCTGGAACGTGTTAAACAATCATAATACGCGTAAAATTTATAAATAATAATCAGAAACTCAATCAGCAATTATAGCAAAACTCTTAATAATAAAATAAATTCCATATGAACTTAAAATAATAATAAAAATATTTGGAAATATTTTTTTTAAAATAATATCTTAGAATTAAGTGCTAGGTTATATGAGGAACTATATAAAGAGTGCAAGAAATATGTGAAAAAAACAAATAAATTAAGGAAAACAAAGAATCTCTAAGAAACTGAATGCCTCGAATACGAAGAACCATCAATAAAAAATGAAACGAGATAAATAAGACCAAATAAAGAAACAAATTCAACAAACCAAACTCAGGATAATCAGACCAGATACGACACCTATCTCAGACGAACGAATAATTTTGAAAAGTATACGCAAAAAAAAGAGGAAATGAGCAAACTAAAACAGATAGGGACATACAACAAGTAAACGCAGGCAGGAAATCAAGTATAGATTGTTGAAATGCTGTCTATTACAGTTAAAATCCCTATTATATACAATACATTATAACTGACTATTAGCTTAATACCCTGCGCATGGTATTATTAAATGTCATGTTCCACCAGGTAAAAAAGGCTTATTTTATTAACATCAGATTTATCACAAATGAAATTTTATATTACTGGCACGGTATTAATTTCTTTCTACACTTCTTTTTTCTCATTTATTTCCCTTTTATTAAAGCACTAAAATATTAATGTTAAAATATTTGGTATTTTGGAGATATTCCATGAGTTTTGGAAATAAAACGCCTAAAAATAAAATACAAAATATATCCACAAACAAACCAAAATAGACAACACACGACACCCTATAACAAACATAGACAAAAAAGTCGAATTATGGATGGATAGCAATAGAAGTATCATCCAAATAGGATTTAAAAGTTGTATTACACCCCCTAAAACAAGAAGACAACCCGAATATTTTAATAAACTAATACAAATTATTAAAAGAATACTTCTACCGCCACAGAGACATAAACATAAATCAATACAACTACAATGAAATACATCTGATGGTCAAAACCTTATACTAAAATCAAAGAACGTAAAGACATTAATTTCTTTCATGCAAACGTTTCTCTCGAATATAACTGTACATAAATCACAATATCTGTTTGTTACATTTGACTACTTGTATCCACCTTGTGGATTTTAATGATGGGTTTTAACGTTTTAAATCCGTAAACTTACCGCTGTCCCATCTGGGAACCAAATTCCAATGAAAAACCTGAAATCAGACATACCAATCTATCAAACTACAAATTAAGTCGCACTAAAAATAAGTTTAGAAAAAAAAAGGTCTTAAATTTACACCAATACCAGAGAACTGTTTTTTTAAAAGTGTGGTTAAAACATTGGTCTTTGTATTTTCACTATATTAAATTATGTCTTTCTTATAGCTAAATTGTAGTAAATATTAGGGGTTTAAGACTGGTGTCTTCTTAGTCTCAAATATCTTATAATTCAAAATAGAAATTTGAATATTGGAGAGCATTAAACTTAAAACAATTTTATTATCTTCTTGAATTGGTATAACTTACTACCATACATCGCTCTTAAAAATAATTATTTTTCAAAGATATCATGGTTTCACATTTACGCTATTCAACAATGTGTGCGGAAATTAGTGACACTCGGTTGGTTTTAGATTTGTTCTAGGCACAAAGTGTTGAAACGTAAAATTTACTATCTATTTTACTGCCCAAAAAGTGCATCTGCTTTAAATTCTACGTAATTTTTTTACTTGGATTGGATCTTGTTATTTTAAATCGTTTGAATTTAAATTATAAGTTTTTCCATTCTTTTAATTTATTTAAATTAAAAATCTCTAACATGTCGTTTAAAATGTCTCTGTATTTGGTTTAACTATTGTATAACACTTTTATTTTTGGCTGTAATTTTGTCAATAAAGTGTAAAAGATAATACGACGCAAGTTAGCTCAATGAAAATCATCAATGATATTTTATGACGTATCATTGTCCATTTCTTGTAGTCACAAGTCTATGTTGTTAAATTATTCAATCTGTTTATGTATTTGTAGATGACTCGCTGCTGTTGTAACGTGTGTCACGACAAGTCGTTGGTACTTCATTCTTATTGACCCTTATCTAAATTACATGTGGTCTGTGGCCTTAGCACATGAATTTTCCCCATTATAATATCAAATTATCTAATACTGTACGTGATATTTTTCTCGATTGTATAAATATAACAGTTTTTCGCTCATTTTTTCAGAAATAACGTTTTTCCCTCATAAATATTACACTTTGTACAACTGTTTTAGAATGAGCGATACAATTTTGTATATTTTATTGTAATATGAAATGGTAATTATTTTTAGATAAGTTGTTTTTTTACTATTTTCTTATAAACTAAAAAGTATATTAACTAGCAAATATATATTTTAGATTTTTTTATTTTAAAAAGTATTTATAATTAATTTGTGTGAAACTTTCTGCAAATATTATATCTTCTTCGAATAAAAATAATTAATATATAGGGTTTTTAGTTAAGGTGTTAAAACTTAGGATAATTTATTCCTGCCAAAGTATGTCTTGTTTCACCTCCGTATTTTGTACTGCTTTTGGCTATTTTACCAGTAAAACATTAGATCATAAATTAAATGAATTTTGTACTATATGGTTTCTTCTTGCTTGCAGAACATAACACATCAATAAATGAACATATTTTTTTTTAAAAATGGATAATATAGTGAAAAATAATTTGCAAATAATATAAAATAACGTTTCATGTCAGCAGCACCTAGTATATCGTCATTATCTGAGATACATTATTCCACTTTTCTGTCAAACAGTTCACTTAATAAAATTTTATATTTATAAAATTGTGAGAAAGAAAGATAGTATCAACCTGCTTTTATACACCATTAAAAAGTATCTACTTGAAGTTCTTCGATAACAGTGCACATGATAAAAGAATAAACCAAACAATATCGTTAAAAATTAAAAGTATTAAAAAAAAGCTAACACTCATTAAAACGGAATAATAGAAAAAATATTAGTAATTGAAAACTAGGAAATAAAATAAAGAGGCGAGAATAAGAAGTAATCTCTAATATACTACTGAAAATGAGAGAAGTTGTAAGAATATTTATTTATTGGACAGGGGTGGACTTTCATGTAAATGCATCTAAATAACAGTAATGATGTCCTAAGTAAAATTCACACTACGAAGCGAGGATAAAATATCTATTTATCCATTTAAAACAAGCTGTCTTTTGATGTAGAAAGTTTTTAGTATAAAATATTCTAAGTCCTATGAAAAATTATTTGTAGTAAAACAGCCATTTCAATTTATAAAATTATTTCTAGGGGATATATCGCAAAGCAAGCTCAATAAATGGTATACAGAAAAAGAAAATATCGCAAAAAAACAGGAAAGTAAACCAGACATGCAAAAGAAATGTTAAGAAAAATTAATTATAAGATAATTAATAAACAAAATTATATGAAAATGAAAATTTACAACATAATACTTGAAAGAAATTATAAATCTTCAGAAGCAGACAAATTTTTATGCTAAAAATATCTGTAAAAATAAATACTTCAGTTATCGTTTTCAAATTTTTATATTAAAATATTTGTAAAAATAAATACCTCAGTTATCGTTTTATTTTTATATACAACAATACCTAAAATAATGTTAGAGACATAACTGATTAATTTTAAAACCATCCTATAAGACGCTTTCAGGAAAATATATCCTTGACATACTTCTTACTGTTATCAAGTTCTAAATGGAATGTCAGTTTTGTACTTGTTATTTTAAAGGCTTCGTGAGTTAACAAAAAAAAAGCGGAATGTCTGTGTGAAACTTCTATACTTAAATACTAAACTTAAAAGAATTAGCTTATGATAATAAGAAATTGAAAACGTTTTCCCGTTATTTTAAAATTTGTGCTCTAAAAATGGTAATGCAGAATTTTGTCTTCTTCAACAATAAAATTAATATTTATATCTGAATATTTGTTTGTTTAGAATTAAGCTTGAGCTACACAATGGGTTATCTGTGCTCTATCTACCACTGAGAAGCATATTTGAATGGTACAAAAAGTATTTTCAGCATAACTTGTAAATAGAATCAGCTCCAAATCATCTATACTTTGCTGTAACAACAACTTCTCGTGGTAACAAATAAAAATGTGAACTAAGCAAGATACTATGCCATTTATTTGACCATAACATTTTTATTGAAACAGAAAATATGTTTCTTCTGTTTTAAAATCAAGCAGTAACTTTTTTAACTAACTATAAGTGTATAGCAATTCTACATCAGAATATATATTATATAAGAATTCTAGAAATTATATATTTGAAACCAAGGTTTAATAATAACCCTCTATCTTTCTAATATGCTTAAAAGTGTAAGCATTATTTGAACTTTACAATACACTTGTTTTTAAGACATACATAGTTCCCACAAAATTAATTAATTTTTGGTATATATACCAACATAATTTTATATTTATTCACACTAAAATAGAATTATAGTAGTCCACATTCAAGTATATTAATATTACATTTCGACCAAAAGATAGTAATGAATATCAAAAAACTAAGTTAGACCTATTTGTCAAGAGGTAATATAATACACTAGGTTATAATACACTTATTTTCAAGACATATGCAATTACCACAAAATTAATTAATTGTTGGTATATATACCAACATAATTTTACATGTATTCACACCAAAATAGAATTATATTAGTTCACATTAAAGTATATTGATATTACATCTCGACAAAATGGTAGTAATGAATATCAAAATAACCTAGTGTGTTATATTAACTCCAGACAAAAAGGTCTAACTTAGTTTCTTGGAATTGGTTTAAAATACCTTTTATCAGAATTAAAATTATTAGGAATTATATTGCCAATACCAATTTCAATGTGAACAATTCAGAGGCTAATAATTATTAATCATTTGCGTAACCTTTGTGTTAGTGGTTAATGACCATTGTTCGAGTAACTTCTTGTTCTAAATCAAGATCTAACACACTCTTCCTAAGCGTTTTTGTAAATCATACGAATAATGAAGAAGGTTTAATATATTTGAAATCTTGAATATAGAATTAAGTTTATTGATTGCGTTTTTCACATATTTCCTTCATTAATTTCTCAAGTCCTGTCATCTGTAACAAATTAATTAGCTGAAGTTCTAACAGAAAAAAATGTACATTTCCACCTGAGAGTAAAAATAATTAGGAACAAATACACACTAAACATATGTTTTTAAGCCTGTAGCTACAATACTTTCAGTATTTCGGCATTAATTCAAATAATATGTTTTTTAATACTATATGATTTTATATCTGTGTTCATTCTCAATTATGAACAATGTTTCTTTACTAGACTACGAAAGTACTTACGTTGGGTAACGACGAATTTACAAAGTGGCATAATAAATATGTAAGTATAACATGTAAGCTATTTCAATAAAATAAACCAATTTAAAGTTAAGTATGTAATGTAATAGAAAGTAAGAGGTGCATTTATACCTTTGGTAAAATGTTAATCATAACTCTTTGCTAGAATAAATTATTAATATCAAGCAAGAGAAACTTCACACTAGATGGTTAGTAAATACTTGCTATCATAAATGCTATATTCCTCCTTTTGGATAGGACAATTTCTAATGTCATCACACTACCACCTCGCTCTTTCAGTTGCGAAGGTGTCAAAATATGAAGGTAAATCCCATCTATCGTTTATAAAGAGTGGTACAAGAGTTGACTGTAAGTGATGTTGACTAGCTGCTTTACCTCTGGTGTATCACTTCTAAACTGAGGATAGCTAACATAGTTAGCCCTCGATTAGCCTTACAAAAAATTCAACAATAACAACAGCAAAACCAAACTAAAACCAATTCCAGTAGCTCAATATTCGTGTGCGAATACCACACGCCGCACTCTTCTGTACTATATATATTTATTATACAAAAACTGTTAAGTTTATAACACTTTCGAAAATGCTAAATCCGGGCCAAGTCGTGATTCAATCCAGCCCAAGTCCTTACTTTCTGTGATAGGATCCGATCATGAAAGCTACTCATATTTAATGGGATCCTTGAACAGCACTTCCGGATTCTTTCGACGATGTTTGTATTTAACCAGCTACAGAGAGAATATGTATCGTGAAAACAGTTTTGGCACTTCCAGGGTTATTAGTTGCTGATTTTAAAGGGTCTAGACATACGGTAAAACGGTGTGTTTTAATGTAGGTCATGTATTGTATATAACGACTGTGCTCTGTTTGTCACTCAACATCATTTCGAATTCATCACCCAGTTCATGAGTTTTATTTCACTTCAATTTCAGCTTTTCTGCCTGGAAGACACGTGAAACAACTGTTCTCACAGTAACATTCCATCAGATCAAATATACGGTGGTAAATATAGGTAAATACCAAAATGACATTATTCCTCTAAACCAGGAACAATACACATGTAGAGAAATATTTCTAAGGAGTATAGAAAAGACGAATATCTCTGTTTAGTTTTTGACATTATCACACCAAACTCTTTCCTATAGCATCATGTAAAAATATATATGAAGTATCTAAATATAAAAAAAAGAAAAACGCAAACGAAGGAAACAACAACTTAGAGACAATTCAAAAAATAGATATTTAACCAAGATAAGGTTTGTTTGTTTTGTTGTTTTTTTTAAATTTTGCGCAAAGCTCCAAGGCAAGGTTCGTAGTTGACACACATACTGATCGAATAATTATATCCTATAATGAAGATTTTTGGATATTATAAAAAGTTTAGAAATTAACTAAACATAAGTGCGATCACGTTTCTGAACGACCGTTTTCGTCGCAGTCAAATTTCGCTCATCTTCCCACGTTAAACGCGCTTGTTTATGTCTGTAACATCACTTCAACCCAGTTACATGCATAATATTTATGTGTTCCACGTAACCAATTAACTAAAAACGGTCACTACTTAAAAAGTGTAGAAATTAACTAATCTAACTCAATGACCATCTCTCTGTCCAGAAAGATAACACTATGTAACACAAATTTTGTTCCTGGATAGTATGTGTATTTCTTAATTTCTTGTGTTGTAAAAGCACAGAAAATGTCCATTATTCTCATCAAACTTTACTTTTGTGACTTGGATAATGAAATTTAGAAATTAACCCATTTTTTATGTAAAAACGGGCAAATTTGCACATTTTCATTTATATAAGGTCTGAATAAAACAACACATGAATCAAGATTTACATGTATTTATACTAAAGTTATATAAAGATGAACAAAAATATTTGGAAGAAAGTAATTTTTCGAGATTTGCAATTGTAATGTAAATCACTTTCACTTATCAGACCCCAAATATGGTCTCCCTTGATGTTTTCGTTATACGCTCCTTGGTAGCGGCGTTCAAAGCTCAGTATATCTTGGTGGAAGTGCTCACCTTGCTCCTTTGAGTACGCTCCCATGTTCTCATTGGGTATGGACTTTCAGGGTCATCCTGCAGCCCATTTTGCCATAGTCCTTTACCAGAGCCTCAACCAGTTCCACATAATATTTGGCCTTGTGACTGCCCAAGAAGCCCCGAACGACTGTGACAAAGATGCCCCAAGCTTTTTTCCTTCCTACTGAGTGTTTTGGGGAATTCTGTGCACTCCAGAATCTTGTTTATTTGTGGTCCAACAAAGACACCAGCTTTGACCTTTGCCTCAGGCATCTTAGAGAAAAAGTCTCTATGGTACTTGAAGGCTGCAGACTCCTTATTAATGTTTCATTAGACCCAATTTTATGTGCAATGGTGGGAACAACACTTTCTGGAGGTCCACTAGTGGCTCACAATGACATTGTGCTTTCCCACAGAGAACTCGGTCCGTTGTGACCAGCGCATCCTGTTGAAGAGCGCTGCGGTGTCTCTGCTGTCCTAAAGTCAAAGATAATAGAGAAACTTGGTAAAGTGTCCTTGAGGATCCATCAGGAATTCCACCATTTTGATGTCTCCGATAACCTCCCAGCCATACTCATCATATTTCAAGACTTCTAGCAAGATCTTGACACTGTTGTATTCCTCTTTGATGTGCAACGAATGAGCCAGGAAAAGAGACGGACACTTATTCCCGTTATGGAGCAGCACAGCTTTGAGGCTACTGGATGAGCAATCACTGAAGAGGCACCACTCGTTCGGGTTATAGGCAATTCCAATTGCCTTCCACAGACCAGATAGATTGTGGCAGAAGCAGAGCCCATCTTGACGAGTGAAGAAGCTTGAAAAATGTCGGTGATGCTTCCTCTGATTTGCGACTTGCACATTTTCAGCTAACAAATCCCACTCCTTGAGCCTAGATGTCAAAAGATCGGCATTCGACTTTGTCACACCAAGATCTCTTATCAGGTCATTGAAGTCCCTTTGGTTGGGGTAGTATGGGTTCATTTCACCAGTTGCACCTCTGAAATTGTAATCTGGATCTTTAACGTCTACCTCTTCTTCTGGTTTGCTGCTCTCTTCTGAGGATGGCTGCTTTCTTTCTGGCGGAGTGGGTACACGGATCTCAGGGCAGTGTGGCACCAGAGCGATGGATGTTGAAAGGTCCAGATACATGATAGCAGATGCATTCTTTCCAGCCCAACGTTTGGAAGAGTCCACCATACAGAAGTAGCAATTGCTTGAGTGGTCCGTAGGTTCACGCCAAATTCTTGGAATACCGAACTTTATGGCTCTCTTTTCCTCTGTGTACCATCCTGCGAAAGAGCAAAATAAAATTGTTATTATGAAGAATAAATTTATTTCATCCGCAACTAACTTGTAAGAGGTTCATGCAAAATATTTTATATGTGAAATTGTTTCTCTACTATTGGAAATTAAGAAATAAATTAATTAAGAGATATTTAAATTTTGAAATGTCTAAAATTTGAATAATATAAAATCTTACTATTCAAGCAAGCAAAAATTATCCATTTTACCTTATAGAGTTTTATTGCAGTGTTCGCAGGTAAAATGAGGTGCCCAGGGTTTGTCTGGATCCCCAACAGGCATGCCAAAATATGCCTTGTAGGCTTTACACATTTTAGCAGATGCTGTCACAGTGTACTTTTTCGCTCTTCTCTTGGTAAATTGGCCACATTCGTAGCAGAATGCGTTTAGAGAATACTTTCAGCTTCTTGGTGCCATCTCTGATAAAATTAGATAGGTCTATGTGTCACTTAGACAGCTAGAACTAAACTGGAGTGGTGAGTGGTGAGCCCTTGTATATATATTATTATGGAAAGTTCTAAAAAATTCTAAAAGGTTCTTGAAAATTATTATAAGTTCGGGAAAATTCCCTATCAGCTACTCAGCAATGAATCTATCGGAAAGGTTCTGAAAAATGGGTAAATTTGAAAATGTCATTACCCAGGTCACAAAAGCAAAATTTGAAGAGAAAAATAGGTATTTTCTATTCACTTTAGGCATAAGCAACTGGGATACAACACTTTCTGCCCAGAAACAAGAAAAAGTAAAAATTTTGTTACATGGTGTAGTTATTTGTGTAATAGTAACCACAAATTAACTGATGAAGATTCATAAACGTATTTTAAAGATGCTTTAAATATGTTGTGTATGAATAATTCGGTACCTACTTTTTGTTTGTTTTTGAATTTCGCGCAAAGTTACACGAGAGCTATCTGCGCTAGCCGTCCCTAATTTAGCAGTAGAAGGATGGCAGCTAGTCATCATCACCCACTGCCAACTCTGGAGCTACTCTTTTATTAATGAATAGTGGGATTAACCGTCGCAGATAGCTCACTGTGTAGCTTTTTTCTCAACTACAAACAAACAGTCATACCAGCTTATGGTGGCTGTTAGTGTATGAACTTCATCTTAGTTTATGCATTATTTCAACAGGGTCGGTCATTTTAATTTCAATTTATTCCTCCACAAAGAATGAAAAAGCACTCTTTGAGATTTTTAAGACGTTTGTGTAACCTTCTCCACACTGTATACGTTGTGTTGCAGAAAAATTTAATAAAATTATTTTTGTATATAAGGACATGACATATTTATGAGTGTAGTAAACGTTAACTTACACCAACGATAATAAATGTTCAATAATAGTAATAATGAACATGAAACGATGTTTGAACTGCATTAATATAGTTCTTATTACAAATTATCATTCCATAAAACTCTTTTGAGATTGTTCCAGCAACCTAGGAAAAAGATAATGGACAAACAGACAGACATATAAATATTTGTACTTTATACACGTAATAGACAAGCGAAAAAAGTCACAATAAAATACAACTATCACTGTCCTTATGGGACATCTAATCTGCAGTCACTCTCTGTATTAAAGAATTCTAGGATTGTACCCCGTCCCTCTCCCTCTTTCTACTTGGATTCGTCCTTCCTTTTCCTCTGTGCTGTGACCACTTATATGGCTCCTTCCTCTGTTTCATCAGTTTGATACAGCAGTAGAAGCGCAGATAAAAGTCAGTGCTAAGAAGTAGTCTGTCAATCTTTATAGGTGTACTGTCCTTCCCTTGTATTCTTATCGGTCAGGTCAGGTATTTGGAATTTATAAGTTACTAAAGTTCTGTGAGCTCTGTTGCCTTCGGTTGGGTCCTATGTTTACCGAACAAATCCGTTGACCCAGTGAATCATTAATTTTAATTCTGTCTCTGTTTAGTTAGTTAGATGTGTCGTCGCCCCAGAAATATTCTGGCGAGTAGAAGATTTGTGTCAACTTTTATTGTTTCCTGCAGAGTAAGGAATGTCAGAAGGTGTAAAAGTCAATTTCTCTGCATGTTTATCTTCCTTCACAACACACCAAAAATAGGCCAAACTCGGTCAATGTCAAAATCTGCGCTGACCCACGTTCCTAACGCTAGTACAAGGAAGAACACTCAATAATTTTCCAACAAGTGTTTGTAGTCAACTTAAAATCACTACCAAGTAGACCAGTAACAGAGAAAAATACGAATTGCAAATTCCTACACAAAAAGAAATGAAATCGTTTACTGTTTATTATATAGTCACACATACACACACTTGCATATAAATATATGTCTACATGTAATATATAATATATTCTAGGAAACTGTATTCATTAATACTACATGACAACACTTCAATTTGTCTCTTACCATACAATCGCAGAAAGTTAAACAAAACATACAAAAAATAACATTTATAATAAAGTTAAATAACGCAGTGGAAACCATCTGTATACTTTATTACCATCTATGGGCTTGCGTGGTGAACACTTCATCATTTATAAGATAATGGCGTTATCTTATTTATCATTAACCTTGGTAAATTCCTTTGTGAGCCAATAAAAATTAAGATAATTTATTAAATAAATCCGTAGCATATTCATAATAAATTAGTGAAAATAACTTACCTTACCAACTTCTAATATATAAAAGAGATAGTGCATTCTGGTAACACTACGTTCTAACAATAGCTTTTATGTCATTTTGCTTAGCAAAACAAGTATAACCTAATGCTGGTGCTGTTCTATGACTGAAAGCATAAAATGAAATGTATAGACAACAAAACTGGAAAAAATATATTTGTTGGTTTCTTAATTTAGACGCTTCATTGATTAAAGAGGTTTCTTTTCTATTAAAAACATTGGTGATATAACATAAAATAGCTCAATCTAAGTTTAAATTGAATCGATACTTTTAAGTTCATAATAAATTGTATGCGTTTGGCTTTAGTTCAGGTTATCTCACATTACGTCTTTACCTTAGGCTTATTATATCAACACTAACTACACTTATAAGATTTCATGCACACGCCCCTCACGGTCCCTTTTCACCCCCGTTACTAAAATCGTAATGGGCAGTCAGTAATCGAACTATTCTATATGGATAAAATGCATATTGGCTTTTATGAATCCTCCTATTTCAAGAAATCAGACGTGACGTGACACAAACTAGCTTTTATATAGGTTACACTTCTCAAGTGAACACAACGTACAAGATTTCTTTCAGAAAATAAACAAATTAGCTACTAGATAATGTATGTTGAAACATAGTTATAGGTGAAGCAGTGGACTTGTACTCAAATGTAAAATCAGCTGTAAATTCTAAAAGTACACTGTTCAGTAATATTTTGTATCGTGTTCTGAAACTCTATGAATTAACTGTCGTTTACTGAAGGAATTCTAGAATAATGTTCAATGTAGAAGCGCCTAATTGTTTGTAAAACACCAGGTGATAGCTCACGGGGTCCACGTACTAACGACATCCACAAAAAAAAATAGAATAGTTATTTTGTTGTGTCATAGCTTGGATAGCAAATGCTGACACCATGTTATAAAGTTAAAATTCAATGTGTTTGTGTAAGTATAACCAAAATACTCAAACAATCATTGCATTGAACAATAAGAAAAATTTGCGTAGTTAACAGACGGGTAGGATTTGCTTGTAAACCCAACATTTTCGAAAAGAATAATTTAGTACAGAAGTAGAAACATGTTTCAATGACATTAATGATATTAATAAAGTTGGTATTGTTAGAAAATAAGGAGATAATGGGTAATTTTAAAATCAATTTGAAGACAAAATGGAAAAGTACAGGTGTTTGAGTCGTGAAACAACTTTAATATTGTAATCTGTAAAGATAACAAAAGTGGTTAATTAGTTGAAGAGATGAAGGTACATATGGAAAGGTTAAGAACAACTCTGTCAATATATCTCAAGAAGGGATCACAGAAAAAAAAAAAAACTGTATAAATCTAACTCAACAAGAGAAAAATAGTTATTTGTTTCCAAGTAGTTATTCTGACTCCAAGATTTTATGCCTTATCAATAGTTCATAACACAGGAGACTCGTGTAGGTTCATCCTCTTACAACATTCCTAAATTTTTGACAGATAAGTTTTATTTTTCTTTAGTGGTGAAAATGCTTATACTATTAACATTCTAAAAATATGGTAAATCCAAATAATGATGATATTCTTGTATCGTTTGATATCGTATCATTATTAACAAAAGTACCAGTTGATAAAGTTATTAATTGTTTTTAAGTCGAATTACGAATAAGCAATGCTCCACTCATTGATATCTTGGATATGATAAATTTCCCAAACATTCCCAAACTGTAGATAATTCTTTTTTTTCAGTTTTAATAATAAGACCTATAAACAGACTGAAGGCTAGCTATGAGTTCTCATTATCTTTCTTGCTTTGTAATATTTTCATAGATAGGTTTTAAACTGATGCTTTTATAGAATGTTAAACAAAAAACAGAAGTATGGGTTATATATGTCGATGATACTTTCGTGATGTGGTGGCATGATAAAGAAAACTTGAAAGAATCTGCTATTAAGTCAGTTTATGAAATTGAAGAAAATGTTAGTTTACTGGGTTTTTTACACTTAAGAAAAACAAAATTAGAAGGGGGTTGTGTAACTAAATAAAGAAGCCTTACTTATACAACAACTCAAGCCCAAAATAAACTAATACAAAGGAACACCTTTATACCTATATTAATGAATATAATCAAACATATAAGCACGCCCTCTACATTCCTATATTAAGTTACACAACCCCCTTTAAACATGTGGTCAGCTATTGGTCAGTTACCTCCTTTTATCTTTGTGAGCCTGACGATGACCGAAGAAGGTCAAAACGTTGTTCGCTCCTCTTCATAAAATATTTTCTCAACCCAAACCAGCCGTTTTTACAGATATAGTACATTCATCAGATTTGTTATTTTATTAACGTATCATCTTGTCTAAACTGAGCCGCACTCTGGTAGTCTTTCCTGCATGTAGTGACACCAGAGATCTGTTTGTTACATTAGTTGAATCTGGATAGAGAGTAAAAAGAAAATTTAAAATAAATAGCAACAGTATTAACTCTCTGGCCGTCTTTAGTTTTGTAATTTTGCAAGTAGTGTTTAATTTTATAACATTTTTAATTCTGACTGCTGTGATGTAGATGTTATATGAAATTCCGGGACATATTTGAAGCTGTACTACGTTGACATACGACTGAAAATATTCAATTCTATACCAATGATTGTAGGGCAAAAACCACTGCACTAGTTTCACTCGAGTTTTATTCTTTCATTATTTTTTTCTCAAAAGCACATGTTACACAGTTTAAAGCTTGCAGATTTGACTAACATCAAATATGTTTCAAGTGACTAAATGAAAAGTAAAATCTATGCCTCAATTTTCAATAGTTAAATTCGATTTAAATTATCGTAAACACCTAATCAAATTATGTAACAAAATTTTTACTTTTTCTTGTTTCTGAGCAGAAAGTGGTATTTCCCAATTGCTTATGCCTAAAGTGAATGGAAAAGGACTCTTTTTCTCTTCAAACTTTGTTTTTGTGACCTGGGTAATGACCTATTCAAATTTACACGTTTTTCAAAACATTCCAGATAGATTCAGTGTTGAGTAGTTGAGAGGGAATTTTCTCGAAGTTACAAGAATTTTCAAGAACCTTTTAGAATTTTTTAGAACTTTCCATAATAATATATATATAAGGGCTCACCACTCACCATTTTGTTCTAGCTGTCTAAGTAAACACATACAATCTGATCTGATTTTTTTTTTTACCTATCTGATTTTATCAGAGATGGCACCAAGAAGCTGAAAGTATTCTCTAAACGCATTCTGCTACGAATGTGGCCAATTTACCAAGAGAAGAGCGAAAAAGTACACTGTGACAGCATCTGCTAAAATGTGTAAAGCCTACAAGGCATATTTTGGCATGCCTGTTGGGGATCCAGACAAACCCTGGGCACCTCATTTTACCTGCGAACACTGCAATAAAACTCTATAAGGTAAAATGGACAATTTTTGCTTGCTTGAATAGTAAGATTTTATATTATTCAAATTTTAGACATTTCAAAATTTAAATATCTCTTAATTAATTTATTCCTTAATTTCCAATAGTAGAGAAACAATTTCACATATAAAATATTTTGCATGAACCTCTTACAAGTTAGTTGCGGATGAAATAAATTTATTCTTCATAATAACAATTTTATTTTGCTCTTTCGCAGGATGGTACACAGAGGAAAAGAGAGCCATAAAGTTCGGTATTCCAAGAATTTGGCGTGAACCTACGGACCACTCAAGCAATTGCTACTTCTGTATGGTGGACTCTTCCAAACGTTGAGCTGGAAAGAATGCATCCGCTATCATGTATCTGGACCTTTCAACATCCATCATGTTTCTTTGTATTGGTTTATTTGAAGGAAAAAGTGTCAGTTTTATTATTATTTAATGCATTATTCTGTTTAAATTGTAATCAATTAAGATAAATAACAAGTGTTAAATTTTAATCATAAATACATTTTATGTACACTTGATAGCAGACACCATCATTCTTGATGTATGTTTAGTTGTGAAGATTGCAATAAAATGTTTGTTTTGAAATAAAAAGATGGGTAAATATATTGAATACTTTTTCTTAATTATGATAATTTTTACATAAAAGTGACAATGAGTGTCTTACCTTTCCTATTAAATAATTCTCTTTATGTCAAAATCTTGACTTTTTCTTTGTATGCATAGGAAAGCCATTGATTCCAAAGAAATCAGCTGGTTTTTCTGACGAGTTTATGATCTGTGTTTGTAAAAGTATATTTTTAAAGCAGTATTTTCATATTTTGCCAATCTACAAAATGAGGAAGAAGATAAACAATGTGTATTTCAAGATTACAATGATGAAAATGTATGTCAGATTTTTGTATAGACAGTACTATTACTGAATGTGGAAGAAGACTAGTTTTGTAAGGTGCTTATGTATATATTTTATAATAGTGTTACCAGGTTATTATTTTACTTAAATATTATCTTGCTATTCAGGCTATAGTTTTTATACAAAAATTTACAAGGTTAAAATTTCATCATTATAATTCTATTGCAGGATGTATTAGAAAAAAAAAAAGGAATGGTGTGGCAATGATCCTATAAAGTTTTTGATTGATCTTATGGAAATGCTAACTTAAAAAACAACAACACAATTTTAATTCCGCATTTTTACAATACTAATAAAGGAAATGTAAATCCCTTAACCAACTTTATTGTTTTCAAAACTCTCAGTAGAATTCTAATAAAAGTTTTGTAAACAATATATTTAATATAAAAATATTATCGTTAATTAGAGGAATAATATATATTCATTAATAAACATAAATAACTTACACATTGGAAGGGTAATTACAGTCTTGAAAAACAAAAAAGTACTTTTTTAAATCGGAGACAGTTGGTAAACTTAACTAGTAGATTAGAAAAGTATAAGACAAAAAAGTTTTACAAGTGAATTTAAGAATACAAATGAAATTATTTTGACTTCACTTTTTTGTGCAAACTACATCTTACACACGCGGTGTGAACGTAGCCTACGTGTTAAAGTACAGTTTAAAGTATTATGACGAACATGACCAGCATTGTAATAAACGGCTTATTTTCATTCATTTGTTACAGCTTAAACGGAAATGCGTTGTGATTGGCCTGCACTGGTTGGTTACATGTTGATATCTGTAGAGAGATATCATTACCTATTCCTGAGCATCCTCGTCTCGCTTACCATTCTACACTATTCAAGTTACTGTATTTCACGAATTAGTTTCGAATCTTGAAGTACACCTCTAACAACAACTAATGAGAAGAAAAAATAATATATAATTAAAGGATTTGTTTGTTTTTGAATTTCGCACAAAGCTACTCGAGAGCTATCTGTGCTAGCCGTCCCTAATTTAGCTGTTGTTTGGAATTTCGCACAAAGCTACTCGAGGGCTATCTGTGCTAGCCGTCCCTAATTTAGCAGTGTAAGACTAGAGAGAAGGCAGCTAGTCATCACCACCCACCGCCAACTCTTTTACCAACTAATAGTGGGATTGACCGTCACATTATAACGCCCCCACGGCTGAAAGGGCGAGCATGTTTGGTATGACCGGGATGCGAACCCGCGACCCTCGAATTACGAGTCGAACGCCCTAACACACTTGGCCATGCTGGGCCCCCCACTGTAACATTATATAGCCCCCACGGCTGAAGGCCAAGCGAGACGAGATTGCTATTAAAAGGTTTTGGTTCACAATTACAAAAGGTAAGTTTAAGTATTCATTAAAGATATGTTTAATAACCTAAATAATGATATTCAAGTTGATAGTGTAGCATGTGAAACATAACACATATTTCTTTTCATAATAAATGTGACACTGGATAAATCCTTAGATCTGTACTGTGTTCCAAAGTTACATAAATCATATAGAGCTTTAGAAGTACCTAAAATCTTTATCTTCCCTATTTTTAACAATTTTTAACCAGGTAAAGAAAATGTTATGCTATTAAAAAAATGCATAGTAGGTGATTCTCTGAGTCTCATCTAAATAAGCACACGATTCGCATTATATGGGTTCTCGCCGGTGTATATACTTGCCCTTTCAGCCGTGGGGATGTTATAATGTGACCATCATTTCCATTATTCAGTTACAGTGATCCAAGAGTTGACGGTGGGTGCTATTGTTTAACTTCCTTCCTTTTAGTCTATCACTTGTAAACTGAGAATGGATAGCATAAATAGCCCTCGCGCGAAATTCAATAAACAAACTTATCCAAATGTTCATCCACCAAATATCTTTTCAACGCTTAGAAAGGAAAGTGTTTGTATCCAGCATTCTTTTGCATAGTGTGGCCTATCTCAGTTGTTGTATGTAAAAGTACTGTCCATTCTTTTATCCTTTAATTCAGTCACTAAGAAATTCAGTTTAACTTCGCAATATATTTTCAGTTCAATCCATAATTAAAGTGAGAATAATATTCTATCTATAAAAAATCTATGTACCTATAATACCACAATATATTATTTCAAAATATCATAAAGAGGGAATATTTTAATGATACAGGTTCCATTTATGAAAAACCAAAACAAATATTCATTTTAAAGTACATCTTAAGTCAGTTCTTAGCCTTTTAGTTAATTTATCTGAAAAATTCAATTTTCAAGAAAATTTAAAACTTTTTTCTGAAAAATTATCTGAAGAAGGCATACTATGCTTTCCTGTGTAAATTTCCTTTGAACAAATAAATATATTTATCAACAGTTGCCTTATAAGTTTACCTCACGAGACTTGAATAGTTATGTATATTTTCTGGTTTACAAAAAAAGTTTCTATAGGGATTTGTTCTGCTTCATTTTTCGAAGTTACTTTTATGCACCAACCGAAAACATGCGTGACTTATCAAGGAAAACTAACACCTGTTTAGTACAAAACATAAATCTGTAAAACAGTTTGTATCCAAACAAACGGCTAAGTTCAAAATAACAGCTTTTTTTCCTTCAAAAATGTATTTCACTTATTCATCAAATTTAAAAAGAAAATATTAACTCATACGCGATATTTCTAATACTTAGATTGTTTTGAGTGTGTGATAATACAACTTGCCAATGTATAAACACATGTAAACAACTCGTGACTACGACTACAATAATTCTTTCAGAAGGTGAGCATTTGTCCACTCGAAACAAACAAAAAAAAAACATACACAGACACAAAAGCATGAATGCGTAGAATAAACCGAGGGGATGAACCTTTAGCCAATATGCCCACGACTACAAAATTGCACTTTAATTAGAGGGTTCTTGTGATAAATCTATTGATTTCACAAGTAAATGGTCTGACATTTCAAACATTTTATGTTTCTTTCAATGACAATAAACCACCTTATTTCATCCTCCTATATTATGTTGAACAAGAAATACGATTTCTTCACGTAAATTAGAAGTGGCAATACATAAAATTTCAAAACATGTATTTCACAAAATTTGCCTGAAACGATAAATCCACTAAACAGTACCATAGCTAGCAAATTAAAGCGTCATACTGAACGATCTTTAATTATGAAAAATAAGTCTTATTCAGGATTTGAAAATAAGCATGTTGAGTCTAAAGATAATGATGAATATACGACGACCCGGAACCCAAAAGTCTCAACACTAAAAAGTGTTGCGTTACACTCTCCAACCGTTCATATTAAGCTATTGCTGAAGATGTTTTACATTTAAACATTTTGCTGAGAAAAGAACCCCTAACGGTTAAGCGAAGACTGTAAACGTAACTGCAACTGTTTTTGACATTATGGTAAGAACAACTCACAAGTTGCATAAAAAAGTTGAAGATGGGAAATATGATGAAGATGGCTGTTAAGTGCCTCAATATCCTTCTAGCTAATATCATTATTACACATTGATGATGAAATTCATCCATGGTTTAAACTAATATCAGAGTATAATCCAACTTCCATTAAGTAAAATCTTGTTCTAACAGCTGTACTTCACTTTGTAAGAGCTGTTTTACATATGATATCAATGTAAACAATCATTGACTTTTCACATTTCTGTACGCTAATGATCAATTGTAGATTCAGCATTTCCACATTTCTGCAGCACACTAATGATCAATTGCAGATTCAGCATACGGGCCATGAAACAATATGCTATGACTTTAGGTTTGTATTTTAATTATTTTGCGATCAAAATAGAAAGTACAAGAATACTTCAATTGAAAAGTACAAGTAAATTTAATTTTTACATCTTTATCGAACGAATGGGTTCATGGATCTGTAATACTTGTCCGGAATAACCTTTCTTCTTCCAATAATCACCTGTCAAGTTTGCAGTCGGAAGTTTTTTTCCTTCACATGGTGTACATCATTATTTGGTATAACTGCTCATCTCTCAATAACCATATATCAAGTATGTACTATTATAGTTTTTTACCTCACATTATACCTGTCATTGTCCAGTATAGCAATTCTTCTCTTAATAACATATATATACATCACTTATAATTTTCCTAAATGACAATGTATTTCCGATAGAAAGGTTAACTTTTCTTGTTCTTTGTTGTCTTCTATTTGCGAACTTTTTAATGCATGCCACAAGCCTCCATCATCTCTTTCTTGGAATCCATTGTTATAAATCATCATATGTCACCTCTTCACCAACAGAAGAACCGTAACACGTGACACCATGAGACTCTCTCTATGCGCCACTACTGAACTATCACTTCAAAGTTTGGAAATATATGCGAGAACCCGACGTATGTGGGGAGAAAAGTAAGTACTAGAAGTACATTTAAGAAAATTATAATTTCCGATAGGTACTCTCCTTCTTCTCACAAGGTTAGCTTATATCCCACATTGAAATGATGCCATCTAAAAGAGGAAGAGATCAAATGATCTAAGAAGAGGCATCGGAATATACAAGCCAATATCTCTTCGACAGGAAAAGGGAAATGATCAAGAGAATCAGAAATAGTAGAACATGTAGGATGTTGTTGTTATTATTTGGCGTCTAATGGAGCAAAGCAACTTGGCTATCTGTATAAAACAACCAATAAAAAAATAAACAGCGAAATTATTATAAAGTGTAAAAGGAAATTAAGTTAAAACAAAAACAGCAGCTCAACATTGGATAAAAACTTAAATAGAATTAAAAAGGCCAATGGTCCTTAAAAAATGCAAGATGGACAGTGTCATTGGTGGTGGTGACACTGTCTAACGTCAATGGTAAACCCATGGTAAAAACATGTCTTGAGCTACTGTGACTTGAATGTCACACAGACCACACACTGGTGCATTAGTTCCAGATAAAATAAAACGATGAGTTAAAAAACTGTAACCAATGCATAACCTAGTTAGGACAACTTCCTCTTTCTGATCCTTACAGCAACAAGATGGTCAAAGAACAATAAAAAGTTTCATCTGGAAAAGCTTGATATCACGTTGCTCACTCCAAGTCGACTACCAACTTGCGCGGAACCGTGCCTTGAATTCCAAGACCATCGTCCATGTATGGAACAGGCACAGCAGTGACAGCACAAGAGCATACAGACTTAGCCGCAGTGTCAGTGAGCTCGTTCCCGTGAATACCAATGTGGCATAGTATTCAGCAAAGCTGGATTGAAGTAAATGATAAAGAGAAATGGACCAGTCAGTTTTGAAATATCAATGAGAACAGTGTGAGAACTAACATGAAATGATTCCAGAGCCAGTAGAGAGATAAGCAAGTCAGTATAGACAGTACAGTTTTTATACTTCATAGCTTCTACGTGATCCAAGGGAAGAGAAATGGCATACAATTTGAAAGTGGACACAGAAATTTAAATGGGATCCTGTTTACAACCACCATATTACAACAAACCATGGCAAGGCACATAGAGTCACTTTATTTTGAACCATTCGTATAAATGGGAATGGAAGAATTGTTTGAAAGATGTTTGGCAAACAGAAGATGGTACATCCAATTGGAAGTATCCAACTTGTTCAGATGACTCAAAGAAATGTCATACTTGGTGATGGTAATAAGCTATGGTGGGATAGGTTGACCTGTGGAGACATCAACGTCAGCCAAGAATAGCCCCTTTTCACCCAACTGCACCTGGATATGAAGGCCGAAAGGAACAATGGCAAATCATCTATTCTAAAAAAGCATGGCCCACTGAGGAAGGAAAACACAACCCCAAATGGGATGCTGTGGTACTGATCGAAGTTTTGAAGCATACAGTAAAAACAGTTGTAAACAACATAGATGTAGAAGAGGTTCATGAGACTCAGAGCACAATCTCTGGACAGGAGAAGTGCAAAAAGCCTCAGATGGTTGATCATAACATCTTCATGATAGTTCTTGAGCATATAACTCTGATATGCTCCCCAAGAGGTGAACATGGATGATGTTAAATCCCCTTGTACACTTAATGCATAGCTGCTGGATGTGTGGGAATGAGTCAGTTTACGATCAAATACAAGCCCCAAGAACTTTGCCTTGAGAACCACAGGAAGTATAACTTTACTGAGATAAAGCACAGGATTGGAGTGAATACCCTGTTGGTGGCGAAGGTGCATGCAGACGGTTGTAGAGAGACAAAAGGCAAAAGCATTTACTGTGGTCCACTTCAGTAAATGACTGAGGGCAGTCTGTAGCTGCTGCTCAACAAACCTTGTGTTCAAAGACTGACATGAGGTGTGAAAGTCGTCAACATAAAGTCTCTTTTCAACTGTATAGGTAGTTGTCCAATAACGGTATTAATCTTTGTCATGAAAAGTGTGACTCTCAAGACACAGCCCTGAGGAGCTTCAAGTTCCTTTGGGAAAGAACAAAAAGTGTCAAACCCATGAGAACTTGGAATCACTGGTCCATTAAAAAAATTTTGATAAAAATGAGCAAATGGCCACGTAACCCATATGAGTGGAAGTCTTGCAAAATGCCATACCTCCATGTAGTATCATAAGCTATCTCAAGCTAAAAAAGAAACAAACAAGATGATGTTGCTTGAGAAAGGCTTCCCTGATTGATGTATAAAGTTGAACCAGGTGGTTCCTGATGGAATACTATCATCGAAATCCACACTGGAAGGGCGAGAGGAGGTTATTTGATTCAAGGAACTAAACAAGCCAAGCATGAGCCATCTTCTTTAAGATCTTACGGAGACACCTCGTCGAATCAACTGGACATTAGGTTGAAGGAATCTTGGGATCTATCCTGAGCTTGGAAAAAGGGAGGACAACAGCTCAGCACCAAGCATTCTCCTATCTGACTGATGTACTGTCAGACTGATGAAGAGCAAGCTTTAGTTCTACCAGTGTAAAGGGGTGATTATAATAATAGAAATGATCAACCTAAAGAAAAAGATGTGACAGCTCTACCCAAGTATTAACGTCTAAGAAAATGGGGAATGAAGCAGAAGAGCTAGATGCACGGGAAAAGCTTCTGCCGAGAGTATTGGCGATGCTCTGAGCACCAGCAACTTACTGGCCATCAGAGAGCAAGATCAAAATGTGGGTCAAAAGTATATTACCCACTGACCTTCTAAAGCATGTGTAAAGGCCTGCTGAAATGCAATGTCAGTTAAAAGTGTGGGATACTAACAAAATGTACCCCAAGCTCATTTTTTAGCCTTCTGTGTCATGTAGCAGGCAGAATTCCACCATGAACAAGAATACTGTGGAAAACATGTTGGATTTTAGGAATACACTGAGCAATGCAGTCAGTCACTGTGGTCATGCAGTCGACTGTAGAATGAAGTTCCAAGAGAGCAGTAAAAGATAGCCAGTTGGCTTGGCCCACCTCACATCAAGACATCTGGGATGGATAACATCAACTATGGCCAGTCTCCCTCAAAATGACAGGAAAATTATCACTGTTCTGTGGTTTACTGTCAACCTTCTAAGAAAAGTCAGAGAAAAGTGAATGGGAGCAGATAGAGATCAATAGGAGCAAAAGACTGACCATGAGCAGGGAAAAAGTATAAAAACCAGCACTGAAGAGAGAGTTGTTTGATTGATTTGGTGTTTTATGGCACAAAGCAGCTAGGCTATCTGCGCCAAACGTCCAGTAAAAAGGTAAAAGTAAATGTAGTAAAATTCATAAAAGGAAATGAAAGTAAAACAAAACAGCATTGAAAAACATAAATAATATAAAACCAATGTTGACATTTAGTCTACAATGTTAAGAGAGAAACCACAGTAAAAAAAGTTGTAAGACTTTCCGTAGCATAATGGTAATTACCATAACCCACTAGGAAGATGAACAGGTAAGTACAAGAACCACTGTCAGTCACCTGAAGCTGGCCTTTCCAGTCCTGGTTCCGGGTTATGTGTCATTACAGCCATTATCAAAGGGTAAAGTAATAAGTGTTAAAAGACATGCAGCAAAATTGTAATAATAACTCACCAGGACGAGTAACGGGTAGTTCAAACAGCAGCATTAATCACCTGAAGTTAGCCTGTCCAGTCCTGGTGATGAGTTATTTAATGTTACGGTCATTTTCTAATTTCAAATTGAACTACAAAAATTGTGACTCTTAAAAGGTAACCACAATAAAAAAGGTTTTATGAAGAAATTCAAAACACTTAAATGACACTAAAAAGATTGATGGCCATTAAAAAACTAAAAACTTTATCAAGGTGGAAAGTGTTACCGTACCAATAACACTATCTAATGTTATGGACAAACCTTGGGACAGAACATGTTTAAAATAGTGCCGTCGTTGAGAGTCGCAACGATGGCAAGAAAGTAAAATGTAGCTTACAGTGATTTGACTGTTACACAAACTACACACTGGTGCATCAGTTCCAGATAAAAGAAAACGATGAGTTAAAAACTGTGACCAATGCATAGTCTAGTCAGAACAACTTTCTCCTTACGGAAGCAAGAGGGCCAAAGTCCAATACAGGGTTTTATTTGGAAAAGCTGATTTTCATGTTGCTCACTCAAGGTCGACCGCCAGCTGGCACAGAGCCGAGCTGGCGAATACAGGACCATAGTCTATGTATGAAATAGGCAGAGTGGTGATAGTGCCAGAGCAGATAGGTTTAGCTGCTGTGTCTGCAAGCTCGTTCCTGCGAATACCAAGGTGGCCTGGTATCAACAAAAACTGTACAGAAGTAGAAATTAATCAGAAATGGGCCAGTCAGTTTTGAATATCAGCAAGAACAAGGTGTGAACCAATGTGAAGCAATTCCAGGGCTAGTGGAGAACTAAGCAAGTCAGTATAATTAGTGCAGTTGGAGTACTGCTTAGCTTCAAATATGATCCAGGGCAAGAGAAATGGCATACAGTTCAGCAGTGAACACAGAAGCTGCAGAGGGGATTCTGTGCACAACCACCAAACTGCAACAAACCATGGCAAAACCTACATAGTTACCTGATTAGGAACCATATGTATAAATTGGAATGGAAAGATTGTTTGAAAGATGTTCAGTAAATAAAAGACAGTACTTCCAATTGGGTACTTCCTGCTTTTCTCAGATGACTTAAAGAAAGGTCACATTTGGGGGACTGTAATAAGCCACGGTAGGATGGGCTGACCAGTGGATTCTGCAATGTTATCCAAGGACAGACCCATTTCATCCAATTGCACCTGGATGCAAAGGCCAAAAGGAGCAATAGCAGATTGTCTGTTCTGAAAAAGTATGGCCCCTGAGGAAGGAAAAGATAACCCCAGGCGGGATGCTTTGGTAAGGAACAAAGTTTCGAAGAATATAATAAAGGCAGTTCCAAACAGTGAAGGTGCAAAGAAGGTTCATGAGGTTCTACACATAAGCTTTAAACTGGGAAAGTGCAGAAAGCCCCAGTGCAGAGTCAAAGTCCTTAATGATGAATGGGTTCCAGCATCTTTAAGACCGAGGGTCTGGCAGAACCATAGACCATTAATCCATAGTCGAGTTTCGATTGAATAAGAGCACGATATATCTTTCACATAGAACATCGATTTCATCCCCAACTAGTGGTAGAGAGAACACAGAGGATTTTCAGTGCTCTTGCGCATTTGACCCGTAGCTGCTTTAAGTGTGGTATAAAGGTCAGCTTACGGTCAAAGATACGCCCCAAGAATTTGGTCTCAGGTACCACAGGCAGCGAAACTTCACCAATACAGAGTTCAGGATCAGGGTAAATACCCCATTGGTGGCAAAAGTGCATGCAAACGGTTTTAGAGAGAGAAATTAAAGCCGTTCGCCGTGGTCCACTTCAGTACACAATTCGGCAGTTTGTAGTTACCACTCAATATATTTCATGTTCGACGACTACAAGAGATGTGAAAGTCGTCAACATGGAGCCCTTTTGCAACAGTGAGAGGGAGTTGTTCAGTGATGGTATTAATCTTTATACTGAAAAGTTTGACACTCAAAACACAGCCCTGTGGGATCCCAAGTTCCTGTAGAAAAGAACTGGAAAGTGTCGAACCCACATGAACTTGAAATCTCCTGTCCGTTAAAATTTTTTAACTAAACATGGGTAAATAACCACGTAACCTATATATACGGCGGTCTCGCAAACTGCCAAAGAATACTGATACAAGATGTTGTCGTTTGAGAAAAGCTTCTCTGATTAATGTTTGAAGTCAAATTAGGTGATCCATGGTGAAGTGCTGTCATTGGAACCCACACTGGGTGGGCGAGAGGAGGTTGATTTGATTCGAGGAACCAAACAAGACAAGCATTAGCCATCCTCTCTATGGTCTTAAAGAGACAGCTCATCAAACCAATTTGACAGTAGTTTGAAGGAATCTTTCCCAGGCTTAGAGAAAGTAAGATAATAGCCTGGTGCCAGGCATTAGGAAAAACTTCTCCTGCCAGATACAGTTAAAAACAATTAGAAGAATATCAAGAGAAGCAGGAGATAGATGGCGCAGCATATCATAGTGTACATCATCTAGTCCAACAGATGTACTGCCAGACCAATGAAGGGCCATTTTCAGTTACAACAGTGTAAAGGGACGATTATAGTCAAAGAGACAGTCAGTTCAAAAGGAAAGAGGTGAACACTCTGCCCGAGTCTTGATGGCCAAGAAGATGAAGGAAAAAGCAGAAGTGCTAGATACCTGGCAAAAGGTTTCACCTGGGGTATCAGCGATGCTCTGAACATCAGCTACCTCTTGGCCATCAGAGAGTAAGATCAAGATGGCAACAGAATTGTAGTGCCCACTGACCTTTCAAACCCTGTCCCATATGACATTGGAACTGGTGTAGAAGATATGCTAGTTGTGAACTTAATCCAAAATTCCTTCAGGCTTTGACGTCTTGCCCATCTAGCACGTGCATGGGCCCACTTGAAAGCGATGCAGTTTCAAAATGTGGGATATCTACGGAAAGTATCCCAGGTCCGTTTTTGAGCCTTCCGTGCCATGTAGCAGGGAGGATTCCACCACAGACAAGGATATAGTGGAAAACATGTCAAGGTTTCAGGAATACACTTAGCAGCTGCTTGTATAATACAGCACTTACTGCTGCCACACAGTCGTCTATTGATGGCTGACAGACGATGGCAGAATCATGTTCTGTGAGAGCAGTGAAAGTGGACCAGTCTGCCTAATCCAGCCTCCACCAGTTCTATTGTATCAAGGTGGACAGTTTTAATGATGCATAGGCGAAGTGTCTGGAGAATCCTTCTGTTTACGATCACGTATTTCTTCCTTACTGTTCTATTCAGAGGAGGTCTATCGCCCTCCATGGATCCTGCCCTGGGTCAATTGGGCAGGTCTTTGTTGTTGGAATGGGATTCCAGTGACTGAGGACACAAACGAATGATTGTTTTGCATCTTGGGGTGGGAGAAAAAGATGTATCTGAAGAAATGCCTGTATTTTGAACCAAAGAATGTGGATCTTGGGGTTTGTTGGAATGTATGGGAGGAACAGAGATGGATGTAGAAGTTGATTCATCAACTTTTTTAACCATGGAGGTCAAAAGGCTTTTCAACGGGTTTGACACTTTCCTGTTCTTTTCTACAGGAACTTGGGATCCCACAGGGCTGTGTTTTGAATGTCACACTTTTCAGTATAAAAATTAATACCATCACTGAACAACTCCCTCTCACTGTTGCAAAAGGGCTCTATGTTGACGACTTTCACATCTCGTGTAGTCGTCGAACATGAGAATGATTCTCTTGCAGGCACAGAGAGATCTGTCTGCACTTCCACTGTAGTTAGGGAACAAAGTGCAGCAGCATATGTCCGAGATGAAATGGTGGACGGCAATTTACAAGCCTCAGGATAACTAATGTTATGAGTCATTTCAAATGCTGCAGCTCTTTTTCCTCCAACCATTTAGGGCAAGAAGGAAAGTAGGAAGGGTGAGAATGTAGGATGAGAAAATGAGATACAACTGGTGGTACAGACGTTGAAGATTGCTGATCAGTCTTCAAGACGTGGACGTTTACCTGTTGACTGTTTTTTCACTATTTTATTTAAATTTTTCGTAGGAAAATTCATAGGAAAAATGAAAATTTCGATGCCCACTGACCCCACCCACTATGGAGCCCTTTAAGGGGATGCATTACAATGTCAAGAAAGGACACTGCAGCAACGCCAGGATTTCATGAGCACAATACCCAGCATCAGACACAATGTCCACCCGTTGAGAATTTCCAACACTGGTACTTGGTTGACTTTAGCCCACGTGAATCAGCCGATTGGCCCAAGGGGTCCACCCAAAGACCGCCCGTCTACAGGAATTCAAGGCCAAAGGGTGTGTTAGGGTTGGATCCCTCAACCACCAGGATCCTCTCCTCCCCTTCATGGGTCACCACACACGGCAAACACGTGGGTGGATGTTTAGATCCCAGAGGAGGCAACGTGAAAGAACAGAACCTTCCCTGGGAGGTCCCCTCACCACGTACAGGAATCCACACCAAGAAGCTGAAGAGAGAGAGGTTGTGATCTGAGAGCATATGATCTATGGATCAACCCTTCCTATCACTATCAGCACCACCCCAGTGGGGAGTGTATCCATTAAAATTTCCCAAGATTAAAAAGGGAGCTCATAACTTCTCAATGAGGGCATCAAGGTCTGACTAATCATAGGTCTCTTCAAGAACAAAGTAAAGAGGACAAATAGTGATGGTACGACCCAAAGAAACACAGATGGCTACAGCTTCCAAAAGTGTATTGAGTGGCAAAGACAGGGCAGGCACATATGACTAGCAGTGAAATCCCTCCATGCATTCGTCCAACACACAACCTGTCATTTCTATAGAAAGAAAACTGCTAAAACGTGACGGCATCAGCAGGTTTCAGAAATGTTTCTTGTAAGAAGTGACACACAGGATAATCAAAATAAACCAAATCCTTAGGATGAAGAACCAGCAACCAGAACTGAGGTAACTAGTGATTGAGGGCAGTAGCAAACGCATTGATATGGGGAGTGCACAAACGATGACACCACCACCAAAACAACAGCAAGATATGAGAATCACTCCATGGGATAAACCCAATATGGTCAGGAAAGTCAATTTACCACTAGATGAGATGTGGCCACAAGATGACTTGAATATGATGAAAGGGATCCCAGTAGGTAAGACTAATGGACAGCCAGGAGTACCAGAGCAAAGTGAAGAGAATGTTTTTCACAGGCAAATGACCCAAAATCTGTTGGTAATGAACACATACACTCCAGCCCTGAATTAATGCATCTGTGAATAAATATAACACTGACTGAAAAGGAAGAAGTGTAATACCAGCCAACATATGGGTCCTGTTCAACCACCAATTGAGATCATTCAGTGAATAGATCCTGTACAAGTTTTCACTAGTCATAAAAGGCCCATTGAAGCAGGCGCATATAAACCTTGTCTAGGGATATGATAGGCGGCAGAAACAACCCCTTCCTCAGAAGCAATAGAACCTTGCCAGTGGTAAAAGAATATAAGGTTATCCAAATAACCAGTTCCATAAAATGTAGCCAAAAAGAAGGAAGCCCCAATGTGATCAACCATACCATTCCACTCACACAGCCTCAAGAAGCTGAAAAATGAAACTGGCCTACTCCTGTTTGGAATGGACAAAAAGCCAGATGCCCATAGAAGCCAGGCCAAAAGGCCAGGCACTAGCTAGCAATAGTAAAACCCACACAACCTGTGTTGAGCAGGTACACTAACCTGTTGAGTAAAGAAGTCAAGTACTGTCTCAACCAGATACTGGTGTGACCAGAGTAAGGAAATGGACAGAGGAAACAAGAGGTAAGACAAAGCCCTCCAAAAGAATACCAGTGTTCAACTGAAGGAAAAAGTGTTGCTCTAATGAGTGAAATTCGTCAAACGTGCTACCACCAGTTCTGAACACATCAAGCAGTCACCAGTCACTGCCTGCATACCGTATCTTGTTAGAAAAACAGCAAATTGTTGTCCAGCAGGAACCTCGAATAGGCTGTGAAGGGTAAAGATGTAATCCATCCAACCATACAGATAAAACTGAACCCACAACTGGTAGTCCAGAATTTTGGGCCTGCCCTAAAAGTCACAAGTATGGACCAACCCAACACCTGTGGTGGACTGAGCATACCAATGCTATACTATAATGGCATATGGAAATTCAGGTAAAAATATGCAAAATATGTAAAATTAAGACCCACCAGGAAGACGAGCATTAAGTTCAAACTTCCTGTCAGTCACCTGAAGTTGGCCTTTCCAGTCCTAGGTTCAGGTCAAAGTAAAAATTAAAATGTGTAAAAGAAATCATGCTAAAACAGTATAGTCCAATAAAAATCTTATATTAAGTTAAAAAGACCAATGGCTCTTAAAAATGTAAAAACATGAGTGAGGCAGCTAGTATCACCTATGACAATGGCTAATGTCAAGGGCAAACCGACCTTAAAGATATTTAAAATGACGTCGTCGTTCTTGGTTGTAATGATGACATGATAATGAAATATGTATGATTGTGACCTAAGTGCCACACAGACCACACATTGGTGCATCAGTACCAGATAAAAGGAAGTGGTGAGTTAAAAAACTGTGACCAATGCATAGCCTAACCAAAACAACTTCCTGACTTTGATCTTTACAGAAACAAGATGGCCAAAAAGCTAAAGGCTTGATTTGAAAAAGCTTATTATTTTGTTGCTCACTCCAGGTCGACTGCAAACCAGTGTAAGTCGGGTTTTGATAACTGGACCATAGTCCATGTATGGAACAGGTACAGTGGTGATAGAGCCAGAGCAGATGAACTTTGCCACTCTGTCAGCTAGCTCATTCTCACGAACACCAACATGACCTGCTATCCAAAAAATTAGACAGAAATAGAGAGAGAGATATGGGCCAGTTTATTTTGGATATTAATAACAATAGGATGGTAATTAACACGGAATGATGTCAGGGGCACTAGACAGCTAAGTGAATCAGGATAAATCGTACAATTGTATATTGCTTAGTTTCAATATGATTCAGGGCAAGAGAAAGGGCATACAATTCAGCAGTGAACACAGAAACTGTAGAGGTGATTCGAAAACCAAAGGGAAAACAAGAGGTAGAAACAATAAAGAAATGAAAGTAAAAATAAATATAGCAAAGGATAAAACATTACAAACCTGAGTTACAATCTCCGAGAAAACCTAACAGAATTCTCAAGGTGCAAGATGGAACAGCGAAATCCGAGATCATGTACCATATATTGCTCATCTCTCCACGAAGACAGGCCGAGAAATTCTCCAACGGGTCGCCCGCGCCTGTGACATAAAGTGCAGTAACAGGTGAATGATATGCACCCAATGAGACAATGGCGACTTCAAAATTCAGGTTAGATACCAAACTAGAGAAAACGCACAGCACACATTGGTAAATCAAATGCTCTCAAATAAAAATGAAGTTCAACTAAGATAATTAAGTTAAGCCATGTCTATGGCAAGTAGTGGTTTAAAGACAGACGTCTGCACCAGAGTACTGCCAAACGTTAAAGTGATAGTTCGATGGCATTGCATAGATTGCCCTCCTGTTGATGGAGATGTGACACATGATGACTTGCATGAGACATCTTAGAACTTTGAATTCCAACAGACGGATGATAATGGATTATGGCGTGCATTAAAAGAAGTTAGTAAATAAATGGCAGCAAAAATAAAAGCTAATTTTTCTAGAGAATGGAGAGTATCGTATTGGAATACGTATTAATAGTTTTTACTCAGTGATTTTTCTATCTTGTATAAGTGTTCTTCTTTCAATAACCACCTGTCAAATATGCACTAGTATTTTTACCTCACACACAGTCTTCTGTTATTACCTAATGCAACCGTTCTTTCAATAACCATATATCAAATATGCAAGTTTTGTCTCCCATACAGTGTGACAAAAAATTGTGCGTTGTGTATTTTGTTGAACTACTAATATTTAATAGTATGGATAAAAATATATTTGCCTACCCGCCTCTTGTTCTTTTTATTTCAAAAGTGGCACAAATCACGACGCTAAGAAGATGAATGAGCTAAAACCTGATTCACGTAGTACCAGTGGTTGTTTGTAGAACAATTTGCACGCTGTATAAAAAAATTGTCGGGATTTTGCAGTCAAAGATAAAAAACCTTCACTCTGTAATAGAATTACACCAGTTATTTAACATATATTTTTCTTCCCCCATTAAGGACCAGTTATTTGAAATTATCGTACCATACACAGAACTTTACTCCTAACAAAAGTCATTTAATACAAAAATAAACAAATGGAATTGATAAATAAAGGAAGTGCCATTAACTCACAGACTGTCGACTCCAAAATTTGTACGAGAAACAAAGAAAAACTCAGAGCCGAGGCTCCACAACATTGTAGAATAGTGCTGACTTCATTAAACAACCCAAGCAGTTAAGCAATAATCAAAGTGGAAAGTTAAAGGCCCAGTGTGTCCTTCTAGGTCTCATGACCAAAATTACAACTAGTGATGGACATGGTTGATTATTTAATCAAACATTTTATAGTTTCAGTCTTGTCCAAAACAGAACTAATGTACAAAATGTTTTTGTGTGATTGACACCTTGTTACTGTTGTAACGTCTTGCATATTATTGTGATTTTTAATATATTCATCGCCAGATAAAAAGAAGCAAAAGATTAATGTCAAATATTTTAAAACAAGACAGATTTTCTTCCATCTTCTATACTTCCCTGGTCATACCTAAAAAATATTGTCGTGGTTTTCCAATAATACTATTAATATCAATTCGTGCGCAGACTCGAAAACTGAATTCCCTCAGAGTACGTTCAAAGAACACCTAAACCCAAAACAAATAGCAATATGTATATAGCTGCCACATAAATCAGCTACATTTACAAACGTGCCATCGTTCACTTGTTTAACTTTGCTATAAATAGGGATCAAAAACAAGATAAGTCAATCTAACAAAGTTTTAATAACTGTGTGTACACTGACTGGAAAAAGAATAGGGTGTGGGAGCTGCGGCCCTTCTGCATTACATGTTACCGTGTACGCCTGCTTTCTTTATACACCTGTACCACCTGACAATTTGTTGTTGTTTCAAACGAAGCACAAAGCTATACAGTGGGTTATCTGTGCTCTGCTCACCACAGGTATCAAAACCCGTTTTTCAGCGTTGTAAGTCTGCAGACACACCACTATGCATTGAGGGGTAGGTCAATTAGCAAAACTATGAATGGTTTTTCCCACCACATGGTATACTTGCCACTACAGAACATTCAAACCCATTTTCAATGGCCTTTACTCACATTTTTAGTTTTACTCTTCAACTTTTCAAGAAAACCTGTTTAAAACCCTGCTGTACAAAGATTTAAAATATTGGAAATCAAAACCTTTTTGAAGCAGACATTAAAAAAATTTTAAAAAATGTTTCAAAGAATTTGTTTTACAATGTTATTAAATACAATTAGCCACAGACAAATTAAATACAGCATTTATTGTTGTGTTAGGACACTGGAAGAAGAAAATTACCAAATGGATATAACAAGATTGGTTAAAATGTATCTTTAAAATAGTCTAGATTATAAGAGCTCTTCAATTCTAAAAATGAACATTCAGTTAATGCTTTGTTAAAGGCAAAGTTCACAAGCCCAAGGTGCAACCAGATATACATTGAACCAACTTATAGAAGGTTCTGCATTCCAATAAAAGAACACTGCAATAGCAAAGCCTATAATACCAACACTATTACCAACTACTGTTTAAATTAATGTGATGTTATCCCTACCTCCAAATCTCTTCAGCATCATATTTTGCCATTAAGATAGGGAAAAAACCAACTCTTAACCAGAAATTTTGTTACTGAAATGTTACATGTTCATCAATTAAATAATCTAACTCTTGTACATAAATTTTAAGAAATATGTGATAATACGTGCTCACATTAGTTTTATCTCAAGAGAAAAATATCTTTATACAGGGTTATACTCAAATGAAAAATTCTCTAATCCCACAGAACAATATAAAAGTTATTTAATCGTGTTACTTCCAACTTAATGTTTAACAATGTAAATCAGTGCTTACAAGTTTTTATCCAATACCATGGCTAATCAGATCAGCTGGAATTCCACAAACATAATAGAATTATTTATAAATTGCATGAAAAATTGTAATAGTTTGAAACAGATTAAGTGATTAAATTTATGAAGTGCAATTGTTTTGATTCTTATGCAAATCATTTAAATATCAATATAAGGGTAAGGATTTTAAAAAAATATTTTAACACTGAATTATTATTATAATTTATTCTTATTTCTACCTTGATCTTAGCAAATGTTAAGATACTGATAACTTCAAGTAAGGCACCAAATAGTTTAATAAAAAATTATAAATTTCAATGCTAATTTGTAAATTTCATCTTATTTCATTCATTCCCTACTAGTGCAGTTCACATATGCAGTTTGTATATTATATTTTTGTTCTCTAATAACACTCTCCAGTAAAATACTAGCTAAAAAACTGAGTGTAAAAACTTAGAAAATTTTCTGACCCCCCCCCCAAAAAAAAAAAATTGTGTGCATAAATAGTTTAGAAAAAGGTATTATAAAACCAGTAAAATCCACACAGACCCAATCAGTAAATCTAGTTAAAATATTTGTTTTCAATCCAACATAAGGCTTTAATCTAATTCAGCATCCAAGCTTTCTGTCATTGTTTTTTGAAGTATATCTCAAGTTTAACCTCATTTTCAAAATAACCCTATACTCAATAACAAATGTAATTATTTGAATTTTTCCAAAAGATATGTTAGTGTTACAATTTTTAAGTTTTTTCAATAAAAACTATTTTCTTACAATGTTAATATGTATCTTCTTAGATACCAGATATCACAGATTCCAATGTGAAAACTTTTGAAGAATAATATAAAAATAGCTTAATAATCTGGTATTTATGATACAACAGTGCAGAAAAATACAAATATTTTAACTGTTCCCTGATGGTTTTAGTTTTTAAAAATTCAAAACTTCTATAAAACTAATTTTCCAACAATGTTATTTTTTCTTAAATTAGCAAATTTCATTCTTCATCATGTATAGAATATTTTTCTTCCAAAACTGATATTCTACATTCTTGTAAATGTTAAAAATCATTAGTGCTTCAGTTAGTGCTAAAGTGTATATATTCAAAGTATAAAAAGCTAACTTCCATATCTTACATCAATCAGCATTCACCTAATTATCTTAAAATAAGACACAAAAACATAACAAATTTTAATTTTTTTTATTTATCTTCATAGATACTACAAATTCAGTTGTCACTCACATCCACATTTTCTGTCTGAAGACCTAAATGAAAAAAATATACAATAAAAGTTACTTTACCCTGTATTAGAGTTTAAAAACTTTCAAGTGTTATTACCTCAAAGATTTGTTAACCTCAACTAATAAATGTAAAATGTATAGAAAAATAACTTAATAATGCCAAAGACCCTACATCACCAAGATAGTACAGTCTGAAAAAGTGCAACTGGACTAATCACAACTCTCCATGTATCAGGTCTAACAGAGAGCAGCTCATATTAGGTGCTTCTGCATACACACACACACACATAAATTAATAAACTTGTTAATTATATTAACAAAATCTGACAAAGCATGCGACACCATTCTTAACAGTTTTTTTGGTGTTTTTTACTGCAATAAGAATTTTGTTCCTTCCTAATATTTATTACACCTCTCTGACTTTCTGTAAGCAGGTCACCATACAACAAAACATTTTCATCAAGAAATAGAATTATAATTCCATTTAGACACTGTTAAATGAGTTATCAAAAGATAGTGATTTTTTTTTCTTTTCCCATTATTCTGCTACATTCACAACTAAGATATAAACACTTCAACATGACACTGTATTTTTTAATATGAAAAGCTAACAAGCCAGCCACCAGATGGCACAGTACATATTTAATTACCCTTATAAAAAATAGCAACTTACCAATACATGGTCTTTTTTTTTGTTCTTCAAGACTTAAACAATACATCTTCATAAAAAAACAACAACCTATATATCTAAGCCGAAGTTTTTTCAGCACAAGATCCACATAACATTTCACATTACTGATGCTTTACAACTATCATGCATTTGCTATGGCTTACCCTAACACTTTACTGTGGCCTCCATATATACTTACAGAAAACTAATTTTTGCTATAGAAAGTTGTGTATAATTGAATATTATTTTACCTTCACTACTATGTTAAGATTATTTCACCACCATGTAAGAATGTATCTCTTCCCCTCAAACGTCCCAAAATTTATCAGTTTCAAGTTTCAAATAATTACAGAAAATTAAAATGTGTCTCTTATATTGTGCATTGAAAAACAAACCTTACATAAGAGTTACTTATCCACAAAAGACAGTGAGAGTAAACAGAAGAGAATGCAACAGATATTATAGGTAATGAACCCTCAAATGTAAGGTAAGGATAAAAATAATTCAGTTTTTACTTACAAATTTAATACTTATTGAAAAAAGAAAAAACATTTCAGACTGTTACCTAAACACTGTATTGTCCACTCAATTTATCCCATAACATGACATCTTTTTAGAACTATTTTATTTGCTATTACAGTTGAGGGTTATATTATCTATATATGTACACACACAAAGAATTCATCTATCAAATTTGACTTCAACTTATAGTAATACCTTTAAATGTAGTAACAGCAACATGTGTTACAAGAGTATACAGTTTATGTGGGGAATCTTCATCCTCATTCCTTTTACGAGACAGACGTACACGAACACGATAAGGAACATTTCTGTATTTGAAATAAAAATATACACTTATTAAAATCTTCACAAACTTACATCATTAAAAATGTTTAATACCTCAAAATCCAGCCAAAACTTCTTAACATCTTTCTGAAACTATCAGCAGGCACAAAATGTAATTTCATTTAAATAATCACCTAAACTCCATAACATTTTAAACAATTCACTGATCATGATTTAAAAGAAAAAATCAAATTCTCAATGTCAGTTATTAAACCTTTATCACCTCCATCCACCATAATTTCAGGCATGCCAATGACATTTATGAAACAAAAAGGAAAAGGTATATAGCCTGGTGCCGGAGGTGCCACAGCGTGGCGCAGCCTCGCCTGACTAGGGGCGTCCGTGGGGCATGACTCCCCGGGAAATTTTAAAAAAATGGATGCTATTTGGTGTGATTTGGTGCAATCTGGGACATAATTTCTTTATGTTTTTTGACATTGCAATGTCGGAAAAGTACACAATATATATCATATAAAATAACAAAAGGAAATTAAAAGACTAAATCAAACTAATAAAAACTATAACTTTCATTTACAGTTTTTAGCGGATTGATTTATTCTTTTAATTTGCATTCATTTTTTAGAAGATATATCAAAATATCTAAAATTAACAAATAAAATAAAAAGTAAATAAATGAAATTTAAGATTGTTTATTTGCTATTTATTCAGTTTAATTTTTTTTTCTAAATCAAAATATATTAGTAATATGAGTTGATAAAGCCAAAATAACTCGGTAAATATTTCAAATACAAATCATTTCATTATTATCCTTTTTTGTCATCAATAACATCATCATCATCAACTACTGGTATGCTGCCAATTAAATGTTTTACAGTCATTGCCAATAACTAATTCTCTGCTGCATATATTCCATACAATTTTCAAATCACATAAAATTACTCTTTAGACTAATCATGACTACCTACAGTTCACATTGTTCATCTATGCAATCTTGTCATTATACTACTGGTACCTTAATGTCAGTGAATTTTCCATTCTTTCACAAATTGACAATACAAACTAAAACAGCATATGAAGGAAAGCTATGACATTGCTTAAAATTTCAACTACTGATATGGTTCAATATTAAACTACTGATATCAGTGATATGCCTCAGAAATTAAATTTTGTACAGTTACTGACATCAACAACTACTGCTCTGCTGCATGTATTCAATTAAAATTTCAAATTACTTAAAATTACTCTACATGACTACCTACAGTAAAACTTGTTCATCTATACAATCTTGTCAGTAAATTACTGGTACCTCAATATCAGTATATTTTTCATTCTTTCACAATACAAACTGAAACAGCAAATCAAGGAAAGCTTTGACATTGCTTCAAAATAAAATTAATGATATGCTTTAAAATAAACCACTGGCACTGTATGCTGCAGATAATAATAAAATGTTTTTCAGTGACTGATATCAACTTCTGCTCTGCTGCATAAATTACAGTCAAATCTTAAATCACTTAATTTCCTTTAATCAATCTTGGCTACTTTCCTCTTTTTCGAGACAAGGGTTTCCAGTGCTCTCTTCCGAGCTTTTTTTCTCTCCTTCTCTGAATGGGCAGCTCTCTGTGCCTCTGCGGCTTTCTGGACTTTTTCTTTAGCCAAGGTGGCTGGGCCAGATTTCACAGAACCATAGGCCTCAAGCCTTTCTGCCCTTTTCTTCTGATTCTCCCTCAGCTTTGAGGTATACTTTGAAGCTGCTGATCTAATGTCCTTACACATTCTCTTGTATACAGGATCAAAATAAACATCTTTCCTTTTAAACATTTCAATCACTGTTGTTTCTTTGGAGCGTAGAGAATATTTTATCGTCTGGTATGCACACGATACCAGACCACGAGACTTGCAACGAGACTGCCTCCAAGATGGCGGTCAGATTTTTTTTTTCTGCAATAAACATTGAAAAAATACAATTTCTCCTCAAAAACCACCTACCCGGCCCCCAAATCGCTCATATTTTCTCCTCAAATTTACACGAATCTCGTGGGTGATTGTTGGCCGTTTGAAAACCGAGGAAATCCGCGTTTCAGGGGAAAAATGGCACGCATGATAAATTACACATCCTAGGCATCATTTCCACCTATATACATAAGCCAAATGTATCATGTGCCTTTAAACTGCCTCACACTTGACTTCTTGTGGTCAAAGCATTACAACACTAATAGCAAAAAAGCCCTTTCATAAGACAATAAAGACAATTAACTTAAAATAATTTTATAACTCTGTTATTTCCTTTCATTGGAATACATCAGATTCCAATCATCCAATTAAACCTATTAAAAAGCAGCAAATTTCCATCAGCCACCTTTTCCAAATTATTCAACTTTACAAAAAAATTGCACACCTAAATAGCCTGCTCTATTTTCATATTGTACATTATCATATTTTATATTATAAGTACTTATTACAAAGTTAGCAACATCAATTGATGTCATCACTGTTTTCATTGATTCATTCTTGGAAGATTAACAATTATTATATTTAACAATGCAAATAACTGCAACGATTTTAGACATTCCAAAATCTGATATTTCCCCTATGACAATTAATTGTACTAATGGACTAACCATGTAACCCTAGACCTGAAAATGACAAACAGCCATATATAAAGTTTTGCTATATTTTAAAAACAATCACAAATCAAACAGAATAAACTGATTTCAAAAATTTAAGTACTTTTGTCTGAATTTGGGCATTTTCATAGATCTTATAGTTCTTAAATATGTATTGTTTTACATTCTAGGATTTCAAGCACTCGTGTAAATTCTTCTTTCTACATGAAAAGATTGTGTTTTCACAAAGATAGCTACAAACCTTTCACAAATTGTCCTCAAGAAAACAACTTAGAATTTCAAAGAAATGAAAATGGCAGTTCAATTTTTTTTTTTCAAAGGTTAAAATTAGAAAAACAAATTAGTAATTTCTTATCACTTTATTTCCACCATTTAAAATAATGGTAACAAACCATTAATATTTTTCAGACCTCACTACATCAAATCAAGACCTCTAAGTAAAAACATCTGTGATAAAAAGGAATTATTTATAGCTGCAACAATCAAAATTCTTTCAAGCAGGATTAGAGTAAATTAACCTGAGACTCTGCTTATATTTTTGTGTGTTTGCAATACCAACAGGGATGCCAACTATTTCAAATGACTGAGCGTAATGATTGTAGACGGAGCCTTTTATCATTTGCTGCTACTAGGCCTGACCAATGTCTCTAAGCTGTTTATTATTATATTATTATTTATTACTACTATAAATTGCTCATTTATAATTGTTTTGTGTATTTAATAAATAAATTTAAAAAATTCTTTTGAAATTCTTTTTCATATCCTGAATTCTTACTCATAAATGTCATTATCTGCATCGTTTTTGTCTTTGCATCAGCCTTTTGTTGGTGAGTTGCCAATTTTGTATGTCTGGAACGATCGTTTATCCCACCATGTGCCACAGAAAAATCAGTGACAAACTGTACAAAGCGCATGACTGTCACTGACTTTTGATGCAATGACCAGATATTTTGCACTATACTCTTTCCTAAATTTTTGATTCACAGTTTTTGTCCTTTTCGATTTGCCAGAAACAAGACAATCTGGTGAACGAGGCCTCTTTTTTTCCATCTTGTGAACGATCGCATTGGTGTTTCTATGCCGCTTAGAAAACAAGAAATCCCCATCTACACAAGTGCCGATTGGCTGACAAGCATTGATGACATAACTATGGATTTCCCCACGTACCCAGTATGGAGAAGCACCACACTCAAACCATTGGTAGACGTCAGAGATACAAATATTCTTTATTATTTCAAACACAAACATGATTATTGCAAGTAGCCATTTGGACTATGTCTTTTATTTATTATCAAAATTTATTTGTATCTCACTAGAAATTTTCTTTTCACCCCTTTCAAGCCCTGGTGGAACAATTTATCACTTCATTGTATAGGCCTATATAATATATAATAATGTGGGAGTTGCAACAAGTCGTAATATTTGTCTGTATGAGCGTATAGTCGTAATGTACACACCAAAATCGTAATGATTGGCATCTCAGTACCAAGCATGAGGCATACATATGCCTGATTCAATTTTATTACTCATAAGGATCTCTACTAGCCTACACTCAAATTGAGATTCTTTTAGGCAGGATTACAAAAATCTATAAATTATTTTTTTCAAAATGGACAATCAGTAAAATACCAGCAAGTCTATATAACTAATTGAGAATCAGACAACTTGGTGCAAAGATAATGAAGATCTCATACAGAATTTTTTAGATATAGCATTTATCAATTTTGATCCTAACAACTACTATTAAACAGTTCTTACAATGCATTATTTATCTCTAAAAATTTTAAATTACCCTACAAAAAAAAGACAATCAAAGTATTTTACCATTTTAAATATCCAAGATTTTAATAACATTGTAAGCATAAAAATGTTTTCAGTTGTTTTTGCCTCTAGTTAATACAGACTGAATTAACACCAGAAAGATGAATTTAAAAGTCTATTTCCACAGAAAATAATACTTATCTTTAATGGAATTTTACTGGAAAGTCTAGCATCAGAAGCTCTTTTTGATCTTCTTTTCAATATGTGAAACAATGATCAACTTTAATTCAGAACAAACAAATAACTGGAGGATTTTTTTCCACTTTACAGATACTAACATTTCTTTTAGCTCCTTACTGATTTTTTTTTTCAAGTTTGAGAACATTTTCTAATGCAAAATGTAATTACTGCAACAGCTTCTACACTATTTACATACACTAAATCAATGACATGTTAATTATTAGTGGAATTATATAATCTCACAACTAAAATATTAAGTTAACATAGTGCTTACCTGATTCCTTTTGACCAGATGAATTTATTAAGGCGAGTATCAACTCTGACATCTGGAGTGCCCATCTGTTTCTCTGCAAACTTTTTTATTTCTTTTATGGCTCGTGGTGCTCTTTTCTTGAACCCTCTAAAGAACAAGAATATATACAATTCAAACACAATAAACAACATATCATGCATGTATATTATACATTCTGATGAATTATTATGCACTTGATTGTACATCAAGGTTTGTATGTTTATGTAGCTTGTATAAACTGATAACAGAAATCAGAATTTTCAACATTTCATCATAAAGGTGGATATATGTTCAAAATAACATTTGATTACTGCTAGATTAGAACATTCCAAATGCACATTTCACCATAACTGACCACATACAATGAAGTTGAAATAAAATAGTATAAAGCTTAATAAAATTTAAGTGCAACAACATATCACAGTATAATAAATGAGAATAAACTGAGGAATAAAAAAATTCAAGAATGAAATAAGACATCACCACCATAAGGACAACGAAATAAAAATTTTCTGTACCCTCCAGAAATGATACAAACAACCTTTGAAAGAGACTACATAAAACCAAACAAGAAATTCAAAAATTTAAGCAAAGAATAAAGAGTTTGAAACTCCAAAAGTAATAGCTAATATATGTACCTTTTTTGGAAGCCATCCCAAAGGTTGCATATGTGGGAGAAGAAAACCATATCAGACTTGAAAACTTGAGAACTTATAATGTTTACATTTTAATATCAAGAGTCAAAATTAAGATGAACTTGTACATGAATACATTACATATTTTTCACTGAATTATTCCAATCAACAAAATCATAGTTTAAATGGCAATAATCAAAAGACTAGATCAAAAATTACTATTACAAGTAACCTATTAATACATTTCAAAAAAATTTTTTTAAACACACTGGTTTAAAAATGCAGTAGATTATGGATCGGATGGGTTAGGTTTTAGCAACTACAACAAAGCAGCTATTAGTATAAACAGACACAGAAAGATTGTTGAACAAAAATGTTTTTCTATTGCAATCTACAAGCTATGCAATTAAAAATACTTGAGAGCTTAGTATCAAAGCTGAAACACGTGGAACATTTTGTACAAAACTCACCAATAAAGTTCACAAAATAAAATACAAAAGCTTTAATCCTGCCAACAAATATCCTCATTTGGTAAATAATTCAACCAAATGTCAGTTCATTTTTTTTATACAAATTGCTCTACAAAAAATATTCACACGTTTTCAAAATTTGCACCATTGCACCAAAAGCAAAAGAATTTTAATCAGATATTTTCAAGTTCTTCTGTAAATGTAATTCTACAAAAATGCATATTCTGACTGAGGAAAAGTTAGGACACCCCCACATTTATTCCCACTTAAAATGGCTCAACTCACACGCAGGTGTATCACACCAGGTGCACATGATTAGAAGATCGTTACTCAGCATTTTGAATGAGGCTTGCCCTATTTAAACCTCAGACATTTAGTTTGGTGTGCTCCTGAGTGTTGAAGTGAGAGTGAGCACCATGTGAGAGCAAAAGAGCTGTCCGAGGCCTTCAGAAAGAAAACTGTTGCAGCTTATAAGTCTGGTAAGAGATTTAAAAAGATCCCAAAAGATTTTGAAATCAGCCATTCCACTGTCCGAAAAATAGTCAACAAGTGGAGAGCTTTTAAAACTGCCAACATGCCCAGGTCTGGTCGTCCAAGCAAGTTCACCCCGAGAACAGACTGAAAGATGCTAAAAGAGGTCTCCAAACACCCTAACATGTCATCACTGGCTACTGTTGATGTGAAAGTGCATGCCTCTACAATAAGAAAGAGACTGCACGAGTTTAACTTGCATGGGAGGTGTGCAAGGAGGAAACTTGCTCTCTAAAAGAAACTGAAGTTTGCCAGAGAGAATGTAGACAAAGACCAGAACTTCTGGAATAATGTTCTTTGGACAGATGAGTCCAAAACTGAATTGTTTGGACAGTAGCATAGAGGACATGTTTGGCATAAACCAAATACAGCATTCCAGGAAAAGAACCTTATACCAACTGTGAAGCATGGAGGTGGAAGTGTCATGGTTTGGGGCTGCTTTGCTGCAGCAGGACCTGGACAGCTCACAATCATAGAATCCACCATGAATTCTTCTGTGTATCAGAGGGTGCTTGAGGATCATGTGAGACCATCTGTATGAAAATTAAAGCTGAAGCAGAACTGGACCCTGCAACACGACAATGACCCAAAACATACCAGTAAATCCACCAAGGACTGGCTGAAAACTAAGAAATGAATAGTCCTGAAATAGCCGAGTCAAAGCCCAGATCTTAATCCCATTGAGATTGCGTGGGGCGACTTGAAACGGGCTGTACATGCAAGAAACCCCTCAAACATCTCACAGCTGAAAGAATTCTGCACTGAGGAGTGGGACAAACTTTCTTCAGACCAATGTCAGAAACTGGTAGATGGCTACAAGAAGCTTCTCACTGCAGTTATTTCAGCCAAAGGGTGAAACACTAGCTATTAGGTAGTAGGGTGTCCTAACTTTTTCCTGTTAGAATATGCATTTTTGTAGAATTACATTTACAGAAGATCTTGAAAAGTCTTTTCTTCAGTTTTAATTCTTTAATTATATTCCTATAATCTCTCAGTGCTGTTGAAATTGAGATTAAATATCTAAATATCCAAAAATGTTACACAAATACACAGGCTTTAATAGGGTGTCCTAACCTTTTCACATGACTGTATATCTTCATAAAATTTAGTAGACTTTTAGTATAGATTACAAGTATTTTGGATACAAAAAAATCTTTTTAAATGAAACATTTCGACTAAAGTCTTTTTTGAGAAAACAGGCTGTTTCATTACCAGTCAGTGTAAAGTGATTTCATGCAAAACTAAAAAGCTATTCTTCATCTTCAAAACCTCCAATATTATTTGCACAATCTCTAAAACCTCCTAAATACATTACATACACTTATTTTCATTAAAACCTTATATTTTATATTATATTCTGTACTCTTAACCACATGGGTTTTTTTCACTTTACCAACCTTGTAAACATCATAAAAAAATTACGAAATAAATATAAATTAAGCTGTTTTGTGCAAGAACTACGTTACAAAATGGAATTGCACGTTTAGTCTAACTAGCTTAAGTCTCATAACTCTATATAATATTTACATACATATTTCTTATTAAACTGACCTTCCAATCATATCTAGCTAACCTTATGTAATTTGTGGTGCATGTGCACTCATATCATATATCCAATAATATAAAACTGACCTTCAGTCTTTCCTGTCTTGGCTGTTTTATTGGACCAATATTTTGGAACATACATTTCAATTATTATAAAATAGAGAACAACGAATCAAGGAGTGAAGCAAACAATTATATCTTCAAGCTACAACCTCTGTACTCGGTTGTTGCACATGTAAGATATTACATAAACTTTTTTAAGGTTATATAGATATATATGACAGACACACACACACACATAGTTGAATAACCAAAAATCATAAATAACTACACTGATACAATTCCATTGTAACTTATTATCCTTGGTAACTAAGTAGTATTTAAATTTAAAAAATATATGAAACTTCAAGTAGAATAAAGACACAACCAACTTTATTGAAAACTTGGATAAAAAGGATGTAGCAGCCTTTTCACAGATCCAAATAGATGAGAAAAAAATTCTGGGGATATTCTAAACTGTTGTTTGGTTATTCAAAAGTCACATATTGAAGTGTATGTAAGTGACCATTTTCAAAAATGGAAAGAGATGAATGGGACCACTTTGTTTGATTTAGTACATAAGCCAAGTCCCAACAAAATAAAAAGATGAGTCTATTTTAGCTTGAAAATATACTACTAATATTATCAGTTTGAGTTCCTAATTTGTATGAAACTACACACTTGTATTTACAATACAATGGTCATTTAGCTTTATCAAAATAGTTACTTTTGCATTTAGATGGCAAAAATACCATCTACTTTTAAACAGAGCTGCATTCAACATACCATGTGACTCAAATTTATATTTAGATGTGTTATTTTAATATATATTTTTAAATTAGGAAATTAACTCATGTACAATATTAAAGTTTGCATTTTAATCTACAATCTGATTCCCAACTTATTGACAAATTCATAAAATAGTAGTTTAATAAAACTGAATGCAAGTCAAACATGATGACATGGTCTTTGACTTGTCATGAAAGGGTTAAACAATCAATTCACCCTCACACCCACAACTATACTGGTACAGATGCAATGACAATACAATTGTTGAATCCATATCTACAGAACACACATTTAGTTTTTCTCAACCACATTAACCCCATACACTCCAAAATCAAGTTCACCTTGTAAACACAAGAAAACTAACCAAACAGCATTTCTCAACCTCAAGATCACATGAAGTGACATACAATTCAAAATAGATATACAAAAAAAATCACCCATACTGAACTATACATTCCTTGGGACTCAGCACATGAAATAAATCAAAAACTCAACATATCATGAAACCAAATAAACACAGCCACAAAACTATCCTTACCCAATACAATTAACAATGAAATCAACAAAATAAAACAACTCTTCATCAGTATTAACAAATTTCCTTTAACAACCAAACAGTAATAAATTTCAAGAAACAACAAACTACAAAACCTTACACTGCTGTATACCATATATTCCCAATATCAGCACAAAAATACCCAACATTTGGAAAGAAACTTGTAACAAAACATAACAATCCAGTAAACACCAAATTTATTCAAAAACCAGGTACATTATTTATAAAATACAATGCAACAACTGCCATGAGATTTATATTGGAGAAACAAGCAGAAAAATGAAAACCAGATTTAATGAATACAAAAAAGTACCTTCACACATTTTTGAACACTGTAAATCAAATAAATGCAACCATAGAAAACACCCAGATACTAAGTAGGGAAACAAACGTAAAAGCAAAATCAAGGTAGCCATACTTATATAACTCAAACCAATGTAAAGGAACAACTTTATACCAATACTAATTAATAACCTAACATCTAACTGCAACACCCCCTACAATCCCATACTTGTTTATACTCTTAGTCCCTAAGACACACCTGGCAACAGTCAGTTGCAAATTCTCTTTGTTAACCTGAACACTACCTAAGAAAGTCAAAACACAGTTATTTTAATTAAAGTTTTAATACTCATACCAGCCATCTTGAGAATACAGGATAAACTAGCTTTTATCATAAAGTTCAGAAAATAATCCTCCATCTTCAAGAAGTTCCAAGAAGACCAAATTTCAGTATTGGGTATTTTAGCACAAGGTTGATGGTCATCCGCCTTATATACAATAGTATAATTTACTAAATTAACTTTGTAGAAGTGTCAGTAAATGAATTTTTTTTTTTTAAAGTGCCATGTGCACTATTTTTGTGAAGGTAATTATAAGTATGAATTTCAGTCTACATATAACCTTGTCTGTTTTTTTTTTTACAATGGTATATTTTTATGCAGTGATAAGTCAACAGTAACAAATACATTAAAATTACATGTAACTAACTTACATTCCATGTAGCCGTTTGTGAAGGTGGATGGTGTATTCTCGAGTAACAACTTCATTGAGAGCTGATTTGCCCTTTTTTTCTCCCTTCAACTTTGCCATCTGTAGAAATATTCAAGAAAATTTCCTATACTACAGTTTATCCACCAGAACTTTAACTTCAAATGTACCCACGTTACATACAGTAAACAAAGAAAATTGTGAACACAAGCTTAATGTTTATTATGGCTTTCAAATAGCATTTTTTTTTCTACTTTTCAGTAAAATTTTTATTTGAAAATTGTTATAACACAAATCAAATTCCAGAAGCTACAGCCCAAGATACTTATATAAAGAGTTACCAATATGCAACAATATAATAAACAAAAGCCTTTTCATAAGAACCTCCCAGTTGTTTTAATTCTGATTATTTTCATAAGACATTAAAACTATGTAGTTTATTTTTTAATGTCACTTTTAAAAGCTTTCAAAAAATGTAAACAACTAAGAAAGTTACTATTACTTTATAAACAACATAATTATTACTTAAGCATACCTATTCCTAAATGTTTTTCCCAAGAATATCAACCAATATATGCTACACTTTACCAACTAAGATAAATTTCTGCACAAAAATTCATTTCATAACCTACAAATAAAACTATTTTCATGGTCTTTACACTAGACTTTTAAAAGCTTATAAAATATTTCAATGAAACAAAGTTATTAAAACATTACTTCTCAACAGATGGCAAAATACCAATGGGTGACAAATTCTAAATGATGGAGGTTTGAAACATTTAAATCCAGTGTTTGTTAATCATTATGAAATAGTTACATGTCCAAGTGTGCATTCTTTAATCTAATGATTGTTGATTACAAACTGCTTTATAATACAGTTTCTTTTCAATGTAAACTGTGTAGGTACGGAAAGAAAGTAATCAGACAGAACCACTTATGAGTCACCTGCTTTACAGCTAACCCACAAAAATACAAAACCAATATGAAAACACTTTCTCTTATTTCATTTACTTACTTAACTGAGTGAGGTCTCTGCCCGGACAGGAAACTACAAGGCATCCACCAGCTAAGTTACTGTTTACACAGGACAAGCCATTTTATAACATATACACTATACATATAACTAACATCCAATTCAAAAAGTAACTGTGTTTAATATCAACTACCCTAGTCAGTAAGAGCAGCAAACTACAAATTCATTACACATTTGAAAACAAAAACTGTTTGTAAAACCAACACATCAATACACAGATGTACCAAAAATCTGTAACTTTTGTGCAAGAACTTAGAAACCCAAGTGAAATTTTTGACAAAAGTCACAGATTTTCCAGAATTTCCACTAGCACAAAATTTGTTTATGAAACTTCAGTACTTTCATAATTTGTGCAAATCCTGTACATACTAAACCACACATTTAACCTAAAGAAACCAGACTTTTATAACTTAATATCAACTTCCAATCAGAGCAGGCTATGCATCTGGAGCAAAACTACATATCTAACAATCAGCAACAAATTGAACAGATTTATTTCTTTGATCATAAAATTACTTTTTTTCACCTCTGTCGGTACCCTTACTGTTAATATTGTTAACACTAATTCCAATCATGTCTTGAAGTCCAGCCACCTTAGGTAATTTATATTTATCTTATGTACATACACTAAACAAACACCACAGAATCTCTAGAAAAATATAAAAACGTAATTATATCTGATATTACAAATGTATAACTAATATTTTTCATCAATTTAACTATAAAGAAACATAGTATATATTATTCAGCCTACACACATTAACTGCTGACTTGAATAATTAGATAATTACTATACTCATGCAATAAATATCATGGACAAGAGAAACGACATGAGTAACCAGGTTTTTCAAGTAAAATTTGGTAAAATAAATACCTTAATTATACAAAAGTAATTTATCCTAAACATCAATAAAAGTAGAAATGTATCCTACAAACAACTTAAAGGATATTAGAGAATTTAAAATTAGTTAATTTTTACATACATTTAATGATTAATTAAGATTTAATACCTTAGAATAGTATATGTGACGCTTTCAGCCACAACCAACCAGAAAAAGAAATAGGAGGATTCTGGGTAAAGCAACTGCTCATATATAAATATGAAACATAAAAATACTCAATAAAGTAGAAAGTAAATTGTATAAAATAATAATTTCATTGAAACGTAATTAAATTAGATATAAACATATAAAAAGGTAAAATATACTTATATAGAGAAACTATAAAGGTTTTGATTAACATGAATACAGAGCTTAAAATACAGAGTACACTAACTTATCAACAATTTCGACAATATTCAAATTTGTTACATTTAACGAAACTACCTAAAAGTTTGCCCCCAGTGGTACAGCAGCATGTTTGCGGACTCACACTGCTAAAAACCGGGTTTCGATACCTGTGGTGGGCAGCGCACAGACAGCCCATTGTGTAGCGTTGTGCTTCATTCTAAACAAACAATAATATTTGATGTTATATTGCTCCCCGCTTGTACAGAGGTAAGTCTACAGATTTACAACGTTAAAATTAGGTTCGACTCTCCTCGATGGGCTCAGCAGATAGCCCGATGTGGCTTTGCTATAAGTAAAACACACACACACACACACGCCAAACGATTAAAATAAATATAACATATAAACACAGATATATAACATTTTTGAAGTATATGTGTTAAATTTACAATTCAAAAGACAAAATTCAGGTGTTATTTAATAGGCGACGTTAAGTACTTACACCTAAAATATGTGATAAAACAAATGTCAAAGATTAAGGGAAATTATACTATTGTTTTAAGCTATATTTTAATTCAGAAGTTTGATAGACGATGAATGATGCTAAAAGCAACTAAAGGTTGATGAAAGTAGGCTATATAATGCCTAAAAAGTTTAAAAACGTCACGAATCTGGTAACTTTTGGCAGTATCAAGAGGCAATTGTATATTGTTTATAAATACGAGTAATCATAGAATAAGAAGTTAGTAAAGTATTCAATATGTCAAAAAAAACAAGTAATTGTTGGTCGAGTAAAATTATTCAGTAAGAATTAGTGCTTATGTAAGCTAAACAGTAAGTTTGTTAGATTTGTTATCAGTCGAGAAAATTTTTGTTAAAAATTATTGAATAAGGCCTACAGGTTGCATCAAAATGAATGTAGCCTGCAGCAATATTGTTAAAGAAATGAATTAACAGAATACGATAGAATTATAATTAACCTGAGGCCAGCTGATTAAAGCATTCGACTCGTAATCTGATGGTCACGGGTTCGAATCCCCGTCACACCAAACATGCTCGCCCTTTCAGCCGTGGGGGCGTTACAATATTACGGTCAAACCCTCAAACTTGAACTAACGTGGCAGGGGTTTAGTTTAGAGAGAAAGAAATCAGAAGAATTCTCTCTCCAACTGGGGTGTTCAGGAACGTTGTGATTCCTCTTCGTCCCCTTTCGTGGAAGGTTATTGAATATAGCACTTTTTTTATAATTTTTACACTCTTTTATTTTGGGGGTTGGGGTGAAGGAGTGAAGTTGGTCATACTTAATATTATCCATGAACGAGGCAAAGGTAGCACCGGAGAAAACGGCCAGATCCCGTCCCGAAAGGCAGATGTCATAGTAAATGTGAAAAACAATTAAACGACCCGATTCAGGGCATGGCAATAAAGTTGCCTTGGCTGGGATCTAAAGATCCAATGCCTAAGTTTTTGCTGTGGGGGGAAACGGAAGCGCCCCGAGAAAAACCCACTTTCACAGGACAGGCGCCGAATGTTTTACCTGTCCTGTGCCCGAAACCTGAAAAAGAAAATACATGAATTTTGCCCTTTAAGTATTTTGTTGTGTGATTTGTGATTCTTGAAATATGTTGTAAGGTGAAATATATTTTGTTGGTGCACTAGTTAATTTATAGAGTGAAGCCGTTAGTTTGTTTCTGTGTTCTGCTTTTAAATAGTATTTGTGTGATATTTCCGTTAGTCTATTTCTTAGTGTTGGTAAGTTGCTGATTTGATGTATATAATTTAATGGAGTGAATGATGGTAGACTGAACGCAGATGTTTTTTGACATATTATATGTGACTTGACATCCATACTCAATTAGTGGACGGATGTAAGCCTTGTATATTTGGATAATGGTTTTTAGTGAGCATTTCAAGTGTTTGGTGGTTAGAGTCATTAAGTGTGAAATCCGTTTTCTAATTGATGAGTGTACGTTGTTGACATGTTTTTTCCATGTTAGTTTTGTGTCGAAAGTGATGCCAAGGAATGTGATGTTTTTGCTCATGTTAATGGGCGTGTTTCCGAGTGATAATTTTACTTTTTCTAGATTTGTTCTTTGTTTTTTTTAGTTTCCTGTAGAAAGTGATTGCTTGTGTTTTGGTTGGATTTAAGACTACTCTCCACTTGTTACTCCAGGTCGAGACGTCGTTCAATGATTCTTGCACGCGAAACATGGCCATTACTGGGTTTCTGGAGGTGCTCCAGATAGCGATGTCGTCTGCGTATTGTGAATTATGCGCGTATGTTAAATTAGGGAAAGGTATGTCGCTGACGAAAATAATATATAGTAGTGAAGAAAGGACTGATCCTTGGGGCACTCCTGCAGTTATATTGAATGATTTTGGTATAGTTTTGTTGACTTTTACTTGTGCTGTTCTATCTGTTAGAAAATTTGATACCCATTTAACTATGGTGGGGTTTATCTTTCGGTGGTTTAGTTTTTATTTGATGGCATTGTGCGAAACGCTGTCAAATGCTTTTTTGACATCTAGGAATACACAAATGGTTATATGGTTGTTGTTAAAAGCTTTATACACTGATTCGGTGAGTCGTGTGAGGTGATCTGTTGTTTGCCTGTTTTTTCTGGAGGCATTTTGGGATTCTGGAAGGATATTATTTATTTCACAAAAGTGAAGGAGACGGTTGGAGATAATCCTCTCCATCAGTTTGCCAAGGCAGCTTAACAGACTGATGGGACGGAAATTATCTGGATTGGTCCTGTTAGTTTGTTTCTTTGGAATCGTGGTTATGATGGCTTTTTTCCAAGTGTCGGGGTAATATCCAGTTGTTAGTGAAATGTTCATGATGTTTGTGAGGTGTTGTAATAGGAGAGTAGAGCTTTTTTTCAGAATAATGTTTGGAATTTGGTCATGTCTGGGGGAAGTATTTTTCAAGTTTTTAATATTAATTTTTAGTTCAGTTATAGTTATTTTTCTATTAATTGAGCTTGAGTATGCTCCCAGTGTCTCGCCAGGGAACCATGGTGAGAATGAAGCTTGTTTGTATTTATGAAGTTGTTGACATGATGTTGATGTTGTGTGTCAAAGTCGACTGAATTTAGGTTGCTGAAGGAGGATTCGTAGTAGTCAGCTAATAGGTCGGCTTTCTCTACGTCCGTCCTTGCGCTTTTATTGTTGTGTGTGATATGTTGTAGCATGTGATTTGTGTTTTTGTCTGAAAAAATACTCTTGAATTTTTTCCAAAATTCTTTTGGATTGTTCTTGATTTTTTCTAAGTTTTTACAAAAGTTTTGCCAATTAATTTCTTTTGCTATTTTAATTTCTTGTTTAATTTTTGCATTTGTTCTGTTGATCTGTGTTTTGATAGATGGATCACGTGTAATATAGTGTGTTCGTTTTAATTGCCTTCGTTTGATTATCAGTGCGTGAATTTCCGGTGTTGAAATCCATACGGTCAAACCAATATAAAGAAATACCTTTATACCTATACTAATTAATAACCTAACATCCACCTGCATCGCCCCGTACAATCCGGTATCCGTTTATACTCTCGTCCCTGAAACATGTGTCCGTCAACGGTCACATTCAAACATTCTTTTCATGTTGTTCTCTTTGTATCAGTAAAAGTGTTAATAACCATACCAGCCGTTCTGAGATGTATTTTATTTCCACTATTCATTGGTAAAAGAGCAGCCCAAGAGTTGGCAGTGATGACTAACTTCCTTCCCTCTAGTTTTACACTGCTAAATTAGGGGCAGCTAGTGCAGATGGCCCTTGTGTAGCTTTGCACAAAATTCAACAACAGACAATGATTAACCTGAAGATGACTTAAGATGGTCAAAACGTTGTTCTCTGCTTTATTTTGGAAAAAAAAAAAAAGTATTAATACCCATAACGGCCATCCTGAGATACACGTTGTAACTCTGTAAATAGACCAACGTTTTCCTTTTATCCTTAAAAATTGTTATTTTATGCCAACTTGCTGTAATGGTGACATGAACACAAATAAATGCAAAGTTGAACCCTTAAGAATTTGCATTTTTTTTAAATTTTGTTTCTTATTTTGTTGTTTTAGCTTTTGATAAAATAAAGTGCATAATAGTTCTTTAAAGGTAAACCTTTACAGCTGCAATTGGAAACTAGTCCTTTTATGAGCATTTGTAAAATACATTTATTCAGGAAAATAAGTAAATCCTGATTGTTGTTTAAAATTCATAATATCAGTAAATTAATGTGTAGAATTATGCACAGACTTTCTTGTACATGAAGCTCCCCAGTGCCTGTGAACACAGAAATTAGTTTCAATCCCCATGGTAGGCAGAGCACAGATAGCCCTTTGTGTAACTTTGCATTTAACCACCAACAAACAAACTCCATGCTAAAATACCTTTATGTGCAAGTTATCATCCCTCTTACCAGAATCTTCATCAAGAAAATATTGTTGCCCAATGAAGGTGTTAGTAAGAGGGCTGATAGCTTGCAGATAAAAGTATATTAATGTAGAGAAAAGTTTGTATATAATTCTACAAAGTAAATCCTGATGTTATTTTTTATTTGTATTTTCAATACCACACATGCCAGTTTTTAATATTCTTCATGAAGTTAATTTTATTTCAGAACACTTCTCATAATGATCACTTACATTAGCTTTTTGCTTTTTACATAAGTGATTCTCAGACTAGCAGACATTTGATTTCAAAACACTTTTCTGCATCCTAATTCCCTTTACATTTTAACTCATCTTAACTTTTTTTTCATCTTACACATAGCTCACACTGAATTGACACGAGAGAACTGCTGAATATCTTACAATATATATCTCTCTCTCCAGTTCCACATAGAGTAAACAGTAGCCTATGTTTTGTTTTTGTTCTTTGTGTTCATAAAATATTTTGATTGTGTACTTTGGTACCATCTCTTTCTCTGTAATTAGGTTAATCAGAGTTAGGTAAAAACAGACAGACACTCCACAGTAATTTAATTAATAGATCTCCATGAAAATGAGTATAATTGAAAATATCAATATTATACTTGCTTTGAACAGTTTCATAATATGTGAATAGGAAACCCCTATGCTTTACCTTACTAGTTCCTATCCTTTCTGGTCAAAGCTCTCCTTATGCATGCTATGAAAAATTTTGTGCCCACTTCACTTGCATTATATATATAATTCATACATATAGGAGAATTCATATATATCTACATATGAATGTTTATACACACACAAATACATGTATAACTACAGAGACACTTACTAAAGTGCATATAGGCCATGCAGCATTGATCATATATTGTTGGTTGGACAGTGTGGAACAAATCTTTTACATATTTCCACCAAATTGCGTGAAATTCTGATTATTTTTACCAAGTTATATAGCAAGAATTGTTTAAAAATGTAATCCCTATATTAATATGCAAGATTTTTTTGTATTTTTGTGACCTTGACTCTCCATATCCTAATCACTTCTAGTTAGGATCATGGTACAAATATATACCTACTTTTATCAAAAATCATTAAGCATTTTTGAGAGATCTTGCTGACAAACACACAAACAAACACACATGTAGGAAACATAATCTCCATCCACCTTTGGAGGCAGAAGTAAATATTTATTGAATATAAACCATAATGTAGAAATTAAATATACCTATTCCATGAATACTACAGTTTTACTGAGAATCCTCTGTTTGAAAATTCTTCACAAGTGCTAAAATGGTTGGCATTATATTTGTAATATCACTGATTGAAATTCTTTAACCTCTCAGAGAACCAAGCTTGGCAAACCCCCTGCTATCTTTGGCACACCCTCCAAGGAGGGAAGATGCCCTCTATACTATCTACCAGTTTCACATGTTGAACTTCTAATGGCAACAGTAAGGCAATTATACCACTGAAAAAATAAAACGCTCATACATGTGCTTAATAGTGTACTATAAGATGATACTATGTGTCTGCTATCCCATTAATTAAATGTGAATTGTTTCAGAATTATTAGTTTGTACACAGAAACTCACTTAAGTAACACTTTAACTACTCTGTTTTGTGAGAACACATGGGTTTAACAACTAGCAACTAGCTTTTTTCTAGTGAAGATAACATGCGATTTTATCATATAGAAACTATATTTCCTGTTGAAGAGTTCAATAAGGGTCAGGACAGTCATGTCATAGAACCCAGCTCCAAGTAAACACAAATCTAGGATGTGAAGTGCATTTCAAGTGCAAGCCTGTCTTTACCATTGCATTTTGTTTTTATATATAAAGAAAAGTTTGCTCCTTTAAAATATATTTAGAATTAGGCAGAATTTTAATAGGATTAAATGATTGAAGACAGTGTGATGTTTTGATATATTGAAACCCATGTGACATTTAATTTATATATTTTTTATTAAACTTCGAATTTTTGTATTGGGAAGTTGAGCAATATTTTCACTTGAGTTAGTGTGAAATTAACTTGGGTTTAATTTCAGTAAGGAAAATTGTTTAGTACACTTGGGTATAGTGGTTGATAACAAGGAAACTTAATTTAACTTAAATTTACTGGACTACTTATTGGAAACAAACATTCAATGAATAGAACTAATTACTAATCATATATATGAGCATACCAAACTCTTGAAATTCCATTCATAAAAGATACATATAGTCCAGTGATTTTACAGTTGGAGAGCATTGTCACAAGACATGGAAAATAACATGCTATCATCTTTTATATTAAGACAATTAATGCTGCAGAAAGGAAATATTGTACAACCTGAAAAGAATTACTAAATATTGTTTGAGCCATGATAAATTTTATGCTGAATGAAAGTTTAAACATTGGACATATCAAACAGCACTGAAGAGGCTGATGAATTTCCAGTAGTTTGCCCTCCATCATGAAGAAAGACCCTGCTGCTCAAAAGGTTATCTATTCCCATCAGTGTTTACTGTCTAATCTGATGACAATATAGCTGTAATTTATGGCTATTACCTACAAATGTCACCTAGCTTCTGCCAATTCTGTGACTGAATTTCAACTTCCTCTGGAAGTGTTTAGCATCAAATGTGGTGGCTATGTTACCACATCAGTTTGATGATGATTTATCTCTCTTCATGGAGAGATTCCTCACTATTCCATTGATTAAAACATATTTCTTCCACAAGAAATTACCATTTCCCCTGCTGATGAAACAACTTATGTTACTGTAACACATCCACTAATGATACTTCCCTTTTCAACTCCTCTTTACTGTGGATGGCATTAACCAGAGATGATGTTCAGAATTTCTGGCTGGCAGATACCTAAAAAGTCAATTAGAGACCACCCCACTTTGTCTCAAACATCTTAGGCATGTACAATCCTAATGATCCTCATTCGTAAGAGCTCCACTAATACCAAAGTTCAACCTTGGGTGAGGAATTTCCTTGACACTTCTGGATATTCCAAATGGCATTTGTTCTGTGTCCTGATCTCAGAGCTCAGGTGATGGCCATTAAAACCCTTTATAACGTTAGAATAATTCTGAGACCCAGAATAAGACTTTCTCTAATCCTATTCACCCTTCCTTGGTGCCCATCTTTTCCTCTACTTTGTACACTCTTTATCTTGTAGAAAATGTTATTTCCATGAAATTGACAACTTGCTGCACTTACTGGAATGCCTAAAAATCTTAATATAAATCTATTAAGAAAAGCACAAATGTCCTCAACAGTAATAATCATAAACATCAAAATTTATCCTTCCTACTACTAAGTGGTATTTCCCAGAATGTACATTGCCAATAGATCAATATATAACACCCATTTAACAGTAGATACAACTAACATTTAACATTATGCTACAGAATATGTGTTAATTACTTTCTGAGCTATAACAGAGCTCATTTGCTAGAAAGAGACTGCATACAAAATGTGTAAAACAACAATCTTTATTGACAGAAATATAATCAAAGTACAACCACAACACAACAGCAAAAGTTACAGTAGATGGATGCATGGAAATAGCAAGAGAATGAATAAACCTTAATTGGTTCTCTCACAGTTCATAAGGTAAAATAATATTAGAATTAAAAATACCCTGCAATGTAAATAACACAAGATCAAAGAAAAATCTTAAGTAAAACAATTTACTGAAAACAAAGAGGGAGAGAATTATTGTATATTTTTTCATTGAGTTTTATCTAATTAAATGTGGAATTATCCCAAAATAATTTAACAGTAAAACCAAAAGAGTTAAATGGGATATAGACAAAAATAAGCACGAATACAAGTTACTTAGTGTTTTATTTAAATTTTATATTGAGTATCTTTGAGTTTAATTGTGATTGATTTTAGGAAGTGTTGGTTTATTTTATCTCGAAATATAATTTAATGTTAAGATATTTTCAGTTTAATTTAAAGTTTCTCTTTTTCACTGAATGTATTGTGTATTTCAATTTCTTATTTATATCTGTAACATATTTTCTTGGGTTTTGATTTTTGTAATTTTTAGGTTTATTCTTTGTTAATATTTCTTTCCTTCAGAGAAGTTCACAGAAAGCTTCTCAAGGGCTAACTGCAATAGCCATCTCTATTTTCATGCTGCTAGAGGAAAGGCAACTAGATCGACAGCACCAATAAAGAGTTTCTTCTCAATTACAACTGAAAGAACAGTGGGGTTTCACCATAATCTGTATATTGTACCCAATGCCCAAAAGTGTGGGGCATTTTTTATACAATACTGTGACACTTATAGTGGCTGGGACCTTAACCAATGGGCCATGCTCTTCCCTTATTTTAGCTGTATTGTATCTGGTCATATTGATCCATTATCTTATTAAAGTTTAAAATTACTTCTTTTATTGTGTTGGTGTAATTTCTGATGCCCCTGAGCTACGTTTGACTGATTTCTTCAGTATTAAGTGGATCTGGTTTAAAACAGTAGGATTAGCAAAATAATTACAAAGTGTGTCTGTATTTACCAATTTCAAGCAAGGAAATAAATAGATTGGATACAACATGTTATGCAAGTAAAAAATTTTTATCCACATCAAAAGACAAATAGTGTACATACTCACTTTATGGGCTCCTATCAATAAACTTGTGAATTTATCACTACATTTTCTTCCTATCACCTAATTCACTTTAGATGCAGTGTAGTCTGTTTCATTCTAGTTGTTAATTATTAAGAGACATCAAATTTACCTATAGCAACTAATGCTATCCATTTGCTCGTTCTACAGTTTTCATTCTTCGCTCATCTCAAGCAACAAAAATTTAAAATTTGAAAATGTGGTAATCTTGTCAGCTGATTGTTCAGTTTGGTTTTAAATTTCAAATTAGGAGTGGTTCCTTCTTTCTTAATGGCTGTTCTTCTGTCACCGAGTCTTATTATTTCAAAGTGTTCAGTTTTAGGCTTCTCGTTACAGTCTTACAACAAATGGTTTTAAATTCCATAGTTGCTTTGCACATACTCCTTAACTATGGTAGTTGGAGATCATTTCATTGACCCAATGCCTATAGCATAGACATGTGTATTGATACACCACCAGATATCTCCTAAAGGAAGGTTGGTTGGTTGATTTAGTGTTTTATGGCACAAAGCAGCTAGGCTATCTGTGCCAAACATCAGGTAAAAGTAAATGTAGTAAAATTCATAAAAGGAAAAGAAGGTAAAATAAAACAGCATTTAAAAAACATAAATAGCATAAAACCAATGGTGACATCTAGTACACAATGTTAAGAGAGAAACCAGAGTAAAAGAAGTTGTAAAAAACTTTCCGTAGCATAATGGTAATTATCATAACCTGCCAGGGAGACTAACAGGTAAGTACAAGAACCACCATAAGCCACCTAAAGTTGGCCTTTCCAGTCCTGGTTCCAGGTTATGTGTCATTACGGCCATTATTAAAATGTAAAGTAATAAAAGTTTTAAAAGACATGTAGCAAAATTGTAATAATAACTTGCCAAGCATCCGGTAAAAAGGTAAAAGTAAAGTAAATGTAGTAAAGTTCATAAAGGGAAATGAAGGTAAAACAAAACAACAATTAAAAACATAAATGGCATAAAACCAATGTTGACATCCAGTCTACAATGTTAAGAGAGAAACTACAGAAAGAGAAGTTATAAAGGGCTTTCTGTAGCATAATGGTAATTATCATAACCCACCAGGAAGACTAACAGGTAAGTACAAGAACCACTGTCCGTCATCTGAAGTTGGCCTTTCCAGTCCTGGTTCCAGGTTATGTTCATTACAGCCATTATCAAAGGGTAAAGTAATAAAAGTGTTAAAAGACATGCATCAGGATTTAATAATAACTTGCCAGGACAACTGACGGGTAGTTCAAACAGCAGCGTTAGTCACCTGAAGTTGGCCTTTCCAGTCCTGGTGTCGAGTTATTTAATGTCACGGCCATTTTTTAATTTCAAATCGAACTAGAGAGATTGTGACTCTTAAAAGAGAACCATAATAAAAAAAGGTTTAATGACGAAATATAAAACACTTAAATGACATTAAAAAACTAAAAACTTTATGAAGGTGGACAGTGTTACCGACACCAATAACACTGTCTAATGTTATGGGCAAACCTTGGGACAGAACATGTTTAAAATAGTGCCGTTGTTGAGAGTTGTAACGATGGCAAGAAAGTAAAATGTGGCTTACAATGATCTGAGTGTTACACAAACTACACATTGGTGCATCAGTTCCACATAAAAGAAAACAATGAGTTAAAAACTGTGACCAATGCATAGTCTAGTCAGAACAACTTCCTCCTTCCAATCCTTACAGAAGCAAGATGGCGAAAGTCCAATATAGGATTTTATTTGGAAAAGCTTGTTTTCACATTGCTCACTCCAAGTCGACTGCCAGTTGGCACAGAGCCGAGCCATGAATATAGGACCATAGTACATATATGAAATACGCACAGTGGTGATAGTGCCAGAGCAGATAGATTTAGCTGCCGTGTCTACAAGCTCATTCCCGCAAATACCAACGTGGCCTGGAATACAGAAAAACTGGATAAAAGTTGATGTTAATGAGAAATGGGCCAGTCGATTTTGAATATCAGCGAGAACAGGGTGTGACCCAACGTGAAGTGATTCCAGGGCCAGTAGAGCCAGTATAAATAGTGCAGTTGAAGTACTGCTTAGCTTCAATATGATCCAAGGCAAGTGAAATGGCATACATTTCAGCAGTGAACACAGAAGCTGTAGAGAGGATTCTGCACGCAACCACCGAACCGCAACAAACCATGGCAAAACCTACATAGTTACCTGATTAGGAACCATATGTATAAATTGGAATGGAAAGATTGTTTGAAAGATGTTCAGTAAATAAAAGACAGTACTTCCAATTGGGTACTTCCTGCTTTTCTCAGATGACTTAAAGAAAGGTCACATTTGGGGGACTGTAATAAGCCACGGTAGGATGGGCTGACCAGTGGATTCTGCAATGTTATCCAAGGACAGACCCAATTCATCCAATTGCACCTGGACGAGAAGGCCAAATGGAGTAATGGCAGATCGTCTGTTCTGAAAAAGTATGGCCCAACGAGGAAGGAAAACACAACCCCAGACAGGATGCTTTGGTAAGGAACAAAGTTTCAAAGAATATAATAAAGACAGTTCCAAACAGCAAAGGTGCAAAGAAGGTTCATGAGGTTCTACGTATAAGCTTTGAACTGGGAAGGTGCAGAAAGCCCCAGTCGAAGTCCTTGATGATGAATGGGGTCCAGCATCTTTAAGGCCGAGGGTCTGACAGAGTCATAGACCATTGATCCATAGTCAAGTTTCGATCAAATAAGAGCACGATATATCTTAAACATAGAACATCGATTTGCTCACCAACTAGTGGTAGAGAGGACATGGAGGATTTTCAGTGCTCTTGTGCATTTGACCCATAGCTGATTTAAGTGTGGTATAAACGTCAGCTGATGGTCAAAGATAAACCCCAAGAATTTGGTCTCAGGGACCACAGGCAGCGAAACTTCACCAATACGGAGCTCAAGATCAAAGTGAATACCCCATTGGTGGCAAAAGTGCATGCAAATGGTTTTAGAGAGAGAGAAATTAAAGTCGTTCTCCGTGGTCCACTTCAGTACACGATTGAGGGCAGTTTGTAGTTACCACTCAATATATCTCACGTTCGATGACTACACGAGATGTGAAAGTCGTCAACATAGAGCCTTTTTACAACGGTGAGAGGGATGTTCAGTGATGGTATTAATTTTTATACTGAAAAGTGTGACACTCAAAACACAGCCCTGTCGGATCCCAAGTTCCTGTAGAAAAGAACTGGAAAGTGTCGAACCCACATGAACTTGGAATCTCCTGTCTATTAAAAATTTTTTAATAAACATGGGTAAATGGCCACGTAACCCATATATATGGAGGTCTAGCAAAATGCCAAAGAATACTGATACAAGATGTTGTCGTTTGAGAAAAGCTTCTCCGATTGGCGCTTCAAGTCGAATTAGGTGGTCCATGGTGAAGTGCTGTCGTTGGAACCCACATTGGATGGGGAAGAGGAGGTTGTTTGATTTGAGGAACCAGACAAGACAAGCATTAACCATCCTCTCTAAGGTCTTACAGAGACAGCTCATCAAACCAATTTGACAGTAGTTTGAAGGAATCTTGGGATCTTTTCCAGGTTTAGAGAAAGTAAGATCATAGCCTGGCACCAGGCATTAGGAAAAACTTCTCCTGCCAGATACAGTTAAAAAACAATTAGAAGAATATCAAGAGAAGCAGGAGATAGATGGCACAGCATGTCATAGTGTACATCATCTGGTCCAACAGATGTACTGCCAGACAAATGAAGGGCCATTTTCAGTTCCAACAGTGTAAATGGACGATTATAGTCAAAGAGACAGTCAGTTCGAAAGGAAAGAGGTGAACACTCTGCACGAGTCTTGATGGCCAAGAAGGTGGAGGAACAAGCAGAAGTGCTAGAAACCCGGCAAAAGGTTTCACCTGGAGTATCGGCGATGCTCCGGACATCAGTTACCTCTTGGCCATCAGAAAGTAAGATCAAGAGGGGGGACAGAATTGTAGTGCCCACTGACCTTTCAAACCCTGTCCCACATGACCTTGGAACTGGTGGTAGAAGATATGCTAGTTGTAAACTTAATCCAAAATTCCTTCAGGCTTTGACGTCTTACCCATCTAGCATGTGCATGGATCCACTGGAAAGCAATGCAGTTTCAAAATGTGGGATATCTACGGAAAGTATCCCAGGTCCGTTTTTGAGCCTTCCGTGCCATGTGGCAGGCAGGAATCCACCACGGACAAGAATATAGTGGAAAACGTGTCAAGGTTTTAGGAATACACTGAGCAGCTGCTTGTATAATACAGTCAGTTACTGCTGCCACACAGTCGTCTATTGATGGCTGACAGACAATGGCAGGATCAAGTTCTGCAAGAGCAGTGAAAGTGGATCAGTCTGCCTGATCCAGCTTCCACCAGTTCTATTGTATCAAGGTGGCTATTTTTAATGACGGGTAGGCAAAGTGGCTGGAGAACCCTTCTGTTTACGATCACATCTTTTTTCCTTACTGTCCTTATTAGGGGATGGTCTATCGACCTCCATGGATCCTGCCCCGAGTCGATTGGGCAGGTCTTTGTTTGTTGGAAGGGGATTCCAGTGACTGAGGATGCGAACGAATAATTGTTTTGCATCTTGGGGTGGGAGAAAAAGATGTATCTGAAAAAATGCCTGTATTTGGAACCAAAGGATGTGGATCTTGGAGTTTGTTAAAATGTATGGGAGGAACAGAGATGGGTGTAGAAGTTGATTCATCAACTTTTTTAACCATGGAGGTCAAAAGGCTTTTCATTTGTTTTGAGAATGATTCTCTTGGAGGCACAAAGAGATCTGTCTGCACTTCCACTGTAGTTGGGGAACGAAGTGCAGCAGCATATGTCTGAGATGAAGTGGTGGACGGCAATTTCCAAGCTTCAGGATAACTAATGTTATGAGTCATTTTCAAACGCTGCAGCTCTTTTTCTCCAACCATTTAGGGCGAGAAGGAAAGTAGGAAGGGTGAGAACCATTGCAGTTGACACAATGTAGGTCCATGTCACACTCACAGGCATCATGGTCCTTGCCACCACAATGAGCACGTGTCAGGGAACCATGGCATGACGTCTTTGAATGACAAACCTGACATTGGAAACATTGAAGAGGGTTTGGAATGTATGGTCGTACTCTGCAATTTAGATAACCTGCCTTGATGGTGGCAGGTGTACGTGGTGATGTAAATGTCAAAACAAAGATATTTGTCAGCAGTGTAACTTCATTTTTGGGATTGGAGATGCACCTCACTGCAGAAACTCCTTGAGTGGAGAAACCAGCAAGAATCTCTGACTCGGGAACGTTCTTCAAATCCCTCTCAACAATAACTCCTCGTGAAGAATTCAAGGTAACATGAGGAGTTCACTGTGTTGGGATGTGGATGTTTCAACAAATATGTCTCCAGATCGAAGCTTCTTTACTGACTTTGCAGAGCCAGCAAGTCCCTCCAGTCCTTTCTGAATAAAAAAGGGGGGATATTTGCCCTAAAGGTTTTTCTGAAAGAAAATGTAGGATGAGAAAATGAGGTACAACTGGTGGTACAGGCGTTGAAGATTGCTGATCAGTCTTCAAGATGTGGACATTTACCTGTTGACTGTTTTTTCACTATTTTATTTAAATTTTTATTAGGAGGATCCATAGGAATAAAAGAAAATTTCGGTGCCCACTGACCCCATTCACCATGAAGCCCTATGAGGGGACCCACTACAACGTCAAGCAAGGACACTACAGCAATGCCAGAGTTTCGTGAGCACTATACCCAAACACCAACATCAGACTCAATGTCCACAACACCCGTTGAGAACTTCCAACACTGGTACTTGGTTGACTCTAGCCCAAGTGGACCAGCCGACTGACCCAAGGGGGGCCACCCAAAAGATGCCCGTCTACAGGATTTCAAGGCCAAAGTGGTGTGTTAGGGTTGGTCCCCTCAACCATCAGGATCCTCTCCTCCCATTCACGGGTCGCCACACACAGCAAACACGTGGGTGGATGTTTAGATCCCAAAGGAGGTAACCTGAAAGAACAGAACTTTCCCTGGGAGAACCCCCACCACGTACAGCAATCCACACCGAGGGGCCTGAAGGAAGGATCTGTCTTTAAGAAAGAAAAACGTACATATTCAAAATAATAGACTCGGTGACAGCTGAATGGACACAAAAGCAAAAGAAAATATTTCTATATCTGAAACTTAACCTGAGCTGAATAACGAGTTAACAACACCACTGCATCTCAAACTGTGATAAACTTATCATGCTGATGCCAAGACATATAGAGTGAAAACTTTATCAAATGATCAAGTGTCAATATATATCTCATATACATCTTAACAGTGCTATCCACATTGACATAGAAGAGATTGTAACCTATACATATCATTTGCTCTACCAGTAAAAGACAGAGATGTAAATATTTTTCTACAATGTGAAACATTACAACAAAATAAGTATTACTGCTAATGAATAACAAAGGCAATTTGAATGAGTCAACTTAAGTTTTTTGGGCCATATGTAATCTGAAAACTGCATAGACTCAGAATAAATGAAAGCTTTCTTGAAAATTTTTATATCAATATAAAATGCTTGGTACACTGCACATCATACTCTATATTTGATTTTCTTATAATAACTTTGGTTTTTTTATACTTTAAAACTGGATTTTTTTGTTTTTAATATTTGAGAACATTATTGCTTATCATTTCATGCCTTCTTTCTTACTATGAACTTAATTTATTTACTACAGTTTGCTATTTTCTTGTTTAAGTATTTGCTTTTGACAGAAAGGATATTTTAAATTGCATTACTTTGATGCAACTGTATATTTTATAATGCTAACAAAAACACATTATGTCAGATATGTCTGGTATTATATTGAATATTTTATTATTCTGCTTATTTATTGTATATATGTGGTTCTGTTAAAGGTATATGGTGTATTGTCCAGAGATAAGATTGGGATTCAGTTGAGTCACAAATTAAGTTTTTATAGTTAAATTTAAGGATAAAGATGGCCAGAAAGGTAGAAAAACTGTGGCTGGTAGACATCATAGCTAACCTTTCCATACCTTAGAATATGAACACTGCTTTAATCATAAATTTTTATAATTTAAGAAGGGGCTTCTATATTTAATTATAGCTTACAAATCAGTGGCAGTGCCAGGGGGCTTGAACCCTCCAAATGAGCCAAGCCCACCTCAGCCCCCTAATATTGTTACCTACATATATTCATAAAACATGGATAACACAATCGTCATTGTTGCTTAACAATTAACATCAAAGAGACAGATCTGTAGAACTCAAAATCTTCATTAAGACGAAAGTATGTGTCGTGTCCCATAGCAACGTACTGAATGCACTGAAACATATGCGCTGTATTGCCGCTCCCTGTGTTATGCCATTCTATCTTGAGCTTTGATGAAGATTAGACAACCACGTTGATTTCAAGTTACAACAGATCATCGGGGATTTTACTTGATAAACCAAAGGTTTCACAGGTATTTACCCATTAATTTCATTTATCTTTTATTGAATAGTAAAACATAGCATGCATGTATAAGTGTATTGTGTATCGGTCAAAACTATGAAGCATTTAGCCGGTGTTGTGTCCTCTGTTAGATCATTTTGCATTGTGTATCAGCCATCCAAAACTGTACTGATGATTGTGGCATACACTTAAAATTGTGACTTACAATCCAATTAATGTTATACTTATGATTAGATAATAACCTTACATGTTAACTGACAAAATATTTCTAAACAATTCTAGAATGAATTTTGAAATTGTCATTAGGCTATTTAGAAGTGTCTAATTTAATGTAATGTAGTAGTTACATTATTATAACAAAACTATCACAATCACAGTTTGGCACACCTTTCTGAAATGTACCTTGGTATTTACATTATTATAATTTATAATAATTGATGGCATTTTGGGAAGCCCCTCCACAGTTTAATAAATGGTTTTAAGTAATAGTTGACCAATTCATACTTATTAATTCACTTTTAAAATTTGAACAGTTGAAGGAAAAGTGTGGATTTAAAATACAATGCACAATTGTTTAAAACTGCAACTAACTGGTTAACCTCAATATTTAATGAAGTGCAGACAGATACAAGATGAATTCTTCAAGCTGAGCTTGAGATAATATTTTGAAATATGTAGAAAAGAAGCAAAGTATTGATCCAATGAAGCCTCAATGCCAACAAAAAATCTAAACAGTAAAACACACATGGATAAACATATAAGTGGAAGAATTCTATCATTGAACCAAATATATTGCTTTAGACTAATTTATTTAAAAAAGAACCAAATGACAATTGCTAAAAACAGATTGAAATCCTAAAGCAGTTCATGTAAATTATTTAACTACATAAATGAATGAACAAAAACCTCAGTACTTTTTCAGATAGTTACTTATAATACTATTCATGAAGAAAACAAACATTTCTACATATCTCTAAATGATAAAGCAAAAAGCAGTTAGTCATTTTACAAAATGGAAAATACAATACTACTGTAACAAAAATAATATTTAATAAAGTAGGTTTATGATAAAATGAATAGAAAAATTATTCCAAAATCCTTAATAATTAAGTCCAAAAAGGTAGTAAAATATTTTATTTTTCTTTAGTTGAATACATGTAACCAAACACAGAATTTGTTTAAAAGATTACATAAAAATGTTATCTACTTGTTTAATATATACTAAAAGGCTTGAAAGCAACTAAATAATCATTAATTTAGTTATTCTCATGACAGAATACAAATAATCCGTGATGATGAAAAAACCCACTTGTAGAGTAAAATATACATGTATAAACAGCTGGTAGGGATTGAGAAACCTTTTATGTAGAGGAGCAAACAACATTTCGACCTTCTTCAGTCATCGTCAGGGTCACAAAGGTTTGATCTTATATCCCTCTTTACAGAAGTCCCAACCGCTGAAGCCTGCAAAATAGCCTTAGAACTCTATATCCGAGACCCTAACCCATCAATAGACATTCTCAGCAACCAATTGGCAACTCTCAAAAATTCACCATGAAGAAGATAAACTTCATGTTCAACAACCACAACTATATACAAACAAATGGCCTACGCATGAACAACCCAGTATCACCAGTTCTAGCCAATATTTTTATGACACAAGTTGAAACACAAGCAATTAACACTGCATTACATCCACCACTATACTGGTACAGATATGTAGATGACATGATTATGGGATTCACATCTACAGAACACACACTTAATTTTTTCAATCACATGAATGCTATACATCCCAACATTAACTTCACATGTGAAGAAGAAGAAAGCAATCAAATCTCATTTCTTAACCTCAAAATTATAAGAACCGATACACAACTTAAAACAGAAATCCACCGAAAACTCACCCATACTGGACTATACATTCCTTGGGACTCAGCATATGAAACAAAACAAAAACTCAACATACTAAGAAACCAAATAAACACAGCCATAAAACAATGCTCACCAGATAAAATTAACGATGAATTAGACAAAATAAAACAATACTTCATCAACATCAATAAGTTTCCTCCACAAACCGTAGAAAACATTATACCTAGACAAAAAGCAAAATCAACTAACAAAAGTAAATATATCCCATGAATTAAAAAATCACAAAACCATATATTCCCAACATCAGCAGCAAAATAACCAACATTTGGCAAAAACTATAACAAAATGACATTCCAGTTAATACCAAATTTATTCAAAAACCAGGCACAAAACTAAGGTCTATACTATGTAAAAACTACACTGACAAAACACCACACCAACATCATTTATAAAATACAATCCGATAACTGCTCTGACTTCTATATTGGAGAAACAAATAGAAAAATGGAAATCAGATTCAAAGAACACAAAAAGTCACCTTCACATGTTTTCGAACACTACAAATCAAATAAACACAACATAACCATAGAAAACACCCAAATACTAAATAAAGACACAACCTTAAACAAACACAAAATTAAAAAGCCTTACTTATACAACTCATGCCCAAAATAAACCAATACAAAGGAACATCTTTTAATATATACATCTCAGCATGCCCTCTACATTCCTACACTCAGTTACACAACTGCCTTCAAACATGTGGTCAGTAACCCTTTTTTTCTTTATGAACCTGACGATGACAGAAAATCGAAATGTTGTTTGCTCCTTTACATAAAAGTTTCCTCAATCCCTACCAGCCATTTTTACATATATAGAACACAAACAAATTTGTTAATGAGGAGCAGATTTAGAGCTCACTATTTGATTAAAATATCAAGCTGGAAGAAAACACTTTTAGTGAAGTTATTAACTAATTTAACCATCATAATTGATACAAAACTGAATTACTTTATGAAACGAACTAAACATATAGCAAGAGATTGTTACAATAAATAATCATTAATCCTTTTTGCATTATATTAAAACTCAGATTTATCATTCTAAAGTAATTATTCACAAATGTTTAAAAGGTTTTATATTTGAAAGAAATTAGCTGGAACGATATATATATTTGCCTCTGTAAAATATGATGTAATTTAATAAAATTCAGCAAATATAAGCGCAGCTTCTTTCTTTTTTTTTGAGTTAAATTGCAAAATTTAAATTCAATAATTTAAATTTTATACTATCAGGTTAAATTTTTCCAATATATTTGTCCTCAACCAATATAACAGCTAGAGTTGGAGGATGAATTAAATAAGGTTTTAGGTTTAACTACACAAATTTTAAATCACCTTATTAATACCCAGAACTTTGCTCAATTTTAAGGCATGAAAAACTTTAAGAGAAACCACTTGTAATATTATAAAAAGCCCTTTCATTTGATAAAGACAGTTCAAACTGTTGTAACAATACTTTTATTCTTGCAAAATTAAATTTCTAAAGCTTGAGGAAATTATTTATATAAATAACTTATTCATCCCTAAAATACAGTAAAATGAATATGGATTTTTAATCTATGTATTTTATCAAGTTATGTTACCCCAATTTTAAATAAGGACTACATTTCCTATTTATCAATGTAACTTTTGAAATTAATAATACCTGATCCAGGCCAAATATTATTCTAATGTCAAATAAAATGTCAGAAACTGTGTTGTTGTTTTTTAAGTTAGCATTTCCATAAGATCAATCAAAAACTTTATAGGATCATTGCCACACCATTCCTTTTTTTTTTTCTTTTTCAAATACATCCTGCAATAGAATTATAATGATGAAATTTTAACCTTGTAAATTTTTGTATAAAAACTATAGCCTGAATAGCAAGATAATATTTAAGTAAAATAATAACCTGGTAACACTATTACAAAATATATACATAAGCACTTTACAAAACTAGTCTTCTTCCACATTCAGTAATAGACAAACTGTTTAGTACTGTCTATACAAAAAGCTGACATACATTTTCATCATTGTAATCTTGAAATACACATTGTTTATATTCTTCCTCATCTTGTGGATTGGCAAAATATGAAAATACTGCTTTAAAAATATACTTTTACAAACACAGATCATAAACTCATCAGAAAAAAAACAGCTGATGTCTTTGGAATCAATGGCTTTCCTATGCATACAAAGAAAAAAGTCAAGGTTTTTGACATAAAGAGAATTATTTAATAGGAAAGGTAAGACACTCATTGTCACCTTTATGTAAAAATTATCATAATTAAGAAAAAGTATTCAATATATTTACCCATCTTTTTATTTCAAAACAAACATTTTATTGCAATCTTCACAACTAAACATACATCAAGAATGATGGTGTCTGCTATCAAGTGTACATAAAATGTATTTATGATTAAAATTTAACACTTGTTATTTATCTTAATTGATTACAATTTAAACAGAATGATGCATTAAATAATAATAAAACTGACATTCTTTCCTTCAAATTCTATTGTGTAAAATCATGGGTTTATCTATAAACTTCCATATGCAAAATGAAGTTAATCATTTAATGTTAAAGTACCTCTTCCTTCAACAATGTGCACATAATTTAAATGTACATAAAGTACTCTCAATTTTTAATTAATCATGCTTGCTCAAAAAACTATTTTTAGATATACATACAAATGTTCAAAAACTTTAAACTTCAAAAATGAATTTCATCATACAATCTATAAACAGTTACATTTATTTACTTATCAAATTTATACTAATATATAACAGATTATATCTTAGTTAACTATTTCAAACAATTTCAAGCTATTTATGACTTCATCATTTAGATTTTTGTTTCTAATTCTTAATTCCTTGAAAAATACAATTTAATATACATCTATATATAGAATACTTAGCTGGATTATGGAAATGTACTATGACTTCTCTATTGTATTTTAAACTAAACGCATTATTACAGAGTAACCGTGATAAAACTACACATCTATAAAGGTTGAAAAGTTGAACTTAAATCTTTAGAAAGTTTATACATAAATGAAACAATCATGATTTCATGATATAAAAATTCTGAAAAGTCCATGTAACACATAAAGAGAAACATAGTAAAGAAGTTTTGACAAATATATCATCTCTTATGACTTAATAAACCACAAGCTCCCAGGATCAGCAAAAAGCAAATTCTTTCAAAAAGAATATCTTACTATAGAGATTACTTATGATCTGATTATAAATTATAACTGAAACAAATACAATACCATAAACATAATGGCTCATTATTAAAGCAATAAACCATGTTGTACAAATGTGAAGTAAATGGCAACTTCAAAACAAATTTGATAATTTCTTTGATGTCAACTTCCTTCTACAGACAACCTTAAGAGCATTTTGGTATAATCAAATTGTCACTTTTTGTTGTTGTTTTTATGTTGCAATTCAAAGTATTTTTATAATTTTTACTTTTTTGTGCTTCTAAGCTAATTTATAACTTTAGTAGTTCATTAATCCTGTTTTCTTTTCTTTTTGCTTGATTTGAATATTTCAGTACCATTTTTCCTAATCAACATTAATGATACTAAAGTTTGTTCAAGTTTCATAATTGCTTTTTAATGTTTTAATAGTAAATTGGCTGTTGAAGTTTGTGAATGATTCCCGAGTCAAAACGCAAAGATATAGAATCAAAGTAGTGAAGAAAACGTCCTGATCTTTTACGGCATTTCGCTTGTCTGCAAGTCTCTGAGATAGAGATGGATCTCAGAAAAGGCAGATAATCCAGATGAACTGCACAATGATTAAGTCTCTGACTTAAGGGTAAAGCATTTCTTATTGCATCAAAACAAAATTTACTTTCTTGGTACAACTGGTGATTTTCAAGAGTCTGACATTGCATATTTTCTTTACAGTGCAAAGTTACGTATGACAAATCCACATTTCCAGAAGCATTCTGTAAAACTTCCCTGAGCTGTTGTGATGTTTTTCTAAAACTCAGTACTTCAAATGATGAAAAAATATCAACATTTATCTCTTCACACATGGTGAAACTTTTATCACTTAATAAAGGCAAGCCACACATCCATGACTGACGCCTTTCTTCTGGGCCAGCACATTCTAATCCTCTCAATCTTCCCTGTCTCAACATTATGTCGCATGTACTCAGGTCTTTCAGTAGGTTTGAAATTTGTTCATTTACCTTATGAGTAATTACCCAGGTACTATTCTTCAAAACTGTATCCTCACAATCAATTTTAGAATCATCAACTGTGCTGCTCAAGCCATTCCCCAAAAACTCCTTTTCTTGACCCAGTCCCTCTTCATTTAACCAGCTAATGTCCAATGGGTTAATTTGCTGAGATATTTCTTCAACACAATTCTGAAACTCACTCACTTTCTCCAGAGATGGTTCAAATACCATAGGTAATGATAAAAGTTCATACAAATTGTCAGAAATAACTCTATTTCCAGAAATGTGATTTTCATATATCAGCTTTCCAGCTTGCCATAAAGTACTTTGATTTAAGATAGAAAGCAGGGTTTCATACATCCTGAAGTTCATATTATTAGGTAGGCTTAGCAAGAAATAAGATCTTTTGTTACCAATCACAAGATTCTCTTCAAATCCTGTTGTTCTTTCTAAACATGCATTTTTCTTCTCTGTCATATTTTCTACAGTAGTTTCTTTTTCTGACTGTAAAACTAATGCTCTCTTACTTGCACATTCTAGTAAATCATTAACTTTAGATTCCAATAATTCACCATGGTTATTTGTATTTGCTGGACATTTCTCAGAAGTATCCATTTCTTTTAGTATTATGTTGTGGTTTAAATTTAATTCCTGTACAAATACTTTATTGTTCACTGATAACAGAGTTTTACATAAATTAGACATTCCTACTTTATTAGGAGCCAAAAACTGAAGCTGTAATAAACATCTACGAATATCACAATTCATATACTTAACCAAAGCCCTTGTATATGATGGTTTGACATTTATGCCTTCTTGCACACAAACATTGAACAGATGATCTGAAACTTCATATAAATTAGGTGGATTTAATGAAATAACCTTATGCATATGATTGATATTTGTTTTGATGCTTTCAATATTCCTAGTAGCTGTGAGAATTACTGGCTTTTTAGCTGCAGTAATAAATGTGTTCACTGCACTCCAAAATCCATCATCATTTTCAAACACAACATCCACATCATCAAACAGTATCAATGACATACTTGATATACTTAATCCTTTTTCTGTATCATTCAAAACTGGTTCTATTAATATATCTTTCACTGTTGAATCTCTGTATGTATAAGTGTTTGAGTATTTAATTTTTCCATTAAACCCAAATCCTTCCAATGTGTTCCTCTTTTTCTGTGAGCCTAAGTGTATCTTTCTGGTTGTATTACTTCCTAATTTATCACTAAATGCTTTTCTTGATGTTTTCTTACTTGCACATCCCTTAGTAATTCTTGAATCCAGTACAGAATGTTTTGCAATTGAAGAGTCGGTTCTGAAAAGAGATGCAATTGATTTTTCTTTTGATAAAATTGAAATTGGTTCTTTAGCACTTGCTTCATTTTTCTGTTCTGACAAAGACTTTGGTGAATTTGTCTTATCAACACCAAAAAAACAATTTTTTTCATTCTTACATGATGAACTTTCAATATGATGAGACTGAGTTGCTTCTTGAAGTTGGGACATAATTTCTTTTCCTGTTCTCTTTGAAGAAGCATTTAATTCAAAAACTCTGAATCCCAACTCTCTTGCTACTGCATAAACAAAACTTGTTTTTCCTATGCCTGATGCACCAGTAATTAATGTGCAATTGGGCAGGTTGTCATCATCATCATCATCTGAAAATTCATCAGAATCACTTTTACAACTAATATTAGAATCCTTACTTTTGTATTTTGCATCATTTAAACATTTTGTTTTCCAAGCAGCCAACCATACCTTCATTTTTTCCACTTCATTCTTATTACCAACAAACATTTCAAAAGATGTTGGCTTATATTTTTCAGTAAACATATCTCCATTAATGGAATTATTTTCATTATCATTTGTGGTAACTTTATCATCATCCTCTATATTACACGACCCAGGTTTTTCCGTAGCACCACTACTCAACTTATTTTCTTTGTTTATTCTTTTTTGATATTCCTTCTTCTTTTCTCTGTGTATCAATTTGTCATTAGCATTAGTTTCTTTTAAAGGCATACTTATTACATCACAAACATTATGAATCTTTTTTGGCATTTCTGATAATTCACTAGTATTAATAGAAAAACTTAAGTTCAATTTATTACTCTTCATTTTAGTCCTAGACCTAAGAGATCCTTTACATGCTAAACCACCACTCCCTTTTTCATCTTCTCCATCATCATCACATGGAGTTCCAATGTTTCTTAGATCTTTTTCATCTGCCAAGATTAACCTTTTTTTCTTTCTATATTTTGTATCTTTCTCATTGTCTGCATTTTCATCTAAAGGTTTATCAAACACTGTAATTTCATCTTCATGAGCAGTTGGTTTTCTTTTGTAACTGCATTTTGAAAAGTTGTTTTTCAGTTTACTATTTTTAGTAGCAATCTGTAATTTACTCTTAGGTTTTGGAGGAAATATCACAAACTGCTCATCATCTTGTTTATTCACCCTGTTGCTCTTGAGATTTTTGTATCCTATAGGCAAACTTAAACATCTTTTTTTGGAGACATTACTGGTTTCACCTTTAGGCTTTACAACTGAACTTTCATCTAACACGCGGTCAATTACAACTTTTTTCATGAAAATTGGAGCAAGTTTAACAGGTAAGGTTTTTGTACATTTGGTGTCATAAAGTGTAGTTCTTGGTGAACTCTCACGAGAAGCAGTACAAATCTGACCATGATGAAGCTGATTTACATGTATTTGATTTTCTTCTGTTCTGTTATCTTTTTTTTTAAGAAAAATTGGTGCAAGTTTAAAATCTTTTATTTTACTACCCCTCGCTTCCACAGTGGTAGTACTTTCAGCTAAGCTACTACTAGGCTTGCTAATACAATATTCTTTTTCACAAGCTTGACAAGAACTTTGAACTGCTGAATCTAATAGTAGAACTTCTTTATTTTTAACACACTGATTTTTATTTTTGCAGCCATCTATCAGAACACAATATTCAAACATATTTGTGCAAACTGGATTGGTTGTTCTACTGTCTCCTTCACATTTTGTTTTTAACCTTGTTTTAACAGCCAAAATTTTCTTCACACCTTGTGCTAATTTCTCATTTGGCTGTAGACTGTGTAATTTCATCATATGATGCGACTTTCACAGGATTTAACTGAGCATTGCAAAGTGTTATCAACTTCAAGTCAAACTGTCTTAAGAAAACTCCAGAACTTGAGATGGTTTCATAAAAAAGGATTTCTTAGAATCTCGAGCTAAAAAGAAAAAAGTACCAGTACTTAAAGTTGTAAATGAAAAGGATATTCAAAAGAAATGATACTCGTAATTATCTACCAATATTAATACTCCCAGTACTATTACTTACAATAACTCATAGAATAGGCTTTAATATTACTTTTAATTCACAAGAATGAGCTTCAACATTATATTGATTAATAAACTTACAACGAACAAAATATTTTACTTGTTCAACATTAAACAGTAGTTAGTTCTAAATTTAAGTTTACACTTTAAAAGTTGGTAGAGACAATTACTGAATTAGACACACGAGATCCGAAAATGAACTTTGAAACAATATCCTGTCGGTTAAAAATAAATATTCTCAAAATATTATTATTTACCAAAGTTTCCCTTCACTTAAATTAACCATTAATTAGTCATACTCTCTTAATTACACATTTTTTACACGCTTCAAATTAATACTTTTGTTACGCTTACATAACAAAAACGTAAACTAATACACACTGACTACCGCCAAATCCAATACGACCTCTCCTGCAAAGAAACGGCAACAAATACAAACAATTTCTTAAATTATTATTCTAAGTACCGTAAAAGGTACAGCAACAATAATAATAAACTCGACTACAATGGCAGTTGTATTTTTTGACAGTTATGGAGGGCCGATATTTATATAAAATTCTCTTTCACGTAAACAAAATAATCTATATACATAAAAAAGTTCTTCGGCGTTTAACTCATTAAAGTGTTACCCATTAGAACGCTTGACTCGCAATATTAGGGTAGTAAGAATACCCGTACTTTGCTGATATCCAAATGTTCAGTGTGTTCAGGACAACTAGAATTTAGTGTCTTGTTGGTTAAATATGACATTGTATTTATGGAGATAAGATAGTCAATTGGAAACCTTTCTGGAGATTGCATCCTTTTGATGGCCAAACATAAAAATAATATTGTATAGTATTTCTATTATTGCCCTTACAGTATCACATTTTACACATGAGTTATCTGACTTGTGGGTCTTCTTCTCCTCCATTGCTATAATGCTGAGGGGCTTAAGGTGAATGAGATTGTCTTAACATCATAAGTAGGACTACCCACTTTCCAGACTAGAAAAGGGACATATTTCAGCAACTGCCAGGTCTCCATTGGCCAAAACCACAGGAGCAGTCCAACACAATGCAAATAATGGAACTCTCTACTAAGTCATCAAACGTGATAACAAAGCCTCCTTGTGTTAAAGAAGCACTAGCAGGAAATGGCTTCCAAGGCTTGGCTTCTTTATAACGGGAAGAAAGTTCAGCTGCATCAGAAGGTAATGCTTCAAACTTACTGTGAGCCAAACCGGTCAACACAGAAAAAGTCCAAAAGTCCTTGCTAAGGCCTAGAAAAACCTTGAAGCCACAATGGAAGTCATCTTCGAGAATGTGTTGGAAGGGCTGATATGGAGGGGAGTGAAACCTCAGCGTATTCTATCGTGGTTTTTATATTTCACAAATGTTGTTTTTTCTTTGCGGTAATTTCATTATATATTTTGTATATTTCTTTTCATTTCAGTGTTATTTAATACCTCAAAATTATTTCACATTATGTGAGTTTCTTTTGTATTAATCTCTATTTTTATATACATGTATGTGTATCTACATATATCTGCTTAACGAAAAAGTAGGTTTAAAATTCTTACAAAGTTTGACAAGGGGGATTTCACCTAGAATATCTCATACTGCAAAAGCAAAAGGAAATAGTAGTCTTTCTTTCTCATTGTTTCTATGCAGTGAGTGTGGGGCTTAGAACGCTAAATATTGAGTTTCAATATATATAGTTGGTCGAACAAAAACATCCTATTGTGTAGCTTTGTACTCAACAACAATATATTTTAAAGGATTGTTCAGTAGTTTCGCTGTTATATTTCTTAAGTTTTTCATGTCTAACAAATCTAAACTTTCTAAATGCTTTCATATTATCTCATAAAATGGGTTATTTTTCTTGTATCATGGATTTTTTTATGTAATAGAGTTTTATTTTTATTTATTTGAAGATTACATGTTTGTAGAAATTGTAACGCATTTTATTGCATTTAATATATTATATTTGCACCTATCAGTGATGTCGAGAAAACCCACTTGTAGAGAAATATATATGCAAAAACGGCTCGTTTGGGTTGAGAAAATATTTTACATAGAAGAGCGAACAACGTTTCGACCTTCTCCAAAACGAGCCGTTTTTGCATATATATTATATTTGCACCTGTTTTAACAAGGGTTTTAATTCAACAAAGTATATTTTTTATATTATACGTTTCTTTATTTTCTTAGAACTGAAAGTCTACTTCTTGTAAAGAGTTAAAAAGTCAAATTTTGTTCAGTTATTTTTGAGATTATATATAAATGTAGGTATACATAGGTGGGCTGAGCAGATAGCCCTTTGTGGCTTTGCTATATGAAAAACACACACACACGTATACATAGGGTTACCAGATAACCAGAGGGAAAACTGAGATTGTCTTTCCCATTCATAGTGGCATTATAACACTCCTCAAGACTTTTAATCGTGTTTTTTATGCATCAAAAATATTTACTACAGAGTTTATTACAAAAAAAACTATAATCTGTATGCTAATTCATTCAGTATTTGTAAAAATAATTAAATATAATAAAATTATTTCATGATAGATTATAAATTATTTGTTTTATTCAAATAAATATGTAATAAGAACTGTCTTACGTAACTTTCATCTTTAATTTTCAATAACACTTTTTGCAATTGCTAAGGCTCTCCGCTAGTAGAGCGGTAAGTCTATGGATTTACAACGTTAAAAGCAGCAGTTCGACTCTTCTTAGTGGGCTCAGCAGACAGCTCGCTGTGGCTTTGCTATAAAAACACAAACATACACAAGGAATTGCTAAATAATCTGATATTTATTTCATCGACTTTTAAATTATAGAAACACAAAAGCCTGTAAAACCTCATATAGTTTAAAAACAAACAAATATAACAAATGCGCCTACGTTATTTTGAACCCACTCAAAAGAAGAAAAAAAAGTCATATCTTTTTTTTTATTTTTCTTGATTGGACTGGTTTACAAATCTCAATTCCTGTGGTTGTCCAATTGCATGTTATGTTAGGAAAACGTAGCAGAGAGAGAGGAAACACTTTCCTGTACGCGTGTGGTTTATTTTTGTCGAGTGATTTTCCAAGTAAATTTTAAAAGAAATTTTGTATAACGATAAATTATACATATAAAACTTACATTGAAGACAAAGAAATTGAAAAATTTAACTATTTCGCTGTTCATAATTAGACACACACACAAAAAAGACTACAAACTGAGACAGACCCGGATGTACCTACAGAAACGGTAACTATAACTCTTCGTGGTATATTAAACTAACCCTTCCCAAAGAAAGTATATTTTCGTTTGCTTGTAATTATGCGAACATTGTAACTATACAGACACATCGCTGTGTCAGTGGGAGAAAATTGGTTTCATTTGTTTTGAATTTCGCGAAAATCTACAAGATGGCTATCTGCACAAGCCACTCCTAATTTGGCAGTGTAAGACTAGAGGGAAGGCAGCTAGTCATCACCATCCACCGCCAACTCTTAGGCTACTCTTTTACCAACGAATAGGAGGATTGATCCTTACATTATAACGCCTCTATGGCTGAAAAAGCAAGCATGTTTGATGTGACGGGGATTCGAACCTGCGACCTTCAAATTACAAGTAGAGTGCTTTAACCACTTGGCAATGGAAGAAGAGACAACGAGGGAAGTTAATTGATATTAAAGTTATTTTGTTTTCCGCACATTTGCGTTTTATATTAAAGTGTACTTTAATACAAATCTTAAAGAATTATTTAATCTATTTTGGTCATTAAATATTTTTGTGTTATATGCTTTTGTGCGTTAAATAGTAAAATATAAAATAAGTGATTTTTTACAATTTACTTGATTTGTGTTTCAAACAAAGTGTTAATTTTTCTCAGGTTTATCTATCACACAGTGAATATTAACTTACTATCGGAGCAAGCTATCCACTTAGAGCGAAACTAAATCATTTCAGATTTCAACATGAGGATAACAGCCAAAAGAGTAAAAAGTAGCAGTTAGATATTATTGTAACGCTTTTCTTTGGTTAGGAAGGGCATCTTTTAAATTATTTAGTAGAAATAATTTAATGTCCATTCAGTGGCGGCGCCAAGGGGGGCTTGGGGTGGCTTGAGGCCCCCCAAATGAGCCAAGCCCCCCAGCCCCCAATATTGTTACCTACATATATTCATAAAATATGCAAAACACAATCGTCGTTGTTGCTTAACAATGAACATCAAAGAGACATAGATCTGTAGAGCTCAACATCTTCATTAAAATGGAAGTTTGTGTCATGTGTCCCATAGCAACGTACTGAATGCACTGAAACTCATGCGCTGTATTGCCGCTCCCTGTGTAATGCCATTCTATCTTGAGCTTTGACGAAGATTAGACAACCACATTGATTTCAAGTTACAACACGCCCGCCGCCTACCGACGGGGGAACCCATTTTCGCGGCCTGTTTCGCGCGTGCGCGGTCCAACAGCAGCTTGCTCCAACGAGTCGTAGGTCTAGGCGCAGCCGTTGCAACAGATCATCGGGGATTTTACTTGATAAACCAAAGGTTTCACAGGTATTTACCCATTAATTTCATTTATCTTTTATTGAATAGTAAAACATAGCATGCATGTATAAGTGTATTGTGTATCGGTCAAAACTATGAAGCATTTAGCCGGTGTTGTGTCCTCTGTTAGATCATTTTGCATTGTGTATCAGCCATCCAAAATTTGCTGCCAATCACCAAAACAGGCGCATTGTTTTGAAGTAATATTGACTATAAACACAACATGACGAAAGAGAGTTAGCCTGATAGTGACCTTACTTTTCCTCAGAGTGTATTAACTTCACATGGGATAATTCGTTTCTGCTATGTAAATTATGTCTTTATGTTATATTTCTTTTGAATTCTAGCTTTACTCTTAATTTATATTAAATGTTCAATCTAAGCTAATCTTGATTTTCTTTATTATTATGTATTACCTTGGGTGGAATTTAGGTGAGCTTCATCTTTTACAAATACGCATATTTTCATAAACAAATTATGTATAATTTGTAATAATGAATTATTAATCAGAGTATGAATTTCCAATGAAAACTGCATTAAAACGCAGTTTAAAATAGCACACCTTTCTGAAATATACCTTGGTATTTACATTATCATAATTTACCATCTATACTTCATATTGATGACATTTTGGGAAGCCCCTCCACAGTTTACCTCAGCCGTCCCAACGAAAATATCCTGGCGCCGCCACTGTGTCCATTCCACGTAGTAACAACAAATTTACTTCCTCATTTACTCTTTATAAGCTTAAACACTGTCATAACTTGTGTAATTACAAATGGCTCTAATTACATTACACTAATGTTAAAAATAAACTTACAATCAGCAGTACCACTTCCAACGTTGAAATGAAAACACAACACACTGACTGATTCGTTTTACCATAGAGAAATGATTCTACTTTTTAAACTTTACAATTTTATCAACAATTTCGTATTTATAATTTTCACCCAAACTTACTAGCAAATCTTGTCGTCTAATATTTCAGAATTGTTTTGAGGTCAGTTTTACTGCTCGTTCGATCTTATCAACGTTATCATTACAAACTGCGGCTCTCTGTCGCAAACAAACAAATGACAACATGAACAAATGCAATCAGAGCGATTTCATACCTTCCCACAGCACCTTTTTAAAATTACATACGTTTATAATGGATAACGTCAAATCTCACCTTCGAAAATTAAAAAAAATCCTTCTCAGATTCAGAATCATTCCAGATCACTTTTTATAATATGGCAAGAGTCTTAGTGTTGACGTGTTCATGAACTTTGGTACAAGTTCGATCACACTATATAGAGTTATTAACCCCAAATCCAGAAAATACCCTATCTTCCCATTACAGAAAATGCTTCCCAGTGGTACAGAATTTGGATCTGGACCAATTCTGGAGATGACCGCCCTGTAATGACTTCCCAGATTGTATAAAATTTTCGTGGGCATAGTTCTATTAATTTTCAAGATGCACGAGCGGAAACACAGATGGACACACGGAGAGTTTGTTTTGGATTTCTCGAAAAGCTACATGAGGTTTTTCTGCGTTATCCATACCTAATTTCAGAGTGAAAGACTAAAGGGAAGGCAGCTAGTTATCATAACCCACCGCCAACTTTTGGGTTATTGTTTTACGAACGAATAGTGGGGTTGACCGTTACATTATATATAACGTGCCTCAGATTGCGAATCAACCGCACTAACCATCTGACCATGCCAGACCGTATCTAGAGGGACACTCAGTAGAGGGCATACTTCCACTGTACAGCGTAGATCATATTCGGTTCTCAAAAAATTGGAAGGTACGTCCGTTTGTCCACCGTCATCAATAGATATGGACCTTGTTTTTGCCGGATAATGAGAAGTAATATTCTACATGAGTCCACCAAGTTTCATGAAAATTCGATTATTTTTGACAAAGTGTGAGAAACTGGTCAACAAATAGGTTGTTTGTTTGTTTGTTTTTCGCATCCTTGAATCTTCAAAACTAATCACTTCTGAGTTGGAAGTACCAACTTTCGTCCAAATCCATAAAACCGTTTTCGAAAAATCTTGATGACGGGGATAAAAACATGGTGGCGGAGATCAAAATACCTTATAACAGTATCTTCAATGTGTAGCCGTTGGAAAGACTGATATACAATGACATCAAGAATTAGTAGCGTACCACACCTGTTAAATGAGATTGCCTTTTATGAAAATACTTTGATTTTGTTTCTTTATCATTTATATTATATTTCAAATATAAGGAGATGCTGTCTATTTCTTTATTAATTCCATTATTTTGTGTGTTCTTTGTTATAGACTTTTAGAAAATATGTTGAAAAATCTATTAAAATTGCAGATCGTTTGTCTTCAGTATCTTGAAAACCTCATCTTTTGTCACAAGAACTAGCCCAAATTATCTTTAAATAAATATCAGAAGTAAATTGTTTATATAAAATCACTGAATAAAATAATTTCTATGCAAAGGTGAGTTAAGTTAGATAGTACGTAAATAAACAGTATATTTTAAAACATAATTTTGATTTTAATAAGGTAACAGCTTGCAAAAGTTAAATGGGAAACTTCGAAATGCATTCATAGTCGAGCTTGTCATTTTAAACCTTTTTTATGTAATACTACGAATTTTGCGTATTAGAGTATGTGCAAGTGCAGTATCATTAAAAGAGTAAATCAAACTGTAACACTATGGTAATTAAATTGGTCAAATAACGTATTTTGAACGTCTTCATAATGTAAACTACTTCATACTTGTTTTTTATTCCTTTGATAAGAGTAATTTCTCAAATAAATACATTAAGATATCATATTTAGCTGTTTAACCAAAATTTAAATTATATCTATTAACTTTTTTCAGAACACAAGTTTAGTTTTACAAAAGTGTTTTACTTATTTCAAGAGAGCTCTGAAACTTTAGATATTGGTTTTACGTACCTTATTATGCAACTGTTTTTCTTTTGTTTACTATTAAGCATAAAGCTACGCATTGAGCAGTCTATAATGTGACCAACAACGGGTTTGGGTTTGAATACCCGATTTTTGGCGTTATTAGCCTTCAACCCTACCGATGAACTACTGGGGGCATATTTTTTTAATCATTCATTTAATTCTAATTTAATATGGTATAGTTGTGATACTGTACTTAAAATTACCAGTTTTGATCTAACGAATGTAGGCTATTTTATTAAGTATAACGCCAAATAATAAGCTATAAATAATATCTTCCATGGTAAATCAAAAAACAGATTTTAGCGTTATAATTTCTTGTTGCTATTTAGTGGGGGACAAATAATATAAAAAAAAACTTTTCTTTTATTATAAAATACTATTGTAATAATGTACACCACCATACCATTTAAGAAAATTTGAATCTTATACTCTTCTATGTGCAGTAAAACCTGTCTGAGCCGAAAACTGCATAAGGCGGAAACATGTACAAGCCAGAAATATCAAAATTTTGTAGCACACAAAAACGCAAACTAACGTGGCAGGGGTTTAGTTGAGAGAGAGAGAAATCGTAAGAATTCTCTCTCCAACTGGGGTGTTCAGGAACGTTGTGGTTCCTCTTCGTCCCCTTACGTGGTTATTTAATTTAGTTGTTTTTTTTTAAATAATTTTTGGACTCTTTTTTTGGGTAAAGGAGTGAAGTTGGTCATACTTAATATTATCCCTGACCGAGGCAAAGGCAGCACCGAAGAAGACAGCCAGGTCCCGTCCCGAAAGGCAGATGTCAAAGTAAATATGAACACGAACACAAACGACCCGATTCAGGGCCTTGCAATAAATTTGCCTGGGCTGGGATCTATAAATCCAATGTCTAAGTTTTTGCTGTGGGGGGGAACGGGAGCGCCCCGAGAAAAACCCACTTTCACAGGACAGGCGCTCAAGACCTGAAAAGGAAAATACATAGTGTTAACGTGAGTTTTTGTCTTTTAAGTACTTTGTTGTGTGATTTGTGATTCTTGAAATATGTTGTAAGGTGAAATATATTTTGTTGGTGCACTAATTAAATTGTGGAGTGATGCCGTTAGTTTGTTTCTATTTTCTGCTTTTAAATAGTATTTGTGTGATATTTCCGTTAGTCTATTTCTTAGTGTTGGTAAGTTGCTGATTTGATGTATATAATTTACTGGAGTGAATGACGGTAGACTGAATGCAGATCTTAGTATTTTGTTTTGTTGAACTTGGATTTTCTGGAGTGTGTTATTTGACATATTGTATGTGACTTGACATCCATACTCTATTAGTGGACGGATGTAAGCCTTGTATATTTGGATAATGGTGTTTGGTGAGGATTTCGAGTGTCTGCTGGTTAGAGTCATTAAGTGTGAAATCCGTTTTCTAATTGATGAGTGTATATTGTTAACATGTTATTTCCATGTTAATTTTGTGTCGAAAGTGATGCCAAGGAATGTGATGTTTTTGCTCATGTTAATGGTCGTATTTCCGAGTGATAGTTTTATTTTTTCTAGATTTTTTTCTTTGTTTTTTAATTTCCTGTAGAAGGTGATTGCTTGTGTTTTGGTTGGATTTAAAACTACTCTCCACTTGTTACTCCAGGTCGTGACGTTGTTCAGTGATTCTTGTACGCGAAACATGGCCATCACTGGGTTTCTGGAGGTGCTCCAGATAGCGATGTCGTCTGCGTATTGTGAATTATGCGTGTATGTTAAATTGGGGAAAGGTATGTCACTAACGAAAATAATATATAGAAGTGGAGAAAGGACTGATCCTTGGGGAACTCCTGCAGTTATATTGAATGATTTTGGTATAGTTTTGTTGACTTTTACTTGTGCTGTTCTATCTGTTAGAAAATTTGATACCCATTTAACTATGGCGGGGTTTATCTTTCGGTGGTTTAGTTTGTATTTGATGGCATTGTGCCAAACGCTGTCAGATGCTTTTTTGACATCTAGGAATACACAAATGGTTACTTGGTTGTTGTTAAAAGCTTTATATACTGATTCGGTGAGTCGTGTGAGGTGATCTGTTGTTTGCCTGTTTTTTCTGGAGGCATTTTGGGATTCTGGAAGGATATTATTTATTTCACAAAAGTGGAGAAGACGGTTGGAGATAATCCTCTCCATCAGTTTGCCAAGGCAGCTTAACAGACTGATGGGACGGAAATTATCTGGATTGGTTCTGTTGGTTTGTTTCTTTGGAATCGTGGTTATGATGGCTTTTTTCCAAGTGTCGGGGTAATATCCAGTTGTTAGTGAAATGTTCATGATGTTTGTGAGGTGTTGTAATAGGAGAGTAGAGCTTTTTTTCAGAATAATGTTTGGAATTTGGTCATGTCTGGGGGAAGTATTTTTCAAGTTTTTAATATTAATTTTTAGTTCAGTTATAGTTATTTTTCTATTAATTGAGCTTGAGTATGCTCCCAGTGTCTCGCCAGGGAACCGTGGTGAGAATGAAGCTTGTTTGTATTTATGAAGTTGTTGACATGATGTTGATGTCGTGTGTCAAAGTCGACTGAATTTAGGTTGCTGAAGGAGGATTCGTAGTAGTCAGCTAATAGGTCGGCTTTCTCTACGTCCGTCCTTGCGCTTTTATTGTTGTGTGTGATATGTTGTAGTATGTGATTTGTGTTTTTGTCTGAAGAAATACTCTTGAATTTTTTCCAAAATTCTTTTGGATTGTTCTTGATTTTTTCTAAGTTTTTACAGAAGTTTTGCCAATTAATTTCTTTTGCTATTTTAATTTCTTGTTTAATTTTTGCATTTGTTCTGTTGATCTGTGTTTTGATAGATGGATCACGTGTAATTTAGTGTGTTCGTCTTAATTGCCTGCGTTTGATTATCTGTGCATGAATTTCCGGTGTTAAAGTCCATTGATTATGTGATTGCTTTCTCCTTGTTTTAGGGATTGTGTTTTTTATGGCTTTATGTATGGAATTTGTAGCATTATCTTAAGATTTCTGTTATAAAAGGCCCTCTATATGGCGGAGCCTGCGTAAAGCGGACGGAAAACTGTCTTTTACCTACCCCATCTATCAAGTAGGATTAGAACCTGAGTAAGGCGGAAAAATGTTTAATGATTAAATATTAATTTCTTATTTAATTAATAATTTGTTTAAATATTAATAAATCCTCGAACATTTTGTTACAGTAAGTATTGATTAAGTATATTCTGTTCTTTTTTCTGCTGTTATTATTTTGGAGGTTGCTATACGAAAGAACGATTAACTGTACTTTTAGTTGCATTTGCTGATGGAAAACTAGAGAAACCATGGGTGATAAGTGAAAGTAAAAAATCCACGCTGTTTCAAAAATTTGAGGAAGAATCAACTTCCTGTGGAATGGAATGTGAATAATAAAGCGTGGATGACAAGTGCTATATTGGAGGAATTTTTGAACAAATTAAACAAAAGAATGGAACAAGAAAATAGGAATATTCCACTTTTCCTACATAATGCAACTTGTCACCCAAAAGTTCAACTCTCAAATGTTCATTTAGTCTTTCTACCTCCATATACATCAGTTCTACAGCCACTAGATAATGGAATTGTACTTTTGTTTTGTTTTGGAATTTCGCACAAAACTACTCGAGGGCTATCTGTGCTAGCCGTCCCTAATTTAGCACAAGACTAGAGGGAAGGCAGCTAGTCATCACCACCCACCTCCAACTCTTGGGCTACTCTTTTACCAACGAATAGTGGGATTGACCGCCACATTATACGCCCCCACGGCTGGGAGGGCGAGCATGTTTAGCGCGCCGCGGGCGCGAACCCGCGACCCTCGGATTACGAGTCGCACGCTTTACGCGCTTGCCCATGCCAGGCCCTGGAATCATACAGTATACAAAATTGAAATACAGAAAATTGATGTTTCAGCATATTATTGCAAACATGGACGACTGTAAGAGAGCATCTGAAACGACCATGAAAGTTGACGTGTTAGATGCAATTGCATTTTTAAGTCATTTAATCAAATGCGTAAAAGACAAATGTGTAATAAAGTGCTTTAGAACCTGTGGATTTATTTTCGATAATGGCGGAGATTGTCGATAAGTTGTTTGTTATGACGATTCTTGTGAAATCCAAACTCTGATTGAGAAGATTGATGCGGGTGATTCTGTGAACGCGGAAAGTTTTGTGAACGTTGACAATAATGTTTTAACAGAAATTGCTTTAAAATCTATAATAGAATCGCAAGATGGTAACAGTGGGAGAGATTTAGAAGATGAACAAAACGGAAAAGATAGTGAGGAAATAGAAACTCCCACTTCATCGCAAATGCTGAGTTGTATTAATGTTATCAAATTTCATGCAGAAATGAACTTCACGAAAAGGCCGTAGAATTGGCATTCTCTTTTAACCGCACGAGAAAGCCTATTAAAATTCGAAAGTTAAAATTGGACACTTTCTTCAAATAAATTTAAGATTTTGTGTACTTATGTAATTTTGAATGTCTATTTTTGTTCTTATTCTAATAAATGTAGCGTAAACAGTACAACTTTATTTACAAATGTCTTACTTCCATTGAGTCAAGCAAGTATAACGTTCCGTTAAAAAATTATATATAATTAAGGAAATGCATGTTCACTGTCTAAGCCGGAAATTTTACTCGGTCCCGTACGATTCTGCCCAAGACAGGTTTTACTGTACATACAGCTACTTTCTACCGTATCTCAACTTTCGGGTTCTTGAGTTGCAAAAGATACAGTAAAAAAATGACTGATTTTAAAGAAACAAAGCTTTATATTTATCATTTAATATTTTAACGTACGTGTAATATTCGTAAACGCAGAGACCTACAAAATACATGCGAATAAGATACCAATAAAGGGGTTTTATTTTTAGCTCTTAGAATCTTTCAGAATATTTAGTGTTTAATATGTATTTACACAACCATATCCGAACAAGACAAATTCTTAAAAAAGGTTGGAAATAGTATTTTTTATTGAGAGAAGTTGTTTTGAATTAAGCACAAAGCTACACAATGGGTAATCCTTGCTCTGCCCACCACGGGTATCGAAATCTGGTTTTTAGCGTTGTACGTCCGTAGCCATGCCGCTGAGGGGAAATTGAGAGAAGGGGACGCTTGAAACAGTTCCTTTCACCCTTGATTATTTACCGAAATTGTTGCTTGCATCGCGTTTTTTCTTGTGGGTTCTTTTAAAGTATTAGATAATTATTTACTGTCCAATCCACTTAATTAAAATAAACTACTTTATTTTGTTATTTATAGACTTTTCTACAAACTAAACTGTTTAGATCTGCAATGCCATCTACGTAAAATGCAACTTACTTGAAGCTGTACACATTAGTGCTGTTATCCTCTTATTTTTCTCAACTAAATGTTCTTTATTTCCGTTCCGAACTAACTTGGTTTTTCATTGAACATTGTATTTATAACCTACCCTTATTTCGTCAAAAAGTACATAGGTTTCTCTAAGTAAAACATAAATTACACCAACTTAAATGTATAACGACTATTTGTATTATTATTACTAGAACTCTCACTCTTAACAACGGGCAAAACAATTCGAATATTAAGTTCATAAGCTATTAAGGAGCACTAAGGTGTTAGATGATGCAATACCTATTACGTGTGACTAATCATATTTGATAATATTTTGAGATAATCCTGTACGACTTTGTTTGTTATGAATTTCGCGCAAAGCTACACAGGGTTATATACAGGCTAGTTGTTTTTAGCAGCGATAGACAAGAGGGAAGGCAGTTCGTCAACACCACACCCTCCAAACTCTTGGGCTACTATTTTACCAACGAATAGTGGGATTGATCATGACATTTATAATACCACTACGGCTTAAAGAGCGAGTATGTTTCGTGATGGAGATTCGATCCCACGACCCTTAGAGTGCGAGTCGAACGCACTAACTACCAGGGTATCTCATACCCCGTTGACAGTAACATCTAAATAATTAATAACCAATTAGACAGTGCAATATCGGACGAAATCAGATATTTGTTTCAAAGTGCATAATAAATGTAAAACAAATTTCGTTATAACTCTTTTGTTTTTTATTTTTAGCAACATCTAATTTTTCAATATCTGATGTTCAGTAAAGCAGGAAACACAGGCGAACTACTCACACATCTAGCCGAAGTAAATCAATAGCGGTATACTGTAGTCAACTTCGATCTTTTGTTTCAAGGTGTCCAATACTTCAATAAGTAATGGATAGTTGAAACCTATTGTTTCCCAAATATTATTCCAGATGTTTATTATCACAAAAATATAAGGGAGCATCACAGATTATTTCAAATATATGAAAAATTATAAATAATCACTTATAAGAACATTTTTACCGGTTGTTAGAGAATCTGACAGAAATTACTAACCGAGAAACAAACAACTAGGCTTTTTCCTGTCAAACAATACCGATATTATCACATCGACGGATATCTGTACAAGACATAGTAATTTTATTTCATTCACTTTGAAAGACTCATTAAAGTAAGTTGCACCTGTTTTTCACAACTTTATAGAATTAAAATACACGACGAGGAAAATATTTCACGAATCTTAGTAACTAAAAGTAATTTCTTTTACATTATCAACATTATGTATTTTTGGGTGGCCATATTCAGCTTTATATAATCTATGTTTATACTTCTAGCTTTATTGCTATAATCAGAATGTCAATAAATATGCTGTCTACTGTACAAAACTATCCAATGAATCATTATGGCCTATTGCAAAACGAAATACATCAGACAGAACATTATTCAAAGCAACTTGCCTTGTTTGAAGGAAATTGACACCTAAAATATTCTAATTTCCAAACTTTTGAGCCTAAGGGCCTTTATTAACTTCAGATAGAGATAATTAAAATGTTACAGTATGAAATATTCAGAAAACCACGAATCACTCTAAACACATTTTTAGGTTCAACAGGTATTTTAAACAGTCAATGTACATGTAACTATTAACATTTAACTTCCCTTACTAGCACTTTATCAAACTGCAAACAACATTTTCAGAAAAGGAATAAATTTTCAAACTTCAGGCAATTTTTTTTTTAACTTAAAATTACCAAATTTTAGTGGTAAGACAGATCTATAAGAAAATATTTGCTACTATAATATTCAACAACCTACAGCTAAGTGGAAGATGTTGATATTATTATTGTTATTAATAAAAACAAATTTTATATAAGACAAGCACCTCAGGTAATTCACTTATACTTTATGTATTTCTTCTGCTCCTTGCTGTAATATCATTAAAACTCCCTACTAATTTAAAGCTTTACATTGAAACTTGCAACCAACAGGGTTAATTATATTTTACTGTCAACTAAAGAAATTTTAACTACATCTTGTATTATGTGAAATGTACATGAAAGTCATAATATTACCTCATTGCTACTCAACATAATGCTACAGCTCGCATTGATTAGTAAATGATTATAGTGCTAGTCAACGTTTTTGACTGGCTTATGCAAATTACTATTATTTTTCTACTGTTATATAACTTACACTTGGATATTTTCATATAACATTGTCAAAGAAAAGAAAAAGGGAAAAGAAATACCAAGTTGTCAATACTTCACACTTACCTTTGGGTAGTCAATATTATTTAAAGTGTACCCCATTAATTATATTTTTGCACACTTGATTTTTATTTGGCAATACTATTGACATCAATTTTTATGTTTTTTTAATACTAATTGAGTGTTTCTTCCAACCTAATATGGAATCTTTACTGAAAAAGTGAAGCTTACGTCAGCAAATTAATCACAGCCTTTAACATATATGATGTTTCTGTTATTCTGCATAGTCATTTACAATTACTAACAATACAAACAGCACATGAACCAATTAAACTGAATTTAAACTTTTATTTTATAACACTTCTTAAGAGCCAAACTGGATCTAAAGGTATGAATTTCTTAGGTTCTCCATTTTAGCTTTTCACAAGTTATTACCATATGCAACAGTTCACTGATTAAAGGTTTTGAATAAAATCCTTACAATAATATGAATACGGTTATCTTTCTATGACTTGTGTTGTAACACACCCAGACTTGGATACACTTCATCCTTCAATATACAAGTGCAACATATAACTAGTGCTGTATTACTGAACAAGATGTATATAAAGTAAACTTTGGGAAATATGTTTTTAATTAGCACATTCTTTTTCCTGCTTCCTCTTAACTGAAAAAATTCACAGAATTTACAATCTCTTTTCACATATTTCTAAAACTGAACTTAAGTTTTATTACTTAAAGAAATTAAAGATTGTCCTTTTATGATTTTTTTAATATCATCAAAATTCACCTGGTAGGATGTTAAGCAACTACAAATTTTTATTGTATGTTTGAAATTAATCATATTTCTTAAACCACTATACAAACAGTTATTTGATTTCTTGGATAACTACCAATTTTGTTCCTTAATTATTCTATACTTTAAAAGGAAATTGAAGACATTCATGAGCAAAGTATCAATGAGGTTAATAAAAAAGTTATGAGAATCATCAAATTCAATTCCATTTTATCCTCCCAGAAATTACAATTTACTAATGAAAAAAAAAATTATACAATCAATTCAAGCAAATTAAGCATTGCTTTAATTACAGTAAAAATGTATAGCACTATGATAAGGTGCATTTTAAATAGTTATATAATTCATATTTACTGAATGTACCATTTCATACTAGTTTTCTTAATTGTAACTACACATACACACAATCTACAGAAATGTATGAAACACCAGTTAAATAAAAATTTATTACTGATACATATTAACATGAATATTTAATTTTATAAAGAATTCTGAAGAAGCCTTGCAACTTACTGTCCATTCTGCAAAATCCTTTTCCATGTACTTACTAAAATACATTTTTCCAAATAAACTTTTTGCAAGTGTTTTAAAATCCAAAACTGTTAAAAATTTCAAATATTCTTTGCACTAGTATGTTACAATGCCATTAAATATGATTAAATTACATTTTTTTGTTCTACAGTACAAAAATTTTTTAAACAAATTTCTAAAATTACATTCTTAAACAATGTGCAATTTCTTTATAATTAAAAGAAAGGCTCTAGTCTATTTTGTAACTCACAGAAAAATTGGCATGTCACACTACTCAAGATTTCATATAATTTTGTTTCATAAAATGAGAACAGATGTACTTTTTACGGTAATGTATTAATTTAACACAATTAAAGCCCTGACGGTTCAAATTTCTAGATGGATATCATATAGTGGTGCATGTGCAAGTTGGGCATATGAGGCATCTGTCTTGAGGATCTACCTCAAAAAGTATACTTGTGTTTATGTATCACATCTGATGACACTCAGTCTCAATGCATAAAAGCCACATGTAAGGAAACAAAATGAACACTTCTAGAATCCAGAGGTCAGTCTGATATCCAGTTGCAACTTTTGAAAGATTTACTCAAATATGACTGGCAATTATGAAGACCCCTAAAAAATTAAAAACAACTGAAGGCCCCAAAACTCTCCCCCCCCCATGCAATATTACACAAAACAATCAGAAATATGGCTTTATTTCATGTGTTTTAATTTTTTTAGTATTCTTTTACTCATATAACAGTAGTATGGTTTTAGCTGTATGCACATGGCCACTATATACTATTGATTAGACAGTCCCATTAATTGACTGGTGGAGCATTCTTAAATCTTTGGAACTTGGAAACAAAAGTTGGCAGCAGGTGTTGCTAACCAGTTGCCTTTCATCTTGCTATCAGTTCAAAATTGGTAACAGCTAGTTTTACTAGCTTTGCCAAAAAACAGAGAAAACAAGTTTTGTGGCAATGAAAATCAAGCTCAAGGCCCTCAAATATCTCCATCTTCCATGAGGTACTACAGTTAAACAGGGTTGAGATGAAGAAAAAACATTTAAGGCCAATATGAAGCATATCACAGGCAGCCCATTATGAAACTTTGCACTTAACAAAAACATAACATGTTTATTACTTCAACAATTCAATTAATCAAAAATAGTAACTTTAGAAATCCTAACTCTGATCAGTCAAGTATTTTCGTAACAATCAATTTAATCATAATTTACTGTTTCAATAATCAAAAACCCTAATAATCTAAAACATCAGTTTTGATAGATTTAATCATAATTTTCAATAAGTTTGTTATATTAATCAATGTAATCACTGCATATTGGTAATTTATTAATCTATTAAGTCACTTAAGTTTACTGTAAATTGATTTATACGTGTTCATATATATATATATATATATATATATATATACACACACACGTCCGACTTCCACTTAATGTCAATAATTTAACACTTTTGTGATAACCAGATGTGAAACTAGAACAAGGTGTGTAAAAGTGACTTATCTCTATTTTCTATAATTTGCAAACATCTATGATAAACACAATTTGACATTTCCTAAATTAATTTCATCTTGATTAAAAAAAAAAGGACAATTTACAATGATGAAACTGTTTGCATTAAGTACCAAAAATAACCATTTTTTTTGACTGAAGAGCCCCCATATCGTCATTTAACATAGAACAAAAACCACAAATAAGAAAAAAAACAAACGTTTAAGGGTATGTCTTTACTATTTGCTTCAGAGTGAAGTGTGGTATCAATGACTGAACAAATTTATTTTTAATTACGGAAATGGAATGATATTTGCATGACTGAAAATAACTGTATTTACAGATATCAGCAATAAATAATAATATTATTATGATCCAAATTAAAGAACAAAGAGCTTTGTGGAAGAACATGAAATAGAAAATTGTAAATACGTGCAATTAAATAAGATATAACCTTGTATGGGTAAATACAAGCTGATAACTAAGACAATGTAGCTATAACAGTGAATTAAAATGAAACATAACATGTATCCTAAGATCTTCATTTCATTTCAAGATTTTATAATGATATTTTATCCTTTTTTTTCTCTCTCATGTTTTGGAGTTAAAAAATGACAACCTATTTTATTAAATTGTAAAAAGTTATTCAAAGGCAGAAAAGCAAATTTAAACAATAACCAGTTAATTCACATTCATCCTAACACCTGTTTTTTTTGCATAAAGATAAAATTATACCAAAGATGTACATAACTGGAAGTTCATCAGTGATTTAATTGTTTAAATAAACCTGCAGAAAACTGGCACCAAGAAGAAAATTATCTGCTGTATTAACAATGCAAAGCTCATATTAGTGTTTTTAATATACTAGAAAATTGTAGAATTTTTTTTGTGTTAAAAAACAAAATTTTGGGCCATATTTCCTGAAACAAATTCTATATTAAATCTGTATTCCACATTAATTTATTTTAAATGAATTTCTAAATTTTTTTTTTGTAAGTTTACAATAATGATCAAAATGATACTGATATTTCTGTCAAAGTTACTGTATGATGTACATTTGAACTGCTGTCTGTTCATAAGTATTCAAAATACCTATTCTGAATAGGTAGGAGACTTCAGTTAACATTAGAAGATATTATACTCAATATTGGTCATAATCCATGCAAAGAATTTTTAAAAAAATTGCCAATGGAATAGAAATAACAGCAAGGCTTAAACACAATTTATGTTGATAGAACATTGACTTAATATGTTCAAAGATTTGTTTGCTTTATAACAGTGCTAAATGCAAATTGTGTTGAACAATATCACGAGTTGTATTAGAATTTGAGGAAGATACAGTATTTTAGTATAACTGCTTAATTTAGATAAAATGGTTACATATTAAGCAATAAAATTACAAATTTACATCTGACTTAGTGTTTTAGTTTATATATATATATCTCTCTCTCTCCAATGAAAATTAAAACTAATGCCATTTATCATTTAACACAAGTGATTGGACAAGCGTCATTACTTCTGAAATCAACTTTGATAAGAAAAAAAACTAGATACAATCACTAACATTGATACAGCATGTTAACCAATACTAATTATTTGTGTGTAAAATGATGTATCATTCTAAGCATATTTTAAATATACTGTACTTATTTTGCATGGAAACAGTAACACTCGTTATACATCACAGTACTGTATAACAAGTATGCCCAGTCACTTTCCTCATATACGTAATTGAAATTATTTGTCTTTGAAAATTTAGATGCATAACAATTGTTCGTTATTACTCATAAAAAAACAAATGTAAGACAGTTGAGAAATATACTGAAAATACACCCTGGAGTAAAATGAACTGACATTCTTGTGCTCTATCATATGTACTACCACTATTAACCCAAGAATTAATATAAAATGTCATAAAAAGGTTTGAATAACTCCCACTGGCAATAGTCTTGAAATTTCCATACTACTGAGAATAATTCACATGAAACAGATTGTGTCTGAATAGCACTTAAATTCCTCCAATAGTTGTCCTACACTTACTTTAGCAAATGCAATACACATTCCAAATAATGCCTTTATTTTAAAGTAAATACTTGCACATTATTATCTTTACTGAAAAAAATGAAACTTTTCAATTTAATTTGAAGTTATTTTTTAAGTTGGTGGACTGTGAATTATATTCACAATAGTACTGAAAGAGAGCCTATCCTGTTAAAAAAAACAAAAAAAACCTACTATTCTACCAACCATTATTTCTTCTAATATTTCATACATTCATTTATTGAGGAAAAAAAATCACATATCATTAATGAATAGTATATACAAGGGTGTATTTTTTTTTATTAAAAAAACATTATTAAACAAAATAGATCCCAATACAGCAGGAAAACTTAAAGATGACTTCCTTGAGGTTTCTTGATTTTTAAGATACATATAAATAATATTAATAAAGAACAGGTATCGTAAAATATATACCCTGAAGATAAACCTCAGTGAACACTCAAAACTAGCATTGGCACATAAGTCCAATACACTACTAACAGCAAGGATATCTAACCAATGGCCTATGGTAAAGTGGTCTTAGGAGCTTTTTGTTGTTTGCCGTTGTTCATTTTTAAAACTAATTATGGTTAATTGTATCTTTATTGAATAATAACTTTAGTAATTCTACTGGTAGAAGTTATTGCATAAGTTGTGGTTTATGACCAAAACTGAGGTTTAAGTGTAAGATTTCAGGATACAATGTAAAGTACCTGTATTGAACAAATATTTAATCTTTGTAATCTATAATAAGAAAAAGCTGAATATGATATGCTTAGAAATAAAAATCAAATTACTGAGGTAAGACCATCAAAGATGTTTATGACCAATACGTGATAGTTTGTTTTCAAACTTTAGAGCATTGGATTTTTCAAAATTGTAAGAAAACAAACTCAAAGAATTACCTGATACATTTAAATTCTGAGATTTAGTTATGATATCAATTTATTGTTGCACATGCACATTATGAGCATGTGAAGGTTACAATAACTGAAACCAGTTTTGAATCATTTATATCACAAATCTCTTTCAAACTTTCAATCTTCTTCTTCAAAAAAATCTTTTCCTTTCAAGCTATCTTCATTAATTCCACTTTCATCAACAAAATCTTCTGCTTCCATACTGTTAAACTCATTTTTTATACATTCTAACAACACAATGCGGGGAAGCGACATTTGTTCAGGATTTATCCAAGGTTTGTGGTTAGGATTGTTTTTTTGTTTCCAAGAAATGTATCCTACACTAGCTTTTTGCAGCTTCTTTACTAACTGAAAGAAAAAAAGAATGCCTAAATGAAGATGTTTTAAAAATTTTTAATGTGATTGAGTAATGCTTTTTAAGTAAAACTATGGAACACAAACATGTACTGTATAACCTAATTTACATACCAGAAACACAACAGAACAAATTTTAACTTTATCAATAGTATAGTATTTACCTATCTGATGTGTTTACAACATACAAGTTGTCAAATAATTAATAAGAATTAAATTAACCTCAGAAACTACATTTTTGGTTAAACAAAATATTATTAAATGTACAAATCACTAAAACATTTCACATTAAGACACATTAAATGCTATAATTTATGTACCCAATACTTGTGAGTAGCTTCAGAGATTAAAACGTCTACTTACCTTTGGTGCACATATCTGTGTGAACTTGTTTATTACCCAAACAGGTAGAGATCCTACAAGAAAAAAATACCTTTATAATCCAAATAAACACACACATTAATAAATGAAAATATCACGGCTAATGAAATAAAAATAAATAAAATATTAAAGTTCTTGTCCAAAGTTTTTCCACATAAATCAAAACTCCTACATTTCCAAGTAATTCATTTTAAAACTAAATGCATATTTACTTAAATTATTAAACAAATTTGAAACAGTGATAAACATGTTCCAGATGTTTAAGTTTCATAGTCAATGATATTTTCACAGTAAAGAAAACCACACTTTTGCTTAATATGCCAATTAACTGGCCCAAAATAAGTTCAGAAACTTGGGAAGATAAATAGTTTTACATTTTTCCAAATCAATTAAACTTAATCAGGATTAACAACATTTTTATCATTTTACAGCTCTTACTATATTATGTTAGTTTATTATTTTTTATGGTCCATTTTCTCCTCAGTAATCAATATTTGACAACAAAATAACTTGTAAAATAAGTTACTTTACAAATATAGAAATTACATGAAATGTGTACAATGTGGCTTATTACATAACAATGAAAAACTTAAGATATCTTGTATATGTATATGAACAGTTTATTAAACTTGCACATATATATCTAAAGTTAAGCAATTAAGCCCTATATCCTTTATCATGTAAAGGATGACAGTGTGGTGGTAGAGAAAAAAAACTAACTACTTTTTTCAAGTAGTGTATACTCACATATCTAAGTTTGGAGTATCTTAAAACTGAGGGTCTATATAAGAAGATATTTGTTATACTCTATATTGAAGTTGTACACTAATTAACAGCCCTACTATTCAGATGAAATATTACTGCTTGACTTCCTTTGTTGCAAGCTCGTAACAAAACACTGTGAAGCACTACAAGTAACAAAATACTTAATTTATACAAACATACTACATAAGTGAATTACTCAAAGTTTTTTAGAAGATTAATCATAAAATTGTAATGGATTTAATACGATATATTCATTTCAATATCTATGTTACAGTTTAATATGTATTTAGAAATGCATGTAACTTACAGTGTGTAATGTTTGTTGCAAGATTCCTGTCTGTTCTCTAAATTAGAAAATCCTTAAATGCAAGAATTAAAAATACATATTTCACATTGTTGCCAACTGAACTTTTGAGATCCTCACCTAGTTTATAAATTGATGTGCCAAGAGACAGTTTTCTGAACATTGTTAGTTTGCTGCAGTTAGTATATTAAATATCCTGGTAACTATAACTGATAAACACTTATCAATCAGGAAACTTCAGATATCTGACCAGGAACAAAAGTATTTCTAACATTACAAACCATTTAACTTCAGACATTAGTATTTCAATGAGGGCATTAGATATCTTTACTGGAGAAAAGTCAGCTTGTAAGTGGCACAAGACCAGCCAACAAGAGAGCAAGCTAGCTAGTTACCATTAAGAAAACTGTACTGATATCAACCCAAAATTAATTTGCTCATTATGAACCATCAATAAAATTTATATCCAGTGAAAGACAAGACAGAAGACTCAATACTGTTTGCAAATTTGTAAAACTTTTCTATATAAATTTTGTAATGACTATTATTATAAACAGTATTGTTGTCGTATATTGAAATATATTTGTGTTAAGAAATAATACTGTGTGTATCAGTATTGTTGGTCAATATAAAATTTTATACATATCAACATTTGATTAACTTCTAAAATAAAATTAAAATTTCCAGCTATTTGAAACTGTAATATGCAACATAATATATCAGACTTGTTTTGGATAAATTATAATATGTAACAAAACTAATTAACCATGTAACCTTCACAAATTCTGTGCACATGGATCTGGTCTTAGATTATCACACAGAGCAAGTTCCTCTGGATACACCTGATCCAATTTTGAGATTAGTCAACTACTTAGGAAATGTGGACCAAAAGAGCTGTTTCTGCATCATCTAAAAGATTTATTTCTGTACTGGAAATATCAAGAGCTACTGTGAAATTCATCATCATTTTTATTCTGTCTACTGTGTATATTTCTTGTTTTAAACCCTCTGTGATGGGTATATGTACATGTTTACACATGAGAAGAGAGCCCCATTATGTGGCTGCAGGGAAGCATACTTCAACATTTGTAGCTAAAATCAGAAATGCTCTATAATTCAGGAGTGAGGTTTTGTTTGCTTTCGAAGTGTGACTGTTTCATTGTTAAAAACCATGGCTGTAAACATTCCTTCTAGTACAGATAACAGCAATGTTAGCTATTTTCTCGCTGATAGTGATGGTGAACTGGATTTATCATCAGGTGATAGTAACAGTTCTTATGGTTTGAAAGAATCAGTGCCAGATGCAAGGGAAACACTGACAGGGTGGAAACTAATTTCCAATCCATTTACTGATACTAGGCCTCAAGACACTGCTCAACAGAACAAACAGTAGGAAAAAGTACACCCCTATATAAATTATGTCCAGTGAGAAATACAGTGAAGAAATTTGTATGAATGTATAAATGACCATGCTAAAAAATATGCCAATACAAATTCTAACTGCAATAGCAGAATTTATGGAATCGAGTGGCAAGAAGTTACTACAGAGGAGCTTATGTGTTTGAGGCACCATTTTTATATACTGGATTATGTAATTTCAACCAGTTTCATCAGCACTGACGGAGCTCTTCTCTCTTTCCAGCAACTTATTTTTACTAACATTTTGAGTTAAAACAGATTGTTTACTATCATGAAATCCTTGCACTTCTCAAATGTTGCAGATGTTGAAAGAGGGAATGCTGAACCTCAAATAGAACCATTCTATGACCTCTTGTGTGAAAAATGTAAGTGCGTAGTCAATACATGGAAAAATATAGCAATTGATAAAGCTTTGGTACTTTGGAATGGTAGGTTAGCTTTCAGGCAATATGTAGAAACCATGAGGTCACGTTTTGAATTGATATCCGTGCTTAAAAAACGTCTACATAATTTACAAGTGTATTTGCAAGGCATGATAATAGTCTAATTGTGTGATGAGAGTACAAAAAATAGTGCTAGTAATTACAACAAAGCACAAGGCTTCACTGGTTGAAAACAATAAAACATTATGGAGAAACATTCTGATTCTTTTATAAACATTATCATATAGATAAATATAATAATTACATAGGCTCTGTTGACCGAGCAACTAATATCTGTAACCTTAAGACCCATGTTAAAATGCCTGCTATGGTTAAAAAAACCTAGATGTACATCTAGTTTCTCAGATGACACTGAATGCTTTTCTTGCCTATAAAAATGAAAATTTGAAACCACAAGTTAACATATTCTGATTACCTCAGCACTACTGTCAAAGAACTGTTGACAGATCACATAAATGGTGGCTTTTAAAAAATAATGATGCAATAACTACAGCAAAACAAAAGAGGAATGAAGCAAAAATGTGAAATGGACAAACCAGTCCATGCTCTAGTGTTTATTCCACCTTCTGAAAAAGTACAAAGACCCTAAAAGAACTATCAAATATGTGTTGGAAAAAAAGTATCAAGGATCTACTCTACTGACTGTCCAGAAAAGCCACTCATACATTCCACTAAACACTTCAACATCTTGCATTCCAAGAAAATAAGCACAGCAGCCTCTCCATCACCCGTAAGTGCTTAACTAGAGCAAATTCATGTACACGTTAAGGTTAAATGTAATATAAAATAATTATCAGTTATATTATTGAGTATCACATTCCTAGATGTATTTGTCTTGGCCTATTCCTATATATAACATACAAATAGTTATATTACAGCTTATAGAAAAATAATCATAAAGTAAGAATCTGTATTATACAGCAGAGTGCAAAACTACAAATGGAGTTGGTTATTATCACCACTACTTATAATTTTTGGTTATATCAAGTTTATTTTCAAATCCTTATTAAATAAATTTCATTTTAGTTTATTTCATGTGTTATTTATCTAGGATTTTTCACCAATTTATTTTATTCATCTTTTATCAACAGAAGATCCTTTTAAGTATGCAAATAAATTAGCCTTTTTAGTTGATGACCAAGCTCCTGTAAATAAATAAATATAATAACGTTGATACACAGACATTCAATTAATTTCGAAATTAAAAATTTCTGGCTGTTATTTATCTAGGATTTTTCACCAATTTATTTTATTCATCTTTTATCAACAGAAGATCCTTTTAAGTATGCAAATAAATTAGCCTTTTTAGTTGATGACCAAGCTCCTGTAAATAAATAAATATAATAACGTTGATACACAGACATTCAATTAATTTCGAAATTAAAAATTTCTGGCTGTTTGAAGTCGTATGTAATGTACATAAACTGAAGACTCATCCATGATAAATTATAATACATAATGTCGTTAAACAGTAAAATAATTTTTAACTGGAAAACATTTAACTCTAGTAAAGATGGTTAAAACAGTCCATTTGTTAACATGATTAAAATATAATGTAAATTAAGTATTTATTCTTTTCAAATTAAAGTAACACCTTAATACAGTTTTAAGTATCAATATAAATTTAAACTCTTTATGCCTTTTCGTTCTTGCTTACTAGCAACATTTTTTGTAACAAATGACAAAAACAAAAGGCAATGATATAAAAGAGAACCTCTAATCTTTTGTTCTGAATTGATAGGAAACAAAACATCAATTCTACAAAGAATAAGATGGATATTAATATGCTCCCAGTGACTGTTACTGGATTTTATAGTATAATATAGTTTTATTTCAGTTAAAAAAACTCACCGCTGGGATCACACTGGGTAACATAGTTTAATTCACAGCCTTTACCATTAACAGGTCTTATCACAAATCCTGTCAAAAATGAAATTCCTCGTATAAATCCCTTCTTTATTGGCAACAGCTGTTAAGGAAAGGAAAAAAAATTTAAATGATACCTTTGTATCAAATAAATTATTTTGTGTAAAACTCTACACATTACATGTTATCAGTTAGTTAGCTAAAAAAATTCTATGCTACAAAGTGTTCATATAAAGTTTACCTTCTGCTATTACTTTAAATTTTTCTAACAACGTCCATACTATATTTTAATAAATCTTTGAAAAAAACAACACTAAAAACACTTTAGTAAAGAGTTGCATATTCATCCTACCTTATGAAAGACAGAATGATTAAATAACAGATACTCTTTTCCTGTATCTAACCAGGATCTTTGCAACACAAAATCTCTATTCTTCAATGGAGCTGGAAAACGGACTGGAAAAAGAAAATATATGTACATTATATTGTACTAAATTTCACATTCCTAATACTTTACTTTATAAACCATAATGATCACAAAATGAAAGCAAAATATCTACTTCAAAATGTTTAATGGTAGATGAAGATTCAGCATTTCAAACAAATAAGAATTTAATTCATAATTCTAAACACATATAATAAGGTTGTATTTTAAAAACTTTAAAATACCAAAGGTTTACAAAGGTAGTAAGTTCATACGAGAAATGTATATTAAATAGCAGTATCTTTTATTCAACATACCAATACACACACACACTCCATTAATGTTTCCTTCTACATTAAAAATGTTTGAGGAGATACATGTACATTAAGATAATAATTTTAATACTTATTTAATAGTTAGAAATGCATTTTAAATTTATAAATAACCAATCTTAGTTCTTATATAAATTATGAAATTAATCTCAAGCAAGTTAACACTTCCTTTAAATGCTTGTGCTTGGATTTCAGATATAAAAATGTTTACAGAAATCACTAAAGAAAAACCCAAAACTATAGATTTCATACTTTAAGAGTAGCATCAAAGTTTCTATAATGGTAATAAATAGACTACATTAAAACTGTATATTTGATTTTCAATTAACCAATAATTTTAAAATATCTAAAACAGTTTCTTCTGAGACAAAAATAAAAAAAACAGAAATATAGAATTATTTTAACAAACAAAGTGTTTGTTAAGAACAATCATTCTAATTGCAACTACCTGAAAATGACAATAAATCTGTCTTAGTCTACTTGTATGAATGTTTGCTCAACTGAAATACATTTTATGTTGTCTGTATTACTCATAGCATACATGTAGACATATTTCATAACACTGACAACAGAACTCAATTTCAATAAAATCTGTAATATTATGGTATAGTACAATATGCATGAAACACCTGTGATTTTATCACAAATGCCACAATTTTTGGTTATTGACTGGTCAGCTGTGTCTTTAAAAAGAAAAGGTTAATAACATGAGCACTGAAGTGTAGCAAGTCTAAATTTACCTGTAAAATAAATAGGGAAATTACTGTGCTACATGTAAGCTAGTTATTTTACAATGATACAAAAAGATACTTGCAGAAACAATGTGAAAACTTTTCAGAAATTTTTAAATGAATACAAAATACCCATAAATAGTAGTGAAAGAAAACACTGGAAATTAGGCAATAAATTACACAAAGATAATTTTATCCAATCATGACCTACACAATTTTTTTATACTACTAACAAAAAAAAACATTTGGAAAGACATTATATTGACAGAATTACACAAAATTCTTATGTACATGATGCTGACTAAAATTATCTACAAAAGGTGTAGGCTTAAAAAAATTTAATTTTTTCAAATTTGATTATTATAAAACTGTTCAAATGAAAATAAACACAAAAAGATTCTTGTGATATTAAAAACTTTAAAACATATTTTAAATTACTAATATTTATATACAAATTTGAGAAAAAAAGTGACTGCATTTTAGTACATGTATACCAATTCAGTATATTTGGAATAATTTTATTACTGCCATAAGGCTTTGAAACAAGTTTTCTCTTGCACTAAATAACTTAAGAATGCTTTATTACCCCTACTAAAAGTTATTTAAATACTTAGTCATGATGATACAAAACAGTATTACAGCCATTTTTGACTTACATACTTATTTGAAACAAAGGAATAATTAATAAGTAGCTTGTACTTTAAAAGCATGCAAGAACACCTGAACACTGTTTTGACAGAAAATGAACTAGTTTATTCTGTAAAATGGATGTAATACCTTCAATAAAACTTGAGGGCAGAGGAAACTTGTACACTTCGCAGATTAAAATTCAAAATTTGCAAACTCATCTCGGGCAATTGACAGAGGAAAATAAAGTTCAATAAGACAAGTGCATAAATTTCAACCTTATTAAAATAAAATTGGTAATTTTAAAAATTGATAAGCTTCCTAGGCCAGATACTATTTCCCTGAATGTTTTAAAGCAGGTCAATTAATTGAAAATTAATTAATGCTACTCCTCTCTTTTAGGGAGGTGACAGATGTCCTAGTAACTATAGACCTATTAGTCTTACACAAGTTATGGGAAAAAAGATTTGGAAAGTTTAATAAAAGATACCTTGCAAAGTAATTTGACAAAGTTCAGCATTTTATCAGGTAGTAAACATTTCACTAAGGGAAAAATCTTGCCTTAAAATCTTTTGACATGCTTTGAAAATATTACTGCATATGAAGACAAGGGTAAGAGTATATTTAAGCCATCTGGATTTTCAGAAACAGTTGATAAAGTGCAACATACAAGTTTCTTTACAAACCTTTTATCTGTAAGTGTGGAGGATAAGTTAACTAATTGGATAAAAGAATAGCTTGATGGAAGAAAGCAAAGGACTGTTATAAATTCAGTCACACTGGATTAATGTCACAAGTGGTGTACCTCAAGACTCAGTCTTAAAACCATTGCTATTTTTCTTTTACAACAATGATATAAATCAGGGGTAGCCAAACTTCCTTAATGTAAGAGTCATATGTGATAAGCTGATGATGTCTGAGAGCCACAAGACAAGAACACATATTACACACGTTTTTATTGTTACATACAAATTTTGTTACATAAAGTTTATATAAATATTAATAAATACATGTACATAATATTTATTCATGTATGTAGTTTTTAAACTGTTAATCTGTATTAGTTTCAATAATCACAAAATACACATATATAATCAAATGTTTTCAAAATCCTGGCTGATTACTGTTTTAACTATACTGAGCATATTTAATACAGTTATGAGCTAAGGAAACATCTAAGAAAAATATGCAAATTTGAATTTCATTGACATTAAATAAGAGTGCCAAAAACAAAAGGGGTAAAAACACATTTTTAATGATATTGTCTTAGTAACTATCTGGTCAAAACATGGAGGAAATATGTAAATCAATAAAATTAGAGATATTTTAATCAGATACTACCTTACAAAATTTTAGTCTTATACTATTTTTCTGACACAGACAGACATTGATCCAACTATCAGGCTATTTACTGATAGTAGAGATCTTGTGAATTTCCATCTTGGTTGTGAGACATTGAACTTCCAGCTGATATGTTGTCAAGGCTGTATGATTTACCTCTGTCAGATGTTGATTTGTAAGGATTGCACGATACTTCAACTTCACAAACTTCATTACAGAGTACAGTGATTCACAGCAGTATGTTGTGTTGAAAATTTAGATGAGTTGCATGCTCGTTTTCTTCAATTCAGGATATTTTATTTCTGGAACTTATTTCCAGAACTCAATTCTAGAATGGGATTTATGGATCATCTTTAGACCCAGGTCCTCCTGTTGTTCTATTAGTTCCATTTCCACAGCAGATGATTTAACAACCAAAGGTTCGAGAATTGGACAACCATCATTGATCACATCAACCATGAATGGATTTACAAGAAAATCAGAGCAGGGCTTCAGAAAGTCCTCAAACCTGTCTAAGAAATTATCAAGCAGTCCTTGTAATTTATCTTTGTATTCTTCTAGTTTGTAGTCTTATTTTAATATCAGGGAATGTATTTACTCTCCTTTTGAGATTGGGAAAGTAACTGAAGTTTCTCAACAATGTCCCTTTGAAAAAGACATATTTAAGACATTGCTGGTTGACAGCCACTTCACAATACAGTACAGAGACATCACTGGGTTTATCTTCAAGCTCCAGTTCTTCAATGAAATTTTTGAACTGTTGGTAGGTCTTCACATTCAAGAGTATGAAATTGACAATTTCAAGAACAAATTTCATAGAATCTTCATACTTGAAGTATATGGCTGCCAGGTGTTCATGATGAATAATGCAATGAAGAGGGAGAAAGTCTACAAAGTGGGGATCACTTTTTGTAAGTGCAATTAATCCTGCATTTTTCCCCACTATTGCCAGTGCTCCATCTGTTGCAACACTGACAAGTTTATCCAGTGGATTATCAGCATTTGTTAAGGTTCTGTCAAGTGCACATTAATGTCAACACCCCAAGCTATTTCTTTTAGTGCCACTAAGTCCAACATCTCTTCTTTCACAGTTACCTCAGAAGAAACAAACAAGTACTGCCAATTGTGGGTTGTCTTGTATGTCTGTAGATCCGTTAAGGGCTTAGCTGAATGCAAGGGAATTCTTTAAAGCATTTTGCCTGCAACATTAGCACTGATCTGGTAGATACGTCTCTCTGTAGTGTGGCATGAAGCTGGTGTTTGTGCTATTAGTCGCTGAAGTTATGTGTTATTTGGATCTAACATTGCGACAACTTCAGCTATGTTCTTAACAAATTCACCATCAGAATACGGGCATTTAGCACGAGCAATATTCCATAACATAACAAAACTAGCTTCAGTCATTGTATCAACTTCCTTACCGAACGTTGTCAACAGTGTCTGTTGGCTATTTAGTGATGATTTTAACACAGTTAACTTGTTTTTCCATAATTCTAATGTAGATGGATAATCAGACAAAGTTTGTGTGATTTGTTTCATAGTGGTGTTTCAAGTTACTGGCTTTGTAATGACTGAGTAACACATTGCAGATAAGACACAAAGGTTTACCTCCTTTAATGGTGAATGCAAAATATTCCATTCTGGCTTAAAATTTCTGTTTTCATCTTCCTACTTTCGCTTCTCACAATTTGACAATGCCATCTTCCTTCACAAAATTTTCATAGACACTTCTAAAAAATTAAAGTGAAAAGAAACAATAAGCTCCAACAAGCGTAACACAACCAAACTCTACAGCACCCAGTATCACATTAACAGTCCGCTAACTTTATTGCCCGCAACACAGCCACAATCACGCATCGCAAGCCATGCCCACTAAAACTAACATTGTCAGCACCGACTTGTACTATTACCGATTCTCCAGTACAATTCATCTGTAATCTTTGTTGATCCAAAATTTCTTTAATCCCTGACTCAAATCTTGCATTAAAATTAGGATTTAAATTTTTAAATATTTACTCACCATGAACATTAAACTTACGTTTTAATCTAGTGGACTCTCAGTTTATACTTGGTAAATAATCATAAAGCTTGAAAAATTTTATTTACCTTTTATATTAATTGTGATGCAAAAAGGAGCTCAGCCAACATACTTCCACAAGTCACACATTACATGTCAAAGAGTTGCATGTGGCTCATGAGCTGCAGTTTTGTCACCCATGATATAAATGAAGGAATGGTCAATAAGTTACATTAATTTGCTGATAATAAAGGTCTTGGATGATACTAGCTGTGAAGAAGATGCTGCTGATTTAAAAGGAATTAGATCATTTAGTGAGTTGGTAAAATAAATGGCAAATGGGTTTTAATTATGATAAATGTAATATATTGCATGTAGGTTATCATAATTTGAATAATAATTATATAATTCTGGTGGAAAGAACTCAAGGTGTCATGAAAGAAAAAGATCTTGGTGTAATGGTTTATCAGTTGCTTAAGCCATCCAAGCACTGCACACTGTTGTTAACTATACAGCAAATAAGATTTTAGGTCGTATCTAAAGAAATATTGAATACACGTCTAAAGGGTTATACTTTCAATGTACAGGTCATCAGTTTGGCCACATATGGAATATTGTGTCCAGTCTTGAACTCCTTACCTTAGGAAAAACATAAATGTATCAAAAGGGTTAAGAGGAGGGTTACCACAATGGTACCTCGGATGGAGAGGTTGTCACATGAGGAAAGATTAACATCTTTAAAACTGTTTTCTCTTGAGAAAAAAAAAATGAGTTAGAAGGGATCTTAGTGAAATGCTTAAGATCATGAAAGAAATTTATAATGTTGATGCAACAATATTTTTCATACTTAATGACAAGAATTATAGAACTAAGGAATACAAACAGATTTAGGCAATGTAGAAGCAATCTTTAAATAAGACATTATTTCTCAAATAGCAGTTAGTTAGCTTACAGAATGAGTTACCTACAGATGTTCCAGAAGCAGAAAATTTGTGAGAGTTTACAAGACAGTTTGGTAGATACATGGGCTGGTAACAACTAATATTAATTGGATCAAATAACTTTAAAATCATAGTTTTCTTCAATGTAATTATAATTTGTATTCTTTGAGAAGTAATTTAAATAACATCCCCACTTAATGTTAATTCAGTTAAAAGACAAACAAAAGCAAATACATTGCACTATTTTTTTAATACATTTTTATATTTCATGTACACAAATTCAACCCAGTAATTTACATTACAAATTGATATATTAAGAGAGTTCTATATATATATATATATATATATATATATATATATATATATATAGTTGATATATTAACTACAGTTCTAAAAATAAATTAACATTAAATATGTAAATGTTCATATTTCTTCTTTATATGAATCCTTTAATTTATATTTGTTGTTTTTCTATCCAACTTTATGCCATTCCAACATGTAAAACACAATACTTTAAGAAAAATGGGATATTTTACATGTATTTAGAAAGGCTTTATTTAGGCTGTTACTGGAGCACTCATCAGGCAAGATGTTATTGACAGATTTGTAAGTTCATTAGCACTAAAACTTCTTCACACAGTGAGCCTCAAACCATATTTAAACAGAGTAATTTTTTTAAATTCAAAGTTACTACAATATGCAAATTGGAAATATATTTGAAGTAATTAGAAGCAAGATTAAATTAGTAAATGGGTAGCCCTAAAATCAACTGCTCTAAAGTAGTATGTTAATTTTTCCTGTTTTAGATAAATACACTGTCTGTAGAAGTACTGACTGACAAATGGCCACTGAAATTGGTGCAGCAAATCAAATGCACCCACAAGAGATGGTGTTGGTTCAACTCCCTTCTGAACAACCTTTGTTATTTTTATTAAAAAAAAAAGGCAATTTTTATAACCATCGTAGCTATGAATAAAAACTATTTAGTATTCAAATATAATACTAAATATGCAATGCTTCACACTGTAAATAGCTGATTCATCATTTACAAAATAAATTGGCAAAAGTTTATTTTTATTGAGAAATAAGCTTATCCCCCTTAAAATTTCTATTAAATATGTCAATGACTTGCAATGCATGAATTGCCGTAACTGTTTTTAAAACTTTTATTACTACTGCATGGAGATGTGAACATAACCTACACAAAGTGTAAAAATAGTTGGGCTAACACGTGTTGAAATTAGGGAATTAAAGTATATGTGTATGTTCAATCTTTCACATTTTTTTCCATTTCTCAAACACGTACCACATAAGTTAAAAGTTACACCTAAATTTTGTAACTTACCATTCACTAACAAGGAAAATTAAGACATTTCATGCTTAATAATCTTAATGCAATCAGGTGTGGAAAAAGTTTGGTTTCACACTAATGAATTCCAAATCTTAGCAATCCTAGCTAAAAGGTTATCAAAAATGCAGACACAACCACCTCAACTCATTTAAGGACTATTATTTTCCTAATTCATATTTACCAGTGTTACTTTCACACAGGTTAAAAGAATAAAGCCATTTTTGTATTCAAACATACATTCACATTTTATAACTGATGTAAAATTTCAAATTACAAAAAGAGTTAGACATCATCAATTGCTTCTAGATGGACAAAGTAATCTGCTGCAATTGAAAGTAATAAATATTCTGTTAAAGGTATGTACGAGTTCACAAGAGCATGTGTTAAAAACTGAAGTTTTACCTGCATAGTAACCAATGTCGTTGTTTGGATTAAGACAGCCAATATCATAACTGTCCAACATGTATATGTCCCACGTTTTACGATATGCTGGATCCATAACAACATCATATAGAAGAGAAGGAAGAATGTCTTTAAATACAGCTTTAATCTGTAAGGATTTAAGTATTATTTAAAAACATTTATATGGTTAAAATTGACAGCTTTTCTTAATGAATTTTACTAGAATCATTCTACAATTATCTACTTTTAGTAACACATTATTCACCATAAATTAGAAACACATTTGTATGTAACTAAACCACATATTTCAGTGAAATAAAAATAGTTGTCATTCGAAATGGGCCTAACAGAACACAATAACACTTATACATAATAAATTTTAAATGGTCATATTCATAAAATTGAATATCATACTGGGTGGGGCAGGCAAATTATTACCAAATTGAGATCACTTTTTTTCATAGCATATTATCTTAATAATCCTAGATTTACATTTTAATATCACCTGTTTTTTACCTTTCCTTAAGCATTATAGTAATTAATGCATATGACTCCAATGACTAAACTATATGCTATCATTATGCAAAGCCAGTTTGATATTCTTATTCTGTAGCAATAATTATCAGATGTTGAATCAGATGCAAGTAATGACAAGTTCATGTATGTACTAAAAAAATACTGTGTCAGGTTATCAAGTATAATTTGAGTAAATAAGCATAATCACTTCACAGTTCAAGTAATGACATCATAAACTGTTTTAATACTTTGTTCATGGTGCTTGCCCTTTATACAGATGCAGTGTTGGAGAAGACCTGTTTACCAAAATTCTGAATTTAATATGTATATCTTCATGAAATATTGATAGCTTCAGGAAGCATTTAAAGTTTGTTCTACACAAAATACCTGAATTCATAAGAATTCTTTACATTTTTTATTTCATATTTTATTATCTTACCTTATAAGTATAATTTGTAAAATTTAGTCACATTTATAACATTTAAAAATGTACATAAAAAACCAAAAGTTCTTGCAAATGACTAAATACTTTGCAAGTACTAATAATTATCAATCAACTCTGCAGAAGAGTTCACACATGAAATTTCTACAACAAACTTTCTAAATTGAAACAGTGTTATGTAGATGGTTTTACACCCTGAAACAACATGTATGAAGAGTTTGGAAAAGGAGTTATTTTATTTTCAGATAGCAATAACTTGTTAAAATTTATTGCTTATAGAAAGTATGTAAGGAAAATTGAGATTTATATTATTTTGTGAATAACATTAACATATTATATGTACATAACTGATGTAAACAAATAAAAAAGTACTTTTCTTTCACTCTAGCTTAAGAGTTTAGAAATGAATTCAACAATGACTGACACAAATACAGACATTTTTTAGAATTAAGAAGAGAATTTGGCATGGTGCATACAAATCAGCTACAATTATTTCTCTAATGCATTCTAATTGAAAGTCTATTTGAATTAGTATAATTTGCACAAAAGAACAAGGACATCGGCCTTATGGGAAGTAAATATTTTGAAAGAACAAAAAACAATACTGGGTACTTGCTAAATAAAACTGATTATAATTTTGATTAATCTATTATTTTATGAGACATTAATCATCTAGCTTTATTTGGCATAGACAACTTATGATAATACATACTTAGATTTGTTCTAGTACATATAGTCATATGGAATTGATTGCATCCTTTGACAGAATAACATTTCATAACAGAAATACCAAGATTTTAACTGTAGAAATAGTACATGAATTACTACTATCTTCTTTTCCATCTCTTTAATGTAATCACTAAGTATTTTTCAGCCTACATGAACATTTTATTATAATATTCAGCTAAAGTTTAGTTTAATATCACATTAAAATACATATTCACATCAAACTAAGATGCCACTTTAGATTTACTATGAACTTTTAACATGGATGTAGTCAAGGGGTAGAAGAAAGGAAGCATTATTGTACAATACTGTAATTTGACCCCCTTGGGTCAATTTGGACTCCAAGCACATTTTCATACAATTTGGTGTTTTTTGTTACATATTTGAGAAATCTGTTTCTTCATTCAGTATTTTATTAGTTTTAATTATGAGATGTTAAATAAAGAAGAAGTAGCTCTATATTATTGAAATATATGTGTCAATGATGACAAATTTTTGTCTAAATTTAAGAAAATGGACACAAGTTTCATATTTTGTAATAGTAAATCACATATTATATACTTAGGGTACCCTGTCTTTCTTACACTTTATCTGCACAATGCTATGAGAAGCCAGCATGCCATATTTTCAACATCTAAATAACAGCTTCAACATTATGATCATTAAATATATGCAGGGTCCATACGGACCCCAGGTGTACTGAAAGGTGGGTATTTTAACGTGTACTGACAAAGATTAATAAGAATAATTTTACTGATTAAAATTAACTGATTACAGACCTATGCTTAACAGATAGAACAGTTTAAACTTACAATAATACTGTAATCTATTAGTCCACTAATCAATTATACCTTAAATGTTAAAAGCTATTTTAACATTTAAAACATTATTTTATAATCTCAATTACACTCTCAATTTCAGACCAAATCTTCATAAAAAATTTTAAAACTTTTATAACGTTATGTGTATTATTAAAAACTAAAAATAAGGAAAACTTGAACTTCAGATAAAACTGATTAAAAACTAAGCCTAATCTAGGATTAACCAATAAACAAAAATTTAACTTTCAGTTTCCCAAAATAAAAGAATTGGCATACTTTTATCATTTTAAAGCTTGTCTGTTGTGTTGACTTTGTCCAGACTGTAGTTGAATTTTTACGATACACCATTTTCCAACCCTCATTTTCATCAATAAGTGTGATTAACTTCTCAAAATCGCGGTCATCCGCTACACGAACTTCTCCAACATCCATTGCTATTATCTAAAGGCCGTCATTTACACAGACAGAACTCACTCGTGCCAAACACATTATTACTCCCTGGTGGCTTTATCACACAAATCAACTAATTATGCAAAATGAAATTATTTGTGCGAAGAAGATTGGGTAAATATTTCACTTTGCAATAAATAACCCAAAAGAGCATTGATATTTTGCAGAAACTTTATATACTTCTTTGGATTCAGTTATATACAAATTAACATATCCGTCAACTGACGGTGAATGTTTAAACTTAATTAAAGCAATATGAGTTTAAGAACAACAATATACGAGGTTTGTTAAAAAAAATACGCGGACTGACGTCATAAAACAAAATGTACTTTATTTAGAAGTTACAGGTCTGGGACCCCTTCAAAGCACTCTCCTCCACAACGCACACACTTATCCCAACGGTGTTTCCACTTGTTGAAACAGTTCTGGTACGCTTCTTTTGTAATGTCCTCCAGCTCCTTCGTCGCATTTGCCTTAATCTCGGGAATCGTCTCAAATCTTCTTCCTTTCAAGGGTCTTTTGAGTTTGGGGAACAAGAAAAAATCGCAAGGAGCAAAGTCAGGTGAGTAGGGGGTGGGGAAGAACAGTGATCGAGTGTTTGGCCAAAAACTCACGAGTTCTGAGGCACAAATTTCGCAGCAACGCGGTGCATGTTCAATTTTTTAGTCAAAATCTCGTAACAAGATCCAACTGATATCCCACACTCTTCAGCAAGCTCCCTGACAGTCAGACGTCGATTTGCCCGCAACAGAGTGTTGATTTTGTCGACGTGTGGGTCGTCAGTTGACGTGGAAGAACGTCCAGGACGCTCATCATCTTCAATGGACTGTCGACCATCCTTAAAACGTTCATGCCACTTGATACATGCCATACGCTTCATAGCAACATCACCGTAAGCCGTGTTATGCATAGCAAAAGTTTCAGTCGCAGATTTTCCAAGTTTAACACAAAATTTCACAGCAAGTCGTTGCTCCTTCAGGTCATTCATTCTGAAATCCGCCAAACGAAAAAATCGCACTTCACTTAAAACCGCGTAGCTAATACACAAATGAAGGTATCTGCAATCGGAAAATGGCGTCGTAATCAGCTGATCTGTGCAAACCTAGCGACACCAAGCGGATTCCCCTGGAACCAACTGGAGCCGCGCAATTCAAACAGTTCGCGTATTTTTTGAACAGCCCTCGTAGGATTCTGCGCTTAGAGAGGGTAAAGGAAGGATATACCTCTGAAAAACTCTTGATTTCTACGTATACAACCCATATTTCGCTTCATATTTTGGTAGTGTTTGTACTATTCACTTCGAGTTTTACGCCAGTAGACACAAAGACAGAAGACCTTATTACCATTTGAATTAGCCCAAGACAGGAAGTTCAACTTCGCTAAACAACGAGGCGACATGCCGGCCGGGGAGTCGGAGACCAGGGAAAGCGATGTAGCGTCTGAGACTGAGGGAGCAAGCCCGTCTGTTTCAGGGACAAAAAGTAAGTCTAGTGACTGTGGCCAAATAGATAATGAGGATGTAAAATTAAAATCTTTAATGTTCGTAGCGGAAAAGGAACTAAAAGCAAGGTTAACGCCTATTAAAGAAAATACTGTTAGGACTAGATAAAAAAGAAAACTAGTAAAAGATATTATGCCTTCAGCATCTGAAGATAGTGTAGCTAAGACTACGGTTATAGACTATAATATGCCAACAACTAGCAGTTCTAGCAACCCAAACCCCACCCTGGATATTCCACAACAAACAAGTTCAGACAAAGACGAAGTTCTTTCTGACGACGAAGGCTTCACGCTTGTGCAGACTCGAAGTCAGAAAAAACAAATTAAATAAAGAACAACCACCACAAACACACATACACAACTCGCACCAAAATCACCTAAGCACGCAATTATAATCCAAGGAGTTCCTGGTAGTTTCAACCAACCACAATTAGCCAAAGAAATATACAGGTGCAAACCTAACACAAAGATTACTAATATTAAGCGTCTGCCCAGAGGCGGTGTTCTGGTTCAAGGACAGAAACCCGCTGACTTTAACAGTCTACTAAAAGCTTGGCCTTCAGACGCGTTCAAAACAGGAAACATTACAATACACCTACCAGGAACTAAACCAACACCGAAATCTTTTGTGATACGAGGTGTACATAATTCAATAGACATAGAAGACATTAAGGAAGAGTTAAGTACACCAAACATAAAACATATTTCAGTAGACCGTATAATTTCAAATATTACTAAAAGACCCACAAACCTAATCAAAGTAGTCACAGACAACAGCCAGAATATTACACAATTCATTAATAATGGTATCACTATGTGGTATCAAAAGTACACAGTAGAACAAACAAAAACACCAGCAGTGGTTGTCACATAGTGCTACCAATGCCAAAGGTTTGGACATGTAGCAGCAGCATGCCAAGCAAATGCGCGTTGTGTGGGCTGTGGGGAGAATCACCACATTACACAGTGTACAAAACAGAACCCCAAACCCAAATGCTGCAATTGTGGGGAAGAACACACGGCAAATTATAAAGGTTGTCAGAAATATAAATCCATTAAAACACACTTATACGAAATTAAAAATCCCAACATGAACAAGCCGCCACCACCACGAACAATTAAGGAACCCACACCTACCACTCCAGCACCACAAAGTACAACTACACAAACAAACACTTACGCTGCAGTGGTTAAAACTTCATCATCCCGACAGGAAAAACCATTACCAAGTGAAGAGGAAATACCAAAACCACCTCAAAATACACAAGCAACAACAATTGAAACAACACTGACATCTGCCATAACTTCCACTTTCTCGGAAATAATGGCAGAATATACAAACCCTACAAACACCAACAGTCTCACAGACATAATAGTTAAAATCATTTTGAAAAACATACACAAATTCCTGCCGCAAATTTTAACCTCCATCATAAACTCTACTAAACATGGATAACTTCACAGTTCTACACATCAATATCCAGGGTGCTCTTGCTTCCAAGAAACATGAGATTGAAGATACAACAAGCTCCATAAAACCTGATGTGATTATAATTAGTGAAACTCTCTTATATAACCACCATCGATTTAAAATAAACGGCTACTCCATTATTAGATATGACAGGAAGGATAATAGACATCCAAACAGAGGTCTTTTATTATTGTATAAGACTGAACTTATAGTTCAGGAACTTACTATCCCTTCCAGTAATGAATCTATAATTATTAATGTAAAAACGCAAAATCATACAGACGTTACTGTGGCGGGCATCTACTGCTCGCCTAGTACAGTGTTAGATGTAAATCTACTGAATATATTGTATAATAGCAACTGTAATCTTATTATTATCGGCGACCTAAACAGTAAACATATAGCATTCAACTGTCGCAGTACAAACGCAAATGGCAATTTACTTTTTCAATTTTTTGGATGAATCAAATATGACTTTATTAAACGATGCAACACCGACACATATCTCGTACGCACACGGCACCAGTGAAATACTGGACTTATGCCTGTGTTCGTCAAATATGAGTCGCAAATTCGTAAATTTTCATGTTGGTCACGATATAGATAGTGACCACCTCCCAGTTTGGTGTATCTTCAATCTCACCCCCCACTTAAATAAAATCATAGTGAGAGACCAACTGAACTACAAAAAAAGCTAATTGGCCAGTTTTTCAAACTATATTAAATGAAACCTTACCTCCAGAAGTACTACATATTGCCGCGGACGCATCAGATATAGATGCATACTGTCATATCATCTCTGAGTGTCTAAAACAGGCAGCCAACAGATCTATACCGAAACAAAAACACTTCACAACAACTCATTCATGGCAACCACACAAAGACATAATACACTTAATTAAAAACAGACGTATACTCCGCAGACAGTATATTCAAAATCGCAACCCCACACTTAAAACTCAGATAAACACAATAAGGAATAAAATACGAAACTTAATCAGACAACAGAAACAAGAAAACTGGGACACCTTCTGTTCCGATCTAAATCACAAAACTAATCCTAAACAATTCTGGACACACTTGAAAAGATTTACAAACACAGGAACAACAAACACAGTATATCCACCACTGGAACTGGATGGAGAAACAGCATACACTAACACAGAAAAAGCCGAGATATTTAAAAAAACACCTAGAAAACACGTTCAAAACACATCATGAACCAGACATGAACAGATACTTTTATAATACAGTCACAAAGTATATTGATCAAAACAGAAGCATTTTTACACCTAAATTTCCAGTCAACACTATTACACACCAAGAAAAAACAAAAGACTGGAGCACTCATCAACTGGTAAAACATATCACTGTAACAGAAGTCGTAACTGCTATTAACAACACAAAAAACAAAGCCCCTGGAGAAGATGGTATTCAAGCTATCCTCCTAAAACAAGGCACTCAGAGATTATATGAACACCTAACAGCGTTATTTAATCTCTCACTATCAGTTGGATATATCCCCGTTTCTTGGAAGGAAGCAATAATATTAATGTTCCAGAAAGAAGGAAAGCCAGCGAATAAACCAAACAACTACCGCCCGATTAGCTTAACCAGTTGTATTGGCAAAGTATTAGAGAGGATAATTAGTAATCGTCTGTCAGTTTACTTAGAAGAAAATTCAAAATTACCAGAAATTCAAAACGAATTTCGAAAAAACCGCCAAACTACAGACCACCTGATTCGACTTACAGAATCAATTACCGACAGCTTCAACAAAAGAATGCACTGTAGCTTGCTTTCTCGACATTGAGAAAGCATTTGACACAGTGTGGCATAACGGCTTACGACATAGATTGCTTGAAATGGCATTACCCCAGGAAACTATTCGCTGGCTGTCCAACTTCCTGGATAACAGAATGTGTAAAGTAAATGTAAATGGGGCCCACTCAGGGTCCTTTTCACCCGCAGCAGGAGTCCCGCAGGGAGGGGTTGTTAGTCCTATATTATTTATCATGTACGTGAGTAATATGCCTCTGTCGGACCTAAATTTAGGTTATGCATCACAGTTCGCTGACGATGTAGCAGTCTGGAAAAGTGCTCCCACTTCGTCAATAGCAGCAACGAACCTACAACCAGTCCTAAATAACATCGAAGAATACTGCCAGAAATACAGAATCAAAATTAATATTCCAAAAACCCAAGTCATAGTATTCAGCAGACTGAATAAGCTGAAAAAAGATCCACCAAAACTCTATATGAATGGATCACTTTTACTGACTGCTACTTCTGCTAAATTTCTAGGTCTAACCTATTACCTAAAATTAACGTGGCTACCACATATTAAAAATGTACTGATACGAATCTGGAAAAGAGCAAACTATGCAAGAAGTCTTTCAGGTAAAATCCAAGGAACATCACCAGACAACATACTTAAAATCTACAAAACGTACATTAGACCAACAATAGAATATGCATCACCTGCCTGGATTAACATAGCACCCACACATGTACAGAAACTTCAACGTATACAAAATTCTGTACTAACTTCAGCATATAAAGTACCACGTAGCACCTCAACCACATTCATGCACAAGTATGCAAACATAGATACAATAGCTGAAAGACTCTTGCATAATTCTCTAAAATATTTCAATAAGAATTGGCATAAAAATGACTTAATGTGTGATCTCGACAGATATCACGTACATGATGTAGATGGTCCTAAATACCTCTCCCCTTTTAACATATATTTAAGAAATGTAACACAAGCTGGCCACTATGCACTAGACACTTAGTCCTTGTTTCTTTTTATTTTTATAATTATTATTTTCTTTTTTTAATCATTATTTTTTTTTATTTTTTTTCTCTTTTTGAATTATTATTCAAGTATTGAATAATAATAATTATTATTACTTTCTTTTTTGTGTGTGTGTGTGTGTTACTACAAGTAGTAGTAGCATTCTCTCAATCGAGAAAAAGGAGGAAAGTACAAAAAAATATATATATATATGAAAATACAAAAAAAATATATATGGAAAAAAAATTAAATGAAGAAAAAAAAAACTTCTTGTTCGTCCATGCATGGACTGAGCCCTGAAATGGACCTGAGTATGATGTTATACTTTTACTCTGGCCCAAAGCTTTAAAAAAAAACAACAAAAAAACCCCTAAAGACAGACGCTATAATCGTTCGGGAGGGAGGAAGAGGTCAAATGTACCTGAGCCTCCTGGGTATTTAACAACATCAATACCCAAATACCCACACAGTCAAACAGCCCTCGTATTCCCAATTAACAGTTCTCCGTTGGTACAATGGTATGTCTACGGATTTACGAAGCTACAATCAGCGGCTCGATTCCCTTTAGTGGACTCAATAGATAGCCAGACGTGACTTTGATATAAGAAAACCACACACCCAATTAACAATTTAAACATAAACTTTATTTCAAAATTATAACAAAGCTTCTTCATAAACAAAAGGATAAAAGAAGGATGTGAATGATAAGGAGGCTGTATTTATAGGTGGTTCCTTGGCAAGACATGTAGTTTTGAGGTAAACAGGGGAGAGAAGAATTAGATTATGTTACCCAGGATCACAGGTGGAAGATGTAACTGACACAGTAGGAGATATAATAAAGGGGCTAGCAGAAAAGCAATTTTTGTGGTGCATGTAGGGGCTGATGATATAGGGAAAGGTAGGCCGCAGGGGCTAATTAAAAAGTAAAAAAGAGTTTAAAAAAGCATTAAGAAAGTTTATAATTAATTTTGTCAGGGATACTGTCCAGAATTAACTGTGGGGATGAAGTTATAAGTTCGTAACTAAGACTAAATCCTAGGCTTATATTAATATGTAAGGACGGATAGATAGGCTGGTTGAACTTGTGAGATTTGTTCAGTGGAAGAAAGGAGCTTTTTTAAACGAATGGTTTACATTTAAATAGTGTAGGGGTTGGCGTATTTGCTGAGGCTATTAACTCAGCTTTAGGGGAAGTTTTAAACTATGACTAGTGTTACGTTTATTTTAATATACAAAGAGCAATACAATTTATAATACCGGCTTTTACAAATAATTTTAATTTATATACAAAACTTACAAACAATATTGAGTCTTCTATCTGACCCGGAACTTCCTTGATATTCTGTTGAGGGTTCACGATAAGTGAATAAATTTTGAGTTTATATCGCTACAATTCACATAACGGATCAATTCACATTCGCTGATCATACGTGAGTTGTTCGCTGCTGATGTTATGTAATGTTTTCGTAAAAAATAATAACGTACGATGTTAATCCGCTGAAGTTGAATGGCTCGTAATATTCGAAATCTATAAACGCTCTTTGCCAGGAATTAGAAGTTCTCGATTAATAAGCGTTTATCACAGTATAGCTTCTAAGGTTTGTAATATACCAATAGTATCAAACCAGTAATACACACTTTCTCTTAGCGCGTTGCTTTGATTAATTTTATAAGCGTGAAGCGAATTTCTAGAAATTACAGTTTTCACAACAATACTGACAATCACTAGCATTTACATACACACACACACACAGTATACTGTTGATTCTTACACCCGAGAATCTTCTACAACTTCAGTGAATAGACGAGAATTTCACTATAGAGATTTAATAGTGTAAGCTATGTACATTTCTAAATGTAAATTTAATTTAAACAAATTATTATATTAAAATAAATATATAATATAAATCCGCCATAATAGACAGTGGTAAGGGCAAGAAAAACTTAATGCAAAAAAGAATAAGATGCAGAGACAAAATTTAGCATTGGAAATAAACATGGAAGCGGTTTTAAGGAGAAACTTGATTGTTACTATTGTAATGCTAGAAGTATAAGAAATGAAACTGACGACTTTAGAACAGGGGTAGGAATGGAGGGTTTTAATATGATGGGAATAACTGAAATATGGCTAAGCATAAACGATTCTAATGACAGAAATTTGTTTGAAATACAGTGTTACAGACTGTTTAATTGTGATAAAGTGTCTTTTTATGTAAATTGTGAGTTATGCCCTGTTTAAATTGAACATATCAAAGATTATAGCAAGGGGATTGAATATATTTGGACTTCCATTGGTGGATATAAAGGGAAAAGGCCTTAAGTGGGAAATTGTTACATACCACCGAAGGATAATGCTGAAATTAGTACAAATCTTTGTAATGAGATAAGATTTCAGCTGTTAATAAAGTCATAATTATTAGTAATTTCAATTTCAGCCATGCCAGTTTGGCAAACCATGAGGAAGAAAAAGTTTTGGAAAGAGTTCAGGATGGCATTCTTCAGCAATTAGTCAAGGAACCTATTAGAAACAATGATATTTTATATTTATTGCTAACTTCAAATATATTGAAATGATCGATATGATAAAAAAGATGAAATATCGAAGTGCAGCTGGTCATTGCTCCTTCAGGTTTGATGTTTTGCTGCATATGAAAATAAGGAATAAGGATATTTTGATTACAAATTTCAAATTTGCAAATTTTGAAGGAATATGACAAGAATTATCTGTTGTGAATTGGCCAGCTGAGTTATTTGGAAATACTGATCAGATGTAGAAAAATTGTAAAGATAAAGTTTTAAATATTCGAAGTAAGCATATTCCTTATAGAAAGAAAAGGGTAGCTGCAAATAAAAAAACAGGTTGTTTCACAAAGAGTTTAAGAAATAAAATTAAAGAAAAGCATCATAAATTTAATAAATTTAAATTGACTAGTATGACAGGAAACTTTGAAAATTATAAAATGTCAAGAAAGGTGGTAAAACATGAGAAAAAAAACATCAAAAAGGATGTATAAGAGAAAGTGGAATGAAAATGTAAAAATTAACAATAAGGATTACGTCAAATACATTTACTGTAAGCACAGTGCTATAATTTGGGTAAGATCTTACGATTATGAGACCATAGGGTTATTAAATTTTGCTTTTTCTTCAATTTTTACTGACGAAGATTTAAGCAGTATTATACTTCTTGAACAGTTTATAGATGAAAACGAGATCCAACAAGATCACTTATTAATTCTGAGATGGTTAAGAAAAATTGGAAAGTTTAGAAAAGGATAAAACTCATAGCTAGATAATATTTCTCCAAAAGTTTTGAAGAACGTTAAGGATTGGATATGTGAGCTACTTATTACCATTTTTTGTCAGTCTTTGAATTGTGGGCAAACACCAGAGAATTGGAAGTTAGCTAATGTAACTCATCTTTTCAAGAAAGATGATAAAACTGTCCTAATAAGTACAGACCAAGTAGTTTTACATACGTTGTGGGAAACGTTTTGGAAAGTCTGTTAAAAGATGGTTTGCAAAAACATTTAACAAAGTTTAGAATTTTATAGGATAGTCAACGTTGTTTCACTAAGAAAAATATTGTCTTACAAATCTTTTGACATTCTTTTAAAAGGTTATCGCTTATGTGGATGAAGCAGGAGTGTAAATTTGGTGTATCTGAATTTTTTAACAAAGCGCCAGCTTAAAAGCTTGTAAAGAAACTTATCTCTGTAGGTGTGGGGAACAAATTGTCTAACTGGATAGAAGAGTGGCTGGACTGAAGAAAGCAGAGGATGTTATAAATGGTGTTCAATCAAACTATATTAATGTCACAAGTGGGGTATCTCAGAGCTCAGTCTTAGGACCTTTGCTCTTTTTTCTCTCACATCAAAGTAATAGATAAAGGAATGGTCAATAAATTACTCGAGTTTTAAGATGATATTAAGATCATTTATTGAGTGGTGCATATAAATGAGAGTTAGATTTTAAATGTAATAAATGTAAGACAATGCATATGGGTTATAATAATTTGAATAATAAGTATAGTTTGGATGGGAATAACCTTAACTCAATCCCAACGGATCACGGCTCAAAGGCCATGTCATCGCGTCCTTTGACTTGAATTCAAAAGTTTATTGGACTACTATTTTATAATTTTTATATCAGTAAGTTTGAAATCAAATTGTAGATTATAACTCTAAATATTACTTCAATATTACGTATGAATTAATTTTTTAATTTAAAAGTAAATATTAAAAGAAGACACCTAAATATCAATTTTTGTGAGCCACGTGGTATGTTGAATGCAGCACTGATTAAAATTAGATTTTTATTATGTTAAAATACTTAGTCTATAGTTTCGTACAAATTAGAAGTTTAAAGCATCAATATTTACAAGCTAGAATATGGCCTGGCATGGCCAAGCGTGGTAAGTAGTGCGACTGGTAATCTGAGGGGCGCAGGTTTGAATCCCGGTCGCACTAATCATACTCGCCCTTTCAGCCGTGGAGGCGTTATATTGTTACGGTCAATCCCACTACTCGTTGGTAAAAGAGTAGCCCAAGAATTGGCAGTGGGTGGTGATGACTAGCTGCCTTCCCTCTAGTCTTACACTGCTAAATATAAAATAAGAATCTAATATCTTTTCATTTTGTTAAGATATGGTTTTTTGTACTGAATCAAACACAATGGCAATTTTCCAAAACTTTCCGTTATATACCCTTTCTTCAACATGTGAATAATCAAGCGACAGTTGGAATGTCCTCCTGGTTATTTTCTCAGCCATTTTAATTTTTCGAGCCAAAATTTGAAAGCGGTAGGTTGTGCCTTTTGTCTGTTCGAATTTTCATATTTGCTTATGCCTAAATACAGCTTAGTTACTAAGCTTAATAGATTACAGTGGAATCTTTTTTAGTTATTCAAATATATGTATATAAAATATAAAGAAAATTGTGTCTGCTATTCTCCACCTGCAAAATTTTAAAAGGCTTAGCAACCTATATCCAACAGCAACCGAATTCAAAGGTCGTAGCTAGAACAGATAATTATTTGCTTTACTTCTTTATTTATTGTTTTATATATTAAAAAATACGTTTTATAGCGTATTTGTTAATAGTAATAATTTATATACATATGTAAAGTATAATAATTGAAATGTGACTATATATTACAACATACTATTCCAGTAAAACACAGCCAAGACAGTGTCACTGTAAAGACTGAAGGTCAGTTTTATATTATTGGATACGGTAACACGAGTGCACTTGCCCTGCGTCAATGCAAGTTATGTAGTGTTTGCTAGACACAACTGGAAGGTCAATATAATAAAAAATAATAAATATATAACGTTATGAGACTTAAGCTACTTAGACTAAACATTTGTATTTTTGTGTTGTAATATGTAGTCATTCCATCACGAAAGAAACGTAATTTATATTTATTCACTAATTTTTATGAGAGTTACGAGGTCGGTCATTTGACAGGCTCTGCATAGTTAAGGTATAGAAAGTAACAAAATATAAAGTCTTAGTGATAAAAAACGTTTGAAATGTACTTAGAAGGTTTTAGAAATTACATAAATAATATTAGAGATTTTTGGGGCAAATAAAGTTTTTAATCATAATATGAAATTATGAAGTTAGTCTACCAAAGAAACTCGAAACTTTGACAAACAAATCGTTAATAAAAATATTTCATTAGAAAATCTGAATTTTTGTGTACAAAACAAGTAACATTTACCAAAAGTCTACTAAATCTTCTTGAGACACACATACTGTATCAAAAGCTATAGTGTAAACACTTAACTTGTGCAAATGTGTTAATGAACTTGTGTATATTATACCTAACTCATGTTATTAAAGAAAAAGACCTTGATGTAGTAGTCTATAGTCACTAAAGCCATTCAAGCAGTGTGCTGTTAATAGTTTAAAATGAATAGTTTTTATTTCAAAAATTAACTATTAGGAAAAATTTAAATTTAGATATTGACTTTTAGTACTTCAACGACGTACAAAATGCAGATTAACTTATAATGACGTTATGCTCTTTCTATTTATTTTTAAACAATAGAAATATATATGCAAGACATGATTCACAATCCTAAAGTAACCTGTTATATGTAAAGTTTATTCCATAGTATCTCAACAAAATTTTGTTTTTACGGATAACGATCCCCAAAAGATTACCAGTTTATGTTTCTTCAGTCAAAACTGCTACACCAATGTCGTCCATTTGCAAATGAACGATAAACTTGAGGACTTAAGGACTCGTAATTTGGAACCTTATATCTGTGACAGACTGAGAGTAAAAGCAAACAGCCTCTTGTAAAATTTTGTACTAAAATTAATTATAACGATAAGACGACATACTAAAAAGAAAAATTTCCTTTATCAATCACTCGAAGTTTCGGCTTCAACCCTTTTCAACAGATCATGCCTATACCCAGAGAAATTCATTGTAACTGAACTGATACAGATTGAAAGAAAAGAGGACAAAAGCATGCGAGGAATGAGTTTATCTGATATGTTTTAACATAAAAATGAATGAAAACACATGAATGCAGAAACTAGTATATTATGCAAAGGTAATTGTTGTGTAGATAAATACTCGTGTAAAAGTGAAGTACAAATATTCACAATTACAGAATTAAATTTACTGACATTCATTAATAACATAGGAATAGAAAATAAAGATCTGAACACATACCTATATATTTTCTGTTTGAACTAAATTATGGAGGAAAGATAAACAATGCTGAGCCATACTATAAAATAAATGTGAACATATGAAGGAAATAGAAGTTAATAATAATGCAGATGACTCATCTTTTAATTCCATGACAAAATCAAACAACTCTAAAATTGAGGTCATAACTGATGGCAAGGTAAACGTAGATCATGAAATGATTTCTGTGCTAAAGAAAAGCCCGAACTATAAGCTATATTGACCAGTTTGACAGATAAAATTAATACTGAAACAAGTACATTTCCATTATAGAGAAATATTTATTTCGTCGGATAAAATGAGTAAGAGATCTAAGACTCTTACTCGTCCAAATAGCCTCTAAGGAAAACAAAACAAACTACAAACATGAAACATACAACAAAACCAATATTTGACCAATCATCATTTGACAATTTCATAAAGCATATATTGATTAAAACTCCAGATATATAATTCAGATCTTATAGATTACAAATTGAAATAATTCATATCTTTCTCAGTTATAAAAACCTACTCGACTCCATCTCATGTGCCTTCCAGTGACTCAGCGTAGGTCTACAGATTTTTTACTCTAAAAATCAGATTTTGATACTTAACAACTAATCACAAAACTAGACCTTTCAACATAACACAAAAATAATATTGAACACAGAAAAAACCCAACGAAACGATATTATTAAAGTGTTGTATACATGTGACAGTTTTCTAGTGTCACGTAAAGGCTTATAGGAACGAAATTTTTTTTGAGCATTTAGAAGACAATTATCTTATAAAAACTCTTCAACTAAGATTAAATCGAAACTTAAATATGTATTAGGCGACTTTAAACAGCGTTCCTCTGTCCTTCATAAAGTGTTATAGAATCTTAAACCTACAAATAGCCGTATTCCAGAATTTTATGGACTTGATGTCCTAGAAAATTGTTTGAAATTCATTTTAACTTTGAAGAGAGCTGACTTAGTTACATAAAACTATGACTACAAGCACCATAATTAATGTCGTATTTGCAGTTATTTGTATGCAGTTACTGGAAAATAAAAAATACAATTCGGTGGAATGGTTTGTTTTAGTTGTTTGTAATAAACCATAAAGCTTCACAATGTGCTGTTTGTTCTCTGCCCACCATAGGTATCGAAATTCGGTTTTTAATGTTGTACACTCACCAACATACCGCTGAGCCACAAGAGGTCACAGGTGAGTATAAAGAACAGCATGTTTTATATTATGGCTTAGAATCACTGAGGATATTTTGACATTTGAAATTTTGACCTTGAAACTCTACTAGAATTGTACAAGTCCATTATAGACAGTATCCTGCCATTAACTAAATTCACAACACAAATATGAACTAGTCACAATATACTACCGTTTTGTAATTTACCAATTAACACAAAAATGTCTTTGGAAATATTAATATCTAGAAGAAACTTTTAAAAACCAGTAATGTTAAACTATAACTCATACCACCCGTATCATGTCAGGAAAAGAAACTATACTGAGACAATTAGATTGGACCTACAAAATCTGTAGTGACAAGGAAAGTATAAACTAATTATACTAAGTTCTTCTCCTTTCGGTTATTCAAGAAGCTGCCCAAGTCACAGAGATTGTTACACGTGTTTCTCGTGTGTGAGAGATCATCATAGTATAAATTATGATATGAATAGAGTGATCTGTTTTAGTAGCAAATAACGGATCTATGCTGCAGTGTGTGCCACCCATTGTTGACAAGAGAGTGGTTCTCAGTTACGTGGACGGTGCATGCACCTGGAGAAAGATGACTTGATATATAACATAATGTTTTCTATTGTTTATATATATATATATATTCCTACAAGAATTCTTAGAGATTTAAGAATCAAAAATATTTCTGTTGCTTGGAATTTTTTCTTTGTCTGAAATAAAGGTTTTGAAACACATATTGTGTGTAGCAAAGCTTAACACCTAGAAATGATAGAGCTAAATGCATGTTGATGAAGGAACAATGTTAAAGTTATCTGTCTTTCTCCAGCCAACATATATATATATACACACTACGAAAACTTGTTCAGTGTTTGAAATTGACTTTGTTCTGAGCAGTGAAAATTATGAATTTTACACTTTTTGTGCAGTCTTGTTTCTTTATTTAAAATTTAGTCACAAGCAGAGAAAACAAGGCATTATAAAGTTTGTCTAATTCCCTGTTTTTGTTTTTTTACAGCTCCTACAGATTACCGAAATTAGGTATGTGTGTGTGTGTTTTCTTACAGCTAAGCCACATCGGGCTATCTGCTAAGCTCACCGAGGGGAATCGAACCCCTGATTTTAGCGTTGTAAATCCGTAGATATATCGCTGTACTAGCGGGGAACCGAAATGAGATAAAACTGAGAATATCATACTTCTAAAAGAATCCATTAAAGAACAACGAATAATAGAACCGTGTACTAATCTTTAGACATCAACCACCTATTGTACTCGTTCTGTGTGAATTACTAGTAAAGAAATGAAGTTATAAAGAAAGATGGCTAATCAATGCTAAAGATTAATTTTTATTTTGTATATTTAATTCAGGTCAAGATGATTTCCAACAGTAGCTATGGAGAGTGGATATTTAAAAGCACATGTAGAAGAAATAAGTAAAAGGAAAACAGCATTTACTGCAAAAAATGGGTTGGAATAACTTTTGTGGTACTGTTTGAGTTATGTACTTTATTCATATGAATGACGAATTAAGTGTGTTCTCTCTGAATTAATGTTGAATGTGACCCCCGCTAGTACAGCGGTACGTCTACGGATTTACAGCGCTAAAATCAAGAGTTCGATTCCCTTCCGTGGGGTCAGAGGATAGCCAGATGTGGCTTTGCTATAAGAAAACACTCACACAATATTGAATGTCATGCACATCTGCTTAGATGGCGTAATTGCACATGGAAGCATTTTTTGATAATATATTATGATGGCATAAAAATGTTTTGAATCAGTTGTGAAAATAGGGACATATGCCGAATCTCGTGATGTGTGAATTGTTCCATCGACAGGTGAGTTTCCTGGAACACACAAGCAATGAAGAAAAGTTTCTAAAGACTTAACCAAGATTGAATCGGTTCACAATTGACCATTATCGTAACATTTGTTGAGGTAAAACGATTATTTGTGATGTGCTTTTACTGTTGTCGTTTTTTAAAATGATTTTTTGACATAACTCATTTTTACACAAAAACCAACAACAACATACACACTCAATAAACGGAAGAAATTAATAATTACTTCAATTGTATTAATGTATTTGAATTTTGATTATCCATTCACAGCAGATACAGGTGTCAGTTATTTTGAAGTGGTGCAATATTATCACAATTATAACATGAGAAACATATGATAAGCTACTATAGCAAGGCACTGACGAATGCATGGTGGAGGTGTTGTATAACTACGAATGAATGACTAAGTGCTGTGTGAGCTATTAGTAATATTCGTCATGACCTAAACAGACAAAAGGCATGTCATGTAGTGTTGAAGGGACTAATATGTTGCTGCCACCCAAAAGACAAGATAACAAAATGACTTCATAAAATTCAGAAGAAAAACTTTAACATCATGCATTACCCAAGAAGGAACCTTGGAAATGTTATTGCACTATTCCAAAAACCTTATATCACAAAAAATGTAAACATCATGAAAAAGGAAGCACAAGCTAATAAAAAAAATAATTTAATGCGCAACATAACAAAATCCAAGGTGAGACATCCTACAATGATGATGAACTAATATGACTCAATACTTTACTGAAAGATGAGTTAATATTACTTATTTTATATATTTAGTGAATCAGGAATGTCCAGAACGATCTTCATGACAAAAAGTGATTCAGTACAGACAATAATATGAGTATTAAACTGAAGCAAAGTAGATATAAAAAAAGCTCTGCAGTTTGTGATTGGATAAAAAATCCGTTAAAGTTGCAGATAAACAACTACAGACGCCATTTCAAAGTTATGGAGTCATAAGATTGAGTAGTATTGAAACATCAACTCCTACTGACAATGCTTGAGAATAAATAAAAGAACTAGTTAGATAATTGGTGAGACACAACGAAGGGAATAAATCACAAGACAACTGCTTCAAGTGTAACTTGAAATGACTTATTGGCAAGAACTAAAGACAAAAGCATATAAGGAATAATTAATTCTAAAAGATACTAATGAGAAGGAACTGTAAGAGATGTGATAGTACTGACCATTACAGCTAATATTTTGAGGACTTAAAATATGTTAAGATACTGAGAAGACAATACTCCAAGAATGAGTCTTTCAGCTCATCTAGATTGAAGGCACTAAATTCTGGGCAACAAAAAATATCTGGATTTGTGGTGCAAAGTTTAGCTGAAAAAATCCAGTCTGTCTCAAAGAAAATAAGAAGCTTATAATTTGAAGAAACCAGTTCACAAGTCAAAGGGTTTATTGATGAGAAGCCTTGTAGTATGTTGATCAAGCTACAATAGTTTGACCTGATTTAGTAATAAAAGAGTGGAAAGTTACATCCATGTATAAAAAAAGACGAATGAGTGACGTGAACAGCAACTCGACACAAGCTTTCAGCAAGGGTAAATTAGAAGTTCCAATTACTTTACGAAACTTCTCTATACTTTATGATGGATGAGTAACTGACATTAAGGAAGAATTCATGTTGGGAACTGACTTTATATGGAGATAGGGATATAAGGTTAGACTAGCTTTAAATAGCTTCAGAGTTAATAACCAGGAAACCTCACTACAATATTTCACCATTGGTTGAACTTCCCGTAACAACAAGAAAAGCAGTCATTTTATCACATAGGACTTGTTAAAATAAATTTATATTGTAAATACAAGGATTTGTCAAAAATACATTTATAACTAGTAACTGAACCATAATAGATCTAAACACTCTAGTATGTCGTGGTGGATTAATTGTTGCTAGAGCTTTTGTGGATTTTAAGAATAAAGATTTCGTCATTAGAGCTATGAATATATCAAACAATAAATTTCGAGCCAAGCTTGGACGGAACATTGGAAGATATGAGACTGTACAGGTATTATTTCTACACCAGAAAGCATAAGAAGTAATTAATTTTGAGGAAAGATGTAGGCATTCCAATGTCAAACCCTTAATAAAAACAGCATACTATCTCACTTACAACAGTGTAGGTTCAGGGTAGTAGTGGTCTTGAAGCTAAGCAGTGTCATAGATTACATAACATGCCAAAATACCGTTTTCAGTGAACCCATGACTTAGGTACAAAAATAATAAAATATCCAACAAGATTCACTCAAGATAAACAAACCCCACTATGTCATCTAGTCATATAACTTTCTCTTCCAAAATAGGCTGAGACTTTCAAAAAAGATAGGAACGTTGAAGAAATATGAAGAAGAACGAATTCACAAGGTTTTGTACGGAGCACTTAAAATTATTAAAGTTACAAAGAAAGACGCCTAATCCTAGTAATTGTCTCCACGCTATGAATGCTGTATCTGGAACAAAATAGTTTGGAAAGGTGGCTCTTAAGAGCATATATTGATGGGTATGAGCAGTTTGACAAAACAAGTGGAAAGAAGACAGCCGTCATTGTGGGAAATAAATTGTGCAAATTTGTCGTGTGATCATTTGTATCGTGTAATGCTCTTGCTACATCTCAGTGATCAGTGGAATCTACTGTTTCTTGCTACTTTGGAACATCATACTTAGCTATTTGATGACTTAATCGCATATGGATAAACATTTGATAATCCATGATGACGAGAAAACCCATTTGTAGAGAAACTTATATATTTAAAAACGGCTGATATAGGTAGAGTAAGCACTAACAGAGGAGCGAACAACGGTTTTCGGTCATCGTCAGGTTCACAAAGAAAGAAAGAAAGGGTTACTGACCGGTAGCTGACCACATGTTTTAAGGTGGTTGTGTACTTGAGTGTAACAATGTCGAGAGCGTGCTTAGATGTTTGATTATATTTATTAATATAGGTATAAAGGTGTTCCTTTGTATTGGTTTATTTTGGGCTTGAGTTGTATAAGTAAGGCTTTAATTTCACGTTTGTTTGTTTCTTTATTTAGTATTTGGTTGTTTTCTATGGTTATGTTGTATTTAATTGATTTACATTGTTTGAAAACGTGTGAAGGTGACTTTTTGTGTTCTTTGAATCTGGTTTCCATTTTTCTACTTGTTTCGACTTCTATATTGGAAAAACAAGCTGGAAAAATATTGATTGTGCTCTTACTATAATTATTTTGCAAAATCATTTTCTGATATTGCTAATACTCTAAACAAGTTTCTGAAAAGAATAAGAAATGTGGTTGCATAATCCAGAGAAAGAAACAATTCAAGCCAAAGGTTATCCATAATGATTGTGTTTAAAAGTTTATAGGTGAAAAACGGACCACCTGGGTAATTCTAGAGAAGACTTGCTAGTGATCCTATGGTTCTTGTCAAGAACTAGTTCCAGAGGAATTACAAGGTTAAAGTCACTAAATGATTTGCTCAACAACCTTTAGGAAAGAAGTCTTCCAAGAGGTCCTTCAATCTACATACTATGGTCCTAAAAGTGACAACCACCAAATGGACTTGGTGAATAGAGAGGTTTATGTATTGGTTTATTTTTTGTAATGTCAGAGAATGTAGAGACTGGGTGTACATATTTAATGTTTTTAGTTTATTTAGTTAATTGATCAGTTAGTACAAACTTTTGTTGAAAATGAAAACTCTTTTTGTGAACTTAGAATCACAACCGTGCACAAATGTAGGTAGCCTGTAAAAAGCATTAAGAAAAATACAAACTGATATACTATTGTTATGTGAACTGGTCTTTGCATTATTTTTACCCAGTAATACAAAATACCATTCATGAGGAAAGAACACATTACAGCACTTACATGGTCTCCCCGGAACAAATTAAAGGAATAAATACACACAGTCTCAACTTTCCGAACAAGCACTGACTTAAATATATAATTATCCCAGTCTTTTATCACACCTAATCATATATTTTGCGATAGTTACCTCATTTGTCTATCGACAGGGTTCTGAACTAAAGCTGCGGCTGACAATTATTTTCTTGTGTGACAACAAGAATGGCTTAACTTTTTAATTACAATTAAATGCATAATTCCTGTAAGAGAACCAAGCACTGTGCAATTACATTCACAACTCCACTTGTCATTGAGGAAAAGCTAACGTTGTAGGTTGCTTGTGCAACTCACTGCGTGTGAAAGGAGAGCTATAAAAACCTTTTTTTAAAATCACTTTAACGCTAAAATTGGGGAAACATTAAGGTTTGAAGAAGGATTACAGATTTTAACTTGCCTTTTCTACGGAGCGTAGAAGAACTGAAGATGATTTATTTCAGGTTTTAAAGTTTGTTTGAACGTAGACAAACTAATTATGGGTTTCTATTTGGTTTAATGGAAAGGTACGGATGGGGCTAAAATATTGAATATTAGAGGAAAGAAATATAAACTTTGGACGCTCAGGTCCAGTCTCGTTCTTAGGCATACATTTTCCCCTATCAGTGCCATTTTCATGTCGAACGGTTTTTCAGGTAATGGACATTGTGCTTGTAATTTAAACTGTTAATTTAAGTTCCTTTTGGATAATTTTACCTATATGAAAGAATATTACACTATTAAGTCAGGCTGCTTTCTTCTTTGGGTGACCCCTATGGGCAGAATGGTCATCTGCTACTTCTTCTTTCTTTGTGTGTTTTAATATATTTAAAAAGTATATTATATGAAAGAAATTAATGTTAAGTAAAGCACAACTGATATTAAAAGAGTTAGAATTCCATAAGTGTTATAAGCGCATACATACAAATATATTAAGAAGGTTTTATATTTTGTAATTTAATTTGTTTTTTGTAACGCGTTGTCACGTATATTAAGCATATAATCATGATTCTCGTTTTCAAAATATAGTTTTATCAAATAGGGAAGTGAAACAAACAAATGAAAACAATTCTTTTGAAAATATTTAAGTTAGTGACTTTTAATTTCTTCACCTTTTTGTCGCAAAGCGAGGTAACTTGTAATTAAAAGTTTTAAGTGTGCATATAAAAACATTAGTAATTATATCTGAACAATATTGAAAATTTAATAATAGTAGAAATAAACGAACTTTTAACGCCAAAATGTTATTTTTATTTAATTGGACACTCAACTTTTACCTTTGCAACTTCTCCATGAGTATTTCTTCCATAAAACACAAAGAAAGGTTGTTTATTTCTAGTATTAACACGTTTTTAATACCTTAATATGCATTGTGGAAATTAAACATTGAGAGTTCGTGATGGCGCTGCAATGGTAGGGAGGGTGTATAACGTGATGTAATTGTGTAAGGAGAAGTTTTGAATGAATTGCTTTTGCTTTAAAATTATAACTTATTAATATACTGAAAGTTGTTTTTGTATATCTTACTTCTTAAGTTTGTTGCAATTTGAAAAACAATAAAAAGGTTTGGCTTTTCATTTCAGAGTTATATAGGTTCAGAGCGTAATATTAATACTTATAATGTTAGGTCCCCATTATGTCATTGTTACTGTGACAATGATAGTGTGTTGTATTATAGATTTAATTTTTTTATTTTAAATACTTTTTAATTTCTTGTTTTATAACACGAGCTCCAACCCTGGTAATAGCATTTTTCTGCTTCAATTTATCAAGAGCGGAAAGTATATCATTTCACTGATATTTTAATAATAGTACAAAAGTTCGTACCAACTTAGTTTTGTTAAATAATCAATAAATTGTGAATATGTGTTTAAGTCACATTAATTAGAATTTATGGTTTGGATCTAGGATTTTCTATTAATAATTATTGAAATAAGTCATAACCCTATAAATTGTATTACATTTGAGTACAAGTTGCAGTGTATGTGATATAGCACACTGTTTTTTTAATGTTATGCAATTAAAGGTATGTGGCAGGATATGAAAATATTAATGCAATATAAAAGAGATTCAGTCCAGCAGTCTCAGGTGGCCAGTGTGCAAGACTCATAATTTAAAGTTTGCAGGTTCAAATCTCCATCACACCAAAGATGCCATTTCAGCTATGGGGCCATTATAATGTATGGTCAATCCCACTGTTCACTGGTAAAAGAGTAGCCCAAGAGTTGGCAGTGGTGGTGTTGGTTGACTGCCTTCCATTTAGTTTTCATTGGCATATTTGGACAACTATGGCAGATAGCCCTTGTATAATTTTGCACAAAATTAAAACATGAACAATGTAAAAAAGAATAACAGCATAAAATACTTAACATGGCTTAATGTGCTTAAATTCAAAATACAAACTTGACACATTGAGAGAGAGGCATTTCCCATTGGTATATAAAAAAAAATTGGATATTTTTAGTTACAAGGATATTTTTGTTATGGAAAATCTCCAATATTTTATATGATAGTGGGAAGTTTTTCTCTTGGAGTGTTATTTTATAAATATAAAAGTCATTGATGGAATTGTCTGCTGCAGGATTGTTGTTAGGTTATGCCTTACATTATACAAATTTAATAGAATTATTTTATAATCAATTTAAAGTGACTGGTCAAATCATGAGGTAACTATATATCTAAATATTAAAAAATGTAATTTTATTTTCTTTGCATTAGACTTAGTGTAATGAAACTCATCCAATCTGACAAAACTTTTTTACCAAAACATTTGAGCTTAGTCTTAGAAATGTCATATAGTATTGTGAGCAGGTTAACCATAATATTAAATTACAAAAATATTCATTTAAATAAAATGGTAAACAATCCATTCTCCTCATTTCCTTTAAGCTCTATAACATAAGCCCTTGATAATGTATACTTTCCACTACTATTATTTCTAATTTTTATTTTAGAAAATCTTTAATGAAATAACTTACTGCTTTTCCTTGTATTTTTATTTTTTCATACCTCAAATGTATCCAGCCATTTGCAAATATAATAAATATATATTTGAACATGTTGATCCAGATTTAGTATATTTCTGATAACTTCTTGTTTAATATTTTAGCCTGCTTAAAGTATTTTGTGTGCATATAACACTTGGAAGAACTCCTGAAATTGCTATTTAATCATTTTTATATTTTAAAGTAAAGACGCTCTTTGTACCTGGTTATTGTAGTTAGCATAAATATTGGTGTACAAATAGCATAGCTATAGAATTCTAGACAAGCTTTTCTTACAGAATGCTGTTTTTCATGTATGTGATACCCTTTGTAAGCTGGTATCAAAGGACAATTACCATTGAACTGGTGAACATATTTTAATATAATTTGAGATTTTCTTTTAAAGTATTAATAAGATTTCCTTGACTGAAAAACTTAAGTTGATATTATGAAAATGTTTACTTGCCAAAACTGTATATTGCACATGAATAGGAATACCAACAAAAGCAGTCAACATCAAAGGTTAAAATGTTTTAATATCTAATATGATGCATTTTCTGACCTTATACATAAAAGTTATTCTTAATTTAAAAATTGTCTAACCATTGAAGATAATTTGGTGTCTTTGATGGAACTAGTATCCTAAATATTTTCACTAATATCTACAGTACAACAATAATCTTTAATTGTTGTAAAAATCACAAGTTGTTTAATGTTCTTAGGTGATACAAAATTATATTTATCAGGATTTTGTAACAGTTCAAGTGTAGTTGCATTCTCCTTTGAATAATTTACATTAAGTGATAAAACATGTAATAGTTATTTTTAATATCATGATCTATACTTAATCTAGATAAGTTTGTGTTTCAAATGTAAGTGCATTTTAAATTTATTTTAATTCTAAAAGTGGAAACAGTATTGCCTACATACTTTGTGTTATAGTAGTTATATAGAATACTGGTGAAAATGTTTTATTTACATGTGTAGTGTTTTGTAAATATGGCTCACACATTTCAGAGCATTGCCATTTATGAGAACAAACTAAGGTATGCCATATTTATTTGTTGTACCTTTCTTCAAAAATATTGGTTTACTACTTACTATATGAATATAAGTGTTTATTTTAATTTGCCATTAGTTGTTGAACTTGTAATGTGAAGATGATTTGCATAGCTAACTTAGAATTTATTTTTAAAACTACTATAAATCTTCTAAGTTGACCAAACATCTTGAGATGCTACTTAATATATCATTGACAGTGAGGATACCCTGCACATGAAATAAGCATTAAAAATGTTATAAGTGTGTGTGTGTGTATATGCATAAAAGAAAAATATATTTAATTAGCTATACTGAAGGTCAGGTTCATTTTTAGTTTTACTCTTTTAGTACATAAATTACTGTGATCATAACTTGGTATTATTATTATTATATGGTCACTTATGAAGAAATTCAAGATCTTATTAGACATTCAAATAAGAAAACACGATACATGAAAAAAATATTTATTGTTCTAAGTACTTGAGTGTATCTTTCAATGACAAATTTGAAAAATGAATGTATTTGAAATGCAGAAGTATACAAGTGCACTCATGCTTAGTTAGATCTAAAAAAAAAATTTCAAATATTCTTTTTGCAAGACATATTTACTTCAGCTTCTACATTAATTTGAATTGGTCATAATAATTGAAATTAGAATTTCCAGTTACTGTTTTTTACTCTTTCAACTGTTTAAGTAATCAAAACCTTGCTGTTATGTTTATTGTTAAGTATAATTTGAGAATCTCCTTCAGTTTTATTCCTGTTGCCAGCAAACTTTCTTGCCCTGGCTTTGTTATGCTAAAACTACTAAGGCTGTCAGTCAATGTCACTACTTTTGAACTGTTCAATAGAGGAAAGGCACCCATTGTCAACTTTTTTTTTTTTTTTTTAACTGTTAACCAGCAGGAGGGTGACTGAGTGACAGTACCTGACACAAACGTTTTTTTGCTTCCACATACCATAATTTGAAAAATACTGCATTGATCAGTTAACGGGACTGTGAATTAATCCATTTACATATAACACTGATTGCCAGGTCTACTGTTTATAAAAGTCCAAAATAATAGATAATAATAAGAAAATTAGTTAGTACTTGAATTTTCTAATAAATAGTTGGAATATTGGTATTATAATTAAAACAATTGTGCTACATGTAATAAATGTTATATTCTGAACATACCATGCAGTGTTTTTAGCACAATCTGCCTTTAACTTCTGTCATTTAAATAAAACGCCACAAATTGGACAACAGGAAGTAGTAAATAACAGTAAAAAAAAAAGTCACAATAAGATTAAAGAAAGCTCAATTATAATAGTAAAAAAATGACAGAAAATGAAGTGACAATACTAATTTCAGTCATAACTTTTTAGGTGATTGAATATGTAAGGTAACTCAGGATGGCAAAATTTCCTGACTTTTTCCTGATTTCTGTAGAACATTAACTGAGGAATTTGAACAGTGAAACAAGGAATTTAGCACTAAAATAGAACAGTGAAAAATATTTTCAAGGGTACTTTTTTCTTTTTTTAGTTTTAGGTATAAATACTTAAAATTTTAAGGTTGTTTGAAAACTGTAATTTCAGCTACATTTTTCAGAAAAGTGCACTCTCTTCCAGGCAGTTTTTATTTTTATTTTCTTGTTTTTTTGCTTTTTCCTTTGTATTTCATGACAGTAAATGCAAATAACTGACAATTTTTTATAAATTAATTGTTTTTTGGAATGAGTACTTATGTTGACCTTCAAACAAATAAGTAATTTATAGTAAAGCCAAACAAGTAAGTAATTTATAGTAAAGGACCTCTATCTTCAGCTACTTACTTTCCCTTCTCTTTCTGTTTGGTTTGACTGATCTTCCTTTTTATTTTTTTCTAATAGGGAACAACTTCAATGGTGTTTACCTCTTCTATCATTTCATATCTTTCTATATAGAACATTGGTAGAATATGGTTGAGTTCAGTAGATTCAGGAAGACTCCAGATTTAGCTGTTACATTATAAGAGAATCATGTGAACAAGTTTAGCCAATTATATTTTTTCAGATGTAAATGGCCTCATGGGACTGAGGACAAATTTATATGCTGGAGATGTGCATTACATGCTAAAACACTTTGTTAAAATAATACTGAATACGTTATATACATGCATGAGGCTTTAAGCAACGTAATCAATGATATTATTTAAGGTTAAAAAACCTTCCCATTTTTTAAGGTGACAGTACGTGTGTTTTTCTTATAGCAAAGCCACATCAGGCTATCTGCTGAGCCCACCAAAGGAAATCAGACCCTTGATTTTAGCGTTCTAAATCCGTAGACTTAGGAGGCAGGTGACATTGCAATTAAATGCTAATATTTAGTTGAAAATACTGTTAAACTGTTATTTATACTGGCTCATTATAGATTTTCATTTAGGAAATTGAAAATTAATCCATGGTTTCTATGTTTATTCAATTCAGATTGGTGAATTTTATTATTTTGATCATCATTTGATATTGATATTTTGTGTCAGTTTAAATTTTTATATTAATCACGGTTATTGATTTATTTTATTTTCAAGCTAGAAGAGTAAGCATGCAAGTTGTATGAATGTCACCAAAGTAAATTATCTGGAACTCTAGAGAGCATTTTATTCATAATATTTGTCAGGAACTTGCACATATCTTATGTAAATGTTTAAACATTTTTATATCAGTTTTGAGTTATGTTATTGTATTATTTCCATTCAGTGCTAAATTAATAAGGAATATTGCTTTTGTAGCTATCTTTTGAAAAAAAAAATAGTATGTGTCATTATGCTGTGTAAAGTTCAAAGTTTTTAATTTTAATTGATATGCAATGATGAACAACATAGCACAGAGGTAGGTTGTACATATGTATGTATTTTTTAAGCTCGACTATCAGTTTAAATTAATATGTAATGGTTTTGAAGTAACTTACACTATTAATTCTTAAATTTTAATTATAATAATCACATTATTTGCATTATGGTTTAGTTGCCACAGAATGTTGATAATTTGATAAAGTTATAGTTTTTGTTTGTAGAGTATTAAAATTATTGTAATTATTTTGAAACTAACAGTCTGTCACCAGTGTTGCCTGTAAAGAAGATGCTAAATTTAGTTTTGTGAAGGAGCTGACAACATGGCAGATAGTAAGGAAGCAAGAGGTGGGCGTGGATTGCAGAAATCACATCTTTTAAAGGTTGTACTTTTAGGTGATGGAGGAGTAGGGAAGAGTTGCTTGATGAACAGATTCGTCAATAATCAGTTTGATTCAGAATCCTATCATACCATTGGTGTGGAATTTCTAAATAAAGATATCACAGTGAGAGGAGAAACTTACACTTTACAGATTTGGGATACAGCAGGGCAGGAGAGGTTTCGTAGTCTTCGCACTCCATTTTATAGAGGTTCTGATATTTGCATACTAAGCTATGGAGTTGATGATAGAAAAAGTTTTGAGAATTTGAGTATGTGGAAGAAAGAATTTGTATACTATGCAGATGTAAAAGATTCTACTACATTTCCAATTGTCGTTGTTGGAAATAAAATGGACATTCCACCAAGTGAACAGCAAGTAACTACAGAAGAGGCTCAGTTGTGGTGTAATAATAATGGCAATTACTCTTTTGTGGCAACAAGTGCAAAGGATGCAATAAATGTTGAAAAAGCTTTCCACATGGCTGTTGGAAACTGGTTGAAGATGGAAGAAACAATGGAAAAACCTTGCTTAGGAAATACCCTGGATTTGAGGAAACTTCAGAATAAGAAATCTTGTTGTGTAATACTATGATTTTGCAGTCCTAAGTTCCAAAATTTGTGATAAAGGTTAAATGAGGATTGTGTGAATTGGTCGCATAATATCTTTCTAGAGTGTGTCAGATTTATTTTTTGGGTGGACACAAATATTTATTATTGGTACACCTCTGCCTAAATTGTTGCTCTCATTATATATATTTTTGTATTTTGATCAAGAATGCTATTACTTAAAAGCGACACAATTATGAATTTTATGGGTTTTACTATAGTGGCTTTTGTAGCAGTCTATTATTGTGTTGTGAAAACTACTCAATTTGACCTTCAGAAAAATATTTTTTGTTGAAAAAACATTCACAAGTGATGCTTGTGAGCAGTTCAATGTTAACATCAATTGTAGAGGTGATTATGACTTAACTATCTGTGCTCCTAAAGAATGAGTACAGAATGTTCTAATTTATATAATAGAGAAATTGTTACAAAACACCTTAAATGATTTTAGTATTATACTCCTTATGTAAAATGAAGTGTTCTTTGATGTTAGAGATGATTGGGGTAATCATTCTATAAACTCTTTTACACCTAGTCATACCCTTAGTTTATATTTTGTACAGAAAGTATGGTAAATCAGCTTTAGTTTGCACTAGTACTTCTAATAGTCATGAAAAAAGTCTTTTAAAAAGCATGATTTGGTTACCGAAAAAAATCAACCTTAGTGAGATATAAAATACAATATTATGAAAAACGTAACTCTCAATCAAAACATCAATTTTATCTTATTACATCCTGTTTCATAGGCGATCCCAAATTAGATGATTAGTTCATGTACCATAACAAATTCTTTGGTTTGTTAGTGAGTTAGACACAAAAAAAATTTGATCAACCAAACATGAATTATTATCGATCTGTTTGTATTCATTTGTAGTTCTCCCAGATATAGCTATTTAAAGCCATATTATTTGATTATTATATAGTTACTTATGAAACAATGATTGCTTACAAGAAAACGTCATCAGACAATTGGACTTTTAGTGAAAAGTATGATTTTAAGAACAGTCTGCCTAGAGAACTTTTATGAATAGTGCAGTTCTAGTACACCCATGTGGATCCTCATAAAGGCCCATAACTCATGTTCTGCTTATAGATTTTCCATAAAAAGCTACATACTTTATTTAACCTGCAATTAGAAAAAGTCTGATATTAGATCTTTAAATTTCAATTAAAATTGTAGTTTCTGTTTAAAAAATAATTAAATTACATACTAAAGTATATTGTTTTAAATAATTGTAACTAAGCTTAAAAATTTGGATTAAGTGGGTATCTGGTAGGAATTGTTTTGGTTAGTTGTATGACAAGCTCACAAGAAAATGTGAAGTAAAACTGTAAATTCTGGATTGCCATTTTTAAAATGTAATTATACAATCTATAAGGGTTTTTATTGTACTTTAATAAGAACTTTGTTTTATTATAAATATATTGTATAATAAACTGGAGAAAGGTGAATACTATTAAATGGGGAAAGTTTAGAGGGAATTACATTTCAGTTGAAATTTTCTCCATTTACCAAGTTTACATTTAGATATATGTTGTTCTATAACTGTTGTATAAAGACAGAATTTCACTTGAGGCTTAATATTTCTCTAAAGTACATTGTGATGTGTAAATTAAACCTTTATTGTTCAAAGGTTATAAGGGAAAACTTTGCATGCCATTACCTACAGTGTTCTGTTTAAAAAAAAGTACTAATTGATGGATATTGTTCAGAAATTGGTAGTGGAACAATACTTAATACATGGCTCAAATTTCTTGAAGAGAAGTGAGCACTAAATAAAATTATCTTTTAATGTAGCTTTTTCTTCCAAAGCTTCTGATCAAATACTTCTGAACATTATTAATGAATGTAGTAATATTGACTGTGTACAGTTATCCAAAAAAGTAAGCACTTTGATCTTTTATTTGATGATAATAACATCATGGAAGACTCGGATGTGTCACTTTTGAATGCACTGAGGTACTATACACGTAAAAATAGCTTTAGTCAGTGATCATCTTGCACATTATTAACAAGTTTAACATCAGAAAATTGAAATATAGAAAAACAGCATTTTGTTCTTTATTATAAATTGAGTAAGTAAGAAAGTTGCAGTTTATAGTTTTTCTTATATAAATAAATGTAAACATCAAGATATATTCATTTTAACATAACTGTAACATTAAGTAAATGTTATATTTGTTTATTATGGAACTATAAATTAATTTCAATACTTAATGTATTAAGTTAAATACAATAGATTGTTTTAATTCACAGGATTTTTACCTTTTAAAGTAATAATTATTCATGAATGAGAAAATAAAACTTATTATTTAGCATATATTAACTAAATTTCAATTGGAAGATTACATACTAGGTTGATTTTATCTTGTCAATCTTTGCACCTTATCTCTAATGTGTACCTTCATTATAGGATACAATACTAGATTCCTGAAGGAAGCACCAGTGTCTTCTGTATTTGATCTCATCTTATCCACCTTTAGCAGTCATTTAATATAATTATCTCTTGATGGTTAGTTCCCATTTTCAATGTTTCTTTGTAATTAATATCAATGTATTCTCAGTTTTCACACACTTTTTTTTTGTACAAATGAGTCTATTATGAGAATGTAATTTTTATTTTCACTGTTACATGTGGTGCTTGTGGGTAGTGTTTGGGTTTTGTACAGGATATTGCAAATCCCATTCAGCACAGAATGGTGGTTATTTTATGCTAATCATAATATGTTTGCAGTGAAAAGCAAAAGTTATTTTCACAAGTTTGTTTTTTTTGTTTTTTATGATCTCAAAAAGTATGTTAGCCTGTATTTACCTAATAACTCTTCAATATATACAAAGTTCACAATAGTTTCTTAAATCATTGGAAAGACATGATTTACAAAAGTAATTAATTTGTTAACTTAAAATATTATACTAAATGTATATTTTATACACATCTCTGCTACAGTTCTGTAGAGAAGTCACATTAAGACAGATTCCACAAAAAAATGAAGTTTAAAAGTAAATAAAACCAGCATACTTTCTTTATAACATGGTTTTAGGTAAAGTGTGTTACTGATGAAAATGTTTTAGTATTTCTTAGAAATACAAATGCTGCTTTATTCATTAGTATTACTTTAATTACTTGAAAATTCTTTGTGTGAAATTTAACTGAATAAAAATATTCAAACAAAAATAATGTTTTATATATTTCATTTCAAAAGGTACATTTAATAAATTAACTAAAAAGTATTTTCAAACACACCCACTGTACTGATGTTGAAATTAACACTAAAATACACAATTAAACATAATAGCTATTTATTCAACTTTTTCCAACCATCAATAAATAAAGCATATTTTATAAATATACATACAATTTGAATTTAGTGAACTATGTTAATTGTTTTAATTGACAAGGATTTTACTTTATAAATTGATAATTATTAAGATATGAAAAAACAACACAAGACAAACTAACTACTTAACATGTTAACTTTTATTTGATGTGGTAACAGTATGCCATAAATTCAGTAAGATTTTGAAAAGTGACTTGTTAAATTATAGTCTATTTATTGAGCTTTATAAGTCTATTTCCCAAAGCTAGCTATAGTAGGTGATGTAGTCCAACAAAAATTCTTTTTTTTATTATTATTATTTGTTAAACATTAGATTCGTATTTTTCTAATGGCCTGAATGCAAGTTGAAATTTTACACATTGGGTATCACAGGAGGTTTTGTAGTGACCAGTTTGACAGTGATTCCCTCATTTGTTTCATTCTGTATTGAAAAAATCTTTCTTTTCCTAGTACCTTCTTTAATGCAAATTATACACCCTACTTTTATAATTGAATTGTATTGCACATACAAAGTCGACACTTTTAGAACAAATGACTGAAAATTTTTGGTATTTGTACAGTTTCAATCAAATAAAAGCTGTGTTGTTGTATTTTTATCTTCTTATTGGCTTGCTATTTTCTTTTCACAGTTTTTCTTTATCAGTGAATACTAATTTTTTATTGTTTTACTTCCATTCCTTCTGAATTACGATCATGGATTTGTTTTATATAATTTATATTTGAAACCATTGGTGCTTAGTGAAACTCCATAATTACAGAATTGAGGGAAAACAAGACAACTTTACATTTCACACAAACATTTTTGATCATGGTTTCTCAAGTAATGATCATGGCTGTACTGTCAAAACCATGGTAATAAATATATGACGTCTTTGTGAAATGTACAGTTGTCTTGTTTTTCCTCAATTCTGTAATGAATGTTTTATTTTTGAGTTTGTTGTATACTAAGGTTTTATGTTCATTCATGTTGAATATAAATGTTTTCTATAAGGATATCAGTTTAAAGCAATATTGAGAGAGCTATATCTAATTTTAGTAACTTGAGAATGATGCTGTAACTGAAACTTAGCCACTTGGTTGAGAATAATTTGTTATAAACTCTTAGACATAATTCTGCTTGGTGAAACAACAACAACAAAAAAGCTTGCAATGCATTTCTTTTTTGGTAGTACAGATGGTCGAGTTTCTTTACCTAGGAGGAATTAATTTTCTCATACACACAGTTCTGATTGATTGTATAAAGAACCTACATTTTTATTTTTTGAGAACTTATTAGCAATGTGAAGTGCTATTTTTTTTTTCTCCAGTTAGAGGAAGTATTTGTCTATTTTCTTTGGAAAATCATTTGCATTTCATTAAAATATGTTTCTGTGTATCATAACTGAAACAGTTACTAATTTAAGTTTATAAAATAATTTTGGAAATATCTCTATTCAGGTAATTTTTTACAAATTTTCATGCAGTTTTTGTATATAAATAAACACATCTGGTGATCATGATCAGATATCTTTGTAAAATGTACTAATTTCGTTACACAAATGAAGCCTATATGTTACAGTCTTTGTGTTTATTCATCTGCACTGAGCATAGATGAAAACAAGTAATAAGTTTAGCTGCCATTATTCAGAGAGATCAAATTATACCAAATTTGGAAAGCATGTACGATGACCCCGATTCATTAGAGAGAAAAAGCCTTAAAGCTTTTATTTTTCAATGCCATAATACTTGCAAATATATGCTGAAGAATATACTGAAGTATTGGTGAGAAACATCGTTTGAACAACAAATTAGAAGAAAAACATTCTTAATTATTGTCTGCCATCTCCTATTAGATAAAAGAATATAACTTTAACATGCATTTGAAATGTTAAAAAACATGCAGCAATACCTCAAAAGATTGAAGTCTTAACTTAACATGCGTGTCGTGAGCAGTGAAGGTAAGAAGTTTAGCTCTACCAGAAACTCAAAATCGCTATAACATAGAAGATGGCACTACAGATATATTGATAGTTAGTTTGAGGCACAGTGGTTAGCATGTTGGACTACAATTCGCGGGTTCGTAATTCACGTCTTCTTGCTACAAATTAATGTTCCTTACTTTAGGGTTGTTGACACGTAAGACTGGCCAGACCCCACTCTAGGGATTACCAATGGGTAGTTCTGACCAGCTGCCTTCGCTCTAGTTTTATTAGTTAAAATTTAATAAAGTTCTGTAGATCACGCCTTTCTTGTATAAATTTTCCTTTAGTATTTTTATAAATAATCTGAACGACTCTATATTTGTATGTAACAAACACCTGTTTGATGATGATGATTTTTACACGTATTCAGTGTGTGGATAAAAAAAAAAAGATAGTATAAAATTAAATTATCATCGCTTTGTTGTTTTATCTAACCGTAACAGGTAAAATTAAAGAAACTATTGAAATATAGCAATACTCAATTGTTTTTATAAAATGCTACTAAATGCCAGCACGTCTGCTTCTAATTCTAAGTTTTAATTAATAGTAGGTATTAAAGAGTTTATGATATTCAAGGATTTCGTTTGCTCATCTCATTTCATGATATTAGAACAGTTAGGGCTGCTAGATTTTGGAGATAAAAAACCGGGATATATATACCTGGCTATATAGTATGGGAGAACACTGCAGGTTATGGAGGAGAATTCCTCCCAATCGAAAACGAATTTAGTGCATCTCAAACATAAAACTGTGTGAAGAAAAAAAAAAAAAAAAACAGTTTGGTAATATGAAATAAAAGTTTTTTGGTTTTTTTTCATAATTCACATAACTCTTTGAAACTGGCACCTTTTGTAATTTCATTAATAAAAAGACGCACATAGAACTTGAAGGTAGATAATTTTATTTTTATAAACTATACTGAACCATTTTTCAATGTAACATGTAGATAAAAATGGCAATTTTAATTTACAAAAATCAGTTTTAACTTTCACCTTTGAGGTGGTTTGTTTGGAATATCGCACAAAGCTACACGAGGGCTATCTGCCCAAGCCATCTTTAATTTAGCAGTGTAAGACAAGAGGGAAGGCAGCTAGTTATCACTACCCACCGCCAACTCTTGGGCCACACTTTTTATTAACGAATAGTGAGATTGAACGTCCCATTACAGAGCCCCTAGACTGAAAGGGCGACAATGGTTAATGTGATTGGGATTCGAATCATCGGATTAAGAGTCGAGTGCCTTAACCACCTGGCCATGCCGGGCCTCACCGTTAGGAAACTATGTTTTCCAATCAACTTAAATGTTTATTATCTATGTGGCAAACTTTGTAGCAAAAACACTTTACATTTTGTGTACAAGAAGGTTTAATAATTGTAATATTTTATTGTTATTTTGACCGGTAAGTTATTTTAAGTTATGTGGGGAAAATAATTCAACACGTGAGGAGAAAAAGTTGCCTTCTTTCCCCTTTAGCGTTTCTAATATGTTGTAGGCCTAACTTACAAATAATTTACAAACTGTGCTACATTTACGTAACTAAAATAAGCTTACTTGTAGAAAGTAACTCAATGAGCACGATACCAAATACAGATTCAAATACTTAAAAGATACCTCGAACTTGCAATCTAGCCTCAAATGTACGAGAAAACGCTGACTTCATCGTCATGGAATGAGTAGCAGTAACCTATTGTGTAGCTTTTCTTTTAAAAACTATAATATGTGAATAAGTGACAAAGATTTGGTACATTATTTATTTGTTTTGTAAAATACATAGGAGGATATATTAGTTCTAGTAATTAGTGGAATTAAGTGTAATAGCTAAGATATCGACACTATTATTTTCAACTTTTTAGTGTAATCAACATATCTCGACGCTTTCTGAATTCTTTGGACGATTATTCTGATTAGTACTATAAGTAATCCTGTAATTAACAAAGTCGTGGACTCAGATAACTTTGTGCATAAATAGTTTAGATAAATACGTTTAAAAAGGCACCGAATTATTGTCAGTAAGTATAGTTTTTAAAGCTGTTGTTGTTGTGAATTAAGCGCCAAGCTACACAATGGGTTATCTGTGCTCTGACCACCAGGGATATCGAAACCCGATTTTTAGCGTTGTAAGCCAGCAGACATACCGCTGAGTCACTGGTTTTTTTTAAAGCGGTACACGTATGACTCGAATTATGTGTAGGAACCACCTAATTTACAAATTGGTATCTCTAGGTATTCTATGACTATTGTTTAAAAATATTTTAACCTGTTTAAATATCAGATATTTTTATTTGATTGCTTTATTGAAATACGTTAGGAATTATTAATGATTTTTAATACGTAAGTTTAAGTTAATACTTGTACCTGGATATAATTAATATCTTGCTGTATCAGAGCACTTCTGACAGTGCAGCTACCTAGTGTATATTTATGGCGTTAACTGTTAACATATATTTTGGTTTTAACAGATGTATACCATGACATGTAAAGTTAGCGAATATTAGCCAAGTCTCTCAGGTAATAGTTATGACATAGTTCAATTTTAATATTGGACTGTTACCTAAATTTCTTAAACATTTTAGGTTAACAAATATTTTAAAGGTAATGAAATAGAGCATTTGTGGTATCTTCAAAACGCAGTTTAAGCACAAAGTAAGTTCAACATTGACAGCAATTTAAAACCAAAAATTCAAGTGAATTTGGAAACATATGATGATTTAGTTACTTCACTGTGGTTATGTCTCAAACACTGGTGGATTTTTGTGGCTATTTTCTGGCTGCTGGGATCGAAAGCAAGAAGTGGAAACCAAGAGACAGGAGAATCAAGAATGAAAATGAACAAAAGAGAAGATGAAAAAAAAAGAAAGAGAGAATTATGTAAATATTCAACGTGTATACTCGGGCAAAGACAGTGTGTGGTATCGCATAAGACTATTAGTTACACATTTCAACTAATAGGTTACATATTAAACCATTCATAGACTAATCTCTTACTTGAATAGGCGAGCTTCCTACAAGTCTATATATAAATGTGTATATATTAGGTTGAGACTGAAGAATAAAAGTTTAGCAATGTTTAATTAACCTCTATCTGTGCAAGAAGATTAACACATCTTTTACGACTTTGCGACAACCAGTCAATATGGATATGATTAACTATGTACATAAACTGCAGGAAAAATTAAGAAAAAAGAAAATAAACATGAAAAATATATTTCATATTATAGTTACAAAAGGGTATAATTAATAACTGTTTAGCAAACAGAAAAAGAGAGGACGAAAAGAGACAAGTACAAACAAAAACAAACATAGTGGCATGCACAGGATGCATTTAAAGTTAAATAAACTAATTTCTGGTAAATCAAACGAAAAAGTTCAAATTATGGACATGGGACAAATTTCGGAAAAACCGTTTCAGTAAAGGTATCTTTTACTTGGATCTATGATGTGACATTCTAAGTCTGTTATAGATGCCAGTTCTATATTAGAGAATTATTAAATACTAATTCGTAACATTCTTCTTTTTTCATTTCTTTTTTTATTGAGATGTTGACTTTCAAACTTGAGATACAATTGAATTACTTTCGATACCTATTTTACGAAAACTAAGTAAATACATTATAACTTAAACCATTTAACAATATACTTTTAGGAAAGAAAATGCGAAACCTCTGTAGTAGAGTTTGTTTTAAATTTCGCGTAAAGCTACTCGAGAGCTATTTATGCTAGCCAATCCTAATTTAGTGGAATAGTGGAAAAACCGTCACATTAGAACTACCCCACGGCTGAAAGGGCGAGTGCGACCGGGATTCGAACCCACAGATTACGAGTTGAACGCCTTAACCCATCTGGCCATGCCGGGCCTTTTTTTTTTTTTTTTTTATAAATGAATATTTACGTCTTGTTTGAAACGAAATCACGACACCATAGGCATTCTATTAATGTTAAACTAATGTGTTTGTGTTTTCTTATAGCAAAGCTATAACAGGCAATCTGCTGAGCTCACCGAGGGGAATCGAACCTCTGATTTTAGCGTTATAAATCGGTGGACATACCGCTGTACTAGGGGGGGACTTGTAGTAGAGATGCATATTAATAAATTTTGATTAATTCGTGTATACAGGTAACTTAAAAACAAACAAACACAGTATTAAAAATAAATATGGACCCCAATATTACATTTAGCTGACTGCTTCTCACTGAGTAACACCGGTTTGGGTGAATTTCACCCTTCATTAGTAATTTCGGCCAAGGAAAACCAGAAAGAAAAATACTTCATATAAAAAGTACAATTTTAGAATATTATGTATAAATATATTTTAAAATAACAGACTTTAACATATGTTAAACGTTTTAAGCTGGATGAACTCTATGGTTGAACTTAAATGTTAATTAACAGTCGACAACACTGGTAAATTTTAATTTTATAACAATTAAGTTTCCTGTGGTTTGATAAATCACATATTTATCAATTCTTTCAATATCCGCATCCACGATGTTACCAAAAGACAAAATTATTAAGAATTCCGTTGATTCCATTGCATTACCTAATAAATATTATATCTTTAAACTTTTGACACACACACAGATTCATAGATTTGGATTTGACGGTAAACAAGTCAAAATAACTTCGGCAAACATTAACGGACTATAAGTTTGTTTTTTATTGTATGCGTTGACTGGTGGCAGCTTTTCACGTCTATGCACTCCTCTATAGAATTCAGTCCTAAATAATACTTTCCTGATAATAATGTTCCATTATCTGCAACGGAGTCAACACAACAGGCGATGTCTTGATAACAATTATAGGATATGAGACAATAGTGCACGGATGGGTTAATACTGTTTACAAAGCTTTATCATTGTTGGAAAATGACATTTGTTTACAGTTGATAATTTAATAGCTAGATTATAGTTTTGATGAAGTCATGCCTGGTCTTATCTTTTGAAGTAAAGTCACAGTAATATAACGTCCGAGTACTGTTCATCATCAGGGTACTTCGTAAGTGGATAAGTATTGTAATCGGCTTATAAGTAACATATATTCATGCCTATCATTTATTTCGTAATCTTTTTATGTATGTAATCCAAATTTGATTAATCGAATACTGTAAAAAATAGGCGGAAAATTACAGACAAGCTCCATTGAACAAATGTATTTTTTACACTGAATTCCAGCTTAAAAGAAATAATTTATACAGCTATGCACCACAGCTTAATATTTTTATAAGGAAGCCCCAACTTCTGTTTTTCTAGAGAAATCGATCATTAAATATAGATCTATTCAAATATAATAGTGCTGTCTGTTGTCTGTACATGTAACTACTTCGCTGGAAGTAGATAAAATTTCACCAAAATTGATTTTGGAAGTGCATTATAACTATGCGAGGGTGCGTACGAATTTTCAGTTTTGCAATTTTTAATTGCGTTATTTACCACTACCTCGCCCACTATAGATGGATCTTTAAGAAATCTGGCAAGAAGGTTTTCTTGGTCTATAGAGAGATACATATAAAATATTAAGTTTTGCATTTCACGTTTGGAATATATATATCTGGTCACCCCATAAGTAATGTGGGTTGTAACACTAATATTCAAAATGAGAAAAAAAGAACTCAAATAACAACTTTAATCAATTATGTATGTTTCATCACTTTCAATAACAGTCTGCCAACGTCTCAAAAGATTTTCAATAACACGCTTATAAAAATCAGGTGATTTCGAGACAAAAAGATAGAAAGGCTAGATTTTCGCTCATCCATACAAGTAACTGTTTTCTATTCATATGATGTTACAAGCTTCTGAAAAGATGGTAATTTGAAGGTATGCATGTTTTTGTTATAGTAAAGACACATCTGCCTATTTTCTGTGTCCACCGAGGGCAATCGAACCTCTGATTTTAGTGTTGTAAATCCGTAGACTTACCACTGTGCTAGCGGGTGACAATTTGAAGGATCAAGATTAAAAGAATAAGGGGGATGGGGCCAAGCTTTTCAATTTTTGTGGAAGTGATTCTAGCGGTGTGAGGACGTGCATTGTTATGGTGGAAAACAACTCCTTTCAAATTCATTAAGGCAGGTCTTTTTTTTTTTTTAATGCAGTGTTTAGTCAATCCAGTTGTTAACAGTATCTCTCAGCAGCGATTGTCTGGTTTGGTTGTAACAACTCAAAGTGTATTACACCATCTTTATCCCACCAAAGAAGAAGCTTCCTAGGCTGCAGATTCGCTTTTGGCTGTAGTGTAGCTGAATTCTCCTGCATTAATCCACTGTTTGCGGTGCTTAACATTTTGATAGAGTACCCATTTCTCATCTCCAGTCACTAGTCGGCTCAAAAACGAAACTTGAAGTTCATGAGAGTGAAGAAATGTGCAGATGTCTAGTCGTTCTCTCAGATTATCAGTTGACAACTCATGTGGTACCCGTTTTCCCAACTTTGAAACTCTACCAAGTTGTTGAAAATGTCAATGGACAGTGGAAGGAGATGAACTGAGATTCTGGGCTAATTCTTCAACAGTTACAGCACAGTCTTTCTCAAGTGTTGCTAGAAGCAGGTCATTATCAAACTAAACAGGTCGCTCACTGCAAGCTGCATCTGTCAAACTGCAGCCACTAGTTCTAAATTTATTAAACCATCTTTCACACTTCCTCACATTCAGAATGTCATTACTGTACATCTTTTGAATGCTTCGCGTAGCTTCAGTAGCACTTTTCTCTTTTCTGAACTCGTAAAACATTATATGCCTTATGTGCTCCTCTAACACTTCCATGATAACTGAGTATTCTAAATAAATAAAACAAAAACTAGAAAAGAAACGAAATGGTTTACACTTAATTCTATCAAGTCATCCCATATAATTTAAATGACTTTGATAATAACTATATTTAGCTAATAAATATGCATTTAAACTTATTCTATTCCAAAAAAATACATTACGTATGCGATGACCTGATATATAAACATTTTTTGTGGGTGTCTATAAATTTTTTTTTATACTTAATTAATGCTAAAGTAATAAAAATTCTTCTGGAAAGCTAATCACAAATTATAAGGACAAAATGACAGAATATACTTAGTAATTATCTGATACATGCAAGTTGTTATACAAGAAAATACTTGTTCTTGGTGTTGCTATATAGTAATAAAATTTACTAAGTTTATTAAATTTACTACAACGTACCAAAACTAACAACAAAGATATGTTTATATAACGCAAACAAAACAAACGGAAAATGCATAGTGAATCTGAATGGATGTATACTTTTTGACTGAAACTGTTAACACTGTATACAGACAGTATTTAGGAGCAGTAGTTACGTAAATTATTTTTCGTGTAGTTTCACGCACTAGTAATTGATGAGAATAAAATGCTATCATATATGTATTCAAGTTTATTGGTGTTTAAATAAGATCAATACAGCATGTAAGTATTAAGCAAATAAACTTCAAAGTCAAAGGCACTGAAAGATTCTATATTTTTAGCTTCATTATTTATCATTCTAAAGTTTTGCCTTGTGCATGACTGAGAGTATTGCCTCGAGGAAATACATTTGGATAACCAAGGTCTTTAGGATCTGGTAATATCCGAACCTTGCTCATTGTCATTTCATTAAATAAAACGAATAAATTTCTTACTAATAAATCACGAGTATTCTTTATAATTGAAACATATTTTTCTTTATTTTTGGCATTTTACGTAATGAGGACGGTGGATTACTATTGGGTAATTTTCAACTTGAGTGGCCTTTTATATGCGATATGTAAACTAAACGGTTAGCTCAAAGACTCGTAAAATTTAACATAGTCGTCTTTAATTTAGAAATGCAGACCAGATGTAAGACAGTTTGTCAAAAGTATCCGCCGTCTAATACGCAGTTTACTTTTAACTGGAAACCAGACTGATTTTTACAGGTGTGGTGAACTATAATTCGGGCCTCATTTTGAGTCCACTTGTTTGTATATCTGATACTCAGCTAGCAATATAATATTTTTGGTCTCAGTGCTTTATTAAATGTTACACAGTGGGATCGACCTGACATGGCCAGATGGCTAGGGCGCTCGACTCGTAATATGAGGGTCATGGGTTCGATTCCCCATCACACCAAACATGTTCGCCCTTTCAGCCATGGGGGTGTTATTATGTTACGGTTACTTACACTATTCCTTGATAAAAGAGTAACCCAAGAGTTGGTGGTGGGTGATGATGACTAGCTTCTTTTTCTCTAGTCTTACACTGCAAATTAATGGAAGACTAGGGCAGATAGCCCTCGTGTAACTTTGCGCGAAATTCAAAACAAACAAATAAACTCAGTTGGTAATGACAATTTATAAGAGCGATTTATACATGCTAGTACACCGGCATTTTCATGGCAGTTCATTAGAAAGTTTTACTCATGTTAATGACACTTTATAAGAATGTCCTACACATATTAATAGATTGAAGAACACTTCACATGTCATCTCTGACGCCACCGATATGGTGTCTATCTCCTAAATATCTGATTAATAGTGAATTTCCGACCATTCGACATGCAAATATCGCCATCAGTAGACTTATATCTGGCGGAATAATTAACAAATAGCAAAGCTAGTGTTATAGGGAAATTTCTAAGCGATATAAAACTAAAGGACACAACAGTTGTAAGAAGAGGACCTTCAATAACCTGTATGGAATCAGTAGAACAAGAATGTCGCTATACCTCAAGGCATTCCTTAGTAATGTCGAGATGTTCTTATAATGAAGTTATGCACACTTCCTGGAACTGATAACAAGATAATAAATACTGATTCGCAGGTCATGAAGACCCATAAGCCACAAGATGGCGAGTTCCTAGCTATATCTCAAAATTAATGTCCATTTCCATGGAAAAATATGGTCGAGAGCCTAGAGTTACAGTAATCCTTTCGATAGTGTTTCTTTGATGCAACTTAAAAGGATTTTTTGGATTTGGTCTGCTTAAAGGTGATTTTGAATGCCGACGTCTACATACAGTGAACGGTCTAAAAGTTTGTCATAATGTGTGATTTACACTGTCCTCTCAAAAGTTTGATGCAATGGAAGTTAATAAGTTTGATCACAAATTGTTGTTGTTGTTTTGAATTAAGCACAAAGCTACACAATAAGCTATCTGTGCTCTGCCCACCACGGGTATCGAAACCCGGTTTTTAGCGTTGTAAGTCCGCAGACATACCGCTGAGGCACTGTAGGGGCTGTTCACAAATAATGCGTAACCAAAGTTAACAGACTGATGATAGAAAAAGTAGTTTAAAAATATAGAGTGACATTCTAAGAAACTGTCATTAACCCTTAATACATTGTTCTTTGTCTGATCTATTTGAACTGTGTGGTAATTTTTATCTATATTTTAAATATAGCATTGTTTCAAAGTGAATAATAGGTAAAGAAAGAAACGTTATATAAAAATACTAAGTAATTATTATTGTAAAAATAAAATACGTCTGTTGCATTTGTTCTCATTCTTTGTATTTGTTCTAACAATAGCTGATCTCAAATTTTGCACCTACCATATAAACCACATTATTAAAAATCGTTAATTTAATCGTGTTGACATTATTTTCCCAGGGTGAAAGTACCTATTTTAATTCTCCTAAGTATTACAACTTTTAGACAGGAAGTTAAAATAGGGACTCGTGAATTGAAGAAATAATGTCAACATTATGTCTTAAGCTTATTTATTTACTATTTTGCAGTTGAATATTTCACTTCAAACTACCTATCTTGTTTGTGTTCTTTTGAAGGCTCTTATTCCCTCATATTAAACAAACAATTTTTAATAATATAGTTTCTTTAGGTTGCTTTATGCCCATCATAGAGATAAATATTTATAATAGTCATACTGTCGTATCTTTAATGAAATTCGTAGCTGGTGTATGATGCTCTTTCGGGAAACAATGATAATTTTTGGGATTGGCTTCATGCAGATTGGATGGCTACTGCTCCTAAAATCTCGTATAATGGTTAAAATGTTAACATTGGAAGTGGTACTGCATGTATGATCTCCATGATATACTGGTTTGGAAGAAGAAATGAGCTATACTGAAATGGTACAAGGACTGTATTTTGTAACTGCACGTGTTTTATACATGCATGCACATGCAATGTATATTGACTAGTATTTATATTTATCTAAATATATATATAAATGCAGGCATTATAGTTTTTAGTTGTAAATATATATATAAAAAGAGATAGCCATATGAATTTTTCGAGTTGTATAGATGCATGCAAATATATTCAACGCAAATATAAGATAATGAGTCATAACATAATAGCATATGTACAGAAATAAACATTTTTAATATTTACTGTAGTTATTATATTTCCCCTTCCTCTCTACCCCGGCGATAGTAAAATCGGTAATGGATTTACTACAACTGTCCAGATTTCCTCTTGAAGTGACGTTGTGCGTACTCTACAAAATTAAAACGTGTTAATTAACAATTATAAATTGATTATATTAATATACTTCTGACGAAGTTTGGGTCATGACGTTTCTACGACCCTCTTTCACTGTGACAACCCTAATCTCTGGTTGACTGTCACTGCTGCATATTTTATCTGAAACTAAATGTTATCTTAATAAAATTTATAGCTAAAACATTTCTGCTTTACTTTCGTCTAGAAACACCAATATTTTCACTATCTCCTGCCTGCACGATGTTTGCCACTCTTTATAGTCAGCTTCAAGGCTACTCTACCTGCAGTATTTATAAAATTCTCAATCACGCAGTATTAGTTGTAATTCCACACTTACGATCAGCCATTACTGTGATTGCCGATCCGATGCTCAAAATTGAGCCTGACATTGCCTTTTAAAAACTAGTTTAAATATTTCTATTGTCGGAGACAGCCTAGACGTCTGTATAACGTTTTACACGTTTGTGAAACATGGGCGAAATCGATCATGCAGTGGTAAAAACAACTGTGATCGTATCAACAGCGTCGAGTCAGAAAAGGACAAGAACCTTACACATAGACAAATGATATGCGACATCAATAGTTGCAACAAAACAGTTAATAATACCTGTGGTATATGTGTCATACCTGTCATATAAATATTAAATTATATCTACAAATTGTGCGCATGTAACAGATTATGTTGCTGATTAACAGACTACATTGAAATGACCTGAAGTCAACGGTTATACAGCTGCTATTTTTTGCTTGGTAGACAAATAAACTTAAAAACTACCTTAAACAATGTGTAATGATGCGTTTAGTAATATTACTCAGATTTTATTACAATACTCGCGAACATTTACGCTGTAGTCTGGAGGAACAATATTAATCGATAATAAAAAAGAACAAATGGGATATCTCTATCATGAATAATTACTGTAGTTCAAAATGAAAGTGTTTGTTGTTAAGAGAAGTTATCTATACGCCACATTTCTTAATGTTTTTACTTTATTCTTTGCGATTAAATACATAAAAAGCAAATATTTATTATTTTTGTGAAATTTAGGAACGTTGCATAAAACCAGCTGGTGTTAAGACGGCAGTGACGTATCATTTGCTAAAGACCAGTCGAAATGTGATACATATAAATCACATAATTACAAAACGGAACCTTTAATAAACACAATTCATCGAATTCTAGAGATTTCAGATTTCATAAAATGGTAAATAATTCCTTCATACCTTATGTTGTTATTTCACTTATTTTATAGTTTTCGTGCCAGCTACAAAGAGAGCTATTTGAGCATGGCCGTCCCTAATTTGGAAAAGTTAGAAGAAAGTTTTCTAGTCAACACCACCCACCGACAACACTTAGGTTACTATTTATGACTGAATGGTGGGGTTTGACAGTCACTTTAACAACACACCAACAGTCCCAGCGTGCAGAGCGAGATTTTACAACAACTGGACATGAACCGTAAATACTCTGATTTACACTCCGGGTACACTAAACACTAGACCATGCACAATTCAGATTAATTAATTAGATAATAAACTGTCGCTATGTATTTATATTTTAGAAAATATAGTACTCTATCTAAAATGCACGTTTTGCAAGATCTTCCAAATGATGTGTATATTAGTAACTAAGAGCGAAATTTTGATTTTCTCCGTTGTGTTTATATTGAAATAAGAGAATGATTAATCATTTTTCTCCGCCTCTGAAGATAACTTGAACCATCACACACAAACAAATACACATACATTAACTGTTCACCTCGAATAGATACACAGGGATTAATGCTTACAGTAAACAACAACAACAAATAGTGTAGGTATAAACCTTTGGCTTTAAACCAATAAACAGCTATTAATACTTACCTGCTTCCAGATTTTATTTTGCAAGAACACTAATTACACTAAGTTTCGCATGTGGCATATGTAGAAGAATTTCAAATAAAATTTTAGTAAAAACGTCACATTTTTTTATTTGTATAAAGAAAACAAGCCTTTTCAGCACTGCTCGAGACATACCTCGCATATGCAACGTGAACAAAAACGACAACGTAGCTGTATATTAGTCGAAAATTAAAATTACGATGATATTTACGCATGTCTGCTCCTTATAGTGGAACATAAATTGGGGCTGACACGTTTTCAGTTACAATGTTTTAATACAACGTTCACAAATTCAACTCTATCTGAAAACGACTTCACCCCATTCCTTTCAGCCAAACTAACTTCCACAGTTGCACTGGTAGAATGGAAAAAAGAAATACAGGAGCAAAACGAATGCTAACCACTGAGTCCACCGTAACACTAATCAGATCACATGCGAGATAGGAGCGAGAACATCTAAACCTACTGGGCCTTTTTCTGCCTGTTTCAGAGAAGTGAACAAGATTCCACATTCTGATTAGTGGAAGATGAAACACTGACTGATAGACGAAGTATAACTATGCTTATTAATTGGCTATTGCATGCGTTTACATGGAACTGGTTTACTAACTTTTCACATATAAAGAAAGCATAATGTAACACAGTATAAATTACGTTCGTACTGATGGCCAAGTGTGTTAAAGCGTTCGACTCATAATCCGAGGGGCGTAGGTTCGAATCCCAGTCGCACCAAACATACTCGCCCTTTCAGCAATGGGGGCGTTATATTGTTACAGTCAATTCCCCATTCGTTGGTAAAAGAGTAGCCCAAGAGTCGGCGGCGGGTGGTGATGACTAGCTGCCTTCCCTCTAGTCTTACACTGCTAAATTAAGAACGGCTAGCGCAGATAGCTCTCGAGTAGCTTTGCGCGAAATTCAAAAACAAAAAACATGTTCGTACTTCTAAGTCATCTTCCGATCTGATGAAATAATAAATTAAAACACGGGTTATTATTCGAGTTAGTACTTTTAACAAATGTTTAACACTAGCAAAAGTGCCTGTTAGAGTAAATTACTTCACGGACTTTAAAAATGCATATGTATTATTTAAGTTTTGGTACATTTTGAAATTTGAATGAAAGGATAAATAATTCCTAATATTTTAGTGTAGAATATTCTGGTTGTGAAAGAAAATTTAGCATCAACATTGTTCATGATTTTGTCTCTCGTTATTTCAAAAGTGAATGTTGAGCTTTGCCTGCGTGGTCAGCTTTTCTAACGGGAGACAGACGAACGCTCATACAGACCTCACGGTTTGCAATATATTTATAAGATGGAAGGCCAGTCGTTTCATATCGTTATTGATTTAAATTTACTAAACCATTTTACTTATTGGAAAAATAAGTAAAATATACTGTATCTCACATTGTATAATTTTCCTTAGAAATGAAACATTTAAAATGTAAATAAAAATTTGTTTTCTAGAGGTACAACTGTTTCGTTTGTTTATTCTTGGGCTCGGCATGGTCTGGTGGGTTAAGGCGTTCGACTCGTAATCTAAGGGTCGCGGGTTTGAATCCCGGTCGCATTAACATGCTTGCCCTTTCAGCCATGGGGGCGTTATAATGTGACGGTCAATCTCACTATTCGTTGGTAAAAGAGCAGCTCAAGAGTTGGTGGTGGATGGTGATGACTAGCTGCCTTCCCTCTAGTCTTACACTGCTAAATTAGGGACGGCTACACAGATAGCCCTCGAGTAGCTTTGTGCGAAATTCAAAAACAAACAAACAAACTGTCTATTTCTCAAAGTTCCTACGTGATGAAGCAAAACCAAAACTATATTTATGCATACCCACCAGGTACCTGTCACAATCAGCAAAAACTTTTCAGGAAGCAAAACTTTTTAAAAAAATTGCTGTGCAGTGTAATTAGCTATAAATATTCATCCATAACCTAAATATTTTCACTACGTACAACACATTACCCCTTTTAATAACTAGAAATGAAGCTTTCAGCTGAAACCACTACTAAGAACTTCTTATTACGTTATTAAAAAGTTCTGACACAAAAACAACCAATACTTAAGTGCATTGTTTACTAAAACTGGTACAATATTATATTGTTTTAAATGTCTTTAAAAGTAAGTGGTTTGTTTGTTTTTGAATTTCGCACAAAGCTACTCGAGGGCTATCTGTGCTAGCCGTCCCTAATTTAGCAGTGTAAGACTAGAGGGAAGGCAGCTAGTCATCACCACCCACCGCCAACTCTTCCCTCTAATCTTACACTGCTAAATTAGGGAGGGCTAGCGCAGATAGCCCTCGAGTAGCTTTGCGCGAAATTAAAAAAAATAAAACTTGTTTATTCTTTGACAAAGCAACTTAATCTATCTACGCCGTCTCTAATTTCGAACTGCCAACTAGAGAAAAAGCAACGGATAATGCAATCATTATATTATTATGTCCTCACGACTGAAAGAACATTATGTTCAGAGTCTTTTTTGGATCCCGCGACTTGCAAATTCCGAGTTGAGCGCTTTAGTTACCAGACCTACCAGACCCTAGTTGTAACTATTACATTACGTCGTTTGTGTGTAGATAGACCTAGTTCAAGTAATATAGTTGAAACTAATTCAGGTAGAAGACATAGCGGTAATATGTATGGCTCATGTAATAGAAAGTTTTCATTTTATCAGTATATAAAATAATTCTATTTTTTCTTTTATTCTTTCAGGTAATACCATATTGTTGTAATTGGTTTTGTCTAAATTTCGGGCAGAGCTACTCGAAAATGATCTGGGCTAGTTTAATTTTGTTTCTAATTTAGCAGTAATAAGCTATAGAAAAGGCAGCTAGTAACATCACCACAGTCAACTCTTGGACTACTCTTTTACCAACATATAGTGGGATTGCCTGTGACGTTATAACACCCCTTTAACTGAAAGGGCGACCATGTTCGACGACAGGGATTCAAATCCACACTTGGCAGATTGCGAGTTACCTAACTGCCCTTCCCACTTCCTAGTGACAGAGCGATATGTCTACCGATTCACACCGCTAAAAATCAGGTATCGATATTCGTAGTGGACAAAGCACAGATAACATTGTGTAGCTTAATGCTTAATTCTAAACAAACAAATATTCAAAAATTTCTCTAACCATAAGGCCTGTAGTTTCAAGAGAAAATTAAGATACATCGCAGATGTAATTTTTTTCACATTTCTTTTAATTAGACCATTTTTTTATTTTGAAGTAGAAAAATGTAAAAAACAAAGCAATAACGTATACAGCCTAACTTGAAATTTATCACAAATATTAGGCCTAGTTCGTTTCGATAGCTCCTCAGTGGCACAGCGGTATGTCTACGGACTCACACCACTAAAAATCGGGTTGTGATATTTGTGGTGGGCAGATCACAGAAAACCCATTGTTTAGCTTTGTGCTTAATTCTAAACAAACAAATAGTTTCGATAATTTGCGCCCTTCACTGGTTAGGCTAATTCTGATAGTTTATAACCCTAAACACCTGTTTTCAATGCCCGTTGTAGGTACAGAACAGATAGGCCATTGTATAGGTTTGTGTTTAACAACAAACAAACAAACCGATACTTTACTAGCTTTCGGTGCTTTATATTGAGGTTGCCTTATAGCTATTTCCACCTACCCAGCTACAAAATAAAGTGGAGTTTTTAATATCTCTCTACTCTTCAAACCCTATTTACTTTTGTTTGTTCTATTTAACAATTGCACAAATTAACAAGTTGCATAATTGGTCATCATTGTACCTATCACAAGAATGGAATCCTGAATTTTATGTATACTTTCAAGCTAACTTTTAAGCCACCACGGGCTCAAAGTAAATACATAACGTTAAAACTGTCATCTTAGACAACCTGTATGTTGTTACACAAGAAATGTTAATGTAGAAAATAATGCTCACATTAACTTGAAAATAAAACTAATTCTTGAAATTATCGCTATTATATGTATATTTATTTATAACCGTTATCAATTATCTTCTATAAATCAGTTTATTTATAAAAAAGTAAACGTTAATAATTGGAAAACTATCATCCATTCACCAGAGCGTGAATTTTGTAAGATAGCTGTAACTTTCATTTTGAAGTTTTATTCATATGTTTTCACTTAAAATGATAATTGTTTAGTCGCAATGAGTACTTTCACTCTTAACAAACAATGTGTATAAAAATACGTTTTATAATACAAGTAAATATTCTATAAGTTTTCAAATATAATTTTACAATTTTTAGCTTTCATTAAGTTTTTGTCAATTTATAGGACTGTAGTGTTGTTACTAAATTGCCATCTGCTGGCAAACATTTGAATAATGTATTTTAACCTTTTTGTTTGTTTGTTTTTGAATTTCGCACAAAGCTACACGAGGGATATCTGCGCTAGCCGCCCCTAATTTAGCATTGTAAGACCAGAGGGAAGGCAGCTAGTCATCTCCACCCACCGCCAACTCTTGGGCTACTCTTTCACCAATGAATAGTTGGATTAATCGTCCCATTATAACGCCCCCACGGCTGAAAGGGCGAGCGTGTTGGGTGCGACGGGGATTTGAACCCGCGCCCCTCAAAGTACGAGGCGAGTGCCCTAACCACCTGGCCATGCCGGGCCGAGGTAAATTTTACTTTAAAAATAACAAAAATAATCTATATTCGATAAAACATAAATGGAAATAAGTTTTCTTTTTGAAGGTAAATTGAACAAAATAAATGTTCAATAGATGTTGTTGTCGGTTTTTGTTTGATTTTCAGCGGAAATATACACTGCAGAGAATCAAATCATGAATTTTAGTGTTATCGGTATGTAAATCTTATCACTGATCCACCAGGATCTGTTTAATGGAATGAAAAATCATCAGAAATAGTTTCATTCGTCTTCTAGGAAATTAGAAACTATGGATTCTCATCGTGTAACAATTGGTGCAGTTACGACTTGCCATAATCTGGTAGTTAGAACGTTCGAATTGCAATCTGAATATGGTGTCGAATCCCGTCACCAAAAATGCTCTCCCACTCAGCCATGTGGGCGTTATAAAGTGAATATCCATCATACTTTTGGATGGTAAAAGTAGCCATGAATTTAATAGTATTGACTAACTGCTTTCCCTCAAGCGCATCGTTTCTAAATTAGGAACAAATAAGGCAGATCGCTCTCAAGTATTTTTGCGAGAATAAATCAAACAAACAAAGCAATAGTACAGCCACTGAACTTAATTTGTACAATTTTTCTTTTCTTTTCAGTACTTGGAGTTGGTTAAATCGTTTTCTGAATATCTGCACACTGATTTAAGTATTATTTCAGGTATTAGTTTCAACTAAATTAGCTTCTGATGTCACATTTTACAGATGTCTTAATGAATTTGAAATACATCATCGTTTGTAAGTAAAACATTATCAACTTTTGCTATTTATATGAATATTTCATTGACATTGACTGGTGTCTTAAGTTTGGTTGCCAGTACTTTAGTTTAAGTTTTAAAACAAAGGAACATGAGCAAATCCTGTTCAGATAGAGAATATATTTACAATATTTATTTAACCTATACGACCGCTCTTTGTACGACTAATAGCATTCATAAGAAGCACAACGTTTCTTTAACTCAAAAAGAAGATTTATAGAATAGCAGAAGACAGTAAACATTTAAGGTGAAATACGGATTACTTCTCGATATATAGTTAACATGCTAAGGGTCTATGAAGCACAAGCTTTAAGAACGCAATAATCGTTCTTCATGATGGCTATTGGTGTCCAGGAAGAAAAAAGGATAGCCATTAGCTCAAGGCTAACCTGGGGACGTTTTTGTGTAAAAACGATATGTGCTATTACTAACTCATCTGTCCAAGGATGTAGCAATAAACTTTCTTCCCATATTTTATATAAATAGTGAAATTTAATGCTGTTTGTTTACAGCATGTAGTTATATTCTACAGTTTAGCCTAAGTTAATCTCCTGTTGTACGTTGTAAAACATTAGTTATAAATAGTATGATTTTGATACAAATTTCAACATTTATTTTGAGGCATTTTTATATTTTTTGAAATTTTCGTCTTATTCATATATGCACAGATCTTGCTTTTACAATTAAGAAATCTTAGACTGAACATTTTAATACACTAAAACATTTGTATTGTAATTATTTCGCTGAAAAATCATTAAGCTTAAAAGCGATAGTTGTATGAAGGTATTTTATGAAAAATATGTTGGAAATGACGTGGCACTGCAATAATGCTTGTATAAAATGGCTACGTAAAATACGCAAAAATAATGTAAAAAGAAAACTGCTTATACGAGAAATGTATAGCAAATAAAATAGACATTTCTGAGAAGGTTTTTCGAAAAAAAGGGTGAAAAAGAGAAGTATTACTGGTTAAAAAGTTAAGTAAAGATCTATGTTTTTGTTATAAGTAAAATTAGAGTTACAACTGCTGTCAGAAGATTTACCGGTGTTTAATATAAATTGTAAATCCGAAGATTTCTGGTTTATGATACTTTGGTACAAACAACGTTTTACACTTTGGGGCCGTAGGTACGCTATATAAGAGACAGTTAAAGCCTTCTATTCCGTCAGATATTAGTAACCCAAGAGTTGGCTGTTGGCACTAGTGAATAACTAATTATCTTCTCTTTAATGTATAAACGCAAAATCAGGGCCGGGTATGTGCGGAAAGTCCTTTGTGTAGATTTGAAAAGTTCAAAACAGAAAATACTATGACCAATCAATTTGTCTGATTCGTTAAAAAACTTTAACGTCTTTTTTAGTATTGGTGGATGATTTGTGCTGTCAAAAAGTTCTCAGAAAATTTTGAGTCTGACCAACAGACTGATATTACCATTTCTTGTGATTGGGATCAAATAAACAGAAATGTATTAGTACATCTTAGTGTCTTGGATATGTTTTTCAGAACGAACGATTCTACAAACGTGCGGGTTTGACAACATCAGTTAAACCTGAGTGACAGCCATTTAGTGTGGTGTATAGTTAGTTAACTAGCGAATGCGCATTATTATTCTGAAGTTATTCGGAAAGAAAAAAATTGGAACAATGAGAGAACTTTTTAAAACCTTTTCTTTTGAATAATATAAATTACGGATTATGTTGGTTGGATAACAGTGTTGAAGAACAGTAGCGTGTTCAGTGGCGGATTATTACACGGACGGTAGTCGCCGTGACTACATTTACTAAACTAACACGGAATAAAATCTAAATATTTAACAAACAAATAAAATTAATTGTTACGTTCCTCAGTTTTTGGTTTTACATCGTGCGTGATTCGGTGGCTACAGCCTATAGCGATTTCATTTCCATTTAAAACTTGTCCAACGTGGGTGTTTGTTGGACATTTGTAAGACCCCCGTTGGAATAATAATACTAAAAACCAGGGTTCGATCCTCCGCAGTGAACAAAGCACAGATAGCCCAATGTTTTGCTTTGCTGTAAAAAATGTAACAAATAAATATATTCGCGCCTTTAGTATAGTTTTTAATTAATTAGTTTTTATAAATTATATTGATGTAGTACTTGTGTGTGGGATCCCATTTGCAACCTTTGTCTAGGACCTGCCAGTGGCAAGACTACAGGCTTATGACGTTAGAATTCGGATTTTAATAAACGTGGCGATCAGAGCACAGAAAAGCCCATTGTGTAACTTTGTGCGTAACCAGAACGAAATGAAACACAGACAAAAAAAATTATTAATTTTCTTTCACGTTTATATTTTTTTTGGTATTTTTTGTGGTGAACTTTCAAGTAATGCCTGCAATACTGAAAATTACTCACAATTTTTCTTACAACAGCTAATATTTTCTGTAGTTGAAAAACTTCGTTTTGGCGTACACTTTACTTATTGAAAGTTCGGTGGTTTTAACTGAGATAATTCATTCACTCGTTTTGTGCCATATTTGCTCTGAGTTACAAACCTAATAACAAGATAGGGCTCTATCCAACGACTTGTCGAATTTTTCTTTATATGAACACATTCAATGCCTATAGTTAGAGATGATAGAATGCTTACGTTTATGAGCAAAAGTTACTTTCCCTTCAATTAGCATGACCAAAGTGTCACAGTTGATATGGCCACAAAAATATTTGCTGTAAGCCACTGAAAAATACTTCTGGTAACAATTATAAATGACATGCAAACAAACATGTTCGCCTTTTCAGCCGTAGGGGCGTTATAATGTTACGGTCAATTCCACTATTCGTTGGTAAAAGAGTAGCCTAAGAGTTAGCGGTAGGTGATGACTAGCCGCCTTCCCTCTAATCTAGGGACGGCTAGCGTAGATATCCCTTGTGTAGCTATGGGAGAAATTCAAAAACAAACAAACTTAACAATATAAATCATCAAACCAATTATCCTGAAAAAAGATTATGTTTTGTGAAATAAAGAGTTTTACCAGTTATGATTTTAAAATTTTCTAAACACTGGCGAAAATAATTTCTAAACAAAGTCTAGGTATTGTACTTAAGCTTGCTTATATATATTTAGAGAAAATTAATACTGATTAAGTTAAGTAAACACAATCAAAAGGAAGGACTGCGTTAAAAACAGCAAATCCAAACATCTTACTGACTATGTTAGTTTGTTATAACCTAAAAACAAGCCTAAACAAAAGTAAATTAAAAAAATAATAAACAAAAAACGCTGCACTAATTTAAAGATCCAAGGGTACAAGCTATAATGTTGGATATAAAATGTACCATAGGTTTTGGAGGTGACTGCAGAAGTAGGACCCCAATTGCGGTGGGGATACATCGTCTATCAGTCTTAACCTCTATTCACCAGTCTCACATAAAGAAATATAATAAAGGAAAAGCAATAAATATAGAAATAGAAATTAGGAGAGCAGGATGTGGGTCCTCAAGCTCACAACTTCCCACATTTATATATATCACCCTTCACTGTTTAGTGGGAAGGGCATTAGAACCCTCGAATCTCAAATTGCGAGTCGAGCCCCCAAACCCCTGGCCATGTTGGGTCGTCTAGTTAGTACGATTTGGCGTGTATTTTTGAATAAAACAGACATTTTAGTTTTAATAGCTGTATCGTGGAAAAGTTTTATAAATATTATGTATTTGAAGAATGTTTTATTTTAATAGAAGGTTCAGTAAATAAGAGCATGGGATGAAATTTATGAATAGCTTTAAAAAACATATTCATTACTTTCCAGCGTTTTATATATAAAGTATAAAGAAAATAACTTGCCATACGATACGGTATACATTTTCCATGCACTTAATTTCTAAATGATTTTTATCGTTTCCTTTAAATGTATACATCCCAGCAGAAGCCTAAAAATATCAATTCGAAAAGAAATGAACAAAGAAGATAGCATAATAAAATAATATTTTATATGGTAACACCCAAAGCAAACGGAAAAAAAAATCTTTGATACAAGAGAGACCAGTAATTAATGTATGTTCCAATAAATATTTCAGTAGTTATTCAAAGCATCGAAATGATTGTAGTGACTTACAACAGCTGTAAGCCACTTACTCAGTCCGGCATGGCTAGATGGTTCGGGCACTCGAATCTCTATCGCACCAAACATGCTCGCCCTTTCGGCCATGGAGGCATTATAATGTGACATTTAATCCCACTATCCTTTGGTTAAAAGAGTAGCCCAAGAGTTGACGGTAATTGGTGATGACTAGCTGTCTTTCCCTCTAGTGTTATACTGCTAAATTAGGAACGGCTATCGCAGATAGCCCTCGTGTAGCTTTGTGCGAAATTCAAAAACTAACTTACAAACATTTGTATTAGCGCTTAACTATAACTTCATACTACACGCACGCTCCCTTCTCAGTTTCAAGATAAAATACAATTATCCATCTAAAGTAATATATACATAAAACAAATTTGTTTTTCGATGTTTTAACTTTAAAAATGCGATATTGTTTAACTATAACTTCATGTAACATAAAATTGCAAAAACTCGCGAAACAGTACTTTTCAGTAGTTAACAGAAATAAAACGATATTCAGTGCTGGATCAAAACGATCGTAAGGCCTAGGTACCTTCTGTTCGTAGGCCTTACTAGCCGTATAAGTTAAACCGAAGATTAACTTTTAAGGAAAATTTTCATGGACTCATAGTTTTCATAGGCCTTCAAATTTTCCTAAGCCCTATGCACTGTGTCAAATAAATAATCCGACACTGACCATATCGTCTCTAAACATTAACAATTTCAAAGTATCACTGTCTGCTCGGTTAGGAGTATGAAGTAGGTTAAATATATTAATAATGTACAGTTTTCATTCATCTTACAATAATTGATTTACAAATGATAGTCTATATAATACAAAAACTTCAGATATGTATTAGAGGGATTAACGGGGCTACTATTTTATCTTTGTGTTTGGCACTTATATGTTTATATTTTTAACAGAAAAAAGACACTGAAAGATGGATTAAAGTATTGTTCTAATAATTTGCTCTAATGATGGAAATAAACAGAAAAAACGTAATCCGACACTTTTCGTACTGGTTGCATTCCCAAACAGTGACGAAGTGCCTTAGTTACAATTCACTGTTTTTTCTCACTCAAACACAAGCCCTTCTGGTCTTCTTCTACCTTCGTAGGTAAAAGGCATGAATAACATTTACGTCCGCTGTCATTTTTTTTAAAGCGTCTTTTGATTAATGATCTAAGATATAACTGTCCGTTGAAAAACGAGAATTTCCTCGAAAAATCTGCCCCTTTGTTACTATAGAAACAGTAATACGCCAGGGAAACAGCTTTTGTAACGCAGTTTTAACATAACTAAACAGATTGTGTGTGTCTACCCCACAAAATAGTTATTTTTTGTCAGGCCTTCGAACAAATATACATACTTTCGCGTGTGTGTACGTACGTGGACAGATTATCCAGTTTGCAGCGCAAAATATGCATGAGAAAGAAATTCAAGAGTGTAACAATTACAATATTATACAGGCTATTATTCGAAGGAGCAGCTTAGAGTTTTCAGCCAGTCTAGTTTTATGTCTTAAAAAGTACATGTTTTATTGCATATAAATAGGTTAGTTACTACTATCAATACTAAACCATTCAGTTACTCAGCAAGTAAAACTGCAAGATTTCAACAAAAATGAAATGCATTGAATGTAAACAACCTATTCAAAATTACGAAACAATAAAAGGAATATTTTTTAAGTTTGTTTCAGTACGCATGTCTATGTTATTTTTACCTCTTTCTGTGATCCATTTATCTTCATGGCTGCCAAGAAGTATAAGGAATTCTGTAGAAGAAAAATATATACAATTGTAGGGAAAAAGGTTTCACCTGTCTATCTGTTTATCGTAGCGGAAAAAATTAGTAACTCTGATAGAAGAAACAAAACAAAGGCACACTTCTGAAAAAAACTCGACGATTTAGAAAAATACCAAGGGAATGTTATTGATCAAACACTGCAGCGATTACTGCAAATGGATTACTTAAAAAATTATAAAAATCTAAAACTGGGTACTCGACTTCACTAAAAGACTTCCAATAATCCATAAGAAGGCAACGGGGCTCCTTTCTGGATCTTTCAACTTCTGAGTTTAAAAATCAGAAATAAAAACCCATCAGATGAGGATAAAGGAACAAATCCACTGGCAGTGAAAAGTTTCGTGTGCATTATGTGAAGAAAAACCAATGGTAAAAGCGAAATGGATTGTTATATGCTATGGTTGTGGAAAAATTTAAACTTCATGTTAGTTGAACACCGATTGTCTAATGTATATATGTATAAGGACTATGCAAAGTTTGTGTTAACTTAAATATGCTCATTGCCCTGTACTACATATAGTCTTCATATAAAGTTTCTTGGCATGTTCGAACATTGAGGAATAGAATACTAGTCGTTACGGAGCAATGATTATTGATGAACATGCGAATGAAACCTTGGATAACTTCTATCTGTGTCAACAGAAAATAGTTAGTAGCGGGCGCTATTACCCCATTGTGGCCATAATTCATGTAAACTATAGTTTATGTCTTGGAGCTGACGTGGTAAATAGCTGAGCAAAGATGTTCAATATTTAATATTTCTGCATTTTTTTAGATGGCCCACTTGACCTTTGTTCATGGGAATGCCTAAAATCAGTTGTATATTGTTTACGGACTTGACAGATAACATCTGAAAGTATATTTTCGTATTGGTAGTTTTATTTCAAACCAGGAAATTTTTATTAAAGAATAATTGAATTTTTAATATTATTGTACTGGGAACCAAAATCGCTGTTATAAAATAATATGGATCACCCATCACTTCATGAAAACAAGCATCTGATGAACATGCTATATAACATGAATAGCAAATGGGCCAATACACAGAAGTAAATACATTTAACTGAGGTATATTTATATCAGATATATCTGTTTTATTTTTTGGTCTTCAGTAACGTTTCATCCGCAAAACTTTATGAAACTAAGGGTATTATATTTTAATAATAACCTGGATCAAAATTCCAAACGTTAAACAGTGGACGGTTTCTATACATGTTGCTGAGTTGGAAAAATTTATGTTTAATTCGAACTATCAAACTAACGATAAGAGAGTTGAACTCTTTGATATTTTTATCTGATTAAAAGATTAGGAGAGAAGACTTACCTTTCATTATACTTAGGATGTAAGACGTTTCTTTGAAAGAAAAAAGTTAACGATTTGAATAATGCTTAGAAATGATTTTTGTACATCTTATTATGGTTTTGGTGATAAAATAATCACTTTTTTAAATTGAAAGTAAAAGGTCGAGTTCAGTTTACCAAACAAATATCATTGCAAGTTATAAAATATATTTGGTTATTTATTTCGCTGATATAAGAGATTAATAAGTATACCTGCCTACTTTGAGTCTTCAAAAGTTTCCAGAATATTTTTGCCCCGAAAATAAAAAAGTCTATATTTTAGGGTATGTTTTTCTTTATAGTAAACCCACATCTAGTTATCTGCTAAGTCCACCGAGGGAAATCGAACCGCTGATTTGAGACTTACCGCTGTACTAGCGTGGGGCTATACTTTAATTAATACTTAAAGAACTATGTTTTGATGATTATTCTTTGTATTATTACACACTATTTGAAACAATTAAAAACCTGAGAACGTGAGCAATCTAATTTTTATCAATGAAATATATGTTTACATATTGTTGCCGTCAACATAAAAGTATTGATAATTGGAATACGGTGGCGTTGTTCACATAAAGAAAAATACCAGTTCCCTGAGAGTAGAGTATAAATTGTCTAATTTTTATTACTGATATTTGTGTATACATATTGTTGTCAACAATAAATATTGATGAATTAGGACACGATAGTGCCGTTTGCATAAAAAGAAATACCACTTAGAGAGTTGTACCAATCTTTTAAAAATTAAATTTCATAAACTATTTATATTTAAATTCTGAAATTTGAAGAAACAAACATATGACGTGTTAGGCTTACGAAATGAAGTTTTGTATTTTGTGTCACGTGGCGGATATCCTAAAAAGCCGAGGTTCAAAAACTGAAAAACAGAAATGGCATGCGTAATTCCCCCAACCCCCAAAAGTGGACCAAGCGGATATCCTGATAACTTTGCTATAAGAAAACACACACAAATATATAAAAAAGTTACAAAGAAGGTTAGTAAAAATGTCATTAGTAAAAGCAATGTAAACTAAAATAAATGCAAACTAAAACGTTTAGTTTGTGTAGAAATGAAGATTTTGTTAGAATAATATTTGAAAATTTACTAAATCATATGGTTTGGTTTTTGGAATTTCGCACAAAGCTACTTGAGGGCTATCTGTGCTAGCCGTCCCTAATTTAGCAGTGTAAGACTAGAGGGAAGGCAGCTAGTCATCACCACCCACCGCCAACTCTTGGGCTACTCTTTCACCAACGAATAGTGGAATTGACCGTCACATTATAACGCCCCCACGGTTGTGAGGGCGAGAATGTTTGGCGCGAATCGGGCGTGAACCCGCGACCCTCAGATTACGAAACGCACGCCTTAACGCGTTAGGCCATGCCAGGCGCCACACTAAATCATATAATATTAACGTGTAAGCTATTAACAAATTTAGATTTTTTTTTGCTTGATACCGTAAACATTGAAAAGGTTATATAAAACGTAATTACCTTCTCAAACTACTTCAAGACTTTTTTTAATGGATGGACGAACCCCATATTTTAGATATACTCGCCAAGTTTACAAAAGATTTAAACGGAACAATGTCTTTTTTTTTCCTGCTACAAATCTCGTATCATTAATCAAATGCAGCATGGTGGAGCAGATAATTCCTTTGTCGTTGTTCAACGACCTATTCAAATAACATAGCATGTATCTTTGTTTACACACATATATAGAAAGTAATAAAAATAATTATGAATACACACACAATCAATACACGTTCAGAAGTCACAAACAACGAGCAATGGCAAGCATTATCACAGAAAATACAAAATAAGTGTTAGTGCTTTGTATATGAGCTCTTTACTCATAGAGCATTATACCTTGTTTTCAGTGATGTCGAGAAACCCACTTGTTGAGAAATGTATATGCAAAAACGGCTCGTTTGGGTTGAGAAAATATTTTACATAGAAGAGCGAACAACGTTTCGACCTCCTTCGGTCATCGTCAGGTTCACATCGTTTGTTCACATCGAACGTTGTTCGCTCTTCTATGTAAAATATTTTCTCAACCCAAACGAGCCGTTTTTGCATATAAATTATACCTTGTTTTCATACTGTAATAGAGTTTATCTCCAAGATTTTGGAATACTGTTTCGGCCTGGCATGGCCTAGCGTGTTAAGGCGTGCGCTTCGCAATCTGAGGGTCGCGGGCTCGCGCCCGAGTCGCGCCAAACATGCTCGCCCCCCCCAGCCGTGGGGGCGTTATAACGTCACGGTCAATCCCACTATTCGTTGGTAAAAGAGTAGCCCAAGAGTTGGCGGTGGGTGGTGATGACTAGCTGCCTTCCCTCTAGTTTTACACTGCTAAATTAGGGACGGCTAGCACAGATTGCCCTCGAGTTGCTTTGTGCGAAATTCCAAAACAAACAAACAAAATACTGTTTCAAATGTTCAGTATTACTTCTGACAATTTACTCAAATTGTTGGATCGCCTTTTGACCTAATCAATGTTTACATAAAAACTAGTCAGCCTAAAGAATTTTATGTGTTGGCTAGGTTATAATTGTGAGTGTTTATTCGAGGTATTTGCCATGCAGGTATTATTTCGCCACATTTTGTTTATCATTGAGTTCATTGTTTTGTTGGAAGACGGATCATCATCTGATGAGTCGTGCGTGTTTCTAATCGATCTATATATACTTGTATCTATTAGCAGTTATGATGCCATTGATTTTATACAAAACATGGACATTATTAGTTGAAATGCTGTTCCGAACTTGTACTGATTTCCACCGCACTTTATTGTAGATGCTGTGCATTAACCATGGTACCATCCTTTTCTGTATCATCTAATCACTGTCACTGATTATTTCCTAACACTTTAGGTTTGGATTCATCTGTAAATAGTATACGTTTACAGCTTTGCTCATTACATTGCTTGTGTTCTAATGACTATTTAAACCCTTTGGTTTAGTTATTTTTTTCCAAACTTATTGTTTTAGCAGGGTAGTTTGTAAAATTTGTACTTGATATCATTTTTCTCATCGAGATCATAACCTGACTTATTGAACATCACCTTTGGTATTTCACCTCAACCATTTGTATTATTACCAGTGATCGTACCCTCTTCACGGTTTTGCAAGGTCGTACTAAAGCAGGGAGTTTTTTTGCAGTTTTTTCCCCGTGGAGATTTATTGGCCAACCAAAACTGATTTCTATACGCTTGTTTTGTATTTCGCTTTTGCGAAGCATATCTAGATTCCGTGTCTCCCGCTGAAACAGCGGTAAGTTTTCGAATATACAACGCTAAAATCAGGGATTCGATTCTCCTCGATGGACACAGCAAAGAGCCCGATATTGCTTTGTTCTAAAAAAATACACAAGCACACACAGCTAGATTCGCACTACTATTACTGGACGTAGAATAACAGGGTTTAACTTGTTTTTATACATTCTTTGATTGATTGGATGACAACCAGCCACAGTAAAAACTATCATACGAGTTCGTGCTCTGGTACATTTACTTTTTTGCACGATAAATGGGTGGCATCCCCGAAATATTTGAAATTATGCACATTGTTGCTTACCATCTTTATAGTTATTTCAAATACACACACACATACATATGTATATATATATATATACACCCACACACACATTTATATGCTGCTTAACTACTTTATTAGGACAACAGAGAATGTGCACCACTGCGATACCAAGTGGCACGATTCTGTTTAAAAATAGGGTTAGATCTGCTTCAGGAATTTTAATGCCTTTTTTACTGTCTGGTTCTTGTGAAGGACATATTAAAAACTAACATTAGACAGATAATAATCAGCCTGGTGCAAACAGAAGAACACAGCTTTAGTAGTGCTTGAAGTACAAACTGAGAACAATGAATGACTGGAAGCGTATGGTGTCAGGTGATTCCTTAATCATAGACACGATCACATTATGGTTAATCAATAAAGGGAGAGGTATGTTTCTTTGTTTGTTTTTGTTATTCCTACCGGTTGTTAAATAACCTTTGTAATCGGATCCAGTAGCAGTGGCAGAAGAGGGTGAATAGCTCTTCCACTAAGAAAACGTGTTACCACAAAATAATTATAGCTGACTACGAGGAAAATGGTGAAATTGGCATGCAAAGTGCAACAGATATCACACTGCTTTCTAACTGATTTGTTTTAACGTGTCTTGGTTAGCCCAACTACACCTGTGCCGTACGAAGTATATTAGAAAAACTATCATAAGGCAGTCAATAACCAGTTTGAAATCAACTTTTCATTGCTGCAAAAGGAAAAGAAAAAAAAGTTCCATAAGAGTTTAGACGCAAATCATGCATAATGAATTAACAGAAGCGTGTGTTGTTACGTGATGAACTGAGTTTCTCCCCTTTTCTGTGTGAAAGTATAGTGAATATTTGGAGTAAACTATATAAGGCGTTTAACTCATTTATGTTTGTCCATAGTTTGGAAATTGTTATGGCAAACATCCTTTAATGCATTGCTTTAGAAAAGTCAATAATTTACAGAATTACTTGAATAATGTTGCCTGTCATGCCCTTCCTACAATTCTTTGTTTCATTTCTGATGGCTGCTAATATTAGTTAACGATCTGACTGAGGATGTACTTGAAAATTTCATTTGCTGCAATTATCATGTGGTGACGTCTGTTAACCAAATACAAGATATAGTCCTTGACGAATTGGCTACACTTGAAAAACTTAGACCATTTAAAGTACAGGCTGTTATTGGAGAAAAGTTGTATTCTTAATAAATCAGGGTCTTAATGAAGTGTAAAATCACCAAGTGTACATACAACGTACAAAGCTATGCACTTTTGTTTATTGATTTGTAATTAATCACAAAGCTTTACAACGGGCGACTTGTGTTCTGCCCACCACGGGTATCGAAACTCGGTTTTCAGTGTTTTAAGTTTGCAGACGTATCGCTGTGCTACTGGGGAGGACAATTATGTAGGTTAAGGAAGAGCTACACAGAATATTGCAGCTGCGTTATGTACTTTCAGTGTAAATATATTTCATGTTACTCATGGTTTTCTATCGCGAATATGTCATCACGCAAAAGTGTTTAAGCTTTATTTTATCAAAAAGCTATATAAAGGTAAGGTTTAAATAAGCTGGTATAATTTGTTATTCATGATTATTTAACTAATATTATATATATTTTAAAACAACATAAAACCGAGATATATGTAAACATTTATATCTGTAAATGAAAGTCACAAAATTCCCAAGCAAAGTTACATGGTTGTTTGAAATAAGGTCATATCTAAGGTTAGTTTTTTCATTTCCACCTGTAACATACCTTGCATATTTAGTTTATATATATATATACACATACACACACACACACTAGGATATGATATGTCATTCCTACTCTGAAGTTTACAACGTATCTTTCTTTATCTTCCCTTCTCTCACCCCCCCATACATGTAAATATATATTCCACATGTGAATATAATACAGTTAAGATCTTGATACAGACTTTAAAAAGGCCACAAGCTGAAACGCAGCACTTAAGTTGCAACATTACAACCAACCGTAGGAAACTAGCTGAAACGTTGCACTTAAGTTGTCACACGACAGTCCAAACCTCTATTCATAATTTAGAAAAATAGAGTATCGGCAAGGTTTGTTTGGAAATCAACTCACCAATCACATGGCCCTGACTTGCAAACTGGATGTTAAAATCTATACAGCAATTTATCTCAGAACGACTGGTATGGGTATTAACACTTTTATTGATAAGAAGAGAACAACGTTTCGACCTTCCTAGGTCATCTTCAGGTTAAGAAAGAGAGAGTTTGCAATTATACAACAATATTTCCTAATAATGTAAGCTTAATAAGACACAAACGTAACCCTCATAAGAGGAAACCGGAATTTGATACCCATGGTGAGTACAGCATAGATAGCCAAACGTGTAGTCTTGTGCTTAGTTTGTTTTGTTTTTGAATTTCGCACAAAGCTACTCGAGGGTTATTTGTGCTAGCCGTCTCTAATTTAGCAGTGTAAGACTAGAGGGAAGGCAGCTAGTCATCACCACCCACCGCTAACTCTTGGGCTACTCTTTTACCAACGAATAGTGGGATTGACCGCACATTATAACGCCCCCACGGCTGGGAGGGCGAGCATGTTTGGCGCGAAGGTGTTGCGAACCCGCGACCCTAAGATTACAAGTCGCACGCATTAGACGCTCGGCCATACCAGGCCGCCTTGTGCTTAGCAATATACGAACAAAGAATCATAAGAGGATATATTCGATATAATTCCTGAAATTTGCGCTCAGACTCTTTACGACTAAATTTTTTCTTTGTAAAAAGTGAGTGTTTCTAACGCAAATATTAGACGGATGATGGTAGTTTCTAGTATAAAGATTTTTTTTTCGAAGCATAGCACTTAGATAATTAAATCTTCGTAAGAATTGCATTTTAACGGGCATTTTGTTCAGACATTGTAATGGTGTTAAAATATGAAACACCGTTTTAACCTGAGCATTTCATTGTTTTATTCACTGTTTCCTTGAGTAAATTTATTACAAGCTGGAAAATATATACCTTCTATATGTCATAGCTACTTCGATTCAATTGTATGGAAAGTAAATGGAAATATTCATAAATATCGGAATAAAGAGTTTCTCATTGTTTGTTTGTTTGTTTGTTTTTGAATTTTGCGCAAAGCTACTCGAGGGCTATATGCGCGAGCCATCCTAATTTAGCAGTGTAAGACTAGAGGGAAGGCAGCTAGTCATCACCACCAACCGCCAACTCTTGAGCTACTCTTTTACCAACGAATAGTGGAATTGACCGTCACATAATAACGCCCACACGGCTAAAAGGGGCGAGCATGTTTGGTGCGACCGAAAGAGTTTCTCATGACTAAACTTCTGGAATAACACATTCTTTATAATTTATTCACGTATATTTTACCATTTTCTTTTTATTTATACTCTGAAATATAACCAAACCAATTTTATTTTTAATTTCCTGTATTTAAATATTAGCACATTTCCTGGGATATCTATATAACAACACATCTTTAACTAATACAATAACACTTTTCAGTACTAAAATAACACCAATGACAACTATAAACTATAATAGATGAGAACAAATTAAAATTTTAACGGAAAGTAGAGAACGTTGGTTATTCGAAGATTGCTCCATTTAACTAAACGGATCACAATATTAACCAAAATAGGGATTGAAAATTGTTTTAAAATTTGTCTACCTAGTATCACTTTACTTGTTTATGTACTTTTTATTGCAGCATTTTTATACTTCTTATAACAATTTTACGAACAACTAACAATACGTCCTTCCCTTAAAATTTTGATTTTCTTTCCCATTTAGTTGTTTAGTTTTTATAGTCCATGGAATGGACACAACAACTATAAAATTTCAGTGTAGCCATATTCCTGATAGCTATAACCTTTAAAAGAATTAAAACCACATTCACAAGTTTATAAAATTTAATCCTTGCTTTCGCCTACAGATAAATGTTTAAAGTTGCCAATGCAGGGATTAAATTTGTGATTGTGGTTTCATTTTTGTTTCAGTACCTCTCTTAGTAGGATTACTACTTCATTTTAGAATTTGTAACTTTAATACACTTGTTTGTTTACTTTTTACGTTATACCTGTATAAACAATATACTTTACCTTTAGAAACAGTAGCGTGTTTATCTATCATTATGTGGCGTCATCTATTGGGTTGAAAAAATATTTAAATATGTGCATGATATGTGTGCTATTTATATTACATCTGGATATATATATGTGTGTGTGTAGATTTTTATTAGAATATCGAAAGTGGATACCCAAGACTAGTAGTCAAGTAAGCTGGAGAAATATTATATGGGTTGTCTCGCTAACGTGATCAGGTTGGTAGTAGTCCAAAAGATTGCTTTTTGAGAAATTTTTGAGTTGTTATACTGGAAATATAACGATATTTTTAGCGTATTATTAGTAAATATGCACATAATATATACCGTAACCAGTATTCTGAATGGTTAGTTTTTTGTTCAGAAATTCGACAGCGTGGTTTGTCGGTGTGTAAATTATTTGGAATCATTGTCGAACCATACTATTAAGTACTACCGTACTTAAAATACAAAACATATTTTTGCTAGATCTATAAAAACTTCTATACTAAAATAACACAATAGTTCTTTTCTATACTAAAACAATAACCTTTCTTTACAGTGACACTATAACAGTTTTCTGTAACTTTTGCATTATGAAAGATATTTTGCAATTTTAGTTTAGTTTTTGCATTTCTCTCATGTGCAGTTATTTAAGAATCTATAAATAATTAATCCGTATTTCAGTAGTAACCATAAAAATGTAAGATCTAATGTAATTAAACTTACTTTTAGTGTTATTGTGTATTTGTTTTACGGAAATCATTTTTTGAAGCTCGCAAAAATATCCGAAAATGATAATATCGAAAGTTGCCAGAGCCTAATGTTTATAATAATAAGACTAAGTTCCCATCAAAGAACGCTGTTAAGTTTGAATTAATTTTACATTTTTCAGCTTAAAAGACGGATATTTTTATCTAGTTTATTTTTAATTATTTATAATTTGAAAGACAATTTACCATCACATTCAATACATTCCTCCATTAATGAAATTATCTTCTGTTTAGTACAGTTTATTTTTTTAATTTAGTCATGCAGATCTTAAAAACTACCTTCCAGAAATATTCTCTATCGTCAAGATTTACCCGTGGCAAGCTCTTAATGAGTTGTTACTTCAATTGAAATAAAAAATAGATTAATTACTTTGATAAAGTATAAGTGTGATTAAGTGGTCCTTCCGAGATAATTAACATCAATGTCCTACACTGCTTATGACACGTCTTTTTGAATAATGATCACAGAGACGAAGAAAGCTGTATCAAATATAGATTGGAAAAAGAGGAAAACAAGAACTAAGTCAATAGTTCCGTCCAATGTATGCTGTCAATTAGTTTCTCTTTAGAAGACCGGTATTCTTTCTGATGGATCTCGATTATAAGGGGTTGAAAACACCGTAAGTTTCAATATGAATTTCGATCTACAAGCTCAGTTGCAATACTTTTCCAATCATCTAGGCGCTTTTGCAAGCAGCATGAGATACCGCCGAATCGATTTAGAATATCAGTACAAAGAGAAACGCAAATGAGACGTAAGAAATTGGATGCGTTGAATAGGAAACACAGATTGGGGGTACGAGTAATATACTTCGATTTTGGGCTAAGAAGTAATCGCATTACATTAAAAATGTTTGAGTTTATTTTTTCAATATTCTCGAAACAGTTGAAACTTCTAGTTTGGTGAAAGCAAAAATATCAGAGGAACGCGTACGTACGAACGTGCGAAGAAATTTTCATTCGTGTAATTATAGTTAGAGATAATTGATGTTGAATGTACTTGTTCTTTAGTATGAATAATCAATATACTGGATTTGTAATTTATTTCCACTAAGTGGACTGCAAATCAAAATATTAGTTAAAATAATCACAATTTGTTATAATAGCAGGGAGTCAGCCTGCTAAGCGAAAATAACATCTAAGATAACATGAGAATTTAGAACAGATTTTCGTTTTTCAATAATTTAAAAGCTTCATGTTTTATTTTATGTTGAAGAATGTAAAATTTAAATTTTTCTTTCAGATATGAGCTGGACATCACCTTATAATTAGCATGCCTGGTATGTAAATCCGTGGAAAAATAATTTGCGACCCCTTTCACAAAATGCGTTTCGTAATTTGTCTTACTGGGTGAGCAATAAGAGCGATGGACAATTCCCACAGTTTCATCAGACCAAAGAGATTAGAGAGTTGACGGTATACTCTACTGACTAGCTACATTCCCTCTAGTTTAAAATTTCGAAATTGTGGAACAAGTAAACATATTTTTTTAAGTATATGTTCTGTTTGTTAAGAGAAAAAAAGGAAATAAAACCAAGGAACCCGAAATTTGAATAAAATGGAAATCACAGTTTTTTTGTAAAATATAAATACGTTATTTAATATAATAAGGAACTTATGTGACATTAAAAAATGGTGAAGGATTGCTTATTTTACATCCTAATATAAATTTAATTATTAAATTACTATTTTTAACAAAAATAAGGGAAATGCTGACTAGTTTCCATTTTCTTAACTTTTTCTTAAAGAAAAAGGGGCCTTAGATATGATTAAGAATACAGACAATGGAAGTTGGCTTGAGTTAATTCAGATGCAATTATTGCAAATTACGATGTAGTTACCTTTATAAAATAAAACGTAGTCTTGAAAGTTCGTTGAAACCTGCTATACCTTATATAGAACATTCCATTAAACAAGTTGAAATTTGTTTATTTTTTCATCACGTTCATGACACTAAAATAAATATTATATACCAAGGTTGTACTAATATCTTCAATCACAATTTCTGTGGAATCCAGGAGGTCAGGAATTTTTGTGTAATATGAAACGAGTCATTGCTTATCATTGTAACAGAAATTGACTTGTTTGTTTCAGAGCAAAACACATTAGGTTATTTACTGTGTCCACCAGCTGGGATCGAACCTAGGATTTTAGCGTTGCAACTTCGTAAACTTACCGTTGTTTGTTTGTTTTCTAATTTTCGCGAAAAGTTACATGGAGGCTATCTGCGCTAGTCGTCTTTAATTTAGTAGTGTAAGACTAGAGGAAAGACAACTAGTCATTACCACTCACCTCCAATTCTTGGGCTACTTTTTTACCAACAAATAGTGGGATTAACCAATCATTATAACGCTCCCATGACTGAAAGGGTGAACATGTTTGGTGTGACGGGGATTCGAAGCCGGGACGCTCGGATTACGGGTCGAGTGCCTTATCCACCTGGCCATGCCGGGCCCTAAGAGATGCAGGTGTTTTATATCTACACACAAATGAAGTAATATAATAGTTAAAACTTGGATCTGGAATGGCCTGGTAACTAAAGCGCTCAACTCGCAATTTACAAGTAGTGGGATCCAAAAAAGACGCTGAACATAGATGCTCTTTCAGCCGTGAGAACATGTAATGATCGCATTACCCGTTGGTTAAAATTAGTTGCCAACAGACTGCCTTTCTTCTAGTCGGCAGTTCAAAATTAGGGACGGCGAAGATAGTTTTAGTTGCTTTGCCAAAGATTAAACAAACGAAGAAACAGTTGTATCTCAAAAAAACAAATGTTTATTTACATTTTAAATGTTTCATTTCTAAGGAAAAGTATACAATATGGGATTCTGTATATTTTACTTATTTTTCTAATAAATAAAATGGTTTAGTAAATTTAATTCAATAACAATATGAAACGACTGGCCTTCCATCTTATATATATATTGGAAATTGTGGTGGCTGAGCGTGACCCGGCATGGCTAAGTGTGTTAAGGCGTTCGACTCGTAAGCCGAGGGTCGCGGGTTCGAATTCCGGTCGCACTCGCCCTTTCAGCAGTGGGGGCGTTATAATGTTATGATCAATCCCACTATTCGTTGGTAAAAGAGTAGCCCAAGAGTTGGCGGTTGGTGATAATGATTATCTGCCTTCCCTCTAGTCTTACACTGTAAATTAGGGACGGGTAGCGCAGATAGTACTCGAGTAGCTTTGCGCGAAATTCAAAAACAAACAAACCAACAATAACATTTGATAAATCTACATTTTTATTATTTACGTTTTGTCACATTTCAAAATGTGAATGAAAGTATATTAATATAACATTTTAGTGTAGAATATCCTGGTTGCGAAAGAAAATTTAGCATCATGAGAAAAAATAGATAAAAAATTGTAATCACAGCCATTACATTTGACAGTATATCTGCGCAAATAATCTGATTCCATGTACTATGGATTGCTAAAACACTTTCTTGAAAGCCTACGTGATCCTGGCCGTGAGACTGACGATCAATAACAAATGAAATAGTTGGAGCATAGGACAAAGGCCATTATTATTTCAAAGTTCGATTAACCTCAGTTGTATCATGCAATGAATATGCTCACTACAGCTATAAGTAAAATATTTTCAAGAATTATCTGTGAAATTTTGACATAAAATAAACAGTAAAACAATTTCGCATAGTTATCTATGCGTGTTTTTCTTGTAGCAAAGCCAAATGAGGCTATTTGCTGAGTCCACCGATAGGAATCGAGCCCCTGATTTTAGGGTTGTAAATCCGTAGACTTACCGCTCTATCAGCGGGGGACTAGTTTGGGTGAGCGCTAAAGTTTACAAATTTGCAACGTTACAGTGAGGGGATTGATTCCTTGCGTTGGACAGACCGTAAGTAGTCCATTGTGTAGTTTTGCATTCAGGTATTAATGTATGAAGAAATCTCGAGGTAAATAACGCTTATACTTTTCTAGGATAGTTCAGGTTTTACTGATATGATACGACAATACGTTTCTTAGAACGAATGAAATAATCATGAAATTTAGTAGGATTTGGGCTACATTTTGTTTGGTAATTAATTTTCTATTCTCAAGGCAAATGTATTTTTATGCTTAAATGGAATTCCTTACAAATGTGTTTAAAAGTATCATTTTAAACAATAAAGTAAAGTAGGAGAGACACTTCATAGGTTTGTTTGTTTGTTTTTTATTTCGCGCAATGCTACACGAGGGTTATCTGCGCTAGCCGTCCCTAATTTAGCTGTGTAAAACTAGAGGGACGGCAGCTAGTCATCACCACCCAGCGCCAACTCTTGAGCTACTCTTTGATGAATGGATATCCAGCTTGAAACCTATAAAGTGTTGGCTTTAGAATTTATTTCATATTCAAATCCTCATATATTGCTTTGTTAACCGTACCATCTTCGTAACATGTTTCTTTTTTTTTTGTTTCTTACGGATGGTTCTCATTCGTTACAATAACCTTCATTTTACTGATGACTGTGTTGCTTTAAGTTGACTTAGAATATAGTCTTGCAGCCTCTTTCTGTCCCAATAGCTCTACTGTGCTCTTTTTCTACGAAGTTCAATTCTTCAAAATGCTCTGTCTTTTAGTGTCTTGTGATTGCACTCGTTAAGTTTTGAATTTCGCGCAAAGCTACTCCTCAAGGGCTATCCGCGCAAGCCGTCCCTCATTTAGCATTGTAATAAGTCTAGAAAACCGTGAATTAAGCATATATTTTGAAATATAGCATAGTATGTTTTATTTTAAATAAGATAATGCAAATACTAAAAATCTTTCTTTTGTTATAGTTGTTGCTTTTAAACTTATTTTTTGATATATTAGCTCTTAAATGTTGTTCATATGTATCGTGATTGAAACGTCATTTCTTCAAACAAAAATTATTTATATTCATATATTAGGTTAATGTTATAACAATTTATTATTTTGTATTATTTACCTGACAAAATGTTTGAAATAAGATAAATATATTATCATACTCAGGATATAGGATGGATCGCCTTTTACCACGAAAGCATAGCCTTAACTACAGGTAGCACGGCCCGTCACTCTGTGCTAGAAGGTGTCTTGTTCGATCGTAAACCTGTTTATCTAGGAATACGGTTATCTTGTTTGATTAAAATACAACTTGTTGAGGCATTTTGTCTATATTTATTTTAGTGTACAAATGTCGGCAGAGGATATTTGTGATGAGTGCGACATTCAAGTTTATTCCAAAATGTTTAATCGCATTAAGATCTCGTGATTGTACTCGTTAAGTTTTGAATTTCGCGCAAAGCTACTCGAGAGCTATCCGCGTTAGCCATCCCTCATTTAGCACTGTAAGACAAGAGGAAAGGCAGCCAGTCATCACCACCCACCATCAACTCTTTGGCTACTTGTTTACCAACAAATAGTGGGATTAACCGAACATTATAATGCCCTCCCGACTCGTAGGGCAAATAAGTTTGGTATAATGGGTATTCAAACCCGCGATCCTCGTATTACGAGTCGAGTGCCTTAACCACCTGACTATGCAGGGCTGAAGGTAAAAGAACATGAAAAAGATAAGTTGGCGTCATGTTTTATGAAACAATTTCGAGCAATACGAGCGCAACATTATGGTAATAGATAAACCTTTGTTCATCATAGTAGAAATGCATAATTGTAGGGTGGACATATTCGGCTCAATAACAAGAACAAAAGTCGAAACATATGATCTGTAACAGCATCAATTCGAACAATAAAGCTATTTAAACATGTTAAGAATTAAAAGCCTAACAGACATACTATACTAAATAGAAAACTTACCAGTTAAATCAACTTTTAATGAATCCCCCCCCCCCAGTGGCATAATGACATCTCTGCAAGAATCCAGGTTTCGATATTCGGGGTGAGCAGAGCACGGAAAGCTCATAGTGTTGCTTTGTGCTTAACTTCAAACAAAGAAACAAAACTTTAGTGAATTAAATAAGCAGTAAAATGTAAATGCACTAATACAAATGAAGTGGGTTATTCCAGCGAAATGAAATAAGTTGCCTTTAATAACTTCATGTTTAAATATCTACCCATCTAAATTTTCAAACTGAACTGTCAAATCGCTGTAAATAGGAACTTAGAAACGACACTACTATTAATTAAACACAGTCGTGTTTGGGAAAAAAAATCTTCATGTGATTAAATGTTATTTCAAAAACAATTATTTTTTTTTGTTTTTGATTATAAATAATAGATCCTTGTTAGATTCAAAGCGGCTACTGTAGAGGATTGAAGTATAACTATCGATTTGATTAAAATTGCCAGGCACGTGTCCTGTTGCGTATCTTTTGATAAATTTCTGTAAAACTTCAGTGCTAGAAAAAACACTGTCAGTTGAATGGTGTGAATTTCCTGTAAACTTTACTATGTGTTACAGTATATTAATATATAATGATACTATTTTACAAGCTGGTTATACATTAGAACTATATACAGTTCTTTTATATCATACTTCAATTACCTTTAAGCAAGTTAATAATTTTGTAGTTTCAATCGTGTACCACGTGGAACATCCTCGTGTAATAGAACCTCACATATTGTGTAAAGTAAAACGAGATCGAACTTCTGTAAATATCTATCCTCTTCGAAATTTACATGGTTTCAAGCACGCTAATAAACTTTCAGTTTACTGTTATACTACGAAATACCGGACTGGAAAGATTTTTTTAATATTTCAAACTGAAGACCTTCTTTGACAAAAATACTTATAAAAATACTTTCTACTTACATAATTGGTGAGGAATCTGTTGCAGTACCCTGCTCAACACATAAAGCTAAAACAAACGACAAGCAATCACCAATACAACAATGAGGTTGGACTGACCATTATTTCCACAATTTCCAATAATTTCAGGCCACCAATTCAGTAGACTACTATGTTTTCTCCCTTGTATATGTTGATCTTTTTTGATCAGATAGTTATCTAATAATAGAGGAATAAAAACTAGCAAATTAATTGAAAAATTATCTATTATTATGCTATTAATTTGGATGTTTCACACAGCCTGAGGATCGCAGGTTCGAACCCCTGTCCCACCAAACATGCTCTCTTTTTCAGACGTGGGGGTTATAAAAGAGTAACCAAATGGTTGGCGGTGGGTGGTGATGACTAGTTGGCTTTCCTTTAATCTTTTGCTGTTAAATTAGGGATGGCTAGATTAGATATCCATTGTGTAGCTTTGCGCGGAATTCAAACCTAACCAAATGTCACTGGCTAAACTTTATTAATGTTATGACTAAAGTTCTTTTAATATAAACATAAAGAAGGATTATCTACCTTCAAAAGGCCACCGACTTTTAGCCGCGGCATAGCGAATCGTAGAATAGTTTTGAGTTGGGCTTTTCTCTTCCAAGTACGAACTTTTAGCTCATAGCTCCGTCATCTCTTGACCGATTTGAAATCTAATTGCACTTTTGGACTCAAGAGGTAAAAGCCTTTCGACTGATGTATTGGACCACGCCCAAGACCCAATAGATTAGATTACTCTAATCCTGCCTAAAATAATTTCAATTTGAGGGTAAGCTGGTAGAGATCCTAATGAGTAATAAAAGTGAATCGAGTATACGCGCGCCCCACGCTTGGTGTTGCTAGCACACAAAATTATGGCTAATAAAAGGAAAGAAAACGTCTTATAGATTAATTTAACCTGATCCTACCTAAAAGAATTTCAAGTGCTGCGGCTAAATGAGGGTTCCTTCTTATTTTATTATGTACTGGGACTCTTTAAATGAAGTAATAAATGTGCAGTTATCTTCTGTAAACTACTTTCTTGTAACGATAGGAAAAACCAGCAATAAAGTCGTCTTACGAGAGATTATTATAGATCTACAAACTTTCAACATTAAAATTTCGGGCTTGATTGTCCATGGTGGACAAAGTGCAGATGGTTTTGTACTTAGATAAACAACATTTACTATAGACCTTTAAGGTATGCAGTTATGACTGAATTACAAATTACTACTATACATACACACACATTTATATAGAAAGAGTAGATAACCGGTAAACAAAAAAGTAACGCAAACAACGTCTTCAAGCATCTCCCACAATATAAAACTGTTTAAATACCTCGACGTTTCACTGTGGTGGCTTTTACATGTGATAAAAATCATCTTTCAGTATGGTGAAATAAACACAATTAATCTAAATTTTATTAATGATTAACGTGCTTATTTATACAGGTAATATAGTTCATTAGCACCTCCTAACTTGATAGAACTTAATGAAAGAAACATGACAATTAAAGAAAGGAAAGGTGAACAAACAAATCACATATTTACTGGCAGGATCACAAGTTAGACTTTACAGATAAATAGATTGCATTTGAAGTCTAAAATGTATTTTTCGTAACAAATATAAAATAAAAGCATTAGAAAAAAATGAAAAGTATCAGAGATAAAGAGCGTTTTACATCTGCCAGGAAAATTAATAATTTTTTTCTCTGCTATAACAACAATAAAATGTTGACCAAAAATGGCAAATCGTATTTGCAAATGAAACTTACTACCAAAGCACTTTCCATTCATTCTCACTACAGCAGCCTTGGGTATGTTTGAAATAGAAATTAGTGTCTCAGTTTCTTTAATATAACGTTCACCAATGTTAAACACACAGTTTTTGATCACGGAGAAGCAAAGCAAACGGAAATAGTTTGTTTGTTTTTCCTTTGCTCAATAACAGCTTTAAGGATGATAATATTAATTTGTTAGTTATAAGAGACTGTTCGCATTTATCCATGAATTTAAAAAAACACGTTATTTTATTTTTTATTAAAGGCTCTAAAGATTTTAGGGCTAAACAATATTACATAAAAAGTGCCTTTACGTCTTTTTTTTCTATAATTGTCAGTTACAGTTAAGAACATTTTTATGGTGTTTACAGTATTACCATTAGCTTTTAAGGTGACCTTAAGATTTTCCAGAAGATAAGTCACATCGTTAGAGTTGTTACTGGTCTAGGAATGATGGAGATATTTATTGTAAGAAAGAAGCTGGTTTCGTAGATGTTTCTGATACGGGCCTGTTATTAGGTGACTATTGACTTTAATGTTGGAAAGCACAGACATTCAAAATCCAAACTTGTTTAAAAGTCAAATTTAACTTTTTTGTGTGGAAGTAAACTTCTAAATTATCATTCCAAACACCATAGACCAATGTATAAAAATCTCGTATTGAGCTGCTACTTACTACGGATTTACCACATCTGTTATCTCGAAGACTACAACTACTGGTCTGGTAATATACCTGGACCTGGAATAAAATCCAAATAAAATGTTAAGTGAATTATATTCAATGTATCTTAGTTTTATGGACACGGAAAAATGACATGCTATAGTAATTTTTTCTTTGATGTTTTTACGTAAGTAACAGCAAAGCCGAAAGAAATTATTTTGTATTATTGGTCATTCTGATGTTGGTGGATTGAATATTCTACGTATTTACAAGATTTAGTGAACTATGAAGCGCATTATGGTTTTTTGGTCTCTTAAAAATAAAATCACATAACTTTCAACAGTTCTAATAATCTGGACAATTTCAGGTAAAATCGTTATGTCAGTTTGAAATACCATATTTATATGGAAAATATTAAAGAGGAGAGGTTAACTTTAATTTAACCACTTCAGGAGAATCATAACCTATACTAGCATAACTACTTTTCTGTTACTATTCATTAACTTGAAAATATTCAAATCTTAAAGAAAGAATTCCTAGGCCGTGTTTTGCTTGTGCACAGAATACAAAAGAAAAACCATTAATAAGAGCCGATTTGTAGACCAGGTGTTAGGATCTACTGATAGCGATGGTTACATGCCCTGAGTCTACCAAGAGAATTAGTATAATGTTAACTTGCTGAAATAAAAGGCGAAATGTCGAGTTAACAGAATACGTTGTTGTGGTAAGTGTTATTTTGCTTTCTCTTGTTATACTTACTGTTCGATAAAGCTGCTATTGAGTTTAAAACATGTCCGTAAGTGACAGTTTAGAAACGATTTCTCAGTTTGGTAACATAACCTTCGTCTGTTTGTGTGGGTCAAACCTGTGGATGTAGCAGAAATTTAGTCAGAACAAAAAACATGAATAGATTTTTATAATGGTGTGTGCGTTTTATAGCAAAGCCCCATCAGGTTAGTTGCTGAGTCTATCGATGGGAATCGAACCCCATAATGGTGTAAACGGAAAAGCATTAAGTACGATTTTTCATAGTTTAATAACCACCTAACGGTATCTAATCTCTACTTGTTTCCAAAGCAAAATAGAAAATCTTGTTCTTTTAAATGGCATAATCTTTGAATTAGACTATATAAGGAATTATATTAAAAAAAAGAAAAAAATGATGATTTACCACATTATACACGAATAAAGCGTGCTATAAACATAGCTCCTAACATGCAAGATATTTAACATGAATAAAGAAAATTAAACTCTTCAAGGTATGTGTAACTGCTTTAATATTTTCTAAAGAGTAAATAATGCTGCACCTTAAGATAAACGTGAATGACAATTATTAATAAATTAGCTGGAGTATCCATCCCCTGTATGGATTAAGAAATGTTATCTTAGGACATGAAAATTTGATTCCCTTATACATAATTGTAAACAAACGTAAAACTGAAAATTTGTACGTACACTTGCTTGGACCCAATGAACCTGCATTCAATTTTGGCGAAAATTTATTCAAACCCTTGCGAAATAATGATATGGACAACATGCAATACTATTATGTTTATACAGTTACTATTTAAAACACGCTGCACATACATTGTGCATTTTTCACTATATACCAAAAGACATTTTAAATAAATGGCTAGGCACACCATGGTCAGGTGGTTAAGGCACTCGACTTGCGATCCGAGGGTTGCAGCGTCGAATCCCCGTCACACCAAATCTGCTAGCCCTTTCAGTCGTGGGGGCATTATAATTTAATGGTCAATCCCACTATTCGTTTCTAAAAGAGTAACCCAAGAGTTGATGGTGGGTGGTAATGACTAATTTCTTTTCTTCTGGTCTTATACTGCTAAATTTGGAACGGCTAGCGCAGATAGCCCTTGCGTAGCTTTGCGCGAAATTCGAAAAGAAACAAACATATAATGAATGGCTTCAAACGTATACATGCTTTACGCAACAGTTCTCATCCTATTTTTAATTAAGATACTACGTAGGAATATAGGAATACGAAGTATTCAAGTTTCTATGGAAATTTAAATATCAGAGTGTTTTATTCTCAGAACACGTGCAGAATTTTGTTTGTAGTTAGTTGTGGATCATTAATATTACAATTTATAGGCAAAGCGATTATATCTGAAAATAATAAAATATATTAAATATTAATATGAAAGACAAATAAATTATATTGACAACAAACAAAATATACATGTTTTTGTTAAAAAAGCTCACAAACTGTGTATTTCGTACGGACTTTCTTGGTGCATTGTACATGAAACTGGAAATTACTACCTCATTTTTAGAGCATCCTCTAGTAGCTTGAAGGTTTGTAACACAAAACCTTTGGGTTCGATCTCCGCGGCGGAAACAACACACATGATCCATTGTGTAGTATTTTGCTGAAAACACAGATTAACTCATATATGACTGAATTTAAAAATTATACATAAATGAAACGTTTAGTCCTTTCCTTGATTTTATGTTTTACTTGTAACGAAAATATGATAAAAAAAACTAAACACAAATCACGTTTGCAAGCATAGGTTTATGTATTTGTCAGAATTAAATAAATGAAAGTCGTACAGCCATTAAGTTTCTTCATGCAACCCTCAATAATATGCACTACGTTAAATCAATTGTTTGGAAATAATCTTACTTATTTTTCCGTTATATAAAATCTAACTTTGTCAATCTTTTAAAGTTTACTTTAACCAAAAATCACCAGAACAGTCGGTGCACAAAAGTCGTTTATAGTTCCCCGCTGGGATAGCGGTAAGTCTACGAATATACAACGTTGTGATCAGGGACTCGATTCTCCTCAGTGGACACAGCAGATATCCCTATATGGCTTTGCTATAAGAAAATATACACACTCACAGTTATCAATAAATTATCTTTAACTTTTTTGTCTTTGCCACTCAGTGGGTTATCGATAAGCTTACTGATTTGCAACGCTAAAATTAGAAGTTCGATTTCCCGCGTCGGACAGTGCACTGATAGCCTACTGCGTGGCTTTGCACTAAAGACAAACATACAAACAAAGTGTCTGTTTTTCTATATATATGTTTCTGTATGTATTCGCTTTATTCGGGATTTGTACAAACACATATTTTCGTCTTTTTTTTTGTTTAAATCACTAAGTTAATATGACGATAAGACTTTAAGCAAAGTTTTTAACCTTATTGTGGCAAGTGGTATAGATAATATCACTAAGTATATGAAATCCTCAGTCCTAAGTCTTTCTGTTATTTTCAACTTATAGGAAGTGAACAAAACATTCCTTTGAAGAAAAAAAACTTTTAAAAATAAGAAACGAGTGAACTGAACGAACCTTATCTCATATTAAGAAGAACATGGAATATCGTTATTTGAAGTTGTATTATTAATGAACAGCATGGTCATAAACTTTAATTGTTATTTTTAGTTTGACAAGAACAAGAGTAGAATAATTTCGCTTCTGGGTGTTTTTCAAGTTGAACAGGAAGTAATGGTACCAGTTGAAGATAGCGGGAACAAATACAGAAAATAGAAAGCTTTAAAGACAAATAACAAAGCAGATTATACTGTCATACATGAACATAACACTGATTATAACCACATTGCTATTTTGATGAGAAGAACAAATGCGATACTTTCCTGGTAGAGCATCTTTTTCCACAGTGAAATATAACTAACCGCATTCTGGATGTTAACGATGTAAAAATATGACAGCGATAAGAAACAAAAATATACTCTTCAAAAAAAGAAACGCAAAAGGGATATTTTTGTTATTTTAAAGAAAAATATATGTAATAACGTTACAAGCTCAGAGTATGTGATTTTACACGTGTTAAGGCACTGATTGTCAGACCAAAATGACAATAAAAGTTGTGCACTTTGAAAACGGAGGAAAACATCGGATTTTTCGCCAAAACGCATGCGTGTCCAATAAATTTGTTTGAGAGATCTGCATGTTCTGCAAGTGCAACATGTGCAAAATTCCTATAAAAGTGACGGGTTCTCGGTTTCCATAGCTCAGTGTTAAGCCACCGACACGCAATACAGTTACGCCAAGACTGACTGAAGCACAACGCAACAACGCCATTGGTCGCTTGGAAGCAGGCGAATCTCGATCAAATGTTGCCAGAGCTGTGAATGTCCACCAAAGCACCATCACAAGGCTATGGAATCGTCACCAACAACATGGATCAACTCGTGACCGTCCACGATCTGGCAGACCTCGTGTGACCACGCCCGCACAAGATCGCAACATCCGGTTACGTCACCTTCGGGATAGGACGTCTACTGCCTCAACCATACCAGGGCTGCGTAGGATTTCCGATCAGACCGTACGCAACCGTCTACGAGATTCTTAGGCCCCATGTGCAACCCATCATGGTGAACGTCAACGACGTTTTTCAACATGACAACGCCCGTCCTCACACAGCCCGATTCACCACTGTCTTCTTGAGACACCACAACATCAACGTTCTTCCCTGGCACTCCAGATCACCAGATTTAAACCCCATCGAACATCTTTGGGACGAGTTGGACCGACGTCTGCGACGGCGACAACCTCAACCGCAGACTCTACCTCAGCTTGCAGCAGCTTTGCAGGCTGAGTGGACAGCCATTCCACAGGATGTGATTCGTCATCTCATCGCTTCCATGGGCAGGAGATGCCAAGCAGTTATTGATGCTCACGGGGGGCATACTCGTTATTGACGTTGAGTGACGTTAAACTTTACCTAGTGAGCGTGGACTTCGCCTTTGCAGACTTTGGATGTTCAGCAGTGAACGTGCAAAGTTTCACACATGTCATACAGAACTACCCGGAATAAACTTGTTAACAATGTGTCTCATATTTTGCCTTTTGCATTTCTTTTTTTGAAGAGTATATGTTAGTGCTTCATATATATTTATGTCGGGCAAGGCCTAGTGGTCAGAGCGTCCTGACTATGAATCAGATAATTCTTCGATCGCTTCCTATTTGTTTAGAAAAACGCCCTTAACACTTTGAGGGCGTGGGCGCGCTATAAAAGTACGATCATATCAAACTATTTGGTCACTGCTAAATTAGGGACGGCTAGCACAGATAGCCCTCGAGTAGCTTTGTGCGAAATTCCAAACATACAAGGCTTACATCCGTCCACTAATAGAGTACGGATGTCAAGTAACATACAATATGTCAAACAACACACTCCAGAAAATCCAAGTGCAACAAAACAGAATATTAAAATCCGCATTCAGCCTACCATCATTTACACCAATAAATTATCTACACCAAATTAGTAATTTACCAACTATAAGAGATAGAATAACAGAACTTTCTCTCAAATATTATCTAAAAGCAGAAAATAGAAACAAACTAACGGCATCACTACACAAATTATCAAGTGCACCAACAAAATACATATCACCTTACAACATATTTCAAGAATCACAATCCACTCAACAAAGAATCTAAATAAATAAAATCCATGTTATTAACATGAATTCCTTTTTTTCAGATACAGGGCACACGACAGGCAAAACTTTCGGCGCCTGTCGTGTGAAAGTGGGTTTTCTCGGGGCACTCCCTTTTCCCCCCACATCAAAATCTTTAGGCATTGGATTTCTAGATCTCAGCCCAGGCAACTCTTTTGCCAGACCCTGAATCGTGCCGTTTGATTTGATCTGGATTTGAATGAATTATATTCATGTTCACATCTGCCCAACTTCTTCCTTTCGGGACAGGTCCCGGCCTTTCTTTCCACTGCTGCCTTTGTTTCCACCCAAAACAACATTTAGAGAGACATCCTCCACCCAAAAAAAGTCAAGAATAATAACAATAATTAATTTATTAAATAAAATAATAATAATAAAAAAACTACCACTTAATCTTAATAACAATCCATGAAAGGGGACGAAGAGGAACCACAACGTTCCTGAACACCCCAGTTGGAGAGAGAACTCTTCTGATTTCTCTCTCTCTAAACTGAACCCCTGCCACGTTAGTTTAGTTAGTTTAGTTTACTATTCGGTCAAATGAAAGTAATCCCAGAATTGGCGGTATGTGCTGTTGAGGAATTTCCTTCTCTCTATTTTGTCAGCTGAAAATAAGAAATGGCTATATATTTATGTACAGGAAGCCCTTTTTGTAGCTATGAGTGAAAATTTTGAAATAATCTAAACTTCACATCAAGAGAATTTGTTTAAGTTTTTTTTTACAAAGGATTTCTTAAACTTGTGTAACTTTATCAAGGTTTATAAATTATTAAGAATTTTGTCAGTGATCTAATATATCTTGATTCTTTATAAAAAAATGATGTTACAACTAACACAAAAAATAGAATAAGTATACTGATTTATAGTAACTGTGTTATACCAAAAGTAATGACTAACTTTTTACAGCTATTAGTTATTCAATAGAGGCATCGAATAATATATCATACTTGGTACTGTTGTCCCAGTTCTATTTACTATTATTATTTCTTACTTTTCAAGTATTAGAAGATTTAAGATATTATTAGTTGACTGACTATTTTATATCTATAAGAATAAAAAAAAACATAATGTTTCTCACCAATAAAATAACACTATTTTTTTACAGAACGTCTTGATTTACGTCCTACATATTTTGTAGATTGAAGAAGATAAAAAGGCCCAATTATTAAATTTTTACATATGTATTTCAGCTCCGTTTAAACTGTGGTATATTCGTCACACTGATACTTGTACGAGATAAGCTGTTCAATTCCCACTGACAGTGTCACTTACATTAAACTTTGTTTCATGCCAATTTTTCAAGTTGATCAAAGTCACTGAAAAAGTTCTGCAGGCTATCTAATTCAAAATAGCTTACGAAATACACTGGTCTTTCTATATTCCCATGCTTGTTGATATATTTAAAATATATTCCCTTAATAAAAAACACTCTGTCTGAATATTATGACAAGTAATGATTATTGCATTATCTTTATAAAATAATTTGTTAAATTTGTATACAGTAAAGTAATTTCACCAGACAGTCGTTAAGTAAAAAGACCTTTCGGTTTTATCTGTATTTAATTAGTTTCTTTCTTGGAAGTGATTTAATCAGTTTTTGCTCATTCAGTACGAATAGATAAATGACCTTGCATATATTCTAATTTAATATATGCATAATATCTATACATAATTGCATAATTTTAAACCGTTGTGATGGCTTAACGGTAAGTTGGAGTATTTACAATCTAAAATTCAAGACTCGATTAATGTGTTGTCACGCAGTAGATAGTCCAATGTGCAGCTTTACACTCTTTAAACGGAAAACAAAGAACAGATTTCCTAAGGTAATAATATTTAGTGTTGTTGTCACGCAGTAGATAGTCCAATGTACAGCTTTACACTCTTTAAACGGAAAACAAAGAACAGATTTCCTAAGGTAATAATATTTAGTGTTGTTGTCACGTAGTAGATAGTCCAATGTGCAGCTTCACACTCTTTAAACGGAAAACAAAGAACAGATTTCCTAAGGTAATAATATTTAGATGATAAAAGCTAAAAACAACAACCTTTATACAACAACCTTCAGCTTCTTCATCATTTCGTCAAATCCCACTGAGAAGTGAACACTCTGAAAGTGCGTTAATACTTTCTCTGATGCCATCTTGGAGATCGAAAAGTGTAGCTAGATAGACGTAGAGAGTATTGACTTGCCATGTTCAGAAAGACAAAAGCCTATTAGCAACAGGTTTGAACAGCTCCCCCCCAAAGAAAAACAATATTAATCCTACATGATCAGTCTAGCAGTTTGGTGAGATATTGTACAGTGCCTAACACAAAACTAACAAACACACACACACAAATGGAATGTATAAATACCTCATTGTACCCAGGTAATGAACTCAGAAACTGTTTTCTCTTCTAGAAGAGAAATACCACATATCTTTCGTTCTATAAGAGCATACCAAACATTAGGGTATTTTAAAGACTTTCTTACATAACCTTAAGGCTACCATTCTTCTCAAATTCGCAAGTAGCTGAACTGATGCAATAAAACGCTTTTTCAATCTTTTCTCCTCAACTTTTCAAGTTAAGTTCAAACAATAAAGATCATAACATATCATCCAAAATTAAAGCAAGTTAATATCAATACTATTTATACTCATTGTTGTTTGTGAAAAATAGTGAAGAGTAAGTTAATATCAATACTATTTATAATGATTTCATAAATTAAATAATAAAATAAGATCATACGCAGCTGTGCTGCTTCAAAATGGAAGAATAAATTATAGAAAATAACGACAATATAACAGATAAAACCCATGAATGTCTCAACTTAAATAATGGGAATGGAGAAATAACGTAAGATAGTGGAGTTTTTTTTCGCTATTAATATATCGTGACAACTTCGGATGAACATAACTTACTATATTTGTAAGTCAAATCTAATTTTTATTCTGCTATAAATGAGCTTCTTGTGTGTGTTTGTAACATAGGAATGACTTTCAAAGTTATTAAAATTTCCACTTATAAATAGAACCCGGAATGGCCAAGTGGTTAGGGTGCTCGATTCGTAATCTGATGGTCACGGGTTAAAATCCCAGCCCCACCAAACATGCTCGCCCTTTCAGCCGTGGAGGCGTTATAATATGACGATCAATTCCACTATTAGTTGGTTAAAGAGTAAACCAAGAGTTGAGGGTGGGTGGCGATAACGTACAATGCTAAATCAGGAACGGTTAGCGCAGATAGTCCTCAAGCAGCTTCGCGCGAAATTCAAAACCTACAAACACTTACAAATGTAACGTGTACACATTTCTCATGTACATATCCTCCGGTCAGTGAAGGGTAAGATAAAATAAACTAGCAACTATTGAAGACCGACATCAGGCTAACAACTACAATATTTATTGCTAACCTATAACTGTGCTTCATCATCGAATATTCTAATAAATTTACAATATAAAACTTGGGATTTTTCCCTTTTTTAGCTGATGTCTTTTATGGTCAAATTCTAAAGCTACAATATAAGAGACTAACATATTCTTTTATGACTGAGTTGTAATTTTAAACTAATATATAAACACTTTCCATTGGACACAACAAAACGTATATAATAAAATGGTATAAATATACTCGTACTTCTAAACAATATTTGTAAATATTCACTATTTAGATATATGGTGAAACTACGATTATATTTTCATAAACAGAATGAAATCCAATAAATGAGAAAAAAAATATACAAATGTACGCACAATTTCATCAAAAAACATCCAGAGACAGGAAAAACATGGCTATTAAAATAGTAAAATACCAGCTCAATTTAAACCCTAAAAAGAAAGTTTCGAAAATACACGGACATAGAACTGTCAAAATTTCAACTTTTGAGCAACACTCACTTCAAAAGCGTTTTGTTTACTATATGCCAAATATATGATTAAATAAGATATTGATATCTATTCAAGAATTTAAGCAAAAACATTTTTTTTTGTAACTGAGGAAATACAAAAATTTGCCATCAATCATAACCTTGCTATTGTAGATCTTACATAAACAATTTCATGACATTTAGAAGGGTCACGGGCTCGAATTCCCATCCCACCAAACCTGCTTGCTCTTTCAGTCGTGGGGGCGTTAATTTGTGAGCGTCACTTCTGCTATTCGTTTGTGACAGAGTAGCCTAAAATTTTGCGGTGGGTGGTGATGTTAGCTGCTTTCTCTCTAATTTTTTTACTAATAAATTGGTGTTAGCTAGCGCAGATAGCCCTGAAATAGCTTTGCGCAAACTTCTACGCAAACAAATCAATCTTAACAAAAAATGCTAAGAACGCTATATTCTTTTGTTTTTGCGCTCTACCAATATTAAAACGTGTGTTGGATAAAAATGTAATATGAGTTCACTCAATAAAAAAACGTATCAGTCGCGGAAAATTTAATCCATTTTTTCTCTTTTTAATTTAACGTTACCTTTTGTTGTGTGTAAAAAGTTATCAACTTGGGCATATTAAGAAAAATAGCTTAACATTATGTTTTAAATTTAGATTATTTTCTAAAGGACTCCACTTTGACATTTGTTTACTGTCAACTGAATGTTTACGGAATTGAAATAGCTCTCAGGTGACTAAATTGTAGATCCGAAGGCTTGTAACTCTAAAAATCAAGTTCCAATAACCACAGTGACAGAGCACAGACAGGTTTATGCTTAATAAAAAACCAAAAATAAATAACAACTGAAATGTTTACGTTTGTTTTTTGTGCCAGTTATTCGTTTTAAATATTCAAAGCTCATACAACCAGCTTACATTTATCATACAGACATTTGAGTCAGTAAAACAAGAAGGAATCTTTAATAGCCGCAACCATAATTAGGCCTTAAATCGGTCAAGAGATGGAGCTGTGGGTTAAAAATTTGTACTTGAAAAGAAACTCGGAGCCGTTTTATGAACCGCTATGCCGCGGCTATAAATGATTAAATCTCTTACAAAAAGAAACAAAAAATGACAATGTTACCTTTAAGTTGTTTCTGTTTATAATTTCCACTTAAAGCTACACTTAATTATTTTCGCATGCCTTCGTTGATGCTGAATTGACAGACAAGAGGGAAGACAACTAGTTAGCAACACCTACCATATTTTTGTCTGATCTTGTGGTGAGATCTGACTGTGGCTCACCTAACGTATCCGTGAGTTGTTTCGCTAACGTGAAGTGAGACATGAACCGTTAGATTCATAGCCCGGTTAGCTTCTAACAGTAACAGGTACAAGCCAGTCAAAGACGATTATCACAGACTTTCAACTGTTTATTTGAACCCGTTAGAAACCAGTAACATGGATAATATTATTACAGTGTAATAATTAATGTTAACTATTTTAAGTGAACAATTGGTAAGCAAAAAAGTGACTTTGGACAGATATTGGACCCCAGGACCCCTTGTTAAAATACAAACAACAACAAGTGGGTATTCTGTACATAAGTATGTACATAAATATACATGAAACGTGTTGCTTAAATAAACAGCTAAAATTCAATTCAGAACCTTAGAAATAGTTTGATGTAAACATGCGGTTTATATATCTTAAAGAAAAATTCTTATTTTAAAACCTGAATACAAATTTATATTCTTTAACCTCCACTTCATTATAAACAGGCGTGTATCAGATTTACAGTAAGCTGTAAAAGTCTTTAGTATAAAACGATTAAACTAGTGACCCGACGTATAACCGGTCTTAGCATGAGATGAAACAAATACTGTCAAAGGATTTGTTTTATTAGGCATAAGAGGATCATCTGAGCTCAGCAAAAGTACCAAATCAACTTTTAACGAGCGCTTTTTATACGATTTTGATTACGATTTGCAAAATCGTGGAATTTAGGGGTATTTGACACATTTATATAGTTTGTCAAGATATATGTATATTTGAGCAAGACTCCTAATGTAACAAGCTACGTACTATAAAATAACTTGTACTGAATAAAAAGTATTGTAGAGTATTGCTTATGAAGTGTTTGTATTGTTACAAATGCGTCACATTTTAAAGAAACATGTATAACTTATTGATTATTAACAGAATCTGTGGAAGAACATTTTCATCACAACGAACATTATAGGCTACATTTTTTTAAACTGACGATCAATTTTCACCAGCTGCTGCTCATTTAAAACTGAGTGTGTCAAAATGAAGGCTTCTAAGAAAAGTTTATTCTTCTGTTCCCACCCGCCAACAACCTCTAACAGTGAGTCACAATAGAAAATTCAACCAAGGAGAAACTGGCTGGAAGCCCATCAATTACTATCTTTTGTGCCGTGAACTTTGTTTGACGACAGCTTTATTGAGTTCACTGGTGAATTGGAAAACTGTTGAAAACAAACATTCTAAAAAAAAAAAAAACAGAGCAAGGTGATGCGATAGTTTACTTTTGTTTCTCTGTTTTCTATCACTTACTCCAAAATTGCATGTCATTTCGCCAATGTAACGTTTGTTCTTATGCAACAAAATGGTCTCTTTTGAAACTTTGTTTAATAGATAAGACTAAACCATGTAAATTGAAAAGAAAACAAATCCCTATCAAATATATAGATGCATAATACGACAAGCTATTTGTTTGCCTGTTTGTTTTGCCCCTGGGCTATCTGCTGAGCCCACCGAGGGGAATCGAACCTTTGATTATAGCGTTGTAATTTCATAGACTTACTGCTGTGAAGTATTTTAAAACCAATCAAACAGCACTTTAACCATATTAAGATTTTTTGTTGTAGTAGTAATAGTTGTAAATACCGTTAAATATATATTTAAATGGCTCGGCATGGCCAAGCGCGTTAAGGCTTCCACTTTTTTAAAAGTTTTGCTTCCTGAAAAGTTTTTACTGATTGTGACAGGTGCCTGTTGGGTATGCACAAATATAGTTTTGGTTTTGCTTCATCACGTAGGAACTCTGAGAAATAGACAGTTTGTTTGTTTGTTTTTGAATTTCGCACAAAGCTACTCGAGGGCTATCTGTGCTAGCCGTCCCTAATTTAGCAGCGTAAGACTAGAGGGAAGGCAGCTAGTCATCACCACCTACCGCCAACTCTTGGGCTACTCTTTTACCAACGAATAGTGGGATTGACCGTCACATTATAACGCCCCCACGGTTGGGAGGGCGAGCATGTTTGGCGCGACGGGGATGCGAACCCGCGACCCTCAGATTACGAGTCGCACGCCTTAACATGCTTGGCCATACCGGGCCAAATAGACAGTTAACTGTTTACCGGCAATAACGTATTTAATTGCATTTATGTTTCTAATAAGCTATTAAGTTCAACATAATTAAAAGTGTTTTGCTCCTGATTTTCGTTTGTATTCAATGTCCAGTTTATCACGTTGCAGTGTCCAACAGTAGGCAGCAAGCATTGACGGATTCCAGTTGCCCTGATATCGTTTTTCCATTGTAGCAATGTCCTGGTGGAAACTAAAGATTTTGATGAAACGGTACGTTATGGGCACATTTAGATGTGATTTTCGTGATCAGCAGCCAAAAATCAATAAAGAACACCCAACAGTGTTCAAGAAGCAAAAACTTTGTTGTGCAGTGTAATTTATATAAGATTATATAAGATCTCACTGCTTAATCACATACTGCTGAATTCGAGTCGCTACGAGTATAAAAATACCTGTGCTAGTTTTATAAACTGATGAAACATAGAAGTAGATATGAATTATAATTTATAACAGTACAAATTTTATTTTGTGGGTTTTAAATGCCTTTCCGAACAAAGGAGAATGTAATCAAACTAATTTGTGTGTGTAGATTTTATAGCAGGGCCACAAGCTGTCTGCTGTGCTCACCAAAGAAATCGAACCCTTGATTTTATCATTCTCAATCTACAGATTTACAATTGTACTCTTTCTTCTGACATACTAAAAGTAAAAAAAAAAATTGTAGTCTGTGATGTTTTATCAGCTCAATGCTGATTTACAGTTATCCAACGTTTCATCTTTCATCGCATTTAAGACAAAGCACAAAAAAAACTTCAACTGAATCACAGACAAAATATAGATATAATATAAAATGTGTTTCAAAAGTAGATCAAAAGTACAATAAATAAAATGATATAGCTATTTTTGTAGATATAACTAATCGGTTCCTTACGTAGAAAATACCTCTTCAATATATATTTATATACATATTCTTTATATAAATCGTCGTTAATTCTTCTCCATTTTATCATGAAAGTATTGAGTATATAATAACCAAAGGATTTGTTTGCTTACCTCAAACGTTGCAAACTTGGTTATCATTTATAGTTCTAGCTAAATTAAAATATGTTTCTTTATTTATCAGGAGAACGAAAATCTTTCAAACGAAAATCCTAATCCAGGAATTCTCATTTCTTTAATTGTCGGATCGGAAACTTTTAAAATTTTGTTGCAATCCCACTTAAGACTTTTATAAAAGCATTAAAAATTAAAACATTATATTTTTTTCGAAATTGTGAAATCTTTTATAGCTGTATATTGAAACGCTAACATAAGTTCTTTTTATGATACCCGGGTGGAACACGAGCATTAATATTTATAAATTAATTCATGTAAAGTATAGCATAGGTAACGGAAATTTTTATACGCACTTTTGTTCTTGAAATCTGTTGATAAATAACATTTTTTTTCTTGAGGGAGAGTTTCTAAACTCGGAATAACTACTTCATTTTTTAGCTCTAAGAATAACACATCTGAAAATAACATAAATAAAATCATGCAGCTTTAAATTATAAACAAGTCTAATAATAGGATTAGAAAAATTAACATCTCAATGTTGTCGTTTTTTTCTTTTTTTTGAGGTAACTCATGAATAAAATCGATAGTATCTCTCTATATGGTACTTTAACAATGGAAGGCCCTAAGATATTATCTAAAATAAATAAGTGGTTTCATTACTTTTCCTATTTCACCTATTATAAACAAAACATGATTTCATTATTTTAGAAGTTAGTAAAATTGTGTAAAGCAGATCAGTTCAACATGTGTACATTGTAGGTGCAGATTTAACGTTTTCTGTAAAATTTATGTCTTTCTTTATATTTTAAAAGTTTTAGGTAAATCTGTTATACATATATATGTCTCGTTTTTGATTTTCTTTTTCATTTAGTCCCACTAATGAGTAGCAAACAAGTTTACGAACTCGAGCGAATAACAGTTTGAATGATTTTGTGAATTATTATATTTATTTTTTGTAATTATATTAAGAAGTAATTCAAAACGAGCACCAATAATTATATAAACAAAACGTGAAAAATTCTGATATGCTCTTGAAGAAAGGTTATGATTTTATCCTATGGGTCCCCCGCTGGTACAGCGGTAAGTCTACCTATTTACAACACTAAAATCAGGAGTTCGATTCCCCTGAGTGAACTCAGCAGATAGCCCAATGTGGCTTTGCTATAAAAAAACGTACATCCACACATTGTCCTCCAGGTGTTATATCTGGGTTTAATATTTCATTTTTCTGGTCGTTGTTTGAAGTTAAGCGTAAAGCTACACAATGCGCTACCTGTTTTTTCCCTACCAAGGGGTATCTAAACCAGGTTTCTAGCGTCTAAGTCCACAGACATACCGCTGTACCACTGGGAAGCGGTTAGGGAACTTGCAACCTTCAGGTTGCGAATTTGAAATCCCTGTCGCCGAACATGGTCGCCCTTTCAGTTGAAGAGGCTTATAACGTTACAATCATTCCCGATATTTGTTAGTAAAAGAGTAGCCCAAGAGTTGATTGTGGTGGTGCTGACTAGCTGCCTTTTCTATAGCTTATTACTGCCAAATTTAGAAACAAAATTAAACTATCCCAGATCATTTTCGAGTAGCTCTGCCCGAAATTTAGACAAAACCAATTACAACAATACGGTATTACCTGAAAGAATAAAAGAAAAAATAGAATTATTTTATATATTGATAAAATGAAAACTTTCTATTACATGAGCCATACATATTACCACTATGTCTTCAGTCTGAAGGAGATTCAAATTTATTACTTTAACTAGTTCCATTTACACACAAACGACGTAATATAATAGTTACAACTAGGGTCTGGTTTGGTCTGGTAACTAAAGCGCTCAACTCGGAATTTGCATGTGGCGCTATCCAAAAAAGACGCTGAACATAATGTTCTTTCAGCCGTGAAAACATAATAATATAATGATCGGCTCGTTTGGGTTGAGAAAATATTTTACATAGAAGAGCGAACAACGTTTCGACCTTCTATGTAAAATATTTTCTCAACCCAAACGAGCCGTTTTGCATATAAATTTCTCAACAAGTGGGTTTCTCGACATCACTGAATATAATGATCGCATTATCCGTTGGTAAAAATTAGTTGCCAGCCGGTTGTTTATCCTCTAGTGAGCAGTTCGATATTAGGGACGACGTAGGTAGTTTTAGTTGCTTTGTCAAAGATTAGACAAACGAAGAAACAGTTGTACCATTAGAAAACAAATGTTTCTTTAAATTTTAAAGATTTCCTTTGTATAGAAGATTATATAATATAAAATTATGTGTATTTTACTTATTTTTAGTGGTTTAGTTAGTTTAAATCAGTGAAACGACAGGCCTTTCATCTTATATACATTGCAAACCGTGGTGTCTGTCTGAGCGTTCGTCTGTCTTCCGTGTGTTTGTTTGTATTGAATTTTCGCGCAAAGCTACATAAAGGCTATCTGCACTAGCCGTCCCTAATTTAGCAGTGTAAGACTAAATGGAAGACAACTAGTCATCACCACTCACCACCATCTCTAGGGCTACTCTTTTACCAAAGAATAGTGGTATTGATCGTCACATTAAAACGCTCCCACGGCTTAAAGGGCGAGCATGTTCCGTGTAACGGGGACTGGAATCCGAGACCCTCAGATTACGAGTCGAACGCCTTAACCCACCTGACCATGCCGAGCCCCTCCGTATGAAAAGCTGCCCACGCAGGCAAAGCTCAATATTCACTTTTGAAATAACGAGAGAAAAAAGCATGAATAATGTTGATGCTAAATTTTATTTCACAACCAGGATATTCTACACTAAAATGTTAGGAATTATTTATATTAATATACTTTCATTTACATTTCAAAATGTGACAGAACTTAAATAATACAAATGTAGATTTAACGTATGTTATTGTCGAGTGGCTCTTAGCACGACTGAGATGTTCAACAATTACTTTTGGCAGTTGGCGATTAAGTAAATCAGAAATTTCGTTTTGAATGAAACTAAGAGTACAAGAAATTAACTTTTTAAAGTCCGTGAAGCAATTTACTCTAACAGGGCACTTTTGCTAGTGTTAAACATTTGTTAAAAGTACTAACTCAAATGATAACCCGTGTTTTAATTTATTATTTCATCAGATCGGAAGATGACTTAGAAGTACGAACATAATCTATACTGTGTAATATTATGCTTTCTTTCTATGTGAAAAGTTAATAAACCAGTACTATGTAAACGCATGCAATAGCTAATTAATAAGCATAGTTATACTTCATCTGTCAGTCAATGTTTCATCTTCCACTAATCAGAATGTGGAATCTTGTTCACTTTTTTCTGAAACAGGCAGAAAAAGGCCCAGCAGGTTTAGATGTTCCTGCTTCTATCTCGCATGTGATCTGATTAGTGTTACGATGGACTCAGTGGTTAGCATTCGCTTTATTCCAGCAATTTTTTGTTCTGTTCTACCATTGCTACCGTGGAAGTTAGTTTGGCTGAATGAGATGGGGTGGAGTCGTTTTCAGATAGAGTTGAATTTGTGAACGTTGTATTAAAACATTGCAGCTGAAAACGTATCAGCTCCAATTTATGTTCTACTATGAGGAGCAGACATGCGTAAATGTCATCATGATTTTAATTTTTGACTAATATACGGTCATGTAATCGTGTTGTTTTTCACGTTGATAAGAGCAGTGCCGAATGTGCTTGTTTTTTACACGAACAAAAAAATGTGAACTTTACGAAACAGACAGAATAACAGTTTGAATTATTTTGTGTTTTATTATATTTGTTGTTGTTTTTTGTAATTATGTTAAAATAATTTAAAAAGAGCACAATAATCATCTTAGCAAAATGTGAAAAATTCTTTTATGTTCTTGAGAAGAGGTTATGATTTTGTCCTCTAAGTGTCACATTTAAGTTTAATAGTTTATTTTTCTGATTGCTGTTTGAAGTTAAGCACAAAGTTACATAATGAGCTGGCCCGGCATGGCCAAGCGTTTTAACGCGTGCGACTCGTAATCTGAGGGTCGCGGGTTCGCATCCCCGTCGCGCCAAACATGCTCGCCCTTTCAGCCGTGGGGGCATTATAATGTGACGGTCAATCCCACTATTCGTTGGTAAAAGAGTAGCCCAAGAGTTGGCGGTAGGTGGTGATGACTAGCTGCCTTCCCTCTAGTCTTATACTGCTAAATTAGGGACGGCTAGCACAGATAGCCCTCGAGTAGCTTTGTGCGAAATTCAAAACAAACAAACAAACATAATGAGCTACCTATGTTCTGCCCACTACAAGTATCTAAACCCGGTTTCCATAGACATACTGTCGTGCCACTGGGGAGATACAAGAATGGTAATATTACTATTTAACTAGAATAAATTATCATTTTCTTATACTTATTGCTAATTGTTTTGTGCTCTCGGTTTAACGTGAGCTCAAAACTCAAATTGCCTTATTTCTCGACCCATTATAAATTAATGGTAATTCATACCTGGAGTTGGTTTAATGTCTGTATACACATGGTTATAAGTATAAAGATTTATTTGTGAAATCACTTTCAGTACTTTATACAGAAAATGTGTTCCTAGAAGATAAGAAAGTAACTTTTCTTCTTACTTAACCCTTTAAGGATCTCTTAATTTTGATTCGTGGCAGTGTTCACTGACATTTATGTTCGATTAGCAGTCACCGTAAAAACGTACGAATTTTGTTCTTTGGAAGCAGAAAGTGCTATTATTTTATAGTTTAGTCTCCCCACTTCTTGTTGTAATGGATCTTAAACAACCCCAAGATTTCAAAGTTAAGGAAACTAAACCCAAAGGAACAATTAAGCGTAAGTGATTACAGTCCGCTGTGTCAGCTTGCTTTTCGTGTAAATGATAATAATATAAGAATGAAATGTATTAGCAATATTACTACAAAAGATTGCATTACACAATATATGTAAAACTCAAATGTATTAAACTTCTTGCTGGCGTTAGAATAAAAAATAAATAGGATGTTACTTGTATCTACGAGTTGACAAATTCAGCTTAGGTTTAAGCTCATAAGTTTCGTTAAGGCAATTTCGAATGATGACTTTTGAAATCAATCTCAGAAAATTTAAATATAACTTACTTATTATTGTTCAGCCAACCCCCAGTGGCACCACTGTTTGTCTGCGGAGTTAAAACGCTTGCATCTTGGGGGTTAATTGGACGATAATAGTTTGAAAAATAAAGTGTTTTTAATATTTCGTTAGTAGTGTAAGCTACAATAACTAAATGAAGAAGCTGTTTAAATAACAATATTCAATGCCTGTGCAATAACAAGCCTTTTGTTGAATGTTAGATTAAGTTTGTATAGTTATGATGCTACATCAAAATAAGATTGATAATAATTTAAATTACTTCGGATTTATTGTGGTGTAATATCACACATCCGTTACTACTAAACGCCGTGCTACACTATTTAAGAGATTTGGTTTCATTATAATAATTACAAGTGGTTTAACTAGTAAGTTTGTTTGAATGCTAATCTAAGCAAACAACTTTTAAACAGTGTAGAGTCTGAGTTATATTGTTATTTGGTCTAATGCAAGTGGTTATAAATGTCGATTTTATTAATCGTGGCGTCTCTCGATAAAACTTTTCATAACGTCTTGAAATTAATCATTTATAAAACATATTCAAATCAAGTTATTCAGCACTTTTAATAATTCACTTTAAAATCTTTAAGGATACTTTCAATAAAAGAGGTTGTTAGGAGTAAAAACTGCATGAAATGTTAGTTTTAGGGTATAATCAGTATGTCGAGTGGAGGTAGTTAAAGGAAAAATATGGCAGCATTTCAATAATTTAAATATATTTTACCTGAGACATTTGCATATTAAGAAAAAACAGTCAAGTATTAAATTACCACAACTTTACTAAAATTCTAAAGTAGATTGACAAATGCTGAAAAAACGTAACAAAAATACATGCTCTGTTCCTGCACATTAATAGTCCACAGTAATAAACAAGACCAGGTTTGTTTTGAAATATAGAATAGGTTGAGCAACGTCAGGTTGTTTTAAATTAAACGCCTCAACCATTTATAGCTTTCAGTGGTCAAAACTTTTACTTCTGGCTAATTCTTAGCCCTTAAATTTCAGATAAATGTGTTAGGAAATGAACAAATAAGATTAGAAGTATAAGAAGAAAAACAAACAGTATAAAACCACAGGAATGACTTTACGGCATGGTTTTCATAAAGCTAACATCAATACAAAACACTACCTTGTTAAAAGACGTCACGTGCACTTTTCTGTACTTTTTAACACTATAAATCCGCCAAAACAAAATATTAAACGAGACGTACATCTTTCGCTTCTATATACCTTAATTTTACCCACTTAATGGCCAACTTAGCTGTTTTTAAGGATTTATTATCAAAATAGGTTTCTTGATATAAAGTAATATTTTATAAGATTTTGAGCTGCTTGATATAAAAGTAATTTTTTGTAAGAACTTGAGCTGTTTGGTACAAAGTAATTTTTCTATAATTACTTCATTCATAACTTAATGTTTCTGATTGGTGCAGCCAAAGCTTTTAGTCTAAAAGTGGATAATACAAATAAAAGAACAGTGAGTGACTAGTGAAGATAACCACGTTAAAATCCCATGATTAGTGAATGGCCCTTAATAAGCGCCATTGATTTGTGAAGATGAGTATACTGAAGATCAATGATTAATAAAAGGCATAAAAACATAAACAACATAATAAAGTATTTAGAGTAATAGCAATACTTTAAAATAAGTTTGAGATTTTGTCACATTTGACAAACTTATGATCAAAAGAAGCTAGCTACTTAAATTGAAAACTAAAAACCAATTCGGTAATAAATATGGCCAATTACCTTTACTGCTCTTACGTTCTTACTTATAAAGATTAGAATAAATTATCTCATCAGTTAGTGCCCTCGCTATTTACAGTACTTTCGGCCGTAAGTACAGTAACATCTCAGGAAATTTCACTTAAACCTAAATCCACATATTAAGCTAACAATGGAAAAAATATTTAATAAATACGAAATAATAAAAACTAAAAATGTAATAATTTTAAACATACTAAGCATTCTAACCAATACTGTTAATAAAAGTAACGTTGAAGAAAGGATAGAGTATATCTCATTTATTGAACACAAACACCAGATTAAGTCGTGCCATAAGTTTAACGTTCGTTGAACATCATACAGGCAGTATTTCAGAAACGATCACGAGTCTCCCTTTTTTAGAATTGCTATTATAAATACAATAGATTGTTTAAAGTATTGATATTCACATGGCATTACGACAGACTTCAGAATCAGATATACATCATTCTGAGTATAACTTGAAAGAATATAACTGCTTTAAAGTTAACGATGTAATATTTGCGAATCTTACAAAAAGAATAACTTAAGATTAGATAACATTCATTTTGGATATAGAAAATAGAACTTTTCATTGCAAGTGATTTTAATGACGGATCTTGTAAATACGTACACATTTACAAACTTCATGAGCTGGTGAGTTGTTTAAAAAGTACTTGATGTTATCGAGACGCATCCCCGTCGCACCAAACATGCTCGCCCTTTCAGCCGTGGGGGCGTTATAATGTGACGGTCAATCCCACTATTCGTTGGTTAAAAAAGGTAGCCCAAGAGTTGGCGGTGGGGGTTTGCGCGAAATTCAAAAACAAACAACCTAAACTTTCCCTTTCCAGAATTATAGATGTCACGAACCATATTTTGAAAGATTTTGACAAGTAGGCCTAAAATTCTCCAATAATTTTAAAATATCGCGGTCATTCTATTGACAATGAAGATATCCATGACTCAGACTTCTTAAAGCTAAGTTTAAATTTTATTCTATTCATTCATATACTAGCTAGTTTAGTTTGAAAAGGAAAGAATGGTCCACGATAAATGTTAAAACATTTTAAAGAAAGTAACATGGGAATTGTAATAACAATTGATTTATCATTTCATTGAACATATCCCGACAGTTTCCTACAATAAATGTGAATTGCAAAAAAAAAAGGTTCGTCAAACCCTCGAGAAATGCGAACAAAAGTCATTGAAAGTTCGAATTATTAAATGAAGATAATCAACTGGCATTATCTATCAATGTTTTCTTTAATTTATTTGTCATGTTTCACAGACAAATCAAAGCAGCAACAATATTATACTTTTAAGTAGATGTAGTAATCACGATCACATTAACTATAATTGTGAAACTGAGACTGGTTTTATGTCTCATTAAATATCTAACCGAATAAATATTTTTGAAAAAGACCCATTTAGCAAAATAAGGTACTTAATAATCAGCAAGAGCCCTCTTTGTGTTGATGTAATATCTATATCTTTTATTGTACTTCTATTCAGCCGATGGACTGCGTTTTAGAGGGTCCTATTTCGTTCTTTAGTCAAAGCAAAGTGATCATCTCTGATTGCATGGTAATTTAAAGAGCTGGGGAAGTTCAGGACCTCAGAAGTGTTATTCTGTTAAGTCAGGGTTTCATTGATGGTTTATGATTTTTTTTTTTTCATGTAGCTAATGACAATCTGGATAATATTAAACCAAGTTATCCGACATCTGTACAAAGTCTGATCTAAGAATTGTCCTGCAGCTAGATCTAAAGTTTGACTTGAAGGTACTTGTGAATGACGCAGAACTATGTCAACGTGTCAAGTTTTGTTTGTTTTGTGAATTTCGCGCAAAGTTACACGATGGCTATCTGCGCTAGCTGTCCCTAGTTTAGCAGTGTAAAACTAGAGGGAAGGCAACTAGTCATCACCACCTACCGCCAACTCTTGGGCTACTCTTTTACCACCAAATAGTGGGATTGACTGTAACATTATAACTCCCCCTCGGCTAAAAGAGCAAGCATATTTGTTGTGAGGGGAATTGAAACCCGCGACCCTTAGTTCGAGAGTCGAGCGCCCTAACCACCTGGCCATGCCGGACAAGACATATCAAGCAAACCCACTTCTCTGAACAATAAAAAGACTTTTGTTCAAAGTCATGGCTTTCCACACCATAACTCAGTTGCCACGAAAACTAATATATTAAACGATGTGACGCTAAATATATCATTTGTTTGTGCCTTTTCATTCATGAACCAGGCAAGTTTTGGTTAACGCGCAAAAAAACTTTGATTCGTATGCGCCTAGTGTCATTTTTTACAGTTCCAGTGATAAAACATCACGAGCTGTGTGTAACTGTGGCGTTACGACCGGACTCATGACTTACTGGTTATCATTCCCGCTTTTCTATTGAAATCTATGTTGCAACAAGTCAGTGAATTAACAAAACTTATTTGTCGTGTTGACATTATGACATTAATGACCATCATGACCATGTTCAAATATCTAATGCAAGTGTTCTCAAATTGATGTCCGAGAAGCCCGGAAGTGTTAAAGTACAAGGGGGGCGTAGCAAGTACACAATAATGCTAAGATATTAAGTCTCTGAATTAATGAGGTGGGATCTCAGTTAAATGCAAATGTCCTGTTTGTGTGTGCAAAGAGTGGGATGGTGGTCTTGTGCTGAGAATATGTGGGATCCCCTGGACTGATATGTAAATTACATATGCAGTACGAAATTTCAAGTTTCTTTTTATGTTTCTGGTTTGCCCCCCGCTAGTACAGCGGTATGTGTCCGGATTTACAATGCTAAAATCAGCGGTTCGATTCCCCTCGGTGGGCTGAGCAGATAGCCCCATGTGGCTTTGCTATAAGAAAATCACAATCACTGTTCCTGGTTTTCAAGATTTCAACTTAAAAGGTCTGATGGTTAGGACGCTGGACTCGCAATCTGAGGATCTTGGGTTTGCATCCCCGTCGCCGAACATGCTTGCATTTTCGGCCATGGAAAAGTTATAATGTCACGGTCAATCCTACTTTTTGTTGGTAAAAGGGTAGCTCAAGAGTTGGTGGTGGGTGGCGTTGACTAGCTGCTTTCCTTCTAGTCTATCACTGCTAAATTAGGGGCAGCTAACGTAGATACCTCTCATTTGGTTTTGCACAAATTTCAGAACAAAACAAACAAATCAAGACTGCAGTAGCCTTGATAGTCTGTTTTTCCATCCAAATCGCTTGTTTTCACCAGCAAGAAATTATACGACATAATTATAAGGAAACAATAGGAGGAGTCCAAGCGATCTATAGAACAGCGTGAGAAAAAACGATACAGTATTAACGTCAGATGAAGGTAGGCGGTTTAAAATGTATAACAGGTACCTAATGCACCGAAACAACTGTGCATTCTAACAACATAAGTTACGGGTTAATAATATATCGATTGCAAGAATTAAATTGAGGAGTAATTTTCTACACTGTGTTAAATGTTCGTCTCTTTAAAATATCAGTCTATTGTGAGTTTCAAGCTTAACATCAAATTTTAGAGTTAAAATTGTAATTTATGATTTTTTTTTGTATTTATGGAAACAAGTACGTTTGTTGTAACTAATTTATTATTTAAAGCGGGACATTTATTAACATGTATGTAACGTATGTCTTTCCGCGTTGAAATGGATGATTTTTATATCTTTTTTTTTTTTTTTGCATTTGTAATTTAAAAACACGGGTAACAGAATAGATTTTACTCTAATAATAGGAACATTAACAACTTCTTGCGTCCCGGCATATCCAGGTGGTTAAGGCGCTCGCGTCGTACTCCAAAGTTCGCAGGTTCAAATCCACATCGCACCAAACGTGCTCGCCCTATCTGTAGGGGCATTATAATGTTACGGTCAATGCCACTGTTCATTGTTAAAAGAGTAGCCCACGAGTTGGCAAGGGGTAGTGATGACTAGTTGCCTTTCCTCTAGTCTTACACTGCTAAATTAGGGACGGCTAGAGCAGATAACCCTCGTGTAACTTTGTGCAAAATATAAAAAGAAGCAACTCTCTTTTGAGATAAAAGTAGGCAGTTATTATTCAAAAAGTGTAATAAAATATCTGAATATATTTTTAATGGTATACAATTACATGTAGCTACGTTTTTCGATAACACATCCAATCATCGATTTTGATACGATAGATGTTGTAAGTCGACTATAAATCATTTCAGTTGCAAGTGAATCATTACATTACTAAATTTGCACAAAGAAATTAAGGTTCATATATATTAAATAACACAGTTTTTAAAAAGATAGAAATTTTAACTCTATTTAATTAAAAACTACATAAAACTAAAATATAGATTTGAAAACCATATTTTGTCACTTGAAGTCATAGCAGTTTCTAATAAGTTCTTTCCAGCTAGAGTATTTAAAAACAGATTTGAATACTGTAAGAATTAAACGACAAAAACAGCGAGGTATGGCCGGCATTTTTATCTTCTTTTCAAAACATTGTTGCCAAAAGATGGCGTCACACAAACAAGAGTTTACACTATCTTTTCTGTGCCAAAGCCAAACCGTTTTGTTGATTTAGTGATCAATCAAGAGCATAAAGCAATTTTTTGTATTTTTTATATAATGTTGAACTCCTTTGAGCAGGTTTTGGAGGAAATCATATAGTACGTTTGATTAAATTTGCTTCCCTGGCAGAAGTATTGCTCAACAACGTTTCTAAAGAGTCTTACTATTGCAACGAATGGTTTACAACTCTCTTTAAACAATCACTATAAGTTTGTATCTACGAAGTGAAAAGCTAGATAATGTTACTTAAGCTACGAGATTACTATCTTAACGTTACAGTCACAGTGGTGAACAATTTTATAATAACTATATACATTTATCAAATCAACTACGAGATATCGCATAATTTGTTTTTTTTGTTTTTTGAATTTCGCGCAAAGCTACACGATGGTTATCTGCGTTAGCCGTCTCTAATTTAGCAGTGGAAGACTGGAGGGAAGGCAGCTAGTCATCACCACACCACCAACTCTTGGGCTACTCTTTTACCAACGAATAGTGGGATTGACCGTCACATTATAACGCCCCCACGGCTGAAAGGGCGAGCATGTTTGGCACGACGGGGATGCGAACTCGCGACCCTCAGATTACAAGTCGCACGCCTTAACACGCTTGGCCATGCAGGGCCGGCATAATTTGAACTATGACTTTATCACATTCGTAACTCTTTTACTTTCGAGATAATTATGTGCAAAGTCATTATTTCTAGTTGCTTTCCACTAGTCTATAAAGCAAATTCTTGATTTTTTTTTGTAGCCAGTTAATAACTTGCATATAGGCTTAGTAATTCTCGTCTTTTTATTTTCACAATGGGAACTTCTTTAAGTACGACTGTAGAACCTTTTTCTCAGACTATACAGAAATTTTCATAAGAACGTCGTTAAGTATGCGTTAAGACTATTTATTTCGATACAAACTTTTCAACTTCTACTGATGCTTTATCCTGTTCTAAGAAAATGTTTTAGAACTTTATGTAGTTATGAACAGCATTGAAGATACTCGTAGGTTCTCTAGGATAAACTAAGGTTCATAAAATTAGCACTGATACTAACAATAGTTTTAACTATTTATGAAAATGCATGTCCTGACACTTGCGAATTAAATTTTCTATAAAGCAGGTTTAACAGTTCTCTAATCTTTATATCCCGCTAGCTGGCATTATTTTCCAAAACAATAGGAGTTCTTCACACATTTTTTATCTTTTATGTTCTGAAATATTTTCTTTTGTTTTAAAAAAGGTTTATCAAGAATCTTTGTTCGCAACGTGAACTTTCTAAAACTGCCAAACGTTTCATTTCAATAAACCATCTCATTCGTTTTTCTCAACAGTTTTACTTAGCAAATGACCTTCTTTAAATTGAATAGTTTTTAGTCTCTTTTTAACTCCACATCTTTATCATTGTTTTTCACCATGCTGCTACACAAATTACGTTAAAAATACTATCATTGGCGTATAATGTTTCTCTTCGTTATTTCATTGTATTTCATTTTCTTGCTTTCTAAAGACACACTATCAGATAAATTATTTCCTGTGCATTTTTCGTTCCAGTATGATACAGAGGGAGTTACTCTTGATGTAAACATTGTAAAATAATTAATCGAAGATATGGGCTGTTATCGTATAATAAGCAGCTCTGAGCATGCGTAAGGACGTATTCTTGGCAGAGAAAAAATCGTTTCTGATACCACCATGTATACAGTATCTCTTGTGTAAGGACACTTGTGAAGATATTTGTTCCACTATTTTTGCATAACAAAGCTTAACACTTTGTTTAAAAAAAAACTGAATTCTTAACCCTATCGCCCCATTCACGATCATTAAAAAGAGCTCAGTAAACCTTACCGTACTTTCTTGTTAACACAACTCTTACAATGAGGAGATTTGAAAGAACAGAACAGCCTTTCATCATAGACTGACCCATTTGTTTTGACTCTTTTCTAAAGTTTTGATTACAAAGTCTTAAGGAAACTTATAACGTTGTTAAAGATATGTCATTATTTTTCTACCTTCCTCTTAATAAGCATTACTTATATCATAAGTGTAAACGTTTTAAATGCTAAAAAGCTTATTTTATGTTAAAAGTATAATTTTACAGCTCTGTGTGGTTTAATCTTAAGCATACACATATTATTGGTCAAAATGTTTGTATGCTCTTATATATCGATGTCATTGTTTACGTACATGGAGTAGTTATTGTGCAAATGCCTGAGTAGTAACAGAGAAGATAGCGTATAATCGGACAAATCTGTACGAGTTATTATTATGGTTCTGTTTAAGTTGTTTAGAGTATTTGTTCATTAAACCACACATACACATCTGTTTTGTATAAAAAGTTGCGTTTTTGGTATAACGTTTCTCGAAACAAATCAATGATCATTCAAACAAATTCTTTGTACATGATGAAACGTCGTGTCTCGTCACGTGCTAGGAGTTATGTGACGTAAAATTGTTCAACTATCCAAAAACGGTATGAAGCAAATGAACACTGTTAGAACAATACGGTACCCCTAGTGTATCGTATCCACAATCATGAAATGAAATACAGGAAACGTTATTACAGAAACGTCTGCTTGTAGACGCTGATAATTATTGCCAGAGACGACCATGTTTTGATGGAATGGCATGAACACATTCCTTCTGGAGTATCCAGGAGGACAGTGAATAGGATACTGTACAAACAGTTATTTTGCAAGAAGGTCTATTTGCAAACCAATATTAACCAGAATTTACTATCTTTATTAAGTTACTTGGGCAAAACAAATGCCAACTTATAGTTAAAACAATGGCGACATTTCATCTTTTGAGATGAGTCCTGTTTCCAATTTGTTAAAGCTGACGATGAAATTTGTGTTTTTGTTCTGCCTGGAGAACAGAAGAAAGCAAACGACGAACAGGAATTCCACCAGGAAGTGGTGCAGTACATGTTTGAGCAACTATTCATCAAGGTGGAAAAACTGCTCTACATATTCTTCACGGAAACGTCAAAAGTATCTTTTATAGGCATCACACTGAGATGAATTCCTGCCACATGCTTGAGTAAGGCTTGACAATAACTTTCTGTTGAAGGATAGCGATGCCACTGCCCCCACTGGGCGTATTGTGTATGATTATCTCGACTAGGGGAACGTTACAAGATTATCATGAACATCAAGCTTCCTGACTGTAATTACTTTGAAAACTGTTATGCAGAAATTACTCTAAACCAGCTACTGTAGCTGAGTCGCAACACTTTCTAGTAAAAAAAGTCACAGTATATTACATCAATAGCCTCATCGACAGCGTGTCACTCCACCTTGCGGATGGTGTTACAGTACGAGGAGAATCAACCAAGCATTGAATGTTTAATATGAACTGATATAAGGTTATAGAAACTATTTATAATAATTTGATATTATTTCTTGCCGTTTTATATTTTTGCTAAGATGTTGTTGTGATAGGTGAACTATTGAAATACTCCTCTTTCTGTATGTATCTCATAAACTATTTTGCTGTTCTAATAAATTTTTCATGATGTTAATAGAACACGATGTCTCATTATACAAATTACATATGTGCTTAATATAACATGCATTTCTCAGTTTCACAGCACTAAGTGTATTTATATTCCATCTTAATAATACGGATTTTATTTGTTACGAAATATGTAAAAAGTTTAGTCAAGACTGTATATAGGATTGTTGACTCAAATAATTATATAATTTTTCATCTGCTGTCAAAAGCAAAATATTTTTTATATTTATTGTAGAACTATAATACAAAAAGAAAGATTAATAACGAATTAAAGTAATTTGTAGTATGCTGAGAATGAATGAACAAATTTTTCAAGTTCTTCGCATCAAAGCAAATTAATAATAATTTTAAAGCAAAGTTCGTGAAACAACTCAAAGAAAATGATATTTAAATCTAATTAGTAACTCAGAAATATGCCCTGAAAGTGAGCTTTACTCTTCGGGCTCTTTAATAATTACATTGTAAAGTTACTGCACGTATTTCACACCATATTTTGTCCCCCTTTACCTAGGCCTGGCACGGCCGAGCGCGTAAGGCGTGCGACTTCTAATTCGCGGGTTCGCGCCCGCGTCGCGCTAAACATGCTCGTCCTCCCAGCCGTGGGGGTGTATAATGTGACGGTCAATCCCACTATTCGTTGGTAAAAGAGTAGTCCAAGAGTTGGCGGTGGGTGGTGATGACTAACTGCCTTCCCTCTAGTCTTACACTGCTAAATTAGGGACGGCTAGCACAGATAGCCCTCGAGTAACTTTGTGCGAAATTCCAAAACAAATAATCAAGTCCCCTTTACCATATTTAATAAAAACACCCCAGACTTTTGATTTAATCTTTGTCTCTCTGGATTATTTTTATGTTTAAGTTTTAAGACTTCTGCAATAATTCACTTGCCTTTTCAGGCTGCTGTGAAGAAACAAAACACATTTTAAAATGAATTTCTAGAAATAATATAAGGTTATACAACAGGTTTCCTCTATATTTACAATTTTATTGAGACAAGTCATCTGATCACACACACATAAAACAGCTCCAAAACTAATATTTGTTCAGAATCGCTGAGTGAAACCAGCATGACGAAAAACTTATGTAGCAATGAAGATGATTTAGCACTGCAGAGAGATAATCACATTTTACAGGACTAACGTGCATATAATACTGAAATGACTCACTCCTTATACGAGTCATAGCGTCATGTGCAATATGTTTAACTTATTTATTCGCTGTAAATTTTACGTAAAGCTGCTCGAGGGATATCTTTGCTAGCCGTTCCTAATTTAGAAGGGTAAGACTAGAGGGAAGGCAGCTAGTAAACACCACTCACCGCAAACTTAGGTTTTCCCTTTTATCAACAAATAGTGGAATTGACCGGAACAATATAACGCTCCCAGGGCTGAAAGAGTGAGCATGTTTGGTGACAGGAATACGAATTCGAAATCTGCATATTTCGAGTCAAGCACCTTAACCATCAGGCCATATGTTTAGCATCTATGCATTAGGTTCATGACGAATTCCTGACCATTTGACGATACAATGCCACCACTGTCAGATTTATATATAAAAATTCTAAATAATATGTCTTTTCGTAATATTTCGAAGAAAGAAACCTTCAGTATTCTTTTTGGAAGCAGATGAACTCGTACAGAATAGGGTTTAAGAAACGACGGACTTGGCGTAAGCCAATCCAATCTGAAGCAACGCTGACGTCGGTAAAATCAAAGTCATAAACAATTTTCCAGTATCAATAAAATATAACAAACAAGGTCTTAAAGTGGATGAAGACTCACAGTCTTCAAGACATACCTTGAAATAAACGGTCTTTTTGAGGAAAAAAAATGGCAAAAGAAACCAAAATTATAGCAATCGTTTTGGACCATAAATTGCCATGTCATCTGATGAAGCTCCAGCGCGCTTTTGTTTAAACATGCCTTTGGAAACCGACGTCCAGTTGGAAGACTAGAATACTTGAAGAATTTAGATTTGTTTGTTTGTTTGGAATTAGGCACAAATCTACATAATAGACTATCTGTGCTCTGCCCACCATGAATATCGAATCCGGTGTTTAGCGGTGTGATTCCGTAGACATACCGCTATTGGGAGGCGAAGAACTTAGAAGCATAAGATATACCAGAAGGTTTTTGTGGTTTATACCTCTCAGACATGTTCTAATACAGAATCAGAATAGTGCCACTTTGGCACCTTAGTTTTAATGTTTTTTTTCTTCATAATATCAAGTCGAACTGGTCATAGACGGCGTGTAGCTGGTACATTTTATGAAGTAGAAATTACAATATTTTTTTTTTACTTTCTTGTTTAGTTGAACTTAAGTATAGAGCCAAAATGTGTGTTTTGCCCACCACGTGTACAACAACCTTGTTTCTCGCGTTGTAATTCAGCAGATATAACATTGTGCCACTGGGAAGGAAGCCTTTTACTTTCTTTAATAATATTCTTACAGCAATATGTAAGGTACCAAAAGCAATCCATCTAAGTTAAGTTAAAGTAATCTTCAAAATAATTCAATAAAATTCCACAGGTACATCAAAAGATGTACAAAAGGTCATGGTAGTGAATATAAAATGAAGTCTTAAAGTGTAATTTACATTTTCCCTAATTATCAATGCAGTCACATAAAGATATGTACTATACTTCATAATCTAAAAATGACATTAAATATAACAGGAGGAACTATCTTAAGCGTCCAAAACAATGTTTTCAATACAAAACTTATAAAGAAACGGAAAGGCCATCAAAATGATTTTATCTTCAAAGATCTTTATAAAATCAATAAATATATGTTAAATTCAGTCTTAAAGACATGTAATTTATTCCATGTATTTCAACTGCGTATCATGAATAGACCACTAAATTTCAGCAGGTCATGCACTAACATCATCATTACTTGGTAATAAACTTTTGTCAAAATTATATTACTTTGAAATCACTACATACAAAACGTGAAGAGTTATATGCCAATGTTTGGCAGCAAAATCGGTTAATCTAAAGCTGTGCCCCTAGAGTATCATATTCGAAAAGTGTTACGAGAAATCTGACCCCTAGAATTTACCTAATTACACCGTGACTTCTATCTTGATGTTTCTTGGAATACAGATGAAATATTCTGATACAATTTATTTTGGTTACCTTTATAACTTCCTACAAGATGCTTCACATTTCCATGACTTAAAGTTCACAATAAATTAGAAGAAGATTTTCACATCATATCTTAAGTTTAATTTTTTCGCCACTGTATTCTACTTGCATGAATGAGTATCAAAAAATGCATTTTATTAGAGCGACTGACTTTTTATGTAAAAACAATTTCATTATATGTTTATATGTGACTACTAGAACACAACACTGCATTGAAATACTCTTTTAGTTTTAGTTTTTTCGTAAACTAAAGGACTCTCACCAATCTGGTGAAAGCTGACATAGTGATGACAAATATCAAGTTAAGCTGCAAACAGGTTTGACGCCTATTTTGATCTACTTTTGGAAAAGAGAATTTCTATGAATTGTCAACATTCTAGCCCAGCAGCGATTTCTCATTTAGTTTGGCGTAATTTTTGTTTTGTTGTCAACATAATCACTTTACCTGATCCTTTCAGGTCACATTACCAAAACAACAATCAATGAAACATATTTCTCAGTTTTATGGATGAAACGACATTACTTCGAGCAGGACTTGACTGATCTCATTCGCTGTTATCTTGTGCTGCCAAAGTTACAAAAAATAAAATGTACAAAAATAATACTAAATTAGCCCTTAATCATATTTTATAAAGACCGTTAGTGTTCATAACTCATTGTGTGGCAGATGAAAATTAATAGCTGACTTCGGATGCTAGTAATTCCTTACGTTCTTTTTACGTTTACAGCTTTATTTCTTGCCATTGTGGAGAGATATTTTGTTATATTCAATATCGTCAGCCAAGTTCTATTGCTTCTACAAATTCATCACCTTATCTTATTTTGTTTAACTCATAAAAATAATTCACTACTCATTAAAAATGTATTCTTTTTGGGCTAAGCACGTGTCTTAGCTACTGATTTTCAACATATAATTTAATGTCGAATAATTCATCATTGCTAATACGTCGACACCATTAGGGTAATTATGCTAAGTTTCTAAACTTAAAGAAACATTTTATAACACAACTACTTAAACTGTTTTTGTCTAGAATTTTAGATGTACTTGCGCAGCGTCCCCGAAAGTGTTCTGTTCTAAGAGTAAATAAAACCAAAATTAAGAGTAACAAATATTTTTTATCTGTTGCTTTTGAAGTTCATATGTCACACTGTGCATAATGCTTCTCGTGATTCATGACATGCGCATTTTTAACTGAACTTACAACAATACAAACTGCAAGCATCTCTTATGTGATATAATTTTAGTGTTTACTGACCGACTGACAAACACACTTCTGCATAGTGGTCCAGAGGGTTAAAACAGGTGACCCCACCAGGCGGCCTTTGACCCTCTTTTTGCGAAATAAATATGTGACTGAAACAATCTTAGATGAGGATGACCACTAGAGGCACTGCGTTGTTGTTGTTGTTGTTTTGAATTAAGCACAAAGCTACACAATGGGCTATCTGTGCTCTGCCCACCACGGGTATCGAAACCCGGTTTTTAGCGTTGTAAGTCCGCAGATGTACCGCTGAGCCACTGGGGCGGCACTACGTTTACTTAAAAAGTATGGAAATAACCATCTTGTAAATTTACCTTTTACTTCATTAATAAATTAATAAGAAAAATACACGTTATAGATTCAAATATATTTTATTTTATTAATTAAATTATTTGAAGCTTTGTACTGTCAGTTTTAGTTTGTGTTTTAGTGAACGCTCCTGAAGAAGCTATAAAGCGAAACGTTAAGCGTATAATTAAATTTAGAAAAACTAATTTTGGTGTTACAAGATCGTTTATTTCTAATATCAATATGTCTTCTGTACTCCAATATGTACTCAAGAAACTAAATAATGAGGTGCCTGTAAGTAATTAAAAATATATATCTAAATATTCCAAAAACACCAGCTAAACAGCCGTTGCCAGTTGAAGTATGTTTTCAGAGTAGCGGAATTATAACAAATCAAATGTAAACCAGTTTCACGTAAACTAAATGAAATTCTGTTATTTTGTAATAAAAAAATCGTACGCTTCATATCATAATTTTGACAATTTTAGCCTACTTTTTCCTTCCTTCATTCGCGTGAAGGCATAAATAAGAAATGTTATACTAACAATATACGGTGGTTCGTAACTGATAGCTTTTCACCTTGAAAAGAAAGATAATTTAAGGTTTAATTTACGAAGGAAAGTAAGTATAGAAAAAAGTGAGAGTTCAGCAGAGCAAGAGGTGATAAATTATCTCTCAACATTGTTGAACACAAAGTTTTTGGCCGATTGATCAAGAAAGTTTTGTTCTGGGATTGTTAGATACGAAAAGCGAGATTTTTTTTTGCACCTAGATACTATCGTTGTTCCTCTTAGGATTCTTAGTATCTCCGCTGTGATTAAGGAATACTGGTTATGTTTTCCCATCGAATCTGTATACACCAATATCAAGAGACAAAATAACAAAAATGAAAAAACTCCTTCTCTTTTAAAAACCCAATGATAGTGGTTATTTTTTTTTATTTTTTGTAGAAAGTAAAATAAATCTCAGATTTTCTCCAAATACCAGATGCTTTCAGATCAGAGTAGTATCTTTAAGGACTGAAAAAGTTTAAAGACTGAGTTAGTTTTGAAGAAAGTTCTTTCAAGCAAATTGATATGTCATCAAAATACATTTAACAGTTTGTCAAGACTACTAGAGAAAATGTTTTGGTTACATGTAGACTAAATGTAGAATTTGAGTGTCGATTGAAACAAAAAGTGAAAAATCAGTTTTTAGTCGTCACAGAAATCCCTATTTATTGACTATACTGAAATAGAATAATTTTCTAGTTTCACTTGCATTGTATATGTACTAGTATTTTTGTCATTTACACATGCTTTTTTCTAAGGCAAACTTCCTCTCATAGATATTATTATTATTTATTCTAATTGTACTGGTTCGAGTATTAAATTGATAACTAGCATCAAATCTTAGTCAAGTAATACTTAGGCATGTACGGAACATTTAATATTCATCCACCGTTTAAGGAACAGTATAAATTACAATTAAATATTTAAGCTTACTCATTAAAACAGTTTCTGCTGAGCATTTACACGCACAAACAAGATACATTTCCTTTGAAAATAAATGCGTTTTAAATAATGGCTGTAAACTTTATATGTAAAGATAATTAAACAATTATTTTCAAGAGAACTTTTAAAAATTTTCGCAGAATATTTTCATATTGTAAAATATCAATAATACGTACTTCAATGGAAAGATATGGAATAGACACACATGTAGAGAGAGAGAGATTAAAAGCTAGATATATACATATATACGTTGCTTACATCTCTATATGTAGCTTACATTGTGTAAATGTAAATGAAGCAAGGATAAGTCAAATGCAGTCGTTGACTTTGACAGAACAAGGATACAAACTTCTGAAAGTGATATTTCAACGTTGTTTGTTATACGTTTTTTGTTTTAAACCTTATCATTCAGATATCTTTCATAGTTAATCTGTGTAAACAATATTTTGCGTCAACATTATTTATATTAAAAAATATGGGGAATGTGTATATTTGTTGCTAAAGCAATGTTACACAATAGACTAGCTGTGTTTTGCACGTCAAAGGGATCGACTTTTAGCGTTTTAGCTCTCGACCTTACTCCTCAGTTATCGAGTGGGGGGGGGGGGTTGGAAATATGTGGCCGTCTTATCGAACCTTGAGTAGAGGCTTATATTAGGGTAAATGTATGTACATAACGTGTTCAGAGTGAACGAATGGTTTCATTATTTTTGAAGAATAGCAGATGTTTAGGTTAGAAAATGCTCGTCACTGGACCTCATATCTAGTAGTCCATTCATTCCTCTCATACTTTTAATGTTCAAAACGCTTATATTTTTACATTTTACAACTTCCCAATACTCTGAAATTCAATGAAGCAAAATATTATAGAAAAATTAACTTTATAAATATTTTACCTACAATGTAGGCCCGGCATGGTTCAGGTGGTTAAGGCACTTGACTCGTAATCCGAGGATCGAGGGTTCGAATCGCTGTCACACGAAACATGCTCGCCCTTTCAGCCGTGGGGTTGTTGTAATGTGACCGTCAATCCTATTATTAGTTGGTTAAAGAGTAAACCAAGAATTGGCGGTGGGTGGTGCCTTACCTGTAGTCTTACACTGTTAAATTAGGGACAGCTAGCGCAGATAGCCTTTGTGTAGCTTTGCGCGCATTTCAAAAATAAATAAACAGACAAAAACAAAATTATTTATGCTATCTTAAAATTAAATAAGTCACGTAACTAATTTGGCTCGTGTTATTAGTAAAAGTCCATTGAATATAGTAAAATATGAGCATTAAAACAGCTAATTTCAATATTGAAATTAGCCCCAGAACACTTTGTTATTTTTTTATCTGTTTATGATTAATAAAACATAAACTGATAATTAACCAACAAGTGTTGATGATGCAAATCAAATGTTATCCACACACCAAATACTTAAATATGAGGAATGTTCTGGATAACAACATGAAAATATTGAAGCTTTTATATTAATGTTTAGAATTAATCAATGTGTAATTCTAACGTATTGCTGATGACCTACACTTGGGTATCGATTCTTGTTTTAAGTATCGTATACGTTGTGTTCTTAGCCAATATATAACTATTTAAAGCAATAACTAACATTTATATTATGTCGTATTTATTTTAATTTTCTCACTTCAGTAATTTCACGAACTGACTTTAAGTTTGCCAGGTAAGTTTATTTTCTTTATTTCTGGTAAACATAGAGTCAAAAAATCATCCCACAGAAACTCATTTACGAATTTTTTGCATTCTTAATGATGTCATATTATTTCTGCCTGAGTTGACTTTATGTGGAAATCATAAAATAAGTTTACGAGTGATTTTATCCATTTTTTGATCTTCTTTTTTCCCTTCAAGAAGGGTTTTAAGTGTTTCCACCATAATTCGACAAATGATGCTTCGTTGTCAGCCCTGTCCAAATGAACGAGAGTTTAACGAGATGAAAAGGCCACCCATTGAATGACTCTTTCATGAGCACAAATACGCCCGCCTGTATGAAATTACGGCTCAGGTGGTGCTTCACACTAGAGTAGGCACAAATTATCCACTCAGCTTCTCCAAAAGTATCAATAATGAGCTGAGAGCGGAAAAGAAATAGCCTAACGCAAGTTCTTTTTCTCTCTCTCTTTTTTTTTCCACGATGAAATGTTGGACGCGCATGAACAATAAAAAAAAGGAAAACGTGATTTGTGCACGTTATTATCCTTCAGAGTTTTAAAGATGTTATTTGTACCTTTAGAAGCACAAGTTGTTATCAAACCTTCAGCTGGTTCCTTTTATTTCTAGTGATTGTTATTTACTTAGCAGATAAAAGACCAAACTTAATTTTGATTACAGTGAGCAAACTATGTATAAAATCAGAAAAATTATTTGATCAGTTGTTTAAATGTCTATAATAACAAACTGATCTTTTTCGCATAGCTTACAATCCATGGATGCATAAGTTTGAAATGGGAATTATGAAATTTTGCTAGGTATTTCATAAGAAAGTGTATAAAGTCAGTTGGCTACAGCACCTTGTGAAAATACAAACAATTTCAGCAGTTCAATTATCTTTCATTGTAGTCACGCGATATCACTCACGTCAGGAAAAACAATTCTACTAATTTTATTTTTTGAAATATCGCCTAGAATAACTCCTATTTCCTAAGTCTAATGAATTCGATTTTGTATTAGAAAAAAATGCGCGGCTGGTCGGAATCTATGTTGTAAAAAAACAAATAATATAACTTAGAGGTCACTAGGGTCTATCTATTGATTTAACTGAGGAGCCAGCGCGATACGATATAGGAAACTACAAGCAACGTTTTAAAAGGTATACAGAGCATTTGAACGTAATAGATATATGAGCTTTAGACATATAAAAATAATCTACAACATAAACTAATATACTTTAGGTCTGAACATTGGGAAATTGTATACGGAGTTTTTATAATGATTGTGTACAATATTTCTTAAGTAACCTCGTCATTGCCACAAGCATCAGCACTCAAAATAAAGACTAGTCAAGGCGACGACTTTTGAATAGTAAATCAGGTAGTCAAGCGGTGCTAAAAAAGACTCTCCAACTAGTCGCTAAAATCGATGACTACCTAATATGACTATTAAATATTAGTCATTTTTACTATTGTGTTGTCGGAAAATAGTCAGGTGATGGTGGCAGGGATACCTGGCAGGTAATAAATTTGACTGCTCTATGATAGTCGTTATGACTTTCGTTAGGTAGTCATTCTGACCAATGCTAACTACCTAGTCAGTGTGATCCTATTCGTCCAAGGAGCGGTTGTCATTATGACTATCCAACGATCATGGAAGATAAGTTATGTTGACCCGGTCAGGACCACCTCTGCAATGTCACTGTTAGGCAAAGAGATCATCTTCAGTCAGTTGTGGTCAGCAGAACCGCTACTGAGCAGTGAACTCTGCATCCATCTGATGATTCAACCTAAGTCCCAGTAACCTGCCACCATCCTGAAAAATATAAAATGCATTTTAGCAGCACCATTTTTATTCTAAACTGAACACAAGTGTACATCAATATACATGTAACAAAATAAAATTCAAAATGCAGCTGCAATTTGAAAATAAACAACTGAACTTCACACTTGGTTTTTGAAAATTCATCCTGGATCAAATACACACGACAAGTTACTATTACCAGATCTTTGAACACTTTCCTCTTCCTTTACCTTTGGACGTTTTGATAGATTTCCCGCTGCTATGTTTTTTGACATTCAAGAGATCAAACAACTGAAGAACACATCTGTCTGCATCTTTATCAGATTTGCTAATTTTCTTGGACTCATCATAGAGCTTCAGAACAACTCTTTCAACAAAGTTGAAAGTTTTCTTAAGTTTTGTTGGAAAAGTTAAAGATATAAAAACTCCCTATATACATAGTGAATGCTTCCACAAAATCTTAAGTGGCACAAATATCAAAGCCATCAATATATAGTTTGAATTCCTGATCACAAAACTGAGAAATTAAACCACATTGAATGTATATACCACTCTCAGTAGGTTCCCTAACTTCAGTACCCACCATGATACTTTCACTTTCTTTTAAAAGAAAAGGAATACCAAGAATAGCAATACTAGATGTAACATCAGGCATGTGTGAGGACTGTTTCATAAGAAATGTTAGCAGTGGATTATTTTCTGGTGATATGTTTCTGTCCTGCAAGTGAGAATTTACTGAGTCCTTATATTGAGAAAGTTAGATAATCCTTTTTCTACATCATTTCCTAGCCGCTTAAATTCATTCAATAGTTGTGCTGGTGATGCCACAAGGAAAGGATAATGCTCTATAAGTTCATTGACAGGAGTGTTGTCAATGACCAGTTTCCTACGATCATGCAGAGTTTTGTCCATAAGCAAGTCCACTTTACAAAAATCATCCCTTTTTTCTGCAATGAAGACGAGTTTTCATCCATTCCTTGTGTTTTTCGGTGGAAGTTTCATCCTCCCCAACTGGCTTTTCACACAAGTATTGCTTTAATCCATATAGCCTCTGTTCTGAGATGTGTTTTGGAGATGGGGTTTCATCTGTTGCAGTTTTCGTCTTTTTATTTCTTTCTTGGACTATAGGCAATGATGAATCCTTCCGCTTTCTATTATTCTGGAATTTTTGACGAATCCTCATCCTCCACAGCTCCTGCAATTAGAATTGACAGAATTAGTTCTATTGAGAATGAATAACAAAACTGCCCTGGTATCACTATAATTATTTTAAACAGCATTTCTTTTAAACCACTTTTGGCATTTTTCAAGTTTAATCTGAGAAACTGAAAGTCATACACATACTGGTTAATAAATCAGTTGTACGAGTTCATCTTGACAATGTATTCTCTTTAGCGTCAAATTAGTTGAGTTTCATTAATTGAGTCATGTTACATCGTATACAAACAAAACAAATATTTCAAAGTATCAAAATAGTATTCTCCATAGCTCCTCCTTGGTAAATATATGTATTTGTGTGTATTTTAAAAAAATATAACTTCCCACAAAATTTGCACTTGTTTCTTTACTAGTATTATGCAGCACAAAAAATGTCATTTAATTTATTCTGTAACTAATGAATATATTTTTTGCAGAATACATTTACACCCTTACAAGTGGTGATATGGTTATTCCTGTTATGCACTTTAGGACTAATTTTATTAGGCTCAATGGCTTTTGGGCTCATAAAGTCAAATGTATAGATAAAAGAATATATTTGTGATGAAAATATATTTCACAACAAACATAACATAAAGCACATGTGGATAGTACTTACACGAACACCTTGAGGTGTTACATTTGGAGCATCTGACAGCTGAGGGTAGCGCTTAAATCCACTACTTGGCCATACTGCCTTGAACTGGGATATCTGGAAAATAGAGGTTGGGCAGGCTATCAAGTACAGATGAAGACATCTGAAGAGATATAATTGCACGCTTGTAATTAGAAATGGTACACATGGTATTCACTGCACAGCACTTACAAGGTATAGTTGGAAACCTCAGTGTAGACTGCATTCAGTAAATGGAAGCGAGCTTCTTTCTCAACAGGCTTCCCTTGCGACAACAGCAAAACAATAGATCTAGGCAGATTTGAAAAATTTTCCAGCTTAAAGGGTACTGGCCAAGGCTTGAATGCTAAAATGCTGACCAAAGAAAATATCAAATAGTTCAAAACAATTACAAATTGGGGTTGACTGATTGCAATGAAATACTAACTAAGGCCTAATTGTCTCAAGTGAAAGATGAAACTATTTCTCCAACAGATTGAAAGATCTGTTTGACATTCATTAGGACATATCCTACCATGATGATATGGACTGAATTTGCTCAGTAGTGGAACCGGGTGAAGATGCACTCTGCTTGCTTGAAGGCACTTCAGGGTTTGGTGGATTCTGGTAAAAAATACATTTTTAACGGGTCTAAATTTGGAATAATAAAAATTAACAACCGTAATTGTACTATGTTGAATAATGTATATTGAACAATTTTACTTCTTTTCTTCGGAATAAAGTTTCCGCAGAGTGATTTCCAATAACTACATAAATGATTATAATCACTCAAATTTAAATGGGTTGGGCATTCTTACAAACGACTTGCCACAACATCTATCTCTCAGTCAGAGGCCCCAGCATTAGAAACTGGAGAAACGCGTAACTTTGCTCGTGTACAGTTTTCCATGTACACTTGAGCTGACAAGTTGGTAGCATCTACATCCAGATTTAGGCTGTCAGAAATCTTACTGGGCAGCAATCCCAGATCATCCACTGACACCACAATTTTTTTCATTGTAGGTAATGTGGTAGGATAAAACCATCTCTCTGGAATCTAAAAGTATGGAACTGATCAAAAATAATTTATATGTATACACATGAAGAAAAGTAGTCATTGAAGAACAACTACAAAACAACAAAAAAAGATATATTAAATTTTTATAAATTTAACATCAGCAGGACTGGTATAAATCAGCTAAATAAGTAATTTGGTTTTTTCCCCTAACAAATAGTAGCCTTTAAAAGGTGAAAGCAAATATAAGTAGTCTGACCTCATTAGATGGTGATGATAGTGGTGAATTTGGTGCAAATATGCATGATACATATTAATATGACACAAGTTCTCTCTGAAAATTTTGATGAAATTTGTCACAAAAAGGCAGAAACAAATTTACATAAAATATGTGAAATCTTTTGATGAAGTTTGTCACTGGAAGGTATACACCAAGTTACATAAAATAGGTTAAAATTTACCACTGATTACCAAGTTTTGTTTAAAATTTTCATCATTCAGTCGCCACGAATGTAGTGATGTAGGATGATCATATTTCCACCTTTGTTCACATAACAAGGCAATGGGTGATGATCATAAAGATCTGAAATGCTCAGGAGTTCATAGCTTCTCATTGGCTCTACAATGTAAGCATGAAGATGCCTGTGATAATCAACAGTTTGGTATATTTGACAATACAAAAAAGGTTTTCCCCAAAGAACAAAACAACACATCACTGAAGAAAATTGAAGACTGTCAAATTCGTAGCTACTGACAACCATTGTCCCTGTGTTGTATGTGAGGCAGTTGACTGTGCAACCTGATGCGTCAGTGACAAAATCGCCTTCCCCAACAAATGCACTGACAAGGTTTTGCTCTTCTCCGAGTGAATTCACAGGCAATTTGACAGGATTAGTCAGGTCAAAGGCATCTATTCCAAAAAATCCATTGCTTTCCAAATGTGAACAGAGTTTATACTGGTGTCTCATTGCTATTGTTTTGGCTAGATTCCACCTGTTTTTGGTACGCCTTGCAACATTAACAAAAAACTATGTTTGGCCTCAAATCTCATGGTCCACACATTTCTCAGTGGACCAAATCTGCGGGTCATCTCTGGGTATGCAAAGTAAAATGTCCATTTGGCTTGAGAGTTCTATTTGGAAATTCTTTTTCATAAAGAGAATGGAACTGTTGTATCACATCATTTAAGAATTTAATGCCTTGCATATGACATTGATGGACACATTATCAATTCTACCATATCCAGCAAAGCCAAAAGAACTTCCCATTTGTTGTTGCCTTCTGGTACTGCATCACCCAACAGTAATGAAAATAACCTTAAGAGACACCAAACTTGCACAGCTTTTTGCTTAATGTGTACAGACCCTCTCAAAATAACAAGCTCAGGCCTATTGATTTTATCAGTTCCTTTATAGTGGAACTCCTTCACTCTGCATGCAAGGTACTGAAGGCTGAAGTATCCAGACAAGCCATACTGATCTATGAGTAAAACTAAAATTTCTGACATCAAGCCAGATTCAAAAAGGTCATGTAATATATCAGGTGGTAGAGCATTTGCCACATGAAATTGCTGCATAACGTTCAGGGGCGATCTTTTTTTAACCCTATATGTACTTGACAAAGTCGGTTCAGTTTCGACCATTGCAACTTGGTAATTATAGGATACAATAGATCTCTCTAGACATTTTGAAATATCAGTCAACTTTCTTAAATAATCCCGAGTTACCATGCAGAATCTACATGATCTGAGAGCAGAAAATGATTTAAGAAATTCTTCAATAGCATAGCTTCCCAAATTATCTGCATCAACAACAAGAAATGCACCTTTGAATTTGAATGTTCCCTCTGGTTTGACAATGTCAATACCAATGTTTTCAAAAACAGATAGTTCTTCAATCAAAGGTCTCATCACTGTATTTAGCCCATGTTTTTTTTACATTTTGGCTCTTCACCAAGATTGCTAAGAATATACAATGAAACTGTGATCTCAAAGCAGGTTCAATATTGCCTAACTGATAGTAGAAAGCAGCATATTTGTTAGCAGGAGCTCTTATTCTAGCCTAGTTCACAGCTGTAAACTCGTCAAAATAGAGAATGATTTGAAGGGCAAGGGTAGTTTCTTGCCAGAATGGATGTTTTTTGAAATGATCAATGACATCTCTAAGACAATCATCAGCTGACTGGCGAGGATAAACAACCTGGCTAAAAATATCATCATGTTTAAGCAAACACTTCAGAGTATCTAATAAAGAAACATACCAGCAATTCCCAGGTCATACTCAACAGGTTTTACAAATGCCAAATTATCGTCAATGTAAAACTGGAAATTATTGTGGTCAGTGAAATTTTCAATCATGGAATGTAAGTCAAGACTTTCTTTTTTGCAAGCTTTCATCACTGTAACTATACTATTTCTAGGAACCTCCTTACTGATCAATGTTCTTTTTATGGTTTGGAATAAATGTTCATCTTTGGCAGCCATAATAGAACAGGACAAATTTAAAAAGAATACTTGTAGTTTTGTAAGTAATTTGTTTTCATTTTCACGCAGCTGCAGAATTGTTTTAGCTAAGGTTCTTTGCTTGTCTGCGACAACTATCTCCTTATTACCATCAAATGCCTCATCACTGTCAAAGTTTTTATATCTCTGTTCCATAAAATACTTGGCACATTCATCACCAGCTTCATTATCATGCATACTGGTAGTCCATCCATGCATTTTATTTATATGTCTTTTCAAACATCTGATGCTTTTGCACGGTCTTTCACATCCATTAACCCCACATGGACAACAAATCCAGGCTCATGCTCACGAACCAAAGTAAAATGTGAAAGAAGCTTCCTAAAATGCCTAACCTTATAATTACATTTAATGCAAGGGAAAATACTGAAAACGTCTGACTGTTCTGCTATGTTTAATTCCAAAGTTTACCAAATTTCACAGTGTCACGGGTTTTTATTCTGGAACGTAAAATGTATCATTTATTTAACTGAATTTAATGATAAATGTCAACAATAACAACTAGCAAATGTAGTCAATTTGAGTGATGTCAACACAACAACATTTTAAAGAATAGCAGAAGATAATTAAAATATGGATAAACCATTATAGTGAGATGTAAGTGGTAATTTTACCTGTCTTACAGTGTCAACAGATGGTCGAGTAGTTTCGCTCGTCAAAATGTTTGCATTAGTTACTGTTATTTACGCCCCCCGATGTGGCTTTGCTATAAGAAAACACACACACACACACACACTGTTATTTACGGTTGCGTGATCTTTGGTCAAGTATTAAGACTTACACAATTCTAATTTAGTGTTAATATAAACAGATGCTTATTCAATTTTATTTGTAGTATGATCTGCTTCAACGATTACATACTTTTCATTTGTTTACTCACTCTAAATAAAAGTTGTTCATTACGACTACCAGGGCATAGTCACGTCTATTTTCTGCTCTAGAGATATCGTGGTCGCTGTCAAATTGACTATCTAAAATATATCAATAAGCAAGATGACTATCATTTTGTAGTCGTGGATATGCAATTGACTATTAAGTAGAAACGATGATCTATTACTAGTCAGTTTGAGTGACTTTTAGTCAATTAAAGGAATTAGTCAGTTTGACTACTTCCCAGTCAGAATGACCATGTCTCAGTCTGTTTCACCACTTCCAAGTCGTCTTGACTACTTCATAGCAGAACTGCTATGCTAGCCTTAAGGATTACTTTGTGGTCAGGAAGACCAACACCATAGTCAGCATTAACTCATGAATTAACACCCTTGATGTTTCTTATAGTATTAAGGCGCAGTTCAAACAAATGACTGTATACGTGCATTTTGTTCCATAAATACAACAACTGAAATGTGACCAGGTCTAAACTTTACAAGAATTTATTTATTTACTTTTTTAAGGGGGGAATAAATTTCTTTCACACAAAATAAATCCTACCTAAATAAATCTTAGTTATCGACCACTACTATTTCTTCACTGTTTTATTTGACAATTGTGTTTTTATACTGTTGTGTGCGTGTGTTGGAATATTCGAATATGAAATCCAATAATCAATACATTTATTATTACAATCCACAACGATCTAAGTTATGACTGAAATAAGCTTTCCCCACGTGGTTAACCCTCTCGCTGACACTACACGTCCGGGAAATGCATCCAGTTCGTCTAGTAGTCCGCAGCGCAAATCGAGTACAAATGGAAAACATCTACACATTGGCGCGAGCGAGACTATCTCTTTTTCAGAGGGGTGTACCAGGTCGAGTTTATCTGAAGGTGGGAGTTCCTTGTGCAAGGAGGGCTGTAGGTGTTATTTGTGGAGAGCGGTTTATCATTTCTCAAGGTGGTCGAGTGGGGATTTAGGGGCTCACATACAACAATACATACACAGGGGGGAAGTGAAGTTCACTCCTTAACGGCAGCCGAAGGTAGGGATGACACTATAGGGGGGGGGGAGAAATCACATAAAGAAATATTTTATCGCACAGTGGAGAATTACATATGACGTTTATAGAATTTATAATGACCGAAACTTGTACTGATATTGCACAATTGCCATGCAACCGCGCAGATGACGGAAAGAAGAAATCCAGGTAAATATTAATCGTTTATGTCTTATTTTCCTATACTATGTTTCAATAAAACAATATAATAATACGAATGTTTAACTTTCTAGATTAGCTGAAGTGAATCCATCCGTATTTTTTGTACAACTCGTTATGTGTAAACAAGGGTGGTTGCCCGTTACATTGTGTAGGTCTGTACTACTGTAGTCTAGCAGTAGTAGAGTAGGAATATTTATATTTAGGTAATGCTTTGAAGCAAGTATGAAATCTAAAACATTTCCCAGTCTTGACATCACAAATGCACATATTTTGTATCTTGAATGCATATCCTGTGGTAGAATCAAAAGCCCGCAATGATCCATGTTGCTGCTCTGTTAAATTTAGCGCCACCTATACCGCTGCTGAAAAGATTTGTTACGGCCACCGCTACACAGATGAAAGTTGTATACTCATTAAAAGGGACCTCGTCTGTTATTATTTTGTAGACCTTTGATAATGAAAGATGACATACGATAATACGTTAATAATAAATCCTTATTTTTAATAAATCAGCTGAGCTACAAATGCTAAAGCGTACACACTTTATGCGACGTGTATATTATGGCGGGATCCACTGACACAGCCAACAATGGAGTTACAAATGGGAGCGGCAAGACAAATCATTTGAAAATGGCAAAAAAGTGAAACCTATATTGTGTTTAATGTGTGTTTTCTTTAATTTAATATTACAAACTATCTAAAAATCTCTTTAGGTACAAAATGTATTTAAATTTTTAAACTCTATACTTTGAAATCCAATGGTGCGAGATAGGAGCCAGCGCCAGGCCGTACACTATGAATAAAAGGCCTGTGATCCTGCAAAATATTCCCCCAACCCCCTCTCCCTTCTTTGCTCCCAGGGAACTTTCTCAGACTTTGGGTCCCTCCCATAATCCATACCATATCCATATCGGTGAGAGAAATGTAGGATCCGGGGGATATCGCATCGAGTTATGAGCAACCGAGTTGTGTAGTTAAAATAATAAGAATTCTATACCCTTACGAAAATCAGGGGGATACTATGGATCACGCATGAGCATGCGTGTGCGTCTGCAGAGATTTCATTGTTCACTCTACAGTCCACAATTTCTTTCGGATTTCTGTCCAATTTGGTGAATATGTTCGTTAGGTTAAGGTCTGGCCAATAAATGTATATGGCCACCCCCGGGGCGGTTGTGGCAAGAATTTGCATTTTGAAATACGTTTTTATTCGCTAAATTGAGGGCAAGTCCGAGGACTTGCAATTATTTTATACACTGCAAGTTGTTTTTTTTCCTTTAGGAACATAACAGGAAACCAGTTGAAATATCTTGTTACTCCACGAACCGTGTAAAATGATGTTACAAGGCAGTTTTATCTTGACATTCAACAGCACTGTACATATAACTCATAGAGTGAACTAGCTCACATTAAATCCTGAAGTAATACACTGGTAATAGAACTTGGAATTACCTCTTATGAGATACGAGGGCTGTTCAAAAAATACGCGGACTGTTTGAATTGCGCGGCTTCAGTTGGTTCCGGGGGAATCCGCTTGGTGTCGCTAGGTTTGCACATATCAGCTGATTACGACGCCATTTCCCGATTGCAGATATCTTCATTTATGTATTAGCTACGCGGTTTTAAGCGAAGTGCGATTTTTTCGTTTGGCGGATTTCAGAATGAATGACCTGAAGGAGCAACGACTCACTGTGATATTATGTGTTAAACTTGGAAACTCTGCGACTGAAACTTTTGCTATGCTTAACACGGCTTACGGTGATGTTGCTATGAAGCGTACGGCATGTTTCAAGTGGCATGAACGTTTTAAGGATGGTCGACAGTCCATTGAAGATGATGAGCGTCCTGGACGTCCTTCCACGTCAACTGACGACCCACACGTCGACAAAATCAACACCCTGGTGCGGGCAAATCGACGTCTGACTGTCAGGGAGCTTGCTGCAGAGTGTGGGATATCAGTTGGATCTTGTTACGAGATTTTGACCGAAAAATTGAAGATGCACCGCGTTGCTGCGAAATTTGTGCCTCAGAACTCGTGAGTTTTTGGCCAAACACTCGATCACTGTTCTTCCCCACCCCCCCTACTCACTTGACCTTGCTCCTTGAGATATTTTCTTGTTCCCCAAACTCAAAAGACCCTTGAAAGGAAGAAGATTTGAGACGATTCCCGAGATTAAGGTAAATGCGACGAAGGAGCTGGAGGACATTACAAAAGAAGCGTACCAGGACTGTTTCAACAAGTGGAAACACCGTTGGGATAAGTGTGTGCGTTGGGGAGGAGAGTACTTTGAAGGGGTCCCAGACCTGTAACTTCTAAATAAAGTACATTTTGTTTTATGACGTCAGTCCGCGTATTTTTTGAACAGCCCTCGTATGTGGATAATGAACACAGATGTGTATGTATAACTGACCAACAAGGAGATTTTTAGTTCTAGATATTGCGTTGTTTTACAGTCAGTTAATAAACAGAGAAGTAATTAAAAAAATTCTTTATACTAAATTTGTCCCGTTTACGTTGAAACGTAAACAAGTACATTAACTTAAAGTAAAGTTATGAAAGTAACTTTGAATTTTATCTTTTGCAAAAGCGTCGAATTATCCGTTGCGCAAACTTTTGTTGCTTCTGTTTCTCATAATTCTAATACAATAATATTTATAGTTTTACTCGTTCGTCATTGCTACAATTGTTCATAAAATCGCAATATGTATAATTTTTCATCGTTTTTTTTAAGTACAGTAATTTAGTATATGGTATACGCCTCCTGCTGAGTAACTTCTGTATATGAGAAATGCTCAGTCATTAGTAAATGTATTTAAATTCATATTTACTTGTTTAATGCTGATTTTTCATATAGCCCAAACGTGATTACGAACTCAGAACATTCTCTTAAAAAACATCTTTGTTATAAACCTAAAATTACAATTTAATATGTTGGGTACATTAATTTTATTGTTAAGTAGCTATTCTATCATAAATAACAAACATTTAAACTGAGTTATGAGACATCATTATACGAAATGTTATCAGGCCAATAAATCTTACTCATGAATGGGCTACTTGAAAGCATTTTTAACTTAACCATCTTGTGTACACAACAGTGTAACAATATAAATTTTTGGTTAACCGAGTATTTGCCCATTTGAAGCTTCAACTTTTTATAGGTCAACCGTATGCTGAAATACATTTTGCTCCTGGGTTGCATTGAAATATTCCAATTAACCATTTTGTATATGTAATAGTGTAACAATCGAATTTTCGATTAACCGAGTATTTTCATATGTTAAGCTTCAATTATTTCATTTTTTTAATGTCCAAAGTTTTAAATACTAATATTAAATCGAACAAGCTCAAATGGTTTTAACTGTTAACCTAGCGGTTAAATGAAATAATCTTTTTTTTCGACATCCAACAATAGAATGAAATATTACGTTCAATTCTGTTAGTTTAGTTTATTGTAAACTCATTTAAGTTTCAGTACGAAGAAAGTACGTGTTAGTAATCGACCAGCAATAATAATTGTTTTAAACGTATTGTTTAATTTGTACTAAAGTAATAATGTCGTCTCATCTTTTAGTCTGTTTACTGTTATGTTTAGATTAAGTTCGGAGGGTACTTGTTTTTAAAAATATCTATAGCGTTAACTTTAGAAATTTATCAATTGGGCCTCAAAAAATTACAAAAATAATGTTTTTTATTGATATACTTGTTTCTGAATTTAATATTTATATTTTTCATCATTTCCAATTTTCTTAGTTCTATATAAAACACTCCAAAGATTTTAAATTGCGCCATAATAAATTCTATTTCATGAACAAAACTATCCTTAATTCTTTTCTACGAAAAAAATGTATAACTTCAAAGTATACATATGACTTGGAGGGAAAATAGTCATTAATCAGCTACTCAACCAAACGAATGGGATTGCAGTTAAAGAGAGGCACATTTAAAAGAACTGTCCCGTAAGTATATCAATCTGTAAGAAATTTATGATCAAAAGTTTCCTTGATTATGGACTGTGGCAAAGCCTAATAGTTAGAATGCGGGTTTCGTGACCAAAACCAGGTGCCGAACATGCTCATCGTTTCAGTCTTGGGTGTTTACAATGTTGTAGTCATTCCAACAGTGTGTTGATAAAGAGTAGCCTAAGAGTTCGCAGTTGGTGCTGCCGACTGGTCGCATTCCATATATTCCGTAGTTCAAAACCAGAAAAGCAGTTGTTAGCCTCAGTAGCTTTGCTGTAAACAAGCAAAAATACTTTGATTACTTACTTATACAATCAGATTTTGAGTGAGATATGTAATAAAAGGTGGGGAATTAGTAAAAACCGCATTACCATATTTAAATTTCTAACATGTGTGATCTGTACTTTCAAATTCTGAAATATGAAACGTAAACGAAATATATGTGGACATTATTGGCAGATAAATATTAGGTTTTTTTATCCAACGATGCCGTAGCTGAATTAATTAGTACAACCACTCAATATAGTTGTCTTAGTGGAAATCAAAATTACTGCCTATTCAGTAGTGGAAATATATATATCTAGAAACGTGTCTGTAGTTAATATTGTAAAATGTGATGCGATAATGACAGAAACAAATTTGAGAAGAATGATATTAGAAAGTACTAAAACACAACATTGTAAGCTATCAGGTGGGTCAACATTAAATCTAAGGGCTTATAACGCTAAAAACGAGTTTCGATACCTGCGATGAGCAAACCACAGATTTGTGCTTCATAATAAACAAACAAACGTACTTGCATGTTGAAACCACATAATCCACTATAATGATATTTTGTTAGAATTTGTATTAAAAAAAACGAAATATTTTGCAAAGTAAATAATTCTAGAAAATAGAAATTATTACTATAATCATATAAATAAGGTTTATTGAAAATCGACAAGCTATAATTCATAACTTCCAAAATTTTGTTTCAAATTAAATTTTTATGCTGCCTAATCGTGACAGATATGGAGTGGTCATCTTGTTTTAGGGGATGGTTTGTTTGTTTGTAATTAAGCACAAACCTTCAGAATAAGCTATCTCTGTGCTGTCTACCAAAGGTATCGAAACCAGATTTCTAGCATTGTAAGTCCATATACATATCGCTGTACCACTAGGGGTTTGAGCGATTGACCTGTACACATAAGTGATGTTTTTAGCTTTTGATGTAACAAAAATTTAGAAACACAGAACGAAAGCTAAAATATCAGTTTATTCTTCCTATTAATATATACCACTAGTGTATATCAAACAACAGCAATTCTTAAATTTATTTACAATATCTATAATGGGATAATTCTGATATTGTTTTACTTTTCTCTGTCCTCTTTTATTGGTTGTTTTAATGATGCAAATCTTTACAGAATATCTGTTGGTGAATTGTTTTTACGTTACGTACACTAAAATTGTTTTTATGTTTTAATGGAAGTTTTAAGTTAAAAATTGATTATAGGTTTATATTTGTTATACTTGGTTGCAGTCGTCAAACATTAAAATGAACGAGGTAGAAATTGTCACAACTAGAAGAGAAACCTCGTGTCGAATGCTATCGTTTTCTATATTTGCTTCAATACATTTATATTTGGCGGCCTGCACATAGTTTAGTGTAATCAGTCGAGAAGTGTCAGTTGACCACCAGTATATTTTAATTTAGTCATTCGAGGCATGTCAGTTTGTTTATAAAATATTTTAATGTGGTCAATCAAGACATGTCTTTTAGTTAACAACATATTTTTATGCACTGAGTCAGGAGACATTTGGTTAACAAAAGTTTCGTACGGACAACTTGTTAGCAATATAATTTAGTTTGATTATTTGAAAGACGTCAGTTGTTAGCAGCATAATTTAGTGTGGTGAGTCGAGAGATGTCAGTTGGTTAGCAACAGACGTTGAGTGGCTAACTCATAGTTCTCTTAGCTCACTGAATTTCTTCTTGAATAATAGTAATTATTTAGCTACTTTATTAGCTACAATTGTCACAATAAAATATAAAGGAATGAACATGTTATATTAAAATAATTTTGAATGTTTAAATCAGTAATTGTGTTGAACCATAGCCACTAGAGACGCGGTGGAACAGAATGTATCATAACCACATTTTCAAATTGTTTCGCTCCAAAGTGCGGAAAGCTTTTATGCCAATGGGCTATAAATCATGAACTCTCAAACTTAAAGTTCAAGTAACCTTGTTTTTAGCCGAGACTGATCCGCTAGAACAAAAAGGAACTGAATAAGTTTGATCAATTTATCTGTCACGAATATGGGACGATTATAGCACCTTTATCTTTCAAGGAAACAATCCATGGCAATTTCAGCTGAAGTCCACGAAGAAAACAAAAGCAAAATCGAGCGTGTCTTTTCTACTTCTTCAAGATAATGTAATAGTTATTTACTGTTTAATTGCAATTTATTTAACTGTGTATTCAAATACAGCTTAATTTACCGTACTCCAATTTTTATTACTTACATTTCTAAATTACATTTAACATGGAGCTTTCCGTAAATATTAATATAAGCCAAATGGAATATATATATCACGCAATGGTTTATAATCAGAAATAAAACCTTCTTTAACTCTTAAGTTTTCATCGTTTACAAAATTAAAGTAAATTTGACTTACATCGAACTTTTTAGCATGAAATTGATTGATCGTTAGTATAAAGTTATATATGATTTAAAACTAAAGGACATGTAATGTATAGTCAAAATATTTTTACATGCATACATATATTCATATCTGTTAAGACTCAAACAATCTCTGCTTATAAGAAAGCAATCATTTGATCATTTTATACTGTAGCGAGTATGATTTCAGAGTGTGAGAATCAACTTTTTAAGTAGTTCTTTACTTAAACGGTACTTAGACAGATAACTGGAGTTTTGCTCCTATGGATCAATCTAACCAAGTGTCTAAAGGTTCTACAAACTTAATTTTTAGATTTTGGTCTAACCACATTTTCTCCTTTAATATCTCGTCCAAGTATGCAATTAACATATGTTTAGAATTTTGTATGTATTAGTAAACCCATCGCCAAGTTGCACAGGAAAAGCAGGTTAATATTTCACGCTGAGATTTTTGTATAAATAAATTTATGAAGTATTGCACAAGCATAATCCTGGCTTAAGTTTACATTCGTGGCTAATAATACTTTATTACGTCAAAGTAAGTACTTTAAATTTTTAAAACTAAAAATAATCGCCATGCTCCAATTTGACAGCTGTCTATGAATAAGGACGTGTGTGATAAATTTTTCTCTTTATTGAGCGTAGGACATTTTAAGATATATTTTCATGGATTGCAGACAGCATAGTCTTTGAAAACAACTAGAGGGATTGCAATAAATTGATTCAAAGTTTTAACTGATTACAGAAAAATATTTTTGAAATACGAAAAGTGGGAAGTAAATATGAATTTAGAGCACAATTCACCTGAGTTGCCTGTAATCGAGTAATAAGTATATCACTTTCTAATTTTGAATCACTGACCAGTTACACAAATATGAAATAAAATAGGTGATATAAAATATGACGGACAAGACAAACAAAAACATTAACGAAGAAAATATTTTGATATATGAACAGCTTCGTAAATAAAAGTTTTTTGATAAATAAAAATATACAGAAACACTAGTTTGAAAGTTTTGAGGCTCATGGTTGCTTTCTGTTGCCGCAAAATAAAACAACAAATACACTCCATACTTTGAGGCCATGAGTGTGTTATAAGAGTGACGGTCATATCCTACTATTTGGTCAGAGCAGAATAGCCTGAGCGTTAGATGTAGATGTTGTTCACTAGCTACCTTCCTTCTAATTTGTCACTTTAAAATTAAGAGGATGGTTGTGTGTTGACAGCCCTTGTATAGCTTTGTACTGAAATCCACCTCAGGCCAATGCATTAAAACTTTTTACTCTTAGACCAAACCCTTTTACTCTCTTTTGTTTAATCTGTTGTAAAAGGTTTATTTATGTTTATCAAAACAAAATATCTGATTACGTACTACAGTAAATAAGATAATTTGTATGATGTGTAAACTTCGCTCCTTTCCTTTCAACTGATTCATTGTCACAGCCGTCATAGCACGTAAGCTTATAGACAATTGACGATTTGGTTTGATGTGAAACAAAAAGTTTCACAGAAATGCGTTAGGAAGAATACTTGAATTTCTAATTGCTCAAATCACATGATTAGAGATGCTTAATTACCGGTGCCGGTACCGACAACCTAGTATAGCCGGTATTACTGCTAAACCTGCACCATATTTTGCCAAAGAAACTTATCAAGCTACCCTTGCTAACTACCTGATTACAACGAAGCTATCCTAAAATACGAGTTGCTTATAACTGCAACACTTAAGTTTCAATCACAATCAACGCCAAATGCTTACAACTTTTCACCATTACCATAATTCTTTAATTAGTTATGGACACGAGAAAGTTGTGATGGAAAAAAAATAATCCTTTTTTTTCTATTGATATTTATATGTAAAACTTGTTTTTCATAAGCAATATAAGAATATGCACTGGATCTTAGTTCTGTTTACCGGCTAACGTGATAAGTTATTGCAACTTTACGTTAAATGGGACTTTGTGGTACCGGATATGTCTTTACAAATGACTAGCTAGTTTTAAGACTTCAGATACTTATATACCTTTGATATTTAGTACATCTTTAATTATATCTCCAGTGTTATATTCTGCACGTCACGTTTACAGACGAATGAGATAATTCAATTGAAAAAATATCCATTCTCAATATTCAGAACTTTTGGTATTTAAAAAAATCCACAATAAGTAAAAGTAGTATAACAAAAACATTTTGCTTTGAGTGGGTTTATTGTTTATAGAAAAAAAAGGTGAAAGAGATATTTAAACAAAAACCACACGCCCTCGTTACCCCTGGACAGTATGAGATACATAACTCAGCTCACGTATCACCACAAGTTTAGTACAATCTTGTAAATTAAAGCTTGCCGCTCAAACTCTTCTTATAAGAGTGAATTTTACGCTGTTTTTAAGCCTAAAAGACCTATAGATAAGCATATCATGATAGGTTTATATATAATTGAACAATAACACATTTCTTAATTTCACTTGGCACTGTTTTCTCAGACTAACTTTTGTTGTGTTTCTAAATAAAATATAAAAATTATGTTCCCATCTACAATCTTTCATTTCGTTAGAAACGTTTACGTTTCGCAGGTACAAAACACATCGAAGAAACACATTAAACCAATTCAGAATGAAACAGTGGACGCTGATATAAAAAGGTATGGTAATAATATACTTAAATCCAGGCTCTGCATGGCCAGGTGAGTCAAAGCATTCAATTCGAAATCTGATGGTCGCAGGTTCAAATCCCAGTCGCACTAAAAATGCTCACCCTTTCAGCGGTGGGGGCGTTATAATGAAACGGTCAATCCCACTATTCGTTGGTAAAAGAATAGTCCAAGAGTTGGCAGGAGGTGGTGATGACTAGCTGCCTTCTCTCTAGTCTTACACTGCTAAATTAGACACAGCTAGCGCAGATAGCCCTTGAGTAGCTTTGCGCGAAATTGAAAAACAAACAAACTAAATAAAGTCCAAGATGAGCGAACCTTCTAAAAAATTCTCTCGCGTGCGTATGGTAATTTTTAGCAGTAGATTATCATGTACTACTAATCTGAATTACTTTAAATGAAACTTCTTTAGAAGTTAAATGTTATTAATAACCATAATATTTCACAAGAAATAAAATTAATGAATTAGTAACAATAATACTGGACTTTTTTAAGGAAAAAATTAGTCCTCTTGTTTATTTACAGTCATGTGAAAAGTTAGGACACCCTATGAAAGCCTGTGTATTTGAGTAACATTTTTGGATATATAGATATTTAATCTCAATTTCGACAATACTGAGAGATTATAGGAATATAACTAAACAATTAAAACTGAAGAAAAGACTTTTCAAAATTTTCTGAAAATGTAATTCTACAAAAATGCATATTCTAACTGAGGAAAAGGTTAGGACACCCTACCCCCAATAGTTAGTGTTACCCCCTTTGGCTGAAATAACTGCAGTGAGACGCTTCTTGTAGCCATTTACCAGTCTCTGACATCGGTCTGAAGAAAGTTTGCCCCACTCCTCCATGCAGAATTCTTTCAATTGTGAGATGTTTCTTGCATGTACAGCCCGTTTCAAGTCGCCCCACAGCATCTCAATGGGATTAAGATCTGGACTTTCACTCGACCATTTCAGGACTCTCCATTTCTTAGTTTTCATCCAGTCCTTGGTGGATTTACTGGTATGTTTTTGTCGTGTTGCAGGGTCCAGTTCCGCTTCAGCTTTAATTTTCGTACAGATGGTCTCACATGATTTTCAAGCATCCTCTGATACACAATAGAATTCATGGTGGATTCTATGATTGTGAGCTGTCCAGGTCCTGCTGCAGCAAAGCAGCCCCAAACCATGACACTTCCACCTCCATGCTTCACAATTGGTATGAGGTTCTTTCCCTGGAATACTGTATTTGGCTTACGCCAAACATGTCCTATGTTCTGGTGTCCAAATAATTCAATTTCGGACTAATCTGACCAAAGAACATTATTTCATTATTTCTCTACCTTCTCTCTGGCAAACTTCAGTCTGGTCTTGATGTTTCTCTTAGAGAGCAAAAATTTCCTCCTTGCACACCTCCCATGCAAGTTAAACTTGTGCAGTCTCTTTCTGATTGTAGAAGCATGCACTTTCACATCAACAGTAGCCAGAGCCTGCTGTAGGTCCCGTGATGACATGTTAGGGTGTTTGGAGACCTCTTTTAGCATCTTGCGGTCTGATCTCGGTGTGAACTTGCTTGGACGACCAGACCTGGGCATGTTGGTAGTTGTCTTGAAAGCCCTTCACTTGTTGACTATATTCCGGACAGTGATATGGTTGATTTCAAAATCTTTTGGGATCTTTTTAAATCCCTTACCAGACTTATAAGCTGCTACAGTTTTCTTTCTGAAGGCTCAGACAGCTCTTTTGCTCTCACCATGGTACTCACTTCAACAGTCAGGAGCACGCCAAACTAAATATCTGAGGTTTAAATAGGGCAAACCTTATTCAAAATGCTGAGTAACGATCTTCTAATCATGTGCACCTGGTGTGATACGCCTGTGTGTGAGTTGAGCCATTTTAAGTGGGAATAAATGTGGGGGTGTCCTAACTTTTCCTCAGTTAGAATATGCATTTTTGTAGAATTACATTTACAGAAGATCTTGAAAAGTCTTTTCTTTAGTTTTAATTATTTAGTTATATTCCTATAATCTCTCAGTATTGTTAAAATTGAGATTAAATATCTATATATCCAAAAATGTTACAAAATTACACAGGCTTTTATAGGGTGTCCTAACTTTTTCACATGACTGTATGTTTATTCATTGTTTTACTATTAACAGAAAACATTTTGTGAAATGATAAGCTTTGGTTTATATTATGTAATATAAAAAATCAAAATAAGCATATTTTACTCTGTGAGACTTTTGCTGCTCCACCAACGATGAAAGATATTTTATATCTTACTTGCATTTAGTTGTTTTGAGAGGTATGTATGCAGCACTAGTTTTATCAGCAAGTCTACATGTATTTCTATAATTACACTTTACAAAGTTTATCACTGAAAATAGGCCTGGCATGGCCAAGTGCGTAAGGCGTGCGACTCGTAATCCGAGGGTCGCGGGTTCGCGCCCGAGTCGCGCTAAACATGCTCGCCCTCCCAGCCGTGGGGGCGTATAATGTGACGGTCAATCCCACTATTCGTTGGTAAAAGAGTAGCCCAAGAGTTGGCGGTGGGTGGTGATGACTAGCTGCCTTCCCTCTAGTCTTACACTGCTAAATTAGGGACGGCTAGCACAGATAGCCCTCGAGCAGCTTTGTGCGAAATTCCAAAAAACAAACAAAAACAAAACACTGAAAATAATAGCTTGTATAAAAAATATGTTGATGAAAATACTGTTAATAATGCCATTACAACAATTTTGAGAGAGTCAAAAGTTTCAGGAACAGAATTCCAGAGTTACAAGACCTTATTTCTGTGTTATTCCAATCACTAACCGCTCTCTTTCAATACATTTCTAGTTCAGCTCTTGAGTCGACAAAGTTTTGCCTCAAAATTGAGCTGCTTTGTAAATCAATCAGTTGCATTACAAAATTATCCAAGCCAATCCACTGTAACAAATTTAGTTTGTCTAACGTTACACTCTCTGCATACTTCATGTTTTTTGAAGTTTCTTCAAATAATCTAAACAAAGAAAATTTGTTCAAAAGTTGAAAGAGTGATGCTTAAAAATTGCATTTGCAAGCTCAGAATCTATATTTTGTCATGAATTTCAAGATCTGTCATGTGTTTTTTAGGTTTGGAAATATTTAAAAGTGCCGTTGTAAACATCACGTTTAAAAATTTTCAGTTTGGTTTCAAAAACTTTTATGTTATTAACCATAACACCAGGTGTTTTGCCATATTCCTGCAATCTGGTGTTCAGTTCGTTTAAATGTGAGGGGAAACTTGATAAAAAACACCCATCTACAAATCCACACAATACCAGATAATTTTTGACAAGAAAATTTTTTTATTTGTCAAAAACAGACGAATTTCATCCAAACACTCAATAAATCGTTTAAGAACAGAACCTCTACTTAGCCAATGAACATTGTCGTGCATAAGTAGTCCTGTGTACACCAAATTCGCCTCTCTCAGTAAATTCTGAAATTGTCTTTTTTATAAAGCATGCGCAGAAATAAATTTTAACTACTATGGCTACAATCTACCTCACTTTTTCAAGCTTCCTAAGGCCAGCTTTTGCACATAAAGCCTCCTCGTGTATAACGCAATAAAAGCAATGCAAACAGATTTGCAAAACCTACTTCTTTACCAGTCATTCTGGGTGCACCATCAATTGTCACGAAAACTATTTTTGAGAGGTCAACCTGCGATTGGATAATTCACTTATCCAATATTTCATATTTCAGCCTCTGTGATATGTTCAGGTAACGTTACCAAGTTAACCAGCTCTTTACAGATTACATCGCCCCCACAAAATCGAGTAATAATGGCTAGCCTCATCAAGACAAATGGAAAAAAATTACATGAACTAATATCTTTTGTTAGATGTTCTGCTATGTTTGTTTACATCTTTGATATTCTGTCTTTTACCGTGTTTCTACTCACTGGCAATTCCTTAATGCATTGAATATTTTTGTTTTTCTGGAAAACCATCAAAAAGGAAAGGAGCACATTCTAGCCATAATTCTTTAATATATTCCCCAATATTTAGTGGTTTACCATCTCAAAACTAGGAGCAATTAAGTTGGAACTACTTGAAAAAATCTCATTGAAACATTTGACTGCATTTTGTTGTTGCTGACTTCTCGAGAAATGTGTTATTTTTGTTCTTGCTCACTCTTATCACAAAGCCATTCATGAACAGTTTCATAATGTTGCTTTGCAGAGAAATAGAAACCACTGTTTCAGAACATAAGATGCACAATGCTTTATCGCCCTTTTTGATCATGATAAATCTTTCAGTCCACGATTCTTGAAAATCTCTGATACTGCTGCTTCTATTGGAACGTTTTTGTTTCTTTGCTGATTGAGCTGACATTCCGACAAGCTGAAAAGGGTAACTACAATTTAAAAATATCTCACCAATTAACTTAAGTGCGATAATTTAACTTACCGTAACATAACAGCAAATGAAAATTTATGCCATTGATATGAAAATAAATCTATAATTAACTAACTGATCAAACATATACCCATGATACGCCAAAAACATAATTTTAACAATATAATTCATATATTTTATACGACAAAAATAAATACATATTTACCATTATTATCACTAAATATCCAGTATTCACTCAGAAACAACAGAAGAAAAATATAAACACAGCGAAGTCAGTACCAACAGTTCATTTCTATTTTTATTCAAATACTGATGTGTATACTGGGTCTGCGAGGAATTCAAAACCAAGAGGGCGTGAGACGTCTCCTATGAACATTTCTCACTGCTCCCGGGTTGGAAAAAATTATTCGCTGCTGCATTTGGCAATAATCATAATCATTTATATATACATACATATTTATTATGGACTAGCGTTAGGATTTAAAGAATCAAAAGGCGGCACTGCATGCCGCGTGCCAGCAAATTTTGTCGCGTGCCATAGGTTCGCCATCACTGAACTAAACCAACGGGAAACGAGACATATAATTGTGATATGGAAATATCTTGTAATAATATATTATATTACTCTCGAAAATACGATTAAGAATGACTAATTAACCCAATCTATTGACTAAGTTGACCATAAGCCTTCAAGTAGTTTAGAGTGCTAGCGGTAACTGTTCGGATCCACAACACTAAAATCAAGGACTTGATTCCTTGTGGTGGATAGTTCGCAGATAGACTTTACTAACAGTCTTTTAACTTAAGTTTTTATTAATGTAGACCAAATAGCTGTGGTTCAGATTTTTCACTAAATTATGCTTAATGTTGATGTCCCAATCAATATCTGAAAGTTTTTTTGGAAAAATATATTTGTTCTTACCACCTAGGTTCACAGAATGTTCTTGATGTCTCCGTACGATGTCAGTATTTTGTTAGAGGTAACTTTTACTTGAACTTTTAATTAATAATGATATATTTGAAATTTTACGATTCTGTGTAAAATATATCTTTCAGTCAAATAAAGAATATTAATATGGAAAGAAATTATTAGTTTTGAATAAAAAAGAAATGAAAAGTAAACCATTTATATTTAAAAAAGTAGACGTGGAAAGTGAGAATCAAAGGTTGACTGTAATAACGTCTCTTCAAAAACAGGTTCGTCACATCAGAACTAAACAGATAACAAATATTTAATAGTTGTTTTTGTGGAGATTAGTAAATGTTTGCACTCATGTTTCCTGATTACAAGTATGAAGAAATAATATATTGCTTTCCGTGTGTAATCCCCAAAGGAAATATCTTCAGAAAGTACCTAGAAGATAAGAATATAATGCATCTAGTCGTAAGCTTTAAGTACTATAATTCACTACTTGGAGAGAGACGCAATTTTTATTATTATTTTCATCACGATGAGTGCTGTCATTATCTGATCAATATTTTTACTTCCAGTTCCATTCAGCACGAGAAAAATCAGGTTTTCTAGCATCTTAACTCTTTACTTGAACTATGGAAATTTTTGTAATCCAAAAATTAATCAGTTGACTAGTATTAACTTAGTAAAGAAAATATAAACTTTTATAGCTGTGTGGATTTATATCACTAAGAGTCAGCATAATAGCGTTTAGCTACTTGCGCAAGATTTTAAAAATTTTCTTTTTTTAATCACCAATCCAATATTTTATTTTCATATATATGGAATATTTTAGTAATTATGTGATTATCAAAAATGTTGATTTATTTATTTAGTTATAGCTATAAGATTTCAAATCAAATATTTACTTATGTTTTTTTGCTATGACCAGAAACAATGTTTACTTTTCAAGCACAGTGTTAGAGCAGAAATATCTTAGTAGCAATATTAGTACGTTTTGAGCTGTATGTTCAAGGGTCAGTTACTTCAATTAATTTACAAATGTCTGCTGTTGGCTTTCAGGTGCATTGTTAGGGCAGGGATATCTTATTAAGAATATTAGTATGTTTTAAGCTGTATTTCAAAGGATCAGGTACTTCAGTTAACTTTTCTGATATCTGTTGTTAGCTTAAAGGTGCATTGTTAGGTCATGGAAAGTTTAAAACAAACTTAGTTCAATTTATTTGTGGATTTTTCTGTTTTTCGCCAAAATGTGCCCCACCCCCAAGGGCACAGCTGTATGCTTACGGACTTACAACGCTAAAATTCGGGTTTCGATACATCTGGTGAGCAGAACACAGATAACCCATTGTGTAGGATTGTGCTTAATTACAAACAAGCAAGCCAAAATGTGAAATTTTAATAAAGAAAATAAAGGTTTTATTTAAACATTTCAGGTATTTTAGGCTATTACTAGTAAATAAAGGACTATATATCAAAGAGCCAACAAACTTAAATCAAGTTTTAGGCAAGATAAGTGATCATATGGATAAATGATAATCAAGCAACTTTATGGTGTAACACGTGTAGCAATAAGAAAATTATCTGATAGGTGTGAATTCAACGTGTTACAGGTCTAAATTCACACGAGACAAAATATTATGAAGCAAAGTCTTAACCGCAGCTTGTTTGCAATTTTAAACTTGTTATGTAAGTTAAGAGTGTGGAATTAGAACAAAGTTTTAATGATTATCAACTATGTCGTTTGTTATTAAGCACAAAGCTACACAAATGACTATCTGTGATCTGCCCACCAAGAATATCGAAACCCGGTTCCTACCAGAATAACTTCGCAAAAATATCACTGTGCCACCGGGGAGCGATAATCAGTTATTGCTATTGGTAAGAAAATTATTTCTTCCATATTTCACTTGGGATATAATTGGATATTTACTTTTTTAGATAAACCAAGTTTGACAAAATTTTTGATTAAGCTATATAAGTCATTTTAATTTTTTAAACGTTATATTAGAATTATACCATCAACAATAAAATTGTTAGAACTGTCAATCTGGAATACTGCACTTAAAAACAATCCTAAATTATTAATGACTTTGCTGCAAGAAATCGAGTTAATGTCGTTGTTCCAAAACAAAACTGAGCTACTACACGTGTGTGAAAAATGAAAACTTTTATACTTTCTATATACAATAAACTACACAATGAAAATATAAGCTTTCTACTTAACGTCCTGAACATGGATGAAACAGTAATGTTTACATGTTTACTGTAATGAAATCATCAGGGAGGGGTCAATATTAAAACTAAATTATAGTCATTTCTCAAATGGTCCGAAATATTATAAACTTGTTTCCATCACACAGAATATGCTTATCCTTTAAGCTATGAAGAAATTATTATGTGGCGGTCATTACCACTATTCATTGCTAAAAGAGTAGGCCAACGTTTGGCTATGGGTGGTGTTGATCAGTTCTTTCCCTCTAGGTTATCACTATTAAATTACAGACGTCTAGCGCAGAAAGCCCTCGAGTAGTTTTGCACGAAATTCAAAATAAACCAAACTTACAACCTCGTAAGAAATTTTCAGTTGCCTTTCAGAAAGTTTAATTTTCCATCTTTGTTTCTGATAAGTATGTCTACGTTATTTTTCACTGGCAATGTCGAACCTGTTTAACAGAAAGTTAGCAGCTGTGCTAAAAATAATAGTAACAAACCCAAACATCACCATTGTAGTTCTTTTTCTCATCTTAAATTGCTCATACGTGTGTTTCATTTTCTCTCTCTAATTTCTTTTATATTTTTCCGTAAGGAGCTTGAACAGATTCAAGTAAACGTGTAACGTAATTCAGTCATTTCTTGTAGCTCTCAAATAAAAAATAGAAAAGAAACGTTAGTTGAAAAACATTTTTATGCAGTTTTTCTTGGATTAAATTCACAAGGTTTTTGTTATTAAATACTTTGGAAACGCAATAAAGCATTATTATCTATGCCTTAAAGAAACTATTATTACCTCATCTGCAACCGCAGGCTGCTCACAGACAACTACTATATTTCCTACATATATCATGCAACTTAAAATATGAAAAAATTCCTATAAATCTATTTTTTCAAACAGAGAAGACATTCAAGTAAGTAATGCCTTAACATTTCCTTCGTATCTAATGCATGAGGCGGATGTTATGGTATCTAAATTCTATAGTTTTTATCATTAAAAATACCATTATAACTCAGCTCACAAACGCGTTGTAGATTCAATTAGGTTAGTTACTCACCCCAATCTTATTATTTTTATTGTATTTTTTGTTTTTTGATTAAAAATCAATCTTCACTCTCCTCTCTTTTTTAAACCAAATATTTCCCATTAATCATTATAAATTTGATGCACTTAGACATTTATTTTAATTACTAAATGCATTAGTGCCAGCCCAAAAACCATATACAACGGTACTAGGTACAGAAATGGCGTTATAAATATGGTCAAAATATAACATTAGCTGGAAATACTATTCAGTATATGAGTTATTATAGGAAAAAAACAACTGGAAAACACGCACTAAATATAGTTGTTATTATGTTAATATTTTTACTTGACATAAACCACATATACGACGATTTCCTAAGTTAATATTAGAAGCTTTCAGTAGTAACGTGATGGTCTTAAAGCATAGCGATAATTTACACTTTATTTTGGTCATCTCGAGTGGTTTAAATAGACGTAAGCGTATTATTAATAATAATTTGGTGCTTAATTTGCTCAAAGTGCAATCGTAAACCAACGAACATGAATTTTTACAACTAACGGAATGAAAAATAAGGCAAACAGTTAATATGATGATATTACGTTTACTAAAATACCGTAACTTTAACAGTTCTGTTTCACTTGTAATTTAACTTAATTTTATTTCTTATTCACGCAGTTATATTTGTGATACATATAGTTTTCAATATCAACAAAAATAGCCCAGCATGACTAAGTGGTTAAGGCTCTCGACTCGCAATCCGAGGGTCACGGTTTCGAATCCATGTCACACAAAGTATGCTCGCCCTTTCAATCGTTGGGGCCTTATAATATGACTGTCAATCCACTATTCGTTAGTAAAAGAGTAGCCTAAGAGTTGGCGGTAGATGGTGATGATTAGCTGCCTTCTAGTCCTTTAGTCTTACACTGCTAAATTAGGGAAGACTAGAGCAAATAGCCCTCGTGTAGCTTTGCGCGATATTCAAAATAAACCAATCAACAAAAATGAAAAAAAAATCAAAGATCAAGCTCGTGCCACCTACAAGACAAGATGAATCTCTTCAGAAAATAAAGTAAATCTAGGGATGGCTAATATAAATCCTTCAAAATTATTCTAAACTAGATAGTATAGATGAAATTTGCATACAGTGTAGTAGAACGTTAACAGACAAAAATAAAGAAAATTAAACTCAATTCTGATTTAGTAAGTATAGATATACAGCTTTATGTTAATTCTTATCTGTGCTATTATTTAATGCATTGTTTCAAGACATAGGAAGGTTTATTTATAACCAAGTTCTACGTATAATGAAATACGGTGATACCTAGGTTCTCGAACTTAATCCGTTGCAGAAGGCTGTTCGAAAACCGAATCAACTTTTCCCAATAGGAAATACTGTAAATTAAATTAATCCTTACAGACCTCCAAAAATTATGCATTATGAAGCATTTTGAGTAAAAATATTGCTTATTTATACCTGTATAATAATACTTACATGCATAAAGTCAACTACAAAAACTATAAACAGATTTAAAAAAACAATAATTGAAAATTTAACTGCACTTTACCTGTGCTGAGGAGAGCTGATGGCGTAAGTGAAAGGTGGTGAGGAACGTGGAGAGTAGGAGGATTATTATTGTTTGGAAGGGGAGTCACCTTCCATAAAGACGTCAGTAACCCTCCTTCTGGGGTTTTTTCTCTTTTCTGTCTCTTTGCATCGCTACAACCTGCTTGAAACTCACTGGGCCTATTTCTCACTAAAAACTTGTCTAATGAGGTTTGTTTCTGCCTGGCACCTTCCCCATGTCTCACCACACTATGTATGCCACTTTTCTTCCTAAATTTTCAACCCCCCCCTACTAGCCTTAAAGGCATCACTTGTATCAGCACTAGTTCCAGGGGTATTTTTCAGGAGGTCAGCATGCAACTGCTTTACTTTCTCACAAATGATGGGCTTAGAAATTCTATCACCAGCTAACTGTTTTTCGTTTACCCAAATCAACAACAGTTTTTCTACCTCTTCCATTGTTTGTGATCTTTGTTTTGTACGCACTGTCACTCCTTTTGCAACATCAGCTCCTTTGATAACCTCTTTATTTTTCAGTATGGTGCAGACTGTAGACTTCGCCATACCAAACTGTGTAGCAAGGTCAGACACGCGAGCACCACTCTCATATTTCGCTATGAGATCTTTTTTCACCTCTATTGTAGCTCTAACAACTTTTCTTTTTGGTTTGCTGCTTTCATTATCCTTCTTTGACCCTATGGTGGCTTATTTAATCAGAATATTTAGAAAAAACAACAAAAAAACGAGAACGTTTACACCAGATTTTAGCGGGGGTGTGGACTGAGCGACAGGTGCGGGTAAAATGTTTTGGGAAAGCTTGGCGTGAGGCAAATATGGGCGAAGGGTCGTTCGGGTCATCAGTCGGGTTATTTCGGGGGTTCGGGCCACGACAGCTTATGTTCGACAACCGAGGCATTTTTTTCTCAAATAATATGTTCGAAAACCGAATTGTTCGAGAAGGAAATCGTTCGAAAACCAAGGTACCACTGTATATGTTGCTTATTTATTTTTGAATGCTAATTTTATAGGAACAACAAATGTTTGTAAAAAAGCTAAATTTAATGGGTAATGATAATATAAGTTACACTAGAATTATGAATTTTAAAAGATTACTAGTCAATAATACTTATAAAAGCAGATTATATAGTATTGTGAAGTTCTGATGACCTGTTGAGAAGATACTTAAAATACCATTTCGATGAACAATCCGACCTATACCTACACAGGCAGTGCTACCGTCTGCCTGATACTGTTCAAGAAAGTGTGAAATTCGTCAGTACAGGTCCAGGGACAGTCCTTACGACAAACTCTAACTTAATTTATTTTGTAAACACTAAAATATAAAAAAATATCATATCATATTATTTAATAACGTATTCTTTTAAACTATTATTTTGGGATTTTTAGCTTATAATGAAAAATATATAAAATATAATATATATGAACTAAATAAATCACTGTATAATATTGGCAGCTGTAAGCTCATAGACTGAACCTAAACTGTCTCATTTACTGTTGAATTTTTTATTTGACTTTGTCGAATTATGTGTGTACCTCAGAGAACGCTCATCTGTTTTCTTGGTAATTATACTAACTGGATAACGAAACGTACTAATTTACAATGATGAACCATTGTTTCACATGCATTCTTCACTCTGAATATATAACAATATGAAATATATCTTTAGAAAAAAAGTTAAAACATTAGGTCTTTCGACATGTGAACAAGTCTTTTACCAGAAGTAGGACGACAGGTCCATCTGTAAAAAGCGATAAAGGTACATCGTGTTGTTTATTTTAATCTATGATTTCAGAGCATTTTTGATACGACGTGTTTGTTGTTCTTACTGTACAATACTATGGAACATGTTGGTTATTAATTAAGTGTCCTCTTTTGGCAAAAAGTTATTTATGATTTACTTTATAACACTTATCTTATAAGGATGATAAACTGCAGAAGTTGTACGATTTTTATGCAACTACATAAATGGGGCAGAACTTAAGGCTAAAGAATGGGTGCCAATAAAGGTCTAAAATTTCATGGATTAGAATTTCCACAAACATAGCAAGATGTGATCGTCAATTTTTGGATATAAATCGTACTGGACTGTAAATAACATTAATCCAGGCCATTAATGCTACTAATCTTCTTATGAATGTAGAAATAATATACTGTTGTGATACTGTGTTCTTTTAATTTACTGTCATTTCAACACCAGAAAGTCTATGACATTGTGAATTCTTGACAGAGGTGTACGTTAAAATGTTGGGGTTGAACAATTTTATCTTCTGAAGTCGTTTAAATTATCATTTTGAAATATGATGCCATCGTTACTATCAGCTCTGTAGACTTTGAAAACTGATAAAGATATATCACAAAATGTATTATTTTTAAGAGTAATATTTCCATACAAATTGTAGAGAAGAATGTTTCATTTCGAACTAAAATATTTACAATAATTTATTGGAAACATTTTACAAACGAAGTATAATAACGACACATTTCAATAAATTTGTCATTTTAGTTTGATATTTATTCAAATGGACATGACTGATTAGATATATTCTTGGTAGACTATTTGTGTGGTATCATATGCACATTTCTGAAAGATAGAGTTAATAGAAAAAATGTGTAATGCGTTTTTGAAAAGTATATTTAACTGAAAAAAAATGTGTATTGGGCTTTTGTTCATGTAGTTCGGCATGGCCAGGTGGGTTAAGACGTGCGACTCGTAATCTGAGGGCCGGAGGTTTGCATCCTCGTCTCAACAAGCATGCTCGCCTTTTCAGCCGCGGGGCGTTATAATGTGATGGTCAATCACACTATTTGTTAGTAAAAGAGTAGTCCAAGCGTTGGCGGTGGGTGGTGATGACTAGCTGCCTTCCCTCTAGTCTTACACTGCTAAATTAGGGACGGTTAGCGCAGATAGCTCTCGAGTAGCTTTGCGCGAAATTAAAAAACAAACAAACTTTCTTTTCTTCATTTTATCTTTTGACTTGCCTCGCGGTGGCTCAACAGCAACTTAGAGAGCTTATAAAGTTAAAAATCATGTCTTGACACCCTTGGTTAAAACAGAACAGCACAGATGCCTTATTTGTATATCTTCGAAGACAGCACGCAACTTCTTTAAATATTCTATTTGATTATGTTTTATTACTAGTTTATTGAGTTTCTTTTTAATAACTTTTGTTTAGTTTTTATTTTATTTAAATGAAGATTGCTAAGGAGATAGTTTTTGAGTCGTAAATCCGGCACAACCTTTGGATTTAAACATTCCAAGAAAGCAACCAGATTTATTTGTGTTTCGATATTCATGTAAGACTATTCAAGGGTTATCTGCACAATATGTCTTTAATTCTGGACTGATATAATGATTGGTTTGATTGTTTGTAATTAAGCACAAAGCTACACAATCTGTGCTCTGCCCACCACGAGTATCGAAACCCGAATTTTAGTGTTGTAACTCCGCAGACATGCTGCTATGCTACTGGGAGGCTATAATGAAGGGAAACTGCCAGTCAACAGTAACTTGGGCTACGTTTATATAATCAAATAGTAAACCTGACTATAAAATCGGAGTGTGACTGTTCTTTTATATTGTTGTTTTTGTTATTTTTTTGCGATAGTGAGACACAAACGAGGAACCCATCGACCCTTAATATGACATACTAACGTTAGGGCCACGTTCGGTACAAGAAACAATTAAAACAAGATATTTTAAGCATTTAACTAAGTAAAGACGCCAAGGTTATTATACATATACGTGTGTAGTAAAATAATTGCTTTTCACACGATTGGACCTTAGACTCGTTTTAAAGAAGATCCTTCATCAAATACATTCACCATATGTTTTCAATATTACATAACCTAAAGTACGAAAAAGTGATAAAACATAATGCAAAAACAAAATGAAATTAGGAAAAACCTGTTGAGAATCCTCAAGAGGATAAAAATAAATAAATTATCTTTGTTGAGGAAGGACTCGATTGTTAACAAAGATATCCTAGGTATTCCAGTTGGTAATATACAAAGCAAATTCATTCAAGTGTAACAATCTGAAAAGCACTTACCTATGGCGCCTTTTCTCATACTATACTTTTAAGCCTAGTCCACAATTAACGTTTATGGTTGGTAACGAGCATGGCAGAAGAAGAAATACTAGGTACTCCGTGTACGTGAAAGCTCGTATCATTAATTACATAAATTTTTACCGTCATTTTAATTAACTTTCACCAAATTCGCATTTGAAACATCTCTCTTTAAAAAACAATAGACAGTTTTAATTCTCTATTATAAATGTGCTAATATATTGCAATTTTTATGACCCAATTAGCTCAGCCTTCTTGAAACCATGTTTATAAAGTATGTTTTCTAGCCTATTCTTAGTTTCGTATGACATCTTTGTTTCTTAGCTTACATTAAACCCAGTAGTTACATTTTTCACAGCTGAGAATAAAAGCTTCTAACGCCTAAAAGTTACATTACTAACACCATAAGTAATTGTGGTTGAAAAAAAACAAGTTTAATTTTTTCTCATACAAAAAGTTTTCCTCAGGCAACCGTTTGCAAATTATAATACGAAATATTAAGGTCATTCGCTTATAAGAATTTAAAACAAAGCCAATTATTTTGTCAAGGTTTCTAGAAGGTAAATTATTTTAGGTTTACTTTAATTTTTTCTTCCATAGTTTCCCTTACGATGAACGAAATCTACTGTAGAATCAGAGCTGCGAGTACGGTCATGTTTAATTTTATGTTACGCATGCTACTATTTAATAAAGATTTAGTAAAGATCGACAAGAGTTCCAAAATTTCACTTGCCGAAAAACCGACCGTTCAAAGTACTGGTTACGATGTATTATGCGCATATATACAAATAAAACGCTAAAAATATCGTTAACATTTCTTGTACAACAATTCAAAAATTTCCAAACAGAAACTTTTTCGTCCACTTCCTACCTGCCTGATCACGTCAGCGGGGCTAACGTCTGGATGGCTCGGACTATCCTATAAGGTTTCATTAGTTTACTTGACTTGTCTGTGAGCTGATAAAGTTAGACTGTTTTATTTAGCTATACGGATTACAATGTTGAATAAAGTACGGATTGAAAATCGCTCTAAAATCTATTCAACTAGTATCCCTTCACTTCATTGTATACTTTTCTTGCAGCAGTTATTTCGTTTTCGACACATCTTATAGCAAATCTACAAATAACCAACTATACCCTTTACACGCAGTATTACCTTACCTGCAAAAGTGTGATAAACCAAATGTAAGAAACTAATGGTAATAATAATAATAATAAATAGGAAAAAAATAATGAAATTTTATCGGAAATTGAACCTGGTTTAATATTTTTTGTTAGAATAAATATCCGGTGGATATTTAAATCAGCTAACTATTAAAATGTCAAAACAATTTGTATTTAGTGCAAACCAGAACACAAAAAGGCAATTGTGTAGTTTTGTGTTTAACAACAAACAAATTGTACAAAGCAGAACACAGACAGCCAAGAGTGTAGCTTTTTGTTTGACAGTAAACTAACAAGGAATTCAAATAAGATTTAATGTATTTTTTTCGCTTACTGCTTTTATTCTTTATACTGGAATTCATTTATTTAGGTAACAAACAGTAAAATTTTACAAGTAACGATTAGTCTGGTTGTCAAAGACTCAGTTTGATCGTATTCTGTCTTTATTTATGTTATAAACAGGAGAACATCCCGAGCAACTACAGTTGTCTGTATTTTCTTCTTTAATGAGCAATTGAAGTGCTAAAAGGTTATTTGCAATCGCTACTAATTTCAAACTAATGACCACAATGCAAGCAGCTAGTAAGCAGCACCATACCATCCACAATTATCGCTATAGAATTGAGTTTCGCTTTTACAACACAACCACATTTTAAAGCACAGAAATACATTTCTTTTATCGCACCAAATCAAAACTGGTTTGCTAGCTCCGAAGTATAGGAGTTTACTAGATGGCAGATCGAGTCGATTTGAGATATTCGGTTTAGATTTTGTTAAAGCGGTTTTCTTCATTTTAGTTTCAAAGGTTTCTTATGATATCTGAAACTCGTTTTGTGACAAGCAGTCACAATTTTGTAACTATAAAGATATAAGCGCGAGAATATCTAAAGAAAACTAAGCTACTTTATCCTTTCTTACAAGTGACTATATTCGTATGATAACTAGCGAGTTATAAATTTAATCAGTTGTTACAGATTTCAGCTTAATCTATTATGTTCACCACCAGTAATTTTAGGCAAGAAGACGATAATTAAGTTTCATATGTGTATAGTGACATGTTCAGTTTAAAATCTATCGAATGTACAGAATATTGTTAAAGTTTTTAACTGCTCAATAAATACATTTTAGTATTTTTCTCTTTCACGACCAGTGTCTACCGTGTTAAACAAACTTGTTTATCCACAAGCTTAGAAAACGCATTAACAATGAAACCGATTAGGATATATGAGACCTGATCTTAATTTAACTTTATTCTCACTTCTTTTTCAAGTTTCCATAAGGTGATTAAATTATTCTACTGGTTAAGATTAAAATTTACTAAGGAACTATTATGGTTTCAAAGAGATATCAATCAGATGTTGTTCTTTTTATCTATACTAGTGATTCGTATAGGGCTAATTATGTCGATTATCAAATAACATTAAATAAGATTATCGTTGTTGTTTCATTGCAAAGCCTCAGCGCTCTATTCACAGTGAGAGTCGAACTTTGAATTGTAGGGTATTAAGTCCTTAAACTTATTGCTGATCTACCGGAGGGCTATTAAACAGTTCAACAATAACCTTGAAAGTTTATAATGTTATAAGCTGGTGTTCGATCTACGCTAAGTAAATGAGTAAAACCATCTTGCTAACGGCACAACAAATCGATTAACAGCCAAGCATGCTACGAATGGTGTAACTGAAACTTAAACTGTAAAAAATATGACATGAAATGTCTCAAGTGAAAGATTAATGTTTAAATAGAAAACGACTTTCATAAAGCATTATTAACATGGGACATTTAACGTGTATTAGTTCTTCGTAAATAATAAAATGTTTTGTTTCATTTTGAGACACATTTGTTGAGTGTATTTTAACATGAGGAATTGGTTAAATCATTGCATTTCAACAGTACTAGATGAATGTTGACCCAAGATACAAACGTTTTTTTTTTCTAAAAATTAAGTTGAATAATTATCACTTTCTCTGATGTCGCAAGTTGATATGGGAAAATAGCTGGAATTTATCAATGAAATTTGGTAGACTTAATGTTGATCTTCATGTCTCGACTATAAATAGTTAAACAGTCAGAGAGACGATTCTAATTTGACAGGTATTTCGAATTTACCGGTTTAATGCTGGGAACCATAGCTCAATTGAGAAAGGAAGTTGTTTAGTGCAACGACCCAAAATATTAGAACCCCAGTTTACAGAATAACTTTCTAATTCCGACTTTACTGGTACATTTACTAATCTCTGTATACTTTTGAGTTCCAGAAACAAAGTTAAAAGTGTATATGAGTTATCACACGGTGGAACAGTGATACGTTTACGGATTTACAGCTCTAAAATACTGGTTTCTATTCCCTTATATTGTACAAAAATATGATAATTGTAAGTGAAAACAGTTTATTCTAACTCTGTAATTATCTTTTTCGAAGGTTTCAACTATCTTGCATTTTGTTTAATTTAAAGCTCTGGAATTTTATAACTCATTGAAAAAATTGTAAGCATGTAAACGTGTTATATAAGACGTGTTTTTTTATCGTAACTATAGAAATATATTTGTATTCCCTCATAAAACTGTTCGTATGCAAGCCTGTTATGCAATGAATGTGTTTGATTATTATAAATACAGAAATATATATTTGTCTTCCCTTAACCTTATTGTTTTAACCATTCATAGTTGATCACTATCTTCTAATAATTTAAATATCTGTCAGTTGTTTTAGAAAAATACATTATCATGTAGTTTCAGGTTTTTATGCTTAAGAACCAGTATCTCTTGAACAAAGCTTGCTAATTATTTCGGGGGCTGTATTATTGTTAACTACTAAAATTGTTTTCATTCCAAAATTTATATTTTCAACCATTTTAGAATCTATGTATTTTGACATTTTCAGATTTTCATATTGATCGTAGATTGACTGATTCCAAGCAGGTTACGGAAAAATTGGTTACAAAACTTTCACATTGGTATTACTATAGATTTACTTTTTGTTAATTAGTGTTTTAATTTTTATAAACTACTTTCAAGATAAACCTATTTTAGACTGGCAGTTAAAAATATTTGACTGTCTTTGAACCATTACTGGGTAATAAATATATATAATCAACCTTATACAAATATACAACAACACACAGATATAGATGACTTTATATTCAGCAGAATAGATAACCAATAGTATTTTTGTGTCCATAATTCAGTTTCTTCCCTGAGTGTTTTATGAGTCTTTCAACTATTAAAATGTGGTTTAAAAATGGTATAAGTTAATATTATCTGTTAATATATTTTACTATTATAACACTTCGACACCTTTTAGATTCAGATGAGCCCTATTCATAAAAAGTCAATGTTAATGTACTGTTGTTCTTTATTATCTAAATAATATTTTTTTACGTCTAATGCATAAATACTATACAGCCTTAGAAAAATCAATCAAAATAAGCAAATAATTTAACAGCGAACTTCAATTCTACTTAAATACTTACAAGTTATATCTATACAAATATAACAAGATTGTCTGTTTTATATCCATGTAACTACTTCGCCGGGTGTGGGTGGATCTTCATCAAACTTGGTATGGAAATTTATTAGATCCATGCGTGGATAGCTACAACTTTTCAGTTTTTAATTTCATATTTTACAGATTTTATAGATATTTTTGTGTGTTTTTCACAATTACATATGAGGGAATCAACTTTTCTTGCTCCAAGATAACCTTTCATTAATCATGAATTTACATAACTTTCGTGCAGGAGAAGGGGACTCCGGCTGGTTTAATAATAATAATAATAGGATAATTAGAAGTGACTGTATGTCACATGCTATACATACACCTAAAGTATTTTAATTATTATTAGTGAGTACAGGACTATACATCTAAGCCCAGCAAACAATTTACATTCCACCACTGTATTAGACCTACTTTATCTATTTACTTCCACATAGTACTGATGAATCATGAATTTCATTATTCAGTGTCAAAGAATAGATGGAGCATCTATATAATCTTTTCGTCACGAAATACATGTTCTAGTTGAGAACTGAAAATAACAAATAGATATTCTACTTTCTAACTTAGCTAGAAATTGATAGTTTTCTCTCTGTAAATTATTTAAACACTAAACTACAACTCATGCTGTGTTAACAGACATATAGAGTAAAAACTAAATACAACAGAGCAATCAGAATAAACAAACAAAAACTCAGAAAACCAATAAATAAATAGCACATTTCGGCTTTTATACCTTTTACTAACATTTGCAAAACGCCAACCAAAGCTGACCATCGAATGATGTCAGAAAGCGTAATGTTTGAACCTAGACTCTAGATTTTCTATTTGACCTTTAAATAAAAATATCTTAAATATTTTAACTCAATCGTCTTTATACATTGTTTTTTGTGTTTTATTTTTAAAAGAAATTACTTACAATATTTATTGTCTATCTAGCGTCTCATAATGAATAGATTAAATTTCCGTTTTCTTGTAATCACCACCAGTTAAAACTACGTCAAACTTTCCGATGGATGAATCGAAACGTAAAGCAAGGATATTGATTACCAGTCACATAAGTTGCAGTGTTATGTCATTAAAGAATTCACTTTTCAAAAATACGACTAATAGTGACGGAGTTTGAGTTTTAACCATTTGACTGATAGACAGGGACTTTATTAGCAGCTTGGTCAAGACTAAGAATAACAAGATTCTGTGAAAATAGAATTTATGTTCTGCTATGATAAAAAGCGTATCTTATGAATATAACATTGTTGACAATATTTGTTTGTTGTAAGCTAAGCTGTACGAGAGCTATCTGTATTCGCCGTTCCTAACTTATCAGTATAAGATTAGAAGGTTTGGTTTGAATTTTGTTCAAAGCTACTCGAGGACTATCTGTGCTAGCCGTCCTTAATTTAGCAGTGTAAGTCTAGAGGGAAGGCAACTAGTCATCATCACCCACCGCCAACACTTGAGCTACCCTTGTACCAACGAACAGTAGAATTGATCGTTACTTTATAACACCCTACAGCTAAAAAGGGCGAACATATTCGGTGAGATTACAATTTGAGTGCCCTAACCACATGGCCATGCCGGACCTGCTGACAATGACTTGATGTTTTTTTTCTATGTGCCCTTTTGCACAATGGACTTAAAACCGTAAATAATAATAATTTATTGAATTGTTTTATCTCGACGAAAATAAATGTTTTAAACAAACCAACGTAAGTTAACAAACGCTTCGTGTCTATTAATGAAAAGTGAATATTAGTTCTAATTCTGATGTATAAATAATTATAAACAATAATATTTAGTAAAAACATCATTAAAATTCACAATTATGTGTTATTTTTCTGAAAACTTAAAAATAACAACTTAAGCGTTTATTATGATGTTGCGTTTTTCCAAGTGAGACTACGTAATATATATATATATATACTGTAATTGAAGAAACGTCGTGAAAAAGTACACAAATATTTGTAATAGTGCATAATGTTGACGTGATCACACGTAGAAATGAAATATCGAACTTACAACTGAAAAATGTCTTGGAGGTTTTAAGTTAACAAATATCCTCAAAGTTAGTTGAACAATATTTCTAAAAGATAATTTAACTTTTTATATTGATAGCAATTGTGTCAGTTCACCAAAAGGTTCTATTAATGTTGGCATTGTGAGTCTATAAGATGATGTCTATTAACTGATCATTTCCTTCCAATATCAGATACAAAATACAGATATAATAGGATACTTTATGTGTTATCCTTACGTAATAGAATAAGTATTGTTCACAAATGTTGAATGAAATTAAGTAGGTTCACTTAAGGTAATTGGGATCTGATTCGCAGAACCCCTTATTTTGCTCAATTTTACATTAAGATGTTTTTATTTCTATGATTTCTTATTCTTGTCGTGTTTTACAGATTAAATGAATTCATATATGGTGAGTATTAAGTGTTTTTTAGTAGGGTTTACTAGTATAAAAAGTAATGTATTAAGTAACTATATATGGGAGGAATCTAAAACCGACAATATAATTCGAGGAAGCTTTTCACCAAAACTTCAGATGCCTAATTTCAACTATCGTGTTTGATTTTTTCCCTAATGGTTATAATATAATTTCAAAATACACGGAAAATACTTTGAATATTTTTCGATCTTTTTATGGATGGAAATTGAAGTTTCGACAATTTTTTTCCATCAAAGCCAATATTACTTGTGATTGTTGTCTCGTATAGCTTTCTCTTCAGTTCCAAACCGTTGATGTGAAAGGTAAGCCTACAAAAGTTTCAAAGACGTGATGTCTCACAACGTCTTCGCCGTTTACACATCGAATTTTCAAGAATGTTTAACGGAATATCTACTCGTCGAGCAAACAGAAGCGAACCGGGATATTTCCAACATCTCTTTGACAGATCACTTATACACGTCAGCGTTAACGTCTTTATCGTACAGTGCAGAGGTCCATAGCTATCGGTCTTCTTGCAGACGTCGTTGATGGCCAATTTTTCTCTTCTAAAACGCTAGTAATTCTGAGGACTGCAGGAAAGCTCTATGAAAACCACTGTGGGGTCACTTTGAAATGCTCAAGTAAAAAATAGAGTTTAACTACACAAACACAAAAGTGGTTCTGTTCTGATTTGAATAGAAAGTAGCGCTACGATAGCTGGGATTTTGAGGATTCTTTTTATTTAATATCAAGTGACATATCACATTAGTATATAAGGAGGGTATCGACAGTCTAAATAACAAAATCTAAAGTTTGTTATGAAGTTACTACAGCGTGATATAAGATATTCTTATGAAGTTACTACAGCGTGATATAAGATATTCTTATGAAGTTACTACAGTGGGATATAAGATATTCTTATGAAGTTACTACAGTGGGATATAAGATATTCTTATGAAGTTACTACAGCGAAATATAAGATATTCTTATGAAGTTACTACAGTGGGATATAAGATATTCTTATGAAGTTACTACAGCGGGATATAAGATATTCTTATGAAGTTACTACAGCGGGATATAAGATATTCTTATGAAGTTACTACAGCGGGATATAAGATATTCTTATGAAGTTACTACAGCGGGATATAAGATATTCTTATGAAGTTACTATAGCGGGATATAAGATAATTATCTCATACGAAACAATTCAAACATTAAATAGTTTTAAGTGTTTCAATTGTCATTGAAAGTTTATTACTACTTCAAATTCGGTTAGTTCTGAACTACAGAATTTGAAGAACTGCACAGACTTCCATTAAGGAAATTAAAACTTTTTAAAGCAACAAACTGTCAGAGTCAGTGTGAAAGTTGTACACTTAACTAGCGTGCTTTCTGACTCCGCAGTTGACGAAGGAAAGAAAAGTTTTCGTTAGCTCTATATTTTACTATCCTGTAATTTTGCTGTTGACAGAGAAGACGAAATTTTTGTCAGAACTAAATTTAACTAACCAACTTTTTGACTTCGCTGTTAATAAAGGAGACGAAAGCTTCAATAAGCACTATTAATCACGCTTGAAGAAAATTACAAAAATGCAAGATATTATAATTAAATCTTTCGATTACATTTATTCAAGCCGATGCTTAATTAATCTTTTTAGCATAATTTCCATTTTTCTTTACAATAGCAAAATATAAATACTCAGTGATAACAACTTCAATGAAATGGTGAGGTAAAGTCATATTTATGTTTGTTTTATTTACACATACATCTCTATTATTTTTTTCAAACAAAAATAGTTAAGAGTAGTCTTATTTAAATAAAACACGAATAATTCTAATTTCGTAAATGATTTATTACAACCAACAGTTTGACTTATGCTTTCATTATAAGGATGAAATATTCATATCAACTAAGAAATAACTGACAATGTTAGGAAACAAAAAATATTCAAACAACTAAAACGGCATGCATACAATACCAGAAAAAGTGGTTGTGTGAGGTTGCAAAAAAAGTTACATATGAAAAATAAACAAGAATTACAACATGATCAGTTCTTTAATTGTAAAATAGTATTGCAAATTTTAAATATATGATTATTTACCAGTCTTAGGTTCGTAACTACAATTGTCACTGAGAATGTTTATTGCATTTGTATTAGACGCTTATTCAAGTAATTTGCATTTAATTCCTCGTTGTCAATATATTTTTGAGTAGATAGAAGTGCGTCTAGATATATTCTGTCCATAATTAGATCTAACTAAACATTTCCACGTTAGCTGTAGCTTGTAGACTGATGTGCCTATATTGAGAATCCGAAAGTTTGTGGTTCACGTCCCTTTGCCCAAAAAGTGCTCTTCACGGTGTGACCAAAGTGGCTCATACGTTAAGTGTGGGAGTTGTTGATTAGCTACTTTACCTCTAGCCTATGACCTCAAAATGAGGAACGACGATGTGCAGAAAGCCCTTTTAAACATTACGCAAAAATTCTAAAAGAAGCAACAAAAATTCTCGCAAAAATATCATTCGATCAAAGCAAATTTCTTTTTTGATTCTTGAGTTATTATTAAGTAACGTAGTTTTCAATTATTTGTTAGGATTTAATGACAATTCCCTTATCTTAACCAGCTAAGAATTAAAGTTTCGATCTCAAGGTATTAGCGTCCATTAATCAATCTTTGCCAATGGTGTAGAGAATGGGAGATAAGTTTGGCTATTCTTCATCATTTGATAATGGATCAGGAACGTTTGTAGTTTTCGATCAATTTCAATATTCCTAGTTTAGTGTTAAAAATTGGTTTCATTGTTATTTAATTTCTCTTTGCAATTTGTGGATAGTTCATTTATTGGCCTGTTGATCTCTTTCATTTTGTTTTTCTCCCTACATAAAAGGTCAGAATCAACGTTTATCTGGTCACTTGAATTGCTTAAAATATATTACGCCAAAAAGGATAATGCTTCAATTCGCTCATTTGATTAACATCTATGAAGAACGCTTCATCTTGAAGACTAATGAATTATTGAGTAAGCTTAGACTATGAGTAAAAGAAAACAGTTAAGATAACATTACTCAGCTTCAGAGATAATTATAATAGGAATTGCAACAAAATATATAAGGATAGGAACATACTATTGTAAAAATTGTCTCATCTCAATGTTAATAGTAATAAAATAATACACTAAAATTACCAAAACAAATCATGCAAATGTATCAAATAAAAGCATTCTCGTAGAAGTACAAGTTCCAGATTACACCACTTTTAATATTAATAACTATATAAATATGTTCTTGGCTAATAATGTTTTTCACTAAAAGCTTCTAATAGAGGTACATGCATACATTTGTGTGTATGTGTATATATTTATATCGTTTATAATCATATGCAGGGGTTTTTAGAAGTAGAAGGGCTTCGAAAATTCACAGTTGGTAAACAGTGACAAGGAAAGTCTCTAGCCTGTAGATACAACCAGTTTTTTTTAATGCTTACATCTAAACAGAATGTTTAGTGACAACAAGGGACTTGTTGATTCATCTCGAACGTTCTATCCACTAAGCTAACTAAACTATTAAGTAAAAATATTAAAGACAGCCCATATGATTCAAGTATATCTAGCAATCTTTCTTTTAAATCCACTCAAATTTACTACATCCACAACATCCGCAGGCAATTTCTTCCATAGAGCAACAATCCTATTTGAAAAATAATATTGTCTTGGTTGAAGACTGCTTCTACGTTACCTAAATTTATATTTGTTTTATAGTTTTTTATTATCCCTGTTAAGTATGAAAAATATTGATGCATCAACATTATCGATTCCTTTCATATTCTTAAATACTTCAATCAGATCCACCCTAAATTCCCGTTTTTCAATAGAAAACAATTTTAAGGATCTTAATCTTTCCTCATATTACAACCTCTCCATCCCAGATACCATTCTAGTAATCTTCCTCTGAACCCTTTCCAACAATTTAATTTTTTTTCTAGAGTAAAAACTTAAGACTGAACACACTAAACCAAAATGGTCTAACCAGTGACTTGTACAATGAAATTATAACCTCCTTAGACTTTTATTCAGTATTAATGTAGGTAAAACCTAAAATTCTATTTGCCCTACCACTAGCAACAGCACACTACTTGGATGGCTTTAGAGACTGATCAAAACCCATCTGCTATTTGTCCATTTAATTGATCTAAAACCTTGTATGAAGCAGCAGCATCCTCTTCACAACCAGCAATACCCAAGACCTTCACATCATCAGCAATTTATAAGACATACAATTCTCCTTGCTTAAACACTTCAATCAAGTAAATGGTATTAAATTGGTTCTGTTAATCTGAACTACATTTATACAACCTCCCGCTTTCTTTCATTCAGCCACTCGTCTATCCAATTAGTTAACTTATTCTCTACACTTTAGAAATAAGCTTCTTCACAAGCCTTTTATGTAACACTTTGTCAAATGCTTTTTTTAAAATCCAAATACACTAAATTTACACATTTATGCTTAACTACTTATGCGGTAACATTTGAAAAGCATGTCAAAACATTTATAAGGCAATATCGGGCTATCTGCTGAGTCCACTGAAGGGAATTGAACCCCTAAAATGAGCATTATAAATTCGTGGACTTACCGCTGTACTATCGGGGGGCGTACAATGTGTGTAGATAAATTGTTACCTATCAGTATTGTTACCTCAGCTGAAAGTTTCAGAAAATTTCCTATCTAGCTTATAAAAGGTAACCAACGCAATATGTGGAAATCGTTTTATATTGTTGGTTTGTTACAGTTAGTATGCGACAAACCTCGGAAAGTACAACTGTGGTAAACGCTTGTCAATCAGAAAATTATGGATATTTAACCAAGAATGTTTACATATTTTGAACATTACACTTCTTTGTTTAAGCACAAAATTATGCTATGAGCTATCTGTACTTCACTTGCTACGGGTATCGAAAGCCGGTTTATAGCAGTGTGAATCTGCAGATATACCTCTGTGCCACATTACAAATCGTTTAACTTCAGTGAATTAACTTTAGACCTTAGATATCTTCGTCGGTGAAAAGTCAGCTTGTAACAGGTGTGAGATCAACCAAGCAACTGAGTTAGCTAGCTATCCGTTAAGCGAACTGTACTGATGTCAACTTGAAAGTAATTCGTTTATGGTGAACCGTTGATCAAATATTCCGTTCCAGACCAGATTGAAGATCCAGTATTGTTTGATAACTGTATTACTGTTTTTGTATTCAAATACATTTTTCTTAAGAAAGAAAACTGTGTGTGTCAATCTTGTCGATAAATATCATAAATGTAACACATATTGACACTTAATTAACTCTTAAATTTAGATTAAAATTTCACACAATTCGAAATCGTAATACTTAACACGATAAAGTAGAAACTAGTTGAAGATAAATTATAATAAATAACAATATTTTGTAAGTGAAGAAAAATTACATAATTACTTAACACATGAAAAATTCCTTATCACAATCAGGTCCAGTTTTACGTTGGTAGTAAACCTTGGCGTGGGTGATTATTTATAAAACATCTTAGTTAATAAATTTCCTTCAACATAATAATGAGCAGATAATGAACGAAATATAATACAAAAAGAATAGTGTGCGTATTAGGCCACATACCCTGCCACACATTCACATATCCCATCCATTCCTTTTCCCTTCAAATGAAAATAAACGTTTTGTATTCTTGCCCCGTCATGTATATCATATAATCTGCCTAAATAAAATAATTCTCAGTATCACTACTTGTCACGCCTTGGCTTATTTTTTTGAATATTCTTCCTCAAATTAGTTATATGCTCTCAGTAACATGTAAGCAGTATTCTTTTTTAGTCAAATAATTTGTTTTTGCTACAAGTCAGATGCATTTTCAATTTCCATATGTTCCGATATTCTGTTAAAATGTCTTTCCTATTTGAAATTGAGCACAAAAATCATTCTTTTTAGAAATGATCTAGTAATGTTTCGTCCATTTTCTAGGAAAATCTTGTGTTAATTAATCAGTTTTGCAAAATATTGTATGGAAAATCTTAAAATACTAGATACAATTTAATACTGTATTGAAGTAAATGTGGACACCATCTATCTTGTAAATTCTTGCACTATCTTTCTAATTAAGATTCCTCGCGATGTAGAAAATGATAAGAACAATCGCTTATTGGAAAGTTATCCATTGAAGAAATAATTTAAATACCTTGTAGAAAGACTTTAAAATTTTGCTTTCTAAATTTCGGTAAATACCTTTATTTTAGCAAAATAAAGGTTTATCTTGCACATTTAAGGTAATATTTATGTGTTTATTTGTTTGTTTTGAATTTCACGCAAAGCTACAAGAGAGGGCTTATGGGCGTTTCTTTTACCAACGAATAGTGGAATTTAACGCCACGTTAGAGCGCCCACACGGTGAAAGCTCGAGCATGTTTGATGTGACGGGAATTCGAACCCGCGACCCTCAGATTACGAGTCGATCTTTAGTATCTAAAATTGTCATTAATGATAGTATAAGAATAGCAAATTAAACTGAGCGAAATGTGCATACGTACTTTTATGTAAATCATATTAAACATAAGTGTTTTTATTGTTATAGGAAGAGAAGTGAAGCGCTTGGTATTAAATTAAGTTTCTAAAGTACAATAACATATGTTAAGTATTATAATTTATCCTGGATAAGTCTATGGTTTATTATGTTACGTATTACGATTTCATATAACCAAAACTTTGAATTAGTTTTTGGAAGTTAAGGGTGAATGCCGATATGTATCAAATACATGGCATTTGCAAACAAGAATTATAAACACAATTTTCTTGATTAACATAAATATATCTTAATATACAAAAAATAAAGTAGTTTATAATAACAGTTATTACAAATAATGACTTGCATACAAAAGTTTATAAATTAACAAACAATATTGAGTCTTCTATCTGGTCTGCAACTGAATATTTTATCGACAGTTCACAATTAGCGAATTAGTTTCGAGTTAATATCCATACAGCTCACTTAACGGGTAGCTAGCTAGCTGCTTTACTGAACTCACTCAAGTTTAACATCGACAAAAATATCTAATGTTCTCGTAGAAATACTAACGTCCAAAGTTAATTCACTGAAGTTAAACAATTTGTAATGTTCAAAATCTGTTTGTTTTATGGAATTTCGCGCAAAGCTACTCGAGGGCTATCTGCGCTAGCCGTCCCTAATTTAGCAGTGTAAGACTAGAGGAAAGGCAGCTAGTCATCACCACCCACCGCCAACTCTTGGGCTACTCTTCTTCACTAACGAATAGTGGGATTGACCGTCACATAATAACGCCTACACGGCTAAAAGGGGCGAGCTTGTTTGGTGCGATGGGTATGCGAACCCGCGACCCTCGGATTACGAGTCGCACGCCTTAACCCGCCTGGCCATGGCTAGCCGTTCAGAACCTATCATCGTTTCTGATCAAATATCTGTAGTTTTCCGATTAATAAGCGTTTATCAAAGTTTTAGCTCCTGAGCTTTATAGTATACTAACTGTAGCAAACCAACAATATTATAGTGTCTCTTGGCACGTCAATTTATAAATTTTTCGGGTGAGGTTCTTGAAAGCTCAGTTGGCAATACTATTCGAAGATACGCTTGCGCTTTCGTAAAACATATATTGTTGATTTTTATATTCGAGAATCTTCTAGAAATTTAGAGAATAGGCGGGACTTTCACAATACACATCTGGTACTATACATTACATGCATTTCTCAACATATATTTAACTAAAATATCGCTTTTAAAATAAACACACAATAGTAACTCGCTACAAATCCTTCTACAATTTCGATTCACAACTTTTATTTATGCCTTACTTAAAAAATTTAGGGTTAACACAATTTTAGATGATTAAAGTTACATTGTATTAGCAGCACAGTTTTTTCATAGTATTGCCTTGTTAATCATAAGTCTAGTTTAGTTAACTTTTAAATTGAGAAAACACCAAGTTTACTTTTAAACCTATCAAGTAACTCATCTCGTCATTTTAACCTCAGAATATTTGCATTACTGTCCTGTCTTCTAATAACAAAAGACCGCCTCTAATAATAATACTGTATTAAATACCGGGAAAAAATACAATAACATGACTTAATATAGGATGTACAATAAGTATGATATGACTCATGTTCTTTCTACATGTGTAGATTCATTCGAAGTGTGTAATGTTGCATTTGTTGAGTTTACAGCTCGTATCAATACATTGTTGGTGGTGTGAGTGGCCTTGTTTTATTAAGCAGCAGCAGTGTTAGTGTTTGAATAGTTTATTTGTATTTCTTCCAAACTTATTTACTTTTATGATATTTCAAAACTGTCGTTGCTTGATAGTTTTATTGAATATGGCGAAATGTGATTGAAAATATTATCTAAAATCGAAAACAATAATATTTAACCTTGAAATTTAGTCTTATGTATTGATCATTAGACAACTTGAACATTACCATGACATTCCAGATGAAATCCAAGTGATATTTAACCAAAGCAGAATCTCTGCAAGTAAATAAAATATACATATTAACAGAAATTTCTCAAATTTATTTACTAATGTGATATAATAGGGCTCACTTCTTGAGGTCTAAACCTACAGGATAAGAGAGCTTTCTTCTAAAATAATTCCTCTTGAGTTGAAACAATAAGAAAAGTAGGTACATGGTACAAAACAATGAAAGTGCGAAAACTGTTAATAGTGTTGGTAAATGGTAACAAAAGACGAGAAGAAATTTTTAAGAAACTTGTTAAAAGTAAAAACAAATGTTAAAAAGCTAGAACAAAATCAAAGTTATTTCTCATTTCAAATGATCTATTTATTTGTAGTTAAGTAAAAACTACCCAATAAACTACCTATGCACACCATGAGTACTTAAACCCGGTTTATTGTGTTGTGAGGCTGTAGACTTACTACCTTGCCACTTGGTGCTTGGAATAATTTGAAATTTCATGTGCATAGCTTTCAAACACTTCAATTAGAATTAATAACGTAATTGAATTAAATTAGTAATTATGAAAAATTCGTTGTCACCCGCCGTTACAGCGGTAAATCTACGGATTTACGACGCTAAAATCAGGGGTTCGATTCCCTGGGTGGACACAGCATATAGCCCGACGTGGCTTTGCTATAAGAAAACACACACACACTGAAAAATTCGTTTTCAAAAGTACGATTCCTCTGTATAAAGTGGCCTTGCATAATCATTAGATTAAAAGTAAATACGGAAATTAAAAAGTTTCTGAGGAGAAAGTAACATTTTTAATTGTAAGTGAGCTTTATGAAAATAGTTAAAACTGTGAAAAAAATCAACTCACTTTTACTAATTCCTCATATTAGAAGAAGGACATTTTCTACATATTGCTTTATATCTCTGTAACATGGTTAACAGGGATAATAAAATGAGCTTTATTAATTTATTTAATCTTGTGGCAAAGCAGTTCCCAGTTTAAATATGAGACTTTTCTTCTTCTACTTTCTTTAAAATATGTTTGTTGGAATACGTCACAGTGCGTGCTATACTTACGTTTGTAAAGTCAATATATTTTACAGTATTTATTTTATGCTTATTCAGTATGCTAGAACTATAACCGCTTATATTTATCTTAACATTTTACAACCTATTTCACAGGCATCAAATTTATTGTATTTATAACAAATGAAGCAGTAAGTAATAGATTCGAAGATTCACGTAGAAGACCTCTGGATTTTATAAAAAATATAAAAACTAGAACTCTTTTGTGCCAAATCTATGAATTTATATTTCAATGAATGTATTGTACTTTCTTTTCACAATATAAAACTATTTCAAACCACTCTAGTTTCTAAAAACGATTATTTTTAAGTATAGTCATACGAAAAATTACGTTTTAAATAATTACAGAGCTATCTTGAATAGTTTTTGGGAGTTTCACTACATTTCTTTATCTGATCATGCCATGCATCTTGACAATAGCTCTGCAACGTAGTTTCCATTTCAAAAGATTCCGTCGTATGTTTGACATGTCTAAAGTATGCCACTCTTCTCTGTTTGCTTTCCATAATCAGTCTATTGTACGATAACTGCGGTTTCCCCGTGACTTTCAACAAATTCGTTGTATAGAAATTCGTTGACACTGTTACTTAATTGACGATTATGTTTTCGTGTAGACTAGCATGAATACCCATGTCATTTTCTATTTTCTTGACATATGCAGCTATTAAATAGTTATGTCGTAGAAACAGAGGCAAATGCTTTTCTTGACAGCGTTGCGCACTCTGAAGTGGGAAGGGATTTTGCCACTTACTTTTTGGGAGTGAATTTTCAACTGAATTTTTGCAGTTACCTTTCTGGATAGGCCTCGTGTTTCACGTTTGTCCTCATTATCTCTTTGTGATATACCAAAACTTTCAAAACAGACTATGTAAATAAGAATTCTCAAAGGTAACTCGTGAGTTAATGAAATTAATTTCGTATAGTAAAATGACTAAAAGTACATAACTTCAGTAATCAAAATCAAGGAAAATGAAACTTAAATACATTGGTTAACGATTGTGAACAATATTTTCAGCTGTAAATTCAATAATACCTCTCGAGCTCTGGCCTGTTTACTAAATTTAGTTTAGTTCTGAATCAAATACTGATAGAACAATAAGTGTAAAAATGATAATTAAATATAATATTAAAGTTATAACTATTAATTAAACACAAGTGAACGAAAAATCTGTTGTTTGTTAATATATATTTTTTACTTTTCCTATATGTCTCGAAAAGTAGACTAAAAGATAATAATCATGGCTGGTTAGCCATAGTGCCGAATCACAGTATCGAATTCAAGTGTTCGAGATATGACATTTGCTCCTTCTGTCCAGAAGCTCTGTTACAAAGTCAAATAACCACAATTTCTATCAAAATACTAAATTTTAAATTTTGTAAGTGCTGATTTTTAAAGCTGAGATCAGCTAAACTATTTCACATTATGCTGAATAGTTTCGTCTTGGCCAGGGAAGTGCTCTATATGTATCAACTGTCAGAAAATATACAGTATCTAATATAGTGTTACCACCTGTTGATAGGAAATTACGACAAGGTTTACAAACACATCATAGATAAAAATAGATCTGTACATTACTTCATATGTGTAAGCTACATGAAACGACAAGTCACAATAAGGCTTTCACAAGCCTTAAGGACTCATGCCAAGCTAGGTAGAAATTAACAGAGTAATGTGGAAAACACATAGGAGACAGAGAGGTGACAAAGGTGGCGAAGATCCAATCGCCAATTTACGTAAAAATACAGTTATAACTGTAGATTTTTAAAGATATCATTAGGTTAGAAATAATAAAAATAAAGGTGACTTACAAAACCGGGTTATAGGAAATAAACTTGATTGATTAATTAAAAAATTATGTGTGTATGTGTAAATATGTATGAATCTTTTTGATAAGTGAGCTATACTTCTTTTGTTTGAGTTTAATCACAGTATTTCCTGTTCATAGAAGGCATGCAAATGAGAGCCAATCTTTACTTTTAATTAACACTAGTGAAATGTTTGGTTTAGATTAGCAGTGATACCATAACCCAACAAAACTAGTTAGCTCTGAATGTCTCCCGACGTCAAATCTGTCAAATTAAATAACCAAATAGGGGGATTTTTTTACCTGCTTTCTCCGTTTCTTGATGTCCAAACAAAAAAAGTCTGGAAGACTACGTACTTGCTAATTGTGTTTATGAAAACAATAATAATATAGAAAACTAGTCCACGTGATTAAAATAAACGGCAAATATATATTTTCGACATCTAAATATCAGTATAATATTGTTAAACCAAGATGTTAAGCATGTTAGACAATTTTATCGGTTTGTATGTATTGTTTGTGCAACAACTAACATTAGTAATGACTCGGTGTACCTTTCTCATTATTAGTTTAAAACATGTTTTGCAACATTACCACATTATTTTGTCTTACTGTGCTACGTAATGTTTGATTTCGAACAGAAGCAAACTTTAAATAATGTTAAGAAATTTATTTTGAGTACCAGTGATGTTCGATATTTCACTTGACCGAATCATGTTTCCAAGAAAATCTAAAGTTAATAAAGAATATAATAAAATACTTTTAAAAAAGCTTAATTCTGCACCATCCTACATACACGTGAATGCGCACGTCTATCAAAACATTTGGACGTGGTAGAAACCGATAGATATAGACCTGAATAAAAACCCAGTATGGAGTCCAAAACGACCTCTCATAACCAAGAGACGAGGCAGAATCTCCTGAGATACAATTTCAACACGCCAAATACACTGGCTAAACCCACACTGAAGGAAGAATTGATGGTATACGAAATCAGCATATGAAGTATGTGTGGCACATTTCACTGTATAAACTACTTTACACATTTCTAAATTTATATTGTAAAGAAAATTAGTTTCGAATACCTGGTTTAAAAAATTAAGTTCCTTTGGTTGTTTTTGTAATGCATTATGGTTAATTTAAAGTAAATATCAGATAGTATAAAAAGTTATTCATATTTTTTCTCACTTTAAAGAATTAAACAAAAGGTTATACTAGATTTCTTTTGAAATGTTTTTTGTTTTGCTACTACACATGAAACTACACAAAAGATTATCAGCGTAGTGTCCTGCAGGTACTGAAACTCGATTTTTAGCATTATAAGTCCACAGACTTACCGCTGTGTCACAGAAGGGCACCTCTTTTAGAAGAACTAAAACTGATAATTAGTTTTTATAAAAACAAAATTATTAATCAGTTACTAACACTTATTTTTGAAACTTTCGTAAATTTCCACACTTTTTCTCTTGAAAATATACTTTGGACATTTTTATGATGAAAGTTTCATTTGTAGCTTATTTCTTTCAAAAAGAAATTTTTCATTTACAATGATGTATGATAACATACAATATGCACGGTTATACATCATAAGTTCCCTTAATTAAGCAGGAAGCAGTTGAATTACGTTAAATATTATGGTTTTTAAAACTTTTCGCTTTAAATTACAATATTGTTTAAGAAAACCTTGGACCAAATATGTCATTTGCACTTGGTAGAAAGTTAGCCAAGAATATAAGAATGATGTTTAAAGACATTCAGCCCTTATATTACACATTTATTTTTGCATTTGGAATACAAATGACAGATAAGTTGCAAATAAGCTGTCAAAATGTCAAGAATGCCCACAATTTGTATTTTAATTCACACACACTTTTACAAAAAATGTTGATATTAATTATAAAACAATTTTTAAGCAAAAAGTACTTTCGTCAAAATGTCACCACATACACTTCAGTTTTGATATTAACATATTAAATGTGTTCCAACAAAAAATATTTATACATTTCATGTATCTTGTCTATTATCATATGTTCTCTTTTTGTTTCGTTTTTTTTCTCGAATTTATAATGGCTTATTTCCTACAAGCTGTATAAACATAGCCTTGACAACTTCATTAAAAGACGCTCTGTCCTCATACTTAGGTTTCTGTTTTGTTTCCAGTTGGGATTTATTGTAGTTCAATAGTTAGTGATATATAAACAATGTCAGTTTCATATGCATGTATATATTATTCTCCTTTTTTTACTTACGGTATGTACTTTCATTTCCCATTCTAAGTTAGTGCCAACCACTCTGAAAATGTTTTTTGTGTGTTGAAACAAGAAAAGGATGTAATTTTGCAGGCAAGTAAAATTGGACTGATACTTTTATGAAATAAATGAAAAAAAATTCGTATGTTTCAAATTTATTTTGAAGCAATCAGCATACAAAATATATGCAACAGAACAAGATATTTTTTGCATATATACGCAAAAGTGAGACAAAAAATATTCAGAAACGTATTTAAAGATAAATCATTCTCATTGTGTAAATCTCTTACTGTGCTCAGTTATCATTGCACTTAGTATTTACTATTGCAAACTTTTTAATATACATGGAACACACGTTAAATGCTTATAATTGTCATAATAAAGTGCAAAAGATTCCTGAAATAACAACTGATATACAACTGAAGATTTATTTCGTCTTAAGTCATTACTAAGATATTAATTCTTTGCATCCGGGGTTAGTTAGTTGGGTTTCATTACGATTGTTTATTTTTTAAAAATTTACATGTTTTAATATTTCATTTTTAGAAAGAGTTACGTTGGCCATAAAATATTATTACTTTTTATAGAGAAATCGTTATATACAGTAAGACCACAGGTATGGAAATGGATAAAAGGAGAGCCAGCCTGACAAGGAACATAAAAATAATATATATTTGTTTGTGGAAAAGAAAAATGATAAAAGAAGCTCTGAGAAAACAAAATATGTTATTTCACTTCCAGTTTCTTGATCTTCTGGAGTCTTGTTGTCATTTAACGAGCTGTTTCATTCACGTATTTTTATTACTGTTCTTGTAAATCAGGTGTTCAGAAACTTGTTTGAATAGCTTATAATTCTGAAGATATTAGTTTGGACGTAGATCTTGCGTCTATTTATTAATATGGCAAAAAAACGACAACACATTTTAGGTTCAATATCAATGGTTTGTATTTGTTTCTCAACACTTGTCCAGCAGGTTTTTATTCCAGCAATTTTCCAGAACGATTTGTTTTCTAGCGAAGACAGAGTATATCTAGTATTGACTAGAGGAGATGCAGCTAATCAACAACACAAATCACAGTCTCTTGTGCTAGTTTAATCTAATAGAGGGAACTGTTACTTTAGCAACACACGCACTGCCCCAAGGAGCATACAATTTTTTTAAGATAACAAGCTGCGGTCCAAAAATCCTCAGGTCCTCAATCCGGCAAACTAACTATCGAACCACATTTGACATTTGTATAAAGTAACAGGTCTCAAGTAAGATTTTAGGTTAATGGGTTCATAATGTGTTGTAATTTGTATATTTCCATTCATAACAAAGATTTGATGCCTCAAAATGTAACAACATATTCGGATAAGTTCGGAAATAAACTGAAATTTCGAATACATAGATAATGAATAGATAAAGGTTGGGATAATAAGTAGAGCTAAATATATGGTCGATGAATCACGACTGTATAAAGAAAGAAAACAACCAGATTATTGTGACTTGTCGTTTTATGTAGCTTAGACATATGAAGTAATGTACAGATCTATTTTTATCTATGATGTGTTTGTAAACCTTGTCGTAATTTCCTATCAACAGGTGGTAACACTATATTAGATACTGTATATTTTCTGACAGTTGATACATATAGAGCACTTCCCTGGCCAAGACGAAACTATTCAGCATAATGTGAAATAGTTTAGCTGATCTCAGCTTTAAAAATCAGCACTTCCAAAATTTAAAATTTAGTATTTTGATAGAAATTGTGGTTATTTGACTTTGTAACAGAGCTTCTGGACAGAAGGAGCAAATGTCATATCTCGAACACTTGAATTCGATACTGTGATTCGGCACTATGGCTAACCAGCCATGATTATTATCTTTTAGTCTACTTTTCGAGACATATAGGAAAAGTAAACAAATATATTAACAAACAACAGATTTTTCGTTCACTTGTGTTTAATTAATAGTTATAACTTTAATATTATATTTAATTATCATTTTACACTTATTGTTCTATCAGTATTTGATTCAGAACTAAACTAAATTTAGTAAACAGGCCAGAGCTCGAGAGGTATTATTGAATTTACAGCTGAAAATATTGTTCACAATCGTTAACCAATGAATTTAAGTTTCATTTTCCTTGATTTTGATTACTGAAGTTATGTACTTTTAGTCATTTTACTATACGAAATTAATTTCATTAACTCACGAGTTACCTTTGAGAATTCTTATTTACATAGTCTGTTTTGAAAGTTTTGGTATATCACAAAGAGATAATGAGGACAAACGTGAAACACGAGGCCTATCCAGAAAGGTAACTGCAAAAATTCAGTTGAAAATTCACTCCCAAAAAGTAAGTGGCAAAATCCCTTCCCACTTCAGAGTGCGCAACGCTGTCAAGAAAAGCATTTGCCTCTGTTTCTACGACATAACTATTTAATAGCTGCATATGTCAAGAAAATAGAAAATGACATGGGTATTCATGCTAGTCTACACGAAAACATAATCGTCAATTAAGTAACAGTGTCAACGAATTTCTATACAACGAATTTGTTGAAAGTCACGGGGAAACCGCAGTTATCGTACAATAGACTGATTATGGAAAGCAAACAGAGAAGAGTGGCATACTTTAGACATGTCAAACATACGACGGAATCTTTTGAAATGGAAACTACGTTGCAGAGCTATTGTCAAGATGCATGGCATGATCAGATAAAGAAATGTAGTGAAACTCCAAAAACTATTCAAGATAGCTCTGTAATTATTTAAAACGTAATTTTTCGTATGACTATACTTAAAATAATCGTTTTAGAAACTAGAGTGGTTTGAAATAGTTTTATATTGTGAAAAGAAAGTACAATACATTCATTGAAATATAAATTCATAGATTTGGCACAAAAGAGTTCTAGTTTTATATTTTTTATAAAATCCAGAGGTCTTCTACGTGAATCTTCGAATCTATTACTTACTGCTTCATTTGTTATAAATACAATAAATTTGATGCCTGTGAAATAGGTTGTAAAATGTTAAGATAAATATAAGCGGTTATAGTTCTAGCATACTGAATAAGCATAAAATAAATACTGTAAAATATATTGACTTTACAAACGTAAGTATAGCACGCACTGTGACGTATTCCAACAAACATATTTTAAAGAAAGTAGAAGAAGAAAAGTCTCATATTTAAACTGGGAACTGCTTTGCCACAAGATTAAATAAATTAATAAAGCTCATTTTATTATCCCTGTTAACCATGTTACAGAGATATAAAGCAATATGTAGAAAATGTCCTTCTTCTAATATGAGGAATTAGTAAAAGTGAGTTGATTTTTTTCACAGTTTTAACTATTTTCATAAAGCTCACTTACAATTAAAAATGTTACTTTCTCCTCAGAAACTTTTTAATTTCCGTATTTACTTTTAATCTAATGATTATGCAAGGCCACTTTATACAGAGGAATCGTACTTTTGAAAACGAATTTTTCAGTGTGTGTGTGTTTTCTTATAGCAAAGCCACGTCGGGCTATATGCTGTGTCCACCCAGGGGAATCGAACCCCTGATTTTAGCGTCGTAAATCCGTAGATTTACCGCTGTAACGGCGGGTGACAACGAATTTTTCATAATTACTAATTTAATTCAATTACGTTATTAATTCTAATTGAAGTGTTTGAAAGCTATGCACATGAAATTTCAAATTATTCCAAGCACCAAGTGGCAAGGTAGTAAGTCTACAGCCTCACAACACAATAAACCGGGTTTAAGTACTCATGGTGTGCATAGGTAGTTTATTGGGTAGTTTTTACTTAACTACAAATAAATAGATCATTTGAAATGAGAAATAACTTTGATTTTGTTCTAGCTTTTTAACATTTGTTTTTACTTTTAACAAGTTTCTTAAAAATTTCTTCTCGTCTTTTGTTACCATTTACCAACACTATTAACAGTTTTCGCACTTTCATTGTTTTGTACCATGTACCTACTTTTCTTATTGTTTCAACTCAAGAGGAATTATTTTAGAAGAAAGCTCTCTTATCCTGTAGGTTTAGACCTCAAGAAGTGAGCCCTATTATATCACATTAGTAAATAAATTTGAGAAATTTCTGTTAATATGTATATTTTATTTACTTGCAGAGATTCTGCTTTGGTTAAATATCACTTGGATTTCATCTGGAATGTCATGGTAATGTTCAAGTTGTCTAATGATCAATACATAAGACTAAATTTCAAGGTTAAATATTATTGTTTTCGATTTTAGATAATATTTTCAATCACATTTCGCCATATTCAATAAAACTATCAAGCAACGACAGTTTTGAAATATCATAAAAGTAAATAAGTTTGGAAGAAATACAAATAAACTATTCAAACACTAACACTGCTGCTGCTTAATAAAACAAGGCCACTCACACCACCAACAATGTATTGATACGAGCTGTAAACTCAACAAATGCAACATTACACACTTCGAATGAATCTACACATGTAGAAAGAACATGAGTCATATCATACTTATTGTACATCCTATATTAAGTCATGTTATTGTATTTTTTCCGGTATTTAATACAGTATTATTATTAGAGGCGGTCTTTTGTTATTAGAAGACAGGACAGTAATGCAAATATTCTGAGGTTAAAATGACGAGATGAGTTACTTGATAGGTTTAAAAGTAAACTTGGTGTTTTCTCAATTTAAAGTTAACTAAACTAGACTTATGATTAACAAGGCAATACTATGAAAAACTGTGCTGCTAATACAATGTAACTTTAATCATCTAAAATTGTGTTAACCCTAAATTTTTAAGTAAGGCATAAATAAAAGTTGTGAATCGAAATTGTAGAAGGATTTGTAGCGAGTTACTATTGTGTGTTTATTTTAAAAGCGATATTTTAGTTAAATATATGTTGAGAAATGCATGTAATGTATAGTACCAGATGTGTATTGTGAAAGTCCCGCCTATTCTCTAAATTTCTAGAAGATTCTCGAATATAAAAATCAACAATATATGTTTTACGAAAGCGCAAGCGTATCTTCGAATAGTATTGCCAACTGAGCTTTCAAGAACCTCACCCGAAAAATTTATAAATTGACGTGCCAAGAGACACTATAATATTGTTGGTTTGCTACAGTTAGTATACTATAAAGCTCAGGAGCTAAAACTTTGATAAACGCTTATTAATCGGAAAACTACAGATATTTGATCAGAAACGATGATAGGTTCTGAACGGCTAGCCATGGCCAGGCGGGTTAAGGCGTGCGACTCGTAATCCGAGGGTCGCGGGTTCGCATACCCATCGCACCAAACAAGCTCGCCCCTTTTAGCCGTGTAGGCGTTATTATGTGACGGTCAATCCCACTATTCGTTAGTGAAAAAGAGTAGCCCAAGAGTTGGCGGTGGGTGGTGATGACTAGCTGCCTTTCCTCTAGTCTTACACTGCTAAATTAGGGACGGCTAGCGCAGATAGCCCTCGAGTAGCTTTGCGCGAAATTCCATAAAACAAACAGATTTTGAACATTACAAATTGTTTAACTTCAGTGAATTAACTTTGGACGTTAGTATTTCTACGAGAACATTAGATATTTTTGTCGATGTTAAACTTGAGTGAGTTCAGTAAAGCAGCTAGCTAGCTACCCGTTAAGTGAGCTGTATGGATATTAACTCGAAACTAATTCGCTAATTGTGAACTGTCGATAAAATATTCAGTTGCAGACCAGATAGAAGACTCAATATTGTTTGTTAATTTATAAACTTTTGTATGCAAGTCATTATTTGTAATAACTGTTATTATAAATTACTTTATTTTTTTGTATATTAAGATATATTTATGTTAATCAAGAAAATTGTGTTTATAATTCTTGTTTGCAAATGCCATGTATTTGATACATATCGGCATTCACCCTTAACTTCCAAAAACTAATTCAAAGTTTTGGTTATATGAAATCGTAATACGTAACATAATAAACCATAGACTTATCCAGGATAAATTATAATACTTAACATATGTTATTGTACTTTAGAAACTTAATTTAATACCAAGCGCTTCACTTCTCTTCCTATAACAATAAAAACACTTATGTTTAATATGATTTACATAAAAGTACGTATGCACATTTCGCTCAGTTTAATTTGCTATTCTTATACTATCATTAATGACAATTTTAGAAACTAAAGATCGACTCGTAATCTGAGGGTCGCGGGTTCAAATTCCCGTCACATCAAACATGCTCGAGCTTTCACCGTGTGGGCGCTCTAACGTGGCGTTAAATTCCACTATTCGTTGGTAAAAGAAACGCCCATAAGCCCTCTCTTGTAGCTTTGCGTGAAATTCAAAACAAACAAATAAACACATAAATATTACCTTAAATGTGCAAGATAAACCTTTATTTTGCTAAAAAAAAAGGTAATTACTGAAATTTAGAAAGCAAAATTTTAAAGTCTTTCTACAAGGTATTTAAATTATTTCTTCAATGGATAACTTTCCAATAAGCGATTGTTCTTATCATTTTCTACATCGCGAGGAATCTTAATTAGAAAGATAGTGCAAGAATTTACAAGATAGATGGTGTCCACATTTACTTCAATACAGTATTAAATTGTATCTAGTATTTTAAGATTTTCCATACAATATTTTGCAAAACTGATTAATTAACACAAGATTTTCCTAGAAAATGGACGAAACATTACTAGATCATTTCTAAAAAAAGAATGATTTTTGTGCTCAATTTCAAATAGGAAAGACATTTTAACAGAATATCGGAACATATGGAAATTGAAAATGCATCTGACTTGTAGCAAAAACAAATTATTTGACTAAAAAAGAATACTGCTTACATGTTACTGAGAGCATATTATTAATTTGAGGAAAAATATTCAAAAAAATAAGCCAAGGCGTGACAAGTAGTGATACTGAGAATTATTTTATTTAGGCAGATTATATGATATACATGACGGGGCAAGAATACAAAACGTTTATTTTCATTTGAAGGGAAAAGGAATGGATGGGATATGTGAATGTGTGGCAGGGTATGTGGCCTAATACGCACACTATTCTTTTTGTATTATATTTCGTTCATTATCTGCTCATTATTATGTTGAAGGAAATTTATTAACTAAGATGTTTTATAAATAATCACCCACGCCAAGGTTTGCTACCAACGTAAAACTGGACCTGATTGTGATAAGGAATTTTTTCATGTGTTAAGTAATTATGTAATTTTTCTTCACTTACAAAATATTGTTATTTATTATAATTTATCTTCAACTGGTTTCTACTTTATCGTGTTAAGTATTACGATTTCGAATTGTGTGAAATTTTAATCTAAATTTAAGAGTTAATTAAGTGTCAATATGTGTCACATTTATGATATTTATCGACAAGATTGACACAAACAGTTTTCTTTCTTAAGAAAAATGTATTTGAATACAAAAACAGTAATACAGTTATCAAACAATACTGGATCTTCAATCTGGTCTGGAACGGAATATTTGATCAACGGTTCACCATAAACGAATTACTTTCAAGTTGACATCAGTACAGTTCGCTTAACGGATAGCTAGCTAACTCAGTTGCTTGGTTGATCTCACACCTGTTACAAGCTGACTTTTCACCGACGAAGATATCTAAGGTCTAAAGTTAATTCACTGAAGTTAAACGATTTGTAATGTGGCACAGAGGTATATCTGCAGATTCACACTGCTATAAACCGGCTTTCGATACCCGTAGCAAGTGAAGTACAGATAGCTCATAGCATAATTTTGTGCTTAAACAAAGAAGTGTAATGTTCAAAATATGTAAACATTCTTGGTTAAATATCCATAATTTTCTGATTGACAAGCGTTTACCACAGTTGTACTTTCCGAGGTTTGTCGCATACTAACTGTAACAAACCAACAATATAAAACGATTTCCACATATTGCGTTGGTTACCTTTTATAAGCTAGATAGGGGATTTTCTGAAACTTTCAGCTGAGGTAACAATACTGATAGGTAACAATTTATCTACACACATTGTACGCCCCCCGATAGTACAGCGGTAAGTCCACGGATTTATAATGCTCAATTTATGGGTTCAATTCCCTTCAGTGGACTCAGCAGATAGCCCGATATTGCCTTATAAATGTTTTGACATGCTTTTTAAATGTTACTGCATAAGTAGTTAAGCATAAATGTGTAAATTTAGTGTATTTGGATTTTAAAAAAAGCATTTGACAAAGTGTTACATAAAAGGCTTGTGAAGAAGCTTATTTCTAAAGTGTAGAGAATAAGTTAACTAATTGAATAGACGAGTGGCTGAATTAAAGAAAGCGGGAGGTTGTATAAATGTAGTTCAGATTAACAGACCCAATTTAATACCAATTACTTGATTGAAGTGTTTAAGCAAGAAGAATTGTATGTCTTATAAATTGCTGATGATGTGAAGGTCTTGGGTATTGCTGGTTGTGAAGAGGATGCTGCTACTTCATACAAGGTTTTAGATCAATTAAATGGACAAATAGCAGATGGGTTTTGATAAGTCTCTAAAGCCATCCAAGTAGTGTGCTGTTGCTAGTGGTAGGGCAAATAGAATTTTAGGTTTTACCTACATTAATACTGAATAAAAGTCTAAGGAGGTTATAATTTCATTGTACAAGTCACTGGTTAGATCATTTTGGTTTAGTGTGTTCAGTCTTAAGTTTTTACTCTAGAAAAAAAATTAAATTGTTGGAAAGGGTTCAGAGGAAGATTACTAGAATGGTATCTGGGATGGAGAGGTTGTAATATGAGGAAAGATTAAGATCCTTAAAATTGTTTTTTATTGAAAAAAGGGAATTTAGGGTGGATCTGATTGAAATATTTAAGAATATGAAAGGAATCGATAATGTTGATGCATCAATATTTTTCATACTTAACAGGGATAATAAAAAACTAAAAAACAAATATAAATTTAGGCAACGTAGAAGCAGTCTTCAACCAAGACAATATTATTTTTCAAATAGGATTGTTGCTCTATGGAAGAAGTTGCCTGCGGATGTTGTGGATGTAGTAAATTTGAGTGGATTTAAAAGAAAGATTGCTAGATATACTTGAATCATATGGGCTGTCTTTAATATTTTTACTTAATAGTTTAGTTAGCTTAGTGGATAGAACGTTCGAGATGAATCAACAAGTCCCTTGTTGTCACTAAACATTCTGTTTAGATGTAAGCATTAAAAAAAACTGGTTGTATCTACAGGCTAGAGACTTTCCTTGTCACTGTTTACCAACTGTCAATTTTCGAAGCCCTTCTACTTCTAAAATTAATGTCTGTCCTTTTATCATTTCACACCAAAATCACTAGAGCTCCAATAATGTGGTTATCATTTAGTTATAAATACTACCCGAGAAGCCAATAAATTGAAAGAGATAAAAATTCGCCAGGTATAAAGACTGTAAACATAAAAAAAATGATTTTGCTTCTTAAAAAAAAGTCACAGTGGATTGTGCAGTGCAAGGAATTGGACAATGAATTTTAGTGTTGGAAGTTTCTAAACTGACCGCTGTTTCACCGGGTAACAAAAAACTGTTTTACTGGCTATAAAAAACTGGTATCAACAATACCTATTATTCCGATAATATTCATGTATAAGTTTCTTTACATTTGATATAGCATATAAACAATCAACCAGTTATATGAAAACATGTTTCAATGTCATTATCAATGTCACAAACCCAATTTAATCACCTTATGATATTTACATTTAAGTTATCTCATAAAATTCCTGTTGACAACGGCGTCTGTGTCTTCACTTTATCTAATTGTCCATTTTCATGTATGCTCTTGCAAACTACGTTGATGGATCACACATGTGTAAAAGAAATGGAAAGTAGACTATAATAAGAAACTGTGATAAATGTATATGCAAAGTACTACAGTCTTAGAAATAGTGAATTTTAACCTGTCTTTATTAGTTGATAATTAAGTCTGTAATCAAATCAAATGACTGTTTTTCACACCCAACAAGTGAAACAAATTAAGCTATGTGTATGGACTCACATCGCAACCAACTTATCCACTATAAAGGAAAAAAAAACGTCATTTAATTCAACAGCATCTATACATACACGATATCGACTAGAGAATTTGTATATTAGACGTTTCAGTGGTAATCTATATAAATAAACGTCAGTATATATGTGTATCTGTTCCTTATACGTTTCCATATTTCTTGATCAATCAGCCCTAAACTTGACATAGAAATACAGGATGATATGAGAAAGGTAAGGAGGAGGGGGTTGAACCTCCACCTAATTTCATATTGATAGAATTCTTGGAAACAATTTCAATCTTTTCAGTATTGGTACACTTATGCATTTCTCATTGTAGTTTTAATGTTTATTATGTTAAGAAGAAAAAATAAACAAACAGAAACACAATTTTCTATCTTTTGTTAAAAAGGAGTTTTTATTGCACCTGTGCAAAGGATGGGTATTTAAGTTCGTGATTTATATGTAAAACAAAACAAAGATCTGAAACTGGAGATTAGAAACGACTCGAAATATTGTATTTTTATTATTACTATTATTGTCTCTATCTATAAGTAAAGTCACAATTTCGTAAAATTCCAGAGGTTTTATTATTTACAAGTAAGATTGGAGGAACTATTCTTATGTAAAAATATTATATCTATATAAAATGTTATTTATTGAATATCTTTAAGTACTAACGAATTTATTTTCATAACTTGATGATGTTTTTATAAGATACCTTTGTACAGTTATCAAAATAGCTTTAAGAATACTTTATTACTGTTTATATACTGGAGTGTCTCGGTGATAATCAATTTTAAAAGTAATGCTATTAGAATTTCTAGTGGGCCGATGCCAACACTGATTAACATGAAATTTTCTAAAATTTCAAAGTTTTACTGACATATCTAGGAAGTCAAATTTCATAAGCTTACTATTCTATTCCTATTAATTAAAATGTAAATATCTTTCCATCTATAATTTTTCTCAAGAGGAGATTTTGTGTTCGGAAATTCCGGTATACATGCATGTAAACGAAATTTAACACATTTCTTTTGTTATTCGTTATCTTACTTCAAAATCTACACTGACTAAGAACACAGTAAATAGTTCTAAAACTTAAAAAAAAGAGTAATATGCTAAAATTTTATTCAACAACTTGTCGTATGTCAATCTTAAGGCATAACAGAGCTGTGATAATTTCTAGTAAAAAGCTACACACCGGGCTTGGGTGATCTGCATTCTGTTCATTTCAAAGAATCGAACCCCAGATTTTGATGTTATAAAATAATATCGCCAGCCAAAGAGGGAACAGAAAAATCTCTTGAAGAACGTTCTTGTGTAGCGAATTTACTATTATGTATTTATTTTAATATAGGTATTTGTTTTAGTTATATATATATTTAGAAATGCATGTAACTCATATTGTTAAATGTGGATTGTGAAATTCTCGCCTATTCATTAAATTTGTAGAAGATTCTCGAGTGTAAGAATCAATAGTGTATATACGTATATAAATACCAACATTGTTGCCTTAGCTGAAATTTCTAGAAACTCTCCTCTCAAGCTTATAAATCATCGCAACAGGCTAAGTGACAGTATGTATTGTTGGTTTGCTACATACAGTTAATATACTGTAAACATCGGAAGCTATAACTGTGATAAGCTGTTATCAGTCGGGAAATTACAGATATTTGACCAGGAACGTTTGTAGATTTCGAGGATTACAAAATGTTTGACTTCAGAGAATTAACTTCGGACGTTAGTATTTCTACGAGGACATTAGATATTTTCGTTGGTGATAAACTTATGTGTGCTCAGTAAATCAGCAAACTACCCGTTTAAAGAACTGTCCTGATATTAATTCAAAACTAATTCACTCATCATGAACTATCAATAAAATATTCAGTTCCAGTCCAGATAGAAGACTCAATATTAGTTGCAAGTCTATAAAACTTTTGTATATAAATCATTATTTGTAATAATTGTTATTATAAATTGTATTGTTGTTTATATATCAAAATATTTTGGTTTTAGGAGAGTAAACTGTGTGTATCAATCTTGTTGGTTAGCATCATAAATTTGATACATCTCTACATTTAATTAATTTCTAAAGTTATGTTGCAATTTTACTTAGTTTCAGACCATTTCAAATTGCAATAAGTAACGTAATAAATTGGAGCCTCTTTTAAGATAAGTTATAATACGTAATATGTGTTTTAAACTGTAAAAAATTAAATCACCAAATATATCTAGACGTAAACCGTATCGTCGATATTGCAGTAAATATTTTTCATCGATAATTACTCCTTTCGTAACTGTTATTTTTATTTTTTTGTTTTCCATGTTTCCTTTAGATAATATTGAAGTTTCATAGCTGGGGTAAATTTTTATATTGCCAAGTAAACTGCTTATATAAATGGTATCATGAAATATGAGCCCGCCATGGCATTGGACTTATAATCTTAGGGTTGCGGGTTCGAATCCCCATCGCACCAAACATGCTCGTCCTTTTAACTGTGGGAGCGTTATAATGTTACGGCCAATCCCATTATTCTTTGGTAAAAGAGTAGCCCAAGAGATAGCGGTGTGTGATGATGACTAGCTGCCTTTCCTCTAGTCTTACACTGCTAAATTAGGGACGGCTAGCGCAAATAGCCCTCGTGTAGCTTTGCGCGAAATTAAAAAAAAAATCATGAAATATTTTGCCCTTACATTATTATAGAATTATTATTGTTAAATAATACCCTCAAACTGTAATTGATAACAATTATAATTTTAAATGTTTTGTACCACTAATTAGTTATTTATAATTTTTTCAGCTAAATCCAGATAGACAAGATATGAGCCAACTATTCTCCTTATTATTTTATGGCTGAAATGGAACGATGAGAGCAAACTATAATATGTATAAAAAGTATGTAATTGGTACTAGGTACTTACAATATCTACGTGCTATACAACACACAGTGTTCTTAGATTTCTTTGATATGCTTTTACTGGAACTATTCTCATTACAAGTTATGACCCATCTATGATTTGTCAGGTTAAAAATGAAGAGCTATGTGCACTATTTGAATTCTTACATGAATTTGTCGGATTTAACGTTTTTTAAAGGCTGTAAAAATACCTTTTTACAAGAGTTTTATTGCTAATAAAATCTGTTATCATACTTTACTGAGATAAAGGGCACAATTAATTGAAAACTCTTGGTCCATTTTCATGTAAAACCAAAAAACAGCTCCATGTTAAAACGTCAATACAAGTGATAAAATGTGTATATCATTTATTTAAGAAATAAATTGAGTCACAAAGTAATAAGATTGGAATTCTCAACGGAAAAATTCGTCATCTTTGAGAAACCAAAAAGTGAGCAAGTAGCGACATATATTTGTCTTCGCGAAAAGTGGTTATAATGAGTGTGTGTTTTTTTATAGCAAAGCCACATCGGGTTATCTGCTGCGACCACCGAGGGGAATCTGAACCTCTGTAAATCCGGAGCCATACCGCTGTACTAGCGGGGGGCAGGTTATAATGAGACATGTAATTAGATGTGATTAACAATCTGTTTCGTTTTTATTAAGCTTCAAATTATTAATTACCTATAAATTATTGTTTATTGATAAAGAAGTTAATAACTTATGTACGCTTTTATGATTTGGGAAGAAACGTAGATGTTTAATTAAATATAAGATAATTAATTATATTGGATGAAACAAGAGACAACTATTATATAATCTCCCTTAAAACGTAATAAATGGGCATATTTTATGTCGTGTCACGAGTGACACAAACTCTAGGAATCCTTTCATTGGTTAATAATTTGTGGAAATATTCCTTGCCGATTGTGTTTATTCCAAATAAGAGGTTCTCTGTTACATGATTACCTAAGTATTCTTAGTCCACCGTCAAGTTGTTTCATTTACTGGTAGGTTAGGTTGATTTCTTTTCAGTACTGGCAACGAATTCCTTGACATACAGTGGAGCGCCGTTAAGCCGCGGTACTTGGGGGGTCAACCTGCTTAACCGCGGCTTAAGTGGTCCGCGGCTTAAACCTTTGTGACTGAAAAGCCGAAGTCGCCAACAGCTCCGCCGAGGAGCCTCATCCGGGCCATTGCGTGATCATTATATCGGATTATTGAATTAAAAATAATACTTTAATTATTTATCACTTTTTTTCACGAATTTACCGCGAATTAACTTTAATGTATGGAGAGGTGTGATTCGATAACAATGGCGGCCTCCATAAAGCTAACATAGAGAGCGGATAAGGTAGATTAACGGTCGATTTCTATTGTAATATATTTTATTTATTTCCCAAATCAAAGCAAGTCCTTTTTTAAATATCCCCTTGAAGTTATAAAGCCAGGATTAAATTCGTAAGCCGCGTTTTTACACGTTCTTAAATTAGCGGTGAGCCGCGATAATCCTCGCTCACATCGCTCACAAGACTTGCTACAGCGGCTTAAGCGATTTCACGGTTTACTGGTCCGCGGCTTAATGGCGCTCCACTGTAAATTAATTATGAACAAACGTACATTTAATATACTTATGCACTATTGAGCTAAAACACTAAGCTCTACTACCACGAAAATTTTAGGATAACTCCGTTCTGTAATTTCATCCATGTTACTATATGTGTCTTACTGAGTTCTATTTCTTTAAAGCATTAATTTGTCGTTCATTTTCGCGGAAAACAGTGTTAATACTTATTTTCAACTATTTAATTGCAAATGTAATAGTAAACAACAGTAAATGACGCATCTTCTAATTCTAAACGTAGGAATTATTTAAATTTTTTTTTGAATTCTTTAAAACTTGATATGTTGCTCTCACGCATATCTATGACAATTCAAAACGTAAATCTATGTGCATACATATTTACGTAATGTACGTCTGTGTTGGTAAATTTCAATAAAATGCAAAACATTAGTCTATGCATCTCATCTTTCTCTCAAATAGATCAGCGGTAAGCCTGAGGACTTATAACGCTAATGTTGAGAATTTCGATTCTTGCAATAGGCACAGCACGGACAACGCATTCTTTAGTTTTTTTGTTTAATAATAAACAAACAAGACTTTTCATAAAATAATTAAGCAGCCGGAACAATTAGGTCTACTAAATCAGTTTTGATTATAATCAACTCGTTCTAGCTTGCCGTGTGCGTTTGTTTTGAATTTTCGCACAAAGCTACTCGAGGGCTATCTGTGCTAGCCGTCCCTAATTTAGCAGTGTAAGACTAGAGGGAAGGCAGCTAGTCATCACCACCCACCGCCAACTCTTGGGCTACTCTTTTACCAACGAAAAGTGGGATTGACCGTCACATTATAACGCCCATACAGGTTGGGAGGGCGAGCATGTTTAGCGCGACTCGGATGCGAACTCGCGACTCTCAGATTACGAGCGCATGCCTTAACGCGCTCGGCCATGCCGGGCCTACCGTGTGCGTCTTTTGAGGTATTTGTTAATTTTAAGTCAATATGCGGTGAATTTTAAAATGAAACACGCTAGCGTATGTTAAGTAAGGGAATGAAATAAAATGTATTTAAGATCAATGAGGATCCGCTTGCCATTATTCAATGTAAGAGTTAATTTAATGTGGTCCAAATATAAACAATCCTAGCTCGATAAGAGCTAGTTAACTAACGATATTTAATATGAATTATATTACAATAAGCAGAGAGAGTTGTACTGATTCTGTAAAGCTTGAACTAATCATAGTTGTATATGCATTCGCTGCCCCCCAATGGCTCTACAATAGGTTGCATGGCTTATAACGCTAAAATTTTGGATTCGAAACTCGCGATGAGCATGAGCATCGCATAAATAGTCTGTTAGTAACTTTGTGCCTAGCAACAAATAATTATACATATTCCAGAATGACAAAATTGTATTTTTGACACCCAAAAGTACATTATTGAAAATGAAGCTAAAACTGTTAGTATTATTATTAATTTTAGCTGTCTGATTTCTTAATCGCTACAAAACTTTAGCTCAGGACAAGAATATTAATTAGCAACTTATTTTCAACAATTCTATCGGAGATTTTACTTTGTATGGAATACAAGCTTTTGAGAACCTTACAAATTACTATGTCCAACTCTCCCTGCGACTGGTCCGGCATGGCCAGGTAGTTAAGGCATTCGACTTGTAATCCGAAGCTCGCAGGTTCGAATCCCCGTCGCACCAAACATGCTCGCTCTTTCAGCAGTTGAGGCCTTATAATATGACAGTCAATCGCTGGTAAAAGAGTAGCCCAAGAGTTGGCGGTGGGTGATGATGACTAACTGCCTTCCTTCTCGTTCAACACTGCTAAATAAGGGATGGCTAGCGCAGATAGCTCTCGTGTAGCTTTGTGCGAAATTCAACAGAATCAAACCCCTGCGACTGAGCGGCAAGTCCGAGGGCTTATAACTTTAGAAATCGGGTATCGATATTCAAGGTGGGTAGAGCACAGATAGCCCATTATGAAATTTTATGCTTAAAGACAAATATGTAAATAAAACAAGTTCTTCTTGCTATATCATATTATAAATGCTATGAAGAAATACTAAGTTAGAAATATAGATTATAATTCTCTGCAAAACAACAACAAAATCAGTCCTTAAGAGCACCTTGCAGTATTTATCAAATTGAATTTTATAGCAAGGGCTCTTCTAGGCTGCCTATCGATATTCACAATGAACCGTTTCGTGCAATAAATATCAACCACAAAAGGACAACCGACAGCATTTATCAATATTTATGGAAATTTAATGAAGATGCATACAGCTTCGAGTCCGTTCAGAGCCATATTATTTACCATGTCCAACATCAAACCAAGACAAGAGACACGCAAAACACAGATTAAGTGTGTGTGTTTTTTCACAAAGGCGTCAATTTTATTTGAATTTCAAGTATTAGTTAGGATACATCTGACAAAACTTTTGAGAGAGAACATTTTTTCTCAGACATAATATTCAATAAGATAAAATTTAACCGTGGTACAGTTTCTTTATTTTCCTTGGTAAACGTGGTCTCTTGAGATAAAAAAAACAAAATGGTTACAGTTTATTGGAAAACAGTTGGAACAGATATATTCGTTTAGCGGTTCTGATTTTCTTAGCAAATAATAAAATTATAAAACTAATCATTTAAAAAGATCAATCATATCTTCTTTTTCTTAGCTTCGTCTGCCTTATTTCAATCGTACTTGCTAAAAAAAACACGTTGTATAACATTACAATAACCGTAGTACTGATTCCTTTGATAAGTTATTCATTCTTTGGACAGTTTCATACGACACTTAAGCAACAGCCATAAAAGTAGCTCTGCATCGTAGGGACTTAAAGGCTATGCACATAACCAGTAAGTTAGATTCGTCAGTAAAATCTCGCTTCGACTTCGATTTATTCAAAACATTGATAGTCTTATCATTTCCTTGCATTATATTTTTCTACAGCTTAAAGAATGAAACAAATTATGCTAATTTTATTTTATTTCTTTTTTTCCTTTTATTGCCTTTCAAAAAATAACTGTTAAAGTTGACAGGTTAACTTAGAAATGATTCTTAAATATAAGTGAATAATATCCATCATTATATTTTGAAGTGTCTCATTGATATAATTCATTAACTTACAAAACGTTTGGTTTTAATATAATACACAGTAATAAATACATACATACACACCTACATATATACAGATATATATAAATGAATAATAATTTAAAAGTTCTACATCAAATCAAATATGGTTTTTATGTTAAGATATTTTAAACATAGATGGTATTACACTCCTATACCGAGAGAGTGTTGGAACACATTCTGAAATTTTAATGAAGCGCTTGGCTTATAGTTTTAAATAAATAATAGAAATATCCAACCTCGAAGCGATTTAAGAAATAAAAAAAAAGAATTAGCAAAAAGATATATGATGGTGAATCGCTTAGGATCAAACAAGTTATCTGACAGAACAACCCAACCAATAATTAATTTCAGAAAAATGATTCGTAAAATACTAAATATTACGCATATAAAACACTATAATTAATTTTTCGATAAGTTAGCCAGCGAATATATTAAAACTGTATGTACTAAACGTTGGTAAAATGCTACCAATGTCTAATCCATCAGTAATAACTTAGAAAAAAGGAAGACATCTGGTGATAAATTACTATGTGGACTTTTTTTAATGCGCCAAACTACCTCTAATAAAACTCATAAAAGCTCTATGGTTTAATTGAAAACAACTAATTCACATTTGTATATTTGTCACAATATATCTTTTATATTCTAGGTTATGTTACTTTCAAGTTGCAAAGTGGGTGATTTAGTTGCTAGCGTAAAAAACTTTAAAGAAACATTTTTTCTCAGATTATGAAAGAAAAATAATTAAAAGACTGTAACATACAGATGTCAGAATGAAGGGGGCGATTTTTCCCAAAGTTATAACTGTTGGACCTCTAGAAACAAAAAACAGGAAACAACGTAGAGAAAAAAAGAAAAATATATTATTTTCTCCGTCATAGAAAAAACAGTAGTTTTCTGCTTCCCAATGCAGTCATAAAAATGAAATTACAAACTTTTATGACCGAAACAGGATCAGACATTGTAGGATTTGAAAACAAAATTACTTGAGATTTTTTATGTTACTTAACTTTTTATGAGTCAAAAGGTTTTAAAGATTCCAGATATAATTTGTTGTCAGATAATATAATTAAATCGAACATTTTCGTCCGTGATGATTAATAAAAATAAAAATTCAAAGAATTTGTAAAGCTCCAAGTGTTTATGGACACATGTCTTTTAATATTCATGAAGCATAGCACGAATCTACGTTAATTCAACAGTTACATTTTCCCGTTTGAAAAGATGCACACTGTTTTCCCTATAAACTTTGAGTGAGTTTTTAGTTACTGATACCTGGGCACTAGAGAGGTTTTGTGCCTTAGAATTCCATTTAAAAGAGCCTCAAAACTCTTTTTTGAGATAATTATTTTGCCTCCTTCCGCAGTCAGAAATTTCTCCTTATATCTATGTAATAGAAACATGTTTATAAAGTATGTACTTAATAAGTAAATAATCTAGTGTTTTCTGTCCAAAAAACGAGGGTCTTAACTATACGCATACTATTATATTACCTCTTTGGATGTTCTAGCTTGATTGTATGTTTTGTCTGAGAGAAATGTGAATAAACAATGCCACTTTAATAAAATGTACTTGATAATCGTGAACATTGTAACCATATTTCGACCTAAGTGATAGCCATATTTAGCAGCTAATAAACTAAATTCTCGAACAATAATACTATGCATGAGTATTTCATATGCAAGGTCTGTGTTACAAGAAATGACAGTTTTCAGAACTTTGCAATTTGAAACTGTGACAGCTCATTTAGTTAATAATATACCTTCATCAAATTATCGTATTGTACAATCACGTTGCAAGTAATTAAGATATTATAATCCAAGTAAGTGAAGAAAATGTGCAAGGTTTTAGCCAAGTTATTCTATGTTTGACCCCATAAAAGATTAAAATTCTCATTTGCAACAAAAGTCATTAAAATCTTATTAAGTTTCACTATTAATCTAACACTAATGTTTCAAATGAGTTATATGCGCCCACCACACAAGTTTTCAGTTCATCTCTGTCAAGAAAATAAACAAAAAAAACACAAACTCTATATACAAACTGTGGAATTTCAAATCAGATGGCTATAAGCAAATCAGAACTTCATACAGCTTGATCAAACTGTCCGTGTATAAGTGTTACTACAGTGACTGAAGACTGGCGCGGAGGTTATTGATGGCACAAACAGCTGATTTATTCAGTTGGTATTCCTCATTGGTCGCGGACGTCAGGACCCATCGTTCCACGACTGAGAATTCACTAAAATTTGAAAGAAATAAACTATATCGAGTTCAGTTTCAGGCTGCTGTGTGCCTGTACTCCTAGTGAATCGTTATTAACTTTATTGTACTTTGTTTTATTATTTTTTCGGGTAATATTTTATCTAAATATACTGTATACTACTAGTATTCTATTAGTAGGTAAATACACAATACCTTGTAGAGTAACCTAAAATAAAGTTTAGATTGTACTTGTATAAACTTGTTCCCTAATAGTGGATCTAAATTTTATTTTTGACACATTAATATATTTGTAACAAAATTATGTAAATCATTTAAAGTGTAAAACAGAGTGAATTTCACTATCTTTTAGAAGGTATCAAACATTCAGATATACCGAGTAGTACTTACTTACAACAAAAGAACTTTGTACCGTTTAATTCACCAACTAAACAAACAAATATACCAGTTTTCTCTTCCTCAGGAGAAACGTATACATAAATAAGAGAAGCGCCTCACATACATATCTAAAATTTTAAATGCATTCCTATAAAACTTGCTGATTAAATTAATATCATCCTATCTGTTGTTTAGAAATGACAATTTAAAGTGTTACTAATTTCGATCAAAATATGCACATAATTCGTTTTTACTCACACAAACCTTAATGAGCAAGAATCCAACACGGTTCTTCATTTTCTTTTAAATAGGTAACACAATATATTATCTAAACATCGGTAATGAAATATTTATCTGACTTTTACAATTATTTTGTTTTCCGTTTCTTTACGTTAGGTCGAACATTTAATTACGAAGTACTTAGAACAGGTTTATACACCCCTAAAAGTTATGCAACGACATTGAAATTCTTAGAAAATAACTTTTTTTTTTGCACACTAATATCATGCCACTAATAACCCTTCTGTATTTAACCCCAAATTAATGTTTTATTGATTTTGAAACTCATTAAGGGCAATATTCTGTTATGGCAATATTCAGTGTTAGTTTTCTCCACATCAAAAATAGTATATCAAATTTTAATACAAATTTTTAGAAAGTTCACTGTACATTATCTTATATTTTTCAATAATAATCAATAATATATAGTGTTGAAAAAATATCCATATTCTAATTCTGGTGTAATGTGACATAAGTAAAATTTATAAAAAGTTACACTTCACCAACTTAATCCAGTTCAGCTGTTATAACAGTCAATCTCAGTTAATTTGCTAACATTATTAGATCAACCACTACTCTGCCAATCGTATTCTAGCAGACCTGAAAAGTCTTGGTGTTAAGCGAAAGTTCTCGTTGACACAGAAATGTGTGATTGGTACATTATTATACTTTTTTTAATATTTTTACTCAAAAGTTACTATTATTCACAAAGTGGCAATCCTTTATATATTACACAAAAAATCATATTAATTTTTAAACCATTAGGAACCCGACCGTTTCAATACAATCGGGAACAATCAACGTGATGTTCCATTACAGTAGCTATCATAAAACATTGTTTCATCATCAAAACCTTATTTAAAGGAACAAAGCTTAAACGTTATATGGTAATGGTGGTATTATACCTCTCTCAAAGGAGTTATTCAGCCAAATAATCATTAAACTGTTATTCAACAGGATAAACGTGAAATCGTTTGTTAACTGTTGATAATTTTTGACGAAATAATCTATCTTTTGTAATTTGGATTCGCATTAAAGTTGCATCAGTCAATACATAAAAATAATAAAATCGTGTTATAAATAGAAGTAAAAAACGTATTTATCAACCAAGTAAGTTTGCAACCAGCCAAAGCATGAGCAAGTTCTCTTCCCTCTAATTGTGGATTACCGTCGCAGCATTCTCTGACAGTGTAAAGTACAGGTAGAATTGCGCCGTCCTTAATTTCGAACCACCAACAGCAAGAAGGACATCGGCCGGAAGTAACCATTTTTACTTTACACCTTATTATTATTATTACTAATCTGTATTGTTTTTCCCATAATTATTTTTATTACCAAGTTTTCTTCAATATAAATAGGACAATTTTAATATTATTTATCACAGGATAGGGCCATCCAATGTCCTTAATGTCCTTTTAGTAATAATGCCCAGTTGAATTTGGTTTATGTGGTAGTGTCATTCAAAATACTTTCACACTACATTTCCATACTTTCACCTTCCTTTCACCAGTCTTCAAGTTGACTATTATGACTTTTTTTGTCTCCCAGTTAGACAATGATAAATTTACGGACTTACAGTGCTCAAATCCAGATTTCGATTCTTCTCGGTGGACAATGTGATTTTGCTCTAAAATAGACAAACAAATAGACACTGACTTCTTCTCTTATTTCTTTGCTTAATCTTGGCTCTGTTTTATTGCCCACCTTCTTTCTGGTATATTACCAGATTTTCTAGAGGCCGCAACTAGGCAGTCCACTTTCTTGTTGAATGATAGGTCGTTTTCCAGATGAGGCTTCTCAAGTCTCTAAAAAGGTTTTAGCTATGTTCTTTGTACACAAAATCTCCAATGAAGTTTAGAGATTCTTTCAGGAATATAATCCTGTTATGAGTTTTACTGTTACTCATCAAGCAGATAAATTAATCCTCACGTCTCGTATTATGCTTTGAATGAATTAGTTCGCCACATTTTTTCCCGCTGACCATTCCAGCTCTCCAAACCTTCCTGCCTATGCAGTCACATCTTTCATTTACCTACTTATATATTTATTTTATAACTTCTACGTATTGATCAGTCGTGATACTTCCCTAAACATTCTTTAGCCGAACTTTACTATGTTTAAATTATTGTCATTTTACTGAACCAACTGAATACATTTGACGTTTTAAAGTAGACATATCTTTTCTGTATATTTCTTGGCCTCATTGAGCCATAACGTACCGATTTCAACTTGTTGGTATTTCAAAACACATGAAAGAGAAACTAATCTATTGGCAGCAAATTCAATTTTTGGAAACAAACGAGAATGAAAAATAAGCTTAAAATATGTGAATTACATTTATAAAAAGAAAAACTTCATGGTGTAATAATTCTGCTAAGGGCAAGATTCTTTTTTCTAAAGTCTCAATGCTAACATGCCTAATGACAATACGTTCGTTATTTTAAAAAAAATCAGTAAAGATTTGGAATATTTTTGTAATTTACTTCTTACTAGCTACTAACTGGAAAGCAAGAAATAACAGTTGCATGGTAGATAAAAAAGAATAAGACATGAAAGGAAATGGGTAAGTGATTTTCATTAAGAAAACTGTATTTTTATATATTTTAAGATTCTTTTGGTCCACTGCCCTGCAGTTAATTCTAAAGTAATGCAACTGACTAAATTAAGATGGTGACTTCTTTGCCCTTGTATATTTTTCGGGTGATTGCGGAAACTTTGAGAACTTAAAACGCTGAATTCAAGGTTCGATCTATGCAACTGTGCCAGAATGCAGTCTGTTGCATAGTTCTGTATTTAATAACAAAAAATAAACAAAGTTATTCTTTGTGAGAATAAACAAAACTTTTAAGTATGTATGGTGACCATAATATCCTTTGGATGCCTTGAAACCATAACATTTATAAAGGTAAAACTTAGGGTGCACAATTTTCAGCCAGTAAGAGAAAAGGAAAGAGAGTATAGAAATAAATTTAATATATTGTCACCAGGTGGCACACATATACAGTACCTGTTCAACTTATTCTCCTTCATTCTAAGCTACAGCATCTAGTCGAAATATAATGATAGAAATTCCGATAGCAACATGTTCCGAGAATATAAGCATTGAATTACATCTCTTTATATGACTAATAATTGAAGAACGTTCCATTAATCACGATCTTTGATGTGTCTCCATAGCCAATAATCTGATAGGTTGAAACCTGTCTTCTCTTGTGGGGTCAGATTGACAGTTCTTGTAGCCAACATCTAAATGATGTCAGCCTGCTTCGCCATTTCTCTTTTGTTATTTGATCAATTATGCAAATTATGGCCACAGATATGCCTCTTAGTTGCGAAATAATTATTACTTTCTTTCTATAGGTTCATCTTATCTCCCAACTGTTTATGATCACTTTTCCCGATTTCCAACATCATGTACCATAGCGTTTATCACCTACAACAAATGATTTTATTGCATGCACCCTGCACATCAATGACGTGTTCTGAGACCAAAATGCTTATATCGAACATTTAATTAGCTATTGATGATTCTGATTAAATGAATAACTTAATAGATACACACACCAATATCCCAGGAGGCAAGAAATATATTCACTAACACTGGTAATTTATTTACTTGTAAAGCAGTAATAAAACGTTTGTTCCCATCAACACCGGAAATTTGCATATAAAGCAGGAAGAAAATCTTTGTTTCCATTAATGCCGTGTTTTATTTACATGTAAAACAGAAATGAACGTTTGTTTATGATGTTCGAGAAATATATCCATTGTAACGTTTGATCACGACAGGCTTGATATAATAACGGGTAAGTTGATCATTAATATTAAAAATATTTACCATATATGGATACAAAAATACCATGTTTCTTTGTATGGTGTTTAGCTTATCTCTTACTAATTGTTTTGTGTTTATTGAACATTAAAACATTTAATTTTCAAGTGTTCAGAACATATTGTAAGGCCATGTTTAAACAAGCGCTAAATTGTACCATTCCTTCGCGCATAGTTTGTTTTCTTAGAGCAAAGCCACATTAGGCTATGTGCCAAGCCCACCGAGGGGAATCGAACCCCTGATTTTAGCGTTGTAAATCCGGAGACTTACCGCTGTACCAGCGGAGGGCGATCGCGCATAGTCAATAAATGTGCATATTATATCAAGAATGCAGGGCAAAGGTTTTTTTGTTTTGAATTTCGCGCAAAGTTACTCAAGGGCTATCTGCGCTAGCCGTCCCTAATATAGCAGTGTAAGACTAGAGGGATGGCAGCTAGTCATCACCACCAACCGTCAACTCTTGGGCTACAACGAATAGTGGGATTAATCGTAACATTATAAAGCCCCCACAACTAAAAGGGCGAGCATGTTTGGTGCGACAGGGATTCGAACCTGCGACCCTCAGGTTACGATTGGAACGCCTTAATCCACCCGACCATGCCGGGGCCTACAGGGCAAAGGAAAGTGAAAAACTTATTCTCCATCACAGCTTTAAATATATCTGAAAGCGGTATCGAAAACTCAAAACTTCTTTTCATTATGAAGTATTATGAAAAAGTAGTTTCATTTGTCTGAGATTCACACCCTATGGAAGGATGTTTTCCTTTAAAAATACACACACTCTTTAAGCCCCTTCCATATTTTAAATAAAGTGCTATACGGATGTGAGCTACGAAATCAATAACTACAACTTCCGAAAGGCCAGCAAGCGACTATCAAAAACTTTTTTCAACAGGGCCAGTATCCCACTGGTACAGCGGTAAGTCTACGGACTTACAACGCTAAAATTAGGTGGACTCAGCAGATAGCTCAATCTGGCTTTCCTATAAGAAAACACACAAAAACACATACACCCACCAGGGCCGAACACGTGATGTAAAATTAGGTATTACAAAATCAGTAAAGAATACAACAGGCAATTAACTTGCTATCAGTGAAATATTTAAAGTAATCATGTGGTAAATTTACATTCAACTTAGCTCTCAAAACACCACATCACCATCGTTAGGTTGTTGTGTTTATGAAGTCTCACATACGGTTTATGATCAATCAGAATATTGTCTTGTTTTCCTTCTCAATTGCTTTTAGAATGGACTGCACACATTTTGTTGTTGTTACGTCAACCCAAGACACTTACGCTGTAATTATTATCGTTTAGCTACACTTTTAGAGGGAAATAGCTGATGCAGAAAAGTAAAAAGTAGTTCAGGATATTGTTGATATTACTCATTATCAAGTAGGTTTCCTGGAATTGGAAAGTGTGTTATGTTTGAACACGACGTGTGAGAAAGAGCTAAAAGCAGCAACGACAGCGAATACCACTGCAAGTTCTGCGAAATTAGCTCTTGAAAAGAGAATGACCTACAATTAATAAGGATTAGGTAAAACCCTATCAGCCGTGGTCGCTAGAAGCTTGCGTTGTAAGATCTCATTTTAGTGTTTCCAACACCAATTGGAGTGCTTATCATTTTATGGATTTGCATCGCTTAGTTGTGAATAAAGGCGAAATAGAATGTTATTTTGAAACGCACTTCAAATCATATTTAATATTTTTGTCAATCACGTTTTGTGAAAGTGGGCACACTAAACTTCCTTCTCTATATACATACCACTGAGAAAAAAACTTCACTGTTTTTAAATCTTGGACAAGGATTGATGGTTCTGATACTTTAGAAATTTTCTGGATGCTTCACGTGGTTCTAGAATTAAAAGCAGAAAAATCTGGCGAATGGAATTATGCACGCTTGTTCGAGAGCTACATAGTGTTCAGAATCAAACAAAGCATTTGATAATTTTAAATTCTGGACAACATATGAATGTGTACTTTATTCATAACAAGTAAACCAAATAAACAAAAAACAGTACGATAGGTTTATTTCCGCTTTTCCTTTTTAATTTTGGCTATGATGAACTAACAAACGCATAACAAAGGCAACATTTCGTGTTTAAGCATTGCCTAACGAAATTGAATATAAAATCTAAAGTTTAGGAAATTTTATTACTAGGGTTGCATTTTTCCTTTTAATATCCTATTAGCTTGAAAAACAATATTTGACGAATTTCAGATCTTTACTCGACTTTGTATTAAAATTTATTTGCAATAAAAACATTCAGTAAAATAAAAAAGTGATATTGTCAAACCGAAAGAAATGTACTCTCTGCTACATAACCGTTTAAAATCTTCAACTGTAAGTCCTTCATGTTATAATCATAACTTGACAACTAACGAAAACTGCTAAACACTATTTCGTCAGCTAATGTTAGCGTTACTCTTATTTGCTTACCAACTTTTTGTCTTTAGATTAAAATATTGCAGAATGGTGAAACTAACTCATAAACCATGTAATTCAAGATACTAGAAAGGACTCTATTTAAAACAGAGATCCCAAAATATTATGTGCATTTTTGTGTTGTTGGGTTTTTTTTTTGTTTTGTTTTTTCATCTATATAAACTTCAAGAAGCATCGACCTCAAACGTAAATAGGAGTGTTATATAATGAAGGGAGATACAGACATAAACATCACCCTCGCCCCAGAGTTCCTTCAATACATTTTGGTAACGCTAAATCTTAGAGAAAATAGCCTTATTTAAATCAAGAGTGCGAAAACAGTAAGTATTACTAATATAGTTAGGCATATTTAATAACCATGATCCAAAGTCACTTCTAAAAGATATTAGCCACGTAATTATAAAATTATGCATCCTTTATAAAAACATGTTTCTCTTGAACAAACCATACAATAACACATAATTAATAGAAGGTATGTGTTGCTAGCAGCGTTATTTTCGTTATTTAATCTGACTAGAATTACAAAATAAATGTTATGGCCAATAACTGTAGAAATAAATTAATAATACTTTCTAGCTTTATGAAGACTTTCTTTCATACTTTCACCAAACTTAAATAAATCTCAAATAGATGTGTTTACCTTATAATAAAACCTACGTTTGCAACGTTAGTTCACAAAACATTAAGATCGTATATATATATTCACTACTCACCTCGATATTTGAGGTCCTGAAACATTGTTGGACAATGTGTGCCCTGTAAGAAGAAACTAAGTCGTAACTACCATAGCTATTTGCATTTCTTTCTGATACTTTTGTCCAAATTATCTTAGCACGAATCATTTTAGTATATTAACGTTTACAACAACAACTCGCTTTGCTGGAGAGAGAGAAAAATCACAAACCTTTATTTTTAAAATCCAAACACTTTCATTGTATTCGTTTAAGCTTCAGGCAAGGAAAGAGATTGGTTTATTGTAAAAATTTTAATTCCAACAAACCTGAGAGATATTATTATTTGTCCCTAACACGTGACTAGTTATCAACTATATTAATGGTCGAAAACTCCATTAGGCAAACAAAACTTGAGAATAACATTGCACTTACTACTATGTTAAGTAGAAAAAGACAACTTCGAATACAGTATTACATGTCTAAGTATTTTTGAAAAGTAAATAGTAAGCAATGTGATCTAATAGCACTTGTAAAAGATACTGGATATCAAAAACATATGGATTGATAAGAAGAAAGCACTTGTTCACGATAACGATCTAAAGACACGTTAACTTAAAAGTAGATACATACCTTAACAACACTATTAAATCATGCAAGTACATTAACGTTAGAATAAAAGAAAAATTGGAACACATGCATAGAAAGAAAATTAGTGGCTTCGGGTTGTAATTTTGTTCCGTACTGAGCCTGCTAAGTTCTATTAGCTGCAGTTCATTAGCAGCGTCGATTAAGGTGTGAATCGTGACAAAAATAACGCCGATTGTTACGCTAGAACTCTCTGATTTATGCACGATGATTAACAAGCGTTGATTGAATGTTTTGAATAAACTAACATCATTAAAATTGCACACAAGTGTAAAGCCAAGAAGCTTTTGAGGATCTTACCCTTGGTCTTCTGAAATCTATATTAGTTCGTACAACTCGGTGGTTAAGAGCTTGAATAGGTCTAAAGTTATCAGCCAAAGGTGCTTTAGGAGTCGGTTTGTCACCTTGCTTTAGCTTTCGTAACGCGTGCAACTGAAAAGAACGTGAATTATTCAACTGTAATCTTAGTTTAAAATATTTATTCTTAAACAGTTCTAAATATATAATCTACATAAAATAAAAATTACCTCATGCTTATCTTGTCACAAATTTAGATATAAATTATTAAAAGAACCTGTCTCACATGTGTGTGAGTTGCAAGAGCTATGAAACTTCTTATCAGTAGTGAAATTAAACATTAACTCATTTTTTTTCTTTTTTACTTTAACAAGTTCATATTAACTTTCCGGACTAAGAGTGTTAAATCCGGGGTTCGTTTCCCCGAAATGGACAAAGCACAGTTAACCCATAATTAGCCATAAACGTAAGAAGAAAATTAATTAATTGGTACCGAAATTTAAAGTAGCGAAATATATATATGTGTCTGTGTGAATGTGTTTGAATGAAGTATGTTCATAAAAGATTAAAAATTTTAAATGCACATTGTAACAGAAAATAACACTTTCCATTGTGCCTTACAGATACGTATTTTACTTATTGTGAATCCTACGACAGTCTTTAATACTTTTCAATAGTTCCTTGGGGAGATTTTAAAAAAATTGAATAATTAACATTTAGTATGAAACGTGAAGACATTACAACATTTTGAAATATTTTTAAAAATGTTACAAAAGACTACACCTACTTGTTGTTTAGTAATGAATATCGGTTTGTTCATAATTATCCAGGTTACTGTTTCGTAACATCCGGGTAGAGTAGTGGAGCCATCGTACGTAACGTAAAAATCTGTTTTCGGAAGAAGCTCTCGAAACGACAGGTGTTCTATCTTTGCTTCTTGTCCTAAAAATAAATAGAGAGGAAAAGTAGTAAATACGTATGCGTTGTTGTTGGTGTGCTTTTCTTGCTCGTCCATAATTAACACGATGCTTGTTTTATAAAGATAGTTTTTAATAGCATGATATTTTATATTTTATTTCCTGGTTCAAAGAAAGATGTGCGCCTTTTTATTGAGAGAGAGAACAGATGCAGTATATCATGTAATGTTTTATATAACTAAATGTTTTGTCGAAAATACTATTATTGTCTCAAATCTTATCAAAGCTTCCCCCTTTGAATCGATCAACCATACAAAACGCATAAAAGAGTAAAAAAAGAAACAAAACGAAATCGCACTGTAATCTCGGATGTCTGTAATATTTTGGTTGTTTTTTCAGTTCCAACCTCAAATGGTCTGTAATAGCCTATCTACGTGAGCTTAATGTCGTAGGGGATTCTTTATGTCGGCCAGTAGATAGCTGATGTCAATAAAACTTGTCATTCATCATCGGTTCGTGCTCTGCTTAAAAGACCAAGGTTCCATAAAATCAAGTTCGAAATAATATTACTTTTTTATACAGAGCGTTCGAGCTTATGTATGCTAGAGGATCTATTAAAAATAACAATTGAAAATTTCACTTTACTTTAGAAACTTTCGGTTTTTCAGGGTCAGGATCACTTGTTATAAAAGCAATAAACAAAATGATTATGTAATGAACTACACACACTTAAAATTCAATTTCCTGGTCAATATACATGTTTTATTCATCGAGTTGCTTAACTTAGAGGAATAAACTAGAAAATCAAAATATCAAGTGCTGGAGTAGCTCTCTAAATAGAATAACATTGGCCCTTATCAACAGTGTCTCATCAAATGGAATAACAGGAGTATTTCACTAAAAGAAGAAAAGTGCCTCTTATCCTATTTCAGGAGTATTTCACCAAACAAAACAAAAGTGGCTCTTATCCTCTTTCAGGAGTATCTCACCAAATAAAACAAGAGTGGCTCTTATCCTATTTCAGGAGTATCTCATCAAATAAAACAAGAGTAGATTTTATCCTATTTCAGAAGTATCTCATAAAATGAAGCAGTTCTTACCCTATACACTGTTCACCTTTAACTTCTTTAACTGTCATCCATGCCATAATAATTAATACCATATCATTTCGAGCGATTCTACAATCAAATCAAAACCTCCTCCAACAAAAACTGATGATGAGCATCTCACACGTGGAGCCAAGATGTTTTATATAGAGAATAATAAATGATTCAACAAGGTGCTTTGGATTAGGGTTTACAAATTTCAAATATTATTGTTTTTTATGTTGATTACTTAATACGTCATTTTAGCATAAAAATAACAAATATAGGACGTTTAATAATCTTAATAACAATGTTAATTAGCATATTGTGTAACTGCCGTTCTCGAAGGGCAAAAATGACCTTTGAGAAAATGTACATTCACGTAAGTTCCTTTCAGGAATAACGTATACAAGCTGTTCACTTTTCTTCAAACTCAGCATTTACACTAATGTACGGATGCTTAGAAGAAACTGTTTGAGAGTGAAAAGTGCTATCACCATGGTCACCAGCCAGTTTATCTGCAATCAAAGCTCATTCGCTGTTTTAAGCAGACTGTAAAGCAAGAAAAGAAGGTAATTCCAATGTATTCAGGAACACGGATTCTCACATCCGTGGATAGTCCTCATCCAAGTGGACCTATCCCAATCTACAGATAATCTATGATGAAATTTTGTATTAGACAACTTGACAAGCTTGAAGGTGTCTTTTAAATACACCACTAACAGCTGATGGTTGTTATGTATTATGTTAGGTATTACAATTTCAAATAGCTTGAATTAAATTGTAATTTAAATTTAGAAGTCAATTAAATGTAGAGATGTACCAAATTTTATTATGTTTTCTAACAAGATTGTTATATACAGTTTTCTTTCTTAATACAGATATATTTTACTATATAAACAACAATAAAATTTACAATAACAGTTATTACAAATAGTTCTTATAAATAATGATTTATATACAAAGGTTTTACAAACCTATAAATAATATTGAGTCTTCTATACGATCCGAAACTTCATATCTTATCGAAAACTTACGACAAATGACTTAATTCTTTATTGTAATAGGCACAATAAATATAACGGGGTGATAGCTAGCTCACACGTGAGTTTTTCACAACTGAAGTTATATAATGCCTTTGTAAAAATATTAATGTTCAAGTTTAATACGCTGAAATTAAACTGTTTGTAATGTTTGGAATCTATAAACTTCCTGTTCAAATATCTGTAGTTTCCCAATTAATAAGTTTTAATCACAGTTATAGCTTCCGAGGTTTATAATATAACAATTGTAGCAAGCCATCAATACATACTGTCTCTTAGCGTCATGTGTTGGTTAATTTTATAAGCTTGAGAGAATAGTTATTAGAGTTTTCAGCTAAAGCAACAATATTGGCAATTACTAGTATTTACATACACATATAATACATTGCTGATTCTTACACTCGAGAATCCTCTACAACTTTAGTGAATAAGCGGAAATTTCACAATACGGATTTAACAATATAAGGCACATGCATTTATAAATATATATTTAATTGAAACAAACATCGATATTTCAATAGATATATCATAGTAAATCTGTCACATGGTAACAAAGGAATATATTGGACAGTTAAATAAAATCTTTGAAAACAGAAAGATGTGAAAAGTGACAATTGCTTAAATTGTTCGTGAAAGAGACTCTGAACCATCTATAACATATGGATGATGTGTAATAGTTATATTATGTTATGGATGATGTGTAATGGTTATATTACATTATATTATGAATGATCTGTAATAGTTATATTATATTATAGATGATGTGTAATAACACAAAAAGTTATATTTATTCTATAGTGGATAAATTTTTCCATTTTTGATTGAATATAATCGTTCTATTTTTACGTCTGTTTGGTTAGAACAGTATGAATTAATGCAGTTATAATTACTGTGCAATTTGAAATTCAAAATATAATTGAGATACTTAACGATGCGCAACGGTTATTGAGTAATCATATTAAACTCCTCTACCAGAACGCCTAAAAATGAAAATTACTTTACTTGCAAGTTAATGTTATGTAACTATTCATACCCTTTGATACCCAAAACTTAAGTGTGGGTTTTACAATTATATGATCATAGTTTTTAAATATTAGGGTATTTTAAATACACAAGTGGATTTAATGTTAATACCTTGGTAAACTCGACGTTATGAGGATTATCAGACAGAACTGATGTGGTGTTCCTATAAGGCAGGGGTGGCCAAACCGCGGCTCTTTGACATATAATAGGTAGCTCGCAAAAATATGATGGCTGAGCTCCTTTTTGCATCACAATTAATATAAAAGGTAAATAAAAAAAGTTCAAGCTTTATAATTATTCACCGGGTATAAACTGAGAGTCCACTGTTTATGGTGAGTAAATATATTTAAGAATTTAAATCCTTATTTTAATGCTACATTTGAGTCAGGGATTAAAGAAATTTCGGATCAGCAAGGATTACAGAGGAATTGTGCTGGAGAATCAGTGATCATACAAGACAGTGCTGACAATGTTAGTTTTAGTGGGCGTGGCTTGCGATTGCGTAATTGTGACGTGTGTGGCTGTGTTGCGGGCAATGAAATTAGCCATTGGTTTAATGGCCTTCTCTGGCAAGAGATACCGCTTAATTTAATGATATCGCCTAATATGAAAGTGTTCGAAAGCATTCGACAGCGTATGGCACAATGCCATCAAATACAAACTAAATCACCTGCAAATAAATCCCACGGTAGTTAAATGGATTTCAAATTTCTTAACCAATAGAGCAGCACAAGTAAAAGTCAATAAAACTATATCCAAATCATTTAATATAACTGCAGGAGTGCCCCAAGAATCAGTCCTCTCTCCACTTCTATACATAATTTTCGTCAGTGACACACCTTTCCCAAATCTAACATACACACACAATTCACAATACGCAGACGACATCGCTATCTGGAGCACCTCCAGAAACCCAGTGATGGCCATGTCTCGCGTACAAGAATCACTAAACAACGTCTCAACATGGAGCAACAAGTGGAGAGTCGTGTTAAATCCAACCAAAACACAAGCAATCACCTTCTATAGGAAATTAAAGAAACAAAGAAAAAATCTAGAAAAAATAAAACTATCACTCGGAAATACAACCATTAACATGAGCAAAAACATCACATTCCTTGGCATCACTTTCGACACAAAACTAACATGGAAAAAACATATAAACAATATACACTCATCAATCAGAAAAAGGATTTCACATCTAATGGCTCTAACCAGAAAACAATCGAAATGTTCACCAAACACCATTATACAAATATACAAGGCTTACATCCGTCCAATAATAGAGTACGGATGTCAAGTAACATACAATATGTCAAACAACACACTCCAGAAAATCCAAGTTCAACAGAACAGAATATTAAAATCTGCATTCAGTCTACCATCATTCACGCCAACAAAGTATATACATCAAATTAGCAATTTACCAACACTAAGAGATAGACTAACGGAAATATCACTCAAATATTATCTAAAAGCAGAAAATAGAAACAAACTAACGGCATCACTACACAAACTATCCAGTGCACCAACAAAATACATTTCACCTTACAACATATTTCAAGAATCACAAATTACTCAACAAAGAATCTAAATAAATAAATCCATGTCAATAATATGTATTCCTTTTTTTCAGATACCGGGCACACGACAGGTAAAACGTTCGGCGCCTGTCCTGTGAAAGTGGGTTTTCTCGGGGCACTCCCGTTTCCCCCCACAGCAAAAACTTAGGCATTGGATTTCTAGATCCCAGCCCAAGCAACTTTATTGCCAGACCCTGAATCGCGCCGTTTGAATTGAATTGTATTCATGTTGACATTTGCTAGACTTCTTCCTTTTGGGACGGGTCCTGGCCATTCTTTCCGGTGCTGCCTTTGCCTCCACCCAAGACAACATTTAAAGAGACATTCTCCACCCAAAAAAGAGTTAAAAATAATAATAATAATTAAAATAAAAAAAAACTTATTCCTAATAACAATTCACGAAAGGGAACGAAGAGGAACCACAACGTTCTTGAACACCCCAGTTGGGGGGAGAACTCTTCTGATTTCTCTCTCTCTAAACTAAACCCCTGCCACGTTAGTTTGAGTTTGAGTTTTGAGTTTGAAAGTGTTCATTTTAGTGATCTGGAGATAGTGTTCGTGATATTGACCACATCTAGTGTAAATACGAGTTTCATTGAAATCTCAACTATTTATCTGACAACAATAACATTCTACAACTATGAACATTAATACCTGTTTTTAAAATTAAAATTAACTTTATTAATTTTCCTGATATGCACTGACTGATAATGTCCCTGAAAAAAACACAAAAAACACTTACCTCTAAAAGTGATATCATCTAATTTTCTCGTAACGATCCTCAGTTCTGCGTTCGAAAGATCACCAGACTGAAGTTTTAAAAAAAATAATTTGTAATTCAATATTAAAAAACGTTAAGAATGCATAATCATTAAACCATACGTAAAATAACAACACTTTAGAATATGAGTCTAAAGAAAGACGTAAAACAAATATTTGTTTGCTATTTTAAAGGACCTTACAGAGTTTCTACCTTTCCTGAGGCAAATATTTCACGAAACAGTTCTTAAAAAGTTCGTATGTTCGATAGTTATTAGACATGGAACTGTGAGCAGGGTCGGATTATTTATCAGGCATAGTGCTTAGGGCCTAGGAAAACTATGGGTTAATGAAAAATTGTTTTAAAGTTAATCTTTGGTTTAACTTGTAGGGCTGGTACAGAAGGTACCTAGGCCTTACGATCATCTTGATCCGGTATTGACTGTAACTGTAACTTTTCATAAACAGTTCTATCTTTATTAGAATTATAAGTATAAATAGATAGTGGAATATTTCCTAAAAGTATAAGTACATAATTGTATCTTCAGTAGACATATAAATATAAGAAGACAGTTATATCTTTAATTGAGCTGTAAATGTAAGTATATAGTTGTGTCTTCTACAGTCCTATAAGCGTAAGTAGAAAGTTGTACCTAAAGTAGACATCTCTATCTTCAATACACCTTATCATCACTCTTCAGCGTTTTGCCCTTCATTGCATAAAACTCAGATGATTGTGGAATGTGAAAATTTGCTTAGCTGAAAATTCTGTTACACATTTCTATTTTTAGTCAACTCTACTGCTAAAAGTAAAAGATACTTGTATACTTCTAATTGTTGGTTTATCTTTACATTACACAATATCTATAAAGAGGTGGCGTTAATAAACTGGCATTTAAGAACATGTTAAGTATACACTGCTGGCCAAAATCTTAAGGCCAATGAACATAAAGAAAAAATATGCCTTTTGCGTTGTCAGACTCAACCACTTATTTGAGTAGAGCTTCGAAAGATAAGAATAAGAAAAGGGAAAATAAAAATAAAAAGTTTTTTAGCATTTAATAGAGAAAATGTGAACACTATGAAATTAGCCTAAATACCAGCTGGTCAAAAGTTTAAGACCATACTGAAACGAAGCGTTTATCGGTAAACACATAACGAAATTTAGTCATTTGTGTTCAAGCATTAGCGTTGTCAACATCTCCCACTGACATCTCCTGTGTTGCATTGGGTAAACACATGACAAAGGCTAAAAAGTTGACAGAGCTTGAACGTGGCAGAATTGTCGAGCAGCAAAAGTAATGTTTCTCTCTCAACGTGAGATTTGGCGTGGTAAAACCGTTGTTGCAAATTTCTTAAAAGACCCTGAGGGATACTGAATAAGAATTTCAAGTGGTCGGCCCAAGGAAATTTCGCCGGCGTTGAGAAGAACGAATCGATGGGTTGTCCGGCAAGACACCAGCCGATCGTCGAACCGGATTAAGGCCCAACGGACGAATAATACAGCTCAAGAACAATAAGACGGAATCTACGAAAGAAAGGCTTTAAAAACCGTAAACGTCTTCAAATGCCACGTCTCCTTCCACACAACGAAACAGCTCGGTTAAACTTTGCTAAGAAGCACCAAACATGGGACGTAGAAATGTGGACGAAGGTTTTGTTCTCTGATGAGAAAAAATTTAACCTGGATGGTCCAGATGGCTTCCAACGTTACTGGCACGATAAGGATATCCCACCGGAGACATTTTCTACACGACACAGTGTAGGAGGTTCCATCATGATCTGGGGTGCTTTCTCCTTCCATTGAACAATGGAGCTTCAGGTTATATTGGGGCGTCAAACAGCAGCTGTCTACATTGGCATGTTGGAGAGAGCATCCTTATTGAGTGAAAGCCCTCGCTTGTGTGGAAATGACTGGATCTTTTAGCAGGACAACGCTGCAATTCACATTGCACGCAGGACAATGGACTTTTCTCATGGCGAATAACGTGATTTTTTTAACCATCCAGCGTGTTCGCCCGAACTGAACCCCATTGAACATGTTTGAGTGTGGATGGCAAGGGAAGTCTATAGAAATGGACGTCAATTCCAAACAGTGCATGATCTTCGTGAAACCATCTTTACCACTTGGAATAACATTCCAGCCAGTCTTCTGCAAACGCTTATATCGACCATGCCAAAACGAATGTTTGCAGTTATTCGCAATGACGGCCGTGCAACTCACTACTGAGACCTCTTGTTGGGCATTTCCTACCTTGTTTAGGACTTCTTTTTGGTATGGTCTTAAACTTTTGACCAGTTAGTATTTAGACTAATTTCATATTGTTCACATTTTCCCTATTAAATACAAAAAAAAAAAATTATTTTATTTTTCCTTTTCTTATTTTCATCTTTCGAAGCTCTACTCAAAAATAAGTGGTTGAGTCTAACAACGCAAAATGCATATTTTTTCTTTATGTTCATTGGCCTTAGGATTTTGGACAGCAGTGTATACATGTATGTGTTACAAGGATAATGATATAGTTAATTTTTTATGTGTTTTTTTTCTTTAAGCACAGCTTAAAGAGTGCTAGCTATTTTACCATCGACGTTTATATTCCAGTTGACGAACACAGGTATTGCGCAAATTAAATTTAACTAAAAAGACGAAACTGCACAAAATTCTACTGAGATGCCGTTAATTTAAGTGACTGAAATATACTTTTTATTTATTTTTAAATTCGTACACTTTAACTGTAGACTGCTATGAAAATGTTTTTAGTATCATAAAAGTTTGAAAACTTTTGTAATAAATGTAATTTCACCCATAAGTGCACTGCAATTTTTCAGCTCAATGGTTCATTGCGTGTTAGAAAAGGTGAGTAGATCGAAAATGTACACTTACTACAAACCAATTTCAGTTAGCAAATGATGCAATAGTTATGTATTGACTCTTTTAATTTATCTTACCCTCATACAACGTCAAACATTTAACGCACATACACCAAAACATAACTAGTTCAGGCCATAGGAACGCGTCAGGTGTAATTGCTGAGCGTTCAAAATCGAAGTAGTGTACTTTGAAGCAAACAGTACACAGTCGATGTGAAATATATCATAAACAACAATAACATCAGGGTACATAATAGGTTAAAATTATTTTTAGTTAGAATGACTGGTAAATTCAGTAGAATAATCCATGAAGGCGATCAATCAAGATATTTCTGATAGAACACTTTTGAGTTCCTCAAATATCTGACTTCAAACAATGAATACAAACACAAATAAAGTGAGTGTTCTTGTGTTGAACGCTGGATAGTCGTATTTACTGAAGCATAATAGTATTTCGTATAAGTTTTGGTTTGTTTTGAATTTCGCACAAAGCTACTCGAGGGCTACGTGTGCTAGCCGTCCCTAATTTAGCATTGAAAGACTAGACGGAAGGCAACTAGTCATTACTACCCACCGCCAACTCTTGGGTTACTCTTTTACTAACGAATAGTGGGATTGATCGTAAATATAACGCCCCCATGGCTGAAAGGGCGAGACAAGATTAACAAAGATCATTGACAACGTATTATGAAAAATCTACACTTAGCAGAATTACTGATAAAATTCTACAATAAGAAGATAGAAAATGCATGGTGCACTTATCAACCCCACTTTTCCTCACCCTTCACTTCAGATTTTACTTCAAGCTCCTAGTTAATTTTAACTTCAAAAACAATAACTCTATTCAAGGGCACTGGTCAAAGAGTTGGTGAGTCTTCCACCTATATTAACACTTACACACATGGGCCCGGCATGGCCAAGCGCGTAAGGCGCGCGACTCGTAATCCGAGGGTCACGGGTTCGCGCCCGCGTCGTGCCAAACATGCTCGCCCTCCCAGCCGTGGGGGCGTTATAATGTTACGGTCAATCCCACTTTTCGTTGGTAAAAGAGTAGCCCAAGAGTTGGAGGTGGGTGGTGATGACTAGCTACCTTCCCTCTAGTCTTACACTGCTAAATTAGGGACGGCTAGCACAGATAGCCCCCGAGTAGCTTTGTGCGAAATTCCAAAACAACCAAACTTACATAAGCAGACAGTCTTTAACAAAAATAATTATATATAATAAATTTAAATTTCACATGAAAACCCTTTAATGGCAAACAATGAAACTCAATACCAAACTATAAAATATTTCAACAATAACATACAATTCAACCTAAATTTTACATAATAGAAAATTTAATTTTGGCACACCGCTTAGTATCAGTAAACACTTTTAACAATGCTACGTGATACACAGCTTCCTCATTAGAAAATATTTTAATCCAGAATTAAAAAGTTCACAAATGCAATATAAACCTTTCATACAGCATAATTAAACACGTAAAGCAAACCCTTCGTATAATTAACACACAAACTAAAAAATAATATATATTCCTCTAGGCCCTTTAACTAAAACAGGACAAAATATGGAAAAATATACAATAATCCTTTCTCAATAACTACAATACTTCAAAAACAATAACTCTATTCAAGAGCACTGGTCAAAGAGTTGGTGAGTGTCTTTCACCTATATTAACACTTACACACAAAAACTTTCGCAGTAGATCACAAAATCAAATACGAAAAAAAATCATTTTATAAAAAATCAAAATAAATAGCGCTAAAAATCTTCAATAAATTTTCCTTTAAATAATATCTACTTTCACAAATAAACAACTCAGCCCCACAAACATGAAAGAATGGCAATGTACATATAATGTGCAGCAGTTACATTCAGGTACAATCTCATCTCCCCTAATCCCTATCCACATAGCCCCTAATAAGACAGTTGACAAATTACTAGCCATGATAGCAATACAAATACATCTTGGCCAATGACAAAGGATTTTCTACTGAGCACCAGATATATATATATATATATGTGTGTGTGTATTTAAGGCCAGGCATGGCCAGGTGGGTTAAGACGTTCGATTTGTAATCTGAGGGTCGCGGGTTTGAATCCACGTCGCACCAAACATGCTCGTCCTTTCAGCTGTGGGAGCGTTATAATGTGGCGGTCAATCCCACTATTCGTTAGTAAAAGAGTAGCCCAAGAGTTGGCGGTAGATAGTGATGACTAGCTGCCTTCCCTCTGGTCTTACACTGCAAAATTAGGGACGGCTAGCGCAGATAATCCTCGTGTAGCTTTGCGCGAAATTCCAAAAACAAAACAAACATATATATGCATGAAGTGTATAGACTTCATCTTCCAGGCTGGAGGGTTAAATGTCCCTTTAATAAAATTGTTTCTCCTCACTATTACACAATAATTAAGTCTCCATTCATTGTAATGGTAGTTGTACAGTGTTGGCATAGATGGGGATCTTGAAAGATCAATCCTCTGCTGCCATTGAGATAACTTGTGTGTTAATGTCTATATCACCCATAGAATATATATTCCTAACACCTGTAAATTTCTTGTTTCCTAAGCTTAAATGAGTCTCTGCTTGGCCTGCGTTATTATTCCTTGACTCAGGTGAATTCCCCCCATTACTATTTGGCTGCAGGGTCGGATTATTTATTAGGCACAATGGACACAGTGCTTAGGGCCGACGAAACTTTGAAAGCCTACGAAATCTATGGGTCCATGAAAATTTCCCTTAAAAGTTAATCTTAGAGAGCCAAAAGATTATAAACTTATAAACATGAAACACACATTTTACTGTAAAAAATTTGTTACGTCTTTAAGTTATACGATATATTTACGTATATACGCATTAGTCTGTTACTCAGATTCAAAGCCGATATTTAACTACAGCGTATTAACACACATATGCCCTCCCCAGTGTCTCAGCGGTATGTCTGCGGACTTACAACACTAAAAACCGGGTTTCGATACCCGTGGTGGGCAGAGCACAGATAGCCCACTGCGTAGCTTTGTACTTAATTCTAAATAAACGTAGAATAAACACCAATCCACTTCAGCTATACAGCATTTATGAACAACTTCATATGATGCTCAAGCATGAATGTAGGACAAACACAAATATTTATTTATACGCGTATATTGCCATATATAATTCCATTGCATGTAGTCACATGTATTAATAGCTGAAGACAAAGGTATTGGGCTCCTGTACAAATTTTCTTTGTTTATTTATTAATTTCACGAAACGTTACACACATAGGCTCGGCATGGCCAAGTGTGTTAATGCGTTCGACTCGTAATCCTAGAGTCGCGGGTTCAAATCCCGGTCGCACCAAGCATGCTCGCACTTTCAGCCGTGGAGGCGTTATAATGTGATGGTCAATCCTACTATTTGTTAGTAAAAGAGTAGCCCAAGAGTTGGCGGTGGGTGGTGATGACTAGCTGCCTTCCCTCTAGTCTTACACTGCTAAATTAGGGACGGCTAGCACAGATGGCCCTCGAGGAGCTTTGTGCGAAATTTAAAACAAACAAACAAAGCAAAGTTACACGAGGGCTATCTGCTCTAAGCATCCATAATTTAGCAGTGTCAGACGAGAAGGAAAGCAGCTAGTCATCACCACCTACTGCCAACATTTGAGCTATTCTTTTACCAACGAAGAGTAATGTTAAACGTCACATCATAACGCCCCCACGGCTTAAAGAGCAATCATATTTAGTGTGACGGGGATTCGAAACCACAACCCTCGAATTACGAGTTGAACGCTCTAACCACCTGGTCATGCCAGCTCCTGCACAAATTACTTTTGTATCATTTTTGGGGTGCTTTTTGATGCGCGTCCCCAGTGACATACACTCACACCGCTAGAAATCATGTTTCGATGCCTGTGGTTGTCAGAGCACAGATAGCCCATTGTGTAGTTTTGTGCATAAATCCAAACTTTTTGATGCTACGACTAGTAATGTGCTGTCATCTGTGAGCAAATAAATGCAACACGTTTTCTTTTTAGGTGTCATGAAATATGTAATCACCAAGTGTGTGTGTGTGTGTGTTTTCTAATTGCAAAGCACATCGGGCTATCTGCTGAGCCCACCGAGGTGAATCGAATCACCGATTTTAGCGTTGTAAATTCGTAAACTTACCGCTGTACTAGCGGCGATCAAATAATCACCAACAAAATTTAGCCAAACTAAGGATTATCAGCTGAAATTCTCATAAATACGAATTAATGTTCATGTTGTTTCTACAGTAAATATCAAAGTATACTCAAAGAACATGACTCCTCAACTACACATGTAGAAACTGATTTTCAGGTAAGACAAAATGGTTAGGACGTCCGACTCCTAATCCGAGGATCGCGGATTCGAATTTCCGTCACACTAAACATGCTCGCCTTTTAAGCCGTGGGGGCGTTATGATGTGACGATCAATCTCCCTATTCGTTGGTAAGAGAATAGCTCAAGAGTTTGCAATAGGTGGTTATGACTAGCTGCCTTTCCTCTAGTCTTACTCTGCTAAATTAGGGATGGCAAGAGCAGATAGCCCTTGTGTAGTTTGCGCGATGTTTTAAAATAGAAAAAAAAAAAATCGTCACGTACACAGATAGATAGTGGTAATCTATCTTACCACTTTAGAGATCAAATGAGTAATTCGTGTGAATCATCAGAAAACTTTCCACCTTAATAAAACATCCAGTAGCACAGAAAGTAAAAATTGCAGAGCCAATACAAATGAATTTTCCTTTGAACTTCTAACCACCGAACATGCACTTTTTTATAATCTATTTGCTTTTAACACTAGACATCTTAACTGCAACTTGAGAAGCTATCATCTAATATTATGTGAATATTTTCATAGTTAAGCTCTGCTTATTAGTTTGTGAAATAAGAGTCTCAAAACGTTCTTGATTCAGCTGTCTTACGATCCGAACAAACCACTCCAACACTAAGTACTCGAGTAGTTAGCACACGATGTAGTGTAGACATTGCCTCGTATAATACAACCCAAAAACTTTTAAAATAAGGAATGCTACTTCCATTTAGTTGTTGTTTATTCAATCACATGACTGTCATTAGTAGTTTGATTAGCCACAATATTTCTCTTCTATACATGGCACTACATGTTTCAGTGGCATTCTAAAGGATAATAGATATCTCTGGATGTTAGTTTATAGGATATTATTTTCGATGGTTGTGTCATCCATGACCACCGAAATAATCTGTCTTTTTCATGTTTGTATTTATAGCACTAAAATGTATACTTATGGTTGAAACTCGAGGTTGGAATAATTTTTTTAAACATTTGCTCAAAGAGACGATTTAATCCAGAGATTATAGATTAATTTTCTAAAAGACACAGCAATAAATTAAAAATGTCATTATGTACAAAGTTTGAAGGAAGTGGTAAAGTTGAGGCATAAGGATTTTCTTATCGTATGTTCTAGATATGTCAATAAAATTAGGTAATATGATAAAATGCGTACATTATAGTGTAACGTTTTCTACACATAAGTTAAATAATTATCTCATAGGTGTAAAATATTAAATAAAATAAGTTAATAAATGTGGAATTTACAACATTTCTTATCTCTGTGTTTGAGTAAGCATTTGTCAAATGTGTAGGGGTGTAAAATTTACAATTAAGGAAAATACAAATGAGGTAGAAAAATATAAGAGAAATAAACTGGCTTTAGCAGAACATGTGACAAGCACATCTCATATTATAGATTGGAATAAATTTAAGCTGATGAATCATATTGAATTTAAGTGGAAATTTAATATAAGAGATCAGAAGATATTAAGAAAACAAAAATATTCTTTTGAATAAAGATAGCAAACCAAATGTCTTGAAAGTCGAGTTGTATAAATAGTATAAATTGGAGGTTATGTAAGTACAGGAGACATTAAAACAGATAGAAATTCTAATATATCTCAGAAGCTGGTATGGGTATTGGTATCTAACAAGTAGAATTCTTCATATCATCATGGATATGCCACCGTTATGGCTCTTACTAAATCACACTAAAGATACAGAAAGCAGGAAACGAAACCAAGATACAAAGGAAACTGCAGGCTTTCCATATGGTCACAGATTAAGACCACTCTTTCACTCTTACTATTTCAGTAGGAACTGTGGAGATCTACAATCTGCTCATGATATGTCTAAGAATTTGTACTTTTATAAACACACCACTGTACATATTCTTGGTTTAAATTTCAAGTCTATCTTTTTATCAACTGAAATATCAAATCCAGGTTCTCAGCCACAGATTCAAATATACAGTCATACAGCAAGAAATCATCAATACAGACCAGGTACTTCTCCATTGCAGCCTATAGCAAAATTCAAACAAGTGATCGCTCATACAAAATGCCATGTTATATCTGCTAGTTCTATTGATTTATAACGCTGAAATCTAGAATTCGATTTCCTCTGGTGAACACACTAAGTAGCCAAGTGCTACTTTGCTCCAAAATAAACTAAAATTTGTTCTTATCATATAAGTTGGCTTGCAGGATACAAGTATTAAATATAGAATGTTGAGCCAATGAGAACGTTCCAATTCATCTACATATTCGTCTTCTCATGGTAAGAGAAAGACATCAATGTAAGTTAATATATTTACCTATCAAAAATCAATACAGAACATGGGCATATTTTCCTTCCTTACAATAGTCACTACGAGCAGATCAAACACTCTCTGCAAATGTCCATCTCCCTTTAATATTTTATACATCTTAGTTCTGGCTATCACTCTAGTACTCAAGGAAAGTCTAATGGTTATTATTTAATCGAGCATGCATCAGCTGTGTCTATGTGATATATTTGACTCAGTTATTCACCTTGTCTTGCATTTTAATTGATATATTTAACCAACATGTCACAAAGTTGCTGCTACTGCATTCAGTCTACATTATTTGTATTATCTCCAAATAGCAATATTTGTTGTAGTTGTACAAACGCACTCATTCTCAGAACGCCACTTTTGGACACATGTAAACCACTGTAGACAGGTTTGAATGGTATTAAATAGTTTTCACACAGAACATCAGTTCACTGTTGCACTGATAAAAACGACAGATAATGTCTGGACAGAGACATCATCAGCAAAGGACACAAAATGTAACACAAGAAAGGACTTGCATAACCTTGCCCATTAAATGGATGGTGCAGATGCATCAAAGTTCAAAGATATGTTGGTGGCTGTTAAACCCTCAGTTAGGTTCGATTTTAATGCTGGGTAAATTCTAGATAGGATCATCTGTCTGATGTATATATTCTTCCTCCCCAGTGTATTGTCCAGTTTTCCACTTGATTGAGCTTTTAGTTTAATATGGCAGCAACTGTCTCACACTCTTATATTACACCTAACTCAAGTGTTCAGTGAAATCTAGGATCAATTTATCTTGATTCAAGATCAGGAATTTTGCAGCCTCCTCTAAAGTCGGCCATTTAAAACAATTACTCATCTGACATGTTTCAGGAAGTGATCCAAGTCTTCCTTTTATTATTGTTGTTGGTATTACCTGTTTGCCTCATTAACAGAGATCCATGATAGTGTCCAGAACATTTCTTTCATGACTTCTCTGTCATCATTCATGTAAGTTGGGGCTCGGCATGGCCAGGTGGGTTAAGGCATGCGACTCGTAATCTGAGGGTCGCGGGTTCGCATCCCCGTCGCACCAAACATGCTCGTCTTTTCAGCCGCGGGGGCGTTATAATGTTACGGTCAATCACACTATTCGTTGGCAAAAGAGTAGCCCAAGAGTTGGCGGTGGGTGGTTATGACTAGCTGCCTTCCATCTAATCTTACACTGCTAAATTAGGGACGGCTAGCACAGATAGCCCTCAAGTAGCTTTGCCCGAAATTGAAAAAAACAAAATCATAGAAGTTGCCTTCAATGTCATGGGTAGAACATTGAAGTCATGTCCAGGGACACCAGCTCTTGTGTAACTAATCTATCCTTCGTCCAAAGCATAAGATCATCAAGTTAGCATTGATAGCTGAACCATTAGCACTGTGTGACCCGATGCTGTTCCAGAAAGGACACAGAAAGGCTTACCACTGCCTCATGGTTCACTATCTTCACAATTCAATACTTACTAGCTTACCTGCCAACGAGATGGATGTCATTAATGGATCTCATCCACTAACAATATATTCTGTCTTTCTTTACCATTCTCTGATGGTTTCAGCCAGACCTGGGTCTGGTGAAAGATTGTTAGAAGTCCTACAGGGACCACTACGCTTGGTCTCAGACTAATTAAATGCCAAACCACTGGCTCAAGGTTCCCTAATATTGAGAATGATTTGAGGGAGAAAAGCATGAACAGAATTCTGAGTACATCAGACATTGATGGCACTTCTTGCTAAATCTTGCAAAAAAATGAAACCATAAGGCTTCTCATCATCATTGAAAGGCTGATGTATAGGAAAGAACTTCTAGACTCGACAACTTTTATGGTATCGTAAACTATCGAAAGTGAGATCCGAAAATCATCTGGGCTCTTTATATTTTACAATACCCAATTCAAAAGTAATACCAGATTTATTCATATGGCTTTCATTCTAATTGAAAACTAAAAGAGGTTGTAACATTGAGGTATCACATGACCTACTACTGGAGGACACTACTGTCAACATCCTTGCATAATGTACAGTATAAGAGCCATAACGCAATAGGTAAACCAAAAGAATTAGAAGAAAAGAATTAACTAGAACGAAAGCAACTTCATGAATTTCTTCATCATGTGCTGTATTAAAATTGCATGATAACTTTAAAATTCTATATTAAAACAAGAAGGTAGATAATGTATGGTGTACTTCTAAATCACAACAGTATAAGAAAGGAAAGTTACGATTAACACAAAAGTACTAGTGTAATGGCGTCAGCTATACAAGTGTACAAACAGTAACTATTGAAAATTGATTAGGTAAGTGGCTAGATTAATTTAAAACATGTTTATCACATTTTTTATTAACAATAATTTTAATATTTTTTCTATCTAAAAATTAAAAGGTTTTGTTTTGTCTTTGTTCGTAAATAAAGGTGACAAGAATGGCTTATTGCGGTATGAAGTTACTGATGATGGAACTGGGTACAACTAAAAGGTTGGCTTGTTAAAGTTCATAATTTTAGTTGAAGACGCTATCTCATTAAAATATGTAGTATGACTGAAAGAGTTGGCATATAAAGGCATATAGTTTCACCGGAAGGGGCTGACTTATTAGGATATATAGTTTCACTTGAAAGATTTGGCCTATTAGTGTATATTACTACAGCTTAAAGGGCTATTTTACTAGAGTAAACAGTTACAGCTATATATATATTTATATATTCTTAACTATTACATACAGCTGTTATTCTTTCATCAATAGGAATGTTCTTCATATATATTCTCTAAGCACTTAAAAATCGTCTGAAGTTCTAAGAACTAGCTTTACATTTGTCCTAAAAATAATACTTTCAGAGGGTTTGTCAAGAACAAACTCAATAAATCTCAGTGACACACTCTTTCTGTAGTACATCGAATGACCATACGCATCAATGAATTCGTATGAAATGCTGTGATTTATCGACGAGGTTATTAATGGTACTTAACTTTTAGTTAACCACACCTGATGATAGTGTATTGCTTTCATTCCTCGTGTAATTAAAACTAAAACATTTTCATCTCTTTCTAATGGTCTTTAGTACGAAGGCTGAATGTTCCTCAGAGTTAAACTGATCAATCTTTAATGAATGTAACACAGGAATCAAGGTCACACTGACTGTCATCTACTTTCATTAGAATGTTACAAGTTAAATGTAAAGAGATTCTTTGCACCATGCCAACATTTTTCATAGCAATTAATTTTTTTATGTATATTTTAGATTGGAGTTCGCAAAAGTTTAAAATATTGTAATGCAAACATTTTACTGCCTAATTGTGTTTAATCAGATATTTTGTTAGTTTTTCTTACTGTGAGACACTTGTTTTGTTAGTTAATTTTTGTCATACGTGTTGAATCAATTAGGATTTCAGTGAACAAATAAAAACACGAAATCAAAAAGTATAGTTTTTGCTTTTGTTTGAATTTCGCACAAAGCTACTTGAGGGCTATATGTGCTAGCCGTCCCTAATTTAGCAGTGTAAGACAAGAGAGAAGGCAGCTAGTCATCACCACCCACCGCCAACTCTTGGGCTACTCTTTTACCAAGAAATAGTGGGATTGACTGACCCATGGCTGAAAGAGCGAGCATGTTTGGTTGGACGGGGATTCGAATTCGCAAGAATCAGATTAGGACTCAAGTGTCTTAGCCACTTAAATATCTCGTTGTGTATCTTTGTGCGTAACCACGAACAAAGACAAAATAAGATATTTTGGCTTCTGTACTGACACCTTCTCCTTTAATAATGAAAGATAATAAAAAACGTTTTGGGCTAACTTGACTGATGTAAATACCTGAAACACAAAAATGAAAATACTGTTTGGTTAAAGAATAGAGATAAACTGGTTTTGTTGTGACTTTAGTTTTTTGGCGTACAAAAGAAGTTAACTTACCTGCATCAAAGCTGACAGGCCTACTAGCCCTTGATTTTTATGCAGCCTTAAAGCTTCAGTCATATTGGGATATAAATCTGAGTTGTATCCAATAATCTGCAACTGCATAAAAAATTGAATTAACCTCCAGAATCTGAGAGTAACTTAAAATTTTGACTCAATCGCTTGATTGCCAACCATTATAGTACACAGACACTGCTATAGTATTTTGTAACACAAGTGTTATGCCCTTCTAAAAAAGTTTAAGAATAGGATTCTGCAGGTTTTATTTTACAAACGTTCATCATACACATATTCACAAATATATTCTTAATTTTTAATACTTACATGTACTTTGTTGGAGATACAAAACTTAACTATACTTTCTTTATTTCATCACGAATTTACCTCATTCCTTGATTAGCCAAGAAAACTTTGATCATTTTGTGATCAATGCTGATTTTTAAAGAATCGTAGTTTCATAATACCAGATCAAAATCCTCAAAATTACGTAAAACACCCTACATGAGTTTTCTCACCTCACATTCGAATGTTAGAAGGTGTTAACTGGAAAAGCATACTTTTATAACACACTCACCCGTAAATTCGGACAATTTGATATGGTATTCAAGAAGCTGTTGGCAATATATTTCGTTAAAGACTGATTACCTACAGTACGCATACCTACTATATGCCTAATAATATTGAAATGACAAACTCTGACAAGGTATAATATCTTATCACTAGATCTTAGCAAAGAGTAGACCAATCTTTGATGTTATTGCAGATTAGATAGTAGCTGTTCGTATCTAGCAAAGTAAGTCAAAATGCACTATACTTTGGGTTACATCTCTACCGCACTTCAGAAGCCATTTCAAAATTTTACGAATTATTAACTTAGATTCAAATTCAGTGATGTCGAGAAAACCCACTTCTAGAGAAATATATATGTAAAAACAGCTCGTTTGGGTTGAGAAAATATTTTACGTAGACGGGCGAACAACGTTTCGACCTTCTTCGGTCATCGTCTGGTTCACAAAGAAAGAAAGTAACTGGTCTTAATTTGTTCAGTACTGTCTACTGTGGATTTGGGTGTAAGAAGATCATGCCACGAAGTATACACCAAGTAACCACTTCTGTTGAAATGCGTCTGAGCTATTTAACTAAAAACTTATTGATTGGCTGGTTATGATGGATACTAATGTTTATAAACTGTGTGCAGTAGTGCAATTTAAGATCCACGTTTAACTTTATTTCCAAAGGGCGTATTTCTAAGTGGCTTTTGACTTCCCATTACTTTTGATGGTGTTGTTTTTATAACACCAACGTCATCACAATCACGTTTATGGAATTAATTTTATAACCCCATATACACATACAAGTAAAGTCGTTTTGGAGACATTATTTTTTCTGGTCTTAGTATCATATAAATAACAGTTTAACGTATCCGTAATAATCGAGAAACATACAAAAGCGTTTGACACAAATATTTTAGTCTTAAAGAGATTTTTAATACTGTAAAATTAAATAAATTAACTGACTTTAAGAAAAAGAAACCTCGACTGTGATAAGATAAACACAACAACTTAATCTGCTGGTAGAAGAAATTTTGAAACTTCACAAGTTTGATTTAGCACTGACATTCCATTCATCTTTAAAATTCTGTAATTTGCAAAATGAAAAACAGTAGTTTAAATTAGCTAAGAACACTCCATTTTTGCTGCAGTATGTGTAAAAAAATCTGATATATATATATATATATTCGATTGGGATTTTCCTTAATTTAAGCTTCTGCGTGGCAAAGTGGTATGTCTGCGGACATATAGTACTAGAAACCGGGTTTCGATATCCATGTGTCTTTAGATCTTCTTGTTTATTCTCACGAAAGCTCGTACAACTTAAGAACTGTTCATATCACAGCTTTATACTGAACAGTCCATGAGTTTTATTAGTATTTTTACCGTCAACATATCATTTCACAACATTTGTTGTATATTTTGAATCACTGCCTTACTGGAACAATAACTTACGTTCGTATGGAAATTATATGATGGACTACAATTTGCCTCTAATAATCAGAGTCTTGGTGCCTTCAAATTTATCTAAACCAACAACAAGATTGGCCAAGATGAAGCCTCGAACTTGTACCGATCATCAATCATACTATACTGTAGATATCGTGCGCTGACCTTGATACCATTTCTCTCTGTGTCATTGAAGAAATTTTAACCGGACAATGCTGTATTCACCTTAAAGTGCACATGTATCCAACTTTACCCATTCTATTGCGATAGATCTAATGCCCACTTCAACAGTTTGGTACGATTTCTTTTCAGATCCATTTTATCCAACTTTATAGGTAAAACGGCTCCAGACGAAATGTTTACATTATTTAAATATCTAATAAAAATAAAAGAAATATAAAAATAACGCCTCCCGGTGGCACAACAGTATGCCTGCGGATTGACAACGCTGGAAACTGAGTTTCGATACCGATAGTTGAGAGAGTACAGACAGCTCTGTAGCTCTGTGTTTAACTTCAAACAAACTTAAACTAGAAATAACATTGATGATAAAGTAGGATTAATTTTAAAATATTTTACTTTTTCACGATATCCATTTCAATTGTTAAAACTCCATTCAAATTTAAAATGGCCTTTTCCTTCATTGTTTCTATGGTTATTTCAAATACTGTATATACAGAAAATTATAAAGAAAATTTTTCATAGAAAATATTATATCTCGTTTAAGTTTCACATACAATTTTATCAACATTAGAACTAAAGTTGTAGATTCTCACTGTAATTTTAAAATTCTTAGCATATTAATCACACGTAGATGTCAAAGATTCTATGAGGTGATTCACAAAACTGCACTAGATATAACGTTGAAACATGCTTGCGATATCCCCACTTAAACCTTTACGAGCAAAAAATAATAGATAATGGCTTCTCAATATCCTTTAACGTCTGAATATCTCTTGAGACTCATAAGATGTACAATAAATTCTAGTAAAAAAATGTAGATGTTACTTCAACAAAAGAGCAAAAGAAAAAAAAAACAGGAAGGGTAATTGGAGTGAATAAATCACACGGTGATTGCTGAAGTGAAATTATTCTCTCTTTTTTTCTTTTATAATGCTGATAAATTAATTAAAACCTGGAAGTATTGGTATTAAAGTTGAATATTTCTCAGATGATTGAACTTAATGATTTAGGAGGGCAAAGATCTGAATCTTTAACACGGAATAAATTATTGTATGATAGAAAAACTTGTTTTCTCCGTTTTGCATAGCCTCAAATATCAAACACCATTGGGCTAAATTAATTTTACATCGAAATCATCATGTTATTTTGCGATGAGTGATAATAGTGGTATCACACGATTAATAGTTTTTACACTGGTATCTCAAATGTTATGAACAATCGTTCAGTTTCTGCGTTAAGTCCTAATTTAAGTTGTTTTTAAAACTCATATCCGATGTTACTTTTACGTGATTTCTTCTCTTTTTCTTATGCTGCTTGAAGTGTGCGTAGTGTTAGTGGAATTTAACTGTCTATTTTCTGTGTTTATATCAGTTTTGTTCTAAAATATTCTTTACTTCATGTGTTTTTAACTTACTCTATTACAATGGTATTGAATTCTATTGTTACGGCAGATAAAACGTTCGATTAATTATTAAAGTTCTAAATGGATTTAAAATTAATAATATTAGCTTTCAAACACATTTACAGGTTGAAGTACTATGTTAATATATTGTGTTTTGTTAACCCATAAACTTTCCAGTTGTTTGTCAGATGGAATCATAATATTAAATGTGGTGTTCCTTCAGCCTGTAAGTTTTACGTTAACGCATTCCACGTTTAAATACATTAAAAAATTAACACTAACTTACCATATGTAGTACTAAACTTTGTTATTAAAGGTTAGTTATTAAGACTGTAAACGAATTTACCAATAATAAACTTATTCTTGACAACACCATCGACATGCAAACAACAGACGATTTGCGTTTTACTTGTTATAGGAGAGCTTTTTGCAGTGAAAAAAAATAGGTTACTTATAAATACATTTTAAATGTATTTTGCTTTCAACACATAGAGCATTGTTATTATTAATAAGACTAATTAATATGCTACTAGCACATACAACTAATTATATTTACCACAGTATACGGGAGATAATAGATATCATGCTAGCATATGTCTATACTGTGCTAACATCTATGTGTAAGCTTCTTGGTACTGTCTCTATCAGAAGTAAATTGCTAGACACACACAACGCTAGATTTAACGCTTCGTTACTCTTCGAAATGATACTAGCTAGAGTATCTGGGTTAGCTTAATCACTGTTAGACTTCAGAAGCTGAGACGTTAGGATCAGATTTAACTCTAGTTAATTCGTACATCAGTTTACGTGATTGATATACATGCAGCTGATCTAGTGCAGACTCACAAATTAACATTCTAACAGCTAAAAGAACGTTGATTTGCTTATTGAAGTACTTACCTGACACTTAATCATTAGAGTGACCTTCAGGTGTTGCCCTGATTAATAAATACACACGCTAACGACCAATTAAACTCTAACTATTGAACCATTGTGGAAGAGAACCACCATAAAATTTAAGTTACGTGATTATAAACATTATTTTGGGTGTTAAGAACAACTTAAAGTAAAAGAGATTTCGCATTTAACTTACTCTAGTAACAAAGTTACAAGAAAAACAAATGTTCGACGATGTAACTGCAGTACGCTGCTAGTTATTAATAACTGATTTAATTGTTCTTAAAACATTAAAATTAGTACAAGGAAGATGTTTCTTAACGTAAACACCATAGCTCATGTGAGAGCTATGTACAATGAGTGTCGGTGCCTAATTCTTTCACCAAAATAAACTTCTTCACTCAGTGCTTGTAATATGTATAGATTACAAATCAAATAATGTCGCTTATAAGACTCATGCAACTATTGTATTAAGAATTCTATTCCTTGGCATTGGTCACCTTTTGTCCATACATACAAAGTAGTCGCATTTTTACATATAAGCTAGTGTTGCATAAATAGCATAACTCATCAACAAAAAGGGTGTCATCAAGTTAAAATTTACAATTAAAACCGTATTGATATTAAGTTGAAACCACTTCTAAAGTACTGCAGTTTGATGTTTAACTTTCAAACGCAAGTCTAAATACGTCGTCATTTTGTAAAGCGTTATTTTTTAATGTTCGTTCAGTATACTTTTAGCATTATGAAATTAAAAATGAAAAGTTTTTTGTTGTTGTTCTATGATTTTTATATAATGAAGAACTAAAATGCGAGCGTTTTCGCTAGTAGTAGCAAAATTTGTTTCAATACTAATTTGGCAAATGATGTATGAGATATCTTCTTTAAAAGGTGTTTTAAACTAGAAATAAATAATCAAAACTATAGCATCGTAGCAACAAAAATTCTCCTTTCTATTATAACCTATTTAAGATATTTTAAGGAAGTCATCCCAGCTAAAACGTATTACTGTAAGAAATAAAATTCTTAAGTACTTATTTCATGATTATTAAACTGATATGTAGTCAATACAAGAGTCAATTTTATTCGTGTTTTCTAGACTATAGAAAGAACATTAAAAATAAATATAAAATATTGTCAGTTTTCAAAATGAAATGATCCAAAGAGTTTTATTGGTTTATAAATACGAAAACCCTTTATTAAGAAAATAAACAATAAACTGTAATTTAGTTTAAAAAAGATTTCTGATCATACAGAACGTTTCACGTCAGCAGCATACTAGAGAATGGTAAGGAGACCGGAACTTGTGAATTTGAAAATATAAAAGTCTCTATGTTAACATAAACTAGTCATCTTTTTTTTTCTTATACAGAAAAACAAATCACTTACTCCTTTGCTAATTTTCTCATAAATAGACATAACAGAAAAAAATGCTCTATGTATCAACGTACATTGAGTAAGTTGACACATGCTCTGAGGGTAAGTTGACGCGAATGAAATTAAATCAAACACACTATATTCACATCAATACATTTAGTTCACATTTATGAAAATGAAAGAAATACAGTTTAACTGTCTTTCAATATAACGTTTATAAAAAGAGTTTGAAGTTCAAACATTAGAAGAATATTTCAATAAAATAATAAGAAGGGTTTGTTTGTGTTAAAATTAAACACAAAGCTACACTATAGGCTATCTGTGGACTACCCGCCAGGGGTGTTGAAAGCGGGGTTTTAATGGTACGAATCTGGCGACATGCTGTTCTGTCACTGGGGTTGCAAATGAGAAGAAAGTAATATAATGATAGATTTACAAAATGTTAATTCATATTTCCAATACTTAAGATCAGTGAAAAATAATTAAATGTGATCTAAACATTTTTTTCTAACATATCTATGTATCTTTGGCCTAATAACATAAAAAAACGCATGCGAATTCCTGAATGAAGGCTGGTTAACACGCGTGAAATGTGTCAGCGTGACCTAAGTCGTCATTTTGCGAGAAACGACTTGTTAGTGCCGTCCCAATCACAGTTATCAAACAGAATTATGTGCCACCATATTATATAACTCAAATAATGCGTTTTCAAACAATGTGTGACTTAAATTATCTTGACAAAAGAATTTAATATAACATAACAAAATTTTGACAGTTGAAAATATTCACTTATGTGTGTGAAAATATCAATTTTTAATCTAGCTCACGACAGAGGCTTCTTCTGATCACATTAAAACTACAACAGAAAGTGATGCATGTTTATATGTGTCGGTAGTCATGACACCAACTTCGGTATATGATAATTATTGATATTGTGTTAACCTATCCCTGTGGCCAAACAGCCCCATTATCCCTTATCTGTGAACATCTCTTCATTAAAATAAAGTTTTATTTGTTTAGTATTTCACGCATAGCTACAAAAGGGCTATCTGAGATAGTCGTTCATAATTTAGTAGTGATATACTGGAGAAAAGGTAGCTAGTCAACATCTCGCACCGCCAACTCTTAGGCTACGAAGAGTGTGACTGACTCACATTATAACGACTCCACGGCTGGAAGGACGAGCATATTCGGTGTGACGAGGATTCGAAACCACGACCCTCAGATTGCGAATCGAGCGCTATAACGACCATTCCATGAAAATGAAAGATTTGGTGAATATCCATATAGTGGTCTATTACTTTTAACTTATCCAGGCATTTTTATTAATATCAAAACTTGAAATTCCTATTTAAAAGTGAAAAATTTCCTTCTGCTAAGAGTATGCTTGAACACAGAGGGTTTAGACATACTTTTACAATTATTACGAAATATGTAAAATATATAGTACATATTCATATATAAAGTCTTTATAAAAAGCATCACAAACTTACTTCAGCAGGAAATGCGTATCCACCGATCATATGTTCTGAACCTCTGCTATCTTCTCGTCCATAATGGATGTGGATTTGCTGTAACCGGTACTTGTAAGACAATGGACCGCCAGTGACATTAACTGCGGCTACTGCGGGGCTCGTGTCGGCGTCAAATATAATACTATGGCCAGTATTGCGGAGGATTCCGCTCACCTATTAAGAAAAAAAGAATACTTTGTTAACCCATTAGAATCAATACATAAACTCCATCCATTGGAGTCGCGATACTTTGCAAACAACACATACAATTCATCAATTGAAGACGCAATCCTTTGCAAACAACACATATAACACCAGTTTGAGTTGCAGTCCTTTAAAATTAACAGATGAAACATCAATTAGAGTTGAAAACCTTTGCAATTAACGTACACAATTTATCAACTGGAGTTTCAATAATTTTAAGAGTTTTATAATGGTAAACTTTTACTCATTATTTTTGTAGTATATGTAATCCAAGATTATTTTGTTTCAATGGAAAGTGAAGATATTTTGAGTCTTTTAAGCAAGACGTTTGAGAGCATAGTCTTGCTTGTTCATACACTATCTTTGCACAATTCACAGTAGTTAAACACGTGCCTCATGTTTCTGTTGAGTTACTTCTATTATCTGCAATTTTGTTGGCTGACAAGTAATGATGTCTAATACCACTCGTTTTTCTTAGTTGTTGTTGGTACATATTGATAACTTATTACACTCTGCTTGTTTGTTTTTAATTGTTTATACGTAATGACACTTTCATACTACTCTGTTGTTGTTACTGATTTGTTCATTAATAAAGCAAATTTGACACTACTCTGCTTTTGATTGGGGTTCGCTCTGCGATATAGTTTTTATATATCTTACATATTATCTTGGTTTTTATGGTTTTGTGTGATATGAAAGTTTTGTTTGCCTTCTGTTTTTTAATTGATTTGTATATTATGACAGTTTTTACACCTATTTCGTTTTTTGTTGACAGTTTTAATAATATTATCTAGTTTTTATCCTTAAGGATACCAGCTCAACTTTTAAACACGTCTCTTATGCAAGGATTGTTGTAGACAGGATATTATTATCACACTAATGTACGTTACATCTAGTATATATATATGTGTGCTTATTATAGACCGCAAATTCCACGGCTGGTTAGAATGACAGTCATATAACTTTCTCTTTTAAAATAAATGAGACACAAACATCTTGCTATATTCACATTATATAGTAACTAAACTAAATTCCGGGGCTAGTGCTACAAAGAAACATCCAACGCTAACATTTTTAACTGTTCAAACATTTTTAGTGTTCTGTGAGACGACTGGTAAGAAATTAGTCCAGGTCAAGAAAAGAACTTATTCAAGTCATAATAACACATTCTTTTACCTACAATAATGGATTGTTGTTGTATTTTACGCAAAAAAAATGTTGCTCATAATATACAATATAAAATAATCGACATTGATAATTAGTTCACAGAGAATCACAAGGCCCGAGTTTCATACACTATCAGAAAAGGCCCGGCGTGGCGAGGTGGTTAAAACACTCGACTTGTTATCCGAGGTCGCGGGTTCGAATCCCCCCAATCACAAAAAACTTGCTCGCCCTTTCAGCTGTGTGGGCGTTATAATGTGATGGTCAATCCCACTATTCTTTGGCAAAAGAGTTGGCGGTGGGTGGTGATGACTAGCTGCCTTCCCTCTAGTCTTACACTGCTAAATTAGGGACGGCTAGCGCAGATAGCCTTCGTGTATCTTTGTGCCAAATTCAAACCAAACTAACAGAAATATAGAAAAAAAGCTCTAAATTAAAGGAAAAAAAATGTTGTAAACTTGGATAAAATAAAGATATGCTTTAGACGTACAAGTAAAAGTAGGACAATTTCTTTACACCAGGGAATTAACTATACAGAGAGAAAATTATAGTTTTTACTTCTGCTAAAATGGGAATTTAAGGTTGAAAAGATTGTCAGGAATTACTTGAATGGTGTTTTTAATGGCTTTTCCTTCCGTTATTTACTGTATTACACAACAGAGATTCAGAACTCCAGTGAAAATTAATTTCTCCAAACTGTATATACGTAGAACCTGACTGTCTGCAAGCGTTGCTACCGTTTCTCCATATATTTCAGCTAAGAGTAAAGGTGCTATTTATGGGCTTAATTTATACTAAAAATAACGTTTCTTTTATTTTTGTCACAGTAACGAACATAATATTGTGTTTAAGGTTTGTAAAATGACGACTGGTAGATAAAAGTGGCTGTAAACAAGTTAGGAACTACAGTGTATACGCTATCGAATGATATATAATCAGAGGAAACAAGTTAAACAGTCGTATTGAACGTAGCTGCAAATTGAAAAATAAGTACTTATAATTACTTTTACCATATTCTACGCGATACAATGTACCAGTGCATTTTGAGTTAACTTCAAAATATGATTGGTATAATTACATATTGCTTGTATATAGATGTATTGTTACGTTTTGTAATTTTAGAATCAAATTTCTCAGTACGACAAATTTAATGATGATTTGCAGTACAAAAAATATATACATACATATTTTTTGTGAGTATGTAATACACACTGTGAATACAAATTTGTAAGTATTGCAATGTGTATACCTACAAGGAATATCAGCTATCTTATTAATTAATGACAACGATAGGCATTAACCTGTAACACAACTAAAATATTTACACTTTTTAATACAGCAAAGACGTGTGCGTTACAAACATTCTTAAGAACGTTAAACAAATATTGTAAACCTCCGACAACTAAGCAAAACGCTGTACCTCACTTTGTACGATTGTGAAATTTAATATATCATGTATATTAAGGAAATTCGGTTAAGTCCAACGATCGATTTTACTTTCAGAATTGTTCTCATTAAATTAATACAACTTCCTCTGACAGAGATTATTAGTTATTCTGGCATCAAACAGTTCGTATCCTAGGAAAATTCGTCTATATTTTACCAAATTTTGACAAAAATGTTTATAAAAACAATAATAAGCACTTGTATTCTAATCATTTCGAGTTACATTAATGGCTTTTCACACATATGTCTATATATATTTTATAATTATAAAATTGTTGCTATAGTCATCTGAGAATACTGCTTTCATCACAAAAATACTAAGGTATAGTAGTTTAACTATGAGCATTTTATATTGCAAAAATATGAGTATTCCTTTCTAGCAAATGTTAAAAGAAATATCTGTTTGTTTGTTTGTTTGTTTTTGAATTTTGCGCAAAGCTACTCGAGGGCTATCTGCGCTAGCCGTCCCTAATTTAGCAGAGTAAGACTAGAGGGAAGGCAGCTAGTCATCACCACCCACCGCCAACTCTTGGGCTACTCTTTTACCAACGAATAGTGGGATTGACCGTTACATTATAACGCCCCCACGGCTAAAAGTGTGAGAATGTTTTGGTGCGTCCGCAAAAGAAATACAATACAGTTTATTCTTATCAGTATTGGTTTGGTACTTTAAGCTTTTTAGTACTGTTGATATATAAAGAGGGTAGAAATTCATTGTATCTATTTAGGTATCTATCTATTCACGTTATTAATCTCAATAAGCAACCAACTGCGTGTCTTTGACTGGATATATCTGATGTATAAACATCTATTTTAACATCTATTAACAGATATTATTTTCTATGTGTATATAAAATATCCGGTCAACGAAAATAAATTTAACATTTGCCAATATTTCGTGCTGAGTGAGTATGACAAACCAAACTTGTGATATCACATCAAGATTCTACAGTCACAGAACCATTATTTTTGTCTTCGTTTGTTTGCTTTCAAATGCCCTGATGAAAGTTGTAATATGAAAAAAAAAATACTCGTGTCTCATAGAAGTTACGATAAACCACATTAGTTTAGGAAGGTGCAGAAAATTGCTCTAACAAAGTTTGGAAGAATATTTCGTTTTGGAATATTCTTCACTGAACACTGAATGACTATTATGACAACACTCGTGACTTAAACTCTTCATTTGATTTCTTGTTTTTGTAAGCAGTAAAATACGTCAAATATTTGATATTTTCAACAGTTATGTCTGGAATTTCCAACTCTTGAATGTATTCATAATTACGTATCATACGGGTTATTTATTTGTTTTATGATTTAACAGTTTAGAACCACCACCCATTTGCTTTACTACGAAGACTGCCCTTACTACAATTTTAAAGAACAGTTAACGACATTTTTTTAGCTGAAAATATTTTAATTAACAATTAACCTTAAAATAACCCAATTAGAGAGAGACAAGATAATATTAAAGATACAGTTATTTCAAGCCGCATGACTGTCTATGTATATGTTTATTTATTTATATATAACACGATCTGATACCTAAAACAAAAACAAATTATGTACAAAGGACGTCGGAACCGTTTTGAATACCAAAAAAATGTTTATAAGGCATCAAATTAAATAATGCAAATGAAATATCTAGAAATTCACACAGTAATAAATATTAGGTCCAACTTAGCGCTGACCCACTGTGAAACAAATATATTTTTGCATTTATGTTGATAATTAATTTAATTTTACAGGTTGAAAACTTACACAATAAAAGCTTGACAATCAACTGTACTGTGATAAAAATATTTTTTTTAGCTGAAAATGAACTGAACCTTAAAATAATTTAATCAAATGAAACAAGTGTTTTTTATCTTTGTATTTCTATGTATTATCCAAAGTACAGAAAGATATAGGCTACTCTTCTCCATTTCAACAGTTGTTAATAAATATTTAAATTGTATTTTGGCTATCTTGCTACGTTTGAACAATTTTTACGGGTTTGAATCCCCGTCACACTAGACATGCTCGCCCTTTCAGGCGTGAGAGCGCTATAATGTCATGGTCAATCTCACTATTTGTTGATAACAGTTTAGCCCAAGAGTTGGCGGTAGGTGGTGGTGACTAGTTGGCTTCCATCTAGTCATACACTGCTAAATGAGGGATGGCTAGCGCAGATAGCCCCCATGTAGCTTTGCGCGAAATTAAAACAAACAAACAAGTAATTTTTACCTATACGCTTAGTAAATCAACTTTTTGTAAAAGGTACAAAATAATTTGTTCTTAAGCACAACTAATTTTGCACATTTTGATGTAGTGTAGCCCCCAGCCAGTACAGCGATAAGTCTATATATTTACAACGCTAAAATCAAAGGTTCGATTCCCCTCAGTGGGCTCAGCAGATAGCCCAATGTGGCTTTGCTATAAAAAATATACCAAAACACCAACATGTAGTTTTGATGTAGTTTTATTATTTATTAACGTACCGAATACCTGATCCAAATTCCTTAACGCTTGATAACACTATCTGAAATTATATTTTATGAGAAAATATAGCAAAATTTCTACAATTTTTAACTGTATTAGTTAATTTCACTATAGGTTTATTTGTTTTTGAAATTCGTATAAAGAAATATTTGCCTTAGTTATCTCTACTTTTGAACTAATCAACAATATTCACCAATTTTTAGACTATTCTGATTATGCATCTACTGTCCCGAAATACAGATCAGGGTTTTCGAGTCAACAAAACGCAAGCCACGTACCCATAGGTTCACATTTCGCCGCGTTAACCACTAAACCACATCCAGTCTTTAAGTATCGGAATGCTAGATATAACTAAACGGATAAATTAGTAATTTCAGTTTTCATACAACAGTCTGACAAATATCTGTATGGTACAAATCAATGTTATATACTACTTAGAAATATTGCATTAGAGAGGAATAAGAAGCAAGTATTTTATTTGCTGATCTGAAATTAATACAATATTGGCCAAAATATTTGCATACTGTTCTATATTGATGCTATTGTTTACATGCGGTGAATAATTATTGAATAAATGCCAGAGTAACACGACAAAATGTACGAGTTATTATTCTGTTCTGTATAAGTTGTTTAGAGCATTTGTTCGTCAAACACACATACACACCTGTTTTGTATAAAAAGTTGCGTTTTTTGGTATAACGTTTCTCGAAACAAATCAACGATTTATTCAGACAGTTTTTCTTTACTTGGTGTAGAGTCATGCCTCGTCACGTGCTAGAAGTTATATGGCGTAAAATTGTTCAACTATTCAAAACTGGTAGGAAGCAAACGGTCATAACTAGAACAATACGGTAACCCCAGTGTATCGAAGCCAGAATCATGAAACGGACTGCAAGAAACACTGTCCCAGGAAAGTCTACTTGTAGACGGTGATAATTATAGCCAGAGACGACCATGTTTTAATCAGGTTAACACGTCAAAGTGGATTGTAAGTGATTGTAACAGAATATGCATACATTTTGACCAAGACTGTATTTTTCTGAGACATGTAAAACGACTTTTAAGCAATAGCGAAGTTTCTTGAGAACTTGATGATATTGTTTACAAAAGTAATTACACACAAAAACACATAATATTTTTTTATATATCTGAACCTCTAGAGTATTACAAAAATATTTAGGTTATGTAACACGGTTTTCTTTATAATGCCCATACTCTATGTACTACGTAAAGTGAGTTGGATTAAGAGAATAGGTATTTATGTCACGTTTTCACACATATCAACAACTTCATGAACATTGTAGATAATAACTTGGACGTTATATGTTTAAAAACAGCTGGTATGGGTAGAGAAAGTACTAGTAAAGGAGCGAACAACGTTTCGTCCTTCTTCGGTCTTCGTGAGGTTCACAAAGAAAGAAATAAAGGGTTACTAACCGGTAGCTGACTACATGTTTGAAGGCAGTTGTGTAATTGAGTGTAGGAATATAGAGATCGTGCTTAGATGTTTGATTATATTTATTAATATAGGTACAAAGGTGTTCCTTTGTATTGGTTTATTTTGGGAAATTATGTGATAATTTCCACGACTTCTATATTGGAGAAACAAATAGAAAAATGGAAACCAGATTCAAAGAACACAATAATTCACCTTCATACGTGTTCGAACATTGCAAATCAAATAAACACAACATAACCATAGAAAACACCCAAATACTAAATAAAGAAAAAACACAAATAAACGCAAAATTAAAGAAGCCTTACTTACACAACAACTCAAGCCCAAAATAAACCAATACAAAGGAACACCTTTATACCTATATTAATAAATATAATCAAGCATCTAAGCACGCCCTCAATATTCCTACACTCAATTACACAATCGCCTTCAAACATGTAGTCAGCTACCGGTCAGTAACCCTTTCTTTCTTTCCTTGTGAACCTGACGATGACCAAAGAAGGACAAAACGTTGTTCGTTCCTCTACTAGTGCTCTCTCTACCCATATCAGCCGTTTTTAAACACATAATTTTTTCTACAAGTGGATTTTCTCGTCATCACGGAATAACTTGGACGATTATCCAAAATATAGTGGTTGTGTATTTTGTTATATCCTGCCATTTTTTATTTTATTTTTGTTAATTTAACACAAGATTGTGAAAATATTTACTGATTTACAAATTATGAAATCGTCTACTTACTTAGGAAGAATTGTGAAACCGTCTAATGATTTATAAAAAGATTGTGAAACCATTTACTTGTTTATAAAGTACTATGGAACCATCTACTAATTTACAAAGGACTGTAAAAGCGTTTACTGATTCACAAATGACTGTGAAACTGTTTACTGATTCACAAATGACTGTGAAACTGTTTACTGATTTACAAAGAGATATGGAACTCTTTTACTGATTTGCAAAGAACTGTAAAAGCGTCTACAGATTTACAAAGTACTATGGAGCCATCTATTAATTTACAAAGAACTGTGAAACTGTTTACTGATTCACAAATGACTGTGAAACTGTTTACTGATTTACAAAGAGCTATGGAACCCTTTCACGGATTTGCAAAGAACTGTAAAAGCGTCTACAGATTTACAAAGTACTATGGAGCCATCTATTAATTTACAAAGAACTGTGGAACCGTTTATTGATTTACAAAAGGCTGCGTAACTGTCTACTTATTCACACAGATCTTTAAAACCTTCTACTAATTTGTAAGTGAATATAGAAGCGTCGAATCGTCTATTGCTTACACAGGACTGTGGTTTCATCTACTGATAGTGTTTGTTGTTTATTTTGAATTTCGCGCAAAGCTACACGAGAGCTATCTGCTCTAAACATCCCTAATTTAACAGTGTAAGACTAGAGGGAAGGTAACTAGTCATCATCACCTACCGCCAACTCTTGGGCTACTCTTTTACCAACAAATAGTGGGATTGACCGTCACATTATAACGTCCCCACTGCTGAAAGGGCGAGCAAGTTTGGTGTGACGGAGATTCGAACCCGTGACCCTCGAATTACGAGTCGAGCGCCTTAACCACCTGGCCATGCCGGGTCTTGTGTAATTTGGAGAGAAAGTTTCAGTTTTTTTCGCTATGTAATTTGAGTAAACTTTTTCAAATTAGAAAAATTATCACAAAGGACTAATCACGATTTAACGAATTATAATTATACCATTATAATGGTAGTGTTCATACAACTGAAACAAGGAGAAACCTTGAATACCGTATTTCAACAACATAAACATCTTATGTTTTTCAAGTATTAATATTTCCATTCCCATACAGCTCCTTCAGTGAGGCTTTTTTATAATATATATTTAGATGTATTCACTTCTTTCCTATTCGTCTTGCTGTTCATCTACTTATCTTAAGTGTCTCAGTTTATAGAATCAGCCTCTTTCATTCTTGTAGATGTAATTTTTGCATTTTGTCGGAAACCAACAGTGGTTAAAATATTATGCTTCTGGTCATGAAGTTACGGTGTACCTTCTAATTTACTTCTTTCACCGCTCTGTTTAACCATTTCAAGTAGGGAACGCTCTCATTTTTACCCATGAAAGTGAACTTTATCGAATCATAAAGCTTTCCTCTTGGCGTTTACTATCGTTTGGTATCATATATATCCCGTCAAAACGTACATTCTAACCGAATCTAATACATACTTCATACAAAGATTCTGTATTAAAGGCTTTATTGAATAAATGTGTGTATGTGTTTTCTTATAGCAAAGCCACATGGGGCTATCTGCTGAATGCACCAATTGGAATCGAACTCCTAATTTTAGTGTTGTAAATCCATAAAATGCTGGAATAAGCCACTGAAATATTGTATATTTGTTTAGTTTGTCTCTTTTGTCCTGAAAAACGTATTATTTGCTATTTATATTTTAACGTATTACTTTAATCCGAGCTATTACCTTCTCTTTGCTAACTTCACGTCAACGACAGGATATCCCTGTAGTGTGATGTGTAGTCTGTAATGTTTAATAATTTATTAAAGATAAAAGTCGATAAATAAATACGTTACTTTGAAATAACAAATGTGAAAGACGTGTAGAATTGAGTACAATATTCATATCACAAGCAAAAATAAATTAATAAACTACACATTTCTAGAGTGCATCTATTAAGGAACAACAGAACAATTTCTGTCATATAAAACATTGCATTACCTTCTGAACGCCTAAAACAAATAAATATTGTTAAAAACGTTTATATTTCATCTGCTCTCTGCAACCCACTGAACTGCTATAACTTATAAAGTTTTACAACCACGTGGAGTCAGGGCACACAAGGAACAATTGATTGATTGATTGATTGTTTGGAATTAAGCACAAAGCTACAGAATGGGCTATCTGTGCTCTTTCCACCACAGGTATCGAAACTCGGTTTTTAACGGTATGAGTTCGACGAAAAATGACGCTAACGGACGTGTGCAACAATAATAACACGAGTATTTGAAAAACCTCATCCTAAATTCACTGTTAGTTATGTATTGAATAAATGAATGATCACAGAACATTATGATGACCAACAATTGACTTAGTCACCCAAATTAACTTCCATTCAATTCATGCTAACTCTAAGACACGTTTTGAAACTAAATTGCACATAAGGCATTAAATTCATTAATCACTCAGTACTTTAATGAGAGTTCGGGACTACTGGGAATTAAATTGTCTATTAAGAGCTTAATAATGTTGAATTTTACCTCATAAGCTGCTCATTAAAGCTGTGCATGCAAAGCTTTAGCTTTCACACTGTTTTTATCATTATAAAAACAAAGTAGCAAACCATCATGTAGAGCAATTAATCCTGTTACTCATTATTTACTTCGTTTAGACAAATCTGGGTTTGAAAACTAGCTGAAAGACCCATGAATGATCCCCTTTTCAATTGAATTAGATTTGTTCCACTAGTCATAGTTAAGGAAGCCAAATGCTCTGCAATATTTTAAATTTTTTTACAACCATTGATGAAATTCTATGAAAAGAATATAACTCTTTCGACATGATAATGCACCGTGCACAAATTCTTTCTTCAGCAGACACCATCTTACTATGTTAGGAACTGCTTTGCAAAGGAAGTATTGGTCTATTCAAATAAATGAATGTCATTTGTTGATGGCACGTACAACTGTTGTACAGATAGATGTGTGTTATTTTGTTCCTTCTTAAAGAAAACAAGTACAATATGCTGTTGAAATATAAAACTAAACTAACGTATTATTATATACACATGTAGTCAGTTTAGTCTTTCCACAAACCCTCTTAAAACTTCTGTGCTGAATTATACTTTTTCCTAATATTTAAAAAAATCTTAACTTTAACTAAAACCACAAAAATAACTATGAAAAGCATTTAAAACATTTTAGTGAGTTTGGTTTGAATTTCGCACAAAGATACACGAGGGCTATCTGCGCTAGCCGTACCTAATTTAGTAGTGTAAGACTAGATGGAAGGCAGCTAGTCATCACCACCAACCGCCAACTCTTGGGCTACTCTTTTTACTAACGAATAGTGGGATTGACCGCCCATTGTAACGCCCCCACGACTGAAAGTGCGAACATGTTTGGTGTGGCGGGGATTCAAACCCGCGACCTTCGGATTACGAGTCGTGTGCCTTAACCACTTGGTCATGCCGGGCCTCTTTAGTGAGATTATCACATTCAATGAGATTTAACTTCTTTTTTTGTCTGCATTATACTTCCTGACTCACAAAACAGGAGAGCAGATGTCAAAGAAAATATTCAGTTTGTTAAACCTGTTTGCAATACTATGTAATACTTATTACAAAAACATATTCACTAACTACTGAGCTAAATTTCGGTATTTAGCGTTTATAAATTTGTCAAACTATAAGCTTATGAAATTGTATTTTTTTTCCTTTTTTCGATTAATTTTATTAGGTCTGTGGAAACATTACAAAGTAACCGCATACTCCTCTCCTCCAAGCTCAGTTATTAATTAATATTAGCACTATACTTAAGTCTAGGAAGAGTTTGTTTCTTAATAAATCTTGAATATATCAACTACTACAAGTACGTTTTTGGTTTTGCTTAATTTCTTCTTTTTCTGAAATAAATTCCCGCTGTACATATACAAAAATAACTCCTATTTTCACTAAGCCTCTCACTATTTTACCTTAATCCAAGGTAAAATTCTCATTTACGCCCTCAGTTATCTTGAGAATATAGTTCTTTATTTAAAGTCCTTATTCATTGGGCCTACAGATAATACACTTTTAATTTCTGCCTTCATTTCCATTTTGATTCAGTTGTATAACGACGGAAGCTCCTATTTGTTTAATACATCACCTGTGCTTGTATCTCAGAAGTTTTCTTAGAATAAATTTCTCATTATATCTTTAGTAGCTTGATTTGGATAGCAGTAATTAGACATTAGTCTATAGATACGCATAGATATATACAGATACTTTTACGAAAGTTTAAATCTTTGTACATAGTCAAGTCGTAAAAATCATTCGGTGTCCTAAGAAGTTTGTCCTGAGAAGAAAGCAATCTTTTCTTTTCGTATCATTGGCTTTTGAAACCAATTTACGGCATCCATTGCTCGAACACACGTTGGTCTGTCATAGGTAGATAACTTGGGCATGGTCACATTACTTGATCATCACCGTGGAAACCTAAATTCCCAAAGGCAAGTAAAATACTCGTCTATTGTTGAAAATAAAAAGAGAAAGTAAGCAATAGTCATGCATGGTGAATGAATCAACTTTCATGTTGTTGACAATGTTTCAGCTAAGTTAACAATAACGTATTATGTAAGGTATGTTGTATAAGCTCTCCTGTAAATAAAAACATATCTTAATACTGAATTCATGTGCACGCTTTATATATTATTTTATAATTTACAGTTACAGATTATTTATTGTATTTAACTACCATAAGAGACACAAAGAAAGACAAGTTCACCTCAACCAACTGAACCAAAAATGGCTTTTGCTTCCTGCATTTTTCTAACATTACTTTAAATTATTATTAAGTTGGGTTAGATTAAGCTAACTTATAGTGTTTTTATTTCACAAATTTTCTTGGCGGTTCTGGTGTAATATTGTTGGAAAAGAGAACAGTTCATCTGATTATATGTATTTTAATATCTCAGTTCTGGTGAAAACTACAATGAATTAAATTAATTATTTTTTCAAGCACATTTATCTGCCGTTTTTTTAAAATAATACGTTTTGGAAGGGTCTTCTGATGTTTTGAATATCTATTAACTTAATTTTTTTGCGAATGTTTACTTGTTAGCAAGAATGCAAAAATGATATATGCTTATTGAGATCAATAATGGGATATTTAAAGAGTGCTCTCATGTTTTTTTAGGCCTATCTTTTCTTTGATACCCTTTTGTTAAAGTTTGTTTCTCTTTTCACACTGTAATATTTTATAATCGTATTTGTATAAAGGTAAGAGATAAAATACATTATATGGCTTGTAATAAGGTTAATATTGTTTTCCTTTTACTTGTTTTCATCTTCTTGTTTTTAGAACTTCAGATAAGTCCTATTTATTACCATGAGTCCCTAGGACATCACAGTACTTAAAAAAAATTAAATTTTATAAAACTTTGCACAGTTGAAGCTTATATCGACATAACTGTGGGGAAAATTGATCACAGCACTCTAAAAGTTCTTTTTGAATGTGTGAGAACATAAAGATCTTGAGAATATATTTCATTTTATAAAAATGCAAAATGTGCTTGTATCAGTATGTGTATAACAACAAATCATTGACGTATTAAGTAAGCTGAAATAATAGTGTTAAAACAATAGGATTACTAGTCTGACTAAATTATCCCCAGAAGTGTATTTGTTTAGACAATAATGTTTAAAGAATACAAGAATATTATTTTTCGTTACTTACACGAAGCTTGTCTATTTGCAAGGGTCGAAGCTGCGGGTCAAACAGAAGGGTTGAAGGGTCCATGTTTATTGGAGACTGTCGACGACCCTTGTCACACAGCTTCCAGTCAGGATTTAACAAGCCCCAGAAATTTGGGCCTATAAAGAAATGTATAAAGCTAAGTACCTCAAAACATGTTAAAAACTAGGCTACTGAAAAGTTTATATAAATAAACACCGAACTGGAAAAAAACTAGAAATGCTAAAAGTAGTTGTATTTCTAAAAAATCTTCAAACTCCTTAGGATTTCTATTCACATTTTGCTTTCTTTAGTTTATTTTTTACCATTAGTGGATCCTAGAATAAAATTACGGTGTTACTCTTAGCACACATTTCAAACTAATTTCGAGTTTGAGAAGCTCAGCAAATTCGAAAAAAAAGACATTGACATTTCAATAGTGATTTTAAATCATCGCTTAATATTATCTATCATCAATGCATGAATTTAAATGGGATTGGTTATTTCTAACTTTGTCAAATAATTCTATAATACGTATTATACAAATGTTAAGAATTATATCAATGATACAGCAAATTATTTTAAAATCTAATCATTTTATTTAATCGTTTGACCCGCGCACAAAGAATTAGTAGTACAAGTTCCATTAGTAAACCTTTAAAATGAAACTTGAAACACTTATTTTATTATTTATTTTCATTAAAACACTTTCGATAAAATTCTGCTATATTTGTAAGGCAGTTTACGCCCGTTTTCCCATTTGTTTCGTCATGAATGGTGTTTCGCCTAAAACACCAATTAAAGAATCGTTACAATTAAATTTTTAAGTAAAACACTATTCTTTATAAATATAAAACTTTGTGGTTAAAGGGTTGTGTTTTTAGTTTTCTCCGTCTCTATGAAAGTAACCTCACCAATGTGAACTAATACATTTTTAGCACTACAACTGAACTGGCAAACAATTAACAGTTTTTTTTACGACAGTATGAGTCCAAGGTTCATAGGTAAGACTAAGTGCACACCAAAATAAAATAGAAAAAGGTAAAATTGTACACGCAAACTTATGATTCCCTCTTTTGAACACCGAATCCTCGATTAGTCATTTTAGTTGGACAATCTGTTATAATTAAGAATGTTACACATACTTTCGTGAGATCAGTAAAAAGTTTACTCGAATGAAACATAACTGTACTTCCTGAACACTTACCCCAGTTAGATAATATTTATTTATTTCAATACTTACATTCATTATTTCTACTTCTTTCTTTCGCTGGTATGTGTATTTTAAATCTTTGTAGATATGTTTCAAAATTTATTTTATTCTCTTGTAGAGTTATTATAAAGATTAAACATAAAAAATGTAAGTAATCTAAAAGTAATGTTTCTAAAAACTATAGTATTTAATATAAAAATAATTATTACTTGAAACTTATGCTTACAATATATAAATTTTTCCACTGCCGGAAAATCATAAGAAATTTTTAATTTTTAATTTTACAATAAGTTATTTGTTCTCTGTTCACCACGGGAAATTCAATCCCGTATTTTAGCATAATAATTCCGTAAAATTACTTTTGAAACAACAAGAACGTTACAAGCAGAGCGAATAATTGTAAGAAGTAATTAAATAAATTATAACAAAAGCTTAGGTAAGTTTCTCATGGAATAAAAGGTAACATATAATCGAACTAGGAACAAAAAGAAAAAGGCAGAAGGAAGTATTTGACAAGAAAATGCATACTTCAACTAATTTGCCATGAAAATATGAAAAAAAACAATAAAAACAGTAATTTAGAAAGGACAATAGCATATTAATACATTATATTAATTTGGGAATTCAAAAATATTGATAGACGTTGAGGAAATAGCTAACACTACTTAACAACATAAATAATGATTATTCTAAATTAGCGTGTTACTTGTAATTATCTTTGCTCGAAATGCTAATCATCATGTATAACATATGGGCCTTTCAAATGCTCTCATACAAGTAAACATAAACGCTTAAACGTGTGTATTAAACTTCTGCTTATGTAAAATGCATGAAATAAGAGCGATAACAAAAATTAAAATTAATTAATCTTTATATTGTGTTTCTCGAACACATTCACAGATCCGATCACAAGCGCAATTTGTCCTTGTTTAACAATGAAAGAGAGGATGATTCGATGAATAATGGTAAAGCTTGAATTAAATGTCTTTTATATAAAGAAAGTGACACTTTTCAATACCAGTTCGCACAGGATTATCATAAAAATGATGAAGCATCTGTTCAATAGATTGTCTGTATACTGTGTTTAAAGTCACAATGGTAAGTACATACTGGGATATACTCTCGTTTTCCTCAAAAACAGAAGGCCAGGCTATTTGGTCTCTTGTCTCCAACATTTTTCAACTTTAAACAAGATAATACCAGCATGTAAAAGGTAAATTGATGAGGTGTCCTTTACTTTCCTGCTAAGTTCAGTAGAGTCACGCCATTATAACATTATACCTGCGTGACCATCCAGATTATTTACAAGTTTAGAAAATCCGCACCAAGTCACAACGTTAGAATGAAAGATCCAAGACACGTTGCAGCATTAAACTTGCTGGTTATAAATTGTAGATATTCTATTTCTACGCCTTAGGTTATATCATCATATTTGAATAAACAACATAAGATAATATACAAATACGATACTGGGAAAACACGTTAAAAAATCAATTCAACCAAAAAATATAAAATCCTATAATCCGAACTCTCTCGAAAGGTTGATCTTTCGTAAACGTAGGGTTAATGTAAGCCTAATGTAACCCATGGTGTTACATTTTTAAAAACAAGGGTAAGAAAGTAAATCGTAAGTTAGGGAATTAATCTCTTCTCTTCTTTTCTAACCTTGTTTTTAAAAATGAGCTCATCCTAACCCTAAGTATAGGTTGAGCTAACACTATAGATTCTAGCCTAATAACGATAACTGTTTTATCAAAACCAGTCGGATGTAACAAACAATCAACATTTTACCTTCCAATGTGCCAAAAAACGTCGGATTTTGTGTACTGTTCTCACGAAGTAGCACAATGTGTCTGACAGCATCATTTGCTTCTAATTAAGCCCAAAGCTACCCAATGAGCTATCTGTGATCGGCCCACCACAGGTATCAAAATCCGGTTTCTAACGTTGTAAGTCAGAAAACAAACCGAAAGAAAATTAAGAATCTTGTGTCTACTTTTATAGTGTTCTCAATAAATGATCTAGAAAATTAACAAGTATATTTAAAATTACATCTTCCACGAATCAAATCAGTCATACATTCCCACATAGGCTTTGCGCGAAATTCAAAAATAAACAAATAAACAATTCTCACACGATTCGATGATTTTGTTACCCTTCTTTACAATCATGCCTTTATTGCTAATAGTTTCTTTTGACAAACCATATGTTTGTTATTATTCCTTCTAAAACCTGCAGTGCTAAATGTGTAAGGAATGAGGTGTTTGGTTACCTGTCATAATAAAATCCTTATTCATTAACAGCGAAGATCTGATTTCACTTTAATCTGCTTTTGATGCTTTATTTGTCATTTTAGAAAAATATTCCCCCTTTCGAAAAGTTCCAAGTGCTACGAAATGATTATATAGTGGAACCAACTATTAAGCTATCAGAAACTGTAGGATTAAATGTTCATTTTTAGTTTGCAGTTTTACTTACGTTAGTTAATATAATTTGCGAATGAAAGCGTATCTTTATGAAAAGTCATAATAAATAAATACATCAAAATTATAGTTTTATAATATTTATAAAAAAACATAAAAATTTGTTATGAATTTTAGCAAACAATACTGCAAAAGATATTAAAAGTTGTCAAGTAAAAACGAATCAATCGTCCTAATACAACAAAACGGAAGTTTGTCAAAAGATTAAAGCAAACTCGTTAAAAATGGGTATGTAATATTGAATTTTGTTTTTTTTAATCTTCATTTTTTTATGTTGACGATTTCAGAGGATCACAAATGTTAATATTTCTTTTTTAGGTTTAAAATATCAGTCATTAATATAAATAGTGCATGCGGTGTCGATAGTCTTTCAAAATTCTAACAGAAACATATTCTGCTGTCAGCTTCTAAATTGAATGGAAAATTGTATTTCGATATTGTTTCCTATAAGAGTGTGGTGTTAATTCTTTAATGTTGGTTTTATCTTAATAAAGTTTTATGGTAATATGAGAAACAAATTTATAATCTTAAATCTATATAGTGCAGGGTTCATACATAATCTTGTATGAAGTTGTTTTTGAAGTTTTATATAATCAGTTACATGATTGTGTTGTGTTCAATAAGCCATATTTAAATTGATTTGGCTGGTGTTTAATTATGTACTTATATAGCATTGAGATGCATTTCAGATTTGGAATTGAAACTGATATTATATCGTTAAGTATCCTAGTGCATAATTGATAAAGCAAAATTACGGGTATAAATTATTATCCGTTCAAAACCACCTTTAAAATGTTTGAATATAAACAATGGCTATTTTACAGTATTGGTTGAGTGAAACTAAATCTGATTGTACTTATTAAAGTCACCTAAATCTCTATATACCTGTTTATGGAGTGAATCTAAATTTTACTATTTCAACGAATTTTTATTTAAGTAAGTAAGTCACTTTTCCAGGCAAGCGTAGAGAAAAAGTGAACTATATCTCTCTCCTTCTTTCACAGAAATTTTATATTCCAAAAATTGGACAATGTGCTACTTAGGGCGTATAATTATATTTGAGGTAGATCGGTAGAAATCCTGATGAGTAATAAAATCGAATGGGGTATACGTACGTTCCACGCCTGGTACTGCTGGCGCATGAAAACATATCTACTAGAAAAAGGAAACCAACTAGCATAATAAAAAATAAATATATTTTATACAGACGAACAGAGATCGATACATATCTCACCTAGCTAGCTAAAATAATACAGAAACTTTTAAGTAGCTCAGTTTCCATAGTTTTGACTTTTTGTTTCAATAATTTTTGTAGCATTAAAACTTTTTATATTACTGTAGCTAGTTAGGTCACCGATTTCTACTTCTCTTTATAAAATTTAATATTTTTCTGTCATACTTATAAAAACTACAGAAGAGACAAGTGAATTCAATCAAATGGATAAAAGAGCTGATGTTAGAATATATTTTCTAAGAACACCATTCGTTCACTGAACAATGTTAATAAATCAATTTTATTAACAATAAACTTTACGACACGTTTAACATGAGTTGTCTTGGGGACTGACCGATTCGACTTGATGAAAGAGTCAATTTTGGTTAACAAAAAATATCCAACTAACCTTTACTTGATATTAATATTATCTCTTAATTTTGGTAGAATACATCTGAACAGTTAACATAATAAAAACGTTCTTATAGGTAATTCAATCTATTATCCTAGCCACTGTAAGAATAAATACTCTTTGATAAGTCACATACTGGAATTGTATATGGGATTTAGGCTAAAGATTCTTACTAGTCAGTTTATGACCTGTATGTTTTGTGTTCGATGTGATGCGTAAATGCACCTGAGAATTATCGTGCAATTGGATACAATATCATGTTAATATATCATCAACTCTCGATAACACAATAGAATATGTCCATATTTGGCCATTATTTCTGATGCTTCTCTATATAACAACTTAACAATTATTGAAATAATTACATATAAAAGGAATTTTTCGTAAGTATAACGTTCATCTCTGGCTACCTAGACACGACATTATTGAACATTCGAAGGGTAGAAAAACATTTAGTCATTTGGCCTTTTGACCAGTCGTGGTAATATAAAAGTCTAAAGAGTTGCGAGTTATATGTAGTCATGTTCAGGGTTGAACCGAGTCTTACTTCGAACAGATAAAGTTTCTTTCGTTTGGTTACTAGAGACGCTACAGTTGCTGTCTTGAAATCTGTATTATGTTAATAGGTAAATAATAGTCGTAATTGATTTTATTTATAATTATTCTCATGAAGTGTGTAACAGATTTACTATTATGTATTCATTTTAATATCGATGTTTGTTTTAGTTAAATACATATTTAGAAATTCATGTAACTTATAGTGTTCAATGTGTATTAGGAAATTCCCATCTATTCTCAAAATTTGTAGAAGATTCTCGAGTGTAAGAATCAAAAATGTACTACGTGTGTATGTAAAATACTATTGATTTCCAGTATTGTTGTTAACTGAACTTTCGAGAACCTCGCTTAAAGTTTATAAATCGACCCGCCAAGAGACAGTTTTCAGAATATTGTTAGTTTGATACAGCTAGTATATTATAAATCTCGGAAGCTATAGCTGTGATAAGCGCTTATCAATCGGGAACCTATATATATATCTGACCAGGAACGTTAATACATTTTGAACATTATAAACCGTTAAACCTCAGAGAATTAACTTCGAACGTTAGTATTTTTACGAGAACATTAGGTATTTTGGTTGGTGAAAATTCAGCTTGTAAACGATGTGAGGCTAGCTAATAATAAAGTGTGTTTGTGTGTTTTCTTATAGCAAAGCCATCTCGGATTAGTTGCTGTGTCCACTGAAAATAATCGAACCTCTGATTTTAGCGTTGTAAATCCGAAAACGTACCGCTGTCTCAGCGGATGACCCAAAAATAGAGAGCTAGGTAATTTATCAACTTAGAATTAATGCGCTCATCGTGAACCATCGGTAAAATATTCATTTCCAGATCAGATAGGAGACTAAATACCGTTTGTAAATTTATAAAACTTTTGTATATAAATTATTATCTGTAATAATTGGTGCTATAAATTGTATTATTTTGTGTATATTATTATATATTTGTATTATGAAATAAAATAGTTTATATCAGCCTTGCTGGAAAATATCATAACTGTGAAACATATGGGCATTCAGTTTAGTTCTAAATTAAAACTAAAATTTCAGGTTATTTGAAATCGAGAAACGTAAAATATTAAATCGGAGACTCGTCCGAGATAAATTATAATGTTGCACGCACAAAACAGCCATTTTCTCTACTGTTTGTACACATCAGAATGAGCTTTCATTCATATTAGACGACTGTAAGAATCTTCTGTTACAGAATTAAGCTTCGTCTTGAAAATGTAAGTTTTTATTATCAATACCCTGACCCGACATGGCCAAGCGTGTTAAGGCGTGCGACTCGTAATCTGAGGGTCGCGGGTTCGCATCCCCGTCGCGCCAAACATGCTCGCCCTTTCAAAAACAAACAAACAATCAATACCCTATGATCGCCTATAGCTATATCTTTGTGTTTACGTCCAGCGATTGGAAAGGTTTGACGGTGTTGTATCATAAACCTCCACACCACCAGCAGGTAATATTGCACGCAATTCCACGGAAACGATGACCAAAATTTAGCGATTACGTAAACAGCAAATAGTCAAATGTAAAAAAAGTACTGTCTTCTCATGGCGGGTACCACATGAAGAATGAACGGAAACAGCCGTAAATTCTCATCACCGTAGCATGTGAGACGTGCATATAACTAATGATGAATCGATTTTTATATTACATTGAGGCATTTTTTTTTTCAAAACATCTTAAATATTAACCACTTTAATGTCTTATAATAGTTGAGTATATAGTGTAAAAATTTACATCTTAGTGTTTATCAGAATTTTATTATGTCAATAATAAATTTGGGTGAAAATAATAAATTCAATAAACACGTGCTACGCAAAACAAGTACAAACTTTTCAGTAATGTAAATTATACTACAGGTTAAGCATATTTCATGTTTCTACAACTAAACCTTTATTCTACAAACATACTTTAAATTACCTTGTTTAGAATTCTTCTTCTGTTTCTGCCAGAATTAATAGGTTGTTTGTTATTGAAATTTGTACAAAAAAGAAATTTGTATTAGATTCCTTTTATTTGTTTCCACTAGTCGACCATCAGTGAAATTAGGGACAAAGTACTTTTTTTATTCATTATTTCAAAAATATATACATATAACACATACATCTTTATACATATATAATGAAATTTGAATTTTTCAGGAAATATAAATAATAACCAAGTCTTATATCACTAAAAAAACAAGACGGAATCTTCAATAGCCACGCTGCAATTATATCTCAAATCGGTCAAGAAATGAAGCTGTGAACTAAAAGTTTGTACTTTAAAAAAATATCCAAAAACAAACAAACTAGGAACCATTTTATGAACTGCTTTGCCGCGGCTAACAATACTCTAATCGACAAATAAACGAGGCGTTTTTTATCTCTATATTCATTTGCCATAAATAAATATATTATACATATTCGTATGTGTTTATATATATATATATTCAGAAAGATCGAGACTATTTTTGTGGAATTACTATTTTCAAATTACTTTCAGCCACTGTTGTAAAAATATTTTCCTTAAAAAAGAAAAGAGAAACGACAAACTAACTCGGCAGCTCGGCAGAGACGTTATTATGCTATGCTTTAACTCACAGTTTTAAATATCCTGTTCTTGAAATGACTCTATTGCGTGCCGAAGACAGCCCGTGGTCTTTTCACTAGTTCTTCCTTACCCTGGTTGATAGAAGTCTTTAAACGTACTCCCAAAAGCATCACAGTACGTATCATAACTTGCCAAATCTTCCCTCGGTACCATCTTACTGAGTGTACTTTGGCCACAGACTGACTCGTTCACTAGAAACGTAACTGTCAGGAAAGATGTTTTACCTCGATAATGGGATTTCTTTTCTTTATATATATATTTCATCGCGTATAAAGGGAAACAAATTATAGCAGGAACTGATCCTAGTGTTTTTTTTAATTGAAATATTAAAATTCTTATCAAAATAAAATGCGTTATTGTTCAGTTCTCGTGTGTTTCTTGCGATACTTTTAACTTACCGGAAATAACATCTGTGTGTTCTTAACATTTATTATACAAATCGAAATAGTATTGTATTTTCTACATAACGTTTATATTTGTACTTACTGATATATGGAGAGGTCTCTTAGAGTTTTAAATTTCAACATCACTATTTTTTTAGTAGTTGTTAAGCACAAAACTACATAATTCAACACAGATTATCGGTGCTATACCCACCACGAGTATCGAAGGCCAGTTTTTAGTGTTATAACACTCCAGACTTACCACTGAGCCAATTGGAGGACGTCAACGTCACTGATAAAATCTTACTATATTGGTACAACAAATGACTTAAATTTTTCAAGATATTCCTTGTGTTTAGTAAATTAAATCTAAATTATTTGTTTTCGTTTCGATATACAATTAAACGGTTGAAATATTCTCAAATACAAACTTACATGCACGTGCTAGGATATAGACAATGGGTGTCGCACCTTCATCCATTCACTTTCGAGGCTCATTACATTTAATTCTAAATATCAGTTTGTATAGAGTTTCATAGAAGCAGCAATCCTAGGTACTCAGTGATGTCGAGAAACCCACTTGTTGAGAAATTTATATGCAAAAACGGCTCGTTTGGGTTGAGAAAATATTTTACATAGAAGAGCGAATTGCACTTAGGAATACATCGTTATACCTAATTAACTTGTATAAAATATGCTTAATTTAGTATTGTACATATTATTTTCAGTATATCTATGCAGCTTTACAAAGACTATCATGTTCAAACGTATGTCTATTAACAAACAGTCTTGTCTATCGTGCAATATATTCAATAGTACTTTAACTTGAAACTGTAATTAGACTTAATAGGAGATAGTTTAGTAGATTAAAAACTTTAATATGGATAAATCCGGGGCTGGTGCATCTCTAAATGACCTGTGGCATCAGTCTTAAACCCATAGTCTATAACATCCTAGACCCCCATGGTTAAGCCAAAAGTCTAAGGACTTTTCTCACTAAACATTTGGTTTTTATACGTGTGGTAGCAAGAGCACATATAGACCATTGGGTGACTTTGTGTTTAACAATACACAAAATATAATAACTGAACATCAAGTCAATAATAAAACTAGTTTCTGTGGCCCTCACAACTGGACTTTGGATTAAATTACCCTTTTATACATAAACAAAGTTCAGTGTCTAAACATTTGTAAGTTTTTGTGAAACAATTGTCAAAAAACGTAAGGGTGTTTAATATTGACATTTGAAAAATATCTTGGCCATTTAGTGATACCGAAAAGCTATAAAATTATACAACCTGGTGTATAACAAGGTACACTTAACTTAGATAAGTGACTAAATATATCAATAAATAATTAATATACCGGTTTCTAGTGGTGTAAGTCTACAGACATACCGCTGTGCCACTGGGGAGAGGAGCAAACTACTGCTTGACAATACACCATAATTATCGTGTAAATAGTATGGTGTATATGTCGAAATTATAATTGTAGAAAATTGGCTTGTTTCCGATATTCGCATAAGGCCACAGAAAGATTACCTGTGCCAATAGTTCATAATTTTAAACTGATATACAAGAGAGAAAACAACTATTTAACAGCATCTAGTGCCTACTCTTGAACTACTCCGATCCCAAGGCGAGGAGAGTGAATCGTGGATCCTTGAAATCCCATTACAGCACGTTCGCCACTTAACAGCGTCCGACCCGACAGTAATACTCATTTGTGCTATTCGATCAAAAGCAACTGCAAGGTAGGCAAGAACTAATGGCTGATTGCCTTCCTTGTGGTCAGGAATTCCAAACTAAAAATAACCATACCTAAACCTCGGGTTTCGAAAATGGTCGGTTTTTTCCTATGCCGCATAATGCTTCGTTCAAGTTGAAAATACAAATAATAATTTAAGTTAATCAAATACAGATATTTTCGATAATATTATCTCATACGGTCACAAGGAAATGATTTTTTTTCATATTCTGCATACAGAACTTCTGTTGAAATTTAAATTCAGAAGGTTATAGGTAGCGAAAAAAATTATTATTTTCTCAAAAAATTATAGATTCTTGTCAGAACATTATAGTGGTGAGGCAGTCGTGTAATTGATTTTATGTGTTTTTTTTTTACTTTGTATTTACAATATATATATCTGAATACAAATAAGCGCCACAAAAGTGTAATAGATGAATAAATACGACTATTCATTGTATCCGCTACAATATACTGATTAATGCGCTTTTTAATCCACAAAATTCACAACATATAACTTGAGCTGTTTGATTGAATTGTATATTAAAAATACATATTTGCGCTTATTCAGAGAAACGTTGTAGTTTTAGTTTAGTCGGGTAAAACTGTAGTTTTCAGTTGTAATATAATGTAAATAGTTTTACCCTTTAAGTATTAGCAAACAAGTATGTCTAGACAAACATATAAGCAAAAGGCATATCTTTAAAACAATTGACCAAGAAACGCACGTCTTTTCTAATGCTTAAAGGGCAAAACTATTTACATTAAATCACAACTGAAAACTGCAAATTCAACTCTTTCGCGTTTTGAAGTATTTTATTATCAAGCATATTTTAAGTTCAGTTTCCTTTATTGTACGAAACCTGAGCATTTATTTTGAGTTCCACGTATTTAGTATTTTCCTTTCAAAACTATTGGTTTAATTTCTAAATGCTATAAGCTATATAATTATACACACTTTAATTACAAACGTATGTTGTAAGTTGAGTAATTGGATAGCTGCCTATATGTATACACAATCTATAACGACGCCAAAGGCAAAAACTTAACACACTTTACATTGGAAGTATGAACTACAAAAACGGTCGATAAAGATAATATTAACAGTGGTCTTAATCGCAATAGTTCACCTAATTGATCATTTTTTAAACAAACAGGGTTTATTTTTCGAAACAAGCTGGAAATTTGCTTCAAATCATAGTTAGAATTACTCAGTCAATGATTTTATTCGCATGTTTAGTAGTGGTGAAAAGCAAAAATAATGGATTTTTAATTTTAAATGTAAATAATAATATAGAATGTGAAACGCTACCGATTCTGATTAGGTAAATTAAACTGATGAATTAACGCATTTTCTTAACCAAACATCGCCGTTTAGATTCAGAGATATAGGGTTTTTTAGGGATGCATAGGCTTTTCTAAAATGTTAGAAATTTTCTGAATCAGTGAACACTGTAATATGGCAGGATTCGAGTCCGAGATTCTATTTGCTAAGCAGTTTCTTTTACGTGCTAAGCGAAGGAGTTTATTGATTGACGTGAGTGTCGATTCTTACCTCGTTGATTCGGAAAGACGCAATTTGGTAGAACTCTTGACTGCGTCAATCGACAGGCAAGGTTCTCGGCTTGTTTGCTGACAATTCTTGAATAATATCGCATACCATTTTAAAGGTTTTAGTTATCTCAATAATTTAAAAAAAGTGCATATGGCGTGGAAAAAATCACATTAGTTCAGCTTTCCACATTTTAAAACGTGCACATGCATGACTAAAAAAAATGAACAAAAAACTTGTGTGCAATTTTGTCCTCTCCAAAATATTTAGGACTTCACTTCAATCCATATCGATCATTTTTTTTATTTTAGTCTATAACCTAAAAACCCTAGAAGTTGCCTTAATATAACCTGAAATACTTAAAAGTCAGCTTAATATACAAATGGGTCAATTTTAGTCCATTTTCTAGTTGCTCCTTAAAGTTTGTTTGTTTTAAATGCAAAGTTTCACAATAAGTTATCTGTGCTGTGCACAGTAACAGAGATCTTAAACCGGATTTTAATATTATAAACCTTTAAGCTTATCCGTGAGCCGCCAGAGGACTTTTCTTGATCATATATTTAACATGATAATATTCAGATAACGCCAATCCTCCATTCAGAGGATCCTTTGTAGTCACATGAATTGATAAGATTTTACCTAACTTGTCTTATGTTAAACATAGGTAGTCAGATCTTTTAACGTGTAGTTAACAATCACATTTCGCATTGGGATCTGCCCATTGGGATCAAAATGGACATTGCTTTAAAAACATTCGGAACAAAGCAGTGTATGGCATAGCTTTTATTATTTTGTATGGCACAGTCGTGATAATTAACATTAATGTAACAAGTTATCAAAATAGCGTCCACAATTTTTTCGCTCATAAGTTAATAGCCAATTTTATTTAAAGGTCTTAAAAGTAATTAAGGATCTTGCTTGATATTTTAATAAGATCATGATGAGCCTGCCTTCTTTAAAAATCATAGAACCAATGAAATGTTTAAGCAGGGGTTCTTTATAAATAATAATAATAATAATAATTCTCTTTACATAAGATTAGGTTGATCTGTCCATCTTTACAGAATAATATAACAGAAAGTTTCAAAATTAAATGTTGTTTCAGTCTTACACTATAAGCTATCTCTGCTGTGTCCACCGTAAATATCTAAATCACTTTTTTGAAGCTTAATATGTCCGCAAACATTTCAATGAATCAATAAACAGGTTTTCCAATGTGTTTAGAAGTCATTGTTTCAATAGATGACGACCTTGTTTCTTAGCCCTCGTAGGAGATAAATAAAGAAGGTGACCGTACCGAAGAAAGCTTCACGCCACACTTCATCGAAATTACTTCTTTAAATCAATTTGATCACTGCGTTATTAGACGACATCAGACGCAGGTACATGATAAATAGAAAATATCTTTTATCAAACACGTCTTTGAGCCACTCATCACAAAAATTACTTTTTTTAAAGTGATGTAATTCTTCCAAAATGTGTAATGTGTAGGAATACAGCTAGTTAATAAATGATGTTTAAATATGTCTATCTAAAAAAGCTATTTAAAATTCATTGTTTTGATAACGAATTATTTTGGAGAAAAATACATTAGGGGAATTGGTTTAGACACTTTAGCCTGGCCCGGCATGATCAGGTGGTTAAGGCACAAGACTCGTAATCTGAGGGTCGCGGGTTCGAATCCCCGTCACACCAAACATGCTCGCCTTTTTACCCGTGGGGGCGTTATAATGTGACGGTCAATCCCACTATTCGTTGGTAAAAGAGTAGCCCAAGAGTTGGCGGTGGGTGATGGTGACTAGCTACATTTCCTCTAATCTTACACTGCTAAATTAGGGACGGCTAGCGCAGACACCCGTCGTGTAACGTTGCGCGAAATTCAAAACAAACAAACAGTTTAGCCAAAGTTTTCTAAGCTTTGTCATTGAAGCTAAAGTCATTCATACCTAGCTTATGTGTTGGAATGAAAATGATAACCTAGTAAGTATGGTAACATAGAGAACGCAAAATAAAGTTATTTTGTTTCAACTCTTTTAAAACCAAGTTTTACTTAGTTATTAAGGTTTAGGGTAAAAAGTGTGTGAAAGAGCAACAATGTAACCAATATTAAAAACACACACATACACGTATACTAATGAACAATTTTATACAGTACAAAATTCTAAAATTCGATGTATAAATTAAGAATGTCACTTTATATGCAAAAACGAGCCGTTTTTGCATATAAATTTCTCAACAAGTGGGTTTCTCGACATCACTGATAAGAATGTCACTGATCACGTTTATTGACATTTTAATTGATTTTTTCCACTTATACCGTGCATGATAAATTTGACAATCCCTTTGCCAATACTTTGTCGAGTATTTATGTTTGCTTGCTCAAATATCTGATATTCGTGAGATTTTAATTAGACGTCTTCTGGATTTCCATAGTTACACGTATTTTAAGTTAGAATACTGCCAATTTAAATACACTGTATTCACATCACAACCGTTATAATAGAAACAGATGCATGTTTTATGTTTCTCACTAACTGTCTGAATCACCATAATAACACAACGACACAGTTAAGGGAAAATATTAACAGTTTACTGGACATCATGATTCCAGGAAAACGTTTATATTTACCTAATTGTGTTATGGAGAGTGGGCATTAATAACGCAAAGCTTCTAAGTAAAAGCTTATTTGCGAAAGTGTTAGAATCCCTCAGTCTTACCAATGAGACACCGACAAACAATCGATATTAAAAATATAAAAAATTTCAAGCAATTAAATAATTTGTTTAGAAAACGAAAACATGAAATTAACTTCCTTCAAGTTATAATTACAGAAATTCATTAGCTGACTGACGTACATAAAAATTAAGAAATAAATCAAGTAACACATTAAATTAACAAAAACGTTTAATGAACTAAATAATGAGTATTGCTAACTAAAAGTTATCATTTAGATTTTATATAACTTGCTCGATAAGAGTGAGGCTTATCAATGCGATAAAAGTGAAAACTAAATTATCTAAAGGCAATGTAACGCAAGATATAGTGACTTAAAAAGAGTCGCTCAGGCTATAGTGACACAAGCAGTAGCTTAGAATAAGACTTTAAAGAACAAACATAAACAGAACAAAATATACATGTTATTCACAAAATATTTTTTACTCAAATTGATCTAAATGTAATACAAATCATACCAGCTTAATAGGTTTGTAAAAGGGGAGCGTGAAACGCTGTTTTAAAACCTGTAAATCATGTTATAAAATGTAATTTTCAGTCTTATGAAGTTCACTCTTTACTTACGTCACTCTGTATTTATCAATGTGTGAATGTACATATATATCTTATATAAGTTAACATTTATCGTATGTTTGGTTATTGAAGCAAAATGTTGTTTAGTAAATATCGAGAAGATGCATTTTTGTCACACGGGTACTACCCGTGCTAGTTGAAATGTGAAATGCTGTACAAATAATCGAGTAATCGCTCCTCCACCAGAAGGAAGAGGTTTAAGAACCTATTCTGATTTTACTTAAAACAGCTTATAAATGCTAACTGGTCGACAATGAAAAAGTTATTAATGCAAAAGAATGAAAAAGTAAGTTCTGCAAAACAACAAAAAGCTAGTATTGCAAAACAATAAAAAAGTAAGTTCTGCAAAACAATAAGAAAACTAGTATTGCAAAACAATAAGAAAATTAGTATTGCAAAACAATATAAAGCTAGTATTGCAAAATAATAAAAAGTAAGTTCTGCAAAACAACAAAAAGCTAGTATTACAAAACAATAAAAGCTAGTATTGCAAAACAATAAAAAGCTAGTATTGCAAAACAATTAAAAGTAAGTTCTGCAAAACAATAAAAACTAGTATTGCAAAACAATAAGAAGCTAGTATTGCAAAACAATAAAAAGTAAGTTCTGCAAAACAATAAAAAGTTAGTATTGCAAAATAATAAAAAGTAAGTTCTGCAAAACTACAAAAAGCTAGTATTGCAAAACAATAAAAAGTTAGTTCTGCAAAACAATTAAAAAGCTAGTATTGCAAAACAATAAAAAAGTAAATACGACAAGAGTCTTAATAGCAAGATTTAAAAAAACATTATTATAAACTTTTGAATGAATATAATGAAAAATTATTTCAGTAGCATGAATCTGAATTTTATTAAAACCTTACATTCCTTGCTCGTTTTATATATTCGATATATCTGTATGGCTCAAATATTACACCATTTTAATTACTTGTATGTATATACCTGCTATAACGCTCAGTCGATAGAAATGACAAAAAATTCATTTATATTCTGTGAAAATAAACTAAAACTCTCAATAGTAATTAGTGCATTAGTTTCAATATTGCTGGTGTTTTTGTTTAAAGTTTTGATGCAAGTCAAATGTTTTTAGTTACAAAGTAACCACCAAACTCACAGACCATAAAACAGTTTGTCGCATAAATAGTTTAGAAAAGTGTGTTTCAAAAGCCAAAGTTGTCTATGGGTCCTACTGATAAGGTTAAAAATTGGAACTAGAAAAAGCTCTATTTTTTATTTAACTTTTATTGGTTACTATTAATACTTTCTCTCCATAGAAAAGCTTACTATTTGAAATAATAATAATTTTTAAAAACTGTCGGAAGTTCATTGTAAATATTGTGATTTATCTGGAGTACGTAATAGATAAGTAATGTACTCTAATACTGCCTTTTCACCTGCAGTGATTTGTTTGTTTGTTTTAAGTTTGTGCAAAGCTATACGAACGTTATCTGCGCTAGCCGTCCCTAACTTAGCAGCGTAAGACTAGCGGAAAGGCAGTTAGTCATCACTACATACTGCAAACTCTTGGACAACAATTTTGCTAAAGAATAGTGAGATTGAGCGTAATATTATAACGCTCCCTACGACTGAAAGGTCGAGCATTGTTTGGTGTGACGGAGATTTGAATCCGCATGTCGCCAATTACAAGTTCAGCGTCCTAATCCCCTAGCCATGCTGGTTCCCAGAAGGTCGAACGTATCTGAATATGGAGAGAAGGATGAGATAACATTGTTTCATTTCTTAACTGCAACCATTGCATTAAGAAAATGAAGCAACGACTTTCCATAACAGTTATACACAAGTCTCTACTCCCCATTCAAAGAAGCATTCACAACCAGTTCAAAATGGGGAGGGCGTGTCCCCACCATGCCTAGTTCCGCCGTCTATTGTCGTAATTACTCAGTAAACGTAATGGATATTCTTTAAACTTTCCTGTAACTTTAAAATAAACTGCTTAATGTAAATTCCTTAATTAAGTGTAAGTATAGGATTGATTTAGTGAAAGATGGAGGCACGTGCCCCCGGGCCCGCCATCTATTGTTGTTATTATTTACTAATCAAAAGGGATATTCTTTAGAATTTCCTGTAACTTTAAAATAAATTGCCTAATGTAAATTTGTGAATTACGTCTAAGCAAAGGATTGTTTTAGTAAGAATTAGGTGTCTAAAATAAAAATCTATACTTTATTTATCTGTTGTTAACTGACTGAAGTCTAATACCCTTTGTACGTATCAATCATATGACTTCAATCGAGTGTACCTCCGGTTTTACCACCTTTTTTCTTTGTTTATTTCCCTAATCTTTTAATTGTGTAGTTTCGTAATTTAACAGCAGAAGCACGTAAATGCTTTAATACAAAAAATTAATTGTAATAATTTCACAAATGTATAATGTACTACATAAATATTAACTCATTCACTGACGCTGTTTTCTTGCATTTTACTTTGTCATTCAGTAGGAGGAAATATTACAAATCAAAAAATCACCAAGTTAATTGTGTAAGACAGCTTTAATCACATACGAAATCTCAACGATTCATTATAGTCGCATACAGCCATTATTTTGCACTAAATGTACGATAAAAACGGTATATAGAATATTTTGGTGTATTCAAGAACACGCTGCAGAATTTAATTGACGTTGTTAAGCCTAAATAGTTCTTAAAGCTTCTTCTGTAGGTTTGAAGTGACAAGAAACATATATTTACAGGGCATTTCCTTCAAGTATACTAATGTAGCGAAAATAAACTTTATGCTAACTTCGTTTATCGAAACCATCTTTAATAAAACTAGTTAAAGTCACCCCTTAAGGAAGTAAACTTGTATAAAGGACAGTGTTAGATATTATTCTTCTTCCTTCACTCTTTCCTTATTAAATCACCCAATTGCTTCATTAGATGCTAATTGCATACTTTGTTTTGTGGAAGGCATTTATTAACTCATTTAACTGATTAAGTACCTGTGTCTTTAAACTCATGGCCAAAAGTTCTTAAAAACAGAAAAAAAATGTGCCCCATTTCGGACTATTTTTGTCCTCTTCTTTGGAAATATCCTGAAACAAAAGGTATACCGTCAGATGGTTTCCGGTTATCACACCCACTACTGTGATAGTCGAACCAGCCCACTCTGAGCGATGGATGCTAACACACCCACACACACACAATGGACCATATTTATAATAAGATGATTACTTCTTACATGAAGTAGGTGTAGACGTCTTGTTTTTGTTTATTTGTTGAATTTTCTCTAAAGCTACTTGAGAGCTACCTGCATTAGTCGTCCCTATTTCTGAAACGATAGACTAGAGGGAAAGCATCTAGTCAACAGCACAAGTACCAAATTAACGAATACTGGGATTGACACTGTCACATTATCAGCTCCGTGATGACTGTGAGGGCGAACATGCGAGTCAAACGCCCTAACCACTAGATCATGCCATGCATCTGAACGTCTTCTAGAAGAAGTTTGTATTTTTTATATGCCTCATAAAATGTTATGATTAACATCAGAAGACAGTCAACAGAACTATTACCCTGAACACTATTTTATAATGTTACTCAATTTTATTTTGTTCTAATATTATACAAATAGCCATCAGAGTATAAATGTATATCAGTTTGTTATATCTCAAAATTAATTATAAGAAGTTAATCTTTTAGGGCACGAAAAACCTGAAACCAGAATTTTTCAAAGCTGCCTGACAAAGCCAGATGGTTAGTGCACTCAACTCGCGATCCAGGATCAAGAGTTTGAATATCCCTCCCACCAAACATGCTGGCCCTTTCAGCGGTATGATTGTCATAATGTGACAGTAAATCCCACTATTCATTGGTAAAAGAGTAGCCCAAGAGTTGGCAGTGAGTGGCAATGACTAGTTGCATTCCGTCTAGTCTTACACTGCTAAATTATGGACGGCTAGTGAAGATAGCCCTCGAGTAGTTTTGTGCGAAATTAAAAAACAAACAAACAGTACTCTATATTTATATCCAACACAGTTTCGTATCACCTAGTGATTAGAAATAATACATATCATGAGATGTATTTCACTGCTGCGTGTAATTCAAATAATTGGATATCAAAGTAAAACAACTTACTATGTAAGACGTTTGGTGTAATTTGTTTTTCAGTGAAAGTTGGTAATTTTATTTCAATTATAGCAGTTATTGTATCATTTCATAAGCATAAGAATTAGATTATTTCTAATATCATATTTTCAAGATATAATATTTATTCTTCTTACACGTTTTACTACCATATTATTAATTAATAAATGGTAATATTTATGAAAATTTTAATATTTTTCATGCTTAACTGTTCCTGTACATTGCAGCAATGGTCCGAGTCAACGTTTCTCAACCGTCTGTTTGTTTCAGAAATACTAAAGTACTACAAAATAAAAAAGATGACAAACCACGTATCTAAAAAGTACAAACATGAACATTTTCTGTAGTATTTAAAGCTGAATATCCAATGTATTGATTGTTAAATGCTATTTGACTTTTATTAATCTAAGCTCGGTATATTTAACTTGTTATTTCTTAAGTCATTTAAGAATATTTTTAAAAATTTCAACTTTTCACGTCAGTTGATGATCTTACTTTTTTGTGCTGTGAGTTTACTATTTTGTCTTGTTTCTGATCACACTGAAATTATGCAAAACATGTAATTTGCATAAATTAGGGACCTTCTGACTATGAGGTCTTCTACAGCCTAAGGGTTAAGATATAGCCCATGATTCACCTCCAGTTGCTATCACACTTCGAGACCGTGATGCGTCATGAAAACGATGATCAAATTTCACCATTTGACCTGATAAAAGTAACAATGGATTGACGATAGATAGTTTTGGTTATAAGCCTTCGCTATAGCCTCTCACTTTAAAAATTAGTGACAGCTAGCGCAGACAGCCCTCGTGTAGTGTCGTGCGAAGTTCAATAACAAAACAAAACAAAACAAAAAGAAAATCCTCAATATGACTCCAGCTTTCCTCTAGTTGAAACCCTGTCCACGGCTCCGGCTGCTAAGTATATTATCATATTTCAGCATAAGTTGTAGGTTTGACTTTTATTTACAGATTTTGTACTCTTACGGTCTGTGGGAGATTAAAAAGAATTTTTAAAGTAACTATGTCCTCCAGCTGCAGTATATCTGTGTCAAAAAACTAAAAAGTTTCAATAAGCCAGGATTAAAAAAAAAGTTTACTCTGTATCTATTTCTTGTGGTCTTGATGTTAAATTATTGAGTTTATGATTTCTTTTATATTTAATGTTCACGTGCTACTACTGTGTGTGAAATTACTATGCGCAATTCAACCCACTAGCCAAGAGAAACCACTGAGTATACTCATTTTATTTGTTGAATAAACTTCACTTGACTAAGAGCAGTGTTTCATCAAAATCGCGTCGCACGTGTTTATTTCTATTACTAACGCATGACTCGTGCGTCTATTCTCACCAGAGCAAATATGGAATCTTAACTGAATACAAATTTTCTACTTTTCGAAATTCTATGATTTTACCTCCACAAAATGTATCGCATAACGATGTTGGTATGTTGTTACACGCGCAGATTCTATTAAATTGGTGTAGTTTTTTATAAATGATCGAAAGCTGTTTCTTAAATGTAATCGTATTCTTAAATAGACTATGTCTATTTATTAAAGGTGGCTAAGAAAATTCTTTGTTGCAAAGAAACCGTATGTCTGAAGTTGAACAGTATGAATAGTACTTTTGAATATCCTATAGATTGTTTCATATCCTAAATTATTCAAACCGTCATTGGCTATTGCTACAAACCTTAAGCAGTATTTATTAAATTCAGAAATAGAAGATTTCGTTATATGAGGGTCGCTGGTTCGAATCCCCGTCTAACGAAACATGCTCACCCTTTCAGCCGTGGGGGTGTTATAATGTTATGGTTAATCCCATTATTCGTTGGTAAAAGTAGCCCAAAAGTTGGCGGTGGGGGGTGATGACAAGCTGCATTCCCTCTAGCCTTACGCTGCTAAATTAGGGACGGCTAGCGCAAACAACCCTGTATAGCTTTGCGCGAAATTCAAATACAAACAAACAGAATCACGTATTTAAAGTGTTTGTTCTGAAAGCATACGTTTTCCAGATTACCCATACCAAATAAAATCCTATTAGATAAAACTAGAGAAAAACCGTAACTTTCATCATTGTTTCAACGCAAAAATAACACTATGTACACAAATTTTATTCCAGGATAGTATGTGTTATTTCGTAACACATTGTAAAAGTACAGAAAATGGCCATTATTCCCTTCAAACTTTACTTTTGTGACCTAGATAATGAAATTTAGAAATTAACCTGTTTTCTATGTAAAAACGGGCAAATTTGCACATTTTCATTTATATAAGGTCTGAATAAAACAATATATGAATCAAGATTTACATGTATTTATACTAAAGTTGTATAAAAATGTTTAGAAGTGAGTAGTTTTTCGAAATTGGCGACTGTAATTTAAGTCACTTTCAGGTATCAGACCCCAAATATAGTCTCCCATCATGTTTTCGTTATACGCTCATTGGTAGCGGCGTTCAAAGTCCAGTATATCTTGATGGAAGCGCTCGCCTTGCTCCTCTGAGTATGCTCCCATGTTACCCTTGAATTTATCAAGATGAACGTCAAGGATATGAACTTTCAGGGACATCCTGCAGCCAATTTTGCCGTAGTTCTTCACCAAAGCCTCAACCAGTTCCACATAATTTCCGGCTTTGGGATTGCCCAAGAAGCCCCGAACCACTTCAACAAAGCTGCCCCCAGCTTTTCCTTCCTTCCTACTGAGCTTCTTGGGGAATTTTGTGCACTCCAGAATCTTGTTTATATGTGGTCCAACGAAGACACCAGCTTTGACCTTTGCCTCAAGACTTCTTATAGAAGAAGTCTCGAGGTACTTGAAGGTTGCAGACTCCTTATCAAGAACTGAGATAAAGTGTTTCATTAAACCCAATTTTATGTGCAATGGTGGGAACAACACCTTCTGGAGGTCCACTAGTGGCTCACACTTGACATTGTGCCTCCCCACAGAGAATTTGGTTCATTGTGGCCAGTGCTTCCTGTTGTAGTGCGCTGCGGTGTCCCTGCTGTCCCAAAGGCAAAGGTAACAGGAAAACTTGGTAAAGCCATCAGGAATGCCACCATTTTGAAATCTCCGATAACCTCCCAATCATACTCAGTTGTATGATATCATACTTGACGCTGTTGTATTTCTCTTTGAGGTGCACCGAATGAGCCAGAGGAAGAAACGGATACTTATTCCCGTTATAGAGCAGTACAGCTTTGAGGCTTCTTGATGCGTTTGGAGAATGCTTGCAGCTTCTTGGTGACATCTCTGATAAAATCAGATAGGTTTATGTGTTCACTTAAGCAGCTAGAACTAAAATGAAGTGGTGAGTGGTAGGCCCCTGTATATATATTACTGTGGAAAGTTCTACAACATTCTAGAAATTTTTTGAAAATTCTTGTAACTTCGAGGAATTCTCTATCAGCTACTTAGAACTGAATCTACCTGGAATGTTCTGGAAAATAGGTAAATTTGAATATTTCATTACCCAGGTCACAAAACCAAAGTATGAAGAGAAAAATAGGTCTTTTCCATTTACCTTAGGCGTAAGCAATTGCGAAATAACGCTTTCTGCCCAGGAACAAGAAAAAGTAAAAATTTTGTTACATAGTGTTATAAATAGATATATACTGTTACAAGCTTAGAGCTACTAGGGCGTGTTTGTTTATAATTAAGCACAAAGCTACAAAATGGGCTATCTGTACTCTGCCCACTACGGGTATCGAAACCCAGATTTTAGGGGTGTAAGTACATGGACATTTCGCTATGCAATTGGGGGCGAGCTAATAAAAATAAACGAATGTGGTTTCATGTTACAATTTGAAGTCATTCTAGGATAATTTCGATTTATTTCGATTTTTTGTTGTGGTAATGAAGTCGATCAGGTTGACCAATTCCGATTTTAAATAGATTAGAAAAAATAAAAGATAAACTATGAAGGTTTACTGAAGAAAAACTTTTGAAATACGTTTAGGTAGTCTTAAGGATTACACAAAGTAAATTCGGGATGAGAAAAAGTATTTTTAATTTTAACATGAAAGCTACTTTGCATACGGACTATTCAAAACAAGTACTCAATATATTCGTGAGAAAATCTTTATTTTATTAAAATACTGCAAAAGACTGTAAACTAACCTTAGTAAGATGTTATTGGGTTTACGATTGAAAATATCATAATCAGCGAGGATACCCAAAAACACAAAGAATATCTGCTGTGTTCACCGAGAGAAATCGACGCTGTATTTTAGCTATTTAAATTTTTAAACTTACCACTGTCCCACCGAGAGATACGATGCATTTTAATCATTGAAATATAATATAGTTCTAACATTCTATTTCATTATGTCCACTCATTACTAAGTATATATCTTAAGTTCTTATCGGTGTATATATCTTACTTCAATCACAACTTAATACTAATTTAGTTAGAACTGTGTTGCTACAGTCCAGAAATGACAGTATTTAAATTTATTCTATAGGTAAAGTTTGTTAATTTCTTTTGCACATAAGAATTTGTTCATGGAGTGTTTAAAATCCTTCCTCTAAATCAATGCCAGTCAGAAATTAGTATTTCTGAAATTTCTGAAATTAATAAACAAGGCGCACTGTGGATTAAGATAAAACTTTGGACAGCTATATGTGGTAATAAGACTGTTCGCTTTCTTTGCTCATTTTCACCCGTATTCAATACATCTTAAACTGCATTTTGAGTGGCGCCTTGTTTATTAAATACCTACTTATAAACATATATTGATAATAGTTCTTATAGATGAATACGACGTTTTTGTTCAAGCTCAGTGTTATACTATGGGTTATTTACACTCTGCCCATCACAGGGCTGAACTCTCAATTTTTAGCATTAATAGCTCATAAATGTATCGCTGAATTACTGTATGTTATGGTATATAAGGAATTGTTTGTTTCTTTTGAATTTTGCGCAAAACTACTTGAGGGCTATCTGCGCTAGCAGTCCCTGATTTAGCAGTGTAAGACTAGAGGAAAGGCAGCTAGTCATCACCACCCACCTCCAACTCTTTGGCTACTCTTTTACCAACGAAAAGTGGGATTAACCGTAACATTATAACGCCCCCACGGCTGAAAGGGCGAGCATGTTTGGTGCGACTAAGATTCGAACCTTCGACCCTCGGATTACGAGTCGAACGCCTTAACACGTTTGGCCATGCCAGGCCACCGGTATATAAGGAAAGTGGTAAGGAAAAAATAAAACAAAAGAAACCATGTACATAAACTATACTCTTTTTTTTCTTTTTTCTTTTTTGTAGAAACAAAAATATTCCAATCAGTTTTACAGGGTCTTTTTCCTGTGAAATTTTACGTAATTCGCTATTGTTTTGTTATATCTTAATATCCGTAATTAAAATCAACGTGGTTTTTAATTCGCTATTTCCTGAAGTGATTATACATAATTAATAATGTGTTTTCTGATAAAATTCAAAACTTAGAATGGCCAAAGAAGAAAGTATTTTTAGGCCTAAAAAGCTTTTGAGTCTCACTTTGGCTACTCTAGTGTTTTATTAATATTACATACAAATATATTCCACGTAAGCTTTTCATTGTTCATTGTTATAAGTCCAATCTAACTGATGATTTATGGTTTCCAAAGAAAGAGCTTCCACGCAGTGTAACCTGCATATATAGTCCGAGACTTGTTTTGTGGCTTTAAAAATGCTATTGATATGTTTCTCTATTTTAATATAACACGGTCTTTATTCTTTTATATCATAAAATAAAAAATAAGTCACTTTACAGAAGTTCCTTATCAGTTTTCAAAGTTGTTGTCAACTTGGAAACCGAGCACGTAACATTTACTCCATTGGAAATAGAAAATGAAAAGGAGTTTGTTGGGAAAAATCTCTGAGTAGTTATTGTCAGTAACGTTGTGGTGACAGTTTTCTTGATTGGAAAAACATTTACCCGAAAAGATTAAATTCTCAGTGATTGTTAGTCCTCATACTTCATTCAGCTCACAAAATGTGCTTCAAATTTCATAACACTGTCTATCAGAACGACATATATATATATATTTCCATGTGTTTTATCCCATAGATGAAATATTTATTATTCTGTAATAAATAACAATATTATAAACTTGCATAAAATACTTTTAAAGTTTATTTACAGACAAATTAATAATTGGTTAATGGTGGGATTAATTTGCCACTGGTGTGGAACTGGTCTTTTGAGTAACGTCCAAGACTGTGGATCTTAGGGTCCATGGACTAATCCCCTGTTGCTGCAAAAGAAATCGCTTTATTGCAGTGGATGTGTTATAAGGTCTTCAGTGGAATGTTATCGCTTTGGAGAAGTTCAAAAACTGGTGCTGGGTATTTTGATTAGCCACTTTCACCCAAGCCTATCAATTCAAATTTAGAGATGCTTAGTGCATTTAGCCCTTCTGTAATATTGTGCGAACATCCAAAACAAACAAAATCTAATTTACTACCATTTTAGCGTAATGCAACAACTTGACGTATCTCTACACTTTAAAACTGTAGTCTTATACTTGTCACTTCATTATAATAATAGCATCAGACCTTTGCCTGGTCAAAGAGTTACCTCTTTTTATTAATTAAAAAATATTCTTAAAAAAAAACAGCCGTACTTTGTAATCTCATAAACACTGTGTTTTGAAAGTTATGCTAAAGTAATTGACAATAGATTTGGAAGATCGATTTTGTAAAATTTTGTATTTTACAAATTTATTTTCAAAGTTTATAGACTCTTTATACAAAAATTGTTTTGTTTGATTTTTGAATTTCACGCAAAACTACAGGAAGGCTATCTGCGTTAGTCGTTCCTAATTTAGCAGTGTAAGACCAGAGAGAGAAGGCAACTAGTCAACACTCCCACTGTCAACTCTTGGACTACTCTCTTACCAACGAATAGTAGGATTGACTGTCACACTATAACGCTCCCACGGCTGAAGAGGTTGAGCATGTTCAGGGTGACGGGGATTCGAACCCGCGACCCTCGGATTACGAGTCGAGCACCCTAACCACCTGGCCATTCTCGGCCTTTACACAAAGAATGACCGAAAAACTGGGCCTGGCATGGCCAGGTGGTTAAGGCACTCGACTCGTAATACGAGGGTTGCAGGTTCGAATCCCCATCACACCAAATATGCTCGCCCTTTCAGCCGTGGGAGCGTTGTAATGTTACAGTCAATCCCACTATTCTTCGGTAAAAGAATAGCCCAAGAGTTGGCGATGGGTGGTGATGACTAGTTGCCTTCCCTCTGGTCTTACTCTGCTAAATTAGGGACGGCTAGCGCAAATAGCCCTCGTGTAGCTTTGTGCGAAATTCAAAACAAACCAAACCGAAAAAACTATTCGAAACGTAATACACAGATCATTGTTATCTCTTGTTACTCGCAGAAGAAAACATTGTTACATATTACGAGTTTCACCGTAATGCATAAAGACACGTATCTTGTTTACTGGGCATATTGCGATTCCTTTTCAAGGCGGAATTAGGCTTAACATTTTGTGTTTTATTAATTTCTTCAGAGTTTCTACACATTTACTTTAATAATTTCACAAAACCTAATTATATTTTATATTCACCAGCTTCAGGAGGTTTTTTCTCGTTATCTTGTTAAAAGTAATATCTATTTTTATTTCAAATCATCACTGCATGAGGAAAACTTTAGCTAATATACCAACTGCGGAGAAATTCCATGATACGTTTTTTGTGCTATCACCTGATAAGAAGACGAACAGGAACGATGGGGAAAACAAAGCCCTTCCGGTTGGAGTGATACACTTAATACATTGTTATAGAAGACTGCTAGTCTGTCTAAACGTTATTAAACCTGTAGTTTCTCTGACATCATAGCTATTGGAATTATCACATCACCGTTCTATGAAAGGCTAAAGAGAACTTATATTGGAATAAATGTCAGAAATTGGCCACCAAGATAGTTCACTTAACAAGAAAAGAGAGCCCACTTGCTCTTATTTCTTGATAACTTTCTTAGATCCTCTTGAATAGAATTTGAAAGGTAGCATTCACGGAAAGGGTTTGTTTGTTTTGGAATTTCGCCCAAAGCTACTCGAGGGCTATCTGTGCTAGCCGTCCCTAATTTACCAGTGTAAGACTAGAGGGAAGGCAGCTAGTCATCACCACCCACCGCCAACTCTTGGGCTACTCTTTTACCAACGAATAGTGGGATTGACCGTCACATTATAACGCCCCCACGGCTGGGAGGGCTAGCATGTTTGGCGCGACTCGGGCGCGAACCCGCGACCCTCAGATTACGAAGCGCACGCCTTAACGCGCTAGGCCATGCCAGGCGCCACGGAAAGGGAGAAAGCTAATTGTGTTCGATGGGTTCACTTAAGTGTAATTATATAAATCTTCTCTTTAATTATTTAAAAATGCCATCAACTAAGTGCTTTACACAAGAACACCTGTTACTCAAGATGTTTATACGATAAGGATAACTAAAAATTTAAAGATTGAAGCATTAGATGCATTTCCTGAAATTTATTACTTCACTGGTCATTAAAATTTGCTTACTCAGTTAGTTTTTATAATACATTTTTGTATTTAATGTATATATTAGTGAACAACATAGATATATTACTATGTACTACATGTCTAATGAATACCTTTAGCTCTGTTGGATTTTTCTTTTCTTTAATTGCTCATGTTAATATCTATGTATTAATTTACTATATATAACTTTATTCTCAACTTCTGAAAAATATGCTGAAAATCATAATGCCCACTTATGAAACTGTACAGTTTAAAGTGCTGTTTGTGTTTTTTTTTAAGCTGATCAACATAACACGTCTACAGTTTAAGTAATTTGTATCACAGACGTTAGGCCTCTTACAACTAAGGTTTCGCTAGACTCTGGGGTTTAACTAATAATTATTAATCTTACATTGTGTATATAAGCAACGTTTTGGAAAACTTTGAGAAGGCGCTGTCCACTTGAAACCCGCCTTATTCGCTTGACGTGATCGAATGAAATGAAGTTTAAAAATAATAAAAAACATTTGTCCCTCATCATTCAGTCTAACTGACGAGCTATGGTATTGTTTGGAAGGCATCTAGGATAATGTCTCTTGGAAAACAAAAGATAGGCCTGAAATGCTATTTGCACACACCTCTTACTTCAAATTTTAAATGTACAATTTAAGGAAAATGTTAAATATAACTCTACTTTCTCTTAATTATATTATAACTATTACGCATATTTGTTTCCAATGCTGTGTAATGTTTCGACGTTTAAACCGCAATGTTAATTTTTATTGTATTGTTTAATCCACTGTCCTCGACACGAAAGCATACAAAAGATAGATTTTTATTCAAATAGTAACTCTTCTGTCAGATTATATGTACATGAGATTGGATTCTTTACAGTAGGTGTCTGTAGCTCGTTGACGATATATTTCAACAATAAACAAAGAGTACACTGTCCACTTCTTTTAAATTATTATATTAAAACTATTCAAACATATATACAAATGTTCGTTACACACATGTTTCCCACAGTTGTATCCATAGCTTTAAATAATTGTCTCTTTTCGCTAAACTCCTCGCCCTTTTGGCTGTGGGGCGTTATAATTTGACGGTCAATCCCACTATTCGTTGGTAAAATAGTACCCCAAGAGTCGGCGGTGGGTGGTGATGACTAGCGCCTTCCCTCTAGTCTTACACTGCTAAATTATTGATAGCTAGCACAGATAGCCCTTGTGTAGCTTTGTGCGAAATTCTAAACAAACCAAACTGTTAAACTCTATACAGTTTGTTTCAGTTACTTTAGAACACAATTGATGAGACAAATTATTCTTCTCTGCTCAGTTATTACCATACAATATGTGATATTTTCACTTGAAAAATTGCCAGTATACACTCTTTATGGCTAAATTTACTATCATGTAATCTAGATCTATATATCTATTTAACTAAGTTTGATTAATTTACTTAACTTGAACTATGTTTGGATAGTTATTTATAGACTAAGAAAAGTCTAGAACGCTCTATACTCTACAAGATATTATATTTCAATAGTACTTAATCCAAAAAATAAGAAAATCTATAATTTGTCTTTTATTTATAGTTAAGCACAAAGCTAGATAAAAGGCCATCTGTACTTTGCACTCCACAGGTATCAAAACCCAGTTTGTAGCGTTGTACCTTCGCAAACATACCACTGTGCTACTGGGAGAAGGGAGCAAATTTAGAAGACTCTAATAAAATGATAAAATAATAGAGCAAACGCCAATGTATAACAATTGAACTGCACAATGTCTGCTATAAACTATCACTTCTAAACGTAAGTAAAAAGTAACACCTCAAACTTGACTACACTAATTTTTGTTTATTTTCAGAAACTCGGTGTTATATGGCATTCGTTCCATTCAACTCTTTGTTTAACGATCAATTTAGAATTCATACTTGATCTTATTTAGATATAGTAATGTATGAATAAGTCTTTATTGCTGTTCTAAGTTAGGTATAAAAAAATGTATTACCCCAGAAAATATTTTCTTATTGTTCACAATAAACATTTGAAAATTCTTTAAGAATTAAGAATGCCTACTCATCACGAACAAGCCAAGTTAAATAAAATATTACAAAGTGCATAGAACAAAAACATAGCATCAAGTTATCTCGTTATGTGCAAGTTGTTGTCTTTATTTCAACTCAAGGTAGAAATATTCCATGTAATTATGTTGCTTTAAACTAACTGCACCTATGGTTAGTAGTCACAAGGACATTCTGATGTTTTCTGTTACATCTTAACCAATACTTATGAAAAGCTTCATATACGAAGCGTCAGAGGACTTCTACAAAACATCTAACTTGGTAAATTTCGAAATGTTATACGTCCTATGCTGCAAGAAAATAAACTCTGAAACTTAAATTGTCTCGTTATCCTCTTCTTTCTGTCCATTTTGCTCTTATAAAGAGTTGGGACAAATCCTTTTTTCTTTATAAATTCAAATCAATTTTGTATCGTCTCATCGCGTATTTCAAGAGTGGAGAATCTCTCCAGTGGCTCTAAACGTGTTCTGTAGAAGATATTGGAATGAAACTACAGATAATGAATTTTTATTTTCAATACTTTCCAAAGAGAGGTGGGAGAAACTTAAAAAATTGAATTGGTTTTGTATTTCTCAGAAAAAAAATTGGTTGGTCGGTCAAGCTGCTGCAACTCCAACAATTTATTACTTGTTCCTTTGTTTCTGTTTCAGCAATTCCTTTCACCGAAAAATAGCTTTATTCTAAAAATATTGCACAGTCTTTTTTAAACAAATATGTTCTACACATTATTAATGTTTTAAACCTGTCGAATTTTGCCTATTTCTTAAATCTTTCAAAACTTGTAGAAAGTTTCATATTTTGTTTGTTATTATTCTTCTGTTTTTAAAAAGGAGTAAAAAAGACACGTGATAATTTTCATTTCAGTTTTGCCAAAATGGAATTTAGCTCATCGTTAAATATGTTCAATATTTTTTATCAAGGCCGGCTGCAGTCTAATGGTTTGCTTAAGTTAGCGTACCAAAAAGTTTATTGTACGGTTCAAGTCACAATATGGCGTTGAAAACGCTATGCACTTTCAGCTGCTGGAACATTATAACTGTGATAGTCAATTCAGTTATTCGGTTAAAAGTAGTCACATAGATGATGGATGTTTGCTGATTGATTATTCATCCTTTGGCCAATAGTTCTAAACTATGGATAGCCAAACCTGAACTCTAAATATCTCTGATCTGGCCATTTAGTCTGTTTTATAGCATAAGCTGACGTTCAAGCTGAAAATACCAACATCTAGTTATCAATTATAGGACTATCAGCTCCTTGAGTCGTATAGACACAACATAGAAATTATGTGCAACGAAGGAAAATGGTACAAACAGCCTGCAAACTCAACATAGTAGTTCGTAAGTAACAGCCTAGAAGTTTATTTCAAATTAAATTTGAGTTTTTATCTCTAAAGTGAATCATTAAGGTTTCCTTAATGTAAACGTTATCAGTGGTTGTGATCTTGTTGGCGATTTAAGTGCATTTAAATACAAGTCTGATTCACTATTTTATACTTCCTAATATCTTAGAATAACTAAAGCACGTCTCTACTAAACGTCTCTTTTAAATATTCAACGTTGATTGAGCTTATCAGCTCCTATCATAGGAGGTGCGCTAATGCAGTATTACAACGTTTTATAAGATAGACCATGTGATGAATTACCTCATAGGTCACGTCAACAATAAAATCATTTAGAAAAGTATGTGTGTAACTCGATACCCTGATGACGGTTCAAGACTGTCTTTGTAAATAATAATTCAAGTTTTAAGAAATAACTTTCAAATATTGACGTCTTTAAACAAAATGAGGATATCCTAGAAATTAATATCACGTAGCTCATTGTGAGCTTATCCTGCTAACGCCGAATGAGCTGAATAACTCACTTTAATGCTTTTTTATGATCATCTCACCAAGTTTTTTTAAGATTTGAATATATATATATTCACACACAATTTCATGACTATCAGGATTTATGCACGTAGGAGCTGGGATTCTTTTGTAGCAGGCGTCTGTAACTTGTTCGCGATAAATTTGAGCAATAAACAGGCAGCACATAATCCACTTGTTTCAAATAATATATTCAAAACAAGTCAAACGTATATATAAAAATTATTTACACTATATTGCATCAAAATTGTATTTAAAACTCTAAATAAATCTCTTTTCTTGTCAACAGTCACCCAAGCTAATTTAGTTACTTTAGAACTTAATTGATAAAATGAATTATTTTTCTCTAATCTGTTTCTTATTGGCTAGTCTGTGGTAAATTCACTTACACTTACCTTACCTTGTAATTTCTAACATTTGTACCTAGAACTTCAAATAATTGTCTCATTTTTCTCAAAGCTCACACAGTTGGGTTCAATTACATTAGAACACTCTTTGAAAAAACAAATTATTTTTCTTAATCTCTATTATTACAATACCACTGTCAAACTCACTATAAGTATTGCAGGTTAAACTAACAATCATACAGTTTAACTTCACCTTCAGTACATTAACTCTATTTTTTTTTCTGACATAACTTGCGCTCACTTAAATATATATATATATATATATATATATATATGACCATCTGGGGATTAGAACATTCTACAAATTACAAAACGCTATGATGTAATAATACGCACTTGAGGCAACGAGAAAAATTCAGATGATGCGAATAACTTGGCGTCCATTCACAACAATTGAACTATACACACAACGTACGCCACTTACAGAGTTACGTAACAAAATTTGTTACAACTATCGCCTTTAAAATAATTGACTTTTAACACTCTTGTTAAGAAAACTAAATAATCATTAAATATTAGGTCACTAAACGAACTAAATAATAATTCTTACGCGAAACAGATTTGTATATTCAACAACAATTAACACAAAGAGTACAGCCGACAACATTCTTTTGACATTATTTAGGAATTTTATTTGTAGGGAGATATGAAATATGTTTGAAGTCTTAAAAGATTTATGGACTTCTTGAAAATTAGATTTACAAAACATATGGCTAAGGAATTCTGAAACATCTTTCCCAAAAGGAAACACAATATTGGAGCGTTTTATTAAATTTGGAATAATTTCACTTGATTCTAAGCTAGACTTTTTATATTTAGATTTAAACACAAACGAAAGAGAATATCCATTCTTAAACAATTTTTATTTAAACTGTAGTATTTATTTCTCTACAGCGCCTTTTTCTCGAAATATGGCGACAAAATGGTAAGTAGCTATGGCTGCTATGTATGTTGTTGTTCATTTCCTACATTTTTATGCTTCAGAGAGAACATTTATAGAAACGAATATAAATTAAGTTCGGCTGAATACCTGATAATTATTTATGTTTCTAAATTTAGCTGGTTAACGTGTCGGATTGTGGAACTGAAGGTCCATGGTTCACGTCCCGTTACTACAAAATGTTCTGTACTTTGACGCTGTTATTGCGTTAAAGGAATGAAAGTCAGATCACACTATTCAATTAGAATAGTCCAGGAGTTTATGCTTGATATTGTTGATTAGCTGTCTTTCCTCTAATTTGTCAGTTTAAAATTAGGGATGACTAGCGTAGAGAGCCCTTGTTCAGCTTTTCGCTTATATCTAAACTAATCTTGTTGGTTTATAAGCTATTCATTAAATAGCAAGTATATGTTTACTTAAAATAGAATGTCAAACATTAGTTATTATAAGTTGGCCATCTTAGACAACGATCGTTGCATAATAATAGTTATAAACCGCAAGAGGAAAGCTTGCGCGAAGCTCTCTGTAACCTTTCGAATCATTACGACACATTTTGATACCACGTACATTTTTAGCCTGGGTTTACTATTTGTCTGATTGAAATTTTATTGGAACTAAAGGTATCCTGTAAAAATGATGTTATTATACTTAATTCTAAAGATGGAGTTGGTTGACTCATATACGCGTTTGTTGAGAAATTGTCCAACTTTGCTCCAGGTGACCTTTTAGACGTGACATTTGACACTGAACTGTGAATCTTATGTATTCAGCTACCAAGCGAATGTGCCCATTAGAGCATTAGACATGAATTTATATAAATGTAACACCTATAGTTTTGAAAGGAGGTAAAAATGTGTTTTAAAGACACAAGAAACACTTGCGGAAACCGGGCTGTAAAATTAATTTAATTTATTTTGTTTTCAAATAAAGACTCTAAAATGCTGCACGTTGGAGTGTGGGTAAATTTTGTCTCTTAAAGAAAAGTGACTTCTAATAATGAAATTAATAAGTGAAGCTTGAAGCTGAGGGATGCTCTTGATACTTTCAGATTCGTAATCCATGAAGATCCCTAAGAAATTACAAATTCGTAGTAAAACAACACAAAGCAATTAAACACTTGTTAAAATTAAAAGGTATAAAAGTGCTGGAAAAGAAATATATAAGCAATAAAAAAAGAATCCTTAAATGCTCCTAAATTTAAGTAAAAATAATCCTAAAGCGTTTCAAACTAAATTCTCAAATTAAGTAGACTTCTCAATTTGATTGTCTTCATTATGTTGCAAACTAAAAAAGTCTAGAGGGAGAGCACATATTCCAGTTGTAGTATGTCCATTAAAATACTTTTCCTGAAGTCCAACCGTCTATAAAAGATGTAGATCGAAGTCATTCAGTTTATAAAAAAAAATAAGGAAAGCTGACATATATGTAAATAATGTAATTAACAAAGAACTACAGATATATTACAGATTTCTATACATCAAAGGGCAATCTGTCACCCATTACACAGGAACAAATAGCAGCAGTATCCTTTATCATTTATAAGTGGGCATACAAATATTATACTCAACAAATATTAGTAAATATAACATTCATTTGTATGATAATTAATGGTATGAGAAAAAGCGAGAATGAAATTGATTTTAATTAAAGTAATATTTCTTTTTACGTTGTAGTAATAGAAATTGCAAATATCGTGTTTCTTTTTATTATTTATTTATAATTTTATTGGGCCTGGCATGGCCTAGCGCGTTAAGGCGTGCGCTTCCTAATCTGAAGGTCGCGGGTTCGCGCCCGAGTCGCGCCAAACATGCTCGCCCTCCCAGCCGTGGGGGCGTTATAATGTTACGGTTAATCCCACTTTTCGTTGGTAAAAGAGTAGCGTAAGAGTTGGCGGTGGGTGGTGATGACTAGCTGCCTTCCCTCTAGTCTTACACTGCAAAATTAGGGATGGCTAGCGCAGATAGCCCTCGAGTAGCTTTGCGCGAAATTTAAAAAACAAACAAACCAAATGTCCTATGTTTACTCACAATTAACCACGTTGTGTGTTTGCCGTTTGACATTCTCGGTTGTTATATAAGGTCTGCTTTAATGATATTCTTATCGAGACTTCTTACAACAGGCTAAATGATGGTTGCAATGTTCCATCAAATTTATTTTTCTTTTCGCTACAATTTCTGCATGTTTAGAGTAACTGTTTTGCTAAAACATGAATCCCTGGCCAACAGGCTTTGTTCCTGTGGGAATAACATGAAAGATAAGAATCTGCCGTTTTTTTTATTTCTATTTGTCAGCAGTCTGATGCAATAAGTTTTGTGTAGGTTTCTAAGACTGAGATATAGCGACCATTTGTATTACGAGTCGCACGCCTTAACTCACCTGGCCATGCCTGGCCAGGACATTTGGAACAATATTTCACAACCACGCATTTTGTTAAAACTATGGTATTCTAAAAACAACTTTTGTTGCTCTGTCTAATAAAAATAAATACAAAATGCGAGTGCAATGTGTAGTTTATTAACCTTCCTTTCACATTTTCCGTAACAATGTATTCAGTAGTTAATGTCTACATAAAAAAATACCTGATCGCTGTTGACAACATGTGGGAGTTTTAATTTTGGAAGGTAATGGTTTAAACGTTATTGACAAGGCCAGAAGACACTAACGTAGTTGGCTATTTCAGCCAAATATGTTACAATGAAACACAGTGGCACAACGGTGTGTTTACGGACTTACAGCGCTGGAAATCGGTTTTCGATACCTCAGTATAGCTTTGTACATAACTACAAACAAAAAAGCAACCGAGGTAATATTTAAATTGATTATAGTTCTACTAACTTTAGATAAAATAAAATAAAGAAAAGAAGGTTCCGAATCTTAGATCTGCCCCAAAGTAAACACAAGATGTACTGTACTAATGAAGAATTCATTACTTAGTTGTAATTAGCTAGTGCTTGTGTCTCCTGTATGTATATCACCTGTTCGTTTCTATTTTTAGTACTTAACTATATATATACCGAGTAGCAGTATTTCCTTTTAACCAATGATCTTAAATTTTAAGCAATCAGCAAACAAAATAAAAGCGAATAGCTTCTCACATAGAAGATAGGTGATTAAAAACTAAAACTTAATGAAAGTCGTATCTATATAATTAAGATTTAGAAGAGCGGGCTTGCTGTATCTGAGACTTATTTTCTTTTCTTACCTTTTCACATGTAGAATTGGAATAAAAGTTGCAAGCTCACAACGTATTACAGATAAACTACTTTTTTCAACACATGTCGTATGTCATGCTGTGTTGTTGTCTACAGTGTATAATTATCCTTGTGATCCATGATGTCAAGACGGCAAAGTTAAGCGTCCCTTACATGACGTCCTTTTATGTCTACTGACTGATTGACAGACAACACACTTCTGTATAATGGTAGATATTATCCCCTTAACGAAATGGTTTAAACATAAAGCACAATTATTTTCTAAACCAGATAGAAATAATAAATTGTGCTGAGTTCGTTTCCAATATTAGAGTTGGCAGATAAATTTCGTCTCCTGAAGATGATACTTCAACTCCATGAATGGTCAAACGTCAAACAAATAGTTTAATTTCGTTGTTGTTAAGCGCAAAACTACATAATAGGCTATTTGTGCTCTGCCCATCAGGGACAACAAAACCAGATTTTTAGCGTTGTAAGCTTGCTGATTTAACGCTGAGCTCCAGTTTCCATGTAACAATGTTTGCGTGCAGATACAAACCCTCTTTAGAATGAATAAATTGAAAGCAACAAACTTACCGGAAACAATCCAAGTAACAATTAAATAGATTTTTGTACTAAATACATTGTTATGGTGTATAATTATAAGGACAGAAATGTCGTGTAACCTTAATACAAACGTCTCGCTATTTAAAAGTCATTCTGCTGTAAGGTGATACTGATATTTGTAAGATAAAGCTAGACATACTTCTGCAGGGTTCCCGAAAGTGTTCTGTTTTACGAGTAAATAAAACTAAAATTAAGAGTAACAAATATTTTTATTTCTGACTTTTCAAGTTCGTATGTCATGCTATGCTGTTGTCTACAGAGTGTATTCTTGTGATCCATGATGTCAAAACGGCAACGTTAAGCGTCCCTTACATGACGTCATTTTATGTCTACTGACTGAATGACAGACAACACACTTCTGTATAATGGTGTGAGTATTTAAAACAAGTGACCCCGAAAAGGGGCCGAAGATAGTAATTGTGTGCAGTCGTTCTTTAGCTGTTTGTTTAGTTACTAGTTTTCCTATTTTTTAAATAGTTCACACGATTTCGACGAAATTGGGCCCGTCGTGGCTAAGTGTTTAAGGCTCTCGAATCCCCGTCACATCAAGTATGCTCTCTTTTACAGCCGTTTGGACGTAATTAACAGCGGATAGCGCAGATAGTCCTCGTTTAACTTTGCACGAAATTCAAAACAACCAAAATCTGTGAAATTACGTTGGCTCACTTAAAACTGTGCCTCGGATCAATGTAATTAATGTCAAAGTACAAGGCAGTAAATCTGTAATAAAACAACATATATTTTGAAAAGATAAGCACAGATTTAATGTTAGTATTGCCAGGTAAGCACAGATTTAATGCTCATGTCAGTATCACCAAAGGATCAGGTTTTTGTTAATTTTGGCTTGACGAATAAGTACTGACTTTCTACTTGTCTATTGAATTGCTTATAATTGTATTAAGTAATTTCTCGCTGGTAAACTGTATTCATAAGCATTTTTACCTTGTAAGTAAAACGTGCTCGCACTTTTACTAGTCGTACTGAATGTAAGCATGTATAAGATAACATGTTATAGAATAGGTGTGTTTGTGTATTTTTCTTATAGCAAAACCACATCGGGCTATCTGCTCAGACAACGAGGGTAATCGAACCCCTGATTTTAGCGTTGTAAATCCGGAGACATACCGCTGTACTAGCGGGGTGCTATAGAATAGGTTCGCAAATTAGGCTTTATTTAGCTACAGCTGGTAGGAAAACCTCATTTAAGTAAATATATATATATATATATATATATATAAAGACTGCATACGTCGCGTACAAAGGGGCTCATATGATGTTTAATATAACAGTTACTTATACAATTATCATTTCAAAATATAAGATTTAACAAAATGTTATATTAATACTTTTTTCACTAGCAGCGGCCAATCAAAAATGTATTTTAAAATATTTTTATCTTTACATTCCTTAAACCTTTTGTCTTGAAGTGATAAAATAGTTGCACAAAAATATTTTTCCTCAAAATACTATGAAATATTTTACATCTGTTTGTAAAATTTAGTGCAAAAACAATGCCATATAAATAAGTTAGATAATGTAAATGTTTAGCGTATTATCAATGTTCAATTTTAGATTTAGAAGAATTTGTTTTCTCCGTTGTTGTGTGTGTGTTTTCTTATAACAAAGCCACATTTGGCTATCTGCTGAGCCCACTGAGGGGAATCGAACGCCTGATTTTAGTGTGTAAATCAGTAGACATACCGCTGTAGTAGCGGGGGACTTCCTGTTCTTGATGTTTTTCTGCAAAAGCGTGAAGTATTTATTCCCAATGATCCAGTTTATGTCCCTCGTTTTTTCAGGTTTTTTTTGCAAAATCCTAAGGAATTTCTTCCCTATGATCAAGTTTGTTGATTTATATAAAGGATTGACTTTATCTTTCCGAATTATTCTTCATTCTTGTTTTTCTTTTACTGCAAAACCGTGAAGAATTTTTTTATGGTCTAGTTTAAGTTCAGTGGAGGTCAATTTTTTCTTGTTATTACAGTGTTCGTGTTTGTAAAGTGTTATGTTAAAACTAAATTAAGCGACGTTTTTTGTTGTTTTTTATATATAATGTAACGTCATCAATAACGTATTGGAACAGTTTCGGACTTATAGTATGAAACTGAATTACAAACACAATTAACATGAGACACTTTGGCTAAAGGCAGAGAAATCACAGAAACGATGTATTTATGCAAATAGTTATAAAACGTAGTTCATTATAAATTATTTTATTGTTTCCAAAATTTAACAGAGCTATAACGAGCTGCCACATACCTGAAGGATTTATAACATCCAGGTATACTGAATGGAAAACAAGTCTCTATTTCATACATCAGCATAGAGCATTAAAACATATTTCCTCCCGTATTTCGGGTTTTTATTCAACTCGTCTTTCTTAATATAAATCTTCTCTGCTTATTAAACATCATGTTAAGAACATTGGTTATTTTTAGCACACTTAGAATGCATATTTTAACAAGCAAAGTCAACAATGACGTACAATTAAAGACCATCCACTCTCCAATGGCGCAACACTAAAAACCGGTTTTCAATACTCTTTGTAGGCACCTCATAGATGGCTCATCGTACAGCTTTGTATTCAACTACAAACAAACAGTGCCATTTGCTCGTGTGTAGCCAAAATATACGATTGTATTGACTCAGAGGTAATTAAAATAACTAAAATATTGCTGTAAGCACTTACAACAAAATCGTGTTTTATAGATACTACGACACTAAATCTAATCACTTTATGTCACATAAAATGCTTGCACATTTCCTTCTGTATATATGAAAAAAAATATTGAGCATAATTGCCCATAATGTGAGCCAGTGTTTTCGTATGTGGGACCCACTTCTTCTATGTTTCTTTTAACAACATATTTTTCTTGTTTTATGTTTTTACATAAATTTGGGATTATGTAAAGGCTGGTAAACATAAAACCTCTTCCCTGAAATGTCTCCTACTTTCAAATTGTAATCTCATGTAAGCGGCGTTCAGCCATTATTCTTTAACACGTAGCAACAGCCACTGTGTAGTCCTGCGGAAAATATGCGCTACAGGAAAACGGATGAACATACAAAGAAAATAGTTACTTTGTGGTGGAACGCGCAATGATCATTTTATGTAAACAGAGTGTGCGCATCAGCCTTCAGCCGTCGGTCTTAATCTCTGGAACCTAAGTTTTGTGGCAAGTGGTGACTAAAAAGGTAATCAGGTCACATGACTTTGGTCGTAAAGGAGAAACAGGTTTTATATTCTTAAGCAACGAACTACTTTGATTTTACAAAAATCTGCATAAGCAGTTTTTCATCTCGCTTAAGACATTCATTCTTATAATAGTCTCGAACATGAAGTTTGCTACTGCATAGAACTCTAATACTATTTTGAATATATTCCAAACTTCAGTATTTGGTAATGTTTGTTTGTTTTTGAATTTCGCACAAAGCTACTCGAGGGCTATCTGTGCTAGCCGTCCCTAATTTTCCAGTGTAAGACTAGAGGGAAGACAGCTAGTCATCACCACCCACCGCCAACTCTTGGGCTACTCTTTTTCCAAGAATAGTGGAATTGACCGTTACGTTATAACGTCCCCACAGCTGAAAAGGCGATCATATTTGGCGCGACGGGGATGCGAACCCGCGACCCTCAGATTACCAGTCGCACGCCTTAACACGCTTGGCCATGTCGGGCCATCAGTATTCGGTAAGGACTTCTATAGTCACATAATATTTGAATCGATTATATACTGATTGCGTGACCATAAATTATTCTTTAAAGTCATCCTTTCTTTCTCAGAGGATTTTATTAAAGTCTCGTTTCCAATTTCTTATGTGATCTTCTGCTCCTTTACTTAATTGTTTGTTTTTTGAATTTCGCACAAAGCTTGTTTGTTTGTTTGTTTTTGGAATTTCGCACAAAGCTACTCGAGGGCTATCTGTGCTAGCCGTCCCTAATTTAGCAGTGTAAGACTAGAGGGAAAGCAGCTAGTCATCACCACCCACCGCCAACTCTTGGGCTACTCTTTTACCAACAAATAGTGGGATTGACATTATAATGCCCCCACGGCTGGGAGGGCGAGCATGTTTGGCGCGAAGGTGATGCGAACCCGCGATCCTAAGATTACGAGTCGCACGCCTTAACGCGCTTGGCCAAGCTGGGCCCCTTTACTTAATACAAGAAGTGTTGTTTGCACCATAAGCATCGAGATCAGAGTGCAGAAAAAAATATAATTATAGCATCTGCATAGAACTCAGACACGTTTTTCACAGAAAACGTTAATGACAGAACGCAGTACTATAATGGATTATTTGTACGTGAAATCAAAATCCAGCAAGCAGAAATGAAGAATGTTACCCAGACACAGAGAACAAACGAGTAAAACCAGGACATAATTTAGAACTGTAAAATGTATCCTGGTAGGAAAGGGTTCTGCACAAGTAGCGCTTACACTGTAATAGAGCCTCACATATGCAAATAGTAAAATTAAATATTTAAGTTAGCAGCAGATGCTTTAAAAGAAATTATTTTATGTTAACACAATTACACAACAACTCGAATGCATTATAACTTATTCCATCTTTAAATATTTGCTTTGAAAAAAATATCTCAATTACTTTATGTATATGTATGTTGTGCTGGTCTCCAAGTACCATTTAGATATCAATTATGTTATTAATCGCGCATGCGTAATATAAAGTTGTTTTGATTGTATGTGTTCATGTGTTTACAGGACTGAATATTTATTTTACTCCATTATTTGGCTAACCGATGTAAGTCACTCTCTCTACAATGTTAATAAGCTCAAGTAAGTAAATTGAGGCTTTATTTTATTATCCTATAATATTTATTACCTTATTTTCTAATGTTTTCATTATTGTGTTGATGCAGTATTTATATTGTTACATTTTTTTGCAATTTTGAAAGTAAAATGACAATTTCAAGAGATAAGTTTTTTTTTTTTCCCGGTGTGGTTGATTTTATTGTCTTTATCTATTATTATATTTTGTTACCGTTTTTCATAGATGGCTGAACATCTTGGCCATGAGTTTAGCTGGAAAACTGTTCTTTCACAAAGTAAGGTATCAAAGCCGGATTATTATGATCAAAATATAATTGTTATAACAAATTTCAGTTGTGATTAAATTCTAACTCTCTGATAAGGTTAAAGGCTCGGAGCCATCAACACGTTTATTATCCAATACAATTTTCTAAGTGATTTTGTGTGTTTGTATGAAAACAAAAAAAAACAGGAAACATGTTTTGCTAATTTTTTATCCAAAACAATACAGAAAATTTCAGTCAAACCTGAAATTCCATCGTAAGTCCACCAGTCTTCCCAGTTCGATGAAACACCTGGAATGAAAAGAAAGTTTGATATGATGTTGATTGATACAGACATATATCATACTAACCTCTATTCTAGAATGCACATGTACATGTGATAGACAAGAAGCAGAACAGACTGTCTTTGTAACTGGATTTATTTTCTTGGCGTAAAAAGGTTTGACTTTCGTAATTTATTTTATCCTTTGGATGAATCTACCTCTAAGTTATTTCATTATGGTCACCTGTTATTTATAAATTAGCATAAGCCTGCATCTAATACCATTACTAACATGTTCTTCTTCTTGGTGTTGAGTTATTAAATAAATGTTTGAAATAAACGTCCATAAATGTCATGGTTGTACTTTAGAATTGGGCCCGGCATGGCCAAGCGCGTAAGGCGTGCGACTCGTAATCCGAGGGTCGAAGGTTCGCACCCGCGTCGCGCTAAATATGCTCGCCCTCCCAGCCGTGGGGGTGTATAATGTGACGGTGAATCCCACTATTCGCTGGTAAAAGAGTAGCCCAAGAGTTGGCGGTGGGTGGTGATGACTAGCTGCCTTCCCTCTAGTCTTACGCTGCTAAATTAGGGACGGCTAGCACAGATAGCCCTCGAGTAGCTTTGTGCGAAATTTTCAAACAAACAAACAAACAAAAACTTTAGAAACTAATCATAAGCCAGAAGAAATTTGGCTGTGAAAAAACGCGGAATAAATAATCGTTTTACTTACTAGTATTCTCAAATTTGTGAATTTGATAGAAAGATTCCCCCTAAAAATCCAAAACATATAAGGTGTCTCACGAGTTAGGGTTAACAGTTAATAACGTTAAACCGGTGTTTTAAGTTTATTTTATTCGAAACATTGTCGTAACATTACATCTTTCAGATATTTTTACACTACTTATAAAGTTCTTGATTACTCTGATGAAATCATGCTACTACAAATATAATGGATATAATTACAGTAAATCTAAACAAACTTAAAATATTTTTTCTGTTACCCTAGCATCAATACTATTATACAAGATGTGTTGTCAGCTCTGTTCTCCCGCTTTCTTATTTTATATTTCTATGGAAATAGCTATTAAGATTTTTGATAACTACTGCTTTTAATTTTTCTTCTTAATTAACTTATTATTGGTTAAATAGATATAAGATGCTTGTTCTAATAAAAGTGCACTAATGGGATAATAACTTAATAAAACAGTTAGAACAGCAATAAGTAATTATAATTTCTGCACAGTCATATTCGATGCTTTTCATGGCAAAAGTAGAGAAGATATTTTACAATAAATAGAATTATTTTATGGTCAGCATATAAATGCCATGATTTATTTTAGAATTTTTCACTTTTACAATAGTGGAATTAAAGCCGCAAATAATTCGAAAAGTAGAATAGTTGGTAAGGTAAATATTCTGTGTGTAAAATGCAAGTTTTACAAAGGTTTGAAAAAGTTGGGAAGTTGGCGTAGTCATAGTATTTAGAATTCCAAATTATTCTGATGTCTTTATTGTTGTTGTTCAAATCCTTCATAAAATAATATTAAAATTTTGAATGAAGTATTTAGAAATAAAAACCTTCGCATGAAGTGTTTTATAGACTTTTCTTATATTTATAGAATTACCCGCGTGAAACCTGGTAATTAAACTTAATTAAACAACGTTTTGTTTCTTGATTTTAAAATTGATTAAACACTACTATATAGAAGATATTTAAATTTCTATTTAGAATTAGTTTTAAAATAAAAATTGAGTATGGTACAAAATCGCAAGTAATTACATTAAGTAACATAAGTACTAATACCAGTTTTTGTTAGCTCTACAACATGACGATCACTTCCACATTTTCTAATCACTATCAATTTAGATATCTGATATTTGAAAGCTGTGAAATTTGTATTAGCTAAAACTTTTTTCTTCCTTACTGTATAACAAACTACCAATAAAGTTGATTAGTATACTAGGCTGATAATAAGCATTGTTATCATAAAAAAGGGTATATGTGATTTTTTATCATTGCTTTTATCACAAAGGGGAAAAATTTAAGTGTGGAAGCTGTAAGCCGAAGAAATATCAATACGCTCTAGCTAGCGAATCGAAGATTTGAAAGAAGTAAACTAGATACGTGCAAATTGAACAAGAGAACTGAACTCGAAATATATCGAAACTACGAAACAAGTATTGTGTAAGAAATTAAAAGAGTTGGAAAGAATTAGGCTGTAAAGCGATAGATCAAAGGAGAATTTAATGACACTGGTACAAGAACAATACCATTGTCACTGATCTTAAAATATTGGAACTTGGTGATAAGAAACTTTCTAAGATGTGAGTGTCTTAAGATCGAAAATCAAAGGAATACTGGAGTATTGGGAAAAGGCTTAAGTACTTTGAACAATTGTGTCGACCATGAATGATAAAGACTACAGAAAAATACACCAAACTCAACTGTGGAACTGTATAAGCTAGGAACCTGTTGCCAACCGCATCTTAAGGTATTACTTTAAGAGATTTATATTACTCCTTAAGTTTCTCACAGTTATGGTGGATAAATATTTGATGCCACAAATTTAGAGAATGATTATTTCTATGAAATAGTATTCCTCCTAAAGAACAATAAATCTAAATTAGCTGTATCGTACTGGAATATTCATAGTAGCGTCGTAGGTGGTAATGATAAAAGCCGTTACAAAAATTAAAACCGAAAATACAATCATTTTATGAAATAAATGACACTAGACGTATCTACCTAACAATCTTTAAAATATGAGAAAGAAATCAAGAAAGCTATTGCGATCAAAGAGAAAAACAAATATTTCGAAAACTACTTATCAAAGGACCAATAAGAGTGACCAAACCTTTGAGTGCTTTATTAGAATCTAGAATCTATACTTAATAAAAGGCCTAGAGAAAGAGAGAAAAAATGACAAAACATGTCACACATGTGGGACACCCGCAAGTTCAGTCAACCTACTAGTATGTATGATTTAAAAAGCTCTGTTATCTTGTTGAAAGCTTTTTTGAGCAAGACATTTCTACGCAGCATAAAGAAGCTAATGCACCTTGGTTTGTTGACACTGGAATCATTCAAGTAAAATCAGTAAGTAGAGTCTGCTCTACGATACATGGTTATCTGAAGAACATTGCTTATGGAAAGTATTCTTCGAATTTTACCCCGACCAATTTGTTTAACACAGTTTAGATTTGGGTAGTGAGCTTCAAAATTAAAATGGAGGCAGAATAAGAAGTAAAACCCTTATGGACAAAAAATAAATATGAATTTTTGAAAATGTCCAAATCAGTTGTGTCGATGAAAGTTCAAATTATTCTGTAAATCCATAGCATATTTACTAAAATTACTTCACCTTTCTGGAAGCTGATAAAACATGTATCTCTAACGTACACTACTAGAACAATCCTTTGTATACCAGTCTACTTCTAGCAAATACTTTATTCCTCAGCAGTGGGTAATTTATTAAATTCTCCTAGATATCTTTGTATATTATATATTCATATATCTCTTCCATTAATGATCTTCATTTAGGCTATTATAAATTTTGTTAAAGATTGGCAACAGAAATGATAGAGGCCCTAGCACGGCCTGGTGGTTAGGGCGCTAGATTTGCAACCTGAAAGCCGTATGTTCGAATCCCCTTACCGAACGTTTTCAGCCTTGGGAGCATTCAAATGTGAAAGTCAAACATACTCTTCGTCGGCTGAAAGTAGCCAAAAAATTGGTGATGAATGGTATTTACTAGTTTCCTTCCGTCTAGTACTTCTAAATTAAGGACAGCTAGCACAAATAGCACTCAGATAGCTTTGCGCGAAGTTAAAAACAAACAAGTATTAATAGAAATGTCACTTATACTACCATTACATTCAAACTAATTTTGCACTTGTAATGAAAGAAAAAGTAATTAAGTTCGGTAGGGGAATATATGAAACCAGAAAGAGTACGTGTGTTTTTCTTATAGCAAAGCCACATCAGGCTATCTGCTGAGCCCATCGAAGGGAATCAAATGGGTTATTTTAGCGTTGTAAATTCGTAGACTTACCGCTTTAATAGCGGGGGGCACCAGAAAGCGAGATAATATTTAAAATATTCTGTACTTATGAAAAACATGTAATGTATTTCAGAAAGTTAAATTTTCAATGTATTGCAAGTAACCTCTTCCAAATAACGCTTTCTGCTCTTATGTCTTCTGCTGCTTTAAAATATATTCATAAAATCGATGAAATAAAACACGTCACTCTCCCTTTTCTTAAGAAATATCTTCTGGTTATAATTTTAAACTTTTTAAAGGTCGTATATTGCTCAACGGCGTATTTTAAGTTGGAAATACTTTTCATATTATTCTTCCTACAAATAATTATGTGGAATTTGGTTGTGTTATTTCATTAGACATTTCAAAAATTAGAAAATAGATAAAACTCGTTGGATAATAAATGTTTAGGGAACATAATCGTAACAATATACTGGTATATTTACAAATTTTTGGAAAGGATTTGTTTTTTGTTAAACACAGAAAGTTACCTGTGGTGTGTTCACTTCGGATATCAAGGGTGCTTCTTCAAAGAAAATCCTTACATTAGGTTGTCATTAAAACCAAGTCATAGAGAACTCCTTCCAATAAACGCTTTCTATTGAGTTTTCATTAAAATCAAGACATGGAGAAGCAAGCTTATTCAAAGAAAATCTTTCTATCAGATTGTCACCAGAATCAAGATATAAGGAAGAGGGCTTCTCCAAAGAGAATCCTTTTATTAGGTTGTCACTAAAATCAAGATATATCGGGGATTTCTTCAAAGAAAAGCTTTCTATTAAGTTGTCATTAAAATCAAGATATATTGCAAAAAACAAAAATGATATTTCAGGATACTTCTGGAGTAACTATAAAAACAAAAATACTGCTGCCTAGTAATAAATAAAACCTAAAGACAATCTGTCATAAAAAAGAGATTCTGTTAGGTGATGCTTGGCATGCCTCATAGGTGAAAGAGTTTTATTCTTATAAACAAAAATCCGTAGAATAAATTACATATTTACGACAGATTTAACAATGGTATAAATATTATTTTAATACAAACTATAAAATACTGTTTTATGCCACTTGTTTAGTGATTCATATATTTTAAGAAAAAAAAAACAGTTTACTGAACTAAAACTGTATAAAGGTGCATCATCCCGGATGAGTTTTGTAATTAAACATAGTTATGATATTTAAGTTCACTATTACGTTGTTTTCATTTAATCTAATTTGGTCTATTGTTAGGTATGATACGTATAGCTCTTGTTCACAAAAAACAATATTTACTAAACAATGACTGAAACTTGTATTATTGGGAAGTCGTAAACATCCTATAAACACTGTCAAGTAATTAATATAACTTCCTATATAACACGCATAAACTGTAGATGAACTTTATAACATATATGTGTATAGAGAGAGAGATACGAGTTTTTATATCAAAGTAAGTTCGAAAAATATATTTATATTTCAACAATAAACAATGATAAAAGGAAAAGTCGTTTTTAAAGTTCTTCTAAACCTAACAGAAAAGCGGGAAGAGCCAATATTTGAAACAGAACTATTTTGAAGGTTGTTCCTACTACCAAGAGACATGATTTCAACTGGTCATCCATCAAAATGTTTTTATTCCATACATTTCACGGGGGTAATCTGTGACTAAAACTTAAAACGGTGATAGATTTGATGCAGCTGGGGATTCAACGAGGTTCTTGTGTGATTTTGTGACCTGACAGTTAGGTATTGCTTCTTATCAAGCATGAGAGGAGAAAGAAAATATGTAGAGAGACCTGCCACGCTCATGATTACAAAGCAGTGAGTTTGGCCTAAAACTCGATCGATTTCTATTACAATAGAAACAGATGGTCAAATGACTAAACCGTGAAACGGTAAGATTTGACATAACACGATAAGTATTTTAAATAAAAATTGAAAGCCAAAAGCAAAAAACGATAAGAATGGAGATTAGATCTTTGTTCAAATAGAGCTCAAATACACACTACCAATTTTTGCTTTAGAGAACGGTATTTTATGTCTGTAAGATGTAGCTTATAGTACTGAAAAAGGGTGGTATATTAAAAAATAACCGCTACACCTAAATATATAAAAACCCTTCTTTTTTATTAATCTGTTGAGAGGTTATTTAGTTCAAAATGTAACACTCACCTGTCATAATATGGGGCTAATTATCAAATGTGAAAAAAACGCAACAAAATCGGAAAACGAATACAACCAGAGAAATAGTCGAACACATAAACTCTAGTTAACTCCAGCAAAGTTTAATTGTTAAAACATGTTTCGCGTCTAAGCCTTGAGGCTTTAGTATCTTTACAATCTTCAAGCAACTCTTTGCTTTTGCTTCGTTCATATACATGAATCTCTGTTTTAAAGTTTAACAAGTAACTGATGCACGTATATAACGTATATATAAGTTTACGCTCATTAACTCTAATATTCGCATTACGAATAAATCACGTGAAACTTAGCTGAACCAGCTTATGAATTTCTTCTGCTAACAGATTATCTGCCACAAACAAACTATAAGTTTTAAAATAGGTTAAGGTAGCCAGTTATTAGCTAAGGAATTAAAGTTTGCACTTTCTCGAAAAAAATACTATTAAAAAACTGTATGTTTGGATTCAAGGGCGTAGATTTTTTACATCCTATGGGGGGGATGATTTTTGCAACCACTTATGTGGACTGTTCAATTTGCAAATTATGTCAACCTGATAGCTGTAAACATGCAGTCACTGAGTAATCTTGTTGCCACCGTACTTGCATGTATACTTAGGCCTGCTGGCTAATACTTACGAACTATAGCTCAGATCGAAAAGCTTAGAAGCACGCCTATATTAAAAATGTACATTTCGGCTACTGAAAAAGCCTAAATCTAGGTTTAATTATGTAATTCGATTGTTAAGAACACAAGAATTACAAGAACAAACACACAATTTCTAGGCCTGTGATGCAATAAAACAATTCAACAGACCAAACTGTAGGGGGGATGATTGTATGCACCATACCACCACCTAAAATGAAGGGGGGATGTATACTCTCCATCCCCCCCATGATCTAAGCCCCTGTTTGGATTTTCAACCAATTCAACAACTTTCATATTGTGGCATTTAGGTAAAAGAAAATGAGACATTTCAACAAATTAAAAAAATACAAAATAGTAGATCAGCGCAAGTTTCTTATAAAAATACAATAATAATAGAATCTGAAGAAATTATCGCATTCCTTTTTCTTAGGAATATATTAGTAGAAGTGTTAAGGATCAGTGCTATCTTCTTGTGAGGAGTACAGTGGTAATAGTATCCTGGATTAGTTCTATCTTCTTGTGAGGATTACAATAGTAATAGTATCTTGGATTTGTGTTTTATTCTTGTGAGGATTACAGTAGTAATAGTATCCTTGATTAGTGCTATCTTCTTGTGAGGATTACAGTAGTAATAGTATCCTGGATTAGTGCTTTATTCTTGTGAGGATTACAGTAATAATAGTATCCTTGATTAGTGCTATCTTCTTGTGAGGATTACAGTAATAATAGTATTCTTGATTAGTGCTATCTTCTTGTAAGGATTAGTATCCTGGATTAGTGTTTTCTTCTTGTGAGGATTACAGTAGTAATAGTATCCTGTGTTAGCGCAATTTTCTTGTAAGGAGTATAATGATACCTGGATTAATGTTTTCTTCTCGTGAGGAGTATAGTTATAATAGTATTCCGGATTAGCGCAATTTATTTTCTATGGATTATAGTAGTAGTAGTGTCCGCTTGAATTTATCCAGGAAAGAATGCAATATTCTTATTACTTTAAAAAATGTCATGTAAACCTTGTTATTACTAAATCAGGTAATGGTGAATGTATTACGTTTTCTAACGAAGGATATTATAATAGAAAGGTATAGAATATATTTGAATAACGCTAGAAATGTTAAATTATAACAGTCAATTGCTATCACTAGTTATGAATAGAAATTACAAAGATAGTTTATAACTTATAAATAATTTATTATTATTGAAGATGTACACGAATTACAAACCTGCTGGTTCTAATCGAATAATTCTGTATTTCAACCAAAGGTAAACAAGAATGATGGATAAGTTTGTTAAACAGATTATTTCTAACATTGAGTCACTCAATCAACCTCTTGCAACATATTTAGGAAAAAAATATGATGTACACGAATTACAAACCTGCTGGTTCTAATCGAATAATTCTGTATTTCAACCAAAGGTAAACAAGAATGATGGATAAATTTGTTAAACAGATTATTTCTAACATTGAGTCACTCAATCAACCTCTTGCAACATATTTAGGAAAAAAAATTATAAAATAACTTGTAAGAATTTAGTATATTGATGTGAATATAATTCAGTTTGTTGAAGATGTTACACAGCCACCAGATGTACATTGTGTAAACTTATTATATAGTCTTCATTTCTGTATCAACATTGTAGAAAATAATCGACTTTTTTTCTTGAAAACAATTAACAGACTGTACTGTGTTTTACAACTAAATAATAACATCTTATCTCTAATCGGCTTATTTGTCAACATATTTATAACATAGCCATTAAATTTGGTAAAATAAGTTTGTTATGGATGCAACATTCATGACATTTACGGAAGTTCTGAAAATAATATTCATGCTAAACCGTTTCAATATATTTAAATGAACAATATGCCAACGCCATGTTTACACCACGTAACATATAAAAAAATATGAAACTCCTAATTTTTAAATACCACACCATTTTGTTTTATTCAGAGTACCCGAAACTTATCTCTAGATCAGGAGTTATTCCGAAGACCACAAACAATCAATATTTTCCATCATCCTGATTTTCTGAAGCAACCATAATTGACTAGTAATGTGTGTGCGCGCCTATTACTGATTACAAATAATTGACAGAAATGTAGGAGACAGTGAAAAAAGACACTTAAAAGGATTTTTTTCTTATGAAATAATAAATATTGATGCATATGTTCATGCGCATATACTCTTCTGAAATTGATTTCCTGCTTTCTAATCTCGATCTAACAGCTGCCAATTTTTTTGGTTACACAAAACGATTTTTAAGTGAGTATATAAAAATCTTCATGTCGGGCTATGGAAAGCCCAGTTCAATCCTGCAAGATGCTGATGAAAAAACTCGTATCAGCTGATGATACTTTATATAAGTGACAAGTCGCACAGAGAGTGTTATGATAGCTCAGAACAAGCTCTAAGTAGACTTATCAAAACTTTGTGTACCAGAAAGTTTTAAAAATCTATAAGAAACACTTGTTATGATTCTAAAAAAATCGCGCAATATGCAAATCACTGAATTCCGTGCATTCAACTTTAAAGAAGAATCAAAATACTAAATTTCATAACTTGTCGTATTTACTTCGAGTATTTTATAGCATTTGATGAAATAATATTAAATACTAATCACGTAAGTCTTCTCATCTTTTTTTGCCTTATAAATAAGTAGAAAAAACACATAAATAGGTGTGGTTTATAAAATTGTTTTTCAGACTAGCTTTAATATAAAGATAATTTCAGAGCAAATTTTAATGTTAAAGATCAGTCATAGAACACTTAACAACGTAAAAGACACTCATAAGTTCACAGTGTCATAAACAAATTTTGAATTCCCGAATTACAGCCACAGATTTATTGAAAATGTAGAAGTAAAGTTGAAGCGTGAGTACGTTTATTTTATACATATTATATTTGTAATTCTTATTGCACCTTACAGCTCTGTGTACTGCAACCTGTATCGTAGACGAAGATGACAAAAAAGCATGTGAAAAGATCAATAATAAGTTGCTTGTCAGTGATGTCTTTAATCTCGGACATATTTTTATTGCTTTTCAAAAATCGTAACATTAAAAGATGGAGCTTTATATTCGTATACTGAGGACACGAGCGTTTACATTCCTGCTAATATAAAAATATTGGGGAAAAAATTAAAAAGTGACTTTAGGTAGAAATTTAAGTTGCAAAAGGAAATATCGAATATGCTACAAACTGAATTACTCGATACAGTATACTGCTTCTTTGATACTGAGCTTCCACAAGACATACAATAATACTAGTTGCAATAAATAGTTAGTATGATAATCGAACACTGGTATGTTTTTTAGTTTCTTGCAATGATTAGGTGGTATGATGTGAGAATGCTCATTTGTATTTGAGTTTCATGCAACGATTAGGTGGTATGATGTGAAAATATTGATTGTGTTTGAGTTCCTTGCGACGATTGGGTGGTATGATGTGAGAATGCTGATTTGTGTTTGAGTTCCTTGCAATGATTAGGTGGTATGATATGAGAATACCGATAAGTGTTTGAGTTTTGTGTAATAATAAGCTGTTACGACAAGATAATATTAGTATGGGTAAACACTCCTTACAGTAATTATCTCTTACATTAGGAAAATAACGGTATATATGTATGTGTTGCTTGAAATTATTAACTGATATGATAAGAGAATAACGGTATATATATATATATGTACAATACAATTATCAGTTTGTCTCAGAAGTAGAAAGATCCACCTTTCGAAAGTGCTTGGATTATAGGGTTTTCATCATTTGTATGAATACTTCTTCAACCTATGCATTTTTCTGACCTGCAATAATTACTTGGTTCTTTCCAATCAGTTTCCACTAAAGGAAAGCATGTTTAAAAAGACGATATTCCCTTTTATCTCCTCCTGAACTTTAAGGCTTAAAAACAAATAATTAACCTTGCATGAAATAAAAGATCAAGGAATATATAATGTGGTGTATTTCAACCATTTGATCAAAGTTTTTACACCCTTTTTTAATCTACATACAGTCATGTGAAAAAGTTAGGACACCCTATGAAAGCCTATGTATTTATGTAACATTTTTGGATATATAGATATTTGATCTCAATTTTAACAATACTGAGAGATTATAGGAATATAACTAAACAATTAACACTGAAGAAAAGACTTTTCAAGATCTTTTGTAAATGTAATTCTACAAAAATGCATATTCTAACTGAGGGAAAAGTTAGGACACCCTACCCCCTAATAGCTGGTGTTACCCCCTATGGGTGAAATAACTGCAGTGAGACGCTTCTTGTAGCTATCTACCAGTCTCTGACATCGGTCTGAAGAAAGTTTTCTCCACTCCTCAATGCAGAATTCTTTCAGCTGTGAGATGTTTGAGGGGTTTCTTGCATGTACAGCCCGTTTCAAGTTACCCCACACCATCTTAATGGGATTACGATCTGGGCTTTGACTCGGCCATTCCAGGACTCTCCATTTCTTAGTTTTCAGCCAGTCCTTGGTAGATTTATTGGTATGTTTTGGGTCATTGTCGTGTTGCAGGGTCCAGTTCCGCTTCAGCTCTAATTTTCGTACAGATGGTCTCACATGATCCTCAAGCACCTCTGATACACGGTAGAATTCATGGTGGATTCTATGATTGTGAGCTGTCCAGGTCCTGCTCCAGCAAAGCAGCTAAAAACCATGACATTTCCATCTCCATGCTTCACAGTTGGTATGAGGTTCTTTTCCTGGAATATTGTATTTGTTTTACGCTAAACATGTCCTCTGTTCTGGTGTCCAAATAATTCGATTTTGGAGTCATCTGTCCAAAGAACATTATTTCAGAAGTCCTGGTCTTTGTCTACATTCTCTCTAGCAAACTTCAGTCTGGCCTTGATGTTTCTCTAAGAGAGCAAAGGTTTCCTCCTTGCACACCTCCCATGCAAGTTACACTTGTGCAGTCTCTTTCTCATTGTAGAAGCATGCACTTTCACATCAACAGTAGCCAGAGCCTGCTGTAGGTCCCGTGATGACATGTTAGGGTGTTTGGATACCTCTTTTAGCATCTTGCGGTCTGCTCTCTGGATGAACTTGCTTGGACGACCAGACCTTGGCATGTTGGCAGTTGTTTTGAAAGCCCTCCACTTGTTGACTATTTTCCGGACAGTGGAATGGCTGATTTCAAAATCCTTTGGGATCTTTTAATTCCCTTACCAGACTCATAAGCTGCTACAATTTTCTTTCTGAAGGCCTCAGACAGATCTTTTGCTCTCACCATAGTGTTCACTCTCACTCCAAAGTCAGGAGCACACCAAACTAAATGTCTGAGGTTTAAATAGGGCAAGCCTCATTCAAAATGCTGAGTAACGATCTTCTAATTATGTGCACCTGGTGTGATACACCTCTGTGTGAGTTTGAGCCACTTTAAGTGGGAATAAATGTGGGGATGTCCTAATTTTTTTCCTCAGTTAGAATATGCATTTTTGTAGAATTACATTTACAGAAGATCTTGAAAAGTCTTTTCTTCAGTTTAATTGTTTAGTTATATCCCTATAATCTCTCAGTATTGTTAAAATTGAGATTAAATATCTATATATCCAAACATTTTACAAAAATACACAGGCTTTCATAGGGTGTTTTAACTTTTTCACATACTTTATATATATATATATATACACACACACACAGATACTACATCAAAATAGAATAAACAAGTCCTTTCACACTCGTGTTTCTCTCCACACACATACATACTGCATAGAAAGAGAAAGAACAGTACTACATACATACATGCATAAATTGCCAGCAATTTCTCATATTCTTCTTTGTAACTATATGTTATTGATCCGTGATCATACACGATGTTCACATAAAACAAAACATAAAATACGGGATTTTTTGGAATCTGCATGTTTAAAACATCTTTCATTTTCCCATTTTATATCAAGGTCCTTGACTAAAATGGCAGCCATTTATTCAGTATAATGTCGGCGTTTCAAGTATGTAAATTCTGAATAACGTGTGTAAACTTTGAATACTGCGAGTAGTTCAGTTAAATGTATATCTCCATTCTTTGCATTCCATAATTGTAACAGAAGCAAAACCTGGCCCTGGTTTTCCTGGGTTACTACAGAGACTCAGCTTATCGTTAACACTTGATAAGGTGAAAAAGGCTGTCTAACAAGCACAGACTTTCATCAATCATTCGGCTCGCTTGATTTATTCAATCATTCGTAAAAGAGCTGACAGTTACCTTGAAAGCTTCAAAATAATTTCTAATTTGTAAGTACAGAGACTTTTACAATATAATTTTTCAGAATTAAAACACGTAATATGTGATTTGAAAGCTTCAGTGTAAGATCTGTTAAAGCGATCATTAAATAATTTCTTAAAATGTGTTTCTGTGTAATGTTTTTAATAATGAGTTAGGAATTACATTGAGGGGCGTAATCTTTCAGCATAATGTTTTTCACACTTCATAGAATCTGTCAGTCTGTTGATTGTTAATATTTTTATCAGTTTTATCAGTTCACTTATGCTTCTATTGTGCTAACTCAACACACGTTTACAAACCTTTTGTAGACCAAACTTCTCCGTATAAGCTTATGGCCAAATTCACAGAAAGGCTTACAGTACAATTTAGTCAATCTCCGTCAGCCTTTATCATTCCAGTTTGTATAACTAGTGTCGCTTTTTAAGGTAATTCGACACAACAATCATTCATTATAAGCATAAACCTAAATAGTTTTGGAGGAAATTTTTAATAGTTGCTAATTACTAGAATAGACTCATACAGGGCAAGTAAAATGAATGGCCTTTACGCTTGATAATACAAAATGAAAGAAACTCGGATATTTCACAGCCAATGAAAAATGTGGTGTATTTTTAGTAATATACTGAGCACCATTTCCGCCAATTTTTAACGTCCAAACCGATCCCTACAAATACTGTTTCACTTTCAGTGGTCTCTGTAGTCTGTCATGCATTAACAATCATTCTTTTTTTCGCATAGAAATGTTAACCGCGGAGAATATATAGAAAGATTCTCTTTGAAAACTGTGTTATATTATAATGTATTCTGCACTCAACTGAAAAATATCTGCTAATAATTTCATGTTTTTGGAATATCAACTAAAGGAAAGGGAATAATAAAAGAAAACAACATTTTCAATACCTAATAAAATGAACTTATTTATTACATAACACAGAAAATATACTTCAACATAAAATAAACAAAACAAAAACAATACTTTCATCACTCCCACCTCTCCCCCAATAGAGATATGATCCGTTCTCTTTTTCTTTTCCTTTTATGATTGATTAACATATAAAGCATACTTTACATTTTGTAAGTACATAAAGGCTTAATCTCATTTAATAACAGGATACTGATTTAATGTATTAGTATCACTCTATGTGTGAGCTATGGTGTCACAGGTGACATAACACCTTTGCAAAGCTCTAACCATTCGACCGACAACCAGTATTGCCAAGGTTTATTTATGGCAGGATAAAAAGATCACATACGGACGAATATTGTTATAGCGAAGTCCTTACACAAAAGCTTACGCAACAAAAATTTTGTGCTAACAACAAGCTAATTCGGAGCACAACCCTCCTCCAAAAAGTGAGGGTTAAAGTCACGAAAAAAATAAAACAAACAACATCCAACACTTTGTGATAAAGCTGAACATATGTTATATTGTCGCTTGCTAGAATAAACAAATATAAAAGATATGTAGTTGACAAAGGCTTACAAGCCAATTGTTTTTATGGTTTTGTCTACGTTGTGAAATCGGTGGTTACTTCAATTAGAAAGATAGCCGAAAGAACTTTGAATCACATTGAACCACACGTTTATCAATGCCCTAGTGCAGTTGTAATAAGCTCTTGTGTGTTTAATCGACTTAAATTGGGTCTGTAGCAAGGTTTTCTAGGTGCGTGGTCTGAAGGTGATCTTTGGTTCTTCGCAAAATATCGTTACAATTGAAACAGGGAATCGAGCATTAGTAAATATTCATGAGCGTCAAATAAAGTACGACAATAGAAAAAAGTCCAATGGTAACAATTAAATAGCAGTAGCTAATAATGTCCACATATCGTTAAAAAAATTTTAATTCCTCGTAGACTGTAATATAAGTAGAAACCACTGGGGTTACACACTATGTCAATTAAACTGGTTTATTGGTATCGTTGTGTTTTCCTATAAAGTTGTTTTTCTTGGCACGATTTGCAGTTCCTTGAAAAGTATAGCAAAAATCCTTAGGTGAATCAATGCCAATGACTGAGACAGATTTTTTATAGACGTTAGGGGTGTTAATCAAACAGTAAAGTCAAAACTATCGATTTTCTAACTTTTCCACTTTTTTTTTCGATTAATCGCCGAGTCTTAAATGTTTTAACCGTATACATTTATACTTATTTCTCTACAGAACTTATTCGAAGGAAATCGAAATTCTAAGAATAATTTGTTATAAATATATATATTAGATAAACAAGTTACCTGAAACACATAAATATATAGAGACCACTGTGACTACACAGTGTGTGCAGCCCTTATTGCTCGCCCTTTCAGATGCAAATAGCGTTATAATGTAATTCTTAATCCTATTACAACGCTAAAATCAGAAGTTCGAGACCCCTCGATGTACACAGCAGATAGCCCGATGTGGCTTTGCTATAAGAAAAACACACACGTTAATCCTATTATTCGTTGATGGAAGAGTAGCCCAAGAGTTGGCGGTGAGTGGTGTTGGGTAGCTGCCTTCCTTCTAGTCTATCACTAATAAATTAGATACGGTTAGTGTAGATTGTTCTTTAGTAACTTTGTGCGAAATTCAAAATGAAACAAAACCATATTGATATTCTTTTCCCCTATTTACTGAAGTCCATTTTAACCACATATCATCACTTAAGATTTAGCTTTGTTTTTTCTGTTTATATCTTACGATGTAGGTTTGATTTGAAAACCAGTATGTGATCGAAAAAAACGACCATATATTTATTCCACACACCTATATACAGTATATCCCAGTATATCTGGAGCTGTAAGATTCAAAGTCTGTCAACACCAATAACAAAATAAGTAAAAAAAGACATAAATATTCATTTATGTTATTGTTTCTCTTTAAGAAACAATGTCATATATATATAGATATCTCAGTTCACATGAGAAAAGCAAAACTTCAGAGAGCTTAAACTCAGTGTGATTAAATGCAGTTTAGAAAACAACATACGATGCTCGTAAAAAAGGATATTTCATCGGTACAGCTTTCACAGCTATAATTACGTAATTATTTGTAGCTTACGGTCAGTTACAACTCTTCCACAAAGTTTAAACTGTTATACAGTTACGTGATAAGTATCGTGTTTGTGACCTAAGTGTAAGTCACGCTCTATCTCAAAAGCTTTACTTTCTATGTGGTTACATAGTATTTATTGTGATTGTGGCTTAGGGTACACTGTACCTAGAAAGCGTTAACTGTTGCTATTATAGGAAAAGTATCGTGTTTGTTGATTGAAAGAGAAAATATTAGGAACATTAACAACTGGTACTTACTGTACTTATGACAAGACGTTTAAGGGCTTTCAATATTAAATCCAGGATTTGATTCGCAACAGTAAACTCAGTACAGATAGCCAATTGTGTAAATTTACACTAAAACAGACAAACGTAATAAAATACATTTTACGGAGAGAAACTTGTATTTGTTTGTTTTTTAATTTCGCGCAAAGCTACAAGGGAGCTATCTGCGCTCGCCGTCCTTAATTTAGCAGTGTAAGACTAAAGGGAAGGCAACTAGTCATCACCACACACCGCCAACCTTTGGGCTACTCTTTTACTAGCGAATAGTGGGAGTGATTGATCATTATAATGTCCCCACGGCTGAAAGGGCGAGCATGTTCGGTGCGACGGGGATCCGAACCCGCGACCCTCAGATTACGAGTCGAGTACTTAACCACGTGGCCATGCCAGGCCTGCAAAAGAAGTGTAAGTGGGATAGCTGTGTAATCCTTTAAATTGTTCCAGACTGTATAAAAATACCATCCTAACAAAGATTATAAAAACATTTCAAATATTGGAACTATCTATACATTTTAGGTGAATGCCGGTCTATAATTCATACACAGAAAATATTTTCGCCCCCCGCTAGTACAGCGGTATGTCTATGGATTTACAACGCTAAAATCAGGGGTTCGATTCCCCTCAGTGGGCTCAGCAGATAGCATGATGTGGCTTTGCTATAAGAAAACACACACACAGAAAATATTGTAAAATAATCATATTTGCATAATTTTTAAATCTTGAAGTTTTCTTCAGTTTATCATAATATTTTAGTTCTTACTCGCATGATAGTTTTCAAATCACGCTAAATAAGTAATATTTTAGTTCTTACTCGCATGATAGTTTTCAAATCACGCTAAATAAGTAATATTTTAGTTCTTACTCGCATGATAGTTTTCAAATCACGCTAAATAAGTAATATTTTAGTTCTTACTTGCATGATAGTTTTCAAATCACGCTAAATAAGTAATATTTTAGTTCTTACTTGCATGATAGTTTTCAAATCACGCTAAATAAGTAATATTTTAGTTCTTACTCGCATGATAGTTTTCAAATCACGCTAAATAAGTAATATTTTAGTTCTTACTTGCAGGATAGTTTTCAAATCACGCTAAATAAGTAATATTTTAGTTCTTACTTGCATGATAGTTTTCAAATCACGCTAAATAAGTAATATTTTAGTTCTTACTCGCATGATAGTTTTCAAATCACGCTAAATAAGTAATATTTTAGTTCTTACTCGCATGATAGTTTTCAAATCACGCTAAATAAGTAATATTTTAGTTCTTACTTGCATGATAGTTTTCAAATCACGCTAAATAAGTAATATTTTAGTTCTTACTCGCATGATAGTTTTCAAATCACGCTAAATAAGTAATATTTTAGTTCTTACTCGCATGATAGTTTTCAAATCACGCTAAATAAGTAATATTTTAGTTCTTACTCGCATGATAGTTTTCAAATCACGCTAAATAAGTAATATTTTAGTTCTTACTTGCATGATAGTTTTCAAATCACGCTAAATAAGTAATATTTTAGTTCTTACTCGCATGATAGTTTTCAAATCACGCTAAATAAGTAATATTTTAGTTCTTACTTGCATGATAGTTTTCAAATCACGCTAAATAAGTAATATTTTAGTTCTTACTCGCATGATAGTTTTCAAATCACGCTAAATAAGTAATATTTTAGTTCTTACTTGCATGATAGTTTTCAAATCACGCTAAATAAGTAATATTTTAGTTCTTACTTGCATGATAGTTTTCAAATCACGCTAAATAAGTAATATTTTAGTTCTTACTCGCATGATAGTTTTCAAATCACGCTAAAAAAGTAATATTTTAGTTCTTACTCGCATGATAGTTTTCAAATCACGCTAAATAAGTAATATTTTAGTTCTTACTCGCATGATAGTTTTCAAATCACGCTAAATAAGTAATATTTTAGTTCTTACTCGCATGATAGTTTTCAAATCACGCTAAATAAGTAATATTTTAGTTCTTACTCGCATGATAGTTTTCAAATCACGCTAAATAAGTAATATTTTAGTTCTTACTCGCATGATAGTTTTCAAATCACGCTAAATAAGTAATATTTTAGTTCTTACTCGCATGATAGTTTTCAAATCACGCTAAATAAGTAATATTTTAGTTCTTACTCGCATGATAGTTTTCAAATCACGCTAAATAAGTAATATTTTAGTTCTTACTCGCATGATAGTTTTCAAATCACGCTAAATAAGTAATATTTTAGTTCTTACTCGCATGATAGTTTTCAAATCACGCTAAATAAGTAATATTTTAGTTCTTACTCGCATGATAGTTTTCAAATCACGCTAAATAAGTAATATTTTAGTTCTTACTCGCATGATAGTTTTCAAATCACGCTAAATAAGTAATATTTTAGTTCTTACTCGCATGATAGTTTTCAAATCACGCTAAATAAGTAATATTTTAGTTCTTACTCGCATGATAGTTTTCAAATCACGCTAAATAAGTAATATTTTAGTTCTTACTCGCATGATAGTTTTCAAATCACGCTAAATAAGTAATATTTTAGTTCTTACTCGCATGATAGTTTTCAAATCACGCTAAATAAGTAATATTTTAGTTCTTACTCGCATGATAGTTTTCAAATCACGCTAAATAAGTAATATTTTAGTTCTTACTCGCATGATAGTTTTCAAATCACGCTAAATAAGTAATATTTTAGTTCTTACTTGCAGGATAGTTTTCAAATCACGCTAAATAAGTAATATTTTAGTTCTTACTTGCATGATAGTTTTCAAATCACGCTAAATAAGTAATATTTTAGTTCTTACTCGCATGATAGTTTTCAAATCACGCTAAATAAGTAATATTTTAGTTCTTACTTGCATGATAGTTTTCAAATCACGCTAAATAAGTAATATTTTAGTTCTTACTGCATGATAGTTTTCAAATCACGCTAAATAAGTAATATTTTAGTTCTTACTTGCATGATAGTTTTCAAATCACGCTAAATAAGTAATATTTTAGTTCTTACTCGCATGATAGTTTTCAAATCACGCTAAATAAGTAATATTTTAGTTCTTACTCGCATGATAGTTTTCAAATCACGCTAAATAAGTAATATTTTAGTTCTTACTCGCATGATAGTTTTCAAATCACGCTAAATAAGTAATATTTTAGTTCTTACTTGCATGATAGTTTTCAAATCACGCTAAATAAGTAATATTTTAGTTCTTACTCGCATGATAGTTTTCAAATCACGCTAAATAAGTAATATTTTAGTTCTTACTCGCATGATAGTTTTCAAATCACGCTAAATAAGTAATATTTTAGTTCTTACTCGCATGATAGTTTTCAAATCACGCTAAATAAGTAATATTTTAGTTCTTACTAAATAAGTAATATTTTGCATGATAGTTTTCAAATCACGCTAAATAAGTAATATTTTAGTTCTTACTCGCATGATAGTTTTCAAATCACGCTAAATAAGTAATATTTTAGTTCTTACTCGCATGATAGTTTTCAAATCACGCTAAATAAGTAATATTTTAGTTCTTACTCGCATGATAGTTTTCAAATCACGCTAAATAAGTAATATTTTAGTTCTTACTCGCATGATAGTTTTCAAATCACGCTAAATAAGTAATATTTTAGTTCTTACTCGCATGATAGTTTTCAAATCACGCTAAATAAGTAATATTTTAGTTCTTACTCGCATGATAGTTTTCAAATCACGCTAAATAAGTAATATTTTAGTTCTTACTCGCATGATAGTTTTCAAATCACGCTAAATAAGTAATATTTTAGTTCTTACTCGCATGATAGTTTTCAAATCACGCTAAATAAGTAATATTTTAGTTCTTACTCGCATGATAGTTTTCAAATCACGCTAAATAAGTAATATTTTAGTTCTTACTCGCATGATAGTTTTCAAATCACGCTAAATAAGTAATATTTTAGTTCTTACTCGCATGATAGTTTTCAAATCACGCTAAATAAGTAATATTTTAGTTCTTACTCGCATGATAGTTTTCAAATCACGCTAAATAAGTAATATTTTAGTTCTTACTCGCATGATAGTTTTCAAATCACGCTAAATAAGTAATATTTTAGTTCTTACTCGCATGATAGTTTTCAAATCACGCTAAATAAGTAATATTTTAGTTCTTACTCGCATGATAGTTTTCAAATCACGCTAAATAAGTAATATTTTAGTTCTTACTCGCATGATAGTTTTCAAATCACGCTAAATAAGTAATATTTTAGTTCTTACTCGCATGATAGTTTTCAAATCACGCTAAATAAGTAATATTTTAGTTCTTACTCGCATGATAGTTTTCAAATCACGCTAAATAAGTAATATTTTAGTTCTTACTCGCATGATAGTTTTCAAATCACGCTAAATAAGTAATATTTTAGTTCTTACTCGCATGATAGTTTTCAAATCACGCTAAATAAGTAATATTTTAGTTCTTACTCGCATGATAGTTTTCAAATCACGCTAAATAAGTAATATTTTAGTTCTTACTCGCATGATAGTTTTCAAATCACGCTAAATAAGTAATCACGCTAAATAAGTAATATTTTAGTTCTTACTCGCATGATAGTTTTCAAATCACGCTAAATAAGTAATATTTTAGTTCTTACTCGCATGATAGTTTTCAAATCACGCTAAATAAGTTTATTTTATCCACTTTTACATCGTTTTTATGAGCCTCATATATTTTTATATTAGCAATATAAGTGTTATGCAGGCCCGGCATGGCCAGGTGGTTAAGATACTCGACTCGTAATCTGAGGGTCGCGGGTTCGAATCCCCATCACACCAAACATGCTCGCCCTTTCAGCCGTGGAGGCGTTGTTATGTGACAATCAATCCCACTATTCGTTGGTAAAAGAGTAGCCCAAGAGTTGGCGGTGATGACTAGCTAAATTTGGAACGGATAGCGCAGATAGCTCTCGTTCAGCTTTGCGCGAAATTCAAAACAAACCAATCTGTAATGTAATTAGTCACTTTTTCGGATCTAGGCTTATGGTGTACACTTTATATACAGTTCTAGTAAACTCTTTATGGCTCTTTTAAAGACATTTTTCGCAAATTTTCGATAATTATCGACTGGAAACTAGTGTAAATAACAATGAAATATCATAATTATACGAATAAAACGTTTCATATTATTTAAACAGAGACCAATAACTAGCTCAGTCTTAGATTCAAATAGGCGGGCGAATATTTAAAACGTAGCTTCATGGCTCAAGTGAAAAACATTCACAATATCTGACTCATGACTAAAGATTGTCACAACGCACTTCCCTCAGTTCCTTATCTACTCCTTACAAAATTAAAACCTTTTTCACAAAGATCAGCATCATCACGTTATCCCGGTATTATAAGAAAAGAAAATAACTTAAGCGCCTAAAACAACCATAAACTTCTCATCATTGAAGGTTATAAACGATTTCCGAAATCCCATTATTGAGCAACAATGACCTTTTCTAACTACTGATATAACCATTCGTGATCAGCAAGCGTATCTGTTTCAAGAGACCGCACTAATGGAATGAGGTTGCGATTAAACTAGTAAATGTAAGTGATCATGTCAAAATTGTTTACAAGATGTGCGAACAACTTAACCCATCATTTACGAAAGCTAAAAGTCCGCACTCAGTCATCGCAATAAATGGTTCGTTGCTAATCATGTTATATTTTTGCTGTTTTAAATAAACCTACTTCTGATTTTTCCAATTTAAGATTTAATTTTGTTTTTAATTATTCTCTTCCTTTCTCTTTCAGTTTAATATTTTTCGTGGACTTCTTTATAATTTTGTCCATTTTTGGCTTTTTCATATGTACTTTTTTCTCTGTTAAATATCCATTTCTTCTTAAATGTCACTTACCCTTCCCATTTTGCGTATATCATTACACTCTGTGTCTTTTTATCAATTAAACTTTATATTTAAGTAATAAAATGTTTCCTTTAAGCGCAGCCAAGTAGTTAGCGTATCGGCTGATCGAGGGGTCAGGTTCGGGACGTAATGTCAACGAGCATTCTCCCTACTGCAAGTTGTGCGTAGGTGATAAATACGACAGTCCATCTCGTTATTCGATTCCAAACAGCTGAGCAAACCCTTATGATGACAGCTGTTGCTGATAGCTGTCAATCTTTTTTTTGTTGTGAATAGTTTAAAAATGTATTTGATATAGACGAACAAGTTAGTTAAGCACAAAATTGCATAATGGGCTAGCTGTACTTTGCCCACCACAGGTATTGAACCCTAATTTCTAGCATTGTAATCTCACAGACATATCGCTGTCATTGGTGGGAATCTATATTTTTTAATGTTAATAGTCTCTGATTTGAAAATGAAGCCTTCGTGAAATAACGCGCCATTTAAGTTGGAAATTTTATTTCCATTTAGTGACCTATCAATTTTTGGATATTTTATTTGCTTTCATTGAGTTCCTTTCCACTGCCTATTTTCTTCTATACATCCTCCACTCCGATGCCTGAAGAATAGTCTTAATAGCTTCTTATGCTAAAACTCTAGGTTGGATATCTGTGATAGCCACTAACAGTTAGTATAAATCTAGTGCACTATAACGTACCTCGAAGTGTATTGACGATTCAGAAATTGTCTTACAGACAACGAATCAAAACATCCCACCATAGAACTAAATTGATTCAAAACACAACACATAGGTGATGACTAGCTGCCTTCCCTCTAGTCTTACACTGCTAAATTAGGGACGGCTAGCACATATAGCCCTCGAGTAGCTTTGTGCGAAATTCCAAAAACAACAACAATCTAAATGTGTAATTTAAAAGAAGACTACATGTTATTCAATATTAATGAAAGTTGTTTGATGTAAAGAATTTCTTTGGTTAGTTATTCCAGATCGGCGTTGGTCTTGCAAAGGATACTGAAATTTGATAAGTTCATGTTTCTCCGCCATGTTGACATATAGCGGAAACGCAGAGATTGCCCAACGTTTTTTTGTTTTCATGAAAACTCCCATATGTTCATTGGCTATAATTAATAGATGGCGTCTGGTTTTCCCAGTATAAGAGTTATTACAGTCTTATACGCGTGTGTTTTCTTATAGCAAAGCCACACCAGGCCATCAGCCGAGCCCACCGAGGAGAATCGAACTCTTGATTTTAGCGTTGTAAATTCGTAGAGTTACCGCTGTACTAGCGGGAGGCATTTATATTAGTTATTAAACCCAGATCACACGTGCAGGAATTTTTTTCCACACCAAAGATCTTTTCCAACTTTCTCTTTATGGGAGACTTACATATCTTTACACGTGTGGAGACATCAAATTTCAGTATCCTTTGTTAGGTCAATAGTGATCTAGAATCACTCATTACAGAAACTCTCCACATCAAACAACTTTCACTAACTAACATGCGGTCTTCTTTTAAATTGCCAATTTTTTTAATGCACACAAAGATTTTTGCTTGTTACTCCTTTACTCTCTATGTTTTGGTTCAGATTAAATTATCGTTATTGCAACTGAATTGAAGCTTTGACCTGGCCAAATGCAATGTGTACAATGGTGAATCAAAAGATATGGCATCGACCTATAATGATACACTGCCTGCGTTTCATCAACAAAGACGGTATTGCCTAGAATAATTAAAAACGGCAGCAAAATCGTAGCTTTATTAATGATTATCAGTGAAACAACTTGGAAAAAGCTAAACCAGGTCCACACCACCAAATTAGTCTACCATACGTCACACGTGGAATGGTACTGACACATTCGAAGTAAAAGGTCATTATCAAAATCAAACAAATTAATCCTTATAAAATAAGATGCAGAATTGTATCTCAGAACGGCTGGTATAGATATTAACACTTTTATTGATAAGTAGATAACAACGTTTCAACCTTCGTAGGTCATCCTCAGGTTAACAAGAAGATGCAAAAGTTTGTTTTTGAATTTCACGCAAAACTACACGAGGGCTATCTGCGCTAGCCGTCCCTAACTTAGCAGTGTAAGACTAGAGGGAAGGCGGCTAGTCATCACCTCCCACCGCCAACTCTTGGGCTACTCTTTTACCAACGAATAGTGGGAGTGACTGTCACATTATAACGTCCCACGGCTGAAAGGGCGAGCATGTTTGGCGTGACGGGGATTCGAACCCGCGATCCTCAGGTTACGAGTCGAACGCCTTAACCCACCTGACCATGCCGGGCCTAGGTGCAGAAGTATTATTCCCTTAATGCATTGTTTCCATCACTCTTTACCCTTCATGATGATTAAGGCACCACAAGAACGGCCTCTTTACATTAAGACCTAAACTGAGTAATATATGGCTTGAAACCCGTCCGAGAAGTATTGTATAGAACTGAGCTACCTTGGGGACTCACATGTACTAGTCTGTATTACCGCTCTCTCTCTAAAGTTTTTGTTTATGTGTGTAATGTTAGGTGTAGGATGTATTTTCTTAACCCATTTTAAAGTTTGTATTTATCAAGAAGTGGTTAAGTTTCGGCTACTGTGTAGATGTATCACATCAGTGCGTACAGCGATCTTTCCTTTTTTCAAGCGCCCCCTAGTAAGCGAATGGTAAGTATGAAGACGCTGAAAACCGGACTTCGATACCGTGGTGCGCACAGCACAAATAATCCCTTGTGTTATTTAGCGCTTAACAACAAATAACCAATACTGTTTTCAATACCTATTCCTGTTTGAATAAGATAAAGTGAAAAATATTTGTAGAAAGTCCAATAGTTTTTGGTTTTTTTCAGTTCTAGATTTTCCTGTATGCCTTTGATCATATTATATATAGATAACTATCATTTCAAAGATTTAGACCAAAAGCAAATACCCTTACATCTGCAGAGTAGAAAAAATTCATCTATGATATAAACAAGAAAGTAAAAAAGAAAAATGTATCCTAGTAAGAAAAATATCTGTTATTGTGTTATTGTCTTTCCTTTCAATGATAAATTTAAGAACTTGTTTCTAATTTTAAAATCTTTGATGGTATTTTTATATGTATGTGCATAGCTTGTTAAAACAAGCTCTACAAAATGTACAAAAAATCAATTCGTTTAAAAATAATGACACTTATAGTACTGATATTTAGAAATAATGACACTTACAATACTGACATTTAGGATGCAAATAAATCATGGATTTTGCTTTTACTAGAAATGTTAACTAGAATCTATAAGTTATTGTTAGCTGATCTCACCTAATAACCACAGTGCGATGGCACTGTACGTTTCTTATGTTTGTTAGGAGTATAGCTACACGAAGATCAATCTGTGCTCGCCCTAATGCAACTATCAATACTTCATTTTTAGCGTCCTTAGCCTGCACTCTTACAGCTGAGCCACTGGTGTGGAGAAGGGGTTGATATTGATACTATAGGAGGAAAGGTTTTTGTGATCTAAAATTGCGTTTAACTATGTAAAACTTTGGAGCTTTTATTAACTGAGAAAAGAATGCCCAAATTTCTCTTCCCAAGATTTTACACCTACAATATATATTTGATTCAAACATAAAAGTATATATACATACACACACAGACATATATATATATATATAATGAAACAAGTTTCAACTTTGGGTGTACTTGATAACAATATTAACTAATAGATTTAAATCACAATAAAATGAGCCAGTTTTGTGACTTTTAGAGTCACTCAAAATCCACTATAATGAAGAATTACTTAAAACTGACTACCAAATGTATACTCTTAAAAAGCTTGTATTATTTAGAACTGTCTATCCTTAACTACATGTAGATGTGATGAATAATAAATGGCTGAATAATTTATGGGTTAATTGTTTTGCCGTTTGTGTTGACAAAGCTTCTACATTGGAAACACTTAAATGATTGTGTTGACGGGTTAGGTGTGTAACACTATCCAGAAAATGGAAAGATATGAATAAACGTTTATTCACTCACTAGAATTTTAATTGCAATACATATTTAAAGCAAAGCATTATGTGAACGTAATTTTGAACTTTTATGTAACGGCATTAATTAAATTAAAAATGATATCGTAAAAGTTTACTGAAAGCCATGATAGTAGTACTTGGTATCTGCTGTGCATTCCACGTATTTTCAAGACTTCCTCCCTACCATTGGACTTAATGAGGTGAAGGGTCGAGATTGCCTTCGGATTATCCACGCAGCTAATAACACGTAACATTATTCAGCATGTTATGAAGCAACATTAGGTAATTATAGATGGATTCAAAACTTCTAATTAAGGCAGTATACTTGCAATTTGTCGATATAGACCGTTTGAATCCCCGCGCCAAACATTCCCGCCCTTTCATCCATGAGGGTATTATAAATTTACAGTCAATCACACTTTTTGTAAGCAAAAGTGCAGTCCTGAAATTGGTAGTGGATGGTGTTGATTAACAGTCTTCTGTCTAATCTATCATTTTTAAATTAAAGACAGCTAGCGTAGATAGATAGCTGTAGAGTGTGTTTTGAAAGAAATTATATATACAAACAAACAAAACTTGTGGTTGTAGCACAAGTTTAGGGATTTAATGAAAATTCCTTAAGAATATGTGATAAGTGCTAGGAGGTATTATACATTTCCACTTATTCACTTACTTACCTTCTAAGTAAAGAAGAAGTTGACATATAACAGATATACTGACTGCTCTGGTTTTCATTAGGAAATCTTGAAGAAGTCGAACAAGTCAAAAAATTATGTATGTTGTCCTGTTGAAAGATTCCCCAAATAACATAGAGAACTTTGTCTTCTCTGGATTGCACACAAATGTGCATTCATTTTGTTACATTAGCGTGTATTAGAAAATTTGTGCGTTGTTTTTTATGCGAGAAAATAGAATTTATTATGGAAATCAATCGATCAGTAATTATTAAGCTATCAACTCTATTTTTAATTACTTTAGGGTTTGAGCGATTGAATCAATTTGTCGCAGGCAGTCACTGATCTAGTCTTGTAATTGATGCACCACGTTTTGCTTCGACCCTGTAACACTGCACGTGCTAACTCTGTTTGACAAAGAAATACGCTTCTATTTATATTCAGATATATTTCCTTTTTCTTCCGTGCTGCCATCTGTTGGCTACAAAGTTAAAGAGCAGTATTTTTGTGCTTTCTTGCAAGTGTGAATTTTTTGTATTGTAGATACTATTCTTGAAACTGAAATCTTTACACTATTTATGCTCACTATGAATTTTCCATTAACTTGTTTCGTAAACAGATTGAACATTTGTGACATTTCGAACCAATTTCAAGTGAAGAAAAAAAATAGTTTTGTTTTATTTCTTAACTGTTTGTATAAAATAACACGCAATAGAAAATAAAATGTTAAAAAAAAAGAATATCCGGAAGTTTCGAAATGTCTAGCACATAGCAACTCGGATTATTTATCTAGGCTTCAGATGTGTAAATTACTGAGCCTTAAGGTTTATTTTAAACATTGGTTACGTGAGATTTAATAATAAAGTAGTAAAATAGCAACTTTACCATTGAAGTACATTATTGCAACAGAAGTATCATGTGCAAACAAAGATGGGTAAAAAAACTGATTCCCTATCTATTTTAGGTTTATAGACGATACATTTGAGGTATGGAATTGTAATTTGGAATCATTTTTCAAGTTTCAGAAATTCCTCAAAACAGTTTATTTTCATGAACTTCATATTCTCTTTTTAATATGTTTTTATATTAGATGCCATTACCGCAAATATTGTTAGTAAACCCACTATAAACTTGTGTTCTACCTACATTAATAGACACGTGACTCCATGGAGTGAAAAACTGAGTAATAAGTATATAATTTCTCGGGATTTAAAACTTTAATATACCAACAATTATATCACTGAAACTATGAAAGAACTGATACAATCATTCTACGAAAAATATTATAAAGAAAACTATATCCATAGCTTTTGATAAAAATAATTAACCATTAGCCAATTCAAATTACCTTCCATAAATATTAAAATATTACTTTCTCATTTTATCACGTTTAATAAATAATGTCTTACCACACTATTCAAGTGGAAACTTAACAACTCCAGTTCATCATTAAATTTTATATAAGTTATGATGGCACATAAAAAACTAGTGCTTAAATATCAAACGTAAAGACACAAAATACGATCTATACATATACAAGTTAATAAAAAACGTTTTAATAAAGAAAGTAACTCTAGGAATAGCTGATATCAATCCCTCAAAAACAATGTAATAGAATGTTAACAGATAGAATAAATTAAACTCGATTTTGATTTAATGGTTATATATATATTACTATATATTAAAGTTTGCCTGTAATGTTAAGATGCAAATGCCATTTCTATTATTATGTTTTCGTTGTTTTAAGGATTAATTTTAGCTATCCCTACATTACTTACTTTTCTTGAACAGTTTTTTTCTTTACTTATTTGCTTGATTTTCTTAATACAGTGTTTCCGTGTACATAGAAAGGTCGTATTTATAACCAAGTTTCACAAACAATAATATTACAACTGCAATATTTATTGTTTATCTATCACTTGGTGACAATTCCTGTTTCACCCTGTACCTAAGCTTTCTATATGAAAACCAAATCTCTGTAAGAAAGCTAACTTCTGGAGGTAATCATAACGCCGTTTATGTTAGATTTTTTTTTAATTACTACTAATTATCATTAATACTTATAAAAATGGACACTGTTTGACACTACGTTACCTCAATGAGTTTAGTAACACAATTGTTTTGGTTTTTGAGTTATCATGTAATAAAAAAGAAGTACAAGAAATTCAAACTTTTTCCTATGCTATCAACAAACATTCACAGAGCTTGTAACTTAATTGTTACATAAACGTTGCTATAAAAGGAAGAACTGTATAGTACTGTAAGTTCTTATGACATATTGAGGACAGATTTAAATACCATTTCGATTAACAATTCGAGCCATCCCTACTTAGGCAGTGCTACTGACTGCCTGATGTAGGAAAAGCAAGCCGTGCATTACGTTTCGATATAGAGGAACACGTAGCCCCTACACAAGATATCCAAAACACCATCATCAGTGCCACTGCATATCATTACTTTGAAAAACTTGAGACTTCAGAAATCGACAGTCCTTTATCAGACAAAGAAGATATTTTGTAAAAACGAATAATGAAGAGACTATTTACAAAAATAAAGTTTGGCATATATACTATTAACAATATCTTACTGTGGCATCTTTACCTTTATAACACTTGTATTAATGTGTTATCGTCATTGGCTGGAATTATTTTATGTGTGATTCACTATTAGTTGTAAACATAGTGACATCAAAATGGTGAATGTTGAATATTGGTAAAAGAATACACTTCATACGGAAGAAGCATATTTGCTCTTTTCATAACTGTATTTAAATATTTGGTAATGTATCTGTTATGTATTAAAATTTATCCCGAACAAGTCTCAGATTTATGTTACGTACGATACGTATTACGATTTCAACAGACGGAAATTTTAATTTTGATTTATAAGTTAATTAAATGTCGATATGTATTAAATTTATAATTTTTATCTACAAGATTGAAACACACAATTTTCTTTCATAAGTACACTCTCCCCCCGCCAAGTAGTACAGCGGTAAGTCTGCAAACTCCCAGCCCAAGAAACCGGGTTATAATACCCGTGGTGGGTAGAGCACAAATAGCTCACTGTGTAGCTTTGTTCCTACTTCCAAATAATAAATTAATCTTTCTTAACTTAAATATATTTTAATATATAAAAAATAAAAATTATAATAACGATTATAACAAATAATTATTTGTATCCAAAACTGTTATAAACTCACAAACAATATTCAGTCTTCTATTTTATCTGGAACTGTATATTTTATCTACGGTTCAGGTCCACAACGAGCGTATTAATTTTATATTGATACACAGGTGCACTTCAGTTGACGGGAATCCTAGCTAGCTATATTCATATTTGGCCTAACACGGTTTATAAGCTTACTTTTCACAGAAGATACATATCTAATGTCCTCGTAGAAATACTATGTCCGAAGTTAATTCTATGAAATTGAAAGGTTCGAAATCTATAGACGTTACTAGTCAGTTATCTGTAGTTTTTCCAATGAAAAAGCTTTTGTCACAATTATAATTTCCGAGGCTTATAGTACTGTAGCTGACCAACAATATTCTATCTCCATGTTGCAATGGATATCTTTTATACTCATTAGACGAAATGATCGAAAATTCAGTTCGTCCAACAACACTCCAGTGTTTTAGTAAAACATATATATTGTTGACTCTTATACTCGAGAATTTTCTAGAAATTTATAGAACAGGCAGGACTTTCGCAATACACATTTAACAGTATATGTTACATGCATTAAACTGAAACAAACGTAAATATTAAAATAAATGTAAAGTAAACCGTTACGTATCTGTAAAACAGAAATTTCCTGATGGAACCGTAATTTGAAATATTTTATGATAAAATTGTATATTCTGAAAATAGTGGTCGTTTATTATTTTAATAACACATTTCTATTATGTCTTATTAAATCTTTTGTTTTGTCAGTCGACACTAGAGCTACAAACCTCTGTATATTCTTTAATTTTCACTTTCTTAACACAAATCTTTCTTCGTTTTTTGTTTTTTTTCTCATTGGCCCGGTTAACAACTTGAAAATAACTAGCTGTTGTGAAATCAAGATCAAAATCGTTGTTTTGAAATAGATATAATTGTGCAAGAGCAAAAACAAAGTCGCTTTAAATTCACTGAGTAGCCCACAAAACATACTAGAATCATTACTAAAACAACAACGTTCACGAAAACAATAAAACACTCAACGTCTAATTGTTGTATATAATACTTCATTCAGAAAACAATGACACGTTTAACGTCCGAATCTTCTATATAACACTGCATTCGCAAAACAGTTATTTAAACAATACAGATAGCATTTTTAATCTACGTCAGAATACAGATTGTTTTCTAGTGAATACGCACTACTAAATTTATATATCACAACTTATCTTATACAGTAATTAACACAATTTCAGACTCTTGATATCTCAGTCTACTATAATTAGAACAATCCTCAGAAGTCATTCAGACAAAGAAGAGGGGAGGTACTTGAGTACTTACAAACCTTCGTCTGTAAACGTCTTTGTTAACTTAATGATAACATATATTGTAAACACATTAATGTGTAACTTTTCCTGGTTCCAGAATCTGTAAATTAGTGATTTTTTTGGCAGTATGATTAAAATTAACAATTTGCGTCACAGAAAACAGCCCATTGTTGTCAATTATGCTAGTAAAAGTGTGTTCTTGGTTAATATATACCCTGCAATTAACTCATACAAATCAACCAATAACGGTTTCACAATCCATTAATAGTGACTAAGTTCGAATAGTTATGATATCTGATGTGAAAAATTAAATATGATAATCTAACTAACCAAAAGGTATACATAGATAGGCATAACGTTTTAAGCGTGATAACCAAACTAATTGAAAGGTACACATAAATACGTATAGTGTTTTAAACGTGCTAAACAGTCTCACTGACAGGTATATATAGATACGTATAATTGTTAAAAGTTTTAAGCAATCTTACTGACAGGTCTATAGGCATACGTAGACTCTTTGAAACAATCTGAGCCATCCCTAAGTAGACAGTGCTACCGCCTGCCTAATACGTGGCTCGGCATGGCCAGGTGAATTAAGGCACTCGACTCGTAATCCGAGAATCGTGGGTTCCAATCCCCGTCGAACCAAACATACTCTCCCTTTCAGCCGTGGAGTCGTTATAATGTTACGGTCAATCCAACTATTCTGTGATAAAAGAGTGGGTGGTGGGTGGTGATCACTAGCTGCCTTTCCTCTAGTCTTACACTGCTTTGCGCGAAATTCGAACCATACCAAGCCTAATACGTAGATTGTTTTAATAGTAATAAGCAATTTTTCTGACAGTTATGCATAAATACGCAGGCTGTTTGAATGTGACAAAACATCTAACTGAGAGGTATTCATAGATGCGTAGGCTGTTTGAAATATATCACAGTCATTAAGAGTATACAAGCTCAACAAGTTTACAAACAATCAATACATTTTCAGTAAAACCATATGATTATTTTAATGTAAAAAGTAAGTTATAACTTGTTTTTTATCGTCAGTTATATCTCACAGCAAAAAAAAAAGACATTCGAAATAGTTAAGGTTATATTATATCTTTACTTTAAAAGCTGAATACTTTATAGATACAAATCACCTTAATTCTTTAATTGTTTTGAGCCGATAGTAGACTAGTGATTAGTTTGCTTCACCGCAGATTGAAAGGTCCAAGGTTCACATTGTGATATTTTTAAGCACGTTTCGTATTTTCAACTGTTGATGCATCATAAGAGTGACAGTCACTCCCATTATGCGATTCAAAGACCTTTCGATGGTGAGTGGTGTTGTTTGCAATTTTTATAGTCAGTAGTTCAAAATTAGGGGCTATTATAACTGAGCCCTAAGTGCATCTAAGCCTGCAGTTTAACCCACGTATTGTTTTGTAAAATATTTAGTGAAGTATAATATGTGTTACTTATGAAAAGTGGAGGACTGTATTTGAAATATACTACAGTCACTGCATACGTCTGCGTATGCTATATTCTACGGGCAGGAAAGAAACTTAGCAACTGCACAGCAAATATTTCATAGTTTCGTCGTTTTTTCTTCAATAATAAAATGGCATTAAAAAGAGTAGCAGTTTGTTATGGAGAGGTTCCTGGTTTATGGTCCTTATTGAATTATATGCCTCAAAATTAAAAATATAGCCCGAACTCACTTTGCAACTAAAGCATTAGTTCAGCACAAAGCATTTTTATGTACTGGGTTCGTTTTATAACAGGTAAGTCAGTACGTGAGCTTATTACCATGCATACATGATAAATCCATTCCTTCTCTACATTTTATATGACTCAAGGCATATTCAACTGAAATAACAGGTCTTAACCTCTAGTGTCTCGTTTACGAGAGCTAAAATCTCCAAACAAGTGAATTTTGTTGGCGGTGTACACTGCAGAAGAAATAGCGGCTTTTGATTTTAGGAGAAGTTGTTGTTTGAAGAAGCGCAAAGCTACACAATAAACTATCAGTGCTCTGCCCAGAACAGATTACGAGACCCGGATTCTAGTGTTGTAAGTTCGCAGACGTACTGCTATGCCACTGAGGGCTTTACAGAAGGTGACAGTGAAAAACACAAATTTCATTTCTCAATCTTCCTAACATCCATGTTTCTACCGAATGTCCGACTTTACAAAAAAATAAAAAGACTACAGTGATGACGTTCAGTGTTTAGAAAGTGAATATTATGAAGAGAATCTTGTCGAATACCATAAAAAACAAATGTTTCTACTTGTGTTACATGAAGAATGAAAATAAAACACAACACATAATACCGTAACTTAAGATTAAAGCACTGTTTGAGACATCACTAAGGTAGCTAAATGACACTGCTTTGGAGAATATTCGAATATGTATTTATATCGGTGGACTTTAAGATAATACTCTTTACAATAGCAAATATAAATAATCATTTTATAATACACATTTTTAACTCATTTCTATCGCTAAAAAAATTTACAAGTAATTTTTAACATTTCCGTGTTGTTGTTTTTTGTATGATAATTTAATAGAGCTGATCAAACATTTATCAATGATAAAAAGGTTAACTGAATAATTTGATTCATCATCGAAGAATCTAATACCTAATACTAAATAAATACATAATTAATTAGTAAGTTGACAGAAGCGTAGTTTGTTTGATAATTTGTTCAGTATGATTAAAATTGGAATGTAACAATAGAATATATTTTTAAATGTATGCTTGTTTACTATAAAATATATATTCTTCGATGACAGAACCATTGCACTTAAAAGACAAACAAATAAATTTGAAATGCTTTTCTGTCATACTAAATCCATTGCGAAAACTTCACGCATTTCTTGGCTAGTGTTGGAAAAGACAAAAGAAAAAATTGAACACTGTCTCTTTGGCTAGTTCTCAGTTCTCCACTTTATCAACACTTGATAACGGCAATTAGGTGCTCAAACATTGCTTTAACTCAACTTTAGCAGTTATTTGGTTAGAAGCAGTAAACTGAAATCTAATATATTGAATTTAGAAATTATTTTTATTAAACGAATGAAAACGTAGCAGTAAGATATTTCAAATACTCACACGCTATATTTTGCAGTTCTATACGTATATAACACACATTTATATAAATTTTGCTTCAAATAAATATCAATAAAATAACAACGTATAACGCCGAATTCGGTAAAGCATAAATCATCATAACAGGTTAACTAGTATTTCCAATGTACTTCTTATTGGCTGGTTAAATTCTAACTAGTATTTCTAATGTACTTCTTATTGGTTGGTTAAATTCTAACCAGTATTTTCAATGTACTTGATACTGTTTGGTTGAATTATAACTAGTATTTCAAATGCACTTGGATGGTTGAACTGGAATTCTAAAGCATGTCAGAAGTATTACTGTGAAAATTTATCACACTTTCTAGTTTGTTTGTAATAAAGCTAAAGTTCGCTACGGATATCGTAATCCGGTGTCTAGCGTTATAAGTCCACAAACTTATCGCTATGCCACTGGGAAGCTACACTTTCGAGAATATTTTGTTCAATAAAATAAAAACTTTTACTGAGCGAAAAAGCAAAGATTAAATTTCTTCAAAATATTTTTTTCTCTAAAGAGCTTCTAAAGAAACAGTCTAAATATAAAAATTATTGGATTTTAATTTTTGAAAACTTTCTAGGTTATGTCTGTTACGCATTTTAATTTATTTCGAACGAATCTCTGATTTATTATATTACGTATATTAACATACTATTATTTAAAATAACCGGAATTTTGAATTTGAATTTAAAACATAATTAAATGTTAATGTGTATCAAATTTATGATATTTGCCAACAAAATTGATACACACAGTTTTCTTTCTTAATACAAATATATTTTAATATACAAACACAATCAATATAATTAATAATAACAGTTATTACAAATAGCTATTAAAATAAATGATGGTTTATATACAAGAGCTTTACAAACAATACTGAGTCTTCTATCTGGTCTAGAAATAAAGTTTTTATCGATGTTCATGGAGACCAAATAAATTCTTTGTTGATACATCTGTACACGTTTTTTTTTTTTTTTTTTTACGGGTGGCTATTTAATAGATATTAATCACAATTATAGCTTCCGCGGCCTGTGGTACACTGACTGTAGCTGACTAATAATAATATGTTATTGTCTCTTGGCTAGTTGCTTTTATACGAATCACATAAGACTAGAACGTTCAACAACAATCGAACACGCTGGTGTTTTCGTAAAAAAATATATTGAATCTTCTATAAATTTAGAGAACAAGCGGGACTTGCGCAATACACATCAAACTTGTATACGTCACACGCATCAAATTGAAACACACGTAAATATATCCAAAATAAACGATAAATCTGTTACACGTCCTTGCGGAAATTTCTTTCATCCAGCTTCGTGTTATGCCACAAAAACTGTAAATTTGATTTTGCACTTAAATATTTTAAATATTATAGTTGTTTGTTGTTTTTTATACGTAGGCCTTGTAAAGTCATAGGTTTATAAATTCACTCCCACTTAGGGCCTGGCATGCCCAGGTGGTTAAGGCACTCAACTCGTAATCCGAGGATCGTGGGTTCGAATCCCCGTCACACCAAACATGCTCACCCTTTCAGCCGTGGAGTCGTTATAATGTGACGGTCAATCCCACTATTCGTTGGTAAAAGAGTAACCTAAAAGTTGGCGGTCTTACACTGCTAAATTAGGGACGGCTAGCGTAGATAGCCCTCGAGTAGCTTTGCGCGAAATTTAAAACAAATCAAACCACTCCCACTCAAAACTGCAAAATTAAAAGAACCATTTTTTTTCAGACCAAAATAAATATATCACGAAACCAAAAGCCCCCCTCTAGTACAGCGGTAAATCTACGAATTTACAACACTAAAATCAGGGGCTCGATTCCCCTCGGTAAGCTCAACAGATAGCCCGATGTAGTTCTGCTATAAGAAAACACACACACGGAACCAAATACGCAAAGAATTAAATCAGTTAAAAAAACAAACTGTGATGCACTTTATTGTCAAAACGAACGTGAGGACCATAAACAGTTCTAGACATACCTAAAAATACACCTAAAATATTCCCACCCCAGCGGTATGTTTGCAAACTCACATCGCTAAAAACCGGCTTTGATACCGATGGTTGGCTGAGCATATGTAGCCCATTGTGTACCTGTGCGCTTAATTCTAAACAAACAAACAATCCTGAAACATTTTACAAACAGCAGCACAAGAAATCGTACATACACAACACTTATTTTTAACTAGAAATCAACACGCGCGTTTAGAACATAATTACACGTCTCAAAACACACACAACGAACCAGACATGCGCAATAATTTCTATTATAAAGTAAATGATTATGTAACTATCTAATAACCACAAATCCAGATACACATTATTAACACTGTAAACATACTAAAAGTAAAAGATTTATGGTATCGCTCACCGAGTAGCTAAAATTATTGCTGTAACGTGGGTTATACAATTAATTAAATTAACAAAAACATAGCATCAGGATACAATGATATGCTGTCCTTTCTCCTAAAATAAAAGGAAGGTACACAGAGATTATTTGAGCATTGTTTAATCTAATTTTAAACTCTGGATGCATCCCAGCTGTTGGAAACAAGCAAATATTTTTGTGTTCCATAAGGAGGGAAAACCAGCTAATACATCGGATATTTACCGACCAGTTAGTCTTATTAGCTGAAAACACAAAATTGTTCAACATATAATAAGCGACAGACCGGCTCTTTTTATTCCGACAAACAATTGACTGCTTAGTCATATTAACTGAAACCATAGTAAATAATTTCAATATAAAACAGTGCACTGTCTCCTGCTTTATCGATATCGAGAAAGTTTTTTTGTACTGTATATTACAATGGTCTAAGGTTCTGCATTTCTGAAATATAGAGAGCGCCTATTAAGACTATCTCATTCCTGTTGCAGGCGTCCCACAAGATGGATAGTTAGCACTACATTATTCATAAAGTATGCTAGCAATATACCAGATTAAGGCTTAGCTTCATGAACGATGTGGCAGTCTAGAAGAATTCCCTTACACTCTTTATAGCAGCTACAAATCTACAACGTCAGTCAAACCGAATAGTCGAACACTTCCGAAAATATAGAATAAAAATAAACGTTCCTAAAACTCAAGTAGGACCGTTGACTAAATCAACTAAACCCAGATGCAATCCACCTGAGATACAAATGTTTATGATTTCTTATAGCAAAGCCACACCGGCCTATCTGCTGTATCCACAGAGGGAAATCAACCCCCCTGATTTTAGCGTTGTAAATCCAAAGACTTACTACTGAGGGAACTACCCGCAATATGAAACTCTTCTCCCGGCTTGCAAAAGATTTAGACTTGAACTACGATTCTAAATTAACATGGGCCAAGCACATAAATAAAATCCAGAGTAGTCTGGCAACGTACGAACTATACTAGTAATCTGACAGGAGAAATCAGACAAAAATCAGCTGAACACATCATTTAAATATACAATACACATATAACACCAGCAACAGAATACGCATGCCCAGTATAAGTAAATGTTGAGCCTGATGCATAAAACTTAAACTACAAAACATACAAAATTAATTAATTACTCACGACACCATTTGGAGTGTCCAGATCCACGTCACCACCTTTTCTACACAAATACGCAAATTTACAGCCGCTACCTGATCGATTCCTACATAGCTTGCTACATCACATGTAATAAATCTAAACAAAACTGTGTTGTTATGCGCAACCTACTGCGCATACAATACATGATGGACGTAGTCCTACGTTCCTGTCACAATTAACGACTATTATATTAAAATGTAAAATAGTTATAATAAAATGCCACCTGCAGTTAGCAAATAATCGTGTCATTAGTTCAAAGGATTATGATAGTATTAAAAATAGTTTTTCATGTGCAGTACACTCCTTGTTAATTAGTCTAGTGACAAACGTGTGATTATCATTAGAACTGTTTGCGATATACAGGACTTTCGCACAAATTCAATTAACAGATTGTAATAATAATACAGCAAATTGTAACAGTATTACATATATGGAAATAGCCGTAGAAAGGGAAAGAGATCAGAGTATGTATTCAGGCTGCTGGGTTCAAACAGCTTTGCGTAGTGATAAAAATTAACATTTTCTTAAATGAACCAAAACGCAAGGTAAAATGAAATAAGTTCACAAACAAGGAAGGAAGAAAAAGTGATCATTTCATCTTATCTTCCCATGTCAAACATATACTTAAATCTCAGTCACAGAAGGATAGAATAAAATAAGTCAGTGCTACTAAAACTGTTACTGATAAACCGGACAAAACTGTAAGAAAATTTTGAGACGAGATAATGTTTCGATAATGTTAAAAACGTTTACAGAATAAATGCTGCACAAAAACACATAATTTCGCTTTCTGATCGTTAATTGTATGTTTATGCTCTTATACTTTATCTCCAGTGGTTTTTTACTAAATATTACTGGCTTGTATTACAAACATTCCAGGAAATTTTAAAAAGACACACGTTCGAACTAAACAAACCATCGTTGTTTCATCGAACACACGTTTAAATGAAGCATCATTGAGTCAGCAAGTACGTTTGGGTAGAACAGTCAAAAACATTAGCATTTTCTGTATATAGTTTGCGATATTTATTAAGCATTGTGGATTTTATTCTGTGCCTTTCATGTGTAACAAAACATTATTGTTCTAAAGAAAAGATGTAGTGATTAGTTAGTACTATATAGAAATATTTAGACTGGCTCTAAAATTGATTCATCTTGTTTTCGCGAAGTGGATAAAAGTAAAACTATAGTTTTTTTAATAAAATTTTACGTACTGTTAAATACAAGCTTAACACAAAATAATTTTTTTATATGCGAAGTTCTGTAAATAACATAACTATTGAAGGTAGGGTTGTTTAATTTAAATGTTATTTATCGGGAAATTTAAACGTTGTTTATTCTTATTGCGATTTTCAAACTTCTTGTGGGTTCGACTTCCCGTCACACCAAACATGATTTCCATTTCAGTCGTGGGGGCGTTATAACGTCACGGTCAATCCCACTATTGGTTGGCTAAAGAGTAGCCCAAGAGTTGGCGGTAGGTGATGATGACTAGCCGCTTTCCCTCTAGTCTTACACTGCTAAATTAGGGTCGGCTAGCTTATATAGCCCTCGCGTAGCTTTGCGCGAAATTCAAAACACACTAACTTGTCCTGAAGTGATAATGCAATAAATAATACAAAAAAAGGAAGAAAATATATATATATATACTGCTTAAAGTAAAGTATCTCTTTAATAACAGTGCAAGAATATCCAGTTCCTTTAAGAAAACCTTTTCCTGACACCACCTCATTCCTCAAATAACGACTCCCAGTGTCTGTGGATTCATACTGCTAGAAACCACTTTTCGATATTCGTGGTGGGCAGAGCACAGATAGCTCTTTGTGTAGTTTTGTGCTTAATAACAAATAAGCAAATTCAGATATTGTTTGTTTGTTGTTTAATTTTGTACAAAGCTACACGAGGGCTATCTGCGCTAGTCGTCCCTAATTTAACAGTGTTAGATCAGAGGGAAGGCAGCTAGTCACCATCACCCACCGCCAATTCTTGAGCTACTCTTTTATCAACGAATAGTTGGATTGAGCGTCACATTATAATCCCACCACAGTTGAAAGGGCGAGCATGTTTGGTGTGACGGGAATTTGAACCTGTCAAGCGCCCAAATCACCTGGTCATGCCAGGTCTCGAACCCAAAGAACGCCAACAGTCGACATCATTGTTAATATAGTTTACACTTCAAAGAAAATCTTACTTTGACGTCAGTGTTAACATTCTCACCCCTTAGAGACAGCGATAAGTTAAGTTTACGAGTTTACAACCTTAAAATAAAGGGTTTGGTTCCCCGCAGTAGACACGGCAGAGAACCCAGTACTTTGCTTTAAAACAAACAACATCAAGACGTTGTGATAGACTGCTAAAAATCACATGGCATTGGGTTAGCTAGCAGTATACAAGAAACAGAATATTTTGGAATAAAGCCTGTTAATTAATTTGATGCAAGAGAGGTGAACTGGATCAAAATTACAAAGATTAAACCGATAGTTTAATGGATGCCACTGGCTTCATAAAGTTGCTTATAAGAAGCTTAAGTCAGAGAAGACGATACGATATGTCAATTTATGTAATTCTGGATATCATCATGGTTATACAACCCGAAAATAAATCGTGCACAGTACAGCAGTAAAAGTAATCAACTCTTTAATAAACTCTACAGACTGCCAATCCCAATGTTATCTATCAAGACCACCTGTAGAAGAACCATAGTGAGAAAATAGTCTGTTAATTGTAGATATAGAGAGAGACTTGACTGGATAAAAACAAAATATTCAAATGAGGAAAAAAGTCAAATTTATTTGGATCCAGAAGCAATTTTTCCAAGACTCTGAATTAAAGAAAAGAAATTAGTTAATATTCAATTAAGAGAAGGAATACTGAGAAATCATGACACTGAACTATGGAATATTGCTGTTTGATGCTTCATTTGGCTCTGAGTATAATACCGAAACATTTAATTTGTAGTATTGTACATAAATATCATTTCAGATAAGCTTTTGGTTTGCATGCATCTAGACTATTCTGATGAGTTCGGTTGTTAAGTAAAACTTCTCTTCACCAGTGATCAGTGGTCAACAAGAATTAAACTGTAAACGCTATTTTCATAAATATAATAGCATATCTAATTGGAGCACGTGAAAAACAATAATCATAGCGTAAAATTTAGTAAGTTTTAGAGTAAGATTCAATGAAATAACAACACTTCAACAGAGTTTGTACTGACTATCTTCCGTGCAAGAATTTCAGTTGTTTGTTTTGTTTGGTAAGCATACAACTTGTTACTTTTTTAAATGATCTATCGCTACCAATTGTATTTTTCTTCATTCATTCAACTACACGTATAAGTAGAGCTCTGCTCTAAACAGTTCTATTTGAATTTTCTAGGTTTCTCTTTCCGAATAACATTTTTTCACAAATAGTTTGTTCACTAATAAGGCACTGTTCTTTCACACTGCAAATTCTTCAAAATCCTCTTTAACATTAATATATACAGTCGTCGAAATAACATATAGATGTCTTTTGATTATAGACAGTTGAATAAAACAAACCACAAGTATTGTTTCTTGTCTTTTGTAGTTTTCCTTTAATGATGCAGAATGTGGTCATGTAACTCATGTGATGCCCTATGCTGTCTGTGGGAGCTGTTATCTGTAAATGGTCTTCATTACTTTTAATATAATTTATGAGAAGCTTAGTACTAAATTATGAGACCAACATTTTAAAAGCTTCACGTTAAATAACCTAAGTTTTCTTTGTAGTTTAAAAACTGCACTTTTTACACTTCGAGTTGACTCACTGAGTCTGTTAATTTTCTTAATACCCTTAAAGTTCAGAGATTTAAAATCTGTTCTTGTTTCAATTTATGTGTATAATACGTTAGAGGGATTTGAAACCAGTGGAAACCTCAACTATATTACTTTCTGTCTTTTAGCAATAAAAACATCAACCATCTAATTGCTGCAGTTTTTAGGAGTAAAACAATCACAGAAATAACAGAGATCCTACTTTGTTGCTGTGAGCTTAAAACATTTGCTGAAGCAAGAAACCTGCTTTTTTTTTAATTCTGTAATTGTGATGGTATAGGTCCAACTGTGCAACCATTATGATTTGGGTTAATGGAGCATCATAAAATGCTTTGTTGTGTTATAGTGTCCAATATAAAATGTGTGCGTGGAATACACTATTGTAAAATACAACGTAAAATAGATATAACATGGACCGAACAATAAATGTGTCTGGACTTCGTGCATGTTTTTTTTTTATATCAGTTATTTCTGTACTGACTGATCTTAACTGTATTTGTTGTCCCCAGTGGCTCAACTGTATAAGTTTGTGCTTAACGACTAACAAAATGCTATGTTTGTCATAAACATATGACTCACAGTAAACTCTGTGTAATGGAGAATTTTACATTTGAGAAGCTATGTTTCAGGTTTTCGTTTTAATTAAACTAAATACATTGTGTTTCTAATCATAGGTATCACTGGATGTTTCGCCATTGGTTAGATTGATGTCAAGGTAGAGAGGAGTAACATATATTGATAGCACAGTTTTAAATCATCACATTAACCTTGAAAATTTTCTGAAGCAACAGTTTTTTTCTCGGGTTTCTTTGTGTACCTATAAATAACGCTATTCACTCTTGAGCTTCAAGGTTAAAGTTATGTTGAGTAAGATGTGGTAGAAGACAAACATCCTTCTTCATAGGTTTTATCACGTTCTTCTCATCCACGGAGATAAGGATTCATAAATTTTAGTTCATTTAAAACATGATGAGTGTTTTGCAAATATTCGTACCCAGTTTTTTTAACCCCCTTATCTCGTAGTTTTGTCACCTAGCAACAAAGATACTACTAATGAAATGATGAGAAATCAAAATGGTCATTTTTATCACATATCATATTTGTTTTTGATACGTTATTCGGTCCTAACGAGTTAATGAGAAATCGACATGGTCAGTTCGATCATGTATCGTATTTGTTCGTAATACGTTATTAGATTAGGTCCTGACGGGTTGATTTGAAATCAATAGAATCAATTCGATTGTGATCCATATTTATTTCTGATTTATTATTAGGTCCTCTGGAGAAGACGTCTTAATATTATCTAAAAAAGGTCTGAGTATAACAGATTCTTGTTGAGTTCTTCACAACTCCTGTCATACAGCTTAATAAACAAGTAAACAAACTTATTGGCTTTTCAAACTTACTTCAATCACTTTGTACAAAGCATTGAATATCTCTCTTTTTTATTTTCGTTATTTTGACATTACAACTTACACTGCCTTCACTGTGATTTTACCGTGCCTTCACTTAATATTTGAACTTAAAAACAATTGAGTATCTTAAGTCAACAATTCTTATTTTGTAATAACTTGTTCATAAACATTACCAGGCTTATGTTGGTACTGGTATATTCTTCGGGTCTCTGCGTAAGGAATTAGAGCTACGATTACAAATAGTTTTTTTCGTTCTTCTTAAGAAAAATTCAACTTGATACCCAGAGCAATAACACTGATTGCCCAAACATAAGTACTAAACAGAAAATTTTAAACATGTAACCGTTTCTTTCAAATTGCTGCTTCAAGCCAAGGAAGAAGCATACTGGGTAAAAGAAGCATGCTGGGTAAAAGTCTACTTTGCAGTCGTAGCTCACTTCTAAAATAGTGCTGCTTTCTCACCTAACACCTAAGTCTCAGTTAACATTTTGTCAGCGCTTTGAAAATTTACAAAACTGGGAAATGCAATTAATTGTATACCATCAACTTATACTGTCATAAAATGATGAACATTTATATACACACGACAGTGAGTCATATGGCCAAAGCAACCTGTAGGACACTTACTGTGTGTTATTTACAAGAATGATTTTTCAGCAATTTTCATCTGTCTATAGTTCAGACTGTGGTAATTCAAACTATCATATAGTTTAAGTGGATGTATTCTACTGGTCCCTTAATTCACATGCTAGTGTTCAAGACATTCCATTAAGAAAATCCACGAGAAATAAGTACGGAAATAAATTCAACTTTCAAACATTTGTTTTAATTTGACAACCTTCGATTAAGTGTCAAATGTGATCTAAGTATAAGCCATATGTGCAAAGTTATTTAAAAAAAACGGCTCAATTTGATCAAAACGTTTGCCCACGTCTACGCAAAAAAAGTCATTGAGTTATCGCTCTGTAATTTTTGGTACAGGTTCAACTGAAAGGAAATGTGGACCATTTTTATTTGATTGAGGCTACAATGTTTCTGGTTCCAAAATTTTATATAATGTTACGTATTAGAAACAGTTGTTGTAAGGTGATGTGATGTGAAAATATTTAAATGACTTCTGCCTTTATATGGGACATAAAAAAAATAAATCAAACCATAATGTGGAAATTTCCTTCCAATCATACAGAAATTTCTATCATTTTAAACGACTCCATAATTCTTGTACATTGGACATCTCTAGGTGTCCACAACAGAAAAGGTATATGGGATACGAATAATAAAAATTAACTTGTTTAGTTACTTAAACGTTGTGTTTCTCGTGCATTTAAATATCAGAATAACATATGTGATTAAGTTTGCATTTTTTTTCAAATTATCTGTTTATTTGAATATATCAGTGAAACACGGATTTAGTGACTAAATACTTAACGTAATCAATTTCTTATTCTCGTGCTGTTTGAAAACAGCGTTTTTATAAAACTTACTGAGACAGACAATGTTACGCGAATCGTCGCGTAACGTATTTTTTGGTGAGATATTGGCTTTGTTATAATTTCATTAACAAAGGACGGTCGGCGAAATGAAATTGCGAACTTCATAATAGCCTCGTGCTTAGTCATGTGAGTAGAACTGATAAGAAGCATGGCTCTCTTCATTGACTTTAATTACATGTGTGATGTCTGTATTTCTAAAACTGCGAGTCGTCCGATAATTAATGACGTGCCCTGTATTTTGTACGAAGCTCGTGCTCAAGTTGACAGGGTAATTCTGGACTCGAGAAAGGCGAATTGCCAAACTGTCCGTAAAACTGATGAAGCTAAACGTTCATAGTTGAACAGCTGTCACAGTTTTAAATATCGTAAACTAAACCGACTACAGTTTTTAATGACAAAACCCTCATAATGAATTAAAATAAAAACGAAATTAATCGAAGCGCTATTTTTATTCATAACTTTATGTTAACTGAGCAGGAAACAATAGAGTGAGAAAAACGTATTGTAAAAATACTGAAGTGATCTTTTGAAGGTTTTATGGTTGTGCAAATGCTTAAAGTTGTTCATGAGAAATAAGTTATCTTTAAACAGTTGCAATCTAAAAACGAATTAATATATTAAATTCGAGCTTATTTAGCTTTATGGCAACTCTGGGAAGAAATGAAAGGTTTACAGAATGAATGAGTACTGGAAATGTTAATAATCAGATTAAGAGTAAGTTTTTTACGTTCCTCCTTTTCACAAAATTAAATCAAAATTGATTTATTTCTATTTTCTAGTTTACTGAAACAGTAATTGATGTTTTTTTAGGAAAGTCTCCTTGAGTGTTGTAGTCACTCTTAAGCAATATAATAATACTACTTGTTTTGGGTAAACCTAACACATGATTAGAAATAGAGTAACTTTCAGGTAAAGCTAACCTTTCATCACAGCCAGAATATGCTCAATTCAGGTAACCATGAACTGTTTTTTTTTTAAGAAAGTTTTGAGTAATCTATGTAGTGTTCTATTTAAACTTTCGATACTGTTTTTCTGAACCATAAAGATCAAAGTAAAACAATTCGAAGATATATTTACAAGATGGCGTTTTGCCTTTTGATACAACGCAGATAGCCTAGCTGCTTTGTGCCATAAAACACTAAATCAATCAACCAACCTTTTGATATTGGTAATTTTGTTTTCAAACATTTTAGAAAAACAATATAATGTGTCTCCAGTGTGTCAGCTGTAACTTAACGGTCGGAAATAATCTAGGATTCAATATCCCGTAGTGAACAGAGCGGAGAGATGCCCGTACAGCTTTGTGTTAAAACACAACAAACACATAAAACGATATTAGACGGTTAATTCTGTGAACAGCAAAAAATAGTTCAAGTATCAAATCTGAAGAAATCAAAATACCAGAGACGATTTAGAGTTTTGTAGCAAAACTCACTATATATTATGTTGAGTTTAGAATTCATAATATCAATAAACTTACTTATAAAGGTAAATCTCTACAAATAATTAATTAATTCACAATATCGAAAGTATAATGTTTTACCCAATCCTTAGAAGTGATTTATATATCGCACAAGAAATTGTTTGTGGTTCACTTTACAGATATTAAAGCAAACGTAAATAAAGATAAATTATCTTGTTAAAACTCTTAAAAAGCAGTTTTTCAAGTCCTAAAAAACTGTACATATAATTAGTCTAAACTTACAAGATGAAAAATGTAATAGTTTGGTTAATTATATTAAAAGGACAACATACGTATATAATAACGTCTATAGAGCTTTTCAACAATATACAAGCTACACTTACCTATAAATGTTTTACGGAAAATGTTGTTAGTTACTTAGGTATTATTACTTCTAATAAAGTATTCATACGTTCAAGCAAGTATGAACCTTCAGTGGCCATACCACGTGATTCTCTACACTGTTGATTGTGAATATTTTTAATTTCTCTTCGAAAAACAAGTTTTTTCATTTGTATTATATATATGTGTGTGTGTGTGTTTAGCTAACAAAATATATAACAAAAAAAAAAAACATCAGGTTGTGGATTTCCACTGAATTCCTTTAGAACCCATCAGTGATTTGCAAAAGTTTAAAGAAGTAAGACTCGGTGGTAATTGCAAAAATAATAAAAGGAACATTTAAATAATATTGTACACTTAGGTATGCATAACATTGTAATAAATCAAATACGACAGTACTTCGAATCTCAGTTTTCTTTCGGGTACAGAAATGAATAATATGTTGCATTATAATAAAAAATTCAGAGCTTAGAGTTATTCATGTTATCATATGTAAACATCAAGCTAAAACTATTTCATGTATTAACCAACTGGAAATAAATGAAGCTATAAGCTCAATCACGCTACAAATAATTAATAGCAAGTTTCAAATCTTTTAACTTCAAAAAATCGTAACAAAATTTTGGAATTCTCTGAGTTTACATCATCAATTTTTATAACATAGAAAAGCAATATTTTTAAGTATTTTCTAGAATAATTTGAAATAAAAACTTTTAGGGTATGTTTTAAACATACATCAAAATACTTAATTAAAAGAGCGATAATTGTCTGCTTACTTTGTGAAATGTAACTATAAAAATATTCAATTAATTATCAGACCAGAGAATAACATGCTATAATTTGTTTTATTTAATTTTAGCAGAGAGAAATTCATACACTAAAAGAGTTTTAATTCACATCCCATAATATTGTCTTTTGCCAAAACTATATGCTCCTTTGAGTAATTTTCCTAGTTGTTTGTTCTATAGATGAAGGTATGGCAACTCTTTTGTTAATATCGTCTACGACTCCAACCAATTAGAACCGTGATCCTTGGAAGTCTTATGCACTTAGAACTGTGTTGGTTTAGTTTTTGTTTCCTTCTTCTTATACTAAATTTATCAGGGTGTCAGGGCCATATCGACAGCCAACTCTTTCTTTCTTTCAAATTCTTTGTTTCAAGGATTTTCGTTGGTTTTTGTCAATTTGTGATAATTAAAAACTTATTTCCAAAAAACCTTAACTGCTGATCACATAAAATTGCGTTTGACTTTGCACTTGTGTATCACATCCTTGAACTAGTTTATTATTGCTAATTGGCCTTCTAAACGTCTACTAAATTCTAGAGATATACTTATTCTTTCTTATGGTTATATTACTATACCATATTAACAAACTGATTCGTAAGGATTAAATCCACTCTTTAGCGTATCACTACCTGACCTCAGCTTTTCACAGACAAACTTATGCTAATGGTATTGGGGCAGTATATGTAGATTCTGTTAAAGCCTTTTATGGAGCTACACTTGTTTGACCAAATATTAGGATTTGCCAATCATTTCAAAACACATCCACGTCTCGAAAGTGTGGAGAACGATTTTTTTTTCGGTAAGAGAGCGTGGATGATGGACTCTCTGATCTATAACCTGATTCACTAAGCAGTAGGCCACGCCCAGCTCCAGAAAACGATAAAGAAGCTGTATTTTTGTAATCAAGAAGTTGTAAGTAGTTGATCATAAATGAAGCCCAAGGCCAATATCAGTTCTCGATTAAATATGACAGATATTAGAGTGTAACGCATACTGTTATCAGTTCTCTATAAAATAATCATAGATGTTTGAGTGTAATCCGTAGCACTCCCTGTTCTACAAAACTCATCAGAAATGTTGGAGCGTAACTCAACAAATAACATGTTCCAGTTTTTAACTTATCACCAATAATGGCGAATTTTGGTTTCATGTTTGTTGCCTCTCTTTCTCTCTTTCTTTTTTTTTACACGACTGGTTTGTTCAATATCGCGTATTTGAATTGTTTTAATATTCCAGTTGAAGAAGTGTGTGTTATTCAAATTTTCTTGATGTTCGAGGTTCTACCCATCTTATTGGTGAATCAAAGTTTTGGTATTTGACATTACATGTTGTGACTTACATATTGAGTAAGCTGCGAAGGTGTAATAGTTATGAAAATAGCTTTTATCTCTTCGGTTCAAAATAAACGTTTGGATGGTGGGTGAAGCTTGTTGGTCGCCATATTTCTGATCTGCAGTTCTAAATCAAGGGTAGCTAATGCCTGAACCTTAGACGTCTTTGACCTTCTTATTTAGTCTGTGTGTCGTACAGGATGTCACTCTGGTTAAAAATCCCACTGTCGTAATTCATTTCCATGATAAGGTTGTCTGATTCGTTTTTCTTCTTGATATTTTGTCCTTTTAAAACATAGGTGTACAAGTAAGGCTTTACACTGTCACACACACACACAAATACTATACAAAGTAACCTTAACGCAACGTAAATCAGTTGCTTGTTTTTTTAACTTCGAGTAAAGCTACACTAGGGCTATCAGTGTAAGACTAGAGGGAAAGCGGATAGTTATCATTATCCACAGCAAACTCTTAGGATAATGGGATTGGCCGTTACTTTTTAATGCCCCTACGGATGAAAGGGCGAGTATATTAGTTAGGACGGGGATTCGAACCCGTGACCCTCAAATTATGAGCCGAGCCAGTCCACCAATTATTCTTTGTTCTCACTGAAACTGTCATTCTACAGACAATTTTACATATAACTATAGAAAATAATAAAAACTCGAGACGTAAAGCATAATGTATTATTCAAGTTTTTCATAAAGCTATTTAGACATATTGCAACTTCATAACAAATCACAGGCTATTCGTGAATCTGAGTGTATAAATAATGATAAAATGATAAGAAGTATTATCTGCTCTCAATAAATAATTTTTCTTATGTTTTAGAATAATATTTCTTTATAAAGATTGGCTAGCCACGTGAATTACTTGTACATATAATAATATGTTTAATGAAACAAGTAATGTTGACAAGTATTCTTGAATACCGACAACAAGATTAAAATACTTATGATGAAGTAAGACTGCTGTTAGAGGTAATATAAATCCCAAACCATGTTTTTCAAATACATTATTCCAAGCTTCCAAGACACGCAAGTAAGATGCTTAGTAAATTATCATATTGACGTTTAAATCTTCATCCACACTAAGTTTCTCCTGTGTAGTATCACTACTACCGAATTTCGTATTTCTGTTTCATTCATCAAATTATTTAAAAAATTTAAATGCTTAAAGCTCAAGAAAAACAAAGGAGGAAATATGCTTAACTCTGGTAAGAAGACTGACGTTTCTGTCATTTTGAAACATCAAAACATTTCCAAAAATAGTTTCCAACATTTCATTCTGCCAAGTGGTGGACACCTTATACCAATAAAAAATATATTTAAAAAAAACTAATTTATTGCAAGATATCGCTTGACACGGCGCCGGTACGTTTATACCTCTTGTTAAAACTAATATGAAGGTTCCATATGATGATAACTTAAACGTATCTCACTTTTGTTTGAACATTATTATTTATCCAAGACTGCCAACATACTTTTTTGTTTGAACATTATTTTTTATTCAAGAATGCCAATATATTTCTTTGTTTGAACATTATTATTTATCCAAGACTGCCAACATACTTCTTTGTTTGAACATTATTATTTACTCATGACTGCCAACATATTTCTTTGTTTGAACATTATTATTTATCCAAGACTGCCAACATATTTCTTTGTTTGAATATTATTATTTATCCAAGACTGCTAACATATTTCTTTGTTTGAACATTATTATTTATCCGAAGACTGCCAACATATTTCTTTGTTTAAGCATTATTATTTTCCTAAAACTGCCAACATATTTCTTTGTTTAAGCATTATTATTTACCTAAGACTGCCAACATATTTCTTTGTTTGAACATTATTCTTTTCTCAACATTGCCATCTTGTTTGGTTGAATAATATTAATTTTCTAACATTACTTATTGCTATCAAAGATTGTTCGCGTGTCCTCCACATTTTTGACAAATCAATTTAAAGAGCAGAAACCTTTCTTTATCCTGATGATTTTAATGGTTTATACTGACGAGAGTACAACTCATTATCTCAGTGCACATACTTTTGTGCTGCTAGCCGAAATCCTTTCAACCTCGATTTTTTTTTATTCAAAGAGCTTAACTATGGAAAGTTATGAACTCGTGCTGAGAACCAAAATTAATTTTCATGGAAAAATATTATCGTCCTTATCTCCTGTACTCCGATTGTGAATTACATACTTTCTGATATTCATCATTTTTTAACTGTAACTTATCCCTTCACAGCTTATCATTCTGAGAATTAGCCTTGAAAATAAAGGGCTCCTCAACACTTTCAGTATAAAACTATAGTCCAACTTTTATCTTAAGTTTAATTCTAGTCTCTCACTGTCTGTTCTATTGGATTCTCAATTTCCAAGTATTCGCAGTAAGAAGAACGATTTGAAAAATATCTCCGATCGCAGTCATTTGACCATTAAATTGATAAAACTAAGGTCTTGTCATTCATTTATTCGTTTAATTTTTTTGAAAGGGAAAAAAATTTACAAAATCTATTCATCTCTTTATCTCTTATTTCTGTAATGACCATCAAGCTCCTTATGTTATTTCGTTCCATAATTTGAAAGGTTTCTGTAATTACCATACTACATTTTTATTAAAATTTATATTCTTTCTTATTTCAATTCTATAGATAAAATAGTAGTTTCTTGATGTTTTTTGACATAAACTATTCTCCGCAGGATTCAATGTTGAGCTTAAGACGACAAAGGAAAGTCTAATTTTAAAATAATCAAATAAAGCTAACAATTAGACAATAATTAAAACATTAGAATATTTGTGAACTTCATGATAGATCCAGAACCCAAGAGAAAAGTGCTTTATTGAAACATATTTGTTTTTCAGTAATGATGAGATAAATACTTTAGACACTTTTTCCCCACACGGGTTTGCTTTACCACCGACACATAATAAGTCCACTGAAAACTGTCCTAGATTCTCATTGTTTGGGGATATTTAAGCCAGAAAATATAAACATTTTCATTTTTAAAACGCAAACCTGCACAGTGTGCTATCTGCGTTGGGTCGGATAAATTTATATATATATATAGTAATTTAGTTATGAATGTATATGTTGTAAAAAATACAACACATTTTGGTGTTTATTCAACAATACATAAAATACAAGATTAAGTACGTTAAATATAAAGGATTTTGGATAATCAAATCAACAAGTCACCTGACAATTACAGGCAAGATAAAGAAGCGGTGGAAAAGGGTGTATCAGAACTATATATGGGTCATCGTTTTGCGGTTTATAGGTTGCGTGGTGCGATCGAAAGTTTATTACTTTTGGGAAAGCTATGTAACAACCATACCCAACGCAAAATATTCATAAAATTAGATCATAAAGACATATTGAAATCGAGGATTTAGAATTTCCAAGGTGGAGATATCCATGAACAAGGGACAAACAAATAAAAAAGCTGCTTTGCCCAAAATTATTAACGTTAATAATATAGTTGAGAATAAACAAGTATATATTTTTTGTGCAAGCTAAAGTTATAAACTCTTTTATTATTTTTACATGCATCTCAAATGTGACTTTAAAAATGTCATTCTTTGAGTTTGTATCAATAAAATGTCCATACGCTCATTCACAGATATATATAAATATCATAGCACTGTCTGTTGACTGCGGGAGTACATGCGAATTTTCAGCTTTGAATTTTGCAGTTTTTATGAGAATTTTTGTGGTTTTTTTCTAACAATTTCATATGTGAGAAGCAACTTTTCATGTCCTGAGATAGCATTTCATAAATTATGAATTTTTATAACTTGAGTCCAGGGAACGGGTACTCCAGACAGTACATATATATATATATATATAAACCTAACTTTATTTACATAAATACATACAGTACCATAAACTTTATACACAATACAAGTTGCAGCATGGGTTTGTTACATTTCAGA